>NC_037350.1:37527424-38777424 GCF_002263795.3 Bos taurus
GTATCACTTGATGATGTAAGTGAGTCAAATCACTATACTGTACACATTAAACTTACATGGTGCTGCATGTCAATAACATTTCTATAAAACTGGAAGAAAAACAAAAACTAAAGTTAATATAAACCTTATATATATATATGTTATAGAAAAAATTTTAAAATAAAAACAAACACATTTATTACTCTGGGCACATGTCAAGGCACTAGAGTTACAGTTCTGACTCTGTGTCACGTATCAATGAAAGAAAACAAGTCAGCTGACCTTTCCTGCATAGACTCTCAGCGGCAGGAACCTACAAAAGGGCCTTTATCAGCAAGCACAGACCCGGCCACTGCACAACACTCCCTGGAGAACCAATGATCATTTCCCGGGAGGTGTTTCTAGGCTGTGTACAGAGTGCTCCTGACAACCGAACCAAAAAAAAAAAAAACCAAACCACCTACTCCGCAAACTAGCTTTCCAGCATCTCTTGCTCAATTTCTACAATTGCTACCTGTAATCTAGTTGGAAAACAGAATGGGGTTGGACAAGTGAAAGACCTTTCACTTCAACCCGAAAGAAGGAAATCTGAGGAAAATCCTATCCACTGTGTCATCAGGAAATGGATTAGAAAGACCCAAGGACAGTATCAAGAACTACCCATTTCCTAACCCTCGATATGGCCCTGAATTGCTGTGTGACTCTGGGCAAGTCACCGCTCCTCTCTGGGCCTCTATGTGCTCATCTCCAGAAGGTGGTGGTGGTACTTGAGGTCTCACAGAGGTCTTCCCCAGCATTCTCCAGCAGAGACGGGAACTCCAAGTTGCTTAATTCCTCGAGCTTACTCTGTCACAAATAAATTATGGTAACGACAGTGGCTTCTGTTGCTTTACAATGAATGAATGTGTTGTAACCCAGCTCATGGGCAGAGTGACTTCATGGCCTAATCCTTTCAATTTCTGACTCCCGATTATGTAGTAGTCTCTGCATGAGATGACATAACATTAAAATAAATTCTCTATTTCATCCTGTCCCTTCCCCTTGGAGGTTGGATCAGTACAAATCACTGACACTCAGGAAAAAGTATCCCAGAAGATCGCCGTGGGTCTCTGCTGGGGGCAATGGAGGAACTGCCTCCTTGAGAGGCCCAAGCAGAGAAGGCGGTGGCTTGGCTGGTCAGATGTAAAGCAAAATGGCAGGACCTACTCAGCTCTGCCACAGTGAGATTCTCTCTCTCTCTCTCACACACACACAACCAATAATGCAGTACGGCTTAGCTCATTTGTCCCATGGGCAAAAAAAGCCTCACAAGAGAGCCTGGGCCCTTCCCCCAAGTTTGTCAAAAGCTGCAGAACACTGAGGCAGTGGCTGGTCCTATTCCCCTTCCAATGGCATTCAAGACGGCATGGAGGGTCGTCTCTCCTCGGTGCTCTGAGGACCTCCCTGTTTTCTCTGGAGCCACAGCTAATACAATACATTAATCTGACTTATCACACTACATCCTGTTATTAGCCAAGGAAGACACTTTTAAAAACTAATGTCTTCTGGGTCCAAGGTGGCCGCGTTGCTTTATAAAGATGCAGTAAACTAGTGACATTTTATAAAGCTGCTTTTTTGGCATGAAGGTTTATTTGTTCTTAAACTTTCTAGGTTTATATACACACACAACTCATGATGACCTGCTCCCCACTTCCTGCCCTGATTGAGGAAGAGTCTGAGGTTCAAAAGGCTGTGATTTGACCAAGGGTTCAAGGCGTGGCAGGACCAAGGCAGTTTAGCTCCAAAAACACGCACCTATTATGTGGCAGAAACTGGGCTAGACCTGGGTCCCGTGTGATACCTGCCTCTGGGGAACTCAGCATCAGAATGAAAGCTCAGAGGTCCTGATGCTATGTCCCGGCCATAAACTACGCCCATTCATGACTCAGGGTGACTTTCCAAGGCCTTTGGATTGACTCTGCAACATTTCCTCAGACTTAGTAGAAAGTCTTGCATTGAATAGTTAATAAAATGTGTTTTCTCTGTTCTTTTTGTTTTGTCTTTTGACATAACATTTCATTTTCAAGGATCTTGCTGCTACTGGGTGAGGATGTGAACAACGTGGGCAGAACTGCCAGGATGGCCCTCACTCTGCTTTCCTGCCTTTTCTTCTGGAATCAGTCATAGTAAGGAACTGACACACAATGGGATAAAGAGAAACAGACCTATGACTTGGACAAGTGGAGATGGAAACTAACATTTTTTGAGGGCTACTAGGGATCATACTAGAAACTAGATGTTCTTGTTTTGTGAAGGGATGAACTAAGAGATGGATAAACCTTTGAACTGTTCAGGTGGTGCAGCTGGTAAAGAATCTGCCTGTCGATGCAAGAGACACAGGTTCGATCCCTGGCTTCAGAAGATCCCCTAAAGTAGGAAATGGCAATCCACTCCAGTATCCTTACCTGAAAAATCCCATGGACAGAGGAGCCTGGTGGAGGCTACAGTCCATGCAGTCACAGAGAGGTTGATACAACTGAGCACGTACTGGCTGGCTTAAACTGTTCAAGGTGTCAACTACACAGCTCTTCTGCAAAATACACTGGACGTTTCAAGGGTCTGAATGAAGCTTATTTCACAGAGGCTGAACTTGTGATGAATTATCAGTATCTAATATTAAAAATCTCTTTGCAAGAGTTCCCTGGTGGTTTAGTGGTTAGGACTCCACACTCCCAGTACAGAGGGCCACCAGTTCAATCCCTGACCTGGGAACTAAGATCCCGCATGCTGCAACACCTACCCCTCTCCCCCCACACACAAAATACCTCTTTGCTCGAAAGTACTGTATCAAATCATAAATGTGTGGTACAGGACACCATAGGGAAGACACTAATGTGTCTTCAAAGGTACAAGGCACTAATATGGAACTTTTATCTCAACAAAACTTACAAGCTAAACAATGATCAAATAGTTGATAGAAAATTAAACTGAAATAAAATAAAATAACCACTAACTTTTAACTTACGGAAGACATGCAATATTAGTACACTGTAGTCCACCAGACTCCTCTGTCCATGGGATTTTCCAGGCAAGAATACTGGAGTGGGTTGCCATTCCCTTCTCCAGGGGATCTTCCCAAGCCAGGGATTAAATCCAGGTCTCCTGCACTGCAGGTGGATTCTTTACTGTCTGAGCTGCCAGGGAAGCCCATAATGTCGCTCAGTTGTGTCCGACTCTTTGCAACCCCATGGGCTATACAGTCCTTGGAATTCTCCAGGCCAGAATACTGGAGTGGGTAGCTTTTCCCTTCTTCAGGGGATCTTCCGAACTCAGGGATCGAACCCAGGCCTCCCACACTGCAGGCAGATTCTTTACCAGCTGAGCCACCAGGGAAGCCCAAGAATATTGGAGTGGGTAGTCTATCCCTTCTCCAATGGATCTTCCTGGCCCGGGAATCAAACCAGGGTGTCCTGTACTGCAGGCAGATTCTTTATCAACTGAGCTATCAGGGAAGCGCCTATATTAGTACACACACAGTCAAATAATTTCCATAGGCAATAAAGCCATGGGAATTCACACAGGCTGAGACAGCATCTGAAGCACTACAGTTTTCAAAAAACGCTATCCCAAATCCCTGGGGATAACGGGGATTATCCCCATATTGGGGATTCCAGATGAAGAAAGTGTGTATTTGTAAAGTGTGAGGGTATGGGGAAACGAGTTGTGATGTGGGATGGTTATGTCCATTTCCAGCATAATAATCCAGGAAGAGAAAAAGAGTGGGGACCCAAAAAGGATAAGGCTACAGAGAGAGACAGAAATGAAAGCAGATGTCTCTGCCCTCACTTGTGCCTACACAGCTCCCATCACAGATGGTGGTACCCAGTCTACACTAGCCTTTCCCACATCATACCCCCAAGGGAATTTGGGCAGGTCCAGCTTTCCTCATTGACAGACATGCTCACTTCTTTCGTCTGCCAAAAAAAAAAAAAATGGTGCTCAAGCTACCTACTTCATGCATATGTTTCAAAGGTTACAATATAAAAGGTTTCATAGGTTTACAATAGCTAGGACATGGAAGCAACCCAGATGTCCAACAGCAGATGAATGAAGTAGGAAGTTGTGGTACATACACACATTGGACTATTACTCAGCTATGAAAAAGAACTCACTTGAATCAGTTCTAATGGGGTGGATGACACTGGAGCCTATTATATAGAGTGAAGTCAGTCAGAAACAGAAACACCAGTACAGTATATTAACACATATATATATGGAATTTAGAAAGAAATGATGACTCTATATGTACGAGAGCAAAAGAGGCATAGATGTGAAGAACTGACTTTTGACTATGTGGGAGAAGGTGAGGGTGGGATGATTTGAGAGAACAGCACTGAGACATGTACATTACCAAATGTAAAACAGATGACCAGTGCAAGTTCAATGCATGAAGCAGGGCTCCCAGAGCTCGTGCTCTGAGACAACCCAGAGGGATGGGGTGGAAAGGGAGGTGGGAGGGGCGTTTGGGACCAGAGGCCACACATACATCCATGGCTGATTCATGTTGATGTATGGCAAAAACCTCCACAATATTGTAAAGTAACTAGCCTCCAATTAAATAAATTAATTTTAAAAATTAATGTAAAGTTTAATTAAATTGACTAATTTAAAATTTAATTTTAAAAAATCTCAGATTTCCATAAAAATGATTGTTTGGCAAACCTAAATGAAAGGCTTTATCTGCATTGATGAAGGAAAAGAATCATGTCCAAATATAAGTGCACACACACACACACACACACACACACATGCAGTTGAAGGTGTCATAGCATTTCAAATAATTCTAAAGTTTGCTTGGTTTACTGTTACTAACTAATTATAAAAAGGTGTAAAAAGTTGAAGGTTATGGAGACGCAAATAATTCTAACCTTTGCTTGAAGAAATGAAAAGTACAGAAGTTACCAAGATAATTGGTAAAATAATATCTGACATGTGAGGAGCCTTTCCTTTGGGTAAGCAGCACAAGATAAATTTTTCATTTAGACGACCCGGCAGCTATTAAGATGGTTACCGAGAGAACGAAAAGACTGGAAAGTAGACTGCTTCTGGAGGGAGGGTGAGTCTTTGCCATGTGGCTCCCTTTACAGTGGAGAACACAGACACCACAGCACCCACAGCCAGGCCTCAGGAAGCCTTCGTACACATCATAAACAGGGTTCCATGTCCAACCAGGTAAAAACACGACAAAAACGCTCCTTTCCCCAACCACAGCCAGCTCATCAGATAGTAAAAACAGTTACTCATGGGAAACCCAGTGAGGAATGAGGCCTGGCGAGCAAATCAGAATTAGGTGACATTCATAGGGGTCAAAACAAGGATTCCCAGCCTTGTGCAAGGCTGGTGGGAATGTGGAAAACAACCTCTGTGGAAAACAGCTCAGAGGTTCCTCTAAAAGTTAAACATGGAAATGCCATATATTCCAGCAATCCCACTGCTGGATCTACACCCAAAGGAATTGAAAGCAGGAACTAGATATTTCTACACCAGTGTTCATAGCAGGATTATTCACAATAGCTCAAAGATGGAAACAACTTCAGAGTCCATTGAAAGATGAACCAATAAACAAACATGTGTATTATGCACACAATGGAATATTACTCAGCCATGAAAAGGAGTGAAATCTTGATACATGCTACAACATGGATGTACCTCAAAGACACTAGGCAAAGTGAAATAAGGCAGACACAGACGGACAAATAGTCTATCATTCCACTTGTATGAGGCACGCACAGTAGTCAAGTTCAAAGACAGTAAGTACAACAGTGGTTACGAGGGACTAGGGGGTGGGGGATGTGGGGAGTTACTGCATGGCAGGTAGCAAGTTTCTATTAGGGATGGTGAAAAAAATCCTGGAAATAGCGGTGATGGTTGTACAACATTAGAAATGTACTTAATGTCACTGAATTATACACCTAAAAGTGACAAATGTTATGTTATATATATCTTCCACAATAAAACAAACCAACTAAACAAAGATTCCTAAAGGATATGCTCAGCCCTGCAGGTCCTCACCCCGTGTGGGCTTCACTGGATTGCCGGGTCTCCCCACCCCTACCCCTGGCCACTTTCCCTCTCCTTGACCATCTGTACACAGAGAGACATCCACTGAAATGACTCCTGGCAGAATCAGGCAGAAATAAATTTGAGTTAAAGCAGGTTTGCAATCCTCCGTCCTGTTGTTCCACTGTGAGCTCCAGCGTGTGACTTCCCAGTCCAGAGGAAAAGAACTCATTCCTAACGAGTTTTCACAGAGACGGTAACTACCAACACTTAAGATCATTATGGAAAGAAAACTTGAGTGTCGCCACTGGTTTCCAGAGAGCAGACCAAATCCCAAGTAAGAAAAACGGCCTTTTTGTCCTGGTGTCACTGACTTCCCCCCAAGAAGCCTGAGAGAGGTGAAGCCTCGAGGCGTGTAGATGGTTTTTGCTCTCCTGATGGGCAGGGGAGGGGGGCTAAATTTTCTCTTCTCTTTTTTGGACAGATGGATATATAAATCTCATGATAGGAAGTAAGCTAGGGCTAAGGTAAAAATTCATAATGGAAAAAAAAAATCACAGCCACCACTTGTTTCTACTGAATAATTCTACAGGAAAGTTCAGTATAAGATAATGGTGACACTATTAACCTGCTGCTGCTACTGCTGCTGCTGCTAAGTCGCTTCAGTCGTGTCCGACTCTGTGCCACCCCATAGACAGCAGCCCACCAGGCTCCCCCGTCCCTGGGATTCTCCAGGCAAGAACACTGGAGTGGGTTGCCATTTCCTTCTCCAATGCATGAAAGTGAAAAGTGAAAGTAAAGTCACTCAGTCGTGTCCGACTCTTCGTGACCCCATGGATTGCAGCCTACCAGGCTCCTCTGTCCATGGGATTTTCCAGGCAAGAGTACTGGAGTGGGGTGCCACTGCCTTCTCCCACTATTAACCTAGGTTATTATAATTAAATAAAAATAATTCATTATTACCATTTCTTTGATAGTAATATCTCTGCCACAAAATATGCATTGGTTAAGTGTTTGTGGAATGATGAATACAACTCCCTCCAATGAAAGATGAGTTCAAAATCTCTGAAGCCTATAGTTCAATAATGTGACAACATCCTTGATGTGCAGTGACAGGAGTTCAGAAAGTGCAATGAAGAGTCCTGATAGCACAAAATGTGTTTTTGTTTTTAATTTTACTTCTTTATATTTATTCTGCTTATCTTATCATTATAATTGAGTTTCATTCTATTTATTTGACTGCACCAGGTCTTCGTTACAGCATGCAGGATCTTCAATCTTCATTGGGGCATATGGGATTTTTAGTTGCGGTGTGTGCGATCTATTTCCCTGACCGAGGATAAACCCAGGCCCCCTGCAATGGGAGCTTGGAGTCTCAACCACTGGACCACTACAGAAGTCCCCATTCATAATGTTTTGATAAGGGGATTTCACAGCAACAGGTGAAGTATTGGGCAGAGAACACCCTGGCTAGGCTGATGACTCACTGCTTTCTCCACTGGACTTTATAAACAAAATACAAATATACAGAAAGCACAGGTCATAAAGTATTTTCATTACATATGCTTAAGTAGGATGAGGTTTGTGAGGTCAATGAAAGGTGAATTTTTTTAAGATTTTTTTTTTTTGATGTGGACCATTTTAAAAGTTTTTATTGAATTTGTTACCATATTGCTTCTGTTTTTTGTTTTGCCTTGGTTTGAATGTTTTGGTCCTGAGGCATGCGAGGTCTTAGCTCCCTGACCAGGGATCGAATCTGCACCCCTCCACACTGGAAGCAGAAGTCTTAACCACTGGGCTACCAGGGTAGTCCCTCTTTCTTTCTTTTTTTTTTTTAAGAAAAAAAAATAGGAGGAAAAAAAGATGGGTACAGATGGACACATCACTGCACTGGTAATCGGTTAAAAGTATGTGGAAAGAACTTCAGGATTAAAATCAGATCCAACAGAGAAATGGGCAAATAAATTAAGAATAAACATACACACAAACAAAAGGAAAGACGTGAGTAAACACCTTCCTCCCTCTTGAGAGGGCAGCTTACTTTGTCAACCCACGTGGAAGGGTGGTGTCTACGTTCTAGAATTCAGTTCAAAATTTCAGCCATTTTACATTTGTTTTCACACTGACAAAGCAGCTCTTTGCTGCTACTTATTTATAATTTAATTCCCCTGATGGTTCTAAAAACAAGGGAAGAAATATTTTCAAACAAAAATCATTATTTATACAGCTGGAGTTTCCATTTAGTTATGAAAATTAGTAGAAAAATATTTGGTCAGAATGTGAGATAAGTTTTGAATATTTCACAAAATCTCAGACCATCAACTTCCAAATCTCTTTTATTGTGTGTAAGTCTTTCCTAGAGTCAACAAGGGAACCCCCCAAATCGACTAAATTCATGGGTTCTCATCTGGGCAACTCTTCTGGCAAGAGATGGGGGACCTTTGAATCAGTGGCAAAAATAGCTCAATTAAAATACCATTCTAATACGTAGTTTGGTTTTGTTTGAAAATGGAAACCAGCAACTTGCTTGCATGAGTAAACAAGACAATTACTCAGGCTGGGGTCTACAGAACAGAGAACAGAGGAGACAGCTGGCAATTATCTGGCTAACTTAACCAGATAACTCATGCCTAAAAATTCACTCTGGTGCCCAAATTGCCCAGATCGGCTATATTCATAGAAGAACAAAAGAGTGCGATTACCAGATCTCCTTCCAATCTGTGTTGCCTAGGTGGGCTGTTTTAAAGTGATGCTCTTATCACAAACCATACTCAGTTCTCCACTTCCCCAGTGGAGAGCAAGCTGGGATTTTCACAATATAAGTTTGAACATTTGCTTCATGTCAAATGAAACAAAAATTTAAGACAGATTGAAGGACTGACAAATTGCACCAGAGGTACTACTTGGAGTGTGTATACACCTTGAGACAAAGGCCAGATCAAGAGAGATGCTATCATTCCTAGCATCTAGAAATTCTAACGGGAAAAGATACTCAAGAGTAAAAAACAGAGAAAAAGCATTTGTATTGATTATGCAAATTAGGGTGAGCAAAATTTGAAAACATGAATACCCTTATGCTTATTTAGTACTTTATACTTTACAAAGCTTTTCACAACTAATCTTCACACTATGGAGGGTAAATTGGGTATTATTATCCCCATTTTATGGATTAAGAATACAGGGCTCTCAGATTTGCTGAGGAGAAGCTAAGGTCGAAGCTGAAACTTGAACTCAAGTCTTCCGGATCCAAGTTTAGTGCCCTTTCCAACACACCATGCTAAGGGCTAAAGTTAACTTAAAGCAAATAAAAAGGATCACATTACCCAGTCAAATCTGTGGTATTCACCATCACAAATAATCCTAGGTCAACATCGTTAAATAAATCTTATAACCAAGCCCGGCGGGAGAATACAGATGGCACGGGGAAGGTGGTAATCAAAAAGGCCGCATTAGCACTGGCTTTGCTGACCCTGGGCAATCGATTTCTCTGACTCAGTTCTTAAGCAGTAAAGCAAAAGTACTAAGTAGAGAATCTCCAAAGTCCTTTCAATAGCAAGTTGGTTACACAACTGAGTGGCTTCACTTTTTTCTGTTCATGCCTACTCAGAATTCCGTGTTGAATTTCTTTCCCTTCTGGATATTAGATGCTTCTCCAAGTCAATCACTCTCCACTCTCCCCAACTAAACAGAATAGTGTTGTTGTTGTTGTTGCTAAGTCATGTCTGACTCTTTTGGGCCCCACAGACTGTAGCCCACCAGGCTCCTCTGTCCATGGGGTTTTCCAGGCAAGAATACTGAAGTGGGTTGCCACTTCCTTCTCCAGGGGATCGTCCCAACCCAGGGATCAAAACAGAAACAGGGTTATGAAATGCATTTTGTCAACTTTTGGCCAACCTAAGTAAAGCAATATACAAACACTGCAGAACCAACATTTTGAGAATCATCCAATGTTTTCTGTAGATTAGAATGCTGTTTCTTTTCCAAATTGGATTGGAAAATTTCCAATTTTTATACTCTTCTGGTAGATCAAGGCTATCAGAAGCCAAAGAACAGTCTTGCCCTAGAGAGAAAAACTGTTCCTTTAAAATTAATGCCATTTCAAAAGCTGATAAATGCTATTCAAAATGACCGGTCACCTGTAGTTGGCAATGACTGATGTTTCTTTCACTTTCCATATCAGTTAGGTCCAACCAAGAGACTTCATTTTCTCGGTAGTACATCCCACCTGGGAATGTTGATTTTTGATGTTTTAAAAGGTATGAAAGATTTCCCTGCTCCCTAAATGGACTTAATGGCTACAATTTTATGTAAGTCCATATTAGAACTTTACTGGAATTCAAGGGCTTGAATTACAGTCACTGTGATCTCTTTACCTGCATTCTTCCCTACTCCTGCCTGGTCCTTTTGTTTAAGGGACGGGGGAAAGGGCTGCTAATGAGAGAAACCTCCTAATGTACAGAGAGAGGAAGAAAATCTAGAATTTCCATTCTACTGTAAATGTTCTAAGAGAAAATGCAAATATTCCTTTTTCACAAAGGCACTTCTTTGGTATATGATCTTAGTTTTGATTAAGTTCTCTTTTTCCCCAGGGGAGGTTGAGAGGAACAAGAAAGCAAGGAAAGAAGGAGCTGTAATAACAATCGCTAAGACCCGAGTTCGATCCCTGAGTTGGGAAGATCCTCTGGAGAATGGAATGGCAACCCATTGCAGTATTCTAGTATTCCTGCCTGGAGAATTCCATGGACAGAGCAGCCTTGTGGGCTATAGTCCATGGGGTCGCAGAGTTGGATATGACTGA
The DNA here is from genome assembly GCF_002263795.3 of Bos taurus. Classification (NCBI taxonomy): domain Eukaryota; kingdom Metazoa; phylum Chordata; class Mammalia; order Artiodactyla; family Bovidae; genus Bos; species Bos taurus. The sequence goes on from NC_037350.1 coordinate 37,538,241, forward strand.
GGGACTAACAACAACACTTTTATTATTCTAGAATAACAAAAGGAGCTCGTTCTTACCTCTGGTATCCCTTTAATTACGGTATTCAGCCAGTGCAATGAATTTTAGTAACACATATTGTTCCCTCTTTTTTATTTTTTTTAAAGTTAACAAACCGACTTAGTAAACTTTTACAACTTTTACTATGCTAAAGCAGTCTGGTCTTGTTATCAAGTCAAAAAGTCCAAGTAATATTCAAGTCGCCACATATTCAGGGTGCACCATTAATTTTTCACTTGACTTTGGGCAAGTTATAACCAACCTAGGTCTCAAGTTCTTCCTCTGTAAAATGGATCCACTAGTAAACTACTTCAAAGAGCTGTTGCTGGGAAGAACACATAAAAACCATCATGAAATATTCTGAAATAATCCAGTGGGACCTCACTCATCCACGGCGACGCCCACTAGCACATTAGTGCTGTATCGAGGGCTGGGGGCAGATGCCAACTGCCGTGGCTCTGGCGCCATACTCCAGGGCCCTTCTCCATGGAGTATGCCTGGAACTGGTCACTCTCTAGGTTCCCCACCTCCTCTCCGTCTGCCAGGCTCTGATTGTGTGCAGGTGCCTCTGCTGATTTTGAAGGGTAGAAGCCACTCGCTCTGCTCAGTATGGCGCGAGACTGGTCCCCAGTGCTCAGTCATTCCAAGGATGCCCAGAGGCGTTAAAAAGTTTGCAGCAGTGAATGGGGTGTCCGGGCAGGGAAAGGATATTCAGCTACCTGGCCCCTTTCGGATCCTAAATGAGACCAAGAAGTGAAGCTTCCAAGGTATGACAGTTAAGCTGAATAAAAGGGCATTCTGGAAGAAACCTGCATTGCTCTAGTTATTGTCTAGAGAAAGAATAAGCAGAACACTTTTGTTAACATTGAAGAATCCACTGATGCATTGAGGCGCTTTTTGTGGGTCTAAGAGGCTTCTCGAATGAAAAGTGAAATGGAGATGTATCACTGGTAAACTGTTCTTCTAATACCTTAACATCACAGTTTAAACTATATGTAAATATGTTACAGATTATTGTGTCTTCAGGTTCAGAGACTCCCGGATCTTAGTGACCAAACCACCCCCTAATTATATAGATCACAAACTGTTAAGTGACCATCCGAGGTTTCTTGGGTACTCTGCACCAAGTTCACCAGGATTCAAGCCTCCTGACCCTTGCTGGCATGCTCCTTTCTTTAGATCACAACAGAGACTTACTCATGGTTATTTTCCTTTAATAAATTCTTGCCACAAGTGAATTTAGGCTGTTTTTAATTAAGGTCTTAAACCAAAGGATCATTTGAAAGCCCTGTCCCTCCCACAAGGCAGGACAAGCTTGTTTTGACCAGCTGTCCTAAGATTTTTCTGCTCTATCATCAAAGCTTGCAATATCCTCTTACAGTCCTGTCAAGGTGAGTATATCTTCCAATCAAACTACGAGAAAAAAAGAATCTTTCACACAAGGTCCATCTCAAAATTACAAAAGATCCTGGGGGCCAGATGAAGACTCAAGAAGAATCAGTAAGCCCAGAGCAGGGGACCATTTTTGATAGGAATTACTAACTATCCTAATTTAAGATAAAGTGATGGGACCCGGTTTTTGTTTGTTTGTTTGTTTTACATAATTCCACTACGGCTCTTAACTTCTTTTGTGCCAGGGGCTCCTTTGGTCTTCTGGGGAAGCCCATGTACGCTTGCTCAGACTAATGTTTTTATATGCCTAAGATAAAATACACAGGATCGTAAAGGAAACACTTGTATTGAGATAGATACAGCTACTCAAAATATTAAAAAGACATTTACGATACAGTAATCTGTGTGTTTTACTAAGCATTCAATAAAAATATCCAGTAACAGGTTCAAAAATCACTGTCATTTTGAAGCTGTGATGAGCATTTCAAGATATGTGCCAACAAGTGTAATGTGATATGAAAACATCTGTGATTTCTATAGGTGATGAAGTCACAGGTACTGTCAGGACTGCTCTGATTTATTGCCTACATTCATAATGAAAGGAAACGCAAAATTTCAGTCATTGCTGTTGTTGTTTAGTTGATAAGTCACTCTTTTGCAACCCCATAGGTCGCCAGTCTCCTCTGTCCACGGGACTCCCCAGGCAAGATTACTGGAGTGGGTTGCCATTTCCTTCTCCAGGGGATCTTCCCGACCCAGGGATGGAACCTGCGTCTCCTGCATTGTCAGGCAGATTCTTTATCACTGAGTCATCTGGGAAGCCCCAAATTTCAGTTAGAGGCTAGTAAAAATAAAGGAAATCTAGAATTCTATCTGAGAGGCCGTCAAGAACCATATACACTGGGGCCTTCCCTTCCCTTTACCCTGGTTCAGTGGTAAAGAATCCACCTGCCAACGCAGGAGACACGGATTCAACCCCTGAGCTGGGAAGACCCCATATGCCATGGAGCCACTGAGCCGGGGTGCCACAATTACTGAACTGGTGCCCTAGAGCCCAGGAACCGCAATTACTGAGCCCACTACTGAAGCTCAAGCACCCTAGAGCCTGTGCTCTGCAACAAGAGAAACTACCACGATGAGAAGCCCGTGAACCTCAACTAGAGAGTAGCCCCTGCTCTCCACAACTAGAGAAAAGCCCGCGTGGCAACGAAGACCCAGCACAGCCAAAAATAAATAAATAAAATTGTTGAAAGAAAAAAAAGTTACTGCAAACTTAAAAAAAAAAAAAAGGACCATACACTGACCTGTGATCTCCTTGAGGTCTTATTTGCTCTGTGATTCCTGAGAACTATTTAACAGTAAGTTTAATGCACAGCCTGGAGGAGGGCAAGGCAACCCACTCTAGCATCCTTGCCTGGAGAATCCTGTGAACAGAGGAGCCTGCTGGGCTCCAACACAATCAAGCAACTAAGCACAGCACAGCAACACACAGCAACAAGACAGGCACTCAGTAAGTATTTGAACTGGACTAAGTAAATATGACCTTAAAAAAAAAAAAAAAAGTAGTAAGATGCTGAGGAAACTCTTAGTGACCTTCAACCTCCCAAATCTCAGCTAGTCCACCTACTGCCAGCAACTGAAGAGACACGTATCCTTAATCAACTGCAATTGACTCGCAACTCGATGCACGGGACCCAGAAGCCAAGTCCACAAGGAGAGATGGTCAACTGGACGGTCCGGGCCCTGGAGCCCAATCGAGTTCTTTCATTTAGCAAATATTCACCAGGCACCTGTAAGTGGCGGGCGACATTCTAGGTACTGGGTGAAGAGCCCAGGTCCAGGTTAGTGTGACACAAATAAAACACAAGAAGAGGAGACAGTGGCTGGTGGGAGAGGGGCATTTTTAGACTGGCTGGTGGCAGGGCCCTTTCTGAAGTGTCGGCTGAGTCAGTTACGACCAGGAACCACAGCCATGTGGGAAGACATGAGCAAGGCCATTCCAGGCAGAGGGAACAGCAAGTACTAAGGCTCTGAGGCCGGAAGAAGTTTGGCTCAGGCCTTTCTTACTTCCTAACTTATTTCCCTCTAAAAAGCTGCTCTACCCTCTAGACCCCCCTTCCCTCCCACAAAACACCACCCAGAGCATCTTCCTTTGTGCTGTGGGACCCTTGAGAAAACACATAAAAAGGTCCCTCTCCTTCCACACACCTGACTGCACCATGCCCTTCAGCGTTTCCTCTTACAGACCCTCAGGTCTCTTCCAAGATCCTGAAAGAGGCTCTGCTCATCTCTGCCGTAACCTTCGCTTCTTCCCTCCATCTATCACACGTGTTCACAAGCTCCAGGCCACACTGATCTCTCAATCAGGGAATCTCAGGGTAGGGAGTTCCACAAATCACCTAATTCAACCATGACCTGTCATAATCTGATCAGTCCTTCAGTGACAAGAAATTCAACCCCACTGAAGCAGCCTGTCTCCCCTAAACTTCTAAGTTCATGGACTGTACCATATAGTCAGTTTTATCTCAAACAGTTTTCTGCTGATGTATGCCTAATGATGTCTTTTTCTTCTTTAAGACATTAACCTCCTTCAGGCTGAAGCAGCCTTGCCTGGCATGACTGCTCCAGAATGAAGGGGGCGGGAGTGGACTCATACAGGCTGCTCCCTAAACTTAAAGCAAGATAGCCAACTACTGTAGTTTTTTTCCACTCCAAGTTCCTAGGCCTACCTCTCCAAGGTCCTAGGATAGACAAGATGGAAAATTTTTGTGGAAAAAGCCACAAACTTGGGACCAAATAATTATGGTGGGGCGGGCTTCTCTGGTGGCTCAGATGGTAAAGAATCTGCCTGCAACTCCAGAGACCTGGGTTTGATCCTTGGGTTGGGAAGATCCCCTGGAGAAGAGAATAGCTACCCACTCCAGTATTCTTGCCTGGAGAACCTCATGGACAGAGGATCCTGGCGGGCCATAGTCCACGGGGTTGCAAGGAGTCGGACACGACTGAGTGACTAACTTTCACAACAGTTCATTTTCTACATCAACCTTTTCTTCTTCACAGGTGTTCTGGGCTGAAGAACATCCACCTCAGAATTCATAGGTTGAAGCCCTAGCCCCTGGTACCTCAGAGTGAATCTTTCAAGAGATGACTAAGTGGAAAAGAGGTCGTTAATGTGAGCCCTAACACAATGACTGGTGTCCCTATTAGAAGAAGAGATCTGGACACACAGAGAGACACTGGGATCCACATGCCCAGGGTCCATGAGAAGAGGCAGCGAGAGGGTGGCCATCTGCAAGCCAAGATGAGCGAAGCCTCAGGAGAAACCAGCCCTGCTGGCCTGAACTGAACCTAACCTTGATCTTGGACTTGCCAGCCTCCAGAACTCTGAAAAATAAATTTCTATTGCTGAAGCTACCCAGTCAGTGGTTATTTGGTTATGACAGCCCTAGCAACTAATGCAACAGGTGTCTTAATGTTAGACATTTCCAAAAACAAAAACCGAGACAAGGATTTGGGTGCAAACAGTTTATTTGGAAGTGCTCCCAGGGAGAAGAAGTGGGCAGCAGGGGGCAGGAGGCAGGTGTATTGTTTAAGAGAGTGTGGACCAGTTCACGGCCATGGGTAACAGAATGCCCCCTAAAATTGTTCTGGGAGGCAGGGCCATTTAACTGATGGCTTCCTTCCTTTCCCAGGGAGTGGAGGGTTGCCTCTAGGGGTGTTAGCTCCCTTGACTTGTAGGCTGCAGTGCGTGTGGCACTAGAGAGCTCCTCGGGAGAAAGCAAAAAGCAGTTCTGCTGGCACCAGAGGTGGCTGAAAACAGGGTGGACTGCAGGAAGAAGATATGGGACCCAAGGGAACGTGCAGTTAGGTGACGACAGTTGACACAGCTGGCTTTTCCTCCAGAGGCAAAAACATCCTTGAGGCAGCAACATTCTGCAATGGACCCATTTCCAGGCCACAAAGACGTACAAGATGTTGGCATCTATGACAGCTGCTTTCCTCCCAAAGGGTAAGTATGGCTATCAGTAGATAATTGAGAGGGAGGTTACAGAAGACTCACTTGGGCATGCAGGCTTTCCGTAGACTCTTGCAAATTCTTTTATTGTTTAAGATTCTTTTTTTAATATGGACCATTTTTAAAGTCTTTATTGAGTGTTAAAATATTACTTCTGTTTGACGTTTTTTGGTTGGTTGGCCACGAGGCATGTGGGATCGACCTTAGCTTCTCAGCTGCCTAACCAGGGATCAAATCCGCAGCCCCTGCGTTGGAAGGCGAAAAGTCTCAACCACTGGACCACCAGGGAAGTCCCACAAAAAATCTGTCTTTCAGAGAAGAATTTTGATTGGCTTTTTTTTTTTTTTTGCTATTTTCCAAAGCCAATCTAAAGTCTTTTACAATCTACCTGTTCCATTCGATGTAACTGGCCCTTCAGCACTGAAAGGAGCAGCAGAAAGTGTTTAGAGATTATTAAGTCCTCATTTAAGTTCCAGGTAATCCCTGGAAGTCAAACCATAGAATGGATTCTCTCCCATCCAAGTTTCATCTCTGAAGCTGAGTTTTAAGCTCAGATATATGGCACTTCTGAACTTCAGATGAGATTACTTCTAGTTTATTCAAGCTACCCTTAAAGATCGATGGATCACAGAACAAATTTTCCAAATTGCCTTCAGAAAATTATTTCCATCTTTTTGGCAAATAATTGTCTGAAACGTATTATTTAACAGTTTTGTAAAGTACAGCATCCAAGATGAAGTTATGCAGGGAGATGCCAGACATGAGTGGAATTTCCTGGTATTTTCCAATACTCTGAGTTCTATCACTAGAGTTGCCAGATTTAGCAAATAAAAATGCAGAACACTCAGCTGAATTAGTTTTACACAAACAGCAAATAATTTATTATAAGTATATCCTAAATATTGCATGAGACATACTTAAACTAAAAGTACTTATCTGGTGGCATCTTTAATTTTATATGGCAATCCTACTTACCTTAACATCCCAGAATGGAAAATTATCAAAATTAGGATTTAAAAGTAAGATTTCTTTTTAGAATTTAAACTTCCTAATTTAACTTCAATAAACCACATGCTCAAAGCATGACTAGTTCAAATAAGCTGCTATTCTGACAGGATTCCCATTAGAACTGATGGTTCATTCTAACAATTATGGTCATTCAATTTGAAAGAAATTTAAAAGTTTAAGAATAAATATTAAAATTCCCCCGAAATCCATGTGTAGGAGCAAAAAGCCATAAACTACCTGTACAAAAAAAGAGCGATTAAAATGTATTAAGAACCCATTTTATTTGTATAGCTTACTGTTTACCTCGTGCTTACAAAAACTAAAACATTAATGTAGGCTATATGACCCTGGTGGGGGGAAAGAAACACACAAAAAAGAAAGTTGTTGAGAAAAATTGATTGGATTTGAATGCTTTACACACCTCGAGGAACAGCTGAACAATTTCCTCTCCTGTCTCCTCCTCCCCTTATAGTCCGAGACATGGTCCAAAGTGTTCAGGACTTAGAAGACAGCTCACGTGGAAAACACTATACCTTAGGAAATGAGCACACCTTGTTTGAAAAGATTTAAATGATTCTGCATTAATGGAAGAAAGTCTGACTGCAATAGAAGTAGGATTATCTGAGAGCACGACCTCTCAACCTCAGCACTGCTGACATTGGGGGCCTGATAATGGACTTCTGAAGATGCAAGAGACATGGGTTCAATCCCTGGGTCAGGAAGATATCCTGGAGAAGGAAATGGCAACCCACCCCAATATTCTTATCTGGGAAATCCCCCGGACGGAGAAGCCTGGGGGCTACAGTCCATGGGGTCACAAAAGTGTCAGACACAACTTAGCGACTAAACAACAACAATCCTTTACTATAAGGAAGGCTGCCCCTGTGCATTTCAGGATGCTTAACATCCCTGGCCTCTGCCCACCAGATGCCAGTAGCAGCCTCCTACCTGCAGTTATGACAACCCAAAATGTCTCCAGACACCGTCAAATATCCATCCCCAGGAGGGCAGAATTGCTCCAGTTGAGAATCACTGGCCTAGGAGAACCTTTAGTCTCTTGATTCTCTCTCTAGTCCTGAGCTCCTGGCAATTTTTAAAAGTATCATTGCAGCTCAGCTTAGAATAACAGAGAGAAGGGGGAAAAAAGTTATAACAAAATTTGCACCGAATCCATGATGGTCAAAATTGCTCTAAACATATTTATAGTATAATTAAATGCAACAGGTCTATCTATTTAAAGACGCCTCTAATTCTCTTTATATGAGGAAGTGGAGCGCTAATGCAAGGTTTAGACTGGAGATCTGTTTTCGGTCCCATCTCTCCTACTTGCTCACCCCATCTAGGAAGACCTAACCTTCTGGTCACCTTTTATGATGTGCCTTCTCATCTGTCTCTCCATCAACCTGGAGATGCAGGCCATGAATTATCCCACCTTATGGATGAGTAAACTGAAGTCTAGAAAAGCGAAGTAACTTTGCTGAGCCCCCACAGCGCAGAGATTTTAAAACTAAGTAACTGCTAAGTTCTAACCTCTTAACCTCAACCTCTTAACCTTGAGGGGAAAAACAAGTCACTAAATGTCTCTGACCTTCATTTCCTTTCCTCACCTGCAACCCAGAAATAACAATTCTCAGTATTTCTCAGAATCGCTGCAAGAACTTAAATTTCAGTTCAGTGAGTCGTTAGATGGCAGGGACCAAAGTCCCTGCCGCGGGCAGGCGGAGATTTTCAGCGATTTCTGAATGACTGTGGCATTCTCTAGGCCTGCTGCACTTGAACTGTGCCCATCTCAAAGGCCAGAAGAACCACACCCTGCTTCTGAGATCTACTTAGACTAGAAAATGAACTGGAGCCAACTCACTGTGAAAGAGCACTATCAGGAATGCAAATGTAAACAGTAAACAACATAATTAACCCTTAGGACTTGAAAAGAGGAGAAGTGAGCGACATCAAGTCTGGCTGGGAAAGGGTGTGGTGACTGAAGGGAGGACCCCGCCCTCAGTGGTTTCCCCTCCTTGCTAGGGTCCCAGTCACCTCCAGTGGAACACCCAATGCATGGGTGCAGCTGAACGGCTACCCTGAGCCCCCAAGTACCCCTGTAGCTTAGTGGACAAAGTCACAGGGGATCTGAGCGGAAGGAGGCCATAAAGATGGCTCACACCTGACAAATCAGAAATGAGCCAAGGTGTGAAAGAACTGATCTGGCCCTTCCAGGCTGTGAGCCCCACCAGGCCCCATGTCCCCACGAGAAGCCTGACCCCCCAGCAAACCCCTCTGCCAGCTGGGCCCTGGTCCATCCTTCTTTCCTAAGCAGCCTCCCAAGAAATCACCACGCAGTCTGGCCTGCCTCCAACACAGTCATATTTGTCACACACCTATCTTTGCAGGAGTAGTTTCGGGACCCAATTATTGTTTTGAACTTCTAAAGGAAAATGACATTTGGGCAGCACATTCCCTAAAGCACAAGCGAAACGTTTCATCTTTAGGTTACAAAGTCACACTAGGGTAAGAAGCAGCAGTGGGTGTGAATACAGGGAAGGTTCTCGATTCCTATCACAGGATAAGAAATGCAATGAGGTTGAAGTCCATTCAATATGCTTGAGGGGAGGGAGCAGTTAGCAATGGTGGGCAACACCCCGCTGCTTTATTATGGAGGCAAAACCAGCTAACCCAGTGCCTTATACAGAACTTTTAATTCTAAGTCCCTTTCCCCATTTCCCCCCAACACCCCCCCACCCCCAGGTATCATCGTGGGGAAGTTACAGATAGGTGGTTTGGAGTAGCAGTAGATCACAGGCTGTTCGAAGAGAAAAATGTCTCTCTCATCCATCATTCCATGAAGCCGCATTTAGATTCTAGGTCTAATTTCAACAGATATCAGCACAACGGAGCTACAGTTACAGTGGACAGATCATTTGTCTAGAATGGAAAAAGCCAGGATGCCGGGGCAGTTGTATTGGGGGTGGCGGGGGGTGTGGATGGGAAGGAAAAAGTGAAAGTATATTTTAAAAGAAAGATGGAGAAGAACAGCTAATAGAGTGGGCAGAGTTAAAACTTCAGCCCCAGGAGTGAGGGAAAGCTCAGGTCAGCAGAGGTGAAGCCAGGGCATCAGAGTTCCCCGCACCACGTGGTCACCACCAGAGCAGCCCCGAGGCCCGCCTGGGAGTCACAGTCCTGGGACACTAGGTGGTGATTGGAAAGATTTGCCCAGTGGGCAGGTGGGACTGAAACGGATGTACCAGCCATAACTGCAGACCTAAAATCAAGGCCGGGCAGCCAGTGCTAAATAGGTAATAAAGTAATCATACATTTACCTTTCAGTCTGGAAGGAAACCTTGCAAGTTTTCACAAAATTAAGAGTGCAGTCATGCAGCAAAAGAATTCTTTGATGAAGTGCCTTGTGTTTTATGGTAAAGTGGACTGATTAAACAAGTGAACAACAAAGCACAACTATATGTTATTATTTTTATATGGGTCCCTGAGATTTAATAGCTACGCCTCTATCCTTACACTTGTGACTGTTGAAGAAAAGGAAAAAATGAAAGAATTTAGGATATTAAAAAACAAAATTTGACCTGCTGATTGCCAATTTACTGCACACGAGAAATTCACTAAGCATCTAATAATTTACATTCAGGGGGTGGTAGTTCTGCCCGGCTATTCTGTTAGGTATTTTAAATTATAATTTCAAATGGACTCATTGTCACAGGCCTCTGGGTCCATTTTACACACAAAATCAATATACTACTACTAATAAATAGGATTACTTTTCCACGACTCCTGGTGGGAGCTCAGCTGGACTTGTTTGGGAGGCAGTTTCAAAGTTCTCCGAAGAAAATTACTTTCACCCTTAAAACCCACAGAAGGCACCTGAGAGAAACTGAATCCAGAGGCAACCAGCAGTGGGACAGGACGTCTTAGACTGGTGCTCAGTTGCTCAGTCATGACCGACTCTTTGCAGCCCCGTGGACTGTAGCCCGCCAGCTCCTCTGTCCAGGGAATTTTCCAGGCAAGAATACTGAACTGGGTTGTCATTTCCTACTCCAGGGGATCTTCCCAATCCAGGGATTGAACCCGTGTCTCTGTGTCTCCTGCATTGGCAGGTGAATTCTTTACCACTGCGCCACGTGGGAAGCCCCATAGATTGGTAGGTAGATGGATTTAGACAGAGAGAGAAAGCATTCCTATTTAAACCCTTCTCTTAGGATCTCTGCAGGCCTTTGTTCCTCCAACACGTGCTGCCCTTTCTCTGAAACTGTAGAAGCTCCCAGAGTCCTGTCTGTGGCCTCTTCCATCAAAATGCCTCTCCTTTAACATCCAGGACTGTGTATACCTCACCTCTGTATGATCCATGCCCTGACCCAAAGATGCTCTCAGAGCCGAGGATGAGTTAAACCAGTATCCAGCCTAAGAAGCATCTGCTAAGTGATTTCTCTCCTCTCACTTTCTATATTTTACACTGTGGCCCCACCTTGACTCATCCTAAATTGGAAAAACTACTCTTGGCAAAGCCAGGTCTTTCAACTCTTGCTGCCCCAATGTTTGAGTCCTTAGGAGGGATCTTGTTAGGTCTTCTTCACACAATAAAGACTGCTTAAGTGCCATCAACTGCCCCGAAGAACATGGAAACACTTGATAACCCCCCCCAGACAAAGGCCTGTAGGTATCCCATGAAGAGACTCCACGTGTCTAGGGGTGGGCAGGGAGCATCAGAGTTAAGAGAGAGGTTTGAAATCCTTTCGTCTGGAAATGTAGCTGGGGACAAACAGCTTAACCACTGAGCCTCACCTTCCCCCTTGACAGATGAGGGAGGGTTGCTTTACAAGATGAAATAATGTATTTAAGATGCTCATTGCCATTCCTTGTGCACAAAACTATTCAATCAGGTTGTTGTGGTGGTGGTTCAGTCACAATAAAGTAGGCAACTGTTATCTTTCTTATGGCCCCAAATTGACAGTGGAGAGGGGAGAGAGAACCCCAGTCTGTACAATTGCAAGAATGAATAATGAAAACCAATAATGACTCAATAATAAAAAGCAATTTTAATGAAAAAACCAAGTATAAGATGAAAGGGGATGGGATTTTTCCAATTTATAGCAAAACATAGCATAAAATTACTGTATTTAGAGGGATGGTATTTCCTTAGAAAGAGACAAAGATATCAGCAGAGCAGAGTAGAAGGTCCAGGTACTGATCAACAAAGATCCGTGCACGAGGCCGCACATGTACACACACACACAACACAAGTGGCATTTCACATTCACGGGTAAAGGCTGAGCCACTCAATAAATGGCACTAGTGTAACTAGCTATCCATCTGGGAAAAATACGGGGTCAGATCTCTAACACCTACACATAACCCCTTCCAAAGAGGTTAAGCATCAAAATAATAAAATTATAAGATCAGAAGAAGAAAACGGAGAATAGTTTATAATTTGGGGATTAGGAAGGGCCGCCAAACTGACAAAAGTAAAGACTATAATTTTATATATTAAAAAATGAGCAGAATTTCTGTACAGAGAAATACATCTCATAGAAAAGAAAAACGACAAACTGGCAAAAAAAATATTTAGTACACACACGTGTGCACACACATACATACAGAGCAAGTGCAGTATCTGAGAAGCTCCAATAAATCAGTAAAACTATAAATAGCTGTATAAACACAAATGATAAAGGATTCAAAGAAGCAACTCAGAAATACATTAGGCAGAGATGCTTAAATTGACTAATTCCTCTCTCTTTCATCATCTGTAAAATCACAACAATAATCATAGCACATTCACAGGGATGTTGAACTTTAAATTAGTAAATTTCATTTAAAGTGCTTAAAACAATCCTGTCACATAAAACATCCAACAGATATTATTAACCAGCAGCAGTAATAATAGCAGCAGTGGTGGTGATGACAGTCGTATAATTAAAGAAACACAAAACAAGAATCGAGAGATAGAATCTAGCATTTCTAGCAAAATCATCATGAGCAAAACTGCAAAACAACTAACATGATCTCACATTGTAAAGAGTATGAGAAAAGAAGCATTCTCCATACTGGTGAGAGGAAGAAGAGTTGCTTTGGCTTTTAATCGGTGACAATTTGGCCCTATCTATCCAGCATTTTGGGTTTCCAGGTAGCTCAGTGGTAAAGAATCCACCTGCCAATGCAGGAGACATAAGTTCAATCCCTGGGTCGAGAAGATCCCCTGGAGAAGGAAATGGCAACCCATTCCCGTATTCTTCCCTAGAAAAATCTCATGGACAGAGGAGCCCAGCAGGCTATAGTCCATGAGGGTGCAAAAGAGCCAGACGTGGCTTAGTGACTAAACAACAACCATCCAGCATTTTACTATAAGTGCCCTGTGACAGAAATTCAATATATGTATAGAAATCTACATACGCAATATAATATGAATATGCATTCATAGATATGAATGTATCTACATATTCAATATAATATATACAATACAATCTACAAATTCAATATATGTATAGAAGTCTACATATAAGATCTTTGAATGGAGTGTAATCTATAAAAAATTTGAATCACTATGTTGTATACCTGAATATAATATTCTAAATCAACTATACCTGAATTAATAAATTTTTAAAGAAATCTAACCTTCAGAAATACATGTACGCACAAAAACATATGTACAAGGATATTCAGTGTACAACCGTTTATAAAGTTAGGAATAAAAATCAAATAGGAAGAATTAACTACATTGTGGCATATCCCATATAATGGGCAGCAGTTGCCTGGTGGCTCAACTGGTAAAGAATCTGCCTACAATGCGAGAGACCTGGGTTCAATCCCTGGGTTGGGAAGATCCCCTGGAGAAGGAAACGGCTACCCACTCCAGTATTCTGGCCTGGAGAATTCCAAGGACTGTATAGTCCATGGTGTTGCAAAGAGTCAGACATGACTGAGTGACTGTCACATACAAGGTGTAACGGACATTAAGATGGAAATGCATCTAATACCTGTTAAGTACAAACTGCAAGCTGCAACTTGCATCTGCATATAACATATATATTTGCAAGTGGATATAAAAGGGACAAACCAAGCTGTGGTAGTCACCTCTGGAAAGTGAAGCAGGACTAGGAGGGAGTGGAGAGGGTATTTCAAATTTTACTTCACTGACTTAGACCATCTTTGATTTCTTTAAATAACAAACCTGGACTAAAAACAAGTATTTTCCCTTAAAAAAGGCAACAAAGTCAGTGTTATCCTAACAGACACCACGGGACGCCTGAGTAAATGACAGTGTCCATTATGTTCTTCCAGCAGAAGGCAGGCCTCCCGACCCTGCAGGTGAGCTCCAGAGGGGAGCCAGCACAGTGGGAAGATGCTAACAGGATGAGTCAAACCCCGTATTCTGACTCAGCTAATAACCTTCTGATTGCAAACCCAAGGCAACACCAATTTCTGCAACTGTCCACTTGGCAGTTATGTTTCTCAGAGTAAATTAGTAAGTTTGCATTCCAGTTCATCAACCTCCAGAACTCTGATTTACACCAAGTAGTCCCCAGGGCAATAAATAAATAAAGTCCTTAATCGTGCCAAGTTGGGGTCTATGTCTAGTCTGATTGACTGCACTTCTCCAAGGTGCAAAGAGCCGGAGATTTAGCTGACTTCAAAGCGGCAGCCCACAAGCTGACCACTGTAACATTATTCTTCTATTACAGCAAAACTCCAGCGCTCAGTAACCTGTTACTGTCAAATGTGATGATGCTTGTTTAGATCCATCAAAAAAATATTTATGAAACTCAACTATGCAGCCAGCATGGCTCTAGTCTTTTACTTCTAGTCTAGATACTTCTTTTACTCTGCACGGCACAGGGGAAGCCCACACCCTGGTTCCCAGACCTGGTTTTGGAAAGGGCGGTGGGCACCGCGTCATAACAGACCTTCAGAGGGGCGGCACTGCAGGGCCACACCTTGGCCACCCTTAACCATATACAGGAGTGAACGCTCAAAGTCAAGGACTGAGAAAAGCTGATCCTTATTCTCGAGCAAGGCAGGAAGCAAGAAATGAGTACTGCTCGCCTTACTTTCCCAACCTCTATAATACAATCAACCACAAATGGCAAACTGAAAGACATCATTGTAACCAGAAGTTGTTTTGGCTGAAGGTGGGCAGATGGAAGTGGGGGGAGGAAAGGCCTAACGATGGCCAGAGAGGCACTTGTAGAAGCAGACAGCAACAGGTCCAAGCTGGACCACAGAAAAGCTTTATAACCTTCCACGTGCATTTTCAAGACACAACCCTTTATCAAAAGGAACCATCAGTCCATCTCAAACACGCCTTTTAACATAATCAACATAATAGTAATTAATTAGCATTTGTAAACTGAAGATGGCTCTTACATTAACAGATTCCATATAAACAGAACCAGGTTTGGGTTAGTGCAGAAGTAAAGAATTTCTGTTAATCTGATTAGGGCTTTAAAAAAATAAAAATCCATCTTTGGGACTTCCCTGGCAGTACAGTGGTTAAGATGCCATGCTTCCAATGCAGAGGGTGCATGTTCAAATCCTGGTCAGGGAACTAAGTTCCCACATGTCTTTCAGACAAAGGAAAAAAAAAAAATCCATTTTCATGAAAAAAAAAAAGAGAAAAATCAGGTAACATCTACTTCTTTTAAGTCTCTAAAGTTTATTTAATTACATACATATTTAATACAAGTTTTAACAGATCAAAACTTCTGATTCCATGATTTGGGTTATAATTTATATGATGGTTATTCATACTCATTCAAACTGTCTATAGTCAAAAGCTTTTCACACAAATAACTGTGGTATCTATTTAATGCCTTTATTGGTTTTCATAATGAGTTGGGAACAGGGGCGGGAATTTATCAAGTGGCTGGACACTGTGTGCCCAGCTCCAGGCTGGACGCTGGCCCAGGGTCTCTCGTTTCATTTACTCCTCATGGTATCTTTAAATACCCAAATTACCAGACGAGTACGGAGAGCTACCATTTCATCTTCAGGGAAGCCTGGTCCATCTAGCTGGCTTATGATGTGAGGGTTTTTTTTTTTTTTTACTGGTGCTAGATAGAAAAGAATGGGATTCCCTGGTGGCTCAGGTGGTAGATACCTGCAGTGCAGGAGACCTGGGTTCGATCCCTGGGTTGGGAAGGAAATTACAACCCACTCCAGTATTCTTTCCTGGAAAACCCCGTGGACAGAGGAACCTGGTGGGCTACAGCCCAGAGGGTCGCAAAGAGTCAAGACACAGCTGAGCGACTTCATTTTCACTTTCACTTTCAGATAGATAAGAGGATGATTAAAAGAGAAGACATTAAAAGAAGGAGCATAACTGTCAAACACACACATCACAAGCTTCTGGAGAAAAGGGAAGGAAGCAGTTTTCCCATTCACAGGATGCTGAAAAGCCCAAAGAAGGCTAAGAATGTCTGTGACTGAGTTCTGCGCTGTGGCTTGCAGGATCCTCCTATTTCAAGGAGGGAGGCCAGGCCCGGAAGAGATCAAAGCACGCTGCCAGTTTTGAACTGTCTTGATACATCTAAGACTGTCTTTCATAAGCTCTGCTGTTTTTGGAAATGTACTATATTGGGCAGGGCTTCCCTGGTGGCTCTGATAGTAAAGAATCTGCCTCTAATGCAGGAGACCCAGGTATGGTCCCTGGGTCAGGGAGGTCCTCTGGAGAAGGCAACGGCAACCCACTCCAGTATTCTTGCCTGGAGAATTCCATGGACAGAGGAGCCTGGCGGGCTACCATGAGTCCATGGTGTCACTAGGAGTTGGACATGACTGAGCGATTCACATACACATTTTATGGCCAACTCCCTCTCTGATGGCAGCACGTAACACAGCCCAACTCAGACCTTGGTTTCCCCTAGTCCTTTTTGTTGAGGGGCATCTTTCCCCAAACCATGCCTCTCAACCCAGGGCTGGGGGTACCTGTCAAACCCCAAGCTGCTGGCCACACCCAGAATTTCTGGGTCAGTAGGTCTAGGATATAAATCCAAAATTTGCATTTCTAACAGCCTGAGTGCTGTTGCTGATCTAGAACCATTGATTTAAGAAAGAACATTGTAAAAAAAAAAAAAAAAACAGAACAGGATCCATCTAACACAGGAACGGGTGCTCTGGGACAACCCAGAGGGATGGGGTGGGGAGAGAGGTGGAAGGAGAGGTGTCAGGCTGGAGGGGGACGGGCGCACATGTGCACCCGTGGCTGATTCATGTTGATGCATGGCAAAAACCACCACAATATTGTAAAGTAATTATCCTCCAATTTAAAAAAAAAAAAAAAAGGAACAGTAGGAGGTTGGGGGGAGGTGGCTATTTTGCCAAAATGTGGCAAAATTTTCATCAATCGTGATCCAAACCACATGAAGGCAGGGGATTTTTGTGCCTACCCTGCTGCATCCCAGAACTTAGAATGGGGGCTGACATATATACTCAGTGCCCCAAACATACCTGCTAAGTAAGTCAAATGGATCAGTTTGCCCCATGGTGGAAACTGGGGCTGGCACGGAGATAGAGGTACAAGGAAAGTTCCTGTGGAAACACCAGCAATGAAGGGAATGGTTTTTAATAGCTGAACTGCCCTGAGAGGGAAGCTCAGCTTGACAGCAATGACTGCAACAGCAATAACGATACACATGATGACAACCAATATCTCGGAGTGTACGTGGCCAGCGCTGGGCGCTCAATTTGTACAGTTACCTACGAGATGGAAACCTTGACTCTCCTCACTTAACAGGTGAGGAAACAGGTTGGAAAGTAAGTGATATGACCAAGTCCTTAGTCTATCAGTGGAGAAGCTGGTCCCGAGCAGAAGGTCCCTGTTTTTTCAGAAAGTCTTTTCTTAATTACCCAGTTGAGTCAATGATAAATGCAAAACTTCTTTGGCCTTCTTGGAACTGCAGACTTTGATCTCTTCTTCTCCAGGTTAGGGAGGGGCTTCGAGTGGCCCATTCCTAGTGCGCCTGCCTGATCATAAAACAGGCAGGGCTTTGCTGGCTACACAGAGCTGGTTTTTTCTGTATCATCTTTCAGTGGTGGACAGTGATCCCAGTGCTGGGGTTCCATGTGGTTCCATGTGGGGCTTGAGCATGCCCAAGTTAAAGAGCTAGTTCAGTGGTTCATCAACAGGCCCAGGGAGGGGGCCAGGGAGAGGTGCGGGCGGGTTTTACCCTCAAGGGACAATGGCAATGTCCAGAGATACTTTGCTTCTCGTAACTGGAAGGTGCTACAGATATCTAGTGGGCAGAGGCCAGGGACGCTGCTCAACACCCCAAGGTGCATGGGACCACCTGCCCACCACGAGGAGGAGTCTGGCCAAAGTGTCAACGGTGCCGAAACGCTGCTCCAGTTTTGAACCTCCAAAATCCTTATCCGTGCTCGCCCCCAGGTTGGATGCCTAAGAAACTTCATCCATACTCTCTTAGGGCCCTCACCATCTTTTCTCTCATCTTAGTTACTGAAAAACTCCTTTCATCTCCCCTAGATCAAATTGCCAACATCCACTGGATCATCGGAAAAGCAAGACAGTTCCAGAAAAACATCTATTTCTGCTTTATTGACTATGCCAAAGCCTTTGACTGTGTGGATCACAATAAACTGTGCAAAATTCTAAAGAGACGGGAATATCAGACCACCTGACCTGCCTCTTGAGAAACCTGTATGCAGGTCAGGAAGCAACCGTTAGAACTAGACATGGAACAACAGACTGGTTCCAAATAGGAAAAGGAGTACGTCAAGGCTGTATATTGTCACCCTGCTTATTTAACTTCTATGCAGAGTACATCATGAGAAACGCTGGGCTGGAGGAAGCACAAGCTGGAATCAAGAATGCCGGGAGAAATAACACTAACCTCAGATATGCAGATGACACCACCCTTATGGCAGAAAGTGAAAAGGAACTAAAGAGCCTCTTGATGAAAGTGAAAAGAGGAGAGTAAAAAAATTGGCTTAAAGCTCAACATTCAGAAAACTAAGACCATCCGGTCCCATCACTTCATGGGAAATAGATGGGGAAACAGTGGAAACAGTGTCAGACTTTATTTTTGGGGGCTCCAAAATCACTGCAGATGGTGACTGCAGCCATTAAATTAAAAGATGCTTTCTCCTTGGAAGGAAAGTTATGACCAACCTAGACAGCATATTAAAAAACAGAGATATTACTTTGTCAACAAAGGTCCATCTAGTGAAGGCTATGGTTTTTCCAGTGGTCATGTATGGATGTCAGAGTTGGACTATAAAGAAAGCTGAGTGCTGAAGAATTGACACTTTTGAACTGTGGTGTTGGAGAAGACTCCTGAGAGTCCCTTGGACTGCAAGGAGATCCGACCAGTCTATCCTAAAGGAGATCAGTCTGGGGTGTTCATTGGTTTTGAAGCTGAAAGTCCAATACTTTGGCCACCTGATGCAAAGAGTTGACTCATTTGACAAGACCCTGATGCTGGGAAAGATTGAGGGCAGGAGGAGAAGGGGACGACAGAGGATGAGATGGTTGGAGGGCGTCACCGACTCAATGGACATGGGTTTGGGTGGACTCCGGGAGTTGGTGATGGACAGGGAGGCCTGGCGTGCTGTGGTTCACGGGGTAGCAAAGAGTCGGACATGACTGAGCGACTAAACTGATCTCCTGATGAACTTGAAGGCAAGAGTATCTTAGTCACTGGAGCACCCAGAATACTGGGAACCCAGTCAGCTCAGTGCTCAGTATCTGTCCTGTAGTTTGTTTTCCCTCCAATGGTTAAAAACACTGAGAATTCAGATGTAATCAATTCTCAAGAGCTCCTACCATGGAGGAGGGGAGGTGGGGTGTATACACTAAGTTAGGAATGCACAGTACACTTCCTATAAACATAGCTCATTGAATCCTTTCAATTACGGAAGGAGACAGGAACACTATTTTTGGTAGTTACAGCTCATAGATGGAATTTGTGAAGGATCACAGGCTGGTAAGTGACAGGGCCCATTTCTGGAGCCAGATCGCCAAGCCCTCTGCTCCTTCCGTACCCCACAACCAATGCCATGGGTCCCCAGAGTTGAAAACCTCCCTCCTAAAGACCAATTCCAGGATTAGAGTGTCTGAGATGCTGGCAAGGAAAACAGGAATAGAAAAGGTTGAAAACTTTACCACATTATTAGTGGAATCATCACAAGTTTGGGTATACACCACACCAACAAAAATCGGTCAATTC
Source organism: Bos taurus (assembly GCF_002263795.3). Taxonomy (NCBI): domain Eukaryota; kingdom Metazoa; phylum Chordata; class Mammalia; order Artiodactyla; family Bovidae; genus Bos; species Bos taurus. Next base: position 37,557,876 of record NC_037350.1, read on the forward strand.
AAGGGTTATTGCAAACAGGCTTAAACACAAGTTACATATTTAAAAATCAATAACAAAGAATTTACATGGCTCTTTCATTTTTAAACTTTAATATGTGAGGGCTTAAGAAAATAAATCCAAGATTTTTTTTTTTAAATAAAATCAGAGAGCCTAGGAAATCATGGTCAAAAAAGCCATCTTAGTTCAAGACATAATTATGTGACCTTTCTCTATGCACAGCTCTCTCCAGCTGGCTCGTCTTTGCTCTGAGAGGTTGCAAACTGTGGGCTTTCTCAAAGCAGCCAGGAGCCAGGCCCAGACCTGGGAAAGCACGTCATAAATAACAACTGATGGCTCGTCTCTGGGAGCCCTGACAGTATTGATCCTCCCCCCGCCCAAATCAACCTGATGAATCTGTCTCGTTTTCATATTATAAAGGGAGAAGTGAAAATGAAAGGTTTTTGCAGCACCACAGTTTTTTTTTTTTTTTTTTTAAGCTAGGGAGATCGTTCTTGGCTGGCTGTTGTTCATCAAGCCTTCCCCTCTAACCTCTGTGCCAAAGCCATATTTCTAGTGCTGGGTCCCAGCCTCTTTGAAAGTTGGGTGGCCCCTGGCATCCCTCACAGCCAACACATTCCAAACTCATCATTCCCTCCACGTGGTACAAACCCTGATGGAGGAAAAACTCAGTCCATTCTTTCAGCCCCATAAGCTAACCATGTGGGGAGCCAAGGCCATCTATTTCTTCTCTCTTCCATCTTGCCTTTCACACCATCCCTGCTGCTGTCCTGCTTCTAGATTCATCGACACTGTAGCGCCCATGCTCTAAAGGGTATGCCCCACTTCTCTTTCCAGGGGGAGTTCTGGCTTTTTGTCCACGTGGTAACCTGTTCCAGGCAAGCCCAGACCCAACAGAATGGAAAGCCTTCCTACTATCAGCCAAAGCAAATCCCTCAAGGGCAGGATGTCCAGTGAATTGCCCTGGTTCCCAGTGGTGCTGTGCCAGGCAGCAGTGCTCCCTTGGACCCCCTAAGATTCTCAGCCTTTCGGGAAGTCCTTGTTTTACCTCCTTTGGGTTTTGGGTCACATTTCTTTGGATGGTTTGCCTTTGGCAATGAGCTAGAAATCCAGAAGTTGGGACAAGGGTAGGTATGGGATACCGGTGCACCTTGCCCACGTTTCTGGGGTCTGTGAGGAAGGACTTGGGATGAATGGAATGTGCGCGGATTCTGTAGGCAGCTCCTGATTCTGCAGGTCACTCCAGCTACAAGAACCTTTGCTTGTGCTCAACCACCTGCAGCAGTTTTTCCCAAGTGTTCCAGAAGGCCAGGGCACGTCTCTGACTGAGGGTAGAGAAAGTGCCTGGAAATCTGCATCTGGAACACACACTGCAGGCAATTCTTATTCTCGAGTAGCTCAGAAAAAAAACATTGGATCTCTTCTTTTTGATAGGTATCTGGGGTCCGTACTATAGAATTATTACCATAACAGAGACCATAGAGGATAAAGACCAGGAACAAGCAGACCCTGGAGCCAGGCTCCTTGGGTTCAATTTCACCTGCCTCACTCCTCAGTGGAGCCCTGAGCTAGCCTCTTAACCCCTCACTGTCTGCTTCTTCCTGTGAAGAATAAGCATGATAATGACACCCACTTCACAGGTTATACGGATAATGTGCTAATGCACGTAGAGCACTTAGTTTAGTGGCCTCCACGCGTGGGCACTTGATAAACATTAGCTATTATTATCCCATAGACCAGAGACTGCTGAGAGGCAGAGCTAAAGCCAGATCTGGCCTAGAGACCTATTTTGTTTGGCTTGCACATTTTCCTTTTTAATTGAGCCAACATTTAAAAACTGGTAGATTCCTGGCCATTTTAAGACACTTGAAGACCTGGCAACAAACGCGGCCTGCTTTCCCCTCTGGCAACCATAACCTGGGGCGGGGTCCCTTGGCACTCTTCAGAAAGGGCATTTCTTCTCTGTTCAAGACCAACCCCCATGCCACTTATTCCCCCCCTGGTGGCTCAGACAGTAAAGAATCTGCCTGCAATGCGGGAGCCCTGAGTTTGATCCCTGGGTGGGGAAGATCCCCTGGAGAAGTGAATAGCTACCCACTCCAGTATTCTTGCCTGGAGAATCCCATGGACAGTGGAGCCTGGTGGGCTATGGTCTGTGGGGTCGCAAAGAGTCGGACACTACTGAGGGATTAACACTTTCACTTTCCCATACCCCCGGCCCTTGCAGGAAGGCGATCTCTATTCTAGACCAGTCATCCCAATGTATCCAGTGTTAGATGTGAATATTTCCGTTATGGATGCCAGTCTAGCTGGTCTCCTTATGCCTACTTCCCACCTCCCTATTTGGCTTCAAGATGTCTTCCCAGCCATGATCAGCCTCCCCAGCCCTCCCTTTCCACCTAGTCCAGAGGTTCCAACTGAATGCACATTAAAATGACCTGGGACACTTTCAAAATCTCACATCTAGATGGGGTATTTCTCCTCAGTGCTCAGGTGATCCAGAAGTACAGCTGCATGTGCTCTAAGGTTGGTGACCACGGAAGCCATGGCCTCCCCATTCTACTGGCCCGGCAGGCACGTCCTGCCGACACTGTACATCCGAGGACAAGATGAGTCGTGTTTTCCTCCCGACTCCTGTTTAGTCTTGCCTGCAACTCAGCTTGTGTTTAAAGCCTGGCTCCCCAAACAGACTGTAAACTCAAAGAGTGGGTGGATCGCACACCTCATACTTCTTTTGCATCCTCGACAGGAAGACTGGGGTGTCAAGCACACTATGGCTGCCTGATGAAAAGGCCTCTTCTCAAATAATTGAGCATCCACGATGAAGAAGCCATGGCAAGGGCAACATGAAGACAAACCACAGGCTGGTTTTCTTGAAGCTTGTGGGTTTGGAGGAAGAGCAAGTCAAGGGCACCGCTGATGGGGATGGAAGGTGAACTAAAATGTGCTACAGGAAGGAAGGAAGCAGGAACTCGAGGAAGGGGAGGGGACCCGAGGCCCTGGGAATCAGGGGAGGCCCTGTGCAGGACGTGTCCTTGATAGGCCACCGGGAAGGGCCGAGAGGAAAGAGCAAATACATGCATGAGAGAAAGCTCCTGGCGAGCTGTGGTCCACGGGGTCACAGAGTTGGACATGAATGAGCGACTGAACAACAAAGGAGAGCAGCAGCACCTTAAACGCTGCACCCGCCAGCATCCCAGCTGGGAAGAAGAACGGGAAGGGCAAGATTTCCCGGGACCTCAAACGGTAGGGAGGAGGTTGTAATTAATTTGGTAAGTCACTCTAGCATCCTTCTATAAACGCCAGGCAGAGGGAGAGGTGAGGGGTAAGTGGGAGGAACAGGCAAACACACGGAACCACCGGGCGCTGCCAGCCGGGGTTGAGAAAGGGAGAGCGGGGCCCAGAGGCAGAGCCCCTCCCCTACACCGACATGGGGTCCTCCCCATCCTGCCAGGGCCCAGAGACCTCAGACATCCTGATCTCCACCATTCTGTCTTAAGCCCTCGTTTACTGTACAGAAGTGACATCACATTAATAGTTGCAACTTTCGTAGCACAGATCATCACAGAAATAAAATTTCTAGTCATGAAACTATCACTACTGAGAGGGCTATTATAATAAAGAGCTTATTTTTCTGCTCTTTCTCCCAAGTCCATGCACAATTTATAAAGACATACAAAAATCCTGAAGAATATGTTTAGGAGAACCCGCCTCGCGGTTCACTGTTCCTCCCCATCACCGTCATTTTTAGAGGCATCACTGGTTTTGGATGAACACTGGGGCTGGTTCTGAAAATAAACCACCGGAGGAAGGGCCCAAGAGACAGTCCTAAACAGAAAAAGCAATTCCATCAGGAATCCACTGAATCCTTCCCATGGGCCAGGCACTGGTCTAGACACCTTATGGCATGAACTCATTTAATCTTCCCAATCCCATGAAGTAGGTAGGATGATGCCCCCATTTTACAGGGGAGGAAATGAAGATGCAGAGGTTAAGCGGATTTGCCCAGTGACACATTGGTGAAAGAATAAGAACCCAGACAGTGGCTTCACGCTCCATCGTCTGAATCATTTAGTTTACTTTGCCCTTTAGGTGGAGGGCATGGGTTCGGTACATAGAAGCTTTCAGCTCTCCTAAGGGCCACCAAACCCAGAAAGGCTCAGAATGGATGGGGCCACAGGGTGGCTGCTCGGGTTGTATTTCTGGAGCCTCAAAGCATCAGACACAGAAAAGGGGCCAGGGAGGGGTGAAGTCTACAGGCTCTGAGTGGACCTCCCGTGACCCCCAGTGTCCAGAGCTGCAACATTCAGGATCATGAAAACCAGAGCTCGGAGAAGCCTTTCTCAGCAGTCAGGCTAGAGGAGCCAACGGGATCTCCTGGGTAGCCAGGCATGAGCTGGCTGGGAGCACCAAGGGTGGTTGGCTCCCCTGCTTTCTGAGATGGACTCCATCCTCCATAGAGTCCTTCAGGGGAAATCCGCTTCACTGTTGACCACAGGTCTCACCAACAGTTGCCCTGATCGAGACTGTACCTGCAGGTAGCACCTTTCTGGTCTGTGGATTATAGACCAGCCATATCCCTGCCTCCTAGTCAGTGGACTACCGCCACACTGGATTATGTTTCACTTTTGGGCTTCAGGGCTTGAAGCGATTCTATTTTTAGGCTTTCTCAATTTCAAGAGTTAAAAGAAGACGTTTTAAGGAAATTAGTTCTGGCTTTTAGGGGATGAGGACTTCCTCTGAAAGAGTTAAACTGACCGGCCATTCTGTTTAGCCAGCAATCTTCAAAGACGGCAGGGCACCTGGTCTAAGGTCACTAGGCAAGGGCGCCTGACCTCTAAAAAGCACAGCAGTCACCCAGGATGTGGACGGCCCAGACAGACCTCCAACACCAGAGCTACGGCGTACCCCTCTCCCAAAGATGATGGCAAAAATCCTTCCAGGTTCTATTCTCAGTGAAGTGTATGTTTCACTTTCCGAGCACCGGAAGTGTCATATCCACAGAAGTCTGCAAATAACACAGAAAGCTTTAAACATGCTACTATCACGTTTCTATGAGTCAGTCATTCCTTCTGTTTTTTTTTTCTTTTTTAATTCCCTTTCACTGAACATCTAAAGGAGCTTCGCTTATTTTGTATCTTTGAGAATGAGCTGTTACTCTAAAGCCAACTGTTCAAAGGACACTTTTGTATGTGTCTATTTTCAAAAAGTGTAACCATTCCTGAAGGCAATCTAAAATACATTCTACTCATCCCAATTTTCCCATACAGGGCACATGGGACACAGTTAACTCTCTTGGCGAATGAGGCTTCTAAGAATTCAAGTCTCCGGTTTCAGTTCTGGCTTTGTCGCTAGTTAGCTTGTGACCTTGGGTAAGTAACTCAACTGCACTGGGTCTTAATTTCCTCACCTGTGAAATGAAGGGCATTGGGTCACATGATGATTCTTGCTTTTACAGCTCTCACATGTTATGATTCAAAGACCATCAAGAATATCAATTATCAGCTGTGCTAATTGTAAGACTTGTTATAAGAATGTTGCTGGGACACTAGAAATGGCCCCAGACAGTTGGGCTAAAGTAATAGAAAGCAGACAGAAGTCAATTACTTTTATTCTTCCTACCTCCTCTGAAGTCCTCTCTATTCCATCAGCTGTCTGTTCTATCAACCTCCGCTGATGTAAACCTAAGCAGTGGTCTGTTTCACTCAGGTTCTCCAGCAAAGCAAGGTACACAGGCTTTGTGATTACAACCTGGTGACCAGGGGGTTTACCTCTTTGATCCGGGAGCTTGGGCACCCCTACTATAGATGACCGTAGCCGCCACAGCAGTTAAGGTTGGAGGCAACCTGAGAATACATCCTTGTAACCCACGCATTCTTGGCGTTCTAAAAATGCATTGCTTTGGGGGAAGAGCGTGTGAAGCAAAAGTGACAACAGAAAACAAACCAATTTCCCTTTTACTGATGCAGAAGCTGTATGTGTGATCCCTCTGTATTATCCCCACCGTCACCTTTGTGGATTCCTTGACCCCATCCCAGTTGCTGCTTTTTTGTCTCTTCTGCTGTACAACTTGTCCTTGGGTAAGATACATTTTCCAAGTCACTCTTGGAAGCCAAAGAGGGGGTCAGGGTAGGAGGAAGAAGATACCATTGGTGGTTTCCTATACTCACTGCTTTCCCAGTTAGCTGGCCTTCTTAGTCCCCTGAAAAATGATTAGTGTAAAAAAAAATGCTTCTCAGCCATTGTAAATACAGTACTCGAAACACTATTTTTAAGCTGCTAACAAGCATGAAAAATATGCATTAAACCACATGCTTAGTACCTCAAAGAATTCAGGGAAGTTCCTCTATTTAAAAACTAAAATGAAACAGAGCGTCTGATAAGAATTGCAAGCTACCTTCTTTGCCACGCACTATTTGTGGTGGTTTCACGTACATCTAGGAGGGACATGATTTAGTGAGCACAGGCGGTGGTTGATTTTTCACTCATCCTAGTTTAAAATGTTAGTAGAAAGCAGATGGTTAAAAAAGAAATGGGGGTTGGTCAGCCTAGGAAAGTGGATGAAAACTGGACATACAAATGGAATATATGTAACTCATGTCAAATTAGAAAAGCAGCCAGAAAATCAACTATGAATATTTGAAGCCTTGCCAAATGGGTCCAGGTCCTTTGGAGGTAGGCTAAAGGTATGGATGGTGTATCGCTGGGAATGGCAATAAAAGACAACTATGCATTATACCTGTAAGAAATGAGAATAAAAGCCACTTTTCTCTATAACCTTTCAATCTCCAGGTGCTGTTATTTATTCATGTCTAAGCTCAGAGTATTATTTTCTGTTTTCAAGTTAGCTTTTACACAACACAACATTAATCTCAGAATCTACTCTTCCAAGTATTACACAAGGTGACGATTTATAGAAAAACAGAAAAAAAAAATCCTTTCCTGGTCGCAAGCTTGGGTTCTTTAGCTCACAGAGCCACATTTAAGAGTGCTTTGTTTCAGAGGATGATTAGAGTGGCACCATGGGTACTGATTATAGTAGAGCTATTTGTACTGCCCGAGTCTGGGCACTGCATTATATTAAAACTTCCATTTTGGGGTATGTAGTGACTAAAAATTCTCTCCTAGCTTAAACTTGGCACTAACCATCTATCTCAGCAGAAGCAAGATTATTGAGTACAGAACCACAGGAACCCAGCATTTTTCTTCTTTTATACTCATACAGGAAAAAAAAAAGAAAAAAAGACTCAGCTATAGCACCTATGGTTTCTCCATTCTTACACAGAAATTTCAAGCATTGTGGGTTTCTTCCCAAAGTCTAATCAGCGGGTTGCTCTGGCTGGATCAAATTAAATCAGATGTGACAGGTCATTGTCGCTTGCATTAATAGATCCCAAACTTTCTAGAAGTGGGATGAACTCATTCAGCTGCTTTTTAGCAAAGGCAGAAAATGATGAAGCCCCTTCAGTTCTAGAAGACAGTGCTTGTTGACTCTGGTTTCCCTAGATCTGTTCTGTGTCCAACAGCTCGTCATCTGAAACTGGGTTTACCTGGTGCATGTCTATGCCATGGCAATGATGAAGAGCTCAGTTCTACAAAAGCGACAGAGCACAGGCTGCACCCAAGGATGGTAGGTCCCTGGGATTAAGGGAAGGGCAAGGCCAGAAAGTGAGGGTGAGTTGATCTACATTTGTCACAACTCAAGCCACAAGCTTATGCTGCGGTAGTATATCACCGCCATCTCTAACACAGGCCTGTCCTAGTGATGTGTCCTTATTTTATCCATTCTTGAAGATCGCCATGACATATGGATTTAAAAACTCAGTTAGGTATAGTTATGTACCACTTTAGAAAGAGTTTTAGCCATTTTACTCATACATGTCAACAAAGGGGCAGTGTGCACAGGTTCTTACATTATTTCTCTAAGTTAAAAAAAAATAACATTTCTGGATATCCATTTTATTAGGCATCTACTATTTGCCTGGTTCAGTGCTAAGTGTTTTACTTGCACTGTCATATTTAACCCTAAAAAAAACTTTCATGTTCATATTTCTTATTGCCCCTTTTTTTTACAGTAGTGTTGGTGAGAGAGATTGTTATTTGCCTAAGATCTGATGACTTGTAAATGACACAGGCAATTGCAGCAGTAAGGTGGTACTAAATGTGTGTGTGTGTATATATATATATATAAATAATATATATACAAATAATAGATACACATATACATATGGATTTTTTCCACATTAAAAAAAAAAAAAAGGTGAAGAGTATGCTCTTAGTTTTAAATTGCAAAGACAGAACGTGGAAATCAGAACCAGGTAGGTCTGCAACTCTGGCAACCTCAACAGGATTTCTCAACCTGTTTTGGATGGAAAGTGTTTAAATGATCTCTTTGCTCAGCCAATCACTTAGCACTCCCCGAGCTGTCTCTCCTGCTTAGGGAAAGAATATCAACAAAAGTTCAAGACTTAAATAGAGGGCTAATACAATTTTGATAAGAAAAAAAAAAAAAAAAGAAACCAAACTTTATATACAGTTTTCGTGTCTTTAGAATAATCATCTCATGAAAAGGAGGATAAAGTTTTGAAATAGCTTGGAAGGTGGTGAGGGTAATTTTCTATACTTAAATACAATGAACTACAGAGAAGTTTGGCTACACAGTTTCAAAGACTGGGCCCAAGTGGGCTAAAATTCAAAAGTTTAAAAAAAAAAAACCAAACCGGTGGTCTTGCAATTTCCCATGATCAAAACTACCCTCCCATAAATCTGCATCAAATCCCAGAAGTATGTCAATAGCTGGTTGTTTCAGATTAGGTTTATGATATAGGAGCAGAACTGAGTAGGGGGCATATATGCTTGAAATATATCCAAGCCTGTTTAGGTAAGGTCAGTAATAGTATTTAATGTCAGTAAAAGCGTGGCATATTTCTGTGACAGAATCCGGCACAGTGGATACCGTATGTGTGAGCAGGTCCTATCCTCTTTTCCCCCCTGCTGGCAGACCCTAGTCACTAAACGCGGTGAGAGCTCCTTTGACTGAGAAGGTATCACACATCCCTACCAAGTATCTCCGGGGCTGAAAAGCACTAAAGACCCAACTCGAGGAGAAATTGAGAAAAGTCAGGAAATAAAATATTTCCTTCTTCCCAGACCCATCTCTTGCCCCCGAAGTGCTGCCTGGGTGCTGCCGCTCTTAAAGACCTCTGCAGAATCTCGAGTCTCCCCAAATTTCAGCCCATTCGGAGCCGAGACAAGGTGAGGTCAACGTTGGGTACGACCAACCCACCATTTATCAAAACTGGGTCTGGTTCGTTTCTAGCCTCGTGGGGGCCAAGCCTCACCACGAGGGAGAAGACTGGAGGCATGGAGGAAGGGAATGCAGGAGAGAAAAGGAGAAAGGGGGAAGACCTCCCGGCCACACTTCTTTCTAGTATCAACAAAAAAAAGAAGCCGCATACTGACCTAAATCATCTCTCAAAGGCGCTTTATAAATTACAGGGACAAAGGGAGGGGGTGGCGGGTGGCCTGGGAATCCTACAGACACCCTACCCTCTGACCCGCCCCCCTCCCCCTCCAGCACAAGGGAAGGAAGACAGAAAACAGAGCTCAACTCGGCCATCGGCGAGAAGCCCCCCTCCGATCGCCCATCCCTCGGCCCCCCTAGGAAAAAATCCACGTAAACGCCATACCCACCCCCTGGGGCGGACACTCCTGCCCCCTGGGTTCCTAGAACCGGAGGCCGGGGCATTTACTTAGTTACATTTTTCTTGCTTACTCATTTCCCTCGAGCACCCAACCCCCCGTTCCCACTCCAAAACCCCGCTCAACCGCCTACCCTCACGGCTCCAGCCCCCCAGCAGAATCCTGTGCCCCCACGGCGGCGGCGGCCCCCCGAGCCGTCCCGGTCACTAACCTGCTGCTGTAAGGGCATTTCCGAAACCAGCCTGGCTCCGGGGGGGAGGTGGGGGGTGCCGGCTGGAGAGGGGGCCCGGAGGGCCGAGCGGACCGGCGGCGCCGGGCGAGGGCGGGCGCCCGTGGAGGGGGGGGGTGCCGGGGAGAGGAGAGGGAGGGTGGCCGCGCCGGGGGCGGGTGCGAGGGCGCCGGGACGGTCCCAGGCCAGGGAGCCGGCGAGCAGGAGGAAGTGGGTGCCCCCTCTCCCCCTCCAGCGCCCCCTCCCGCCGCCGCCGCCTCCTCCCCAGTCACAGGCGCGTCCTCCGCGCACGTGTGCGAAACGTCACCGGCGGGTCCCGGGGAGAGGGACAGACCCAGGCGGCGGGACGGGAACACGGCTGCCCCCGCCCTCCGTCGCCGGGGGGCGGAGAGGGGGACAGGGCGGGGGGAAGGAAGGGGCAAGGGGAGAGGCGGGTCAAGGGCAGGCCCGGGGCCCGGCGAGGAAGGCCCGGGCGCTCGGGCCACGCGGGCGCCGCCGCGGCCACCGCCGGGATGCGCCCAGGCCGGGGCCGCCAGCCCGCGAGCCCCTCACCCGCTAGACAGCCCACGCCCGCGCCGGCACCCGGATCCGTGCTCCACCGCCCGCCTCCACTCCCCCCAGCCCCTTTGTTGCCGGGAGTTAACAGATCCCCAAATGTGTCAAAGCGCAACCTGGCAGAGCCCCTGCACTCCGAGCACGCCTTAGGGACCCCCGGCTGCCAACGGGCCTTGGAGGCCGGAAGGGGGGGCTATCACCCCCAGGGCCCCCACCCCGGTTTCCACCCCCCGGAGTCTCCCACTCCCCAGTTCCCTACTCCCTCCTCCACCCCCTTCTCCATCCGGGGCGTGACCCCTTCCTACGCCCGAGAAAGAGGAAGCTTCGAGTTGGAGGGGAGGGGAGAGTGGGGGTAGGGAAAAGTGCAGGAAAAGAAGAGGAGGGGGGGCCGCGAAAAGTTTCGGAGTGTTTGATGTGGTTCGCGCCAAGGCGATCCCCGCCGCCCTGCGCTCGCGGCGGAGTCCCCCGACCCTCCGGGCGCTGGCGGGGGGCAACACACGAGTCTTTAACAATAAACCCTCGTTGGAGGGGCAGCCGCCGAGGCCCGAGACGCTCGGCCCCGCGCTCCCCACCAAGGGCGGCCCGCAGCGCGCCCACCACCCCGCGCAATGCGAGCCCACCTCCCGCCCGGGCTGGGGACGGTGGGGACGGGAGGGCATTTACCGGAGGGCCGCCGCCGCCGCCGCTGCCGCCGCGTCCCAGCGCTGGTGGCTGCTGCAGCAGCCCGGCTCTGCCGGAGGGTCCGTGCGGCGTGGTGTAGATGAGGCTGCCAGCGGTCTGCTCCACGCCGGGGGCACTGGGGAGGAGGGGGCCGGCGGCGACGGCGCCGCTTTGGAGGGAGGAGGAACAGGAGGTGGTGGAAGTGTTCGTGGTGAGGATCTGGATGTACGCGCTCGGGGCGGCGGCGGCGGCGGCGGGGAAGCCGGGGCTGGCTAGCAGTGCCCTTTTGTCCATGGAGGCTGCAGCGGCCGCAGCGACGACAGCCGCCCCCTCCCCACCCCCGGCGGTCACCAGGTACTGCTCCAGGGCGGGCTGGATCCCCTTTCTCATCTCTCGCTCCTGCTCTTTTTATTGCTATGGTAATATTAACGTATTGTTTGCAATTTCTTTTATTATTTGCAGTCGGAGTTTCCAAGTCTCTCCTCCTTCTCTCCTCCCCGCCCGGCGCTTCCGAGCCCCTTCTCTCTCTTTTCTTTTTATTTTTCCGCACCGCACGGGCCCCGGGGGCCAAAAATAATCGGGGCCCTGGAGAGAGGAGGGTCCCGGCCGCACGGATATCGGGCCCCGAGGGGGGATGGAGGCGTCGGGGGCGGCCGATGCAATGGATTGCGAGGCGGCGGCGGCTGCCCGAGTGCTGCGGCCGGCAGCTGAAAAATGGCTCCAGGAAGCTGCTGCTGACAATGAATGAAGGGATACGGTTTACGCGCCAAGGTCCTCCCGCGAAACTCAGATTTCCCGCCGGCTTTTCAAACCATATTTGCATATCCCCGCCCCTCAACCCGCCGAGGACCGTTCCCACAGCCCATTGGGCCTCTGTCTCATTCCTTCCGTCCCAATCGTGGAGCAGGACCGCGACTTGCCGGTTCCAATTGGCTGCCGCGCATCACGGTTGTCGGGGTGACAGGGCCTCTATTTGCATACTCTTCCTTGATTGGCTGGGACGCAGTGTGGGTTTTTGGTGGTGGGGGGTAAAGTCTGCCTTCTCTCCCACGGAAGACCACGCCTTGTACAGGCTCCTCCCCCGTCCCCGCCCTCCAGCCGGGCGGGCGCTGCTGACCTGGGCAGGACTCCGCGCCCCGCAGACTCAGTGTGGATTTAACCTAGAGCGCAAGTTTCGCTTTTGGAAATTGTCAAGGTGACCAAGGGGACACTTTTCGGGGACTCACTTTCGTTTGACCAGTAACCGTAATAGGTGAACGACGGCGAGAGATTCTCCCAAGTGTGTGCCAAAGGCAAGTTGGACCTTGCAAATGACGCCTGGCAGGTGGAAACTGAGCCCTTTAAATCGTGGGTTTCCCCCTTCCTGAAATCCAACCAATGCGGCAAGAGCTGATCCCGAGGCCGAGGCTGACAGACAGAAGCATGTGGGCAGACAGAATCGTGGGGGCAGAAGGTTCGACTGACGTGGTTGCGGGCACCATTTAGTTACCATTCCAGATCATTTCTGGTAGTTTCATTATTAGCCTGATGGGATTTAAGTAAAAATTAACTCCGAATGTTTTGCCAAGTGAAATCTTATAGCGAATTTTGAGTTCAGCAGACACCTCCAACCCCTCACCCTCTGGCCCAGAAGCACCCAGGGCAGTTAATCTGGGCTAACCTAGGACTGATTGGCGGGGTTCTAATCCGCCAAACGGTAATCCAAAGAAGCACACGCTTCCCACAATGACGTCTTGCTCCAAACAAACGCCGCACGCCTGGCACCAGCACTTTACAATTTTGGTTTCCTAGCAAGTTCTCGGACAGGACAACCCAAACTTACTCCAAAATATTTTCAAAGAATTTTTTAAAGTAAACTATTCATTGCCACCAGAAAAATATTAAATTATTGTCAAACTGACTTTTGTACTGCTGCAAGTATTCATGGACTTTAAAATTGAAGATTGCGCCTTTGAGACTGAGCAGGAAAAGGACCCCGAGCAGGTTGAGAGAAAAGGTGTACTTAGGTTGGGTCATCATTTACAGTTCCAGTCACTGAGAACTGTACAAAATAACTGCTGATCTGGTGTTCACTGGGTGATGAGCATTGCAATACCTCCAGCCCTTTTGCAAGACTATTATTATTAATTTCCAAAACTCATATACCCAGTCCTATGAAAAGCCTGACAAGATATATCAGTCTTATTACCTGAAATAGGGTGAGCTCAAAGTATTTTTAAAACTTGCACCAGGCTTAGGAAAATTTTGGTTTTTGCATTCAAGCTAATTGAGGATCCAAGGCCCAGTACCCAAACCTTTATTAACATAAATGATACGTGTCATCAAACTGACACTATCTTTAGGACAGATTAGGTGGTATTCATAGGGCATCATCCCAGGGACGGGGGAGCCTGGTGGGCTGCCGTCTATGGGGTCACACAGAGTTGGACAGGACTGAAGCGACTTAGCAGCAGTAGCAGCATAGGGCATCAATGCCTCATTGGGCTAGAGGCATAAGGTATTAGCAACTTCCTTGGTCTTGATCATCAATGTTACTTTCCACTGTGGGTCACTGTGGAAGAAACTAGTAACTACTTGGATATCACCAGCTGTAGAATGTCACTGGGCTTTGCCGTTGGCTCAGCAGTGAAGAATCCTCCATTGTAGGAGACATAGGTTCGATCCCTGAGTCAAGAAGAACCCTTGGAGTAGGAAATGGCAACCCACTCCAGTATTCTTGGCTGGAAAATTCCATGGGCAGAGGAGCCTGGCAAGGCTACAGTCCATGGGATTACAAGAGTCGGACATGATTGAACAGCAATAACAGTACATCACTGACAGCATGAATTGGGTGAATATAGTGGGGGTTGTGGAAGGAGTGATGGTACAACAGGCACTCTCATTATAGACCTGCATTTTAAGATAAGAGACAAGTCTAGGACTTGGGACTGTGCACAGGATCTCTGCCTGAACTCCTCACGCTCCTCCTTACTGCTCATGGTAAGATGGATAGGACATAGTCACAGGTAGCAAATGTTAACCACCTAGACCCACCCCTGTGGTTCTAGTTTAGGAAGCTTTGAAATATTTACCGTTCTACCTTAGCCACGTTACACTTTTTAATGTAAGGTATTTGGTGGAGAAAGACATATTTTGACATGTTACGCTTAATGAACCCCAGGATGGGGTGGGAAGGGTTCAAAGAGAGAAGAGGAAGTGCTGGAAGTTAATTTGTGGAGAGGTGGCACGTTTTAGTAGAAAGAAAAGGGGATTTGGAGCCAGAGTGATCTGGGTTTAAATTCTACCTCTTCTACTTACTGGCTATCTAACTTTCATCTTTAAAAGCTTGTGTTCTTGTATGTTAAATGAGATCCCATATTGTTAATACTGATATCACAAGATTATGATGACAAGGAGCAATAATAATAGCACTTTGATTAATAGGTATTTATGATTCTGGGCTTATCTGGTGGCTCAGCAGCAAAGAATCTGCCTGCCTGTGCAGGACAGTTGGTTTCAATCCCTGGGTCAGGAAGATCCCTTGGAGAAGGAAATGGCAACCCACTCCAGTGTGCTTGCCTGGGAAATCCCACAGACCATGAGCCTGGCTACACTCCATGGGGTCACATAAGAAGAGTTGGATGTAAATTGGTGACTAAACAACAAACAACAACAATTTATGATTCTACTCATTTGTGCAATTGTGCTGTAGCACTTTTTGGTCCAGTTCTGACTCAGCCTCTAATCTTCCCTCTGCCGCCGGATGTCCACTTGCCGTGGCAGCTTAGCTTTGTTCCAGGGCAGGAGCACGGTCAAGTCCTGGTTAGGGGGGATTATAGAATCCTGACTCAGAAGTTCAAGGTAACAAGGTCAACTTTGCAGCTCCTACTCCAACCCTCTCATCTGTCGGTGGCCAGCTTCTGACTGGTCCCTAAATCTGAGCCCCAAGACCTTCCCTCAAAGGTCAGACTGCTCTAGCACTGGAGCCAGACTGTTCTTGCCAGTCACCCCACGCTCTCCCTTGCTCTGACAGTGACCCAAGGCAACTAATTGTCCCAGAATTGGCCCCTGATTCTGTTTGAATGGTGTCAGTGCTCCCAAAACACATCTTCGTACTGATCTCTAGAACCTGTGATTGTGACCTTATTTGGAAGAAGGGTCTTTGCAGATATAATTAAGCTAAGAATCTTGAAACAAGATCATTCTGGATTATCTGAATGGGCCCTAAATCCAATGACAAGTATTCTTAGACACCCAGAAGAGAAATGTGTAGAGAGGGCGAGATGGCCATGTGAAGACAGCAGCAGAGGTTGGAATGAGGAGCAGAATTTGAAGAATGCCGGCAGCCACCCGAAGCTGGAGGAGGCAAGGACCAGAATCTCCTCCATAGCCTCTGGAGAGAACAGAGCCAACACTTTGATTTCAGACTTCTGGCTTCTAGACTTGCCAGAGAGTAGGTTTCTGTTGTTTTCAGCTCCCCAGTTTATTGTGATTTATTATGGCAATCCTGGGTTGGTTAGCCTGCCTACCTGAGCCTCAGACCTCTTAGCTGCTACTCACCCTGTTTTGAATTGTTGCCAAGATACCATTCTTTACTATACATGGATGATACTCATGGCCAGCCTGGGTGATAGCTCCTGTTGAAGACTCTTCAAAGTATGACTTGCTGACCACCTGGTGTAGACTTACCCTGCTGCTGCTGCCTAGGAGATTATAAAAGTGCAGATTCCTGAGCTCTACCCCAGCCAATGAGAATCCCTGAGACAGGGCCTGAGACTCATTTAACGAGTCCTTCCAGGTAAGTCCTTTATGCTCTAGAGTTGAGGGCCAAATAGTCTGCCCATTATTTCCCATTGCTACAGCCAGCCTTGCCACCCCAATGTCTAATACCCTGATGGGTGCTTCCAATCTCCTACTGCACCTTCTTATCCTTCCATTTATTCTAACAAGTTCTTTATTCACACACACACACACACACACACACACACATTTATAGGCTTCCCAGGTGGCGCTAGTGGTAAAGAACCCACCTGCCAATGCAGGAGACAAGGGTTTGATCCCTGGGTCAGGAAGATCCCCTGGAGAAGGCATGGCAACCCACTCCAGTATTCTTGCCTGAAGAATCCCCAGTCCATAGGGTTGCAAAGAGTGGGACATGACTGAAGCAACGTAGTATGCATATGTGTATATATATACACACATTATATACACTATTGGTATAAAGTTTGACATTACAGTTTTCTCTAAAAGTCTTCATTTTTTCAGTGTCAAATACAATTTGGCCAATAATAAGACCTATATAAATAACTCCCAAGAAATAATACTATTCAATATTAAATGGTTATCTTGGAATTAAAAGTTAAATCTTCAGATGGAAAAATTATGGGTTTTCAAGATTAAGGAAACTGCTCACAAATCCAGATAGTCTTTGGAACATCTAAAATTTAAATTGTGCCTCTAATTTAGTTTAGCCAAATCTGGTTGCTGCATTGGATTGAGAGTATAGAGTTTTGAATCTCAAGATTTGAATCTAAGGGTTTTCTATTGCAATTCAGTTGGTTGCCCACATAGAAATAACATTCTGTTTTTTTATCTTCCTGGTTAGGAGGGAAAAGGAGCGTGTCCTTAAGCCATTACCATAGCAAACACTAGTAACAAAATTTCTAAGTGCTTATCCTTGAAAATTGACCATTATGGTTATTTATTATGGATGCTGGTGTAGAGTTTCTTGTCTTCAGTTCTTTGACCAGTCCAGGAAGGTACTGTTTAGATAGAGCTTTTGTGTTTTTAAATAAATCTCAGATGAACTTCCTGCATTAGAGCATTAGTCCCCATTTCATCTACTGAATCTGAATTTCTGGTTGGACTCCAAGAATCCACCTCATAAACAGGATAACTGTGATGCAGTGGTCCACAGAACACACTTTGGGAAACACTGCCACACCGGCATGCATGCCCCAGCAGTCTCTGCTCTGTGCATTGGCTTCCTAGGCAATGATGACATAGACAATTCTCTTGTATATAGAATCTTTGAGCAACTAATGGTACCACTGTTAGTGTAACTATTTATTTAGACTGTACCCTGAGTGCAGATTGCCTCTTCTACTAAAGCTCTTCCTGCTCAGTTAACAATACTATTTAGATACAATGTACTGGATGGGGGAAAAAAATGGTATTATCTCAAAGGTGTGTGTTTCCTTGCTGTTTTGAATTAGATTTTAATCTTTTTAAAATTTTTGACAACTTTTAGTTGTCTCCTTATTCACCTTAGCTCACTGAAAATGTACTTACTTTAAAGATCCTATAAATAGAGTGACCACCCACTAGTGTGGGATATAAGTAAGTCACCCCTCTCAGTGTGATATTTTTATCTTTTAAAAGCAGAATTTCCTAGAAGAATCTTATAGATCACACAGTAGTTACCAGGCTTTTATTGAAACAAACTAAGCAAAACAAATCACAGATTAGTGAATTATTATAAGGTGAACATTTGTAAGCACCATTCAAGTCAAAAAGTAGAACTTGATCGGCACCCCTGAAGTCCTTTTCATTCCCCAAAATCCTGATCACGGCCCCTTCCCTCCCAATAAAAGTACCATTAGCCTGATAGTTTTAAGTCTTCACTTGTTTGTTTTTTAAAAAAATTTGTCACCCAAATATGCATCACCAGGAAATATAATTTAGTCATGCCCATTAAAAAATAGTGATATGCCTTTCTGGGTGCTCAGTCACATCTAACTCTTTGCAGCCCCACCGACTGTAGCCCACCAGGCTCCTTGTCCATGGGATTTCCCAGGCAAGAATTCTGGAGTGGGTTGCCATTTCCTTCTCCAGAGGATCTTCCTAACCCAAGGATCAAAGCTGCATCTCTTGAGTCTCCTGCATTGGCAACTGAATTCTTTACCACTAGTGTCACCTGGGAAGCCCTGATATAAAGGTTTTTTTTTTTAATTTATTGAAATATAGTTGATTTATAATGTATTAGTTTAGATATACAGCAAAGAGATTCAGTTATATATATGTATAAACTTTTTCTTACATTCTCTTCCATTATGGGTAATTACAAGATTCTGATTGTAGTTCTCTGTGCTGTACAGTAGGCCCTTGCTGGTTATCTATCATATATATACTAGTGTGTATCTGTTAATCCCAAATTCATAATGTATCTTTCTTCCCCTTTGTTAACCAGAAATTTGTTTTCTATGTCTATAAGTCTATTTCTGTTTTGTAAATAAGTTCATTTGAATCATTTTAGATTTTAGATTCAACATATAAGTAATATCATATGATATTTCTCTTTCTCTACCTGACTTAGAATGATAATATCTAGGTCCATCCACGTTGCTGCGAATGGCATTATTTCATTCCTTTGCATGACTAAGTAGTATTCTACCGCACACACCACCCCCCCACACACACACCCCCCACATCTTTGTCCATTCATCTGTCAGTGGACAGTTAAGTTGATTCCATACTGTCCTGGTCAGTATGATTCCACTCCCAGCAGTTCCTCCTTGGTCTTCCTCTCTGTCTTAAAAGGGAGCCCTGAGGGTCGGTTTTGAGGGGGTTGGGTGAGACTGCTCTGGTCCCTCTAGACCTTCCTACTGCAGCCCCTTGCTCTCACCTGCTCCTGGGGAGCAAAACCACTCTCTGTTCCAGCCACCATTACCCCATCAGTCCACTCACATCCCAGTGAAAATCTGGATCTCTTGGAGAGGGGGCTGTTCTCCTGTTCTTAGGTCCAGCAGGCACCAAGTACCATGCAGTTCTTTCCTTCTCCCTCATATACAGGCTGAGACCACACAGCTCTTATGGCAGCTGGTGGTTGGTTCACATTCATTTGTATTTTGGGATTCCCGGGGTAACACTGCCACCAAGTCTTGTAGCCCATGGGTTTCGGTTTTCATATCTAGATGTCTCTCTGTTCTCATATGGGAGTAAGGAGAGATGGGAAAATGATGCTGCTTCATCCTCTTGTTCAGATTTACCTTTCCTTTTTTTTTTAAAAAATGTTTGTTTTGAGACTAGCAGATTGGAAGTGTCATTGAAATAATGCCACATAAGCCAAAAATGTTTCCAACAAACGTTAAGGGAGGGACTTCCCTGCTGGTCCAGTAGTTAAGGCTCTGCTCTCTCAATGCAGGGGGCCCAGGTTTGACCCCAGTCAGGAAACTAGATCCCACATGCTGCAACTAAAGATCCTGGAAGACCTTGCACAGTCAAATATGTGTGTGTGTGTGTGTATACACATGTATATATGTAAAGTGATGGGAGAAGGCAATGGCAACCCACTCCAGTACTCTTGCCTGGAAAATCCAATGGACCGAGGAGCCTGGTAGGCTGCAGTCCATGGGGTCGCTAAGAGTCAGACACAAGTGAGCAACTTCACTTTCCCTTTTCACTTTCATGAATTGGAGAAGGAAATGGCAACCCACTCCAGTGTTCTTGCCTGGAGAATCCCAGGGACGGCAGAGCCTGGTGGGCTGCCGTCTATGGGGTCGCACAGAGTCAGACATGACTGAAGTGACTTAACAGCAGCATGTAAAGTGATAAGCTGTTTTCAGTTTCTCAGAGAGAAGTTGAAAATGAAGAAAAGTGGTCCCCTTAGATAATGGCTAGAATGAGATCTGGGATGGGAGGAAGCAGAAGGATGCAAGGTACCTTTTCAAACTTGGTATCTGGGTGTACTTTCTTGTGGGTTTTAAATGGGGAACATGGTTGGCAGCATGTCACAAATGGACCTGTGGGCAGAAAAGTGCTTTTTCTTCTCCACCTTGGTTTCCTTGACAGCACTGCCTCTGGTTTCTCATTCTAACCCTTTGACCTTCTGGATCTCCTTGATGGCTTCATTTTCTTCTTTATTTCCTTACAAATCTCTTTCTCCTCTTCCTTCTCTCTTCATTCTCTCTGGGTAATCTTTTATATTATTATTATTATTATAAAATCTGAATAACATAGTAGATATCATTTTAACCATTTGTGAGGGTAAAATTCAGTGGTACTAAATAAATGTTGTATAACCATTGCCACTATCTGTACAGCAAACTTTTTTTTTCATCCCCAACAAAAACTCTGTATCTACTAAACTATCTCCCTATCCTCTTCTTCCCTCAGTTCTTGGTAATCACTATTCTACTTTTTGTCTTTATGAATTTGACTACTCTAGGTAGCTCATATAAGTGGAATCATATAATTTGTCCTTTTGTGTGTGGATTATTTTAATTAGCATAGTATCTTTGGGGTTCATCTGCATTGTAGCGGGTCAGAATGTCCTTTTTTAAGGATGAATAATATTCTGTTATATGTATGCACATTGTGTTTGTCCATTCATCTGTTGGTAGACTCAGGTTGCTTCCACCTTTTGGCTATTGTGAATAATGTTGCTATGAATATTAATACGCAAATATCTGTTCAAGTACCTGCTTTCAATTCTTTTGGATATATAGGTATCTTGGAGATATTGAGGGTTTGATTCCAGACCACACGATAAGGTGAATATCACAATGAAGTGAGCCATACACATGTTCTGGTTTCCCAGTGCATATAGGATATGTTTATACTGTCCTGTAGTTTATTACATGTGCAATGGCATTATACTAGAGCAACAAAATACATACTTTTAAAATGTTTCATTGATAAAAACTGCTAACTGTCATCTGATCCTTAAGTGAGTCATAACATTTTTGTTGGTGGAAGGCTTGAAATATTGAAAGAGTTACCAAAATGTGACACAGTGCCATGAACTGAACAAACGCTGCTGCAAAAATTGTGCTGATAGGCTTGGTTGATGCAGAATTGCCACACAACTTCAATTTGTAAAAAAAATACAATATCTGCAAAATACAGTAAAGCAAAGCATAATAACATGAAGTATACTTGTATACCCAGCAGTGGAATTTCTGGGTCATAGGGTAGTTTTATATTTAACTTTTTGAGGCACTCCTGGGACAATCTTGACATAAGCTACAATGTCAACAACAGTCTGTAGTTTTGTCCCATAGAACTTTCTACAATAATTGAAATGTTCTATAATTCTGCACTGTCCAATACAATAGCCATTAACCACACATGGCTAATGATCACATGAAATATAGCTAGTTTGACAAATGAACTGAGTTTTTATCCTCTGTCCATGGGATTTTCCAGGCAAGAATTCTGGGTTGCCATTTCCTTCTCCAGGGGATCTTCCCAACCCAAGGATCAAACTCAGGTGTCCTGCAATGCAAGCAGATTCCTTACCATCTTGAACCACCAGCAAAGCCCCTTATATAATTTTAATCAACTTAAATTCAAATTTAAATAGCCACATGTGGGTTAGTAAATCAGACATTGTATATTGACAGGCTGTGACTTCTTCTAATTCTGTATTTCCAATCTGGCCATTTTTCCTGTTTTAAATATACATTTTCACTAACTTTCCACTGACATTTCCTTGAATCACATGGCCCTAATTTCTTACATGCATTGTCACTGCAGACTCCAATATTATTTCCTAAGGAGGTTGGCAACAAGTCCAGTTACCTCTACTGCCAGAATGATCGTGTCTGCTTTATCCTAGGCACTTTCATTGTATCTAGACTATCTCTGTGTGCAATGAAATCTAAGTGAAATTTCTAAAATGTAAATCCAACAAACTGTCCTTCTGAGGCTCTTCATTACCTGAAGATTTAAGACTAAATTCATTATCTCCGTCTACAAGCTCTCCAGTTATCTCTCTAGCCCCATTTCCCATCATTTTCCAGTAGGCAGCATGAACTCCAAGCTGTACTCACACTGTCTGGAGTATCTCAAATGGTCTCTCCCACTTCTATGTCTAATATAGCTGTCACTCTGCTTAAAAAATGCCTACCACTCCTTGTCAAATTTTTAAAAATACTTATTTGGCTGTGCCAGGTCTTAGCTGTGGCATGTGGAATCTTTGATCTTTGTCACAACATGAAGGATCTTTAATTGCAGCATGTGGGATCTTGTTTCCTGACCAGGG
Organism: Bos taurus; assembly: GCF_002263795.3. Lineage (NCBI taxonomy): Eukaryota > Metazoa > Chordata > Mammalia > Artiodactyla > Bovidae > Bos > Bos taurus. Next base: position 37,579,982 of record NC_037350.1, read on the forward strand.
ATCGAGCCCCAGCCCCCTGCATTGGGGGTGCAGAATCTTAGCAACTGGACCACCAGGGAAGTCACCCTGTCAAATTTATAAACTCTTACTCATCTATTAAGACTCTGCCCAGGGGACATCTCCTCTGCAAAGCCTCCTAAGACAGCCCTCCTCATATTACTTATTTATCAGATAAATGCTTGTTGAGCATCAACTTTGTGCCAGACCCCAATTCAGGAACTGCAGTGTAAGTGAGAAATGGATAAACTGAAAGATGTCTTCATCCAGCTTGAAGATACAGGCTGGCAAACAGGATATGATAATAACATGGTCACTGTAATTACATATTATGATACTAATGATATCATATTTAAAAGGTGCTGTGAGGTGAGGCAATACGCAGTGCTATCAAAACATTAAGGACACCTAACCCAGGCTGGCGGAAGAATTTAAGGAAGGTTTCCTGGAGGGAAAAAGTAGGTAGAAGAATGATAGGGATTATTTCAGTATTGTGGAGTGGGAGCAGGGAATATGGGATGCATGACTTGTTGGAGGAAATGAAAGCATTTCAGCAAGAAATTGTGAAGCTTCCCATTAAAAGCTATGTGGAATTTATTCTGAAGGCAATGAAAGGTCACTGAGACAGATGTGTGACATGATAAGACTTGGTCTTAGAAGGATTCCTCTGGTGACAGGATGGGGAATGTATTGGAGGGGCCAGGACTGTGGCAATGATCTAGGTCAGAGATGGGCAATCTGGCTTCTGGACCAAATCTGGCCATTGTGAGTTTTTGTACAACCTGCAATCTAGAGCCATTTTTAGACTCTTTTCTTTTGAATGGCTGGAAAAAATCAAAAGAAGACTATATCCCATGATGTGAAAAATTAAATAAAATTCAAATGTGGCCTCGTCCTGGTCATTAAATCTTTCCTAAGCCTTAGATTTTCCTGCTTTAGAGCTCAGAGGTCCACTTTCCCTTCTGTTGATTTTGCCTAGAGTTGACCTTACTTTCATTCTACCCAAAACTGGTGAGCTATCCATGAGTAAAATTGAAAGATTTATCCCTCCAGGGATAGGAACAAGACTCACTTGTCCTGTGCTTGTGTGACACCAAAAATAATAAGATAGATAAGATCAGTTCAGTTCAGTCGCTCAGTCATGTCTGACTCTTAGCAACCCCATGGACTGTAGCGCACCAGGCTTCCGTGTCCTTCACCATCTCCTGGATCTTGCTCAAACTTAGGTCCATTGAGCTGGTGATGACATCCAACCATCTTGTCCTTTTTCGTCCCCTTCTCCTGCCTTCAATCTTTCCCAGCATCAGGGTCTTTTCCAACCAGCCAGTCCTTCACATCAGGTGGCCAAAGTATTGGAGTTTCAGCTCCAGCATTAGTCCTCCCAATGAATATTCAGGGTTGATTTCCTTTAGGATTGACTAGTTTGATCTCCTTGCAGTCCAAGGGACTCTCAAGAGTCTTCTCCAGCACCACAGTTCAAAAGCATCAATTCTTCTGTGCTCAACTTTCTTTATGGTCCAACTCTCACATCCATACATGACTACTTGAAAACCACAGCTTTGACGAGTAGGACATTTGTTAGCAGAGTGGGGTCTCTGCTTTTTAATACACTGTCTAGTTTTGTCATAGCTTTTCTTCCAAGAAGTAAGCGTCTTTTAATTTTGTGGCTGCAGTCACCATATGCAGTGATTTTGGAGCCCAAGAAAATAAAGTCTGTCACTGTTTCCATTGTTTCCCCATCTATTTGACATGAAATGACGGGACTGGATGCCATGGATCTTAGTTTTTTGAATGTTGAGTTTCAAGCCAGCTTTTTCACTCTCCTCTTTCACCTTCATCAAGGGGCTATTTAGTTCCTCTTTGCTTTCTGCCATTAGGGTAGTGTCATCTGCATATCTGAGGTTATTGATATTTCTCCCAGCAATCTTGATTCCAGCTTGAGCTTCATCCAGCCCAGCATTTCGCATGAGATACTCTGCATATAAGTTAAATAAGTAGGGTGACAGTATACAGCCTTGATGTTCTGCTTTCCCAATTTGGAACCAGTCCATTGTTCCATGTATGGTTCTAACTGTTGCTTCTTGATCTGCACACAGGGTTCTTAGGAGGCAGGTAAGGTGGTCTGGTATTCCCATCTCTTTAAGAATTTTCCACAGTTTGTTGTGATCCACACAGTCAAAGGCTTAATGAAGCAGAAGTAGATGTTTTTCTGGAATTCTTTTGCTTTTTCTATGATCCAACAGGTGTTGGTAATTTGATCTCTGGTTCTTCTGCCTTTTCTAAATCCAACTTAAATGTCTGGAAGTTCTCCATTCATGTAGCTTGGAGAATGTTGAGCATTACTTTGCTAGCATGTGAGATGAATGCAATTGTGCAGTAGTTTGAACATTCTTTGGCATTGCCTCTCTTTGGGATTGAAATGAACTCACCTTTTCCTGTCTTTTGGCCACTGGTGAGTTTTCCAAATTTGCTGGCATATTGGATGCGGCACTTTCACAGCATCATCTTTTAGGATTTGAAATAGCTCAGCTGGAATTCCATCACTTCTACTGGCTTTGTTCTTAGTGATGCTTCCTAAGACCCACTTGACTTCACATTCCGTCTGGCTCTAGGTGAATGATCACACCATCGTAGTTATCCAGGACATTAAAATCTTTTTTGTATAGTTCTTCTGTATATTCTTGCCACCTCTTCTTAATATCTTCTGCTTCCATTAGGTCCATACCATTTCTGTCCTTTATTATGCCCATCTTTTCATGAACTGTTTCCTTGGTATCACTAATTTTCTAGAAGAGATCTCTAGTCTTTCCCATTCTATAGTTTTCCTCTATTTCTTTGCATTGTTCACTTAGGAAGCCTTTCTTATCATTCCTTTTTGTTCTTTGGAACTCTGTATTCAGATGGATATATCTTTCCTTTTCTCCTTTTGCCTTTCATTTCTCTTCTTAAGGTAAGATGAGGTAGAACTGAATGTCATCGGTGGGCATATGGCTTAAACCAAGCCAGTGAAACTCCACTCAGGACTCTTTTTTCTATATCTATTGCAAAAGAGGAATTTTTTCTACTGTATTCTAAGCTGGGAAGGTATAAGTCTAGATCATCTAGAGACCACCATTTAGAGAGAGACTGCCTGAGAATGAAGTCAATGCAAAGGACAATGAAAGTGAAAAAAAAGAGAAGAGAATTCAAGTACTAATAATACAAGTAGAATCCCTAGGCCTAGGTGTACTTTCAATTATATGAGTTGGACCCTCTTTACTTAATCTAGTATGAGTTGGGTTTCTGTTATTGCAAATGGAACAATTCGTATCTAAAGACTTGTGGAGTTGAAGTCTATGAGATGTTGTCTCTCTATTTTTTTAATATCAGATGTTGTCTTAGTTTGAGCTCCATAGCCAGAGATAAGTATTAGGGTGTGGGTGGTTTATTTGGGTGAAGAAAGCAAGGGTGAAGAAGCAGTGAGAATGAAAGAGCAAAATCCAATGAAGAGGGGTTGTTGATGACCCGGGGACCCTCTGGGTAGACCGTCTCAGACTCGTCCCTCCCAAGGAAGGGAGACACAGGCATCCACCCAGCATCTCTGCTCCCTCGTGTATCAGAATTCAGGGCTGCTGGTGCAGCCAGTTGAGTAGGCTTCCTCACCTTGGGAGAAAACTTCAAGCAGAACTGTAGGCAGGTGCTGGGTTTGCACGTGGGGTGCAGCAGCCTTGGGGAGCTCTCCAGCACAGCTCCTCTGCAGTCACAGGCAAGCGGTAAGGTGGAATTGTCAGAGTGCTGTGGACAAAATTGCGTCAAATGCCATTTACTTGCACGAGTGAAGTCTAAGATGAATGGTAGGTGCTTTGGAAGGTATATTAATATTTTTAAGACCTTGAGTATACTTAATACCTTGAAGTATTCTTTCTTCACCAAAGAATCGATGCTTTTGAACTGTGGTGTTGGAGAAGACTCTTAAGAGTCCCTTGGACTGCAAGGAGATCCAACCAATCCATCCTAAATGAGATCAGTCCTGAATATTCACTGGAAGGACTGATGCTGAAGCTGAAACTCCCACAACTTTGGCCACCTGATGCAAAGAACTGACTCATTTGAAAAGACCCTGAGGCTGGGAAAGATTGAAGGTGGGAGGAGAAGGAGAGGATGGGATGGTTAGATGGCATCACCGATTCAATGGACATGAGTTTGAATAAACTCCGGGATTTGGTGATGGACAGGGAGGCCTGGTGTGCTGCTATCCATGGGGTTGCAAAGAGTCGGACATGCCTGAGCGACTGAACTGAACTGACTGATGACTTATTAAGTGTAATAATATCTTAATTTGGGAGTGCTTTACAGATTATAAAGCCTTAAGCTTTTTAATGAAGGTATTTTAATTTTACAAGTAATCTATGAATACAGTCTTGTTTTGAACAATTTAAAATATTCACAATCACCTACTTGGCTAGGTGCTTTTGCCTCTTGAGATACATAGGTGTTTCTAACCAGAAAAACCTAGGTATTTTTACCCTCTCTAACACAAGGGATTCAGTTCAGCTCAGTTCAGTCACTCAGTCGTGTCCAACTCTTTGCGACCCCATGAATTGCAGCACGCCAGGCCTCCCTGTCCATCACCAACTCCCAGAGTTCACTCAAACTCACGTGCATCGAGTCAGTGATGCCATCTAGCCATCTCATCCTCTATCATCCCCTTCTCCTCCTTAAGGAACTAGATCTGACAGATAGAGTGCCTGATGAACTATGGACTGAGGTTCGTGACATTGTACAGGAGACAGGGATCAATACCATGCCCATGGAAAAGAAATGCAAAAAAGCAAAATGGCTGTCTGGGGAGGCCTTACAAATAGCTGTGAAAAGAAGAGAAGTGAAAAGCAAAGGAGAAAAGGAAAGATATAAGCATCTGAATGCAGAGTTCCAAAGAATAGCAAGAAGAGATAAGAAAGCCTTCCTCAGCAATCAATGCAAAGAAATAGAGGAAAACAATAGAATGGGAAAGACTAGAGATCTCTTCAAGAAAATTAGAGATACCAAGGGAACATTTCATGCCAAGATGGACTCGATAAAGGACAGAAATGGTATGGACCTAACAGAAGCAGAAGATATTAAGAAGAGGTGGCAAGAATACACAGAAGAACTGTACAAAAAAGATCTTCACGACCAAGATAATCACGATAGTGTGATCACTGACCTAGAGCCAGACATTCTGGAATGTGAAGTCAAGTGGGCCTTAGAAAGCATCACTACGAACAAAGCTAGTGGAGGTGATGGAATTCCAGTTGAGCTATTTCAAATCCTGAAAGATGATGCTGTGAAAGTGCTGCACTCAATATGCCAGCAAATTTGAAAACTCAGCAGTGGCCACAGGACTGGAAAAGGTCAGTTTTCATTCCAATCCCAAAGAAAGGCAATGCCAAAGAATGCTCAAACTATCACACAATTGCACTCATCTCACACACTAGTAAAGTAATGATCAAATTGCCAACACAAGGGATTACAGATATCAAATGCATAGCCCAAAATCATACACTTGCTAGATGGCAGACCCTAAATTTCTTTTTTTAAGTTTTGTTAGAAAAAAAATGTTTTATATTGGAGTTAGCTGATTAACAGCATTGTGATGGTTTCAGGTGGACAGCAAAGGGACTCATCCATACATATACATGTATCCATTCTCCTCCAAACTCCACTGACCAGAGCTGAATTTCAAACTCCGATGTTCCTACTCTTGATTCAGTGACACTTCTACAACTCATACCACCTAAATGGGAGCCCAGTGACCTATATATAACAGAGCTCTGAAAATGGATCACTGGTCTAGACCAAGTACCCAGCTCCTCCAGAGAGTCATACCTGGTTTCCAAGTCATTCTCAAATAAAATTGCAGATTCTGGATGTTATGGCTTGAGTCATGTCCCCCTCAAAAGATAGGGTGAAGTCCTAGCCCTCAGGAGGAGAAGAGGATGACAGAGGATGAGATGGTTGGATGGCATCACTGACTCAATGGACTTAAGTTTGAGCAAGCTCCAGGAGATGGTGAAGACAGGGAATCCTGGTACCCTCAGTCCGTGGGGTCACAAAGAATCAGACACAACATAACAACTGAATAACAACAACCCCCAGTACTGCACAATGTCATCTTATTTGGAAATAGAGTCATAGTTAAGTTAAACAAGGTCATACTGGAATAGTGTGGGCTCTTAATCCAGTAAGACTGGTGTTTGCATAAAAAGATGGCCATGTGAAGACACGGGCAGGGAAAACGCCATGTGATGATGAAAGCAGAGATTGGGGTGTGTAGCTGCAAGCTGAAGAATGCCCAAAATTGCCAGAAAACTACCAGGAACTGGAAGGGGCAAGGAAGGATTCTTCTACAGCTTTCAGACGGAGTATGGTCCTGCTGACACCATGATTTCAGACTTCTAGCCCCCAGGACTGCTGCTGCTGCTAAGTCGCTTCAGTCATGTCCGACTCTGTGCGACCCCATAGACGGCAGCCCACCAGGCTCCCCTGTCCCTGGGATTCTCCAGGCAAAAACACTGGAGTGGGTTGCCATTTCCTTGTCCAATGCATGAACATTGGAAGTCAGTCTTGTCTGACTCTTCGCGACCCCATGGACTGCGGCCTACTAGGCTCCTCCGCCCATGGGATTTTCCAGGAAAGAGTACTCCAAGCCCCCAGGACTATGAGATAATAAATTTCATTGGTTTTACAGCCCTACATGACAGCAACCTAGGATACTAACACAGCAGGTAAATTTGTTTCTAATAAATTCTATAAAGGTAAACGTCTTTGCTAACGTCTTATTTGCCAAAGGGAAAAAAAAAATCACATTCTTTTCTCCAGGATAGTATTTTCTGTTTAAATGTGAAGTTTCTCAACACAAAACAAAAGCACTCATAAAAAGCCAGAAACAATATGATTTTTATCTTTCAGTTACTCAATGATGGTTTCAGAGTTCAAAAAGAAATGATGTATTCTTGGTTTAAGAGCAAGTAGTTGATATTTAATCCCTATCATTATTTCCCCCAACATTTATTACAAAAACAGATTTCTTTTTAAACTCTGAGGTTATGTTTTGGGGGAAATGTATAGAGAGCTACTTACGCATTATGGTTGTGTGAAAACATTTTAAACTTAAACTATGGCAGAAAATATATAAAGCATGGCTACCATTTGAAGTATATAGTAATGTTTTTCCCTTCATGAAGAAGATAATTTGCAAGAAGGTTACTGAATTTTCTTTGTTGAACTAGTTTTGTTGGGGGATGACCTATAGGTATTAGTATGAAGTGAAGGACCCTCCGGTACTAATATACCTCCCTCTTCCCTTTCTACCCTAGCCTAAAATTTCTTCTCTTACAGAGTCATTTATTTGGGTTAAGCGAACAAAGGTCAGGACATCATTGTTTTGAGAGATTGTAATAATTCACAGATGACATCCGAGAGAGGTAACAGATAAGTGTTTAGATTCTCCATGGCTTTTCTCCCATGAGCTGATTAGCCTGGAATAATTTAGTTGATCTGTTAAAGTTTACCAGCAGTGTCAAAGAATCTGAATCAGAGAGGCTAAATTTGGTAGTGGAGAAAGCACAATAACATGAGCTTGGAGGACTGTTGGAGAGACCAGTAGGCTCTTTATATGGACACAGCTCTTCTCTGTCTAGGAAGGTCGTCCTCTCCTTTGGCCAGGCAGCTTTAAGGAGGGGGGGGTGCTCTCAAGCAGGGAGGAAGGGAGGTCCATCCACCAGAACAGTTGGACCTACTCTGTTGATGAATGAAGGAGGGGCCTGGATAGAATGCTGCATCCTCATACCCTAGTGAGGAGGCAAGACAAACAGTAGGACCTTGGGTAGCAATGTCTGAGAGCAGAAAGATGGGAGGGGTGCTGATGAGGTGAAGGTGATGAGAAAGCCCACTTGAGGGCAAGCAGGAAGAACAAAGGAGGAGAGGATGCTCCAAGGGTCACCTTCCCATCTTCCCTTTTGTTGGTTTTTATCAAGAAGTGACCTTATTTTCATCCTGCCCAAAGCTGGTGAGATATTCAGTGAAAAGCTCATCCTTTTAGGTACCCACTATTCCTATTTTTGCATCTCTCACTCACTCTCTCTCTCACACACACACACAAATAGTACCTAATGTGAAACTGTTCAATACAAGGCAATTATTATTTTGACTTTGGACTGTTAATTCAACAGGAGGTAATTTGCCTGCCACATTTTAAATCCCTCCTCTCCTCTGCTCACATTACTGAAGGGAGAGGGTAGGTCTCTGTTACTTTGAATGTGTTGTCTATCGCAGGAAGCTTGGTACACTTCTTGAGAATGAGAATACTGTTTTGTATGTTCAGGAATGTCTCATAAGTCTTTGTCAGTTGATTATGTCTACATTGCCCATCAAATTGTATCTACCCAAGCTCCGTACATGTAAACATCCTGCTCCAAGACGTCTTTTCCACATGTCATCCTGAATATAGAACAGAAGAAAATGAAGCAAGGAGCAAGCACATGTTACCCAGACACACTTGTTTTACTGCATTGCCTAGTGCGGAATCAAGGGCAGAAATATGCAGAGACTAATAGACTTCAGATGAGCAAACGTTAAAACCTGTGTTTGCGAATAAATAGAAATGACTTTCTGGAGGGAAGAAAGGGTGGCAGAAAGGGGGTAGGGTGAGAAGGAATGTTTGGAATTATGGGAAGAACATCTGGTTCAGTTAAAGAATCAAACCTGAGAAAACAAAAGCTGGGGGCCTGGATGCCCAGTTTATGTTGGTGAGAGCTTCCTCAGAGCTGGGACTTTGTCCTTTTCACTGCTGAGAGCCTAGTGCCACAAGAGACATACAAGAAATATTTGTTGAAGGAATGAAGGATGAATGAATGAGTGAATCTCTAGAAATAATTTTCTGTTCAGGAGGATGCCCATTAGACCTATGGTGTTTCAAAATCAAAGGTTAATTTAATTTAATTTTATTTTAGATGATGAATTCTCTATTCAACCAGGATCTTGCTGAATATAATAAGGGCAGAGCCTCAGTGATGTGAGTTTGGATGAGAAGTCCAGGACGTCATCTAATTACATCTCTACCTGTTACATCCCTCTTCATTCCTGATGCTCCAGTTCACTGGGTGTGGGGAGAGGCACCCAGGGATTGTGTTCGTAGGAAGCTTCCCAGGTGAATGTATTGGAGACATTCCAGGCTTGAACACTGCATCTCCAGGGTTCCCCTGGACACTAGCTGGATGCTCCACAGGAGCAGGGAATTGCATCTCCCACAACTGGAAGGCCATCGTCACCCTGGGCCACTGTGCTATTTTCTCTACTTCTATTTCTGCATTGCCTGTCTGTGGTCTTCTAAGCTTGGAGCTGATTTGGAGTTATCATAGATGCTCAGTGAGTGTTCATTTGTCTAGCTTTTTCAGAAAATCTGGGACTAGGACAGACAGATATTTTCCTCTCTTCACCTGAGACAGAGCTTTCCCCTCTTTGAAATGTCTCTCTCTGTCATTTTTCTTCACAGCATCCCAGTGGGTGGGGAAAGACAGCTTTTTGTTTTTGTTTTGGCTCTTCTGGGTCTTAGCTGCAGTATGTGGGATCTTTAGTTGTGGCATGTGGGTATAGTTCACTGACCAGGGATCCAACCCAGGCCCCCTGCATTGGGAGCGTGGAGTCTTAACCACTGGACCACCAGGGAAATCCCAAAAGATAGGTATTTTAATTCTTATTTCATGGATGAGGAAACCAAGGACTAAAATAGTTATTCATTTCATTCTTTGTCAAAAGAAGAATACCAAGTGGAGCTGGGATTGGCTTCCATGGACATATGTACAGTAATGGGTTTTCCTTAAGCACTAACAAAAAAGAACTTTTCTTGGGAGACTACATTAGAATAAGCCCTTATATGAATGTCTTCTACTTAGCAGAAAACTGGTAACATATGATTACAATACAATCTGATGGTTTTGTTGAGCAACAAATATGATCTTATATTTTATTTCAAAGATTATATATTTTGCAATTAGTTGATATTGTTGTATGCACTTTGGGTCCCTCAGTTCCTTTCAAAGTACTGCTTAGTATCTTTCTCATCACCAGTATTTATACACTGCATTTCCCATTAATTTTCAAGTTTGTTCTCTTGAAGTTTCTAATAAGCTTCCTTTGTAACTGAATTCCTCTTCTTCCTCCCCGGTATGCATTAAAAAACAGACATCCTCTGAAAGGCACAATGTTTAATGTATTATCTTGCAGTCTAATTCTCAGACTTTTTGAGATAACCTTGAAAAGGCATCAACTCCATGGCATTCTCTAATGAATATCACAGGGACGTGCGTGTTTTGACCCAAACCATGAGAGGAGTTCCTTTGGCAGCAATCCCAGAATTTGGGTCTGCAGATCATAAGAATGAGTTTATTTATGGACAATGATGATGTGAAATCTTCTGTAGAAATACAGAAAATTCTAATCATTGCCTTACTCTCGAGCATCTCTCCTCAATCTGAGCATAATTTCTTTCAGTTTTGATCAGGATGTGTGATGCATAACTAATGGGCTTCCCGCAGCCATCTGGCAGAGTGTGTGAGTTTGCAGCTCATGCTATGGCAGAAACGAGACCACGAGTCAAATTTAAAATGAAAGTGAGCTACAGGACACTTGAACGTGTAAGAATGAGTTCTTGTTTTGCTCCGTAAATTCTTTCTGGTGGGACTGTCACCTTTAAAAGTTGGCAAATCTCTGTAGTCTTCCCACTGGTCCCCTTAACCTGTGCTGACAAAGGTAAATCTGAGTTTCTCAATGGTTTTGTTCCCAAAGAAAAGTTTGCTTATTTGTAAAGTTTTAAAGCTTTCTTTAAAAAAGTTAATTTTTACTGGTTATCAAACCAGTCAATCCTAAAGGAAATCAATCCTGAATATTCATTGGAAGGACTGATGCTAAAGCTGAAGTTCCAATGGTTTGGCCATCTGATGCAAAGAGTCAACTCACTGGAACAGACCCTGATGCTGGGAAAGACTGAGGGCAAGAGAAGAGGACAGCAGAGGATGGGATGGTTGGATGACATCATCACCTCAACAGACATGAACTTGAGCAAACTCCAGGAGATGGTGGAGGACAGGGAAGCCTGGCATGCTACAGTCCATTGGGTCGCCAATAGCTGGACATGACTTAGCGACTGAACAACAACAAAGCTTTCTTTAGTTTGAATTATTCTCTCATCACTAATTGTTAGAATATGATTTAACTATATGAAGAGGCTGGATTCTGAGGACTTTCTCACTCTTGAGAAGATGCTTATGTATATGAACCAATATCCAAAATTGTGTTTGTTTGATAATTATAAGAAAACAGCTTAATTGACTTGCTTGAAACTATTGTTACTGCCATTAGTTCTTCACCTCAAGATGGGGCACCAGAGTGCTTCCAAGTAATACTAGGGCAAATGAGGACACTGGCACTCACGCTTACTTTCAGGGTAATTTATGCTGTTTATAATTCTTGCATGAAATAATTTTTCCCTTAAGAAATACTTACTGCCGTGTGTTTTTCACATTATCCTACTCCCAGGTCGGAACTTTTTTCTGCATCATATTCACATATGTAAGTCCATAATATATTAGTTATTCTTGTCATTGTAATTCATGGCAAGCCAACTTGAATTTGCTTAGATGCCAAGGAAGAGTTGAATAACTACTCTATCTCATTGATTCTAAAATTTGCGTTACAATTTTTTAAATAGCTTTGAAATGAGTCTGACAATTGATGGAACATAACTGTTTTTTACAAGTATATTTACATAAGATGCATACATAACATGGGGTGCATCTTTTGTATGATGGTGTCTGAAACTTCATCAGGTATGGTGAATCACAGAGGGCTGTAATGCAGGTACATCCTGGGAACGACTTGAGCCAGTAGCTCAAGTACTACTGGAACTCTGTCTATGGCCATGGCTTCCCTCATTTGGGTTAGCTTTATTTCTTTCACTGCAGACTAGTAAGAGACAGGGCTACCAATAGCTCTCTAGGGTCAGATCTTATGGGTTCCACCACCAAGTCACAAATTCAAAACCACCAGTAAAGGTAGGCATTATTTTGGTTTGGGTCCAGTTGCCACCCCTTCGCTCAGCCACATTTGGCTGGGAGATGTAGTCATGCAAGAATGATAAAGAGCATAGACGAACAAGGGAAGTTCTGATGTACCCATGTATTGAATAGATGGGAGTAGGGATGGGGAGAGCACTTCTCAGGAGCAGAGAGGTCAGTGCTGGGGTGGGGGGGACAATGCCATGGATGTCAATTACTGTCATATCTGTATTAACAGGTGACTGGTTATCCTGGTTTGGAAATGTTGACTCTTCACTGGTTTCCAGTTCCCACCTTGTTCTTTTATTTATTTACTTATTTTTGGCTGTGTTGGGACTTAGCTGTGGCACAGACTCTCTACTTGAGGCTCAAGGGCTCAGTAGTTGCAGTCCTTGGGCTTAGTTGACCCACAGCATGTGGGATCTTAGTTCCCCACCATGGATCAAAACCACATCACCTGCATTGCAAGGTGGATTCCTAACCACCAGACCACCAGGGAAGTCCCCTCACCTTGTTCTTATAGCTGGAGCCACTAATTCTCTCTCACAGCCCTGCACTCATGTATAGGACACATTGTAAGAGAGCCAATTCAGGAAAAACAAAGATATTTCTAAATCATATCTCTTTTCATCCCCTCATTCACAGAAGACAAAACTTTATTGAATCTTTAGGGAGAAAAGTATGTTGCCTTGTAGTGAAATCTGTCAATTGTGTAGAGCTCACTCCAAACCCTTCTGGACTGTACTTTGGAGACTAGAAAGCTTAAAATCCACTTTGCAAACTCATTTGTAAGTAGCTTCTGCCAGAAACTCAGAAGGTGGAGCAAATGATATGAGTTGGCAGCCCATGGGGAGAGAGAATTCTGTGGTGGAGACTGTGATCCCTCCAGTGCCACCCGATGGTGGCACAACTGTCTGGTGTCCCGTGGTCCTAGTGGCAGCTGAGTGGCTGTTAGACAGGGTCCTGGTGTGGTTGGGTGTTTATCCTGAAGGCATTGTTCCTGGCCCTGTGGCTGCCAAACCTGGTCCTGGCCTTTTTGGAAATTCCTTAAGCTTAGATAGCAGTGATAAATCCATTTCTGTTATGGCTAGCTAGAGTGATTCTGTTGTCTCTGACTCAGATCCCTCACCAATACCCTTATGCTGTCTGCAAGAACTTCAGGACTTTTCATTTAGTCACAAAAAATATTTTAAAAATGGGTTCTGGTGGCTCAGATGGTAAAGAATCTGCCTGCAATGTAGGAGACCTATGTTTGATCCCTGGGTTGGGAATATCCCCTGGAGGAGGGCATGGAAACCTACTCCAATATTCTTGCCTGGAGAATCCCCATGGACAGAGGAACCTGGCAGGCTACAGTCCACGGGTTGCAAAGAGTTGGACATGACTGAACGACAAAGCACACCACAGCATTTTAGGGTTTTGCTTTTGATACATACCATCAAGATTTGGAAACTGAGAATACTTTTATACCAGGTCACTGGAATCGAAAACTTTGGCCATGAGTCACCTTGATTCCTACGCTGCCCTGGCCTCACAGTCCTGCTTTCATGGTGTGCGTGTGTGTGTGTGTGTGTGTGTGAGTGTGAGTGTGAGTGTATAGGGTCTGTAGGGACCTATTTATGACTGAATGAGTTATCACATAAAAAAGAATTACAAAAAAAAAACAAACGGAAAACAAATATCAAAGACAAAATCACTCCGATTAATATATCAACATATTATTTCATCACACACAGAAGAAAATTTGGGGAACCGCTCCAGTTATTAGTGGGGTTTATTGCTAAGGAGTGGAGGGGAACTGAAAGTGAGGAGAGAGCAGACTTTCTGTTTTTACTTTGTAAATCCTCTTTTGGCTTCTTTGAATTATTTACAGGTGTGTTTTAATGATACCTTTTGTAATTAAAGCTAATCATAGACAATACATTTTTCCAAACAGCCCCTAGTATTTGGATCTTCGGTCTGGAGTTGAGTGTATGAGTCCTGGGTTTCTACCCCATTGACTTTCTCCACTGCTCACTGTACTTACTACAAGTCTGGGCTGCCCTTCTTCACCTGGCTGACTCTTTGAGGACACTGCTTAGAAAGTCTTCCTGGATTTCTTTCCCATTCTCTTCCAAGCTGGCTTGATAACCCTTCCTATGTCTATTGGTGATCCCCACAGACCATAGTCTTTACCAAGTGGCCCTGAAATGATCTGTTTTTGTATTTGTCTTCTCTTCTATTCTTTTTTTATCTGAATGTAGAAATCATGTCTCATTCATTGTTATGTCTCCAGATGATACCCTAATGCCTGGCCCATGGGAGTACTCAACATAGTGTTTTATTTAGATTCTGTCCCTCTATTCACATCAGAGAGTCATTACCCCAGCATACTATAGAAATGTGCAAATACAAACAATTACTAATGCCAACTCAGCTTTCCCTGATAATTGATAGTTCTTTTTTCTGTATCTTCCATATCTGCTTCTTCACATTAGCTGTTCCAATCTTCTTTACATTCCAAAGGTGAACTTCCTTTCTCCTAAATTTACCAGGAAGATCAAGACCATCCCTGCTTTCTCTAATTCTAACAGACTATATGAGTCCCTCTGTTGGGACTACTCCCCTTCCTTGGCTTTTGATAGTATTTCTATTTCCTCTTGAACCAGTTTAGTTACTTTGTTAACTATCACTCTTGTTTCAGACATAGTTGGGTGTGACTTGATGAACTGCAGCAGGATGACACATTTATTCATGCAGTCATTATTGAGCACCTACTGTCTGCCAAACACTCTGCTAGATAGGAATATCCAGAGATAACTATCCTGTACCAGTTAGGATTCCAGTAGAAAATGTATGGTATTTAAAGCTGGGTAAGTTGAAGAGAATGTGGGGTGTGGGGGTGGGTGGGAGGAATTGGGCAATTGGAATTGACATATGTACACTATCGATACTGTGTATAAAATGCACAACTAATGAGAATGTACTATATAGCACAGGGAACTCTAATATACCATGGTGACCTGATATGGAAAGAAAATCCAAAAAAAGGGGGGATGTATGTATATGTATGGCTGATTCATTTTGCTGTATAGTATAAACTAACACAACATCATGAAGCAACTATACTCCAATAAAAACTAATGTAAAAAAAGATGGTTTTAAAAAAGTTTAAAAATGAAGAGAATGTAGACAGAGTGTAGGAAAACACATGGGATAGTGTAGTCCTCTAAGGCCAGGAACAGCAGGAATCCCTTACCATCCTTTGGCATGAAACTGGGGGAGATGGGAAGCCAAGCTACTGGGACATGGGATGTGAAGGAGAAGAAGGACCAGGAAGGTAAGCAGAGACACTCCTGCCCAGGTGTGGTTGTCAGTCAAGGGTGCCGTTCAGCCAAGGATAAACTAGCAAGCAGGGAGCTGGGGAATAAATACCCTGACCTCCTCACCCTGATGGGTCCCTTCCAAACCAATTGAAAGCCAGTGAAGGAGGAACCCAGTTGATGCTTCTGTACATCAGCCTCCTCAAGCAGAACAAAGAGGAGTAGGGTGGAGTGGATCTGGATGCCCAGATGAAAGGTATCCTGCAAGTCCTCAAGTAGCTCAGTATCTAAGACAAATAAGAACAGGTACTATAAATATGATGTGGGAGGCAATAGAGTAGCTGTGTAGTGTACTGGAGTTATTGCTCTAGGCCACTTGTTGGGTACAATTCTGAGTGTTTAATTGCATGAACTAAAAAACGTACAAGGTACTAGGAGGAAAAGTAGCCTGGAAGGACCAGATAAGCTTTTTGGAGAAAGTTGAGTCTTAAAGTATGAGATAGTCAGGCTGAGCTGGGTTCAGGGAAGAGGCATGAGCAGAGAAATAGAGGAATAAGTAGCACCACGTGTAATTAGAACCTCATAAATTTCATTGTTGTTGGAGTTTGGGGAAGAGAGCATTGGGAGGAGATGGAAGAGGGAGGCAGGGGCTGGATGATGGAGGGACATGGAACTTTTATCCAATGCATGATGGGCAGCAAGTGAAGTTTCTTTTTCAACTGACATATAATAGACATATAACATTATGTCAGTTTCAGGTATACAGTGTAATGATTTGATAGTTGCGTATATTGCAAAGGGATCACCACAGTAAGTCTAGTTAACATCTGTCATCATACATAGCAAATATTTTCCACTGATGATAACCTTTAAAATCTACCTTCTTACCAAGTTTCTAATATGTAACACAGTATTACTAACTATGGGCTTCCCTGGAGGTTCAGATGGTAGAGCGTCTGCCTGCAATGCAGCAGACCCAGGTTTGATCCCTGGATTGGGAAGATCCCCTGCAGAAGGGAATGGCAACCCACTCCAGTTGTCTTGCTTGGGGAATCCCACGGACAGAGGAGCCTGGTGGGCTATAGTCCATAGGGTCACAAAGAGTCAGACACAACTGAGTGACTAACACACACACTTATTATTAACTATAATTTCCATGCTGTACATTACATTCCATGACTTATTTTTTTTATAACTGGAAGTTTGTGTCTTTTGACCGCCTTCACCCATTTCATCCACACCCACCTCTTGCCTCTGGCAAGCACCAATATGTTCTCTTTACTGATGAGGGTTTGTTGTTGTTATTTTTTTAAGATTCCCCATATAAGAGAGATCACATGATATTTCTTTCTCGGACTTATTTCACTTAGCATAATGCCCTCAAGATTCATCCATTTTGTTGCAAATGACAAAATCTCTCTTTTGTGGCTGAATGATCTTCCATTGTATGTTGATACCACATTTCCTTTATCCATTCATCCATCGATGGACATAGTGTGTACATAGTGTCCATGGGCAATGGCAGCAATTGAAAAGTTGGGTTTTTTGGTATTTATTTATTTATTTGGCTGCATTGGTTCTTCAGTGCCACACGTGGGATCTTCATTGCGGCATGCGAGATCTTTTGTTACCCTGAGTGTGCTTCTTTAGTTGTGCTGTGTGGGCTCCACGCACTCAGGCTCAGTAGCCCCACAGCGTGTGGGGTCTTAGTTCTCCCACCAGGGATGGAACCCGCGTCCCCGGCATTGGAAGGCAGATTCTTAACCACTGGACCACCACGGAAGTCCCAGAGAACTTTGAAAGAGGAGAGTGAAATGGTGAGCTTTGCCATCAGCTGACCCTGAGAATGTGGGAAGGATGGTTTTGAGGGAGGCAAGACCAGAGAAGAGGAGACCTTCTGGTCTTCTCTGGTAATAGGAGATCATCATGGTGGTGGCTGCCCAGGTAGCTCAGTGGTAAAGAATCTGCTTGCTATGCAGGAAATTCGGGTTCAATCCCTGGGCAGGGAGGATCCCCTGGAGAAGGAAATGGCAACCCACTCCAGTATTCTTGCCTGGGAAATCCATGGACAGAGGAGCCTTGCAGGCTACAGTCCATGCAATCACAAAGAATCGGATTTGACTGAGCGTGCATGCGCATATGTGAAGTGGTGGTAGAGGAGAGATGAAGTGGCAGGAAGTACGCAGGCTGGATAGGGGATGATGAATCTGAGAAATGTTTAGAATTCAAAAGAGGCAAGTCTCAGGTATCAGAAATGAGGGTTAGAGGTAAGGAATTATAAAATATGCTTTTCGGGGTTCCAGCTTCGGTAATGGTCAAACTAGTGCGTATAGCTGAAAGTTATAGACAGGGAGAATTGTTCACTTGGGTCAGTAGGACATCCAGGTGAAATTGTTTAGCAAGTAGTTGAAAAAGAAAAAAAAAAAAAAGCCTAAACTTGAGGGAGAGATAGAGACAGGTAGGGTTGATCTGGGAGTCTGAACATGTAGATGAGAGGTGGCTAAGATAAGGGAAGTGTTACCAAACTAAGCTTGGATTTGCTCACCCACACACAGTAAAGTCAGTCTGGTTGTGGTGAAGGAAAGTGCAGTGTTTACTGCAAGGCACCAAGCAAGGGATCCAGGACAGCTAGTGCTCAAAAAGCTCAAACTCCTCCAAAGTTTTCAGCAACTTATTTATTTATTTGCTTTTTAATTTTATTTTATTTTTTAAACTTTACATAATTGTATTAGTTTTGCCAAATATCAAACTTATTTTTAAAGGCCAGGTAAGTGGGGCAGGGGTGGGAGGGATGTGTTCCAGGGTACAGCTCATGCCCAATCCTCTGACTGGTTCGTGTTGAGGTAACAGATGTCACAGGCATTAACCTGATCACCTTAGGCTTCAGTAGGCATGGGGGTTACCTACTCATGATTATCAAGTCGTTAATTTCTTCCATTTGGTTAGGATTTTTGCATCTATAAATTAACTCAGAAAACATGCGTCAGATACTGGGACCTGGGCACTTGAGCGAGGAGGTACAAGAGTGGATGGAATTACTCAGAGGCAGGGTGGAGAGTGACAGAAGACAGTGGACTTCTCTTGAGGAAGAGCGTGGTTGGACAGTAGCTGGGAGAGAGCACAAGGGAGGTGTGTAGGATTCAGAAAAGACTTTTTTTTTTTTAAAGGAGTAAACGTTTCAAGACACCTACTGTTTGGACACTTTTAACTTTCCTCTCTCTCCTTGAAACTCCCTACCTTCTTGGCTTCCCTGTAATTGCTTTTCCCTGGTCCCTTTTTTCCCCTCTTCTCACTCTTCCTGATTCTTCCCCCGATACACTTTGTTCTTCTGTCCCCTGCACTCATACCAGTGCAAGTACTTAAATATCCTTGATGATTCCAAATAGTAGTGGTTCTTGCTGACTTGTTCTAACTTAGTGTCTAAACACTCCTGGCTGCTTCAGGGAGGGCCCCAGAGTCTCCCTAGATGTGAGATCACTTCCTATAGCACACGCTCATTGCTGGAGGGGGAAGTTGTGCTGGTGCCAATACCGCTTTCAGCCACCATCCTCCTCCTTTTGACGTCACTTGACCTTTCTTCCTGCTTATCTTCCTAACACCTTTACATGTGCCAACAGTTGGGTGTACTATAGAGATAGGAATACTAATGATATTTTATAGAGAATAGGTCACAGAGGATAGGGTCGCCAATGACATTTTTTTTTTTTTTTTGCTGCGCCAGGCAGCATGCAGGGATCTTAGTTCCCTGACTAGGAATCGAACTTGCACCACCTTTCAGTGGACATGTGTATTGTTAATCACTGGACCATCAGGGAGGGAGAAGGCAATGGCACCCCACTCCAGTACTCTTGCCTGGAAAATCCCATGGATGGAGGAGCCTGGTAGGCTGCAGTCCATGGGGTCACTAGGAGTCGGACAGGACTGAGCAACTTCACTTTCACTTTTCACTTTCATGCATTGGAGAAGTAAAGGGCAACCCACTCCAGTGTTCTTGCCTGGAGAATCCCAGGGACGGGGGAGCCTGGTGGGCTGCCGTCTCTGGGGTCGCACAGAGTTGGACACGACTGAAGCGACTTAGCAGCAGCAGCAGGACCATCAGGGAAGTCCCCGATGATCTATTTTATACAGTCAACTTCTTATAATCAGGTCTCCAATAATCAGCTCCTTCTATGCTTCCTCTTCTCACAAGTTTTCCATACACTCGTACACCAAAAACTTTAGAGAAGGATCAAGGAGCAAATAAAACAGAGAGGAGGGTACAGCATTTGGGTCGAGCACTTTTGCGGCCCCACAGGCTGTAGGTATTTTCTGTGTCCCTCATGCTTCTGAGCTGAGAACCCTGGCTTTGTCCTTCTCTCCTATTCTTGGTTTGAGAAGTTTGATATAATTTAGGTACTTTCCGGGAGATATAAAAAAGAAACCATCATCATTCACATGTGGGAATTATTTAAGGGTAATCAACTCTAGAACACGAAATATTGAGTCAGAGTCACTGGTTTGAAGACCAAATTCCTCTCTGGAAGAAACATTTGGGCTTATTGCCGAGTTTATTGTTAATTGCTGAAATATTACGCTCCCCACAGTGGACTAGTGATTACAAGACAGTTCCCCCTCCCTCGCCCCGTTTCAAGAATTCATTACAATAAATGGCCTATTCTGCCTTCTGTTAATTGAATCTCCAACCCACGATGCATAATGTTAGTACTGCTCTAGTAGAAAATTGATGTCATCCATGCTTATGTAACTTCTGGTTGAGTGCTTTATGCTCCAGCCATGGTTATCTGTGAGTCATAATTATGTCTGTGTTAAAACACTGCTGCAAGCTGTGTGTGCCTGTGTGGGTGTTTTATGTATGGGTGTAGTCTGCAGCCTGGGAAGCCAAACCTGTTGGTGAAGGGATTTTCATTTACCCAAGAGAAAGCTCTTAACACTTAACAGAGATAACATTAATTTCACCTGGTTTTTTACATGGACAATAAGGTTTGTTAGCAAAAGTGTAACCAAGTGGGTGGCTGATGCTTTCCTTCTTTACCTGTTTCTGAGGATAGGAGTGGGAAGAAAAAAAAAAAAATCAAACTCTTAACTTCTCTCAGGATAGGCAGGCTGTGGTTAGTTCTGTCTGTCCAGTAGTTCTAATGGGTTCCTCTAGCTCTAGAGGAAGATTCAATTTTTTTTTTTTTTTTTGAGTAAAGGGGACCCCAGGGAGTATAATGGATAAGAGGGTAGATTCTGAATGCAGACCACCTCTCCAGCCCCTGGGTAAATTTATTTATCTGTAAAATGGGATGATAAGAGTATAATCTCGTAGGGTTACTGTAAGTATTCAATGATATAATGCAGGAAAAGAGCTTAGTACCTAATACATCAAGGTACTCAAATAGCTGTCTTCTTTCTGCAGGGTTCAGTGTCTGTGTGTGTGTGTATGTGTGTGCATGCGTGCATGCTCAGTTGTGTCCAACTCTTTGTGACCACACGGACTGTAGCCCACCAGGCTCTTCTGTCCATGGGATTTTCCAGGCCAGAATACTGGAGTGGCCTGCCATTTCCTCCCCTAGGCAATCTTCCTGACCCAGGGATGGAACCTGAGTCTCCTGCGTCTCCTGCGATTGCAGGCATATTCTTTACCACTGCGCCACCTGGGAAGCCCTTGAAGGGTTCAATGTTAGTCCTAAAGCTGGAGCTGGCTCACTTCCTTGAATTTCATGAAGGAATAAGGTCTCAAGGCTCCCCAGCCGGGTCTTCAGCACTGTCTCAGGTGGACACATTCTGGCTGGTTCTCCTCTCCTCCATTCTCTCCTCTCTCAAAGGTCCTGCTGCCTGGGTCTGCCTTGTCCTAGACGCTGGTAAGGTCACATCTTCCTTTCCCTTGAGTTACATCTTCACGCCAGCTGCAGTGTGTTTGTCTTTTGTTCCACTGGGTTCCTTCCACCCTCACTCCGCCCCCAGCCCCACAGCACGGTGCGTCCTCACCAGTGCTGAGGCTTTTCATCTTGCTTAAGTTAGGGCAGCTCTGTCAGACCCCCATTTTGCTCTGATGATGTGTGGGTGACTCCGTGACTGTCTTCCCACCTTATCTGAAACCAGTTTGTTTTCGGTGTGGTGCGGTAATTGGAGGGCTCGGTGTATTTCCTGTTTTTCTGCACCCTCTGGCCATGGTAGGGGGGCTCCACTGGGGCTGGAGCCTTCTTAGAAAACCTGGGCTATGTGCTTCTCTCTGAGTTCATTCCTCATTTTGCATTTCTACAGGGTTTGGATCCCTTCTCCAGTTTGGAGCAGTGGTCCCCAATTTTTTGGCACTGGGGCCCAGTTTTGTGGAAGACAATTTTTCCATGGGTGGTAGTGGATGTGTGATGGTTCGGGGCAAGTGCATGACATTTATTTATTTATATGATTTTTTGTTTGGATTGCTCTGGATCTTCGTTGCTGTGCTCAGGCTTTCTATAGCTGCATGGAGTAGGGGCTACTCTTCCCTTTCAGTGCGCAGGCTTCTCACTGTGATGGCTTCTCTTGTTGTGGAGCTTGGGCTCTAGGGCACGGGCTCAGTGGTTGTGGCACGGCATGTGGAATCTTCCTGAGCCGGGGATCGAATCCGTGTCCCAGGCATTTGCAGGCTGATTCTTTATCACTCTGCCACCAGGGAAGTACTCGAGAGCATTATATTTCTTGTGCACTTTATTTCTATTATTATTACATCAGTTCCACCTCAGAACATCAGGCATTAGACCCCGGAGGTTGGGGACCCCTGGTTTAGAGGGTAGCCTGGGAGCTTTCCCGTCCAGGTTATTCCAATTGACTATTTCATTCAATTTACCTCAGCAGCCATTTCCATTCCCTGCAATCCAGAAAGCAGAAAAAATAAGGGTAATCACATAGATCTGCAGATATGGAGTTTTGATGAGAAGGTGTAGGGTTTGGTAACTTGGGACCCAAGGAACTGGGGTTGGCAGCCCTGCTTGACCCTGAGTCTGTGTTCTTTCTGGAAAATCGTTTCAAGGTTTATGGCAGTGGAATAGGCTCCTTTCCTCACTGGATTGCTGCTGATGAGTTTTTGGAGGACTTGCTTCTTTTTCCCATTATTTCCTTAGGAATGCAATAAGATTCAGCTTCATTCTACCATATTAATCCAGAAGCTGTATTTTTCCCTTTTAGCATAAAAAGACCTAATTCGTATGCTGTAGAAACCGTGACTTCATGAGCCTATAACACAGTTGTCTTTTTTTCTAGCCTGGCTGTTTTCTCTACAAGGCTCCACACAAACCAGAAATACTTCTACTTGAGCCATCTTGTCAAGTGGCACTATATCTACCATATTAATCCAGAAGTTGTATTTTTCCCTTTTAGCATAAAAAGACCTAATTCATATGCAGTAGAAACCCTGACTTCATGAGCCTGTAACACAGTTGTCTTTTTTTCTAGCCTGGCTTTTTTCTTTACAAGGCTCCACACAAACCAGGAATACTTCTACTTGAGCCATCTTGTCAAATGGCACCATATCTACCATATTAATCCAGAAGTTGTATTTTTTCCTTTTAGTATAAAACAACCTATTTCATATGCAGTAGAAACCCTGTCTTCATGAGCCTATAACACAGTTGTCTTTTTTTCTAGCCTGGCTTTTTTCTTTACAAGGCTCCACACAAACCAGGAATACTTCTACTTGAGCCACCTCATCAAATGGCACCATATCTATCTTCAACCTTCAAATATCTTCCTAGTAACTTGGATGATGGTGGATTAGAGGATCAGTGCAGTGTGCCACACAAGCTAATTTGCTATAACCAACCACAAAATTTAGGCTTCCTCAAGAGGGGTGAAGTAGTAGAGTGATTATCAGCCTGGGCTTCAGAGCCAAATTGCTTGGGTTCCATTTCTGTCTCTACCACTTCCTAGTTAGCTATGCAAACTTGAACAGATTAGTTTCCTGTGTCCTCATCTGTAAAATGGGATGATGATAATTAATTTGATCTACCTCTTAGAATTCCTAAGAGGCATAAATAAGTAGTTACATGTGATACAATAGCACCTTGCTTGTTGTAACTATTTAACATGTGGTATTTAATACGTATTTAGCAATCTTCTTACTCCATTGTTATTGTTTAATGAAGCTATTCCTGGCAAATCTTGGTCTTCATTGACTACAGGAGCAAATATATCTCTATTTAAGAAGAATAATGTATAAATATAACAGCTCTGCTGGTAGAAAAAATGGGAGTAGGAGGGGGCCGAGATGATGTAAGAGTGGGAATTACTGGTGCTAGCTGATGGGTACATGGTCGTTCATACACTGGTTCCTCATTTTTGTGAATGTTCATTTTCCATAGTTAAAATTTTAAAGATTAAACAAGAGATGAAGTCTGTAATATGTCTGTGGATCAGTGCAGTGCAATGGGAGGTCTCATGTACTCTAGGTGGGAGGCCAAATTGCCATAAGCTGCCTAGAAAACAAATTGACAGGATAAATCAAGGACCCTGAAAATGTTTGACCCGGTTACTATTGCTACCTGAAAAATTACCCAGAAACTTGGCCTAAAACATCATTTTATTAAGTTCACAGATTCTGGGAATCAGGAATTCAAACAGTGGGTTTGTCATTCGAGCAGATGGTTTGTTTGCTCTATGACATGTGGGGGCTTCAGCTGGTAAGACCTGGAGGCTGGGGGTGACTCAGTGGCCAGGGGCTGGAAATTTCAGGTTTGCTCACTCACAAGTTTGGTTTCTCAACTAGTGGTGCACAGGCCAGCAACGTCCCCTGAAGTCCTCACTTGGCTTCCACGTGGGTTGGCTTCCTCCCAGCATGGTAGCCATAGGGTAGTCATGTTGTATATATGACAGCTCAGAGATTCAAGTGTGAATGCTCCAGCCATCAAATTTCAGAGACCACACAGCATCAGTTCTGCTTACTCTGTTGGTTGAAGTTGTCCCAAACCTGCTGAGATTCAAGAAAAAGGGATATAGACCCTCAGCCCTCCCTAGAAAAAGTATCAGAGAATTTCAGGGTCATGTTTCAAAACTACTTCAATGTTTGTCTTCTGACTCTTGGATTTCACTTCTCAGAATTTATCTTAAAGAAACAATTCAAAATGTGGACAAAGTTATATGCTCATATATATATAATAGAATATACTTATATTTAATACGTATTTATGTTTTTTAATTATACTGAAATGTATTTATGAATGCTTTCAATGTAGCTTATAATAATGAAATGTTGGACTAACAATAGGAAAATGAATAAGTGCTAGTGAACCACTAAGATGATGTAAAGCCATTAAAATAGTGTTAGAGTTTTCCAATACATAGAAAGACATTCATATTTTATTTAAAATTGACAAATATAGTGTCCAAACTATATAACATATAATTTTAAATGTTTTTGCCAGTCTAGATTGTTAAAAATTGCAAAGAGAAAGGTGAGAAGGAACTATTTTAAACATTAACAATAGCCATCTCCTGGCAGTGAGCTTATGGTTACTTTAAATTCTTTTCTTTATAGTTTCCTGCTTTTCCAAAAATATTTGAAATTTTCAGATATTAATTTTATAATTACAAAATATATTTTTTTAAAAAATTCCAGTATTTGATGCACTAAAAAAAATAGCTCAACCATTTTGCTTATTATATTGGACTGAAAAAAATACTTGCTGGCTTGATTGAAACATGAATGTTTATCACCAAACATACACCTTCTGGACTCTAAAAGAAGGGTAGACTAACTGGGCCATAGCAGGACTGGCAGCATTTTTCTGAATCCAGTTTTGTGTCATCTATCCCTCTTCCCTCAGCCTGTCCCCCCCTCCCCCCCATTTTTAGGACCTAGGAGACCCTCACTTCTCTGCTCAGAGTAGCCGAGGTCTGGCAAGAAGTGTGTGTGTGACAGAGGCCAGTTTCACCCTCCCTAAGCTGCTCAGGGACCAGAAGGCAGGGACCAGGAAGTGAAAGCCAAGCCCTCAATCACCAGCTTGGAATTTCGCTCTGCAGCAAGCTTTGGTTCTTCAGTGTCTTCATGAATTTTTTCTAGGAAGCATCCTCCTCTGCTACCCTTTCCTGCCCACATCCCAGTAAGACTTGCCCTGGGCCTCAGGGAGTCCTCTGTGTGCCCACTGCTGGCTCAGTTCCCCTTTCCAAGGGCTGCAAACTGTCATCCCATCATCTCCCCTTTTCCCACTCTTTACCAGTGAGTTGACAAGATTGGTTATAAACGAGCATTTGGGTCTAGTCTCATCAGAGGTCATCCCTGGAATCTGTCTGCCTCACAGTTTCTAGTATGACTCAATCAGCTACCTTTGCCTCCATGTCTGCTGTCACCTAACTCAGAGGGCTGTATACTTTGGTACCCAACTTGTCCTAGACTCAGATCCCCTCTTAAGATGGCCTTGTCCATCTTTCTCTTCCCCAAGACCGTGCCCTTCGGGATCTACCAATATATGTAACAGTTTGATATATCTTAGTTGCATCGTACAATGGCTAAAGATGTAGCTTTCCCATATTCTATCTAATATATCTGCATGTGAGCTCAGTCACTCAGTCGTGTCTAACTCTTTCAGACTACATGGACTGTAGCCCACCTGGCTCCTATGTCCATTGGATTTCCCAGGCAAGAATACTGCAATGGATTGCCATTTCCTTCTCCAGGGGATTGTCCTAACCCAGGAATCAAACCCATGTCTCCTGCATTGGCAGGCGGGTTCTTTACCACTGAGCCACCAGGAAAGCCATATAATATATCACTTCTTTAAAAAACACGTTAAACATTAATCAGTTAATATATTTGGTAGGCAACCCTTGAAGTAAACTGGTCCCTGAGCTACCTACTATTATAGGTCATATTTTCATAATAGTTTCCTGGTCTGAATCACTGATGATAGTGCTCTAATATTAATATTCTGTTCCTTGGGATAGTTTTTAAAGCAGTTTAAATAATCAAAACTATTCAGAATTTGTTTTAGATCACCTAGAATGAGTAACTCTGGGCTTTTTATTTAATAGTATATCACAAAGTCATCTTCTGTGCGAGTTACTGACACCAGCTGTCCACATCCTTACTTTCTTGTTCATTTGGTAATAGAGGAACAGGGGAATTAGGGCAAGGGAAAAATACAGTTTGAGATAGAAATGGAAATGATTTATGATGCACACTCTGACTAATACGGTTAAATCATTTGATCCTCTTAGAGGATTTGCAAATTGGGAAAGATTCTATTCTCCATTCCAAACCTAATTTCTACTACTAAATTGTTTATAAACTCCAAAAAACAAAATGTCATCTCTGCCACTTGCCACTCACAAATATTTTCATTCTTCTGAGGACATGTCAGGGTCACATGGCAGGATTGCTGCCTTAGAGTTGTTAGCTTGGCCATGAGACTTGCTTTGATGAATGAGTTATGATCAGAAGTAAAAAGATGTGTCACTTCTGGGTGAGGCTTTGAGAACTAGGGTGTACTTTGCCATATTTGGTGTCCCTGCTGGGTTGAATGGAAATTTTATTACCCTGGTTCCCAGGTACCTAGGTGAACAGAATCTCCCCAACCTAGATTGGACATGTGGTAGGATGAAGAAGTACATTTATTAAGCCACAGAGATTTCCTGGGTGTTTGTTACTAGAGCATAACTTAGTCCATCATGACTGGTATAGTAGGTCGCTAGCCAGATGATGGGAGAAGGCAATGGCACCCCACTCCAGTACTCTTGCCTGGAAAATCCCATGGGCAGAGGAGCCTGGAAGGCTGCAGTCCATGGGTTTCGAAGA
The DNA here is from genome assembly GCF_002263795.3 of Bos taurus. NCBI lineage: Eukaryota > Metazoa > Chordata > Mammalia > Artiodactyla > Bovidae > Bos > Bos taurus. The sequence goes on from NC_037350.1 coordinate 37,607,104, forward strand.
GTCAGGCACGACTGAGCGACTTCACTATCACTTTTCACTTTCATGCATTGGAGAAGGAAATGGCAACCCACTCCAGTGTTCTTGCCTGGAGAATCCCAGGGACAGGGGAGCCTGGTGGGCAGCCGTCTATGGGGTTGCACAGAGTCGGACCCAACTGAAGCGACTTAGCAGCAGCAGCAGCCAGATGATGAAAGGTATGTGTGTAGGTAGGAAGATACATAGACAAAGAGATGGGAATCCAGAGGTACTGGTAGTAGTTGTTCATGGGTAGGAATATAGGTCTGAAAAGCATAACTGTAAATTTTTACTCTAACATTGATTAATTAGTCTAGTGGTCACTATCTTTGATTACAATTCATTTGATTGTCCTTACTCTGAATTAAAAACTATATTTAGATCTTGTTGCTATTTATATAGAGTTTTCACAAGGTATTAGGTTGGTCAAAAAGTTCCTTTGGGTTTTCCCATGACATGTTACAAAAAACTCAAAGGAACTTTTTGGCCAACTCAATATTTTAAGTGAAAAAAAGGCAAATTATAATGCAGGATATACAGTATGACTCAAATATTGCAAGGAAAAGAAATATATGACTAGAGAAGTATCTGAAAGGCTATATACCAGAATATAAACTTCTTGGGGATATAGGTGATTGAAATTTTCTTTCTGTATATTTATTTTTATTCTAAAAGTATAAGTGCATATCATAAATAGCTATTACTTTTGTCCTAATTGGTGTTCATTCTATTAACTACCCTGCTTTCCGTCCATGTGATTCTGTTTACCACCTTCTATCCCACCAACAGAAAAGCAGATATCGCCTAAAGTTAGCCAATCTGATACTTTCCTGAAATCTAAAGCTTAATATGGATAATATAGGAAAATATGGTTTTTAGAGTCAAATTTCCTGTTGCCCGTGTTAAAAGAGAGACCTGAAACTTCCTTGGTTTCTATCTTTCTTGAGGATTTAGGAATTTCTTTGATTTTAGGGTTAGATAGCTTCTTCTATTTGTTTTGTCTTTGGTTTTTAAGTTACCCTAAATTGATTTGGCAGTTTACAACAAAACGATCACTTTACTGACACAACATGTATTGCTTGTTTAGTGTAAAAGATTAGTGAGATAAAACATAAAGAATAAATCAATCTTGTCCTCTTGCCTATGATAAATTAAATCATAGAAACTTTTTGGCTTTTAAAATTCTTTTTTCAAGGTGATGGTAATCATTACCAAGCCTTTAAAAAAAATGAACAAGACATTTATAATCAGCTAGTGCTGGGTGTATGTATGTGCGTGTTTATGTGTCCCGGTAGCATTATGAGGTAATTGGAATTTAAACTGATACACATGTGAACTCAGACGCACTGAGAGTGTGTGTGTGAGTCAAGGTGATATGAGTCTGAGTGTGTGATGATGAGAATAGTGGGTCAATATCCTTCCATCCTAGCTAGCTGTCCACCATTTCACTCATGCCTCCTCGTTATATAAACTTGTTATTTCTGGCTCCTTTCATGCGGTGAATTGAAATGCCCCAAGCAGGCAAGTCACCCTTCTTAGCATTCTGTTCCTATGCTCTCCATCCTCCAGTACTTTTTATATAAGAGCAATTCCCCCTCTCATCCCTCATTCAATTAATATTTGCTGAGTAATTTCCAGGAGATGTGCCAGGTGTTGGGGATCGAAAGCAAATGAGACCAGATTGTATCTTAAGGAGACTGCAGGTTCATAAGGACAATGGAAAACAAACCTAAAAACCCTTAGAAAACCAATCAAGATGACTCTGAAGTTTCCTAAAACCTGAAGTGCATTCCCCATCCCCTACATCCCGGGGAATAAGAGTCTGATCGTCATTAATGCTCTTCTCCAATGTTTCTGGTTCTCCTCCTTCACGGATGCTGGTAGAATTTCACTTCTCCTCCCCCTTGAAATGAAGTCTAGCCGTATGACTTTCTTTGGTTAATATGATCTGAGTGGAAGTCACATGTCACTTTTTTAATGTATTCTTTTATTTGTTTTTGGCTGTCCTGAGTTGCTTTGATTGGGCTTTCTCCAGTTGAGGCGAGCGGAGGCTGCTCTGCATCACGGCGGCTCCTTTCCTTGTGGAGCCTGGGCTCTCGAGCGCGTGGGCTTCAGTAGTTGTGGCTCGAGGGCTCTAGAGCACAGCCTCAATAGTTGTGGCGCCCAGGTTTAGATGCTCTGAGGCCGGCGGAGTCCTCCCAGACCAGGGCTCAAACCTGTGTCCCCTACATTGGCAGGCGGATTCTTATCCACTGTGCCACCAGCGAAGTCCCCACATGTCATTCTGAGAAAAAGCTTTTGTGAGCAAGTACATGATTTGCTGTGTTAGGGGCTGGCCATGTTCTGCATGGTGAGGCTCTATTAGATGGGGTCTCGTGCTAAGAGTGGCGTGGAGTAGAGCCCACTACTCCTAAACAGTCCCAAGATAGACAGGGCTGTAAGCGTGAAAAAGCTTCGTTGTTTTAAGCCACTGAAATTTGGAAGGGTTTGTTACCTCAGCATAACAGATACTGTGAACATCTCCCAGACCTGGCAGGAGTTTTTGTGGTCCTGGATCAGGCTCTTAGTTAGGACTGGGAGTCCTGGGTGACCGGCAACATTAAAGAAACAAAGATAACACTGAACTTAGTTTACCTGGAATTCCTGGGAGGAACAGACCTTTTAAGTTCTAAGGAATTCAGCCCTAGCCTCAAATGGGCTGCCTCACCATGCCATGAAGTCTTTGAAATAGTAAAACCCATGGGTACCTACTTGGTAACGGTAGATCCATACCTGGTGGAAAAAAAGGGCCACTCCTGAGAACTAGGACTAGAACTATCTGCGACAAAACAGCCCTGGAAGATGCTAGGCAAGCTGGCATGCCCTGCTGAGTGTCCATAATCCTGAAATCTGGGTTTCCCGTTTGCCTCTGCATTTAGAATCTCAGAAGCCACTTCTAAGATGTGTTTCACCAGAAACATAAATGTTACAAAAGTCACCAGAAATTAGGAAAATGCAAAATAAAATAGCATGATGATCATTTTCTTGAGTTATTAATTTGGCAGGATATTTGAATTGTCCTGTGTTGGCACGAGAGGAAAATATAAATAGCTACAGTCTTTCTGCAGACCAATAAGGTAGTTTATATAAAACACCTTAAAAATATGTATGCTTGTTAACCCCTTCTTCTATGGTAATGGAATTTTTAGCCAGGTTGCTGCTGCTGCTGCTAAGTCGCTTCAGTTGTGTCCGACTCTGTGCAACCCCATAGACGGCAGCCCACCAGGCTCCCCTGTCCCTGGGATTCTCCAGGCAAGAACACTGGAGTGGGTTGCCATTTCCTTCTCCAATGCAGGAAAGTGAAAAGTGAAAGTGAAGTCGCTCAGTTGTGTCCAACTCCTAGCGACCCCATGGACTGCAGCCTACCAGGCTCCTCTGCCCATGGGATTTTTCGGGCACGAGTAGTGGAGTGGGGTGCCATTGCCTTCTCCTTAGCCAGGTTACCCAGGATAAAGATCATATTCCCAGCTTCCCCTGCAGCAATGAATGGGTACACGAGTAAGTTCTGGTCAGTGGGATGAGAGCAGAAGTGACGTGTGTAACCTCAGGATTGAGCCCTAAAAGGGCAGGAGTGTAGGGGTGCAGTGTCTTGTCCCCCCTTTTCCTTGCCTGGCATTCACGTATGTCTTTCACTCACATGGCCAAGAGCAATATCTAAAGATGGCAGAGCCACAAGATGGAAAGAATCTGGATCTTGGATGTCACGATGCAGAATCACCATCCCAACTCTGATTTTATCCCAGATATAAATACACTCATGTTATTTAAGCTACTATTATGTGACACATGTGGCCCAAAATATCCCAAGTAATGCCTCTGAATTCCTACTTTTAGATATTTACCCTAAGTCAGTAACTGGGGATATGTGCAAAGATTTAAAAACCAATGAAGTTTATTATAGACCTTATGTGAAAGTTGCAAATAAATAATGGCTTGGTTAAAGAAATTATAGTTTCTCTGTACAATGGAATACAATGAAGCCAGTCAAAATTACAACATAGAATATTGATTGATGTAGAAAAGCATTCTTTTTTAAAAAAATGCACATATAAGATGATTACCAGAACATGAGCTTGACTTTCCCCTTTCTCCACTTGAAATGGAGAATTCTAACTGCCTGAGAGGTTTCTTTTCTTTTCCTCAAACTCTATGGAAGGGCCTGTCTTACCAGATGAATTCCTTTGGGCTTTTGTGATGAGTATTAAGAGGAAAGGCATATTGGCTAGGGCGAGGAGGATATTTTCTGAAGGGTTTTGAGAATTGAGAAGTGAGCTGTTGAATGTGGGACAGTGGGTGAGAGAAGAAAAAGAAGATTTTAAAAAGGATGTCATATGCCTTGTCAAGATATTCGGGGTGAAGTGATTTCAAGCTGCTATGATATGCAAGCATTGCACCACGGCGCTCTCTACTGTGGGCACAGAAATGAGTCTTAAAGACATTTATCAACCACCCACGGTTTTTACCAGCTTTTCCTCTTCCCTGGTGGCTTAGATGGTAAAGAATCTGCATGCAATGCAGAAGACTCAGGTTTGATCCCTGGGTGGGGAAGATCCCCTGGAGAAAGGAGTGGCAAACCACCCCAATATTCTTGCTTGGGAAATTCCATGGACAGAGGAGCCTGTTGGGCTGTAGTCTGTGGGGTTCTCAAAGAGTCGGACACAACTGAGTGTCTAAACACAGCACCTCTGAGTGAGTAGAGGTGCTTTTTTTGTTTTCTGCCTTTTTGCCAGTGTTTGTTATTAAAAACAAGTGTTTAAATTTATTTTTTTAAATGGTTGCTGAGCCCTGCATAAGGGGCTGCTGCTGCTGCTGCTGCTAAGTCGCTTCAGTCGTGTCTGACTCTGTGCGACCCCATAGACGGCAGCCCACCAGGCTCCTCTGTCCCTGGGATTCTCCAGGCAAGAACTTTGGAGTGGGTTGCCATTTCCTTCTCCAATGCGTGAAAGTGAAGTCGCTCAGTCATGTCTGACTCTTCACGATCCCATGGACTGCAGCCTACCAGGTTCCTCCATCCGTGGGATTTTCCAGGCGTCCATGGGATTTTCCAAGAGTACTGGAGTGGGTTGCCATTGCCTTCTCTGGCATAAGGGGCTGTGGAGGCATAAATTCATCTCAGCCTTTTCCCTTAGCACAGGGAGAAGGAAGGGGAGAGGAGGGAAGTTCCTGCTTTCACCGCCCTCATCTCAGGCACACTCACCCCCATCTGCTAGAGATGACCATCTGCTTCCCTGAGCCAGTTAGAGTCAGGCCAGGTGGTATATGTCAGCGGCTCTCTGCCCACTGGTGGGGAGGATGAGGGAGCTTGGGAAGAGTCTGCTGCTTTCTTTCTGGAAAATGGGGCCATAGACACCCTCACAGACATGCAGGCCCTGGTTCTAATCAAACCCTTACCGTCTGTGGGCCACCCCCCCAGCAGACCTCCCACCCCCTTGCTTGGTTTCCATTCTGGGTAGGACTAAAGCTCAGCCCAGCTGGCTGGAGACCTGATCACTGTGCCTTTATCTAGAAAAGGAATGAGCTCTGCATCTGGGATTCCTGATCCACAGTTATGGCACATGCCTTGTTGTTTAATCGCTCAGTCATGTCTGACTCTTTGCGACCCCATGGACTGTAGCACACCAGGCTTCCCTGTCCTTTACTATCTCCTGGACTTTGTTCAAACTCATGTCCTTTGAATCAGTGATGCCATCCAACCATCTCTTCTCTGTCGTCCCCTTCTCCTCTTGTCCTCAATCTTTCCTAGCATCAGGATCTTTTCTAATGAGTCAGCTCTTTGCACTCTTGTCCAAAGTATTAGACCTTGAGCTTCAGCAGCATACCTTCCAATGAATATTCAGGTTGTTTCTTTTAGGATTGACTGGTTTGATCTCCTTACTGTCCAGGGACTATCAAGAGTCATCTCCAGAACCACAGTTTGAAACCATCGATTGTTTGGCAGTCAGCATTCTTTATGGTCCAACTCTCAAATCCGTATATGCCTACTGGAAAAACCATAGCTTTGACCATATGGACCTCTGTTGGCAAAATGACGCCTCTGCTTTATAATACACCTGACAGCTCGTAAATGACAGCTTCGCAAAACACTCTGTTGTCCCCTTTGCCCCACCTTAGGGGTGTCTCTGGGGAGCAATGGGTGAAGTCCTAGCTTCTGGTAATCTTAAACATAGAAAGGAAAAAGAGAACAGCGTTTTGTTCATCTACATCAGTAAGAGTGGATGGATCAGATCACTTGCGTAACTATTTTTAGCTCTCCACGTCCTCAGAGAGACATCCTGAGGTCTTCTGAGCAGCTAGAGAGATAAAATATAATGAGTATGGCAACCAAGGTCATTGCATCCATATAGAATCCCCTTTAATCAGCTGCATTCTTTTTCAAAGATTTCATACCATGCCTTTGCCCCATGAAGTGTGTCCCAGAGACTGACCAGGAGCGCATCCTGTGGGCACAGTTGTAGTCATGGGCTGGATGGACCAGAGAATTCATAATTACTGTGGGAGGAATATTTCAGCTGGTCATATAGAAGGTATTAGTCAGCCATGGGCCACTCAACTGCCCAATTATCTGGGCATAATGGGGTGTAGTTCTTGAGGAGTTAATTCACAGGTCTGCTTGCACGTTTGACTCTGTGATGCAGGTGTTGGGCAGGAGATTCTTGGGCTTGAATGAATGGTCTGAATATGGAGGTACAAGAGTCTCACCTCTCTTGTGGTCATCTGGCCCATGACTCGTGGGAACTGGAAAATTTCCCAGATGGAAAAGGCCACTTTCTTTCTTTTTTTTTTTTAGAGGCTACTTTCTTGATGGCCATCTGGGGATCTGTCTATATGTCACCCTGTGCCACATTATTTAAAACTAGAGGAGTATAGTTCCCTTAAGACAAAAATCCATTAGTAATAAAAGTCCAAGTTGTTTCTTAGCACCTCACATATGTGGGTAGTTGGAGCAAGAAACTTTTAGGCAGGACTGTCTATGTGGTTTGCAGGACTCTGCAAGATGAAAACATGGGGCCCTTATTCAAAAATCAAGACATTCAAGACAGAGAGAGTAGAGCATTACATCACACGAGAGGTCCTTCTCAGCACAAAACTCTGGGCAGCTGTATAGGTTGCATGCCCTGGAAGCTGGCCCTGTTTTTTTTTTTAATAATTTTATTTATTTATTTTTGGCTGTGCTGGAGCCTCGTGCCTTTCGTTCCTTCGTGTGGGCTTACTCTGCCTCTGGTGAACAGGTATACTTTCTAGTTGCAGTGGTTTCTCTGGCTATGGAGCACAGGCTTTGGGGTGCACGGCCTCAGTAGTTGGGGCACATGGGCTTAGCTGCTCTGTGGCACATGGGATCTTCCTGGACCAGGGATCAAACCCATGTCCCCTGCATTGGCAGGCAGATTCTTATCTATTGTACCACCAGGGAAGTCCTGGCCCTGTTTTTAACAATTCCAAGGGAGTCTCTGAGACTGGCTGGTCTATGGCCACACCACCCTGAACGTGCCCGATCTTGTCTGATGTTGGAAGCTAAGCAGGGTCGGGCCTGGTTAGTACTTGGATGGGAGACTGGCTGAAGACAGCGAGAACCAAAGGAAGATTGAGCTGTGCCAAGAATTGCTGAGGTCATCCTCTTTCCAGTGTTTAATCTCTCAGCCTTTGCTAGATAGTGCCTCATGGATTATAACATTTTCCCATAGGATCCCCCACCCTCAGCCCAGCTACCACTTCATGTTCTTGTTTTCTTCAGAGTCAGATTTCTCAGAAGAGTAGATTACAATTGCTACCTCCACTTTCTGATTAGACAGTCACTGATATTTTAAAATCAAATTTTATCCCCCCAGAATCCACCAGATCTTACCAGGCTGACTGTAAGTAACAGATAATCTGGCATATAGCAGCATAGACAAACAAGAGTGTGTTATTTTTCCCCCATTTCAAGAGGTTTGCAGATAGATAGTTGTGGGTGTTGGTTCAGCAGCTCAACAGTGTCAAGGCCAAGATCGTGCTTTCACCACGTGGTTGTAAGATTTCTGCTGCTCCCACTCTGCTCAGCTCCTAGAATCAAGGTTGGAAGAAGAAAGAAGGGGTCAGGCCAGCTATATCCACACTCCAGATGTGAACGAATCACCCCAAAGCTAAGTAACATAAAAGGAATTACTTTATTTAAAACAATGTCTTATTGGAGGATAGTTGCTTTACCACGTTGTGGTTAGTTTTTGCTGTCCAGCGAAGTGAATCAGTTATATGTATACATACATCCCTTCTTGTTGGGGTTTCCTTCCCATTTAAGTCACTACAGAGCACTGTGTAGAGTTCCCTGTGATATACAGCTGGTTCTCATTAGTTATCTAGTTATCCCTAAAGAACCATTTTATTTTGCTTGTAGATTCTGTAGGGATTTGTTCAGAGCACAGTGGGGAAAGATGGTTTCTGTCCCACCACATCTTGGGTCTCAGCTAGGATGAAGGCCAATTCCTTGGAAGGGGCTACAGTCACTGAGAGATGTCCTCACACACATCTTGTAGTCGGTGCCAACTGTGGGCTAGGACTCTGCTATATTGTCCAGAACATTGCAACATGGTCTCTCCCTGTGGTCTCCCAGCAGTTTGGGCTTCCTTGCAACATGGTGGCTGGCTTCCAGAAGCAAATATCCCAACAGAGCAAGATGGAAACACGTGGCAATGTTATGATCTAGCCTCAAATGTCACAGTGCCACTTCTGCTGCACTCTGTTGTCTAAGACAGTCAGTGCTCACTCCAGGATCAGGGGAACGGGACCTTGACCCTATCTCTTAGTGGGAGATGCTTTAAGATCACATTGTAAGAAGAGCATAGGACTGAGAGCCATTGTTGTGGCCACCTTTTATTTTTTTTAGTATAATTGCTGTACAATGTTGTGTTAGTTTCTGCTGTAAAGTGAATCAGCCACACATGTACATATATCCCCTCTTTCTTGGATTTCCTTTCCATTTTGATCATCAGAGGGCATTGATTAGAGTTCCCTGTGCTCTACAGTAGGTTCTCAATAGTTCTATTTTATACATAGTAGTGTATTTATGTCAATCCCAATCTCCTAATTAATCCCAACCCTTTTCTGCCATTGATGTCCACGTATTTGTCTTCTACATCTGTATCTCTATTGTGCTTTGTAAATGAGTTCATCGATACCATTTGTTGTGGCCATGTTTGAAAAATACAATCTTTCATGAAAGCTTTTATTAAGAAAGCAATTCTAGTAAATTTATCCTTGTATCTCACTGAACACATCTGTGTCACATGTATGCTTCGTTGCTTTGGGAGGGTGAGAAAGGGAATATTTGACCTTCAAGTCTGTCCAGTGGGTAGCAGAGCTGGGGAAGGGGAAAGAGTGATTGTTAGCTAGGCAGTCAGCAGAGTTTGTCACCCTCCCACCCCCAACCAATGCTAGACTCAACCACTCCCTCCTGAGTGCTATTTCTTTTCCATACAAGCTTCTATACATCACCCATACAATTTTATTGCATTTATTTGTTGCTTTCATTTATATTCCAAGCCCTTTATAGGCAGAAATTCAGAATTCTTTGTCTTAGCATCTCCAAGGTCTATTGCTGTGCCTGGCACAGAGGAATATTTAATCACACACAATACTAAACAATTGACAGCGTGGCTCAGATGGTAAAGAATTCACCTGCAATACAGGAGACCTGGGTTCGATCCCTGGGTTGGGAAGATCCCCTGGAGGAGGGCATGGCAACCCACTCCAGTATTCTTGCCTGGAGAATGCCCATGGACAGAGGAGCCTGGTGGGCTGCAGTCCATGAGGTCACAAAGAGTTGGACATAACTGAGTAACTAAGCACAGCACACAAGATTCTGGATTTTCTGAGTCGAATACCTTCTAGTCTTAGATGTTTGGGGTTCAAGATTATAAGTAATTTTAATGGAAAGAAGTCCACCTTTAATGCCCACAATACCTAGGTTGCCAAGTGGTCTACAGAGAGCAAAGAACCCAAAGGTCTCGAAGACACTTTTGAATCATTATCATCACAATCCCTTTGTTTTATAGAAGGTGGTCTTAACCAATATGGTTCTATCTGTTCCTTATAACCACTTTGAAAGTTCAGAAGGTCAGATATCACCATTCTCATTTTGTAAAAAGGTGACTAAGATTTAGGTTAAGTGACTTGTTAAAGATATATGTATAGGAAAAGCATGGTAATTTCTTCCTAAATTAACCACCCATACATTTGAAGTCTAGAAGTCTGTGAGATGCAATCAATTCACTTACTGCCTAGTCATCAGTTCCGTTCAGTCACTCAGTCGTGTCCGACTCTTTGCGACCCCATGAATCGCAGCACGCCAGGCCTCCCTGTCTATCACCAACTCCCGGAGTTCACCCAGGCCCACGTCCATCAAGTCAGTGGTGCCATCCAGCCATCTCATCCTCTGTCATCCCCTTCTTCTCCTGCCCCCAATCCCTCCCAGCATCAGTCTTTTCCAATGAGTCAACTCTTCGCATGAGGTGGCCAAAGTACTGGAGTTTCAGCTTTAGCATCATTCCTTCCAAAGAAATCCCAGGGCTGATCTCCTTCAGAATGGACTGGTTGGATCTCCTTGCAGTCCAAGGGACTCTCAAGAGTCTTCTCCAACACCACAGTTCAAAAGCATCAATTCTTCGGCGCTCAGCCTTCTTCATAGTCCAACTCTCACATCCATACATGACCACTGGAAAAACCATAGCCTTGACTAGATGAAGCTTTGTTGGCAAAGTAATGTCTCTGCTTTTGAATATGCTATCTAGGTTGGTCATAACTTTCCTTTCAAGGAGTAAGTGTTTTTTAATTTCATAGCTGCAATCACCATCTGCAGTGATTTTGGAGCCCCCCAAAATAAAGTCTGACACTGTTTCCACTGTTTCCCCATCTATTTCCCATGAAGTGATGGGACCGGATGCCATGATCTTCGTTTTCTGAATGTTGAGCTTTAAGCCAACTTTTTCACCCTCCTCTTTCACTTTCATCAAGAGGCTTTTTAGTTCCTCTTCACTTTCTGCCATAAGGGTGGTGTCATCTGCATATCTGAGGTTATTGATATTTCTCCTGGCAATCTTGATTCCAGCTTGTGTTTCTTCCAGCCCAGCATTTCTCATGATGTACTCTGCATATGAGTTAAATAAGCAGGGTGACAATATACAGCCTTGACGCAAAGGTTGCTCTAATTATAGTTTTTGAAAGTAACTAGGAAGTTGACACACAGATTGTCTATCTATATGGACACACACACACGTAAGCAAACACCACTTATCTTGAAGTTTTATGTAAAATAATATTCCAGAGACATAGCTATAGGTTTTCACAAACATGATTTTCTATCAGAATTTAGGGTACAGCACTGTCTGCTAGAAGATTTGGATTCATCCACTTCTTAAGTGCCTGTCTTGAAATGTTGGCAGTGGTGGAGACATGTCAGAATGTTAGCTGTTCTCAGAAGGAAGGAGTGGGAAAGAATTGTGAAGGATGTTATCTCAGCATCAATAGCCTTTGCTAAGATACCAGGGAGAGTCCCACAGAGAGGAGAGTCCACACACAACTGTTGAAACTTAGCTCTCAAATGTTTCTGGGTAACATGGCGCTGAGCCACCAGAACTGGGAATCAAGTAATGAGAATGTGATAAAAGGATTCTGCAACTAAAGAAAGAAAGCTGGGGAATAGAAGGGAGGCTCAGGAGGGAGGGAATATATGTATACATATAGCAGATTCACATTGTTATACAGCAGAAACTAATGCAACATTGTAAAGCAAAGATACTCCAATTTGAAAAAAATAAAAAAATAAGCAATAACTTTAAAAAGCTAGGAATAGTTTTAAGATGTCAAGAGCAAAACAAAAAACATCCATTTCCCCTCAGAGATTTAAAATTGATTTCATGAGTGTATGATCATTTGCAAAAAAATAAATAAAAATAAAGAAACAGGGCTTCCTCAGTGGCTTAGTGGTAAAGAATCTGCCTGCCAATGCAGGGGACATGGGTTTGATCCCTGATCTGGGAAGATCCCACATGCGGCGGAGCGACTGAGCCTGATGCCACAACTATTTAGCCTGTGCTCTAGAGCCCAGGATCCACAACTACTGAAGCCTGCGAGACTAGAGCCCATGCTTTGCAACAAGAGAAGCCACCACAGTGAGAAACCGGAACATGGTAACTATAGAGCAGTCCGCACTCACTGCAACTAAAGAAGAGCCTGTGCAGCAATGAAGATCCAGCACAGTCAGTCAGTTCAGTTGCTGTCGTGCCTGACTCTTTGCAACCCCATGGACCGCAGCACGCCAGGCCTCCCTGTCCATCACCTACTCCCGGAGTTTACTCAGACTCATGTCCATTGAATCGGTGATGCCATCCAACCATCTCATCCTCTGTCATCCCCTTCTCCTCCTGCCCTCAATCTTTTCCAGCATCAGGGTCTGTTCAAATGAGTCAGTTCTTCACATCAGGTGGCCAAAGAAATTGGAGCTTCAGCTTCAGCATCAGTCCTTCCAATGAATATTCAGGACTGCTTTCCTTTAGGATGGACTGGTTGGATCTCCTTGCAGTCCAAGGAACTCTCAAGAGTCTTCTCCAACACCACAGTTCAAAAGCATCAATTCTTCGGCACTCAGCTTTCTTTGTAGTCCAACTCTCATGTCCATACATGACTACTGGAAAAACCATAGCTTTCACTAGACAGACCTTTGTCAGCAAACTAATATTTCTGCTTTTTAATACGCTGTCTAGGTCATGGCTTTTCTTCCAAGGAGCAATCGTCTTTTAATTTCATGGCTGCAATCACTGCCCACGGTGATTTTGGAGCCCCCCAAAATAAAGTCTGTCACTGTTTCCGTTGTTTTTCCATCTATTTGCCATGAAGTGATGGGACTGGATGCCATAATCTTAGCCTTTTCACTCCTCTGTCACTTTCATCAAGAGGCTCTTCAGTTCCTCTTCTCTTTCTATCATAAGGATGGTATCATCTGCATATCTGAGGTTATTGATATTTTTCCTGGCAATCTTTATTCCAGCTTGTGCTTCATCTAGCCTGGCATTTCACATGATGTCCTCTGCATATAAGTTTAAAAAGTAGGGTGACAATATACAGGATTGACATACTCCTTTCCCAATTTGGAACCAATCCATTGTTCCATGTCTGGTTCTAACTGTTGCTTCTTGACCTGCATACAGATTTCTCAGGAGGAAGGTAAGGTGGTGTGGTATTCCCATCTCTTGAAGAATTTTCCACAGTTTGTTGTGATCTACATAGTTCAAGGCTTTGGCATAGTCAATAAAGCAGAAGTAGATGTTTTTCTGGAACTCTCTTGCTTTTTTGATGAACCAGCAAACATTGGCGATTTGATCTCTGGTTCCCCTGCCTTTTCTAAATCCAGCTTGAACATCTGGAAGTTCTCAGTTCACATACTGTTGAAGCCTTGCTTGGAGAATTTTGAGCATTACTTTTCTAGCGTGTGAGATGAGTGCAATTGTGCGATAGTTTAAACATTCTTTGGCATTTCCTTTCTTTGGGATTGGAATGTAAACTGACCTTTTCCAGTCTTGTGGCCACTGCTGAGTTTTTCAAATTTGCTGGCATATTGAGTGCAGCACTTTCACAGCATCATCTTTTACGATTTGAAAAAACTCAGCTGGAATTCCATCACCTCTACTAGCTTTGTTCATAGTGATGCTTCCTAAGGCCCACTTGACTTCGCATTCCAGGATGTCTGGCTTTAGGTGAACGACCGCATCATCATGGTTATCTGGGTCATCTTCTGCTTCTGTTAGGTCCATACCATTTCTATCCTTTATTGAGCCCATCTTTGCATGAAATATTCCCTTGGCATCTCTAATTTTCTTGAAGATATCCCTAGTCTTTCCCATTCTATTGTTTTCCTCTATTTCTTGGCATTGATTGCTGAGGAAGGCTTTCTTATCTCTCCTTGCTATTCTTTGGAACTCTGCATTCAGGTGGGTATATCTTTCCTTTTCTCATTTGCTTTTAGCTTCTCCTCTTTTCTCAGCTATTTGTAAAGCCTCCTCAAACATCCATTTTGCCAACACAGCCAAAGAAAAACAAATAAATACAATTATTAAAAACAAAATAAAGAAACAAAGCTCTCCAAGGTCATCCTAAAAATGTTACTGCATTTTCCTAGGACATAATCCCACATCTTTTTGTGTCTGTCTAAACACAGGCTCTGGAACCAGAGGAGCAATGGAGGTGGTTACTAGAAGAATGTGTCTGGGTTAATCGTGAAGAAAGTGATTGAGGTACATAATACCACATGAGTCAGTATTCGTTATCCTGTTTCAGGAACAAGTGCATACAAATCTATGGGCAGGGTCATTACTATTTCCAACAAATAATTCAGATCATTACCATTTCAATCCAGTAACTGAAGGTAAACTTTGTGAAAAAAGGTTGATCCCTCTTTACATTGCTTTTGCAGTATTTATCTTAATTTTCCTGGGTTAGAGTATATGCATAAAGTGAAGTCACTCAGTCATGTCCGACTCTTTGCGACCCCATGGACTGTAGCCCACCAGGCTCCATCCATGGAATTTTCCAGGCAAGAGTACTGGAGTGGATTGCCATTTCCTTCTCCAGGGGATCTTCCTGACCCAAGGATCAAACCCGGGTTTCCTGCATTGCAGGCAGACACTTTACCGTCTGAACCACCAGGGAATCCCAGAGTATATGCATACAAACCCTAATTGTTCTGAGACCATGGTCTGCCAGACAAGAGGAACTGTGTCTTATTTATCTTTGTGTCCAGCCCAGAGCTTTGTACTTATTAGTAGCTTAGTAAATGTTGTTTGAATCGAATAGCTCTGTGCAGAGGCTGTGAAGGCAGATAATAGTAAGCAAGTTTTTGACTTAATTAGGTTCAATCAATATATCATAAAATGCCCAGGGAAATTCAATGATAGATTCAGGCTATGAAGGTAAGAGCAGTATCTAAAACAGCCAGGATTATTATCTGAATCTTTTGGCATTCAGAAGAAGTTGACCTCCATATCCGGCTATCTGCAGGAGGTACAAAAAGGATCTGGCTGGGAATTTAAGGAAGAGCATTTTCCAGTAGTGCCTGAAATGCATTTTAGAGAATACTCCATACCTTTGGTGGCTTTTTAGGAGCAGAAATGTCCAACAAAGAAAGTATACTGCCTGTAGAGCTTCCTGCCCTGACTAGATCTTTGATATGGCATAAAATATAATTACCAGTCTCCGGAAGTCAGGCACATCACATAAAGAATATCTTTTTGCCTCTGACTGCAGCTTATTATAAGATTGCATGACAACAGGGATAAGGGTGACTGAACCTTGACCTGCCTGGCTAGTGAAAAATTACTTTTAGTTTCGTGAAAGCTCTGGATGGATGATAATGTCTCAGACTCCTGTCTTCTTCCTTATTTGATTATTGTGATCCCTGACACCTGAATATTGGGTCAAAGTTTACAAATCTACTTAGCTAGAGCTACCTCCTGTTGTTATAGAACCCAACTGATGACAAGCTGTCATCTGTTTCAACTGTGCTATTTTTCATGGCTTCACTGTTTACCGATGAAAGTGGGCTATAAACTCCAAGACTTTGGCTGAAGCCTGAACATCTTGTCTGGGGATCATCTCATTTGTTAATTCATTGAAAATTTATTTATTGAGCATCTAGTAGGTGCTGGACAGTGTGTTTGGTGCTGGAGATAAAAGAAGACACGATTCTTCCCCTAAGGAATTCACAGGCTGTTAAGGAGACAATTGTTGTTGAGTTGCTAAGTTGTGTCCAACTCTTTTGTGACCCCACAGACTGTAGCCTCCACCAGGCTCCTCTGTCCATGGAATTTCCCAGGCAAGAATACTGGAATGGGTTGCCATTTCCATCTTCAAAGGATCTTCCTGACCCAGGGATCAAACTTATGTCTCCTGCATTGATGGGCAGATTCTTTACCACTGAGCCACCTGAGAAGCCCATTATGGAGACAGAAAAGCCAGTAATCATGCTTTAGGGTCATCAGGGCTACAATTAAGGCGTGAATTGTAGGCATTAATTAATTAAGAGGATTCTGAAAGCACCAAAGGTGAGGAGGAACCCTCTCATAGGAGATGACCTTTCAAGTGGCCATTCCCACTTACCTAAGACTCAACATTTCAGATAAAAAATGTATAATTTTCTCTCCCCAACTCTCGTTGCATCCTGATATTTCCCTTTCTGTAAATAGTACTACTATTTATCTTCCCAGTGATTCAGGTTTAAAACCTTGTGTTTCTATTTTATTTACCCCCTGGAGCCATTCAGTTATTATGTTTTGCTAGTTCTTCCCTTTCCTTTCAGGTCATCAAGTCCCTGGGTACAATAAAGCCTGCAGCCTTTGTTATCTGCCTCTAGTCATCACAATTCAGGTGCCCAGTATTATCAAAATTAAAAAAAAAATCCAACTAGCTCAAACCACCTACTAGTCCACACCCTATGGATGACTGAACTAGCCTCTAGACCTGCTGAGCACAATCTATCCTGGATTCTGCCACCCACATCATAAAGATATTTACCTGGAGCCTGACTAGCTAGGACATGGGGCTTTCAGATGAAGACTGCAAGAGAGAGAACATCCATGCATAAAACTGTGAAATTAGGATGCAACAAATGTGAGTGGGCATTGCCTCAAGAAGGGTAAGAATAGGAATTATCTAGCAATTCACCAGGAAAGCCGACAGCAAGGTGCTGTGACCTCCCAAAGGGACAAGATGCCAAGAGAAAGAGCAGCATAATTGTGTTAGTTTCCTGTGGCTGTTGTAACAAATTACCATAAACTTGGTGGCTTTGAGCAACAGAATTTTATTCTCTCACAGTTCTGGAGGCCCAGATATCTGAAGTCAGAATCACTAGGCTGAAACCAGACGTCACATGGCCACCCTCTCCAGAGGTTCTAGGGGAGGATCCATTTCTTGCCTCTTCCAGCTTCCGGTGGCAGCTGGCATCCCTGGGCTTGTGGCTGCATCATTCCCATCTTTGTTTCCACAGTTACACTGCCTTCCCCCTTTTAGTCTGTGTTTTTTCCCCCTCTACTGTTCTTTTATAAAAATCCCTGTGATGGCATTTAGGATGGGCCCAGACAGTGGACTATACTCTCCCCATGCCAAGATCTTTCATTTAGACCAATCTGCAAAGTCTATCTATCCAGGATATCTAATCTCTGGAGGGAGATTAGGTATCTGGGGAGACGGCAGTAGGAGGGGGCATTTATTCAGGCTTCTGAGCTAGTAAATGTGAAATGATGAGCCAGGCCTATAAGTCAGATCTCCTGGTTGTCTCAGGACTAGAGCTGGGTTTTGGAGATGTGGGTGAGGCCAGTATTTCTTTGCAGGGAAACAGCATAAGCAATGGCCTAGGGGTCAGCCAAGAGGATGTAGACGAGACCGTCGGGACCAGGCCACCTGGACTGAAAACGTCATGCGATACGTTGCTGCGGCGGGAGAAGAAACTGCCTACATAATTACAGAGGGCCCGAAGAGAACAGCTGGAGCAGCCGGGGACCACAGAGAGAGGATGCTGCTGCTGCCTGCATGGGAAATGGCATCTTGGCAGCTCCGTTGTCGGAGGACCAGTCCGCGCTCTCCTTGTGAAGGCCACCTCACTCCTAACTAAGAAACTTAAGGAAATGGGCCAGAAATCCATACTCCATCTCTGGACACCTATGCCTCTCAACTTGCTACTATAACAAATCTTGCCTTAGAAAGGTGAATAGAATCTAAACTTCACCATAGTCTATCAGATCCTCTTCAACATCAACTCTTGTCATTTTTTCCTTTATTCTGGGTCCCCTTTCAGTACTTTGAAGATGTCAAACCCATTTCCGCTTCAAGGTCTTTGAATGTGTGTTTTTTTTTTTTTTTCCTTCTGGAATGGTCTTCTCCTCCCTTGGCAGGGCTGGCCCTATCTCATTCTTCTAATCCTAAACATCATTTCTTTCCCAAGATCCCTTTTGACCAGCCTATTTAAAGTGGTTTCTCCATCACTGTACCTGTTAGCTTCCTCACAGCACTATCACAACTTGTAATTATATATGTTTATTCTTTTGTGGTTTATTGTCTGGCTCTTACAATGATTATCTTCATGAAGGAAACCATTTCTTTGCCACTGTGGATTCAACAAATATTGAACCAGCATTTACAACAATGCTTCACCATGCTTCCCTGGTGGCTCAGAGGCTAAAGCATCTGCTTGCAAATGTGGGAGACAGGGGTTCGATCCCTGGGTCGGGAAGATCCCCTGGAGAAGGAAAAGGCAACCCACTCCAGTACTCTTGCCTGGAAAATCCCATGAATGGAAAAGCCTGGTGGGCTATAGTCCATGGGGTCGCAAAGAGTCGGACACGACTGAGTGACTTCCCTTTCACTTTCAGGTGTTATACTTGATACTGGGAGACAATAGTGAACAAAAACATACACTCCCTATTGTCAGAGAATTCACATCCTAATAGGAGGCAGGCAATAAACACAAAGGTGAGGGACTTCCCTGGTGGTCCAGTGGTTAAGATTCTGCTCTTCCAATGCAAGGGATGTGGGTTCGATCCCTGGTCAGGGGACTAAAATCCAACATGCTGCATGGTGTAGCTGAAAAACAAAACACAAAAAAACATGGAAGTGAATATACAACAGGTACTGATGAGCATCAGGGAAAAAAAATCAAACAGAAGAAGGGGATAGCAAGGAATAGAGTGCTACTTTATAAGAGGTGGTTTGGGAAGGCCTCTTGGAGAAAGTCGTCTGAGTAGAGACCTGAAGGAAGTAAGGAAGCAAGCCATGCACATGTCTAGGAGAAGAGTTTTCTAGGGAGAGGCAATAGCAAATAGAAAGCCTCTGAAGTGTGAGCATCTTGGCTGGTATGTCTGAAGAAAGCAAGGACACCAGGGACCAGGGAGGCTGGATTGGAGAGAACAGGGGGACTATGGTAGGCCTGGTTGATATAGTAAACACTGGATTTCACTTAGAGAGAGATGGAAGTGGCTGGAGTGTTCTGAGAATGATAATGCTATAGCTTACATTTTTTAAGCTCGCTCTGGCCTTTGACTTAATAATAGACCATATAGGAAGGCAAGGATACTAGCAGGAAGACTGATTAGGAAATAGCTGTAATGTTCCTCCCTATTCCCCCATAGGAGATGACTGTAGCTTGACCCAAGGGAGTAGAGGTCAGCATGGAGAGAATCGTCAGAAAATGGATATATTTTGAAATAGAGTGGATAGGATTTGCTGACAGATTTGAAATGGGATGTGAAAGAAGGAGGAGTCAGGACAATGCCAAGATTTTTTTTTTCCTATTTTTATTTTTTATTTAATTTTTCATTCTAGGCAAGAGGACTGCTCCATGTCTTTTAAAAAATTTTTTATTTCATATTTGAGTATGGCTAATTAACAATGTTGTGATAGTTTCAGCTGCAGAACAAAGGGACTCAGCCATACACATGTATCTATCCATTCTCCCCCAAACTACCCTCCCATCCAGGCTGCCACATAACACTGAGCAGGGTTGTTTTCAACCCTAAACAGCTGGCAGACTGGGTTTTCAAGATATCAAATTGGAGCAGATTTTAGAGGAGAAAGTAGAAGTTAGCTTTAGATGTGCTCCATTTAAGATGGTTACTGCACATCCAAGTGGAAATGTTGAAAAGGGAGCTGGATATATGAGTCTGGGGCCCAAGAGGGAGGTGGGACCGGCATTTGGTCATGGAGAAGATGAGATGCTGCTGCAGCATAGATTGAATTTGCAGCCATTGGAAGATAGTTATAACTTGGGGAGTCTGTGACAGTAAAAAAATGAGGTATGAAGACTGGAGGGAGCTCACAGAGATGGAAGACTGGACAGTTAAGTAGGAAGAACGAAGAAAAAAGGATGTCTAGGGGCAACAAGGAGCAAGTGTTTCAGGAAGGAAATTTCAAGGTGGACTCATCAAATTCTGCTGGTAGAGCCAGATGTCTGTTTTGATAGCTCTTCTATTCAACGCTGGGCATAGAATAGACATTGCACAAATATTTGTTGAATGAATAAAGAAATGAGGTAAGGTCTGTGTCCTTAGTAATCTAATCAAGGACTAATTTTTCTTGTTTCAGAGGTGGAGCTACAGCAGGTTTTTGGATCTAGGTGAGAGGGTGCTAGCAGAGTCAAGAGGTCTACAAGATATTTTAATGGAGGTTCTATCCTCCAAGGTACCAGCTGGTGAAAAAATAGAGAGCTAAGAATTTCTGTTTCTACACACACAGGCAGGAACTATAAGTACTGATGGTGGGGAAAGGGTGGGAGTGGTTCTCCTGCTGCCTGAGTGTCCCTCGTGTCTGACAAGAAGCAAGACAGCACTTTCTTAACAGATCCCAGCAGCAGGGATAAAAGGAATGTCAGTTATTTTTTAAAATCTATTTTGTTAGGTATGGTTGATTTATATTATACGAGTTTCTATAAGCTTATATATATGTGTGTTCAACATACTGTCAACATACTGACTCATAATTTTTAAAGGTTATACTCAATTATTAGTTATTATAAAATATTGACTACATTCCCTGTGCTGTATACTATATCCTTGTAGCTTATTTACACATATTTTATACATAGTAGTTTGCATGCTTAATCCCCTACCCCATGTTGCTCCTCCCGCCTTCCTTTTCTCCACTTGTTTGTTCTCTGTATTTGCGAGTCTGTTTCTGTTTGTTTTGTTTTTTACATTCCACATATAAATGAGCTCAGATGGACTTCATCGTTCTCTGTCCGATTTATTTCACATCCGGTCCCATCACTTCATGGCAAATAGATGGGGAAACAGTGGAAACAGTGTCAGACTTTATTTTTGGGGGCTCCAAAATCACTGCAGATGGTGACTGCAGCCATGAAATTAAAAGACGCTTACTCCTTGGAAGGAAAGTTATGACCAACCTAGATAGCATATTCAAAAGCAGAGACATTACTTTGCCAACAAAGGTCCGTCTAGTCAAGGCTATGGTTTTTCCAGTGGTCATGTATGGATGTGAGAGTTGGACTGTGAAGAAGGCTGAGCGCCAAAGAATTGATGCTTTTGAACTGTGGTGTTGGAGAAGACTCTTGAGAGTCCCTTGGACTGCAAGGAGATCCAACCAGTCCATTCTGAAGGAGATCAGCCCTGGGATTTCTTTGGAAGGAATGATGCTGAAGCTGAAACTCCAGTACTTTGGCCACCTCATGAGAAGAGTTGACTGATTGGAAAAGACTCTGATGCTGGGAGGGATTGGGGGCAGGAGGAGAAGGGGACGACAGAGGATGAGATGGCTTGACGGTATCACTGACTCAATGGACGTGAGTCTGGGTGAACTCCAGGAGTTGGTGATGGACAGGGAGGCCTGGCGTGCTGCGATTCATGGGGTCACAAAGAGTCGGACACGACGGAGCAACTGAACTGAACTGAACTGAATACTCCCTAGGTCCATGCATGTTGTTACAAATGGTAAGATTTCATTCTTTTAAATGGGTGAGTAGTATTCTGTGTGTATGTACAGTATTCTAGTGTGTGTATGTATGTAGACAGCTCATCTTCTTAATCCATTCAGCTGTTTTTTTGTTTTGTTTTGTTTTTGGCTGTGCCATGCAGCTTGTGGAATCTTAGATCCTTGACCAGGGATTGAACCCGGGCCCTTGGCAGTGAAAGTGCAGAGTCCTAAGCCCCTAAGTCAGGGAATTCCCCATTCATCTGTTGATGGACATTTAGTGTGCTTCCATATCTTGGCTATTGTAAATAATGCTGCTATGAACATTGAAGTGCAGCTATCTTTTCAAATCAATGTTTTCATTTTCTTTAAATATATACCCAGAAGTGGAATCACTGGGTCACATGGTCGTTCTATTTTTAATTTTGTAAGGAAACTCCATACTGCTTTTCATGGTGGCTGTATAAATTTACCTCCCACCAACAGTGCACAAACTTTCCCTTTTCTCCACATTCTTACCAACACATTTCTTTTTGATTAAAGCCTTCTAACAGGTGTAAGGTGATAGCTCATTGTGGTTTTGGTTTGCATTTCTATCTTGGTTAATGATCTTGAGCATCTTTCCACATTCTGTTGGCCATCTGTTTGTCTTCTTTAGAAAAATGTCTATACCAGTCTTCTCATTTTTTAATGGGCTTGTTTGTTCTTTTGATAGAGTTGTATGAGCTGTTTATATATTTTGAATATTAACTCCTTATTAGTTATATCATTTACAACTATTTTCTCCCATCCAGGTTGTCTTTTCATTTTGTTGAGGGCTTCCTTTGTTGTAGGGAATGTTCAGTTATCTTTGCCTACCTGGAACCACCCCCTCCCTCTCACCAAAGAAGCTGCCCCTCTGTGATTGGCCAGAGGTCAGGTACCCACCCACCTGACCAATCACTGTGGGGGTGGCCAGACCTTTGGGGGCTGGGGCTCTTTGGACAAAACTAAGTCATCAATTTGTCTAAAACAGTACTGTCCAATAGGAACATAATGCAAGCCACATTCGGAGAAGGCAATGGCAACCCACTCCAGTACCCTTGCCTGGAGAATCCCATGGACGGAGGAGCCTGGTAGGCTGTAGTCCATGGGGTCGCTAAGAGTTGGACACGACTGAGAGACTTCACTTTCACTTTTCATTTTCATGCATTGGAGAAGGAAATGGCAACCCACTCCAGTGTTCTTGCCTGGAGAATCCCAGGGACGGCAGAGCCTGGTGGGCTGCCGTCTATGGGGTTGCAGAGTTGGACACGACTGAAGTGACTTAGCAGCAGCAGCAGCAAGCCACATGTGGAATTAAAAAAATTTAGTAGTCACATTAAAAAAAACCTAAGAAAAGTGGAATTAAATTTCAGTAATATATTTTATTTAGTCCAGCATATTCCAAATCTTATCATTTCTACATGTAATTAACGTAAAAAATTATTAAAGAGGCATTTTACATTCTTTTTGTAATAAGTCTTTGAAATCTTATGTGTATTTTATATTTATAACACATCTCAGTTTGAACCAGCCACATTTCAAGGCACACATGGTTTGGGCTACAGGTCAAAAACTTATCTTTGCAAGCCAACCACACATAAATTTCTCATGTAGCTTTGGAGCCTAAATTCAAAGCTGCTTCAGCCAGATTGGGTCCAAGTATTAGCTTCATCAGGGGAAGCCTGGAGAATAAAGGAAGAAGGTCTCATCAGGGTTTTAGACACCAAGAAAAGGAATCAGTGGAGACAATGTTCCTCTACTTACCTTTCCAGACCATCTTCCCTATGACCAGATGCCTATAGTCCTCACATTGAGAACTGAATCTAGAAAATAGACCCCATGAAACCCTGATGTGAGCAGGAAGAAGAGAACAAAGGCTGTGTGAACTTCCATCTTTTCTCACTTTCTTCCCAAGTCTTCCTAAAGATGCTTCCTCATCTCCTCTGGTGCTGGCTGCCCCAGGTCTGGGAAGGTCAGTGCCCCCGTGAATCCTCTGGGAGGGTTGCAGGCATCTCAGCAGATTGAGGTCTGGTTACACGAATTATGAGTGACTCAGTGTATTCCACATCTTCCAAGGCCTACGTTTTTGAACAGTTACACCCAGGGAGAAGAATATTTAACTCAAAGAAATGAACATGTAATGATGGAATTTTAGGTACCAATGGTCCTGAATTAAGGAGAGGGGTATATTTGGATGACAGGGTCCACTGGCTCTCAAGGTGATGAGCTGTTTATTTGCTGAATCCCATATCCCTTCCCTGTTTCTGCAAGGGTTGGACCTTGCTTGTAGGCTTGGCCCTCCTTGAGCTGGAAACAGAGGCCAGTGAGTCGGCACCCCAAGGCTGGTTCTTCTCTGAACCTGAACTCCTATTTTAAGAAACACAGCCCTTGCTTTCTCCATAGGACTCCTGGTCCCTCTGTCTCAGCACTATCCAGCCTCCAGGCTGCTGCTAAGCTGCTAAGTCACTTCAGTCATGTCCGACTCTGTGCGACCCCATAGATGGCAGCCCACCAGGCTCCCCCGTCCCTGGGATTCTCCAGGCAAGAACACTGGAGTGGGTTGCCATTGCCTTCTCCAATGCAGGAAAGTGAAAAGTGAAAGTGAAGTCGCTCAGTCGTGTCCGACTCAGCCACCTCATGGACTGCAGCCTACCAGGCTCCCCCGCCCATGGGATTTTCCAGGCAAGAGTACTGGAGTGGGGTGCCATTGCCTTCTCCAAGCCTCCAGGCTAGGCATCATCCATTTCCTTTGTTGATCTGGACCAACCTGGCAGCGTATTAAAGGCTCCATCCGCCTTCCTCGCTGTAGGTGTGGTTTGGATTTGGTCTTAATGATAGTAATAGCTCTGTTTACAGAGCATCTAGCATGGCGCCAGGCACCAGGCTTAGTGCTTCATACACGTCCGGTCACATAATCTTCACAGCCACCGTGTGCCAAGTGCATGTTGTTATCCTCATCTTCAGGATGAGACAACCGCAACTCAGAGACGTTAATTAACCTGTCGACAGTCTCACAGCCAGCTCATGGTAGAATCAAGACAAAAACCCCAATTAGTCTGAGTCCAGAGCGGATGCCAGGTTCCACCCCCCCTGCAGTCCTGCTGCCCACGGCCAGGATCTGTGGACTTGGGCGGGTGCAACATGCTCCGGCCTCACATCTCTCCTCACTGCCTGTGCCTCGTCCGTGTGTCTGTGCTTCTGTCCTCGATTCTGACGTTTCCTCCTAGACGGGAGCTCCAGCCTGACTCCCAGTCTGTTTTGCTGAAGCCCTCGCATCCTGCCTCAGACCTTCCCTACCTCCTCTTCTGCAGCTGTTCCTTCCAGCTGCCTGGTGCAATCTTGTGCTCAGTTGACCAGGCTCTCATCGAACCAGGAGCCTCCCTCCTGCTTGACCGCTTGCCCGACCTTTATCTGCAGACGGTTGTCGCCATGCACTATTGGCTCCTCTCTCAGGGGCTCAAGCGCATCTGTGTCAGTCCCTCTTGGGACCGATACATATAAAGGCCCCTCTAGGGGCTCACATTTTGTCATGAAATTGCCCCGGAAGCCGTCCTGGGTGCCCTGCGCTCTTCACCCTCTCCCCTCGTTTCCTGATCTCCCAGTGGGCTCTTTAACTCAAAAACTATTCTCAATCAAACCCTTGCTGTATGACCTAGTTTTATTTATTTCTCCCAGCAGAATGGGTTTATTAGGAATCAGCAGAGCATTGCAATCTGGGGTTTGCAACCACGGTGAGCCATGTTAAGTCTCCCTACAGCAAGAGAAAGAGGACGCTTTTATGGAGCAGAAGAGGAAGCTGGGAGGGTTATATTGATGGTAAACCAGGAGTTCATGGCTTTTCATTGACTGAGTGTGACCTAGTTTTAGATTTGCTGTCTAAGTATTTTGTGTGTTGAAATTTGTTATTATTTTTTTACTTTTTTATTGAGGTATAGTTAATTTACAGTATTATATTAGTTTTGGGTGTATAATATAGTGATTCAAAAATTTTACAGATTGTATTCCATTTGAAGTTATTATAAAACATTGGCTGTATTCCTTGGGCTACACAAGAATATTCTTGCAGCTTATTTATTGGATAGATAGTAGTTTGAACCTCTTAACTTGCTTCTCCTATTGTATCCCTCCTTCCTTCCCTCTCCCCACTGGTAGCCACTACTTTGATCTCTATACCTGTGAGTCTATTTCTGTTTCACATTATATTCATTTGTTTTTTAGATTCCACAAATAAGTGATATCACATGCAGTATTTGCTTTCTTTGTCTGACTTATTTCACTTAGCATAGTACCCTCCAGGTACATCCATGTTGCTGCAAATAGAAAAATTTTCATTCTTCTTAGACTGGGTAGTATTCCATCCTGTGTGTATGTACCACATTTTCTCTAGCCTTTCATCTGTGGATGGGCACTTGGATTGTTTCCATATCTTGGCTGTTCTAAGCAGTGCTGCTATGAACATTATGAAGATTTGTCTTTACTAAGAGTCCTGAGTTAGTCTTTCCTAATAACAATAGAGCTGAAGAGATTATGTCAACAGATATTATTCATTCGTCTTAGGAAGCTATGCGTGCCACAGAGATTGAATTGTTGTAGGTGCACAAGAGTGAAAATACTTCTTTATAGGATTATTAGAGTCTAGGAGCACATTTCTACTGGCCACCTAATATTTTATTATATCTAATTCCTGTGAAATTTTTTTTTGTATAAAACATGAAGTTGAATACAAAGTCAGTTTTAAAATACATCCAGTGTAAATATTAAAATTTATATTAAAAAAAGAAGTCTCTCCCTTCAGCCTCACCCACTGCAACGCTCGCCCTGGGGAAGTCGTGTTATGCCCAGGGACCCATCATATCTGGTGGGATTAGCCCCAGTGGTTTTGCTTGGTTCTAACAGGAGGCAGGGACTGGGCTTCTGCTACCAGATTTGAACACTGGTACTAACCCAAGTCAGACCCTAGTTTGTGGTTTGGACATCCGGCTTCTCTCCCTGGGGCCATGCCTAAAACCACATTAATCCCACTTCTCAGTCTCCGCCAACTTTCAGCTCATTCTTTCAGTTCTCACCCACCATTGAGATCCCAGCACGTCCCTTGGCCAAATCAGCCCAAATTAGAGCATCCACTTTCCCCCAACATTCAGAAAGTTCCTGCCTAAACCACTATGCCTTGTTCTTCTCCAGGGTTTGGCAGCTGCATGGGGTTGCCTGGACCCAATGCCTGGCTTGCCCTTAGCACATTAACCCCACTGCTGTTGGCCTATTCGCACAAGGACCTGACTGACACCGCTGCCTGCCTGGATTGCTGCCAAATGTCTCACTCTGTGGGGTGCTGCCAGCCAGCCAGCCAGCTAACCAGACCCACACTGTGCCTCCCTGATACTACCTTGAAATCCCTGTGGACCCAGTCACGGTTCCCACTTGGTGGTCTGCCGTGTCTGGGTCCTGGCCATTGCTCAGCTGGCTTCTCTCACTGGCTCTGATGTTCAGAATCTCACTTGCTGTGATGGGAAGGACCACCCGTGGTACGGAGCACATGGGATCTGCCTGCAGGCTTTCTCGTGTGTCTTGCAATCTACCAGCCCTCCCCGGACACTGGTTTGTACTGATTTCCAGAGACTTCATACATGTAAGTCATCTCCTCAGCTAGGTTTTGAGTCCCTTTAGGTTAATAACTATGTCTTACCATGAATTAATTTAATATACATTGAGTTCTTATTATGTCCTAAGCCCAATGCTGAATCCTAGGGGGGCGGTGTGTGTGTGTGTTTGGGTGTGTGAATGTGTAGGTGAAGCACCAGCATGCAAGTGTTAGTTGCTCAGTTGTGTCTGACTCTTTGACACCCCATGGACTGTAGCCTGCCAGGCTCTTCTGTCCATGGACTTCTCCAGGCAAAAATACTAGAGTGGACTGCCATTTGCTTCTTCAGGGGATCTTCCCGACCCAGGGATTGAACCTGGGTCTCCGGCCTTGTCGGAAGATTCTTTACCGTCTGAGCCACCAGGGAAGACTGTAGGACCAGCACAGCATCATGAATCAAATAGAGGCCATGGGACTTCCCTGGTGATACATGCTCCTAATGCAGGGGTCCTGGGTTTAATCCCTGGCCAAAGGGATTGGATCCCATGTGCTGCAACTAAGTGAGGGTTCGCATACTGCAACTAAAGATACTGCATGCCACAATAAGACCTGGCACAGCCAAAAAATTTAAAACACATAAATGTTTTTTAAAAATAAAAAAGAAGCCTTAAAAAGAGAAGTCATATGATTATCATCCTAAATCAGGAGACTTCTGAGAATGAGTTCTAAGTCACTTCAGTCATGTCCAGCTCTTTGCAACCCTATAGAATGTAGCCTGCAAGTCTCCTCTATCCATAGGATATTTTTAGGGCTCCTTTCACTCTCAGAAAGGAGCCCTAAAAATAATAGAGTCGTTGATCTACAGCACACGGAAACCAAGACTCTCATGGGATGCTGGGAATTAGAGTCACATTTCTTATGTGCTATCCAGTTTGGTCTTCGAAGGCCCAGCACACTGAGTGGGCGCATATGCAAGGCCTGATGCCTGGCAGTGCCAGGCCCGAACTTCCATCTTCTGGCTCCTAGCCCTTGCTGTTTCTGTTGTTGTCATTAGAATCTTTAGCCTTTGGAAACTTGTAATCAAGTTGGCAAACCTACAAGAATCAGGGGGAGGCATAAGACAGTGTATGCCAATTAACTGCCAAGTAAATGATCAGTTGCTCAGTCGTGTCCGACTCTTTGTGACCCCATGAACTGCAGCACACTAGGCCTCCCCGTCCATCACCAACTCCCGGAGTTTACCCAAACTCATGTCCATTGAGTTGGCGATGCCATCCAACCATCTCATCTTCTGTCGTCCCCTTCTCCTCCTGCCCTCAATCTTTCCCAGAATCAGGGTCTTTTTAAATGAGTCAGCCCTTCGCATCCGGTGGCCAAAGTATTGGAGTTTCAACTTCAACATCAGTCCTTCCAATGAACACCCAGGACTCATCCCCTTTAGGATGGACTGGTTGGATCTCCTTGCAGTCCAAGGAACTCTCAAGAGTCTTCTCCAACACCACAGTTCAAAAGCATCAATTCTTTGGCCCTCAGCTTTCTTTATAGTCCAACTCTCACATCCATACGTGACTACTGGAAAAACCATAGCCTTGGCTAGACGGACCTTAAAGGCAAGCATTCTTCAAATAGTATGCCAGGGTACCCTAGGTTTCCTCAGGTTATCAGTGGAGAGATGCCCAGGCAAGCACATCCCCACTTCTCACAGAGCCCCTCTGCTTATATCTGGTGTTCATATTGGCCTCTGCAGAATTCTTGTCTTCAATAAAGATGTTTACATATTTATGCACTATTTACAATAGGTAGGCCATGGAAGCAATCTAAATGTTCATTGATGGAGGAATGGAGAAAGAAAATGTGGTACATATATATAATGGAATATTGTTGTTGTTGTTCAGTCACTAAGTCTTGTCCTACTTTTTTGCAATCCCATGGACTACAGCACGCCAGGCTTCTCTGTCCTTCACTTTCTCCTGAATTTGCTCAAACTCATGTTAACTGAGTCGGTGATACCATCCAACCATCTCATCCTCTGTTGCCTGCTTCTCCTCCTGCCCTCAATCTTTCCCAGCATCAGATCTTTTCCAATGAGTCGGCTCTTTGCATCAGGAGGCCACAGTATTGGAGCTTCAGCATCAGTCCTTCCAATGAATATTCAGGACTGATTTCCTTTAGGATTGACTGGTTTGATCTCCTTGCTGTCCAAGGAGCTCTCAAGAGTCTTGGACAATTCGAAAGCATCACAATTCGCACCAAAATTCAAAAGCATCAATTCTTTGGTGCTCAGCCTTCTTTATAGTCCAATTCTCACATCCATACATGACAACTGGAAAAATCATAGCTTTGACTAGATGGACCTTTGTCAACAAAATGATGTTTCTGCTTTTTAATACGCTCTCTAGTTTTGTCATAGCTTTTCTTCCAAGGAGCAAGTGTCTTTTAATTTTATGGCTGTAGTCACCATTCACAGTGATTTTGCAGCCCAAGAAAATAAAATCTGCCAGTGTTTCCACTTTTTCCCCATCTATTTGCCATGAAGTGCTGGAATGGAATATTACTCAACTATAAAAAGGAATGAACATGTGCCATTTACAGAAACATGGATAAACCTAGAGAGTATCATACAGAGTGAAGTAAGTCAGAAAAACAAATGTTGCATGTTAACGCATATATGTGGAATCTAGAAAAAATAGTACAGATGAACCTATTTTCAAAGCAGAAGTAGAGACTCAGACAGAGAGAACAAATGTATAGACACCAAGGGTGGAAAGCAAGGGTGGGGGATAAGTTGGGAGATTAGGATTTATACACACACACACACACACACACACACTACTGTGTACAAAATAGATACCTAATGAAGAGAACCTACTGTATAGCACAGGGGGAGAAAAAAACAAGGTAAAAATAAAGTTTGAAAACTTCTGGCAGACAAGAAAGAGAATAGAAGTTCAGAGGATTCTTCTTGGTAGGTTTTTTAGAAGCTGTGGTACTTAAGTTAGGCCTTAAAAGATGGGTAGCATTTAGATACTTTTTTTTTTTTTAATCAAATAATTTGCAACTCTGTCATTTGGTATATAAGCACTTAGAATTGCCATGTCTTTTTAATGGATTGATTCATCAATATATAATGTTTCTCTGTGTCTCTGGTAATTTTCTTTGATATGAAATCAATTTTACTTGATATTAATATAGACACTACTATTTTTTTTTTTTTTTTGGTTACTGTTTGTGTATCTTTTCCAATCCTTTTACTTCCAACTTGACCATTTTATTTCATTTTCAGTAAGGTTCTAGTAGATAGTTCATGATTTTTCATACTCTGGCCATCTCTGTGCTTTATTTATTTATTTTTTTATTTGTTGGTTATTCAGCAGCGTGTTGTTCAGCCTCCATATGTTGGAATTTTTAATAGTTTTTCTCCTGTAATTGAGATCTAATCTTACTGCATTGTGGTCAGAAAAGATGCTTGGAATGATTTCTATTTTTTTGAATTTACCAAGGCTAGCTTTATGGCCCAGGATGTGATCTATCCTGGAGAAGGTTCCATGTGCGCTTGAGAAAAAGGTGAAATTCATTGTTTTGGGATGAAATGTCCTATAGCTATCAATTAGGTCTAACTGGTCTATTGTATCGTTTAAAGTTTGTGTTTCCTTGTTAATTTTCTGTTTAGTTGATCTATCCATAGGTGTGAGTGGGGTATTAAAGTCTCCCACTATTATTGTGTTATTGTTAATTTCTCCTTTCATACTTGTTAGCATTTGTCTTTAGCATTAGATACTTCTAATGTGCTTCCAACCACATCCAACTCAATATTGTGATCAACATTGTTGCTTAATGGATACTAGTTGACTTTTTTTGGGCTCTCATGTACACCCAAGTACATTCTGTGGTTTGTTTTTTTAAGTGCCATAATAATAGCTAACCAACATGACCTCATGCTTATGTCTATCCCTGCTTCCTGAATCATTCCACATCCTTACTCTTCCTACCTTGTTGCTAAAATACATTCCGAATTGCTGTTTCCAGTACTGATGGTATGAGGATCGTCCTCGGGTAGGACTGTCCACTTTCCCCAACATGAAGGAGTCCTGTGGTCTTTCCTTCTAGTTAGTGGTGGTGTTGACCTTGTGATGGGGATGTGATGCGGCTGTTTATCCACAGGTCAGGCAGCTGGTGGTGGGGGTGAGTGTGTGTGTGTGTGTGTGTGTATGTGTGTGTGTGTCTGAGAGAGAGAGAGTGACTTTATAGGTGGTAATTGGTCTGACTGTGGCTAACTGACTCCC
Organism: Bos taurus; assembly: GCF_002263795.3. Lineage (NCBI taxonomy): Eukaryota > Metazoa > Chordata > Mammalia > Artiodactyla > Bovidae > Bos > Bos taurus. Next base: position 37,638,481 of record NC_037350.1, read on the forward strand.
ACCAATCGAACACCAAGGCAGTGGTCCCATTCACACAGGAAAAGTGCTAATGAGCTCTGTGCATGCCATGACCAGTGATCCGATCGGCAGGGATTCTGCAGGGCTTTATACACCTGTATCAGAGTGAACTGAAAGCAAGACCTGGAAACTCCTGCATAAAGTTCTGCTAGTGGCAGCTGCTGGTAATTCCAGATGCCGCGTTGGTTGTAAAAAGGTGCGGGGGGCGGGGGGGAGGGCAAAGCATTCTCCTAAGCATTTGCAGAATACATCCGACAAAGCAAGAGATGGAAGAGAAACTGAGCTTGGGTTACATCCAGGTCCTCATGGCTCAGCTGCCTTATGGCCACGGGGGTGTCAAAGAACACATCATAAGCTCCAATTCTAATTCAGTTCTTAGTAAATAAGAGATTTTTCCCTCTTAACCCCAGCGCTTCAAATTAGATCATCTGCAAAACTAAAATTCAATTCCATCACATCTATAAAGATTTTCTACTTACAAAAGGGTAACCAGCTGGGTTCTCTAATCTTCATGGATACACCACTACCTTTCTGTGACCCTAGGGAAGTGGGAGGAACTCTGTCTCCCTCCTCTTAGAAAAGATTGGAAATCAATGCTCTCATTTCTTACAGAAACTGAAAGCTCTACCACTTGCCCATGAGACAACTGGACCATCTGCACTCATTCAAATTATAAATGGACACATAGTGAATTTGCTACCTTGTATCTGAGACATACAACAGTATACAAGATGAACAGAACAGGATGCAAAGTTCAGGTTATCACCAATCATCAGGGACAAATTGCCTTGAATATTCTCATACACACTAGTGCAATTAACAGCCTTTGAAAATGTTTAAGCATACTCTCAAACAGTTGCTATTCATTGAGTATTATAAGGATGCTTTATATGCTCATTTCAGCTCCGTTTGGATGCTAGGAACTGGGTACCATTAACATCATTTTATAAGTGAGGAGTCAGGCACAGGAAATCAACTGACTATCCCAAGGCAGCAGAGAGCTAAGCTCTGAGTCCACAGCTCTCTGTAGCCCATTGCTGTTAATCAACACACTCTATCCTCCTATTAAAAGCTACTCGAATATTGATTCCTTATTCTCTCTACTTCATTTTCAATGATACATTTTCGATTAGGGAAACAGTGTCTAGAAGACCCTGACACCTAGAAGGTGAATCGTGCTAAATAAATGCTTCCCCTCCTGGAATCTGCAATATGTTTAAGAATAAGTGATGTGATCCAGGAAGCGTTTGGTGTTTAGTGTAAGCCCTTGGAAGCTTTCTGAACGTTTGCTGTCAAATGCCTATTTAAAAACCAAAGATTCAACTTTTCTGTCACCTAACCATGGAAATGACAAGGACATTTGACTACAACCCCTAAGGAAAGTTATACCCCCTGGGAAATTAATTGTTATTTAACCCTGGTTGGAAAAAAATCAATTTGTCAAATTTAGCCCTCCATCAGCAAAGGGCAGACACATGCCTCCTGGAAATGAAGGCTGAATAGCCTAAGACCTGTACTTTCTGCACCCACAAACCATTGTATTTTGATTGTACAACATTTTGTGCTCCACTTAACAACTCAGCTGCATTTCAATGTATGTCACAAGGATTTTGGTTCATGTCTTTTAGCTGGTAAAAATAAATGCACTCGTGAGCTTTAGGAACACAAACAGGAAATCAATTCATACTCAGAGGCAACCAAGGATTAGGGGAAAAAAAAGATTCTGGTGTCAGGAAGAGAATTGATATCTGAGAAGAAAATCAAGGGAGACAGAAAGAACGGGAGTGTGCAGAATAAAGGTTCATAACAAGCTGGGTGGGTTTTTGCTTTGAAAAATATGACTAGTTTCTAGACTGGCTGATAATTAAGAGTGGATTTTATTCCCAGCGTTCTCTCTCATGTATGTGACTTTGAGAAACTCAATTATTCTGTACCTCAATTTCTTTATCTGTAAAATGGAATCATTGACCGCCTACTCAACTCCCCTTGTGGTTATAAAGATCACTGAGATAAGGATTACAACATTCTGTGAAGAAATGCATGGCACAGATATAGACTAGGTCTCTTATCATAAGCTATGCTATATTTCACTTTCGGTTTCCTCAGACTGTAAAGTAATACTTGAAGACAAATCCTCAAGCACCCATTAAAATCCACTGTTTTGGGTAACTGCTTCCCCATTCTCCTTTTCAAGTTCTTATTTGGAATGCATAAGAAATGAAAAGTTTATTTGTTACTCCAGGTTCTTCTATGATGCCTGAACAAGAATGCATGTCTATAATTAATGTCTTAAATGTCAGGCTTATTTAAAAATAATATGGGTGGTGAAAATAGGAAATTGGATATTTTACCTTCTGGAACACAATTTTCATGATAAAGGTCAATAGCTGTTCTATACAATGTAAATTTTTAAAATGAGTGCATCAGTTTGGCATCACTTACTCTATGGACATGAGTTTGAGTAAGCTCCAGGTGTTGGTGATGGACAGGGAAGCCTGGCGTGCCACAGTCCATGGGGTCACAGTCAGACACAACTGAGGGACTGAACTGAACTGATTAATTAGGAAGACATTTAGGGGAAAAAAGAGAATATTACCAACATCCTGTTAGACTAACTTAGCATGTGAGAGTTATAATTTAAGACGATTCAGTCAACTTTAATTTCTTTGGGGATTACCTCTAAAATGACAGTAGCCAGGAAATGAGTGTATCTATTACAGATGCTAGACAGGGTTTAGCTATTGACTATTTCGAGGACACAATATTTTCTGGCCAACTAGTAAAACACTCTGAGGTGGAAATTTACCAATGTAGTCATACTACTTAGACACTAACTGCTGCCATCTTGAAAGATCACCGGACTTATTCTCGGGATACCAACCAGATAAACTGTGGAAAGGAGGCCCTGGGTGGCTCGGAAAGAGGATGCAATGAAGGAGCTAGAGAACAGGACCCCCGTTCTGGCATCTTTTTACTCCCCGTCCTTCATCCCGGTGTAGCAATGCACTTGTCCCCATTTGTGTCTCATCCAGAACAGCTCAGGTCCAGTTGAGTCCTGAAGACCAGGGAGGGAGGCAACTTGGACTTTGCCTTCTAAAGAGCTCGACCTCAGGGGAAAGAGGGTTGACTGGTTATGACTGGGAAACGGAAGGCATGCTGTGAAGCGGAGCAGATTATGCAGGATCAAGTGAGAATCAACTCAGAACTCAGAGGAGAGGGGCTGACAGTAAAGAAAGCCAAGAGGGGCATCTCTTACCAACACCACTGGGAGCCAGAGTCAGGGCACTCCTCCAAGCACAGATCGGCACCAGGAAGACCTCTTACTGCAATAATAAATTGAATAAAGACTTATGAGCTCCGACTATGTGCCAAACACTGTGTTAGGCAGTGGGAATACTGTACGAATATGTGTTGTTTCAGGTTTCCCCGGTGGAGCAATGGTAAAGAATCCACTTGACAATGCAGGAGACCCAGGTTCCATCGGTGGAGAAGGAAATAGCACCCTACTCCAGTATTCTTGCCTGGAAAATTCCATGGACAGAGGAACCTGGCGGGCTACAGTCCATGGGGTCACAAAGAGTCTAACATTTCATCGCTTACTATCTGTTCCACCTTTTCTTCCGGTAAAAGCTCCATGGGTTTCTTTTAGGGAACTGATCCCATCCAACCTTGCTCAGTCCCAATGGTTTTGAGTCTCCACCCCCCCTTTAGAGTCTCCACCCGCCACTTCAGAGATGAAGCATGTGCCTCAAGGCTGACCAATAGCAGCACTGAATTCTCCTAGCTGGTGATTGGTTCAGAAATGGCTGAGGCACTCAGGTTTCTCCAATCAGATTGAACCCAGAACTTAAGAGGGAAACACCGCTGCTGCTGCTGCTAAGTCGCTTCAGTCGTGTCCGACTCTGTGCCACCCCAGAGACGGCGGCCACCAGGCTCCCCCGTCCCTGGGATTCTCCAGGCAAGAACACTGGAGTGGGTTGCCATTTCCTTCTCCAATGCATGAAAGGGAAAAGTGAAAGTGAAGTCGCTCAGTCATGTCCGACTCTTCGCAACCCCATGGTCTGCACCTACCAGGCTCCTCCGTCCATGGGATTTTCCAGGCAAGAGTACTGGAGTGGGATGCCATTGCACTACATTAATATCTTCTCGGGTTGATAATAGTAAGAATGAGGTGAACCTGACCTTGCCAGCAGTCAGCACATAGTGTTTAACCCACACCATGGAAAGCAGAGCTAAGATGGAGAAAAATGGAATTCTGAAGATAACTATTTGAGCCTCTGGGTCCAGGCTTTATCAATCTGGTACTAACCTTGAACTTTTCAGTCTCATGAGCCAATAGATTTCCTTTAAAAAAAAAAAAACAAAACATACTTCCTCTTAGCTTATGCCAGTTTGAGTTAACTTTTTTGTCTTTTGCCACCAACAACTCAAGAATTTTGACACAGAGACATAAATGACAAGTTGTCATTCCTGATACTGAGGTGGCAGGTATGTGGTAAATACAAATTTAGAGATATCTTCCTCCTGTGATGGGAGCAGAGCCACTGCCTCTGTCTGGGGGAGTAAGTTTCCTCAGCCTGGAGAGGGTAACAGTCGGTGACTAACCAACACTCCTACTGACCATGAGACATATAATCTCTCTTCCTACATGCCTCTAGCTAATTAGTTCTAGGAGGAGCCAGTGGTCTGGAAAAAAAGTTTCTGGTAACTCCTTTTCTTCTCCAATTTCCCCTCGTCTGTGCATTTTCATTAACCGGTGGGTATTTCTGAAGACCCTACAGTGTTAATCAAAGACTGAGCAGGTGAAATGGTGAGAAAAAAAAAAAAAATTTTTTTTTCTGTCTTTCAGGCAGCAGTAACTGGCCTTAAACCCTCATCCCCAGAAAGAATAGGTCATGTAAATTACCAAAAAAAGGGGGAAAAAAGGCAGTGATTTATTGTTCTGTCAAATATTTCTTACGGCTGGATATACTCTTGAGAAAGATAATTATTGAAAAACACTGAATTCCTGGACTCATATGGCTCTAGTGCTGTCCTCCAAGCTGGGCAGCCCACTTGAAGCTTCAGTATCAGCTCTTGTGAGGTGATTGTTGTGGCTGTGTTTTCAATTTGTATGATTTCCCTGGCAAAACTTAAACTGGCCGTATTCTCCAGGATCCAAGGTCTTTAATTGCAGGCTGGCATGGAGGAGGCAGAACAGTGAAGTGGAAAGAACGTGACCTTAGAGCCTGATGGATCAATTTTGATTTCTTACTGCACCCAATCAAGATAATGAACTTCTCTGAGCACTGATCTCATTTGTAAAATGAAGATAATAGTGTATCACTCTCTGGGTTTCTGTGACGACTGAGTGAGATCAAGTGCCTTGCACATGGCAGGCCACTGTCTGTGTTCATTATAAAATAAATGGATATAATCAGTGCGTATATTCTATTAGAAAGCTGTCTTTAAAAACCAAGATTTAATAACTACCTAACCAGACCTCTGCTCCCCCTTCTCTAAGCTCACTGGACCCCAGCTTACGCTCCTATTCTTAGAACATGAGGGCTAGAGTTCCTATCCATAATTTACAAAGGAACAGGGAAGCTGGTGAGCCGTGAGTCCAGCTGGGATCACGGTGGGGAGGGCAGATTAGAGAGCGACAGCTGGCCTGAGAGAGAAACCCTCCCTTAAAGGGCGAGGGAGCTCTGTCCCAGGCTGCAGAGCCGTCATGGGCAGAGATTTCTTCTCTATTTTCACCCACGCAGTCACCTCCTCTTGGCCGATTTCTAGAACTCAGCTCGGCTTCCCAGCAGGAGCCCCACCAGAGCGCTTGCTCCCTGAGGGTAGACCCTGATCTTTCATTTCTTGTTGCCACTTACTGCCCAGACCATGTCTGGCATACGCAGTGTTTGTGTGTGACACACACGAAGAGTTAGGAAGCCCTGAATAAACAAGTGAATCCAAAGTCAGGCTCTCCACAGGGCTTTGTCTGGATAAAGGACTGATGAGAGGGAGCCCCCTTGCAGGAAGGATGGAGGGGAGGGATAGTCTGGGAGTTTGGAATGGTCAGGTACACACTGCTCTATTTAAAATGGATAACCAACAAGGACCTACTGGGAACCTACAGAGCACAGGGAACTCTGCTCAGTGTCATGTTGCAGCCTGGATGGAAGGGGAGTTTGAGGGAGAAAGGATACAGGTGTATGTACGGCTGAGTCCCTTGACTGTCCACCTGAAACTATCACAACCTTGTTGATCGGCTGTACTACAGTATACTGCTGCTGCTGCTAAGTCGCTTCAGTCGTGTCCGACTCTGTGCCACCCCAGAGACGGCAGCCCACCAGGCTCTGCCGTCCCTGGGATTCTCCAGGCAAGAACACTGGAGTGGGTTGCCATTTCCTTCTCCAATGCATGAAAGTGAAAAGTGAAAGTAAAGTCGCTCAGTTGTGTCCGACTCTTAGAGACCCCATGGACTGCAGCCTACCAGGCTCCTCCATCCATGGGATTTTCTGAAAGGCAAAAGTACTGGAATGGGGTGCCATTACAGTATACCAGAAAAAGTTAAAAAAAAAAAAAAAACACTCCACACAAAGAAATAAATAATTTTTATTTTTAAAAAGAAAGAATTCCCTTGCCAGATAATAGGGCAATCTTTCATCGTCTCAGCTTTGACCACCTGGGTGAACATCCAGACCTTAAACTGGCTCTGAAGATGGAGGGAGACCCTTTTGACTGCTCGAAGGAGATTGGACTGGGGAGGTGAAAAGGCCAAGCTGACTTTCTAGTTCCCCTTTCCCTAGAGCGAAAATCACTCAAAAAGTTTCATTTCCAGCTGGATATTTTGTTGCATTACGTTTATATTATGAAGAAACTGCTCTAAATGCTTAGGAAAAGAGAACCCCCTCCCCCATGCTGCTGCTGCTGCTGCTAAGTCGCTTCAGTCGTGTCCGACTCTGCGACCCCATGGACTGCAGCCTACCAGGCTTCTCCGTCCATGGGATTCTCCAGGCAAGAACACTGGAGTGGGTTGCCATTTCCCTCCCCCATAATAGTAGCTTAAACAAGATCAGTTTGTTGCTCACATATCAGGAAGGCTGGATGCAGGGAGTCGAGGGTTGGTGAGATGGCACCGCTGTGGCATCAGCATCCAGCCTCCTCCTCCTGGTTTTCTTCTCTGCCATCCCTAGCACATGGCTTCCATCTTCACAAGAGCTGGTGTTAAAAACATCTCGTCCAACTTGGAGGATGGTCTGGACAAATGAGTGCTTGCCAGCGAGTACAGGCACACTTCGTTTTATGGCGATTCTCTTCATTGTCCTTCACAGATACTGGACTCTCTTTTTAAAACAAATTGCGGGTTTGTGGCAAGTCTGTCGGTGCCATTTTCCCAACAGCATCTGCTCACTTTGTACCTCTGTGTAGGATTTCAAGCTTGTCCGTGATGATTAGATGGGTGATGGTGATTTGTCATCAGTGATCTCTGATATGACGATTGTAAAAAGATTATGACTTGCTTAAGGCTCAGCAAGATGAGCTGATGATGGTTAACTCATGTTTTTAAGCAATAAAGTATTTTAAAATTAAGGTCTGTACATTTTTTAAGACATGGTGCTACTTAGCAGACTACAGTATAGAAACAGACTACACACTTAATAGACTACACTTAAGAGACTACAGTGTAGTGTAAACATAATTTTAGATGCACTGGGAAACCCCAAAATTGGTGTGACTGGCTTGATTGTACTATATGCTTTATTACAGTGGTCTGGACCGACCCTGCGGTATCTCTGAGGTCTTGCCTTTAGATCTTTCCCAGAAGTGCTGTCCAAACTCTTCCATTTCATCTCCTTGGCCATTCATTCTGCAAAGGGATATGAAGATGGAGCATATGTTTTTAAAGCAGGACATATTTACACCTCCCAAATATAGAAGTTAGTGAAGAAGAGAATAGCTACAGGGTAGGCAATTTACAGTTTCGGACCAATTATTCTATCACTCAAGAGGAATAAATGAAGATGACAGAATCCAGGCTGTAAATTTAGGGAGAAATTGTTGGGAAGATGCAAGAATAGATTGAGGAGGCTGTGTTTGGGGGAACAGTTCCCAGAACCACACTGAGGACTGGCCTGCTCCGTTGGCTGCTGCTTCCAGGGCCCAATCAGGTCTGCCGGTCTCCGAATAACCAAATGTTTCTCCATTACTGTGCTGGCCAGAAAAACCACTCTCCCTATGCCCAGCTTTCTCCTTATGTGGCTTCATGCCTCCTTCCAAGTTGGGCAAAATAAGTTTGTCAGGACCACCCTCCCCTGAGTTGCTGTGTGGGAGTCTAGGGAATGTAGTTGTAACTAGAGTAAAAATTATTGCCTGTTATTATAGAAAATGCTATGGACAAAAGAGCCTGGTGGGCTACAGTCCATGGGGTCACAAGAGTCGGACACGATTTAGCGACTAAACCACCACATTTGCAATAATTCTCTACATTTCACATTGTTCAAGAATAAACAGTTTATTAAAGGGACTTACCTGGCGGTCCAGTGGTTAAGATTCCACACTCCCGATGCAGGGGACAAGGGTTTTGATCCTTGGTCAGGAAACTGAGATCTTGCATGCCGCGTGGCATAACAAGGAAAAAAAGAAAGTTTATTAAAAACAAGCACTGATGCGTTTGCACTAAATTAAGGTGGAATTTCTCTGAGGGTAGCATTCAGACACTGACATGTTTTGTGATTTTAATGTGCAGTTGGGGTTGAGAATCAGTGCTTTACCTTTGGCAACCCGTTCATATATTTTAAAAACACTGTGATGGTAAAACAAAACATCTGTGGGACCATATGCAGCCCTTTGCCACCAGCTTGGGAATTCTGTTCTGTACTTTCAAGAAACTACTTAGAGAAATGCAGAGAATCAGATACAGGAGCAGTGGCTGAAATTTGTACAGCAGATAAGAAGCAGGAGGATTCCAGTGGGAGAGAGAAGGTGGTGGACTGAGAGAATATGTGTGGAACGCCCTCTGAGACATTTTCCCATTGAGCGCCTCTTTTCTTTCCCAGCCATCTTTGCTCTTATTGTCCCAGGGAAGTGGAGTGGGGGAAACAAATACAATCCGGTGAACGAGGATGGATCAGCCTGATTCCTGAAAAAGTGGTGGTTGACCAGCCTGCTCGGTGTCACCTGGAAACTCGTAAGAAATGCAAACCCTCAGGTCCCACTCTTGAACTACTGAATTAGAAATCTGCATTTGAATAGCATCCCCAGGGGATTTATATTCACATCGACGTTTGAGAAGCACTGATGTAAGTAATTCCTGTTAAGTTGGGAAGGGCCATCAGAAACCCATTCCAGCACTAGGAGAAGGTACTCAGGAGAGAGGAGGTGAAGGGCAAGGGCTGAGTTATAACTGCTGAACTTCAGGGTTGGGAAAAGATGTAGAAACAGTCTGGTATTATATTGGGGCAGATCCCTTGTTTCTTTGGGTATTATTTGGGGGCAGTTCATCACATCATCCCACCCTGTATCTCTCAAGAACAACAGGATGGCATTGGCAGAGGATGGACCATGGATGAGCCTGATTGCAGAGTACCAGGTGCCCGAAGCCAGCACGTGGCACGAGGGTTCCAGAAGCTCCACACACACGTCAGAGCAGGACTGTTCGTTCAGCCAGGAGAGTGGCAAGACTCCTGGGCTCAGACTGAGGAGGCTTTAGAATATAGGCATGATGCCAAAGGTCGTGGATTTCTTATTATGACAATCTCCTCAGACCAGGTCGACACCATATCTCAGCAACTACTGGTTCATTATGTTCAGAGACTTGACAAGGCAGGTGGCATCTCAGCAAAGCCAGGAAGGAGACTGGTATCTTCAGACGCACGGTGGTGAGGATATGGGATGTCCCTGCAGGCAATGTTGGGTGGGGGTGGTGGGGGCACATGAGTCTCTGTGAAAAAGAAGAAATTGACTCATGAGGTGTTGGAACCTTCCCCATCTTCCTGAAAGTTAACAGTTTTAAACCCCAAGAGCTGGAATTATCAATACATTTTGGTACTGCCCCGATAACGAGCAGGAGTGATACAACAGAGGGGAAATCAATGTAGGAGTGCATTTTTGCCTATCTGAGACAAAAGTGCACACATTTTACCCCAGCTATGTGACCCAGGGCTTATAAGGAAGTAAAGCTTGAGTGAAGGTTAAAAGGTGAGGCGTGTTTGTCAGGAGGACAAGAGGGGAGGGGAGAGCATTCCGGGCAAAGGAAACAGCATTGTAAATTGTCAACAGCGTGATGAACTTGCTGAACTGAAAATGGTCCAGATGGTTAGGAACAGGGTGTATGCGTGTGTGTGTGTGTGTGTGTGTGTGTGTGTGTGTGTGTGTGTGTAGGGAGTGGGGGATGGGGAGTGGTGTGAAGAAATAAACCGGGTAGGTAGGGTCAGGTCTGGGAGAACTTTGGATGCCATGCTGTTTGGATTTTAATTTTATGGGCGATTGGGGAGAGGGGGATGGGCGCTATAGGACTTTCAAGTAGACTCGAGTTTCAGAATTAGCACTCTGGCACTGTTGCGGAAAATGACCTGGAGGAGTCTGAGATTGGAGGCCCAGACCAGTCAGGAAGCTAACAGATGGGGGGAGGGCTGGAATATGGTAAAGAAAGAAGTCTTAGGTTTCTCTGTTGGGTTCCTGTGTGGGCGGTGCTGTCATTCACTGAGAGAGGGGGTGAAGGAGAAAAGCAAGCACTTCACACAGCACTCGCCTTCATCTGCTTAAGCATCTACTCCTGGTTGGGCATTTAGGCTGTTTATAATAGCTTGCTATTAAACGGCTGCCATGAACATTCTTATGTAAACTATTATTCCTAAAATTTGGAGTTTGGAGGAGAATGAGAATAGATTTGTCAACGTGCAGAAGAGTTTAATGATGTTTTTAAATATTGTCAGATTGCTTTCTGGAAAGACATGCCCTGAGGTAACTGTTAGTATGCCCTTCTGCATGCAGTCCCAGTGTATAGGATTTTTGCTATGTAAATCAAATTCAGCTGATTTAAAAGGTGGATCCTAGAGTTAACTAAATTTTGATTTTCATAATTAATGGTAAGCCTGTGAATTTTGTATGCGTTGTTTTATTGTATTTTCTCATCCTACCCGTTCATCTCTTTTGAAATCTTATCTTTGATTGACGATAGTGATCACTAGCCATCCATAGCTGTAATACTCTTATAGCTTCTATTTTTAAAATAGGCTTTACTTCATTGTATGACATAATGTAGTAATCCACATCATTTTTGATATGGATATCTAGTTATCCCAATAATACTCATTAATGAGTGACTCTTTTCCTGATTTCCATTCTTTTTGGTTAATCATTTTTTCCTGGTTTCTAGAACAAACATCTAGTACCACTACTTCATTAGTTGTTTTTTTAAGGCATGTCACTAATTTATGACAATCCAATTAAGATGCATGTATCTTCCCTATAACCTGCTTCTTCATGCAACTCAAATATAACATTTTGTGAAAAGTCATAGATTATTTTCCCCTTTGTCTATGTTTGCATCTCTTTTATTTAGAATACAATGGACAACTTTTCTAGTACAATATTAAGTAGGATTAATGACAAAGGGAAATTTGTCATCTTCCTATTTTGAAGTTGGACATTTCTAATGCTAAGTTCTATGCTATGTGTGATAGTTACTATCAGTTTTAAGTATGCACTCTTTATCAAATTAAGAAAGAAAAATTCCTAGAGTTTTAATCAAGAAAATATTTGTAATTAATGAAATACTTTCCTTGTACCTATTCGTGTAATTATATGATCTTTACTTTTTCCTGTTAATATAATGATGGTCTTGATCATGTTTTGTTGTATTGACCTTGCATTCCTGAAATAAACCTAACTCAGTCATCAGTGATTATTTGTGTTTAGATGTTTGGAACAATCTCATTCTCCTCCTTCCTACTACCTCACTTCCTCTCTTACCTTTTCCCCTTCCTCCCTTTTGCCCTTTCTTCCTTTGCATCTATGCTGATAATTATAGTTTTCTTCTTTGTTACTGGCCTTAGATTTGGGCCATAAATTCATGTTTAACTTTAAAATGTCAGGTCAGAAACATATATTTTTTTCCCATTTCTGAAACAATATGTGACGGAATTATTTATTATTGGAAAGATCTGCAAATTTAGCAGGGTCAGTGGCCTTTTCTCCTTTTTTTTTTCATTTTATTGTAAAAGCTTTTCCTTTTTTTTTTTTTTCCCCCTTCTATTTAATTCTGCCGGGGCATTTTTTTCTCTGCTATTGGTCTGGCCAAAAAGTTTGCCTTGGTTTTTCTGTAACATCTTACAGAAAAATTGAACGGAATTTTTGGCCAACTCAATATAGTAAGTGTGTTATAATAAATCATCTCCTGTTGTTAATTTTTCACGCAAAGATGGAATAACAAAGGTACTTGGTGCTTGGAGATTAATTTTTAAAGACATTCTCAGAAAACCTCATGAGGTATTCTTTAGGACAGTACACTAATCAAAATGAGAACTTTTATTTCTGCAAGTTTTGTTAGCTTTTATATTTTTGAAAACTCATCTGTTTTGTTTTGGTTATCAAGTATTTTAACATACAATTGAAAATAATAGTCCTCTATTTTAGTGAAATAAAAAAATTTGGGTTTGAATTGTGATAGCTATTTTTTTTTTTTTTGGACTGAATATTATTAATCCAGATTTTCTTTTTATTTCATTGATTAACACTTTAAAAAAAATTGTCAAAGAAGCTCCTGTTACTCATTTTATAGCTTTTGCTTCTTTATTTATGCTTAGTTTATTAGTTCTCCTTTTCCTAGTTTTTAATGATTTTCTTTCTTTTTGAAAAACAGATAATTTAGAAAATTCATTAAATAAGGAAAATTAGGGCTGAGTCTGACAACCCAAAGACAACTATGTGTATTTTGATGCATTTACTTGCACTTGCAAAATTTTGTGACAGTCATGTATAAGCTTTATCGACCACATGTGGGTATTAGACCAAATGGATGTGTTGTTTAAAATATACTGAATTATATAGTGGATTTCCTCTCTGATGTAGGTTATTATTTAAAATTTTAATCAACTCTACTATTGTTTATTCTTTCAAGTTGCACTATTTTTTACTTTGGGAATGTGGTGTGTAGAATCTCTTTTTTTGTTGTTAATCAAGTGAAGAAAATTTTTTGTGCTTTATTTGATTGATATTTTTGATGACCCATTATCCTAAAACAAAGTTTAACTTCTGTGATTCTATGTCTGTTAATTATACCTAATTTATTATAATAATCAACCCCACACTTTCTTTGTTCAATCTCTATCCTTCAGATTTGTCATGTGGAATACCATCATTTCAAAGTACAATTCTATTTCTGTCTATATTTTCCTTGCATGGTATGCTGGTATTCTTAGACTTTTTGCTGTTTACTATAACTTTGGTTATTCTTTGATGACTTTATTTCACTTTGAAATCAAGCAGTGAGATAGCAACTCTTAGTTTCCTTTCTTCTTTTTTGACATGGACCATTTAAAAAGTCTGTTGAATTTGTTGCATTATTGCTTCTGTTTTGTTTCAAATTTTTGTCTGTGAGGTCTGTGGGACTCTTAACTCCCCAACCAGGGATTGGAACTGCACCCACTGCATTGGAAGCTGAAGCCTTAACCACTGGACCACCAGAGAACTCCCACAACTCTTGGTTTTCTTGTAATCAAACAGGCAAAGCCTTGTCAACCCCTTCCTCAGTGTTTTCCCCAAACATGTTCCTTGACACATGTATTGGTTTCCTGGGACTACCTTAACAAAGGACCACAGACCGGGCGGTTTACACAACAAAGGTTTGTTGAGTCACAGTTCTCCAGGCTGAGTCCAAGATCATGGTGTTGGCAGACTCGGTTGCTGCTCAGAGCTGTGAGGAAAGGAGTGGTTCCAGGCTTCCCTCCTTGGCTTGCAGACATGTGTCTTCTCCCAGTCTCTCTTCATACTGTCTTACTTCTATGTGTCTATGTCTGCATTTCCCCCTTTATAGGGTCACCAGCAATCCTGGATCAGGGCCCGCCCTAATGATCTCATTCAACTTGATTATCTCTGTGGAGACCTGTCTCCTGATAAGGTCACATTCTGAGATACTGGGGGTTAAGACTTCAACGAATGAATTTAAAACATTAAACATTCAGAGGATGATGTTTTGGGGGAGATACTCAATTCAGCCATTCAATTCAGCAAATATTTATTAAGTACCCAGTGTGGATTGGGTTCAATAATCGAACTAGTCACACACTTTTCTTGCATCTCCTTGTAAAATCATCTTTATTTTTGCTATTCTTTCTTCTTTGATTCATTGGGTTTTTAGAATGTGCTTTAAGCTCATTATATCTTGAGATGATGGTCATCTTATCTAATTTGGTTACTTTTCTCACATTTTTAGACATTAAGTATTTAAACACAATATTTACTATTTACTTATGTAGGCTTCTCGTACAAACTGGTGAGCTTTCTCTCCTTCTGGGGGTGATGAGGAGTCAGAAAGTTTTTGGTGAAGGTGCCATGCATCAGCAGTGTACATGAGCATGTGTTTTCTTTTACATACATTGGGCTTCCTGATAAGATCTTGTTTGAAGAAAGCCATGAGTTCCCTGTCTCGGTTACCTTTCCCAGATAATCTAGGTGGGTGGGTGCACCCATCCCTTCACTGCAGGGAACATTGACTGTTTATGACCCACTGCTGCCCCCCTGGTCCAAAGAATTGCCCTCAGCATGGAGCTGCCTGGAGGTTATACCCGTCTCAGCCACCCCCAGTCAATGACCAACTGGTGGGATACAAAAGGCTGACCCCCTGCCTAATGCATGATTGACTCTGGTGTAGATAGGCTCCCAGGCTCCCTGGGGATCAAAGTGAAGCTAGGCTCCAGCTGAGACAGCATCCTTGTCCTTGTTAGTTTCTTTCTCCTGCCCTATCCTTCTTCTCTAATTCCTCCTCTCCAAGAGCATTTCCTCCATAAATCACTTGTGCAAGAATCTCCATCTCAGCTTCTATGCTAGGGAACTTCTATTCTAGGGAAACTTTCTTTAGACAAAAGGGTTCCACAACTAGATACTGGGTAAAAATCATAGCTCTAATATAAATACGTTGTGAGACATCTACTAGGGTAGGTGGGATCCCAGGTGGTTCTAGGAAAGAAGTTAGAACCCATATTTCAGTGATCTTGCTGTCTTCTGAGAAAGAACCCACTGGAGACCACTTTTAATCAACAGATATGAGATGAACCATATAACTAACCATTATTGTGGGAACATTCCAGACCAGTGAATACCATCCAATCAATGGAAGGAGATGCTTCAGACTCTGATATGAGATTATCAAATGTCTTCTCTGCTGCTGCTAAGTCACTTCAGTCGTGTCCGACTCTGTGCGACCCCATAGATGGCAGCCCACCAGGCTCCCCCGTCCCTGGGATTCTCCAGGCAAGAACACTGGAGTGGGTTGCCATTTCCTTCTCCAATGCATGAAAGTAAAAAGTGAAAGTGAAGTCGCTCAGTTGTGTCCGACTCTTAGCGACCCCATGGCCTGCAGCCCACCAGGCTCCTACGCCCATGGGATTTTCCGGGCAAGAGTACTGGAGTGGGGTGCCATTGCTTTCTCCAAATGTCTTCTCTAGGGAGAATTAATTATGAGTCCTTCTCATAAATATGTTTTTATTTTTGTTTCCTCTGATGGGAATTCAAAGACCTGAGGTTGGGAGGCCTTAAACTCAGGAGAGAAAGAGAACAAGGAAGAGCAAGGAAGCAGGTCAGAGGTGCATGGCGGGAGGTGGGCAGCCGAGAAGGTGTGGTAAAAGCTTTCTCCAACTGGGCATCTCATGGTTCCATCAAACACAAGTGCAAAATGGAAGCATCTTGTCCTTAAATCATCCTGTTCTTCTTCCCTAGCTCACTAGATAATGTGACCATCTATCCACTCCTTGTCTTTTCCCAGACTGTTATCGTCTTTCCACTGTAGTCTTTCCCATGCCTTCTGATTCTCAGAAACCAATCTAACATTGTGTCAATTGTACATTTTATATATTTCTCTGGTCCATTCACTCTTCTTCACCATTTCTACCAATCCTGTCTCGGCTACCATTACATCATGCCTGGACTATGCAATAGATTGCTAACAGGACTGTTCACACTATAGCCACCATGTCTTCTGAAACATAAATCTGACTTCTGCTACTGTCCTGCTTAAAACCCCATAGTAGGTCTCCATTTCCCTCAGGATGAAGTCCAAAATATATATCATGACCCACATGACCTTGCTTTATTTGGATTCAGCCTATGAAAATACTTTAAAAATAATTTTAAAGTTAAGTTTTTTTATAATGTTTTGTTAGTTTCTGATATACAGCAAAGTGATTCAGTGATATATAGATATACATATATTTCTTTTCAGATTCTTTTCCATTATAGATTATTATAAGATATTGAATATAGTTCCCCATGCTATACAGTGAGATCTTGTTGTTTATTTTATGTTATGTATACTGGTATGTTTCTATTAATCCCAAACTCCTGTCTTATCACTCTGTCCATGAATTTGTTTTCTGTATCTGTCAGTCTGTTTCTGTTTTACAAAACAGATAAGTTCATTTGTATCATTTTTTAGAGTCCCCAAATAAGTGATATTTAACTTGTATGCAGAGTACATCATGAGAAATGCTGGGCTGGAAGAAGCACAAGCTGGAATCAAGATTGCCGGGAGAAATAACAATAACCTCAGATATGCAGATGACACCACCCTTATGCCAGAAAGTGAAGAGGAACTCAAAAGCCTCTTGATGAAAGTGAAAGAGGAGAGTGATAAAGTTGGCTTAAGGCTCAATATTCAGAAAACGAAGATCATGGCATCTGGTCCCATCACTTCATGGGAAATAGATGGGGAAACAGTGGAAACAGTGTCAGACTTTATTTTTTTGGGCTCCAAAATCACTGCAGATGGTGACTGCAGCCATGAAATTAAAAGACGCTTACTCCTTGGAAGGAAAGTTATGACCAACCTAGATAGCATATTCAAAAGCAGAGACATTACTTTGCCAACAAAGGTCTGTCTAGTCAAGGCTATGGTTTTTCCATTGATCATGTATGGATGTGAGAGTTGGACTGTGAAGAAAACTGAGCACTGAAGAACTGATGCTTTTGAACTGTGGTGTTGGAGAAGACTCTTGAGAGTCCCTTGGACTGCAAGGAGATCCAACCAGTCCATTCTAAAGGAGATCAGTCCTGGGATTTCTTTGGAAGGAATGATGCTAAAGCTGAAACTCCAGTACTTTGGCCACCTCATGTGAAGAGTTAACTCATTGGAAAAGACTCTGATGCTGGGAGGGATTGGGGGCAGGAGGAAAAGGGGAAGAAGATGAGATGGCTGGATGGCATCACCGACTCGATGGACATGAGTTTGAGTGAACTCTGGGAGTTGGTGATGGACAGGGAGGTCTGGGAGTTGGTGATGGACAGGGAGGCCTGGCGTGCTGCAATTAATGGGGTCGCAAAGAGTCGGACACGACTGAGCGACTGAACTGAACTGAACTAAACTGATAAGTGATATCCTATGATATTTGTCTGACTTACTTCACTTAGTGTGATAATCTCTAGGTCCATCCAGTTTGCTGTAAATAACATTATTTCTTTCTTTTCTATGGCTGAATAATAGTCCATTATATATATATACACACACATACCACATCTTCACATCTTCTTTATCCATTCATCTGTCAACAGACATTTAGGTTGCTTCCAGGTCTTGGCTATTATAAACAGTGCTGCTAAGAATACTGGAGTACATGTATTTTTATTGTTTATTGCACTAGTTTAAAACTATTTTAAGTTGTAATATAACTAGTCTATAATGTGCTAGTTTCTGCTATACAACAACATATGCACTATTATTGTTCATAGAATTCATATGGATATATGCTGTGCTGTGCTTAGTTGCTCAGTGATGTCTGACTCTTTGCGACCCCTTGGACTGTAGCCCACCAGGCAACTCTGTCCATGGGATTCTCCAGGCAAGAATACTGGAGTGGGTAGCCTATCTCCAGAGGATCTTCCCGACCCAGGAACTGATCCAGGGTCTCCTGCATTGCAGGTGGATTCTTTACCAGCTGAGCTACCATAACATGGAATAATTATGTAAAAGCATATTGATGTCTAAGGAAAGACTGAATCTTCAGTTCTTTCTCTTTCTCTCTCATCTATTATCCGTTATGTGAATTAAAAAGATTGTGTTCCTTACTACAGTTTTTATCTTTTATTAATCATCTCTAGAGTAGGAATTGGCAAAATACAGCCTATGGACAAAATCTGGCTCATGACTTGTTTTCATGAGTAAACTTTTATGGGAACATAGCCATGTCCATTCATGTCAACATTATCTATGGCTGCTTTTTTGTGACCAGGACAGAACTGAATAGTTGTGACAAAGACCTCAAGGCCTGCAAAGTCTAAAATATTTATTATCTTACCCTGTTAGAAAAAGTTTACTGACCCCTGTAGTAGAGTCTCGTTTAATTCTACAGCACTCTTGTAAGACATGTATCACGGTTCCATTTAAGCTATAATGGTGCTGGAATACATAGCAAGGTCAAGGTCACATAACAATGCCAGGATCCAATCCCAAGTCGAAAACTCCACTATTTGTGCTCAGCCTCTTTTACATACAGAATGCCACAAATCTTACAAAAAATGCTCTCATTCCTCTTTTTGAGATGAGGAAACCAAGGCTTTGTAATCTGTCCAAGTTATATAGCTGATGAGTAGAAGAGCAGGAATTTGAACCTACATTAGTCTAAAGCTTCATTTCTCAGCCTCTACATACTTCCAGGTAACCCTGCCTCTTGCCTGGAGAATTCCATGGACAGAGGAGCCTGGAAGACTACAGTCCATGGGGTCACAAACAGTCGAACATAACTCTAGGACTTTCACAACCCTGCCTCTAAAAATGTATTCCTTCTCAAAGTTTTTTGAAGAGCCGTGATTTGATCCTGCTGCTGCTGCTGCTGCTAAGGTGCGTCAGTAGTGTCCAACTCTGTGCGACCCCATAGACGGCAGCCCACCAGGCTCCCCCGTCCCTGGGATTCTCCAGGCAAGAACACTGGAGTGGGTTGCCATTTCCTTCTCCAATGCATGAAAGTGAAAAGTGAAAGTGAAGTCGCTCAGTTGTGTCCAACTCCTAGCGACCCCATGGACTGCAGTGCACCAGGCTCCTCCGTCCATGGGATTTTCCAGGCAAGAGTACTAGAGTGGGGTACCATTGCCTTCTCCGATTTGATCCTAGCTTTAGAAAAAAATTGTCATGAAATTAATACTGAATTCTGTTCCCTTCAGAAGCACAGGTAAGGAAAACAGCTGATGAGCTTGGCGTTGTTTTACAGATATGTTTTTGTACCTCCAGTGCTGGGATTTTTTAATCCATAAAGCATTTGAGGATATCATTCACCTAACAAAACTTGTTAAAACTGAGCTAATTCATTGCACAATAGTCCTATTCTTCCCCCTACTTTTTTTTTTTTTTGCAGATTAGCAGGCAATAGATGCAAAATTACTTCTTATACAAGTCCACTATGTAATCCCATCAGATTGACTGGAAGCATACGGTTTAAAAAGGAAACTGGGGACTTGCTTGGTGGTCCAGTGGTTAGGACTTTGTGCTTCCAGTGCAAGGAGTTCGGGTTTGATCTCTGGTCAGGGAACTAAAATCCTGTGCAGAGTGGTCAAAAATAAAAAATTAAACCAAAAAAAAAAAAAAAGAAAGAAACTGGATAAGACTCTCCCTCCTGTATTTCTTTTTGACCTTCGAACATGTAACACTACAAAGTAATCATCACTTTATGATGTCCAAAGAGTCTCATCTTATCAAAGTACAGCTAGGATGTATGGGACAAGGAGGAAATCCACATTTGAACGGTACAGTGTTGGGTTGTAATTCCATCTGGCTTTGTGGGAATGAATTGGCAGCCAGATGGAAGTGAGTAGAACTAGAGAGACTGTGTCAACAGTGGGAATAGAAAAAGAGGCTGTGATAAAGACAGAGAAAGAAACAGAAATTCCCCTTGCAGATTTTCACGGGGGGGTTGTGGGTGCAGGCAAGGAAAGTGACACAGATGTAGACAGGGGCATGACTGTGAGCCCAGTCCTCACGGAGGTACCTGATGTGTGAGGTTATCATTGTGCTTGTTTCACACCTGGGAGAACAGAGGCTTCGAGTGATGTCTCACCCAGGGAAGTAGGGGGAGAGAAGGGCACACACAGCAGGACTGGTTAACAGAACTGGTGCCTTTGAGCACCTGCCCATCACATGACAGAAACAGCCTCTGAGGTGAAATCTTCCACCCATGGGCTCGTACGCCTTGCAATGCATTTTGTCTCCGTGTTGGTTTGTTTTTATCCCAGTAAGAATGAGCCGTGTGGGCTTGCTTTCCATCACAGAGGAGAATGCATTTGCCTGTTGCTTGTTATGCTTCTGCTAAGAAGTAGCATTTTTAGACCTGGAGCCCATACTGCAGAGGGCAGGAAAGAAAGAGAAAAACACTCCTGGGACAAAGGGTTCCCTTCTAATTATGTTATGAGGAGTTGCCTGTTGACTCCCCCGGCTGCCCTGAATCAATCCTTGGGATCCTTAACAAATGGCAGGTGAAATTCACACCAGGCAGTCTGTCAGGGTTGAAAACTGACACCAATAATTCCCAGTGGACTATTTTTGCAAAGGTGTAAAGTTTGTTTTCTTAAATTACTTTGAACAAATTCCCATGATTTTAGAGGCTCTTTTAACAGGACCTAAAAGATCTGGCAGAAGGTAGGGGAGGAGCCTACGATGATCCAAGGACTTTTGAAATTAGTTACATCAACCTTAAGTACTCAAAACATTGCTCTTATAATTGTCATGCTTTTTTCTTCATAAGCCACTGCAGCAGGACAAATAACAGATCGCTTATTCTGCCAGCTTCCACATACCACTTAAAAAAATAATTTGCAGAGCTAGTGGGGGAGTCTATGCTGCATTGAGTGAGAGAAAAATCAGGTGATGTTTCATTTGTATTAACTAGAAAAACAAAGAAATTAATTCATGAAACAAAATATAGACTATGAAATCAACCTTGAATATTCATTAGAAGTACTGATGCTGAAGCTGGCCACCTGATGTGAAGAGCTGACTCATTGGAAAAGACCCTGATGCTGGGAAAGAATGGGGCAGGAGGAGAAAGGGACGACAGGATGCAATGGTTGGATAGCATCACTGACTCAATGGGCATGAGTTTGAGCAAACTAGGAGATAGTCAAGGACAGGGAAGCCTGGTGTGCTGCAGTCCATGGGGTCACAAAGAGTCAGATACAACTGAGCGACTGAACAACAATGTCACAATAGGGAATATTCATGATTAGAGAGACCGACCTGATGACTCTTAGTGGCCACTGGAAAATGACAGTAATGTGAAGGAAAGTGACCCAATGGGCTGTTTTTCTGCCTTGTTTGGACAAGTTTTGCCTGTGTGTGGTTACAACAGTGTGGTGTACCTACAGGTTGGCTAGTTTGGTGAGCTTCTAGGATTTCCAGCAAACATTGACACTGTTTTACAACTTCTATGGTTAGTAAAAAAGATGACTTGATTTAAGAAATAGCTGATGGTAGAAAGAGGACACAAAAAAATGTGTGCAGGTTGTATTCATTTTTATTTTGCTATTTGTCAGTGCTAGAGTAATCAAAATGTCTCACAAAAGTGAGAATCCAGAGGCTTCTAATGAAGGCAGGCTGGATCTAGACATGCTTGGGGTCGCTGCTGCTGAAGAATGTCTCCCAGCAGCCTGTCAACTGGTGCCTGAAATAGTACCACCTGATTCATGCTGTTGGATTTGGGGTGGTTGTTAAAGAGCCAGTGCCCACAATGCATACAACCTTAAGTCTAGGCTAAGTTATTCATGAAGGGCCTCTCTCCCCGGTGTGGCAAGCGATTGGCTGGGGACACCTGTGTGTAGTTTCCAGGGGAGGGTTCTGGGTGGGCAGAGAGTCATCAGGTGGCACCTGGGAGAAGAAGAAGCTCTGAGGGTGCCAGCAGGTGTCCTAACAGAGCCAGGGTGGGCTGACTTCACCCATTTCGGTGTTTCCTAGCCTGGTGGTCAAATCAAGGATGACAACATAATGCTGAGACATGTGCTCAGCTATTACCTGCAAAGTCAGAGAACCAAGAACATGCCTCTGGATTTCAAAGGCCTCCTACCCTTGTTATTTGTAGAACCGGGTGGAAACCCACCAAGGACCTAAGGAAAAATCCAGTGTTGGCAAGATCTTGACTTCTGGGTTGACTAGCATTGTCAATCAGGAAGCTTTGGCCCTGGTGTGAAAGAACAGATTGAACCGTGATCTTTGCAGAGTGATGGAGGCAGGGAAAGCCAGCAGATGGTTGGCAGTGATGTGGCCAAGGTGTTGATAGCAACAGAGCCCAGGGCTCGCAGTTCCTTAGTCAGCGGAGGCCCTGCGTACTGCACAGACGAGGGAGTGGGCTGTCACAGGGTCGTGTCAGGACACGCATGGAGCCCGAGTCCCAGGCTGAGCAAAGCAGATTTTCCCTAATCTCTTCAGCACATGGTCCTGCGGGTGCAGCCCTAGAGAGCTTCACAAATGGCCTAAGAGGATCTCTAATGGTTTGTACAATTTCATGCTCCTAGGATATATTCTGAAATTTTAGGGGCAATTTTCAGTCTTTAACAAATTAGGAAAGTTTCCTTGTGTATGAAAGTTGTCTTCAGATATTGACTCTCTAGGTCATTTTTTACATTTTTTAAAATTTTATTTTGATGCTTGATTATGGTGGTATAAAGGGATAAAACTGGACCTCATAAGAAAACCTTATGCACAAATAATTCCCAATTTGGAGAGAAGGTGTTGGGGGCTATATACACACCCACATAGTTATAATGTGTACACTCATATACACACTAGCTTCCAACTACAAATATTCTGATAGATCCTACCCCCGTCCCCAACCCTTTCAACTTGAGTTGTTTCATTAGTGTTTTGGCTATAATTGTATTTATTTATAATTTATTTATGTTTAAAAATTAAAATAATAAAACTTACTTAATCTAAAAGAACCCAATTCTCCCATTTCTTCTACCACTTCACCACCACCTCCCCATAATTAGATTGACTAATCTAATATAATTGCATTTAGAGGTGGGAAACAGAAAATACATCTTCAGTGGCTTAAACAAAAAGAGAATAACTTTTCTCACTTGAGAGATCTGGCATTGGTGGGTTTTGGTTCAGCAGTGAGACAATGGGAGGGCCCCTATTGTGTGATTTGCTTGGCTCTTTCCTTCATAAGTGCTTCCCTGGTGGCTTAGGTGGTAAAGCGTCTGTCTACAATGCGGGAGACCTGGGTCTGATCCCTGGGTCGCGAGGATCCCCTGGAGAAGGAAATGGCAATCCGCTCCAGTACTATTGCCTGGAAAATCCCACGGACAGAGGAGCCTGGTAGGCTACAGTCCATGGGGTCACAAAGAGTCAGACACGACTGAGCAACTTCACTTTCACTTCCTTCATAAACACAAGAAAGCTGCTGTAGCTCAAGCCATCGCATCCATAAGGAGGGAAGGGAAATGGGAATAGGATCATGCCAACTACCAGCATCTGCCTGGGAAGACTTCTGCTTGTGTCTCATGGATCTGAATTGAGTCCCTTGGCTATCTGCACTTCAGTGAGGAATTTGTAGTAGGAAGGTCTAAGGAGAAGTCGGGGAGGCTTGGGGTAGCCATTTAAAGAGTTTGCCGCAGTTACAGCCTGGGTGGGAGGAGAGTTCGGGGGAGAATGGATACATATACATGCATGGCTGAGTCTCTTTGCTCTTCAGCTGAAACTATCACAACATTGTTAATCAGTTACACCCTAATACAAAACAAAACGTTAAAAAAATAAAGTTGATTGCCTTTGTAATTACACATGTGATAAAAGAGTCTGACATAATTAGTTTCCACCATGGTCAGAAAATGACCAGCTCTGATCGAGTGACCCTCACAATTGAGATGGCTCTTTATTCTGCTTCTAAGGTAAGGTTTCATTGCTAGATGTGCGCACTGAACTTTGATCCTTAGGGACATCATCTGAAAGTGTATTTCCATGAAGTAAGAAATACGTTGGAGAAGAGGCCCGGAGTGGTTGCAAAGTCCAGACTTTAAATCAAGAAGGCAGAAATGCCTTGTCCTTTTTAGTATCCTGAGCATGTCTTGGAGGCCATATCTCTATTTTCAAGCAGTTCTTGTACATATTCACCTTTGCAGAAAACTAATGAAGAGTGAAGACTTGGTGTCTAACAATGCTTCCCTGGGTGGGACAGCTGTTAACCGTAGGATCTCTGGGTAGCTTTGGCCTTAGTTAACCACACACAGTCGTGATGAGCAGTTTTGAAGGAATCCTCCAAAGATACACCGAAACAGAAATCAAAACAGTGTGCCCACGATTATGAACTACTGAGAAACAGTAGGAGCTCTGGAGTCCAGTTCTATTTTGTTACATCCAACTGTGTGAGCTGGGCTTCCCCAATGGCTCAGTGGCAAAGAATCTGCCTGCAATGCAGCAGATGCTGGTTCAATCCCTGGGTCAAAGAAGGAGGCAATGGCAACCCACTTCAGTATTCTTGCCTGGGAAATCCTATGGACAGAGGAGCCTGGCGGGCTACAGTCTCTGGGGTCACAAAGAGTCGGATATGACTGAGCAACTAACACTTTCACTTTCAGATGGGTGGGTCACTAACATCCAAAGGATATTATTTCCACATAAGTGAAATGATGAGTTGGATTAGGAGATTATTTTTTAAATATAAAGGATAATGATGTTCCCATAAAGGCTAAACATTAATCTGTATTTTTAATTAGGTGGATTATAGAATATATGGTTTAAGATTGGATATCATCCATTAAAATTGACCCAGTTACAATTTAAAAAAAGAGTAGCATTACCCCAATTTTTTTTTAAATAGAAGTTTCATTTCCTGCATTCCTTACAGTTTAAAAAATATGACCAGCTTGGCTGACTGTGAGAGCACATGAGTCTGTTTAACTGGCAGCAGTGAATATGTACATTTAAATACTAATTCAAACAGTATAACCTCCAACTAACTGCTGCTCAACAGTTATCAAAATTTCCACTGAGATTATATTTATGAACTGCCAAGTCTGCATTTCTAACCCAGATTTCTCTGTTGAAGAAATTGAACTGCCCACTGTATATTTCTATGAAGAAAGTCCACTCTGAGTTTAAGATGGAGTTCACTTCTCCTGCAAACCTGCTCCTCTTTCTGACTCTTCTACTTCGTTGAATGAACCCATCATCCCGCCTCTTGATTTCCTCTTCTAAATATCTGTCTCCCCGAATCTCCTTGTGTACCACACTCACCATCATCCATCCTGGCTGTTTTAACCACTTGTGTGATTAAGAAGCAGCCACCCAACCTGGTTTCTCCCATTCTAGTCCCCACTGCAATCCATCCTCACAATCTCGCTGAAACAGAACTATCATTTTTCTTTCATTCACCACATATTTATTGAACGTTTCCTGCATGACGGCCTCTGTTCCAGTGACTGGGATTCAGTAGCACCCAAAACTAAGTTCTAGTCTTCATGGAACTTAACATTGCAAGAGAGACAGACAAGAAATTAACAAATGGATATATACTAAAATGAAGGGTGGGTTGAGCGCTATGAAGGAAAGCAAGGTAGCCATATTTATAGGAGGTCAAGGAAGGTGTTTGAAGGGTAATATTACCTTCAGAATGAAGTAAGAAAGCAAACCAGGTGAACATCAGAGGAAAGGATGTTCCAGAATGAGAAAGACATAATGTAAAGAGCTTTCTTGGTAAGCTCAAAGAGACCAATGAGGTTGGAGTGGAGTCAGCCTTTGGAAAGTGGAGGAAAGGAGGCCAGGGAGGTGATGAGGGACCAGATATCTAGAGACTGTCCAGCCACTGAAAACTGTTCAGCCAGAGAGGAGGTGACCTGACTCATGTTTCATCCATCACTTGCACTATTGAGTAGAAAATAAACTTTGTACAAGGGATCAAGAATGGTCCCAAAGAGATCAGTAAGGAGGGTTTTACAGAGTTTGTGCAAGAAATAATGAAGAGTTTATTTAATTTTATTCATTTATTCTTTATTAGGATAAAATAT
Source organism: Bos taurus (assembly GCF_002263795.3). NCBI lineage: Eukaryota > Metazoa > Chordata > Mammalia > Artiodactyla > Bovidae > Bos > Bos taurus. Next base: position 37,664,674 of record NC_037350.1, read on the forward strand.
GCATAGCAGACAATTTATCATTTTAACCACTTCTAAGTATACAGTTCACTGACATTAAATATGTTCATATTGTTATGCAACCATCACCACCATCCATCTCTGAAACAGTTTGCATCTTCCCAAACTGAAACTCTGTACCCATTAAACAATAACTTCCCATTCCCTCCTCCCCCCAGTCCCTGGTAACCACCATTTTACTCTCTGTCTCTATGAATCTGAATGTTCTAGTTACCTCATATAAGTGGAATCATATACTATCTCTCTTTTTGTCTCTAACCTGTTCACTCAGTATAATGTCTTTAAGATTCATCCATATAGTAGCATGTGTCAGAATTTCCTTCTTGTTTAAGACCAAATAATATTCCACTGTATGTATAGACTATGTTTTATTTATCCAGTCATCTGTTGATGGACACTGAGTTGTTTCCATCGTTTGGCTATTGTGAATAGTGGTGCTATGAACAAGGGCATACAAATACATATTCAAGACCTTGCTTTCAATTTTTTTGGTATCTACAGAAGTGGAATTAATGGATCACATGGTAATTCTTGTGGCTTTCTTTGAATGTAGAGATCATAAGAATCTACTCCTCTGTGTAAAATGTTTCAGTGGTTTTCTGTTGCCTTCAGGACAAAGTCCAAAGTCAGGTCAAACATCCTGCAGGATCTCACCCTTTGACAATCTTTCACAATCCTCTACCCCCGCATTCTAAATTCTAGTGAATTTCTTTGAATCTGTAGAGGAGGTCACGCTGTTTCCTCTTCTGAAAACTGCTCCTCCCCGCAGCTGATTAATGCTTATTCCTAGTTCTCCCTTGCAGAGCACCTCCATCCTGCGTGGCCCCCATGGAGCTTGCTTTTCCCCCGTCACACACATCGCCCATCCCTGCAGGGCTGTCATAGACTGATTTGTCTGTGCTGCCCCCGAGATGGTAAGTGCTGTGTTGCCCCAGACTGATATATGTAGAAAGAGTATTGAATCAATGAACAAAAGAGGATATACAATAAAATGACAATCTGTCCTTCCTCCAAATGTGGTACTTTAGAACATGATTGACATACAAAAATACCTCTAGGGGCCAGACGACCTAAATGTGTGATGTTGAGGGTGGGAGGTTTAATAAAGTAGAAAATGGTGGGACCTGTGGTCTTCTAGAGCTGTACTGCCCAGTAGGGTCACCACGAGACACACATGACTATTTACATTAAAATTAAATTAAATTTAAATTCTGTTCTTCTACTAAACCAGCCACATTTCACGTACTTAGTAGGTTGCTGCATAGGACTGTCAGCTACCACTCTGGACAGTGCAGGTAATAGAGCATGTTCATCATGGCAGAAAGTTTTTACCAAGCTCTTCCAAGGAGTATATGTCCCACCTGAAGGCATTCAAATTAAAAAAAAATCTTAAACACCATGCTGCCAAGCAAAGTACTTTGGCATCCAGTTTCTAACCCCTGCTCTCAAAAATGAATCTTCTGGCAAAGCCAGACGCTTGGAGACTGAAGCACAGGGATGTGTCTTTGTGGAAATGAGGGTCTCTTATGCATGAGAGAATGACAGAGAGGATGTTAATTACTCAACTTCCATGGTTGTTATCTCTTTCTGAAAACCCTGGGGGAAGTTTCCCTTGGATCTTAGTGTCAGGAAGAGTTGTGTGTTTTTCCATCGTGGTCTGATTCTGTGATTGATCAAATTTCCTTTTTTTGCATTGACTGCCAAAGGTTCCCCCAGTGAACCTAATTTACTTTAGTGGTATACGGTATTCTGTTGTAAACATGTACTACAATTTAATTCCCCATCCCATTATTGATAGATCCTTCAGTTGTTTCCTTTTTTCCCTATTACAAACGATGCTGACGGATGTCCCTGTCCAAATATCTTCACGCTGCTGTGCCAGAGTGTGCTGAGAAATGAAACGGAAGTGCCAGGTGGGAGGCTATGCTTATCTTTGAGATGTTGCCAAATCGCCCTCTGAAGCTCTTGTACCAATTTACATTCCCACCAGCTGTGTGGGAAAGTGAGAATTTCACTTTCACATCCTGATATCATTTGGAATTGTTACTATTTTTGCCAATATAATGGGCTTACACATCTCCTTGTTGTCTGCCCTCTGCATTTTCCCCGACCCTTTGTGGGGGGAACCACTTATTTATCTAATTCTGGTTCCTCTTCTGAGAGTTCCCAATACATATCCTTTGTGCATTTTCTATTGGGTTATTTATTATCTTCTTATTGTTGGGTGGGAACCATGTACATTTAAAAAATAACAGCTTTATTGGGACCTGATGCACAAAGCCATAACATCCCCCCCTTTCAGAGCGTACAGTACAGTGGTTTTCAGTTTATGCACAGAGCTGAGCAACCTTCGCCACTGTCCGGTTTCAGAACATTTTCATCATCTCCAGAAGAAGCCTTGCGCCCCGAGCAGCCTCTCCCCATTTCTCCCCATCTCCACCCTCCAGACCTAGGCAACGACCAGTCTCCTTTCTGACTCTACAAATATGCTTATTGTGGATATTTCATATAAATGGAATCATATAATAAAATTAAGGGCTTCCCTGGTGGCTCTGTGGTAAAGGATCCACCTACAATTCAGGAGACAAAGGAGACTCAGGTTCGATCCCCAGGTCAGGAAGATCCCTTGGAGGAGAGCATGGCAACCTACTCCAGTATTCTTGCCTGGAAATCCCACGAACAGAGGAGCCTGGTGGGCCACAGACCATGGTGTCACAAGAGTCAGACATGACTGAGCGACTGAGCACCATAATAAAATCCATTTTGAAATAATATGGAGGTATAAGTAAACAGTTATTTTAATGGTTAATAGTTCTGTGTTTTTGAATTATGACAGTGTCTGTTCATGCTTAGATGCTTTTTACTTGCCTCTAAATCTAGTTTTTCCCCCTCTAACATAAGAATGATGAACAAATATATATATATATATATATATATATATAATTTGAATTTTGCCTTCCCGATCCTTGTCATTATTCACCTTCAAGGATTCCCAGAGATCAAAATCTACTCCTTTGGAAAGCATTGGCCTGAAGTAAATCACAATCTAAACACAGCCCTGTAAGAGCCGGGCTAAAATTCAGTTCTGTTTACATTTGGCTGAACTAAAAGGGGTCATTTCAAGAAAGAGTCAAAGACTAGAAAAGGAAATGGCCTGGAATGAGTCTAAAAGACTTAATGTTTAAAAATTGGGGAACTCTAAGGGAACTTCCAGCTATTATCAACTGCATATTGAAAAGGAGTCAGCTGTTAGGGTAGCCATCCACATCGGACCTTTAAGGGTAAACAGCACAAAGTATATACTTACGTGTGTGCATCACACCGTGTGCGGTGCGGGAATGAGAACGCAGACCAGAAAATTCCTCTAGGAAATACATTCCTTAAGAGCTCAAGTTGGGGGTGGGGAGAAGAAAGGATGGTCTGTATTGAATGAGAACCAGAATTTTTCAGCTCATGGGGTGAAAAGGATTGGGTTAAACAGCAATGAAAGTTAAATCTAGTCATAAGTCAAATATAATGTTCACATCTTTTGTTTTTCCAATCATTCCAAAGCAAACAATGAGTGGTGGTTATTGGTTTTCTTTGCATATTCTGATAGGAAGAGTGGTATGTTTCATTGCGTGGATTTAAAGCTCAAAAGCATGTTATTTTCAGTGGGAGTCGTTTTCCTAGTTTTCTACTGGGTTTTAGGAATCCAAGTTATTCTAACATTCAGTGTTAACGTGGAGTTTTTACCCCTAGAATGTAAATACTTATAGAGGAATTATAACTCATCCAGCATTCACACATGCCCACAAGGGCTTAACAAATGTGATCTGCTACCAGACAGAGATAATGACTGCAGATATTGTTATACAGGCTGGCATCTCCTCCCAAGGAAATAAATGTATATCAAGGTCTTCTGGGCATGCTCTAGATCTAAATATAAATGGGATTATAAAATAAATGCAATGTTTTCTAGACTTGAAATTTCTGTTTCTCACTGGTTTGCCTCTTCTGTTTATCTTGTTTTTAACGAGAAAATTGACAAATCCTCCAGAGGTTTACTGAAGTAAGAATGAGGAGATTCACAAAACATAGACTGTAACACTTCAATAACCTCAACGAAGTGTGGGAGTACAATCTAACCTTGAGAATAGTTTTAAAGAACTATGGTTTGTGACTTCCTGGCTCATACGTGAACTAAAGCTTCAGGCAAGGTATTTCCAAGTTAAGGGTCTCCTGGTCTGTGTTTATGCCCCATCTGTGGGCTTCCCTGGTGGCTCGTTGGTAAAGAATCTGCCTGCCAATGCAGGAGACACGAGTTCAATCCCTGGCCTGGGAAGATCCCGCATGCCTCGGGGCACCTCAGCCCGTGTGCCTTGGCTACTGAGTCTGCTCTAGACCCCAGGAGCCACAACTGCTGACGCCTGAGCATCCTAGAGCCTGCGCTCCGCAGCAAGATAAACCACTGCGATGTGAAGCCCGTGCTTGCCGCAAAGAAGCGTAGCCTCTGCTTGCTGCAACCAGAGAAAAACCCAAGCAACGACGAAGACCTAGCACAGCAGAAAACAAGTACGTAAAATAAAAAAGCCCCTGGTGGCTCAGCTGGTAAAGAATCTGCCTGCAATGGGGGAGACCTGGGTTTGATTCCTGGGTTAGGAAGACCCCCTGGAGAAGGGAACAGTGACCCACTCCAGTATTCTGGCCTGAAGAAATCCATGGAGTGTATAGTTCATGGGGTTGCCGAGAGTCGGACACAATTGAGCAACTTTCACTTTCACAAAAATATTTATGTCCCATTTGTGATGGGTGGTGCAGACACTAACATAAAGTGTGCTAACATGCTTACAGCTGATCAGATCAGATCAGTCGCTCAGTCGTGTCAGACTCTTTGCGACCCCGTGAATCGCAGCACGCCAGGCCTCCCTGTCCATCACCAACTCCTGGAGTTCACTCAGACTCACGTCCATCGAGTCAGTGATGCCATCCAGCCATCTCATCCTCTGTCGTCCCCTTCTCCTCCTGCCCCCAATCCCTCCCAGCATCAGAGTCTTTTCCAATGAGTCAACTCTTTGCATGAGGTGGCCAAAGTACTGGAGTTTCAGCTTTAGCATCATTCCTTCCAAAGCAACCCCAGGGCTGATCTCCTTCAGAATGGACTGGTTGGATCTCCTTGCAGTCCAAGGGACTCTCAAGAGTCTCCTCCAACACCACAGTTCAAAAGCATCAATTCTTTGGCGCTCAGCCTTCTTCACAGTCCAACTCTCACATCCATACAGCTGATAGTTTGGGCAAATAGAAGTGAAAATATGATCAACCTCATTTTTTTTTTTTAATTCAAGTGTTTATCGAGACTTTTTTTCAAGAGATGATCTATAGTACGGCTTCTCTGGTAGACTTACACACTTCAAAGTATTTAAATTGCCAAGGTTCAGTCAATAATATTGAAGGTTTGCACCCTAGGCCCTTACCAAAGAACTCAGCACTTAATTGGCTGCCAAAAGCACAGTGGAAGCAATTAATATTGAGAGATGGTTTAAAGGGCATGTTATTTATTATTCATTTCCTCAAATCCTTCCATTTCTGTTTCTGCATTCTATGGGACCTACAAGTAGCCATATTTTTCAATCGGGGTGGTTTTTCAAACTCTAATGTACCAGGTTCCTGGGCCCTGTCTACTCAAATTTTGAATGAGTTTTTCTGGGATAGGATTTAGGAATTTGCATGTGTATCAACTAACACCAGCTTCCCCAGTGGTTCAGATGGTAAAGAATCTGCCTGCAATGCAGGAGACCTGAGTTCGATCCCTGGGTTGGGAAGATCCCCTGGAGAAGGGAATGGCAACCCACTTCAGTATTCTTGCCTGGAGAATTCTATAGTCAGAGGAGCATGGGAGGCTAGAGTCTGTGGGGTGGAAGAGTCAGACACAACTGAATGACTAACACACACACACACACACACACGAATAACACCAGGTGATTTTGACTCACATGTACCAGTGACCATGTTGAGAGACTGGATATGAATACATTGAGTTTTCCTACATGCTGTGTTCTGATAGATTATTTGGAAGATGGAATGCAATGCAATTTCCTACGAAGAAATTCTTGCATCTCTTGCAAAACTGTGGTTTTCATGATGCTAGTCAATATTTCTTATGGATCTTTTCTATAAGAAATTATGTGACAAATTTGTCTGAGAATTAGTGAAGGAAAACGTTTTCCTCTCATGAAAAAAATTATTTTCCTCCAATTAACAACAAAAAGAATTTTTTTTTTTGCCCTGGAAGATAATATAGGAAGCTCAGAGAACAAATAAGCATCTCATTGCAAGTTTGCAGCTGAATTTTTTCCTTTCTTCTTCCTTAATATGGCTTCTGAACACTCTATCTGATCTAGGTTTTAGTTGTTTTGGTGTATGTGTTGTAATAGTTGTTTAGTTGCTGAGTTGTGTCTGACTCTTTTGCAACCCCATGAACTGTAGTGTGCCAGGCTCCTCTGTCCATGGGATTCTCCAGGCAAGAATACTGGAGTGGGTTGCCATGCCCTTTTCCAGGGGATCTTCCTGACCCAGGAATCGAACCTGTAGCTACTGCCTTGCAGGCAGATTTTTTTTTTTATTTTTAAACTATCTGAGCTACCAGGGAAGCCCAATTAAAAAAACAAGCAAAGCAATTAAAAATAACAAAAGATTTGAATAGACATTTCACTGAGGAATTTATATGGATGGCAAGTAAGCATGTGAAAAGATGCTCAACATTGTCATTAGGGAAATATATATTAAAACCACAATGAAATCAACCTACTGGAATTGGGAAAATAGCAATAATAAAGGAAAAACTGATAATACCAAGTGCTGTTGAGGATCCAGAACAACCATCCTATATTGTTGGCAGGGATGTAAAATGGTGACAGTCCCTTTGGAAAACAGTTTGGCATTTCCTTAAAAAGTTTAATACACTACCTGCTCCAACAATTTCACTTCTGTATGTTTATCCAAGAAAAATGAATACATAATGTTCACACGAAAACCTGTAGATGACTGATTTTGACGGCTTGGTTCATAATTGCCCGAAACTGAAAACAGTTTAAATGCTCTACACACTGCTGGTTCTCCCATACAACAGAAAAAGGAACAGACTGCTGGTATATGCAATAAAATGGATGAATCCCACATACGTTATGCTAAGTGAAAGAAGCCAGGCTCAAAAGATCACATAGCGGGTGATTTCATTTATATGACATGCTGGAAAAGCAAAACCTATAGGAACAGGAGACAGATCAATGATTGCCGTGGGCAGAGAGAGAGGCTGACCACACAGGGACACACGGAATGTCTCAGTAGGGTGCCCTCACTGTTGTGCATCTTCATGATGACAGTGGCTGCGTAACCATATGCATTTGCAAAGCTCAGAGAATTGTACACCATGCAGAGAAAGTCTTGCCTGTCTGCGTGCTAAGTCACTTCATTCGTGTCCAACTCTGTGCGACCCTATGGACTGTAGCCTGCCAGATTCCTGTGTCCAAGGGATTCTCCAGGCAAGGATACTGGAGTGGGTTGCCATTTGCTCCTCCAGGGGATCTTCCCGACTCAGGGACCGAACCAGCGTCTCTTAAGTCTCCTGCATTGGCTGGTGGGTTCTTTAACATTAGCACTACTTGGCCGCAAGTTTTCTTTTCCATAGCTCTGGTTACCTTCTTCCCTTCTAGTATACGTTACTTACTTATAATGGCTGTCGTTGACTGTCTGCCTTCCTTTGATAGAATGCTATGCTAAGTCACTTCAGTCGTGTCCGACTCTGTGTGACCCCATAGACGGCAGCCCAACAGGCTCCCCCGTCCCTGGGATTCTCCAGGCAAGAACACTGGAGTGGGGTGCCATTTCCTTCTCCAATGCATGAAAGTGAAGAGTGAAAGTGAAGTCGCTCAGTCGTGTCCGACTCAGCGACCTCATGGACTGCAGCCTACCAGGCTCCTCCGTCCATGGGATTTTCCAGGCAAGAGTACTGGAGTGGGGTGCCATTGCCTTCTCCGCCTTTGATAGAATACAAACTCCCAATGGCAGGGGTCATTTGTACTTTTGTTCATGGATGTATCCCAAGCACTCAAAATATACCTGGCACAGCAAAGGCAATCAATAAATATTTGTGAGTAAATGAAGTCTAATAATTAACATTTATCGAGCACATTTTTGGACAAAGCACCTTACTATATTCTTTCTATTGTTTAATCTCATTGAGTCCTTACAATTGTTCCATACTCTATTAGTTTTTAAATTGAGGTGTAGTTAATGAATATTGTATAAGTTTCTGTGCTGCAGTCCATGGGGCGCAAAGAGTCGGACGCGACTGAGCGACTGAACTGAACTGAACTAAGTTTCAGGTGTACAACATAGTGATTCACAATTTTTAAAGTTATGCTCCAGGCGTAGTTATTATAAATGGTTGACTATATTCCCCGTGTTGTACAATATATCCTTACAGCTTATTTATTTTACACGTAGTAGTTTAGACCTCTAATTCCCAAACCTTATCTATGCTCTATTATTATGTGCATTTTACAGATAAGGAATCAGGTTGAGGCATATTAAAAGACTAACCTGAAGTTACAAGTATCTAGTAAGAAATGGAGCCAGCATTCAAACACAGAAATGCCCAACCAAAGAGCTTGTCTGGCCTGCAGGGCGCACACCACTTCCTGGCTGCTGGGTGCCTGGAAACCTAACAGATTCCTGGTTAACAGATTAGATCTATAGGATGGATTTGCTGGGCTTCCCAGTGGCTCAGGGGTAGAGAACCTGCCTGCCAAGCAAGAGAAGCCGGTTTGATTCCTGGGTTAGGAAGATCCCCTAGAGAAGGAAATGGCAACCCACTGCAGTAATATTGCCTGGGAAATCCCATGGACAGAGGAATTTGATGGGCTACAGTCCGTGGGGTCTCAAAAGAGTCCTACAGGACTGAGTGACTGAACGACAACAATGGCTTTATTAGTGGAAGTCATTTAAAGGAGAGTCATCCAAGACAAACCCTGTACCAATGATATGGAGATCAGTGACGCTGAGACAGCCGCTAACAACATTTTTGGAAGATAAAGCTGGAATTTGAACTCAAGTTTTTCACTCTTCAATAGTTCATAAGAAATTGAAATTTAAATTCACATCTTCCCTCCCTCCCTTTCTAAAAGGGAAATGCAGGCTGAATCCCTTTTATTCTCCCAATTTTTTTAAACTAAGTCTACCTAAAATAAAATTCACTCATTGCTGACTCTTACTGTAATTATTTTATGTGAGCAGTTTATTTGATTTCTGTTTTGCCATACAGACAGGAAACTGTTTTCATTCTTTATAGAATGTCTCTTAGAATTCATTACAGAAATGGGATTGACGACACAAAAATAGTATTGGAGGGAAAAAAAAATCTTAATTTGGATCATTGTTTTACCAAACCATCTAGCAGCAGCGCCTGATGATAAAAATATTCTCAGGCTTTTCAGACAGGGATTTACTCTTCCGGTGCATATTTAGGGCAGGATGACCTTTCACTCCCTTTTGATGAGCGCCCTCTTGTGGTGGACTGTGAGTATGCACGTCTCCATCTTGCTCCGGGGTTCTTTGTGACGTGAGATGAGCCGTGGTTTGTCTTGAGCATCCTCTGCTATCCCTGGTGAAGAGAAGCAGGCCCCGTCTTGAGAGGTCTCTGGTTCTTGAAACATAAGGACAAATATGCTGTTTTTATTTCTAGAGTTTATTTTTCTCTATTTCTTTTTCTGCCAACTGCTGTCACTGTGACCGGTTTTGGTTTTCCTTTTCTCTTTCTGTTTGATGGAGGATAATTGCTGAATGAAAGCAGAAAATCCATTTTAAACAGGTTTTAAAAGGCTTTACATTTTAAAGTATGAATTCGTTCCTAACCCAAACAACTCTGCATTTTTGTGTTACAGGGATAATGTGATTTTAAGGCTGAGAAAGCTCAGAATGTCTTGGGATTGTGAGTTCAGCTCATTTCAAAGCTATCTGAAGGTCAGGGAGAAAATGACAAGATTTGGGGAGCTGTAGGAGGATGATGATTGTACAAGACTTTAGAAGGTGTCTCCTGTGCGTGGACTCTTGATAATATGCCTCTTGGAAAAATGACACATGTTTTGTATAGGTCGCTAGTGTCAACTGAAATTCTTCTACACAATGAGTGCTGTTTCAATTTCACTAACTCAGGGGATGGTAACCCAGGTGGTGCAAGTGGTAAAGAATCCCACCTGTTAATGTAAGAGAAGCAGACTCAATCTCTGGGTTGGGAAGATCCCCTGGAGAGGGAAATGGCAACCCACTCCAGTATTCTTGCCTGGAGGATCCCATGGACAGAGCCTGGTGGGCTACAGTCCATGGGGTCACAAGGAGTCAGACATGACTGAGCAGGCACGGGCATGCGTGCAAGGGGAATGATGTCTTATACTTATTTCAGGATCCACTGTAAAGGTCTTGGCTCTTTGGAGCCAAACGAAACTAAATTTAAATCCAAACTCTGATACTTAGCAGTGCGATTTTGGACAGATGACTTTATCTCCTTTGTTGCAGCGAGGCCACACCATTCCTACCACATAGGGGCATGAAGCTCAAAGGAGGTCGAGAGTACAAAGGGCCTTTCACTGGGAAGGAAAACACCCACTCACCGCTGATTTGTTGCAATCTAGTTGGGGTGACAATACACACATTGGAATACTGAACACAATATATCATATGTTGAAATTATTTCATGTGTTCACCAGATTTTCCTTTTTGTCCTATCAGTTTTTCTTTGTGTTTGGAGGCTCTCAATAAGAACATATGCATTTAGAATTGTTATACCCTCCTGGTGAACAGAAGCTTCTAGAAACATGATTTGGTAAGCCCTAAGGCAATGGCAACCCACTCCAGTACTCTTGCCTGGAAAATCCCATGGATGGAGGGGCCTGGTGGGCTGCAGTCCATGGGGTCGCTAGGAGTCGGACACGACTGAGCGACTTCACTTTCACTTTCATGCATTGGAGAAGGAAATGGCAACCCACTCCAGTGTTCTTGCCTGGAGAATCCCAGGGACGGGGGAGCCTGGTGGGCTGCCGTCTATGGGGTCGCACAGAGTCGGACATGACTGAAGTGACTTAGCATAGCATAGCATAGTATATATTTTATATAGTTGCATATATAATTAAATATATAAAATATATTTTTTATATATATTTTTCCCCATGTTCTTGCTTTAGAAATGTATCTTTAGGTGGCATTTAGCTAGATTTAAGTTTTTAAGAATATTTTCATGATACATTGAGTAGATACAAAGTAATATTTATAAAATTTATGAAAGAAATACACATAGCTGGATTTACTTTCAATCTAATATAACAATCTGTCTTTTAAATGGAAGGCTTAGTCCACTTACATCTATTTCTGATATATGTGCATTTTTTTCTACCCTCTGTCTTTTTTTGCTCTCTAATTGTCCCACATTATCTGTTCTTTCCTCCTTTCCAACATTCCATTGGATTAACTGAGCTTCCTTTCTCTTTTTTTTTTAAGTTTTTGCTCAATTAGCTAGGAAGTTATACCCTCTTTATTCTCGTAATGGTTCCTTTTGAAATATTTTCATGCGTATTTAATTTACAAAGTCTGTCATCCCTCAGTCGTTTTAACCCATGCCTCAAAAATGCCAAGGCATTTCATTGCTCTAACTGATCACATTCTCCCAGCTTACACGCTATTGTCCACTATTTTTATCTTCCTTTTTTTGGTTTAACCATACAAGTTAGAATTTATTGTTTAATGAAAATGTTTATTTAGATTTATGTTCCCATTTACCAATTTGTTTGCTCATCAGCCATTTCTCCAATATGCAATTTTTAAAAAATATTTATTTATCTAATTATTTGGCTGCAACGGGTCTTAGTTCTAGCATGTGAGACCTTCAATCTTCGTTGCAGTATGCAGGATCTTTAGTTACAGCATGCGGGATTTTTAGTTGCAACATGCGAACTCTTAGTGGCAGCAACATCTAGTTCCCTGATCAGGAATTGTCTGGGTGCCCCTGCACTGGGAGCATGGAGGCAGCCACTGGACCGCTAGGGAAGTTCCTCAACGTGTAATTTTTGAACATCAACTATAAACCTAGGGACTCAGCCAGTAAGCAAAACTAAGTCTCTGACCTTCAGGGACTTAACTTCCAACTTTCCTACACTTTTTGTCTTTTTCCTGGGATCATTTTTCTTCTTCTCCCTATACATCTTTTAGAGATTCCATTACTGGAAGCTTGTTGAATCTTAATTCTTTTTGCTTCTTAAGATAGTTTTTATTTCTGAGATATAATTCACATCCCATACAGTTCTTTCATTTAATGTATGTAGTTAAGTGGTTTTTAATATATTCATAGACTAGAGCAGTCATCACCATAGTCAATTTTAGGACATTTTTATGACTTGAAAAAGAAACCCTATACCTGTTAGCAGTCATTTCCTATAGTGGGTTAAATAATATGTTCTTAAACTTCACCTCTACCTGGAACTTTGGAATGTGACCCTATTTGGAAATAGTCTTTGCATATGTACTTAGTTAAGATGACATAAGTGTAATAACCTCCACTTAATTTGTGTAATAGCAATTAAAATGGGGATATCTAGAGACATGACAATATGAGTATTATACATATATGTCTGGAAGCTAAACTTTGAGAACTGTAGGTATAAATGACTGAAATCTCCTCTGCAGCCCACGGATCAGATCACAGAGGGTGTGGACAGATGTGAATCAGCATAGGAGGTGGACCGCCACGGGATGTGGTCCACACGGAGAAGCACCTCAGCTGATGAAGAAACAGGATGTGGTGATGGAGATGCAAAATGAGAGAAGAGTCTTTAGCCACGATGCTTTGAATAGCAAGAGACAGAAAACCAATCCAAACTAGGCTAAACAAAACGAGCAATTTATCGAAGAGCGTAGAAGTAGCTCAAAGGACCGTCATAGGACCTGGAGCCATTCTGGAGTGTCACGGACTAGAACCCAAATGTTGTTCGCTCGCTGGTTCTCTGTCTCTCTCTCGTCTGTTCCACTTAAGCTTCCTTCTCTGTTAATAGAGATGGACATTCTCTGCCCAGTAGGAAAAATGGCCTTCAGCAACTGTCAAAGTCACATCCTGAAAGATCTGCAGCTAGAGATGTCTCTTCATCTTTGAATTTCAGTTGCAAAGATCTCGTGGAAGGATTCAGATGGTTCATATGGGATTCTGACGCCCACTGCTTGGACTATTGGACTGTAGCCAAGGGGTGGGCTGTCTGTTGACCTAGAGGGGGTCACAAACCCTTCTTGGGGTTGGAGTGAGCAGCTTGTGTATCGGGTGTTGGCTTAGCACAGACACGACCACTGGTGCATTTGTCTGTGTGGGATGGCCCCTACAGTGCACCCTGACAGTCACCACCCTGGTCATTCCCAGCACAGCTTGGAGGAGGATGGCTGGATAGTTACTATGAAACCTTCACCCTGGGGGTACATGTGCACACCTGTGCAGTCAGACCGACTAGATTCCAGTGGCTACTCCCTCCATCACTTACTTGCCAAGAGATGTTTCTGTGTATCAGTTTCCTTGTTTATAAAATGAAAATCATAACAGTACAAACTCCACGGGGTTGTTAATAGGATTAAATGACTTCTATGTAAAACCCCTTGAACAAGCCTGGAGGATGAAAGCTGACTTGTCACTCTTCCTAAGGGTAAAGCCAGAAAGACAATGGACTAAATAAGGACACTTGTCAGGATCTCGTCCATGCCCTTTGCAGACCGTGAGGTCCGCGGAGTCACTTTCCATTCATCCTCGTTTGCTCCCCAGCAGCTGTGCGAGCTGTCCTGCCAGATGCTCAGTGGGGCTCTGAGGCTGCTCTGTGTCTTTCTGGGCCTCCATCCCAGAGCGAATGTCTTTCTCATTTTATGATCCCAGACAGTTTACTTCTCAAATAAATAAACTTTTATTGTAGGGTCCCTATGAGGCCTCAGAGATAATCGCTGAAAGCTGGCAGTGAGCAGAGCTGTGTCAGCCTTGCTCAGCTTCCTTGACCCCATCAGGCTCGTGTGTCTCAGCAGCCTCCCTGACTCTGCAGCCAGGCTTCCTCCAGCCCTTGGTGGCTTCGTGCCAATCAATTTGCCATCAGATCCTCCTTTACCCATCGTAGGCTTCTCATTCCTAGTAGTGTGTTTCTAAAGCCTGCATTTACTTTCCCTCAGCCTTTTTTAAAAAAATATATCTTTCTCTTCACTTTATTACATAAGCCTCAATGTCCTTATCTTGATCCACCTCAAGTCAGCAAGTATTATATACCAATAATCATGCCTGGGGGCTTCCCAGGTGGTCCTAAAGAACTTGCCTGCCAATGCAGGAGATGTAAGACATCAATCGGTTCAAGCCCTGGGTTGGGAAAATCCCCTGGAGGAGGGTCATGGCAAACCACTCCAGTATTCTTGCCTGGAAAATTCCGTGGACAGAGAAGCCTGGTGGCCTACAATCCATAGGATTGCACAGAGTCGGACACAACTGAAGCGACTTAGCATGCGTGCAGCCTTGCTTGTATCACTCATTTTACTTCCTTTTTTTTCTGAGTTTAATTCTCTCTTTTTCAATTTCCTTCATAGAGGGAATCACAACTTTTAATACACCTTTTTTAAAATATTTGAAGTAAAACTCTCTTTTTGTTGAAAATATATTGGAAAATAAATCTTCACATATCCAGACTTGATGTGAGAGTAAATTCCAATTGGGTAAAGGTTACAAACACCTGGCTCTTTTATCTATAATATCTGTAGTTAGTAAATTGCATGTTGTTCATTCCATATAATGGGTTCATTAGTCTTAGTTAATCTTTTTGTTGAATTTATATATTCCTGAGTTTTGAAGTTGTTCTTCATATACTCTTAAGAGAGGTACCTGAATCAGACAGATTGAATAACATTTATGGTCTCTAATTGGCTGGTGTGTGTGTGTGTGTGTGTGTGTGTGTGTGCGTGCTTAGTTGCTCAGTCATGTCCAACTCTTTGCAACCACATGGACTGCAACCCGCAGGCTCCTCTGTCCATGGGGATTCTCCAGGGAAGAATACTGTAGTGGGTTGCCGTGCCCTCCTCCAGGGGATCCTCCCGATCCAGGGATTGACACCAGGTCTCCCGCATTGCAGGTGGATTCTTTACCATCTGAGCCATGAGGGAAGTCCAAGAATAGTGGAGTGGGTAGCCTATCCCTTCTCCAGGGGATCTTCCCGACCCAGGAATCAAACTGGGGTCTCCTGCGTTGCAGGCAGATTCTTTACCATCTGAGCTACCAGGGAAGCCCCTAATTGGTTGTTGAAGGTGGTTAAATCAGTCAAGATCTTTAGATGAATCCCTGAAGAGGGTTTCCTCTCATGTGGGTGTGGCTTCTTACACTTTCATGCCTCTTAAAGTGAAAATAATAATGCCTCACATATGGAACAGATACAAGATAACAGGTTGATTGAATGTCAGTAAAACTCCTTGAATATGTAACTATGTAATTAGAGAAAAACAGGTTTTCAATAATTTAATCATATAATCCCAATCCATGGGAAGGCAAGGATCCCTAGGGAGACAGGTACTATGTTTGGAGACATTTACCTAGTTTCATTGCATCTTATTCTTTTCAGAGGAAGCATTAGAATTCTGAGTTGATTTCTATAAAATGGTACCTATTTGTTAAGTAATTATTTTCTTGGAAGACGTTCTAGGTCTTCTGCAGAATCAGAAGAGAGGATGGAGGAAAAGGGAAAGGGTCCATAACCCGAGGGCTTTCCACGTGGCACGAAGTGTAGCCCGGCTGCCAACGCAGGAGATGTAAGACATGTGAGTTCGATCCCTGGGTTGGGAAGATCTCCTGGAGGAGGGCATGGCAACCCACTCCAGTATTCTCGCCTGGCGAATCCCACGGAAGAGGAGCCTGGTGGGCTACAGTCCATAGGGTCGAAAAGAGTAGGACATGACTGAAGCGACTGAGCGCACAGGCATGCCACAACCTGAATCTTCTATTTTAAAAATCAGAGTTACTATTTATTCATTAATTCCAAAATCGTTTTCCAGCATATATGTGTCAAATCCTCTGACTTGAAAATGAATGGCATAGGGACTTTCCTGGCAGTCCAGTGGTTGAGACTCCATGCTTCCGCTGCTGGGGGTGTGGGTTCGATCCCTGGTTGGGGAACTAAGATCCCACATGCTGCATGGCATGGCCAAAAAGCAAAATAAAATAAATAGAAAAGAATGGTGTAAAGTGATACTCTTGGAAAAGTTGATTCTCTACTGGTGAGGGTGAGGGAGGGGGATCCAGACCTATAAATAAATGATAACACAGGAAGGTTAGTACTAATAGACGAATGTACCAAGTGTTGGGAGAGAAAGAAGGAATGAATGACTAAATGTTCAGCGAGGAGTCAAGAACATCTTCATTCATTTATGGGATTAATGGTTCACTGAGAAGATAGGGGCCTAGAGAAGGGCATTTCTGGAAATATGTGCAAAAGCCTCAGTGGTCTGAAAGGACATGGAATGTTCAGAGGGTAGAGGAGAGCTCAGTGAGACCTGCAGGGAGGGTGTGTTTGAGGAAAACCTAGGAGTGAAGCTGGAAAGATGAGTAACAGATTGGGGAAGACCCTGAATTTCGAGCTAAGGATTTCAGACTTTCTCTTGGAAGGAATGATTTGCTAATATTAAATGGGGAAATGATTTGATCAGAATGCAATAAGAAATTATAGAAATGGTGAATAAGGTAACAAACCTCCAGAGATAGTTGAGTACTTGCCCTCCAGACTAGCTTGGGGATGTTCACTTAAAACATGAATTTCTGTTAAGTTTGAGAAAAAGTGCACATTCAGTTCCCTCTCAGAGAAACATTATTTACCAGAATCTATTTAGTGGCTCTGTGAAGATTAGCATTTAAAGATATTTGTTTAACTTAAATCAGTATTTTATAAGGCCGTAGTATAGATTTGACACATGAAATTCTGAACATTCAGTTTCAAGTTGCATTTTAGATAAACAAGGAATTAAGGGATATTGCAGGGGACATAGTATGTGAAATTAGAATTCTGGGGGACGCTTGTCCAGCACTGTAAACTTCAAAGATACTTTCTGCTGTATTTCTAATGAGACATGAAAAAGGATCCCACTCCCCAGAACTCCATGCATGCTTAAGAGATCTGTTTGGTGAAATCTAAATCTTTTTTATATTAATTGTGGTAGGTACTGTATGTTTGTCGTCTTTTTTCTGTGTGTAATAAGAACCTTACAGTCTACTCTTTTAGCAGCTTTCAAACATGCAATACAGTATTATTAACTACAGTCAGCATACACCATGTTACATCCCCATGATGTTTATTTTATAACTGAAAGTCAGTACCTTTGATCACTTTCACTCACTTCTGCCTCCCTCCCCAATTTCTCTGTATCAGTGAGTTTGGTTTTCTGATTCTACATACATGCAAGATTATATGGTACTAACGGTTCCATGTCTGGCTTATTTAACTTAGTATAATGTCCTCAAGGTCCTTTGGTGTTATTGCAGATGGCAAGATAATCCTTCTTTTTTGTGGCTGAATAATACTCCATTGTGTATATATGCCTTTTTTTCATCCATTCATCCATTAGTGAACACTTAAATTGCTTTCGTGTCTTGGCTGTTATAAATGCCGAAATGTTGACCCTTGAACAGCATGAGTTTGAACTTCATGGATCCACTTGTACTGGATTTCTTTTCAACAAATATGTACTATAGTTCTACAAGATCATCAGTTTGTTGAATCTGCCATTGTAGAAGCTTAGATGTGGAGGGTTAACTACAAAGTTATAATGTAAAGCTTTGACTGAGCAGAGGCCAGTGCCCCAACACTAAAGTAGCTCAAGGGTCAACTGTGATGCTACAGCGAACATGGGGTGCCAGAATCTTTTCAAGTTAGTGTTTTTTTCCTTTGGCTGCTGCTGCTGCTGTCACTTCAGTTGTGTCCGACTCTGTGCGACCCCAGAGACAGCACTCCACCAGGCTCCCCCATCCCTGGGATTCTCCAGGCAATAACACTGGAGTGGGTTGCCATTTCCTTCTCCAATGCATGAAAATGAAAAGGGAAAGTGAAGTCGCTCAGTCGTGTCCGACTCTTAGCGACCCCATGGACTGCAGCCTACCAGGCTCCTCCATCCATGGGATTTGCCAGGCAAGAGTACCGGAGTGGGTTGCCATTGCCTTCTCCGTTTCCTTTGGCTAAACACCCTTAAATGGGACTGCTGGGTCATACAGTAATTCTATTTTTAGTTTTGTGTGGCACCTCCATGCTTTCCATCATGGCTGCACCAAATTAATTCCCACCAACAGTGCACAAAGTTGCCCTTTTCTCCACATTCTTAGCAACGTGTGTGTGTGTGTGTGTGTGTGTGTGATTATACCTTTCTAACAGGTGTAAGACTGGAAAAGATCAGTTTTCATTCCAATCCCAAAGAAAGGCAATGCCAAAGAATGCTCAAACTACCGCACACTTGCACTCATCTCACACGCTAGTAAAGTAATGCTCAAAATTCTCCAAGCCAGGCTTCAGCAATATGTGAACCGTGAACTTCCTGATGTTCAAGCTGGTTTTAGAAAAGGCAGAGGAACCAGAGACCAAATTGTCCAACATCCGCTGGATCATAGAAAAAGCAAGAGAGTTCCAGAAAAACATCTATTTCTGCTTTATTGACTATGCCAAAGCCTTTGACTGTGTGGATAACAATAAACTGTGGAAAATTCTGAAAGAGATGGGAATAACAGACCACCTGACCTGCCTCTTGAGAAATTTGTATGCAGGTCAGGAAGCAACAGTTAGAACTGGACATGGAACAACAGACTGGTTCCAAATAGGAAAAGGAGTACGTCAAGGCTGTATATTGTCACCCTGTTTATTTAACTTATATGCAGAGTACATCATGAGAAATGCTGGACTGGAAGAAACACAAACTGGAATCAAGATTGCCGGGAGAAATATCAATAACCTCAGATATGCAGATGTCACCACCCTTATGGCAGAAAGTGAAGAGGAACTCAAAAGCCTCTTGATGAAAGTGAAAGAGGAGAGTGAAAAAGTTGGCTGAAAGCTCAACATTCAGAAAACGAAGATCATGGCATCCGGTCCCACCACTTCATGGGAAATAGATGGGGAAACAGTGGAAACAGTGTCAGACTTTATTTTTCTGGGCTCCAAAATCACTGCAGATGGTGACTGCAGCCATGAAATTAAAAGGCGCTTACTCCTTGGAAGGAAAGTTATCACCAACCTAGATAGCATGTTCAAAAGCAGAGACATTACTTTGCCAACAAAGGTTCGTCTAGTCAAGGCTATGGTTTTTCCTGTGGTCATGTATGGATGTGAGAGTTGGACTGTGAAGAAGACTGAGCGCCAAAGAATTGATGCTTTTGAATTGTGGTGTTGGAGGAGACTCTTGAGAGTCCCTTGGACTGCAAGGAGATCCAACCAGTCCATTCTGAAGGAGATCAGCCTTGGGATTGCTTTGGAAGGAATGATGCTAAAGCTGAAACTCCAGTACTTTGGCCACCTCGTGTGAAGAGTTGACTGATTGGAAAAGACTCTGATGCTGGGAGGGATTGGGGGCAGGAGGAGAAGGGGATGACAGAGGATGAGATGGCTAATGGCATCACTGACTCGATGGATGTGAGTCTCAGTGAACTCTGGGAGTTGGTGATGGACAGGGAGGCCTGGCATGCTGCAATTCATGGGGTCGCAAAGAGTCGGACACGACTGAGGGACTGATCTGATCTGAACAGGTGTAAGATGTTATCTCATTGTGAGTTTTATTTGCACTTCTCTGATGATTTGTGATTTTGAGCATCTTTTCTTGTATCTGTTGGTCATCTACACGTCTACTTTGGGAAAGTGTCTATTCACTTAAGAACAACCCATTGTGTTGAAATTTTTTTTTATCATAAACACATGTTGAATTTGTAAAATGTTTTTCAGCATCCATTGAGATGATCATATTTTTATCCTTCATTTTGTTAATGTAGTCTATCACATTGATTGATTTGTGGATGCCAAACCATCCTTGCACCCCTGGATAATATCGCACTTGATCATGGTGTATAATCCTTTTACTATATTGTTGATTTTGACTTACCAAGATTTTGTTGATAATTTTCGACTCTATGGTCATCAGGGATATTGGTGTATAATTTTCTTTTCTTGTGGAGTCCTTGTCTGGTTTTGGTAATTGGCCTTGTAAAATGAGTTCAAAAGTATCCCCTCCTCTTCAATTTTTTAAGAAAGATTGGCATTAATTTTTCTTTAAATGCTTGATGGCTTCTCAGGTGTTGTTAGTGGTAAAGAATCTGCCTGCCAGTGCAGGAGCTGTAGGAGATGTGGGTTTGATCCCTGGGTCAGGAACATCCCCTGGAGGAAGCCATGGCAACCCACTCCAGTATTCTTGCTTGGAAAATTCCATGGACAGAGGGGCCTGGTGGATTACAGTCCATGGGGTTGCAAAGATTTGGACATGACTGAGCAACTGAGCACACACACACAAATATTGGATAGAATTCAACAGTGAAGACTTCAGCTCTTAGACTTTTGTTTGGGGGGAGGTGTTTTTTTTAAATCATTTTATTTTTTTATTTTTGGCTGTGCTGGGTTTTTGCTGCTGCTGGTCTTTTCTCGGGCTTGTGTGAGGACAGCAAGGGCTGCTCTCTGGTTGTGGTGCATGGTCTTCTCCTTGCAGTGGCTTCTCTTATTGGGGAGCATGGGCTCTGGGGTGTCCAGGCATCAGGAGTTGTAGCTCTTGGGCTCTGGAGTGCAGGCTCAATAGTTGTGGTGCATGGGCTTAGTTGCTCTGGGGTGTGTGGGATCTTCCCAGATCAAGGATCAAAGCCATGTCTCCTGCATTGGCAGGTGGATTCTTTACCACTGAGCCACCAGGGAAGCCCTTGGGGAAGGTTTTTGATTACCTAGCCAATCTTCTAACTGGTAATTCTCTGTTCAGATATTTCTGTTTCCTCATAATTCAGTTTGGTAGGTTGTATATTTCCAGGGATTTACCCATTTCTTCTAGGTTGTCCAATTTGTTGGTATCTAGTTACTCATAGTAGTCTCCTATGATTTTGTACTTTTGTGGTATCAGTTATAGTGTCTCCTCTTCCATTTCTGATTTTATTTATTTGAATTCTTTATTTTTCTTGGTAAGTCTAGCTTATTGCTAATTATATTTTTCAAAAAACAAAAAAATGATTTACCTTTAATTGAAAGTATCTTTCGTATTTTACATTTTAAAAAAATTTGCAATAACTATATGCTAATATAAATAAAAGTTGTCCTTTCCTGTAATTGGTTTTAAAAACTCTTTTCCTTCCAGTGACAGGGTTTAATTAATAAATTAATCTAATTGTCCAACACACATCTATTGAGAGTCTATCCCGTTCTAGGCACCGAGGATACAGAAATGTGCAAGGAAGATCTGCTCTCTGCCCTTAGTAGCATTGACAGTACGGGAAACAACCTAAGCCAATCTGTGGTCCTCTGAACTGAGCTTAGCACAGTAGCTACAGCATGATCTGGCTCCGCATGACTTATGTAGCACCACTTCCCACATCCTGCAACCCACCTTTATCTCTAGCCATATTTATGGTTCCCAGGACATACCAAGCGTGGTACCTCCATGCCGTTGCATGTACTAAGGCCTCTCCCCAGAATGCCCCTGCTCTTTCCTCCCTCCTCACTTTCTCCATGTCATACTTAGCCTTCAAGATTCATCTTAAACATCAACCTTGGAAGCATCTCTTAATACCACTTCCCCCAGTGAGATTGGAAGTCCTGTTTTTTTTTGGCAGAGGGGCTGTATTCCAAATACTAGTCAGGAGACAGGGAAGATGAAACCAATTATTCAATAACTAAAATGAGCTAAAAGATGGTGAGGGTCGTAAGAGAATATCAGTGAAGTTCCTTAGGCATCCAACCTGGGGGTGAGGAAAACAGAGAAGGCCTTTGGAGATTCAAAACTGGAGCAGAGATTGAGCACCATTGACATTTTGGCCAGACACCTCTTTGTGGTAGGCAGGTGGTCCTGTGTCCTATGGGGTGTTGAGCAGGGTTTCTTCCAGTTATGAGAAGCAAAATTGCCTCTGGACATTGTCCAATGTTCCCTGAGGGCAAAATCAGCCCCCATCTCTCCCCAGCCCTCTTCCCTTCCCCACCTGTTCATGAACCAGTGAACTAGCCCTTTAACTTGGGCATGCCTAATCCCCACAAGGACCCCCACTGCTGTGATCACCCTTGAGAGATGCTACAGAGAAAATGGGCTCTGTGCAGCCAGCAAAGCCCTGCCTGTTTTACAATCAGGCATACTAGGAATGGGCTTCCCTGCTGGCTCAGTGGTAAAGAACCTGCCTGACAATGCAAGAGACACTGCTTTGATCCCTGGATGGGGAAGATCCTCTGGAGAAGGAAATGGGAACCCACTCTAATATTCTTACCTGAGAAATCCCTTGGACAGAGGAGCCTGGCAGGCTACAGTCCATGAGGTCGTAAAGAGTCAGACACAACTTAGTGACTAAATAAACAAGCCCAAATATAACTCTATCATAACATTTACTGAATAAACTTGCTGTAACTACTATATGCCAATTGTGCAACTTTATACAAAATAAAAATTTTTTAAAGAATTATCTCCTGTTAGAGGAAAATGACAGAGAAGGCGATGGCACCTCACTCCAGTACTCTTGCCTGGAAAATCCCATGGACGGAGGAGCCTGGTAGGCTGCAGTCCATGGGGTCGCTAAGAGTCGGACACAACTGAGCGACTTCACTTTCACTTTTCACTTTCATGCATTGGAGAAGGAAATGGCAACCCACTCCAGTGTTATTGCCTGGAGAATCCCAGGAACGGAGGAGCCTGGTGGGCTGCTGTCTATGGGGTCACACAGAGTCGGACACGACTTAAGCGACTTAGCAGCAGCAGCAGCAGCAGCAGAGGAAAATGAAGTTATAATTTAGTTAATTGTGACTTTATTGGGCTAAGAATGAACATGGAAGCATACCTTTTCTGTATCATGTTCTTCTATTCCATTTCTATATGCCCATCTCTCCTGATCCCATTTCACCAACCAACAGGTGGGCAGACATGGTGGGGCTGTGGTTCAGAGGCTGAATCACTTTCGGTGGAGAGTCTGGCTTCCCCAGCAGGGAGATAATGCAGTGTCCTTTGCAGATCCAAACAGAAAGTTGCTTTCCCCTCCTCTCCTAGTCACTAGTCACACCCCTAATTTTGAGGAGGTGTTTGGAAACATCAGTCATTGAGACAAAACTTCACCCCAACCATCTAGAATAATATAGCCCAGCATATGCCCTGGGTGGGACCCCCCCAGGATAAGACCCCACAGAGAAGGGGGTTCCTCTTTGATCAAAATTTTTGATTGTTGAGCTGGGAAGGGGGGTGATGGCTGGAGAAGAAGTTCTAGAGGTACACGCTGTCATGTTGAAAGATGCCTGTGCAGTTTTTGCCCTAAGTTTCTGAGGTTCAGTTCAGTTTAAGGAAGATTTATGGGGTGTGGGAGGACCAGGTGCTAGAGAGACGTAACAGTTAGCAAGGGAGATGCAATCCTGCCCGTACAGCACTGGTGGGCAAGTGAATGCAGAGAGACACAGACAAGTGTGATAAGGGATGTACAAGAGGGTAAAAGACCAGCCTGAAGGAGAGGACATTATACACCTGCTAATCAAAGAACATGAATGGACCTGTCTAATCTATCTGTGTGAAAGACTAGGTAGTTGGCCTGACTCATACCTCTTCAGAGAAAGAGAGACTTGAAGATCTGCATTGGGCAACATAATGTCTACAGTCTAGATGTCCCTTTTCTCAGCTTCTCAAGGAACTAATATGAGAGTCAACAGAGCCAGTGATGACAGAGTCAGTGATGGCTGGCGGGGGACAGAGTGAGAAAGGTCTCTGGCAGGGGGATGTCTGTGAGGCTAGCTGTCACAGCCATGACTGGGTTCCAGCGGTCAGGAAGTAAGTGCCAGCTTGGTGGCTGACAGGGCAAGGTGACTGGCAGCCAAGAGAGCCCGCAGAGAAGAGTGGAAGCAACATGGCACTCGAGGGCAAGGAAGAGCAGCCTGAACAATAATACCTGGGGTCCATGCATTCCTCTGGAAGGGGAGAAATAAGAGAGAGTCTGACTCCTTTTCCTGAAGACTTCTGATTGAGTTATGGGCGTTTGTTACTCGAAAGGGAACGATCCTTACAGGATTCGGTTTCTTCTGGGTGGTGAGTGAACTTCCTGGGTTGACCAGAACGTTCCTTTGGGTTTCCCACGTGTTACAGAAAAACCTGAGTGAACTTTTTGGCCAACTGAGTATACTCTCTCCAGGACATTCTTTTATCACTCTATGTTGTGTAACCAAACCAATAAGAGGATGATATTTAATATTTATATCAAATCTTTAATTAAATACCCAAAGCCTAATAATATGGCAAGGGAGCTAAGAAAAGTAAAAAAAATAAAAATAATAAAAATCCTGTCCCCTTTTCACAAAGCCTTTGAAAACTTCTGTATTCATGGTAATTGGCAGTTTACAACCATGCTGTTGCCCGAGATGGCTGTTAGGGCCAGGGCACAGATACGATCCCCTGATAGTGAGGTTCCCTGACAACTTAGTCCCTTAAACAGTGTTAGAGACAGACTGTAAAACAGGATTCTGTAGTTTGTCAGGGTGTGTTTAACAAGACTTTGGTGTCTATTTGGTATTTTTATGAGTGGAGCAGCAAGGCAGTGGTCCCGGCCCCCAGTCTAGTTATGATAGCAAAAACCAGGGCAAATTCTGAGAGCTACTAAACACATTTTAGAATTAAAGATGTTTAAATATTTTGATAGTGCTCTCTCTAAAATAAACTAAAACACAGAAAATTCATTAATTTACTAAATACTCAGACCTCGAAAAGTCCTTTTGTAAAGACATCTAGGAAGAAAGTGTCTAGAAATTTAAATAAATTGAACAGCTGTCACTAGAAACTTCTTTAAACCATAATCCAAACTGACACCTTCATTTTCTTTACATTAAAAACCAGAGCCCCTCTTCTGCTATTGTCATGAATTACTGACATGAGTTACAAACTGCTCTAGGGTGTAGAGCATACCAATCTCCTTAACAGAATGATAAATTGATGCATATCAAAGAAACGGCCATTTACTACTGACCAAATTCAAATCCTTGTCATCATGAAAGCAATAAATAACCAACCTTTGATTGAAATGCATGGTATACTCACCCCACTTCCAACACTTGCATGGCCCAGGCAAAAGCAACAATAGAAACCCACATGGCATAGCTTTAAACAGCGGTCCCCAATATTTTTGGTCCAGGGACCAGTTTATTGGAAGACACTTTTTCCATGGATGGGTGGCAGGGATGTTTCTGGATGATTCAGTCACATTAAATGTATTGTTCACTTTATTTCTATTATTATTACATCAGTTATACCTCCAAATCATCAGGCATTGGATCCCAGAGGTTGGGGATCCCTAGAAAGGTTAAACAAAACTAGCGAGTTGCTAAACAAAATATGTTCTATCCTCCTATATTGATTGATGTACTTTCATGATTGGAAGTCAAGGTCAGATTTAGAATTCTTAGACTACTTAGTGTTGAATGTCCACAGCCCCTGGCCTCTTGTCTTCCCATCACCACCTCCATCCGGTACTGTGGGTTCCTTGTGGCATTTGGCACATGTGGGCACCCTAGTCTTGCACAGAATCTCTGTCCACATTCTGCCACCTCCATAACAGCTGTCCCGTGGGCTGGGAGTGGGTATCCTGGCGATTCTGCTTGCCCTTGCACCAGACCCAGAGAAGAGACCAGGGCAAGCCCTGGAAGAGGGCTCAGGGTTGTTTGGGAAGGGAACGCCACGGTCTTCTGAGAGAGGTCGTGAGCTCCAAGTTCGTGTGTCCTTTTGCCCATGAAGGTGGGGGTGATGGGTGGAGAAGAGCCAGAGGGAGCTCATATGCATGGAGTCCAGGGCAGGAAGCTTTCTTGCCCACATTGTAGGGTGGGCACCAGGTAACTTCCGGGTACTTGCCTAAATGCTTAAACCACCCCGCTCCTATTTAACAGTGTTACTAAAATACATACTCTTCAGTCCATCTTGTTTATTTTCTTAAGATAATTGCTTTTATAAGCTTCTGGACAACCACGAAAATATGCCATTATTCATGGGAATATATAGGCCAGAGAAGGCAAAGGAGCGTCCAGATATTACCGGAAGTTTGAGCTGCAGAGAGGATGTAGAAAATGGAACTGAAACCACCCTTTCACCTTTGAGGATCCTCCTTCAAACATGGCAGACTTCCTGAAACAAGCAAACGCCTGGACTCCTTCGGTCAGGCAGACCCTCTTCCCAGTGGCCGCTGTGCTGCTGGCTGTCTCTCTTCCCTTTTCAAGGATGTCAGCAGGCGACCTGTGCTCAACCATCATCACCTCTCTCTGGTACTCATCTCTTAGCTCTTGCCACCTATATCTTCCTGTGTGACATCAGCGGTTTCTGTGTAGGTCAAGACCTGACCTGGTTATGTGCCTTTTCTCCGGCAGAAGCGTTGATTCACCTTTCTCTGCTTACCTCCTGTTGAGTGACTCATCTGGGGGAGGAGTGGGAAGACCAACTGCATCTGAAAAAAAAAAATGTGCCTAGACATTTAATTGCTCTGTATTTCATATTGGATTTCACTATTTCAACCAGTCTGATCAGAGAGATGAGAATCAGGCTACATGTTGACATTTCGTCATCTCATTTTGGGAACTAGAAAATAAAAAAAGAACGCATCTTTTCTACTGGTGGAGGGGGGTGGCATCTCTCTTTCACCTCGACTGTGTTCTTTAAGCTCATTTCCTGCCTGCCAGGGCAATTTCAGGTTCAACCTTTTTTTTTTTTTTTTTAATGTTGTGAATCATATCAGTGACTCAAAGCCAATTTGGAGAGGGGAAAAAAAAAAGTTAAGCTGGCTGTTTATAAAGAATCAAGCCTAGTTGGGAATGTGAATTATTATTCTTGGAACTTTTGGCAAACACCCACTAAAGTATTATTCATTCCTTCATTCAGCAAAACTGTGTTGAAGCAAAAATATGCTCAATGGATGGTGTCATATGTAAAGGCAATTAAATATTCTTTTCTGAAAGATGCATAGGTTTTTTTTTTTAAGTTGGATTCTTAACTCTTCTCATAAGGGGAACAAAATTTAGAAGTGGTGGTTGCTATAAATTTGTCAACTGTGTTGTTTTAAAAAGAGAATTATAGAGTTCGTCAACCCAGACATACTGTGATAAGGAGTTGATACATTAAACACTTATTTTCTAAGTCATAGAGCTGGGAGACACCTCAAGGATTATATTTACTTCCCAATTTCGCAAATGAGAAAAGGGAATCCCAGAGAGGGTGATGACTTCCTCAAGGTTGCACAGCTGGTCAGCCTGTGTCAGAGCTGGGCGGGAAACATCTTCTCTCTTTCTATGAGTAAGCTCCCTCTCCAGGAACAATCATGTATAATTATTGTTTATTTATTATGAGAGCAAGGCACTTTCTCTTACACTGAATTACTTAATATTCATACACCATTACAAAATAGGTATTATTCTCTTTACTTTAGAGAAAGAGAAAGCAAGTCTAAGCCTAAATATCATTTAACCAACAATTTCCTGATTGGCTAGGGACAGAGCTAGAACTGGAGAAGGCAAAAATCTGATTCCCAAGGTCATATTTTTCCATATTTCAACACCACTCTACCCTACACCATGCTTCCAGAAAGCGTCTTATGGTTGTCATCTTTTCTTATATACACAAGACAGAACGGGGCTGAATGAGATTCTGTCCCCAAATTGATATGTTTGTTTATGGGGTCGTTCATTGTTTTATTCATTATTCTCTCTGTAAAGCACAGCTAGGTTTTATGCAAGATAAGAAGAATGAGTAAAATACATACCTGCCCTTTAAGATATTCGGTGTCTGTAAGGGGACATAAGATTTGTTCACAAATAACTACTGTACAGGGTAAAATGTAGAAACAAATTAAAAGTGGTAGAAGGTGTTACAGGAATTCCCATGGTGGAGGAAAGTAAGATAATTTTGTACAGTTAAGAAGGTTTAAGAACTCTGGGGTGGAAATATCTTGGAAAGATTATGAGTTGTTTTACTCTTTGACCTCTAGGTGGCAGAAGTGAGGGAGTACATGTGTATGGAGATTTCCTTCCAGGAGAATGGGCACAAAGTTTTATAAGAAAAATAATTTGAATGAATGAACTTGAGGGGAAGATAAGGAAGTTTGAGTTTTCCAAGTGGGTCCTTGGAAGATAACCCCAAAAAGCTTCTAAACTTCCAGATAGTCTTGTCTTCTAGAATGTGAAAATTTCAATACTAACTATAATTAATAACTAAAAATACATATTTGTTACATTTGCTGGGCTCTCACCCTGAGTTATGTAATTGATGGATAAGCAACCATTCAGACTTTGATGGAAACAAGTAAAAAGTTGAATAGGAAGAGATTCAGTTGGGCAAGAGCAGCAATCAGTTATTTTTGCAGGAAATTTTGCAATTCTACGTGGCTACTCTATAGGGAAATAAAATAAAAATCAAATATCTTAACTTGTGAAATTATACAAGATTTTTATGGTATCTTTGGGCATCTTAAACTTTAATAGCTTAGATTGAAGGCAGAGAAAAAATTCAAAGCACATTCAGACCTGTTTTTTGTTTGTACCTTAATAGCACAATGAATCCTAATTCTGGGTATGAGATTATTTGGAAAAGAATGAAAAAAAGGCCTATAAATGAGAAGGAAAGCATGCCCTAAGACTTGTTAAATTAAAGCCCATAGTAACAGGAGAAGAAAAATTTCACTTTGCCTTTGAATGTTATTTTCAGATTTATTACTAACATGCTCACAACCTACTGTTTATAAAATTTGAAGAATAATAATAACTGCAACTTCCAAAAGAGGTATAAAGAGGACTTCAACTGCATCTGTGATATTTTATTTCCTCAGAAACATCTGAAGTAAACACAGGGAAAATGAGAACAATCTGGATGGTGGTGACTAAGAGCCTATTATTTTGTTCTCCCTGGTTTTATTTTCTGTTTGAAATACCTCATAATAAAACACCTGTACACAGGCTTTCTGAAGCCATGATCACTTTTAAAGTCATCAAATTATTCTGTACACCCACTCTTTTAATCAGTGTTTTGATTTACCACTGGGGAAATTATACCACCAGAATGACAGGCTAGAGGGATGAGAACTTCCAACCAATTAGTGGAGGTAGGGAAAGTGATGGGAAGAGGGGTGGGGAATTTGGAGGGGCAGTTCAGTTCAGTTCAATCGCTCAGTCGTGTCTGACTCTTTGCGACCTCGTGAACTGCAGCATGCCAGGCCTCCCTGTCCATCACCAACTCCCGGAGTTCACCCAAATCCATGTCCATTGACTCAGTGATGCCATCCAACCATCTTATCCTCTGTTGTCCCCTTCTTCTCATGTCTTCAATCTTTCCCACCATCAGGGTCTTTTCAAATGAGTCAGCCCTTCGCATCAGGTGGCCTAAGTATTGGAGTTTCCTGCTTCAGCATCAGTCCTTCCAATGAACACCCAGGACTGATCTCCTTTAGGATGGACTGGTTGGATGTCCTTGCAGTCCAAGGGACTCTTCAAGAGTCTTCTCCAACACCCAGTTCAAAAGCATCAATTCTTCAGCACTCAGCTTTCTTTATAGTCCAACTCTCATATCCATACATTACTACTGGGAAAACCATAGCCTTGACTAGATGGACCTTTGTTGACAAAGTAATGTCTCTGCTTTTTAATATGCTATCTAGGTTGGTCATAATTTTCCTTCCAAGGAGTAAACATCTTTTAATTTCATGGCTGCAATCACCATTTGCAGTGATTTTGGAGCCCCCAAAAATAAAGTCAGCCACTGTTTCCACTGTTTCCCCATCTAATTCCCATGAAGTGATGAGACAGGATGCCATGATCTTAGTTTTCTGAATGTTGAGCTTTAAGCCAACTTTTTCACTCTCCACTTTCACTTTCATCAAGAGGATCTTTAGTTCTTCTTCATTTTCTGCCATGAGGGTGGTGTCATCTGCATATCTGAGGTTATTGATATTTCTCCCAGCAATCTTGATCCCATCTTGTGCTTCTTCCAGCCCAGCATTTCTCATGATGTGCTCTGCATATAAGTTAAATAAGCAAGGTGACCATATACAGCCTTGACGTACTCCTTTTTCTCTTTGGACCAGTCTGATATTCCATGTTTGGTTCTAACTGTTGCTTCCTGACCTGCATACAGGTTTCTCAAGAGGCAGGTCAGGTGGTCTGGTATTCCCATCTCTTTCAGAATTTTCCACAGTTTATTGTGATCCACACAGTCAAAGGCTTTGGCATAGTCAATAAAGCAGAAATAGATGTTTTTCTGGAACTCTCTTGCTTTTTCAATCATCCAGCAGATGTTGGCAGTTTGATCTCTGGTTCCTCTGGCTTTTCTAAATCCACCTTGAACATCTGGAAGTTCATGGTTCATGTATTGCTGAAGTCTGGCTTGGAGAATTTTGAGTATTACTTTGCTAGTGTATGAGATGTGTGCGGTAGTTTGAGCATTCTTTGGCATTGCCTTTCCTAGGGATTGGGATGAAAACTGATCTTTTCCAGTCCTGTGGCCACTGCTGAGTTTTCTAAATTTGCAGACATTTTGAGTGCAGCACTTTCACAGCATCATCTTTTAGGATTTGAAATAGGTCAACTGGAATTCCGTCACCTCCACTAGCTTTGTTTGTAGTGATTCTTCCTAAGGCCCACTTGACTTCACATTCTAGGATGTCTGGCTCTAGGTGAGTGATTACACCATTGTGATTATCTGGATCCTGAAGATCTTTTTTTTTTTTGTACAGTTCTTCAAGAACTTGTCTATTCTTAGCATCACCAATGGAGAAGGCAATGGCAACCCACTCCAGTACTCTTGCCTGGAGAATCCCATGGACGGAGGAGCCTGGTAGGCTATAGTCCACAGGGTCGCTAAGAGTTGGACACAACTGAGCGACTTCACTTTCCCTTTTCACTTTCATGTATTGGAGAAGGAAATGGCAACCCACTCCAGTGTTCTTGCCTGGAGAATCCCAGGGACAGAGGAGCCTGTTGGGTGCCGTCTATGAGGTCACACAAAGTCGGACACCACTGACGTGACTTAGCAGCATCACCAAAGCTGGTTGCTGTCGTTGTGCACAGTGGGGGCGGGGCGGGGAGGAATCTGCGGGGAGGAGTTCTTCTCTCTGAGTCCCCTTCCCTTGGCAGTAGGCATTGGTTAGGTTCCTTCTGAGATTATCTGGCTACTGGAGGACTAAAGAATGTCTTTTCAAGAGTCTAGGAAAGGTTTTCTACCCACAAAACTTGGGGAAACCTCTCAAATATTTTGTGAAATGTCATGTTATATTTAGGTTGTCAGAAATACAGGAAAGAAGGGCCAAGTGTGTGGTATCCAACTAGGTATCACCAAGGTGTCAACTAGCTCATCTTTTACTACTAGCTCTCTTCCTCTGTCTCGTAGCACGCTTTGAATGAGAGGGCAGGAGGTGTAGCCACAGAAGGCCTCATGGAAAAGGATGGTGTTTATGGGAAAATACTTTAGGAAATGTCCAGGCTTCTCACTACGATTCTTTGATTTGCCCTGTCAGTCATTTAGCCCTGGGGTTCCCCACAGCTGTCAGATACAGTCTCAGGCAGAATAGGAGAAAGGTGTTCTTACTACCTGATGTGAAGGATCGAGTGCTTCTAATGAGGTGGCTACTACACGCAACATTTCTTTGTGTACATTACCTTGTTTGATTCTCACATCATTCTTGAAGACAGGAAGTGTCCCTATCTTAATTATAAGAAAACAGGTGCAGCATTATGGGAAGAGTATGGAAGTTTCTTAAAAAAGTAAGACTAGAGCTACCATATGATCCAGCAATCTCACTCCTGGGCATATATCAAAAAGATGAAAACTCTAATTTGAAAAGATGCATCCTAGTGTTCACAGCAGCACTATTTATAATAGTCAAGACACGGAAACAACCCGAACTCACATCAACACATGACTGATTTAAGAAGATGCAGATGCATATATATACACACACACAAAATGGAATACTACTCAACCATAAAAGAATGAAATATTGCCATTTGCAGCAGCATAGATACACCTAGAGAATATAATACTAAGTGAAATAAGTCAGAGATAAAGCAAACATTATAAGATATTACTTAAATGTGGAATCTGAAAAATTATGCAAATGCAAATGAATCTGTATACAAAGCAGAAACAGACTCACAGACATAGAAAACAAACTTATGGTTATCAAAGGGGGACATTTGGGGGAGGGATAGATTAGGAGTTTGGAATGAACAGACACACCACTGTATTTAAAATAGATAAACAGCAAGGATTTATATATAACACAGGGAATGGTATTCAACATCTTGTAATAACCTGTAATGGAATATAATCTGATATATATAACTGAATCACTATGCTGTACACCGGAAACTAATACAATATTGTAAATCATCAATTGTAAAATATTATTGTAAAAATACATCGATTAAAAAAGAAGAAGAAAACTGTCTCAGAAGTTTAAATGACTTGACAAAAGTCACTTAGTAAATGATAGAGCCAGGATTTGAACCCAGGTCTGTTTGATGCCACAGATTACGTTCTTTTTAAAACCCCTTCCTTTACAATCATCTTCAGAGGCTCTCAGCTTCCTTTATGTACCGTTCTGAGAGCGGTAGGGATGGGGTACATGGAGACAGACTATAAGGGTCTAGCAGTAGTCTCAGAGCTGGAGTAATATGTCCCTCCCCTTCAAGTCTGGTCTCTCTGGATCCTACGTCCTCGTATCTCCTTGGGGACCTTGCCCATCACTGTGAGGTACCCACTCTCCCCCTCCAGTTGGCAGCATCCCTTCCATGTACAGTGTGTGCAAGTCTCTCTTATCTTTCCAGACGCTCTCCTGTGACCCTGCATTTCCTTTCACTATTGCCAGCATGGTAACCATTAGTCACACGTGGCTGGTGAGTACTTGAAATATGGCCAGAGCAACTGAGGAACTATATTTTACATTTTATTTCAAGTAATTTTCATTTTAACTTAGAAACCTAAAGCAGTGTGAAACACTTTCCCATTACACACAACTCTACCATTCTGGTAGAGCTGTATTTCACTTCAA
This sequence comes from Bos taurus, assembly GCF_002263795.3. Lineage (NCBI taxonomy): Eukaryota > Metazoa > Chordata > Mammalia > Artiodactyla > Bovidae > Bos > Bos taurus. Next base: position 37,697,954 of record NC_037350.1, read on the forward strand.
CCATTGCATCACACAGTAATGTAGTACACGTATAGAGTGTGTGTTATCTAGTATTACTCATAAACACATCACCTCTCTAATTGGTCAATACTCAGTGTGAATTCTTTTTTTTTTTATGTATACCATTGTGACATTGTAAAGTGTTTATTTGAATATTTTTGGCAGAGAGCACAAATTAAACTCACACCTACTGAATCATAATTGAGAAATACATTTAAATATGATCATTTTAATTTTTACTATAGTATCTCTAAGTCATTTTCTAGTCATCTGTCATAGTTATTTGTAAGTCTTTTATCTTCTATTAAACACTGAAACTCTTAAGAGGTAGATCTATAAGTGCAGAAAAACTTGAAGTTTAAAATGAAGGTACACTCCTGATGCAGAGTAGAGATGTAGAGGGTGGTACTACAAATGGACCGCTGATGAAAAAGACTGAAAAGAGAGACCGATTTCACAATAAATGGTAATTGCAATTTGCTTCAGCGGAGCAAAATGCAGAAGCTGTTACGCGAAACAAAAATCCACTTGTGTTGTTTTCATCATATAACTATTGAACACCATGTCCTAAAGTGAGTTCCACAAAACATTAATCAGGAGGGATGTTCAAAGCAAGAGGGTCTGTGGTCAAATAAGTTTTGGATGTGGTGACTATTTTAATTCTTTACTGGAGATTCACAGTGTAACTTAGCATGTTAAAAGCATTGCGACATCTGGTTTTAAAAGAAAAAAGAGAGAGAGATTTTAAAAATCTGATTTAATCCAGTGTTCCCTAAAGCTATTTTCACTCTAAAGCTTATGTTTTATTTTGATTGATCTATTCAGATCATGTATTAGAGCATGACACTACTACTGCCAGAAAACTGACTCTTGTTCTCACACAGTGGATAAACCTTTGGGCAGGAAGTTCTTGGCTAGTGGACGGGCCCCTTCCACATCATGCAGGCAGAATTCTCTGGCCTGTGATATGATGTGCACAGAAGAATAAATATAATTCAAACTGATTAAATAAGACTCCAGGAAGGGGACTTCCCTGGTGGTCCAATGGCTAAGACACTGCATTTCCAATGCAAGGGACCCCGGTTCCATCCCTGGTCAGGGAACTAGATCTCACATGCTGCAGCTAATACTCAGTGCAGTCAAATAAACTTAAAAATCCAGGAAGTGTGTTCAGGAACTTGGAAGGGAGTGGACTGGAAGTTTGGTGACAAACAGGTCTGGATCAGAGGCCTATGGTTGGGCGTGTGAAAATGCTATACCCATCAGAAAGTATGGGTCATGGGAGATGCATCTAGCCAGTTGACATGAGCAAGGCCCCTGTCATTGGCCATTCAGGAACTGGGCACTTGAATGGAGTAGCCACAGTACAGAGATATAGACTGATTTGGGAAAAAGTGTCATGCTAGCAAATATTGAGTCTTCTAATCCAAATTATAATCTTGGATGAATGAGGTATAATCTCTCCATTTTGTTGTTGTTGTTCAGTCGCTAAGTCATCTTGGACTCTTTGTGACCCCATGGATGGCAGCACGCCAGGCTCCCCTGTCCTTCACTATCTCCTGGAGTTTGCTCAGATTCATGTCCGTTGAATTGGCGATGCTGTCTAACAATCTCATCCTCTACTGCTCCCCCCCACCCCGCCCCCCGCTTTGCTTCAATCTTTCCCAGCATCAGGGTCTTTTCCAATGAGTTGGCTCTTTGCATCACGTGGCCAAAGTATTGGAGCTTTAGCATCAGTCCTTCCAATGAATATTCAGGGTTGATTTCCTTTAAGATCAACTAGTTTGATTTGCCGTCCAAGGGGCTCTCAAGAGTCTTCTCCAGTACCACCAATTCCTTTTGTTTTGACCTCCTTTAATTTTTCTCTGTTTTTATGTGTTTTGTGCTTTTCAGTGTAAAGATCTCAATTTTAATTATATATATATCTTTCTCTTCATTTTTTTCCTTGTAGATACCTGAAAAAATTCTCAGAAAAATAATTGAGCATATCTGTAGCCCACAAAGTATTGTTCCCACAAGTAAAATGCTGTGAGCAGAGCAAAGCCAGAAAGAACTTCAGTAGAAAATAAGAATATAACAATATTTTTTAATTTAAGAAATTTATTAATCAAAAGTTTTGTACAAAAATTTGAACAAAATTAAAAAAAAATTAACTTGGATGGTAGTTTCATTATTCACTCATTTATTTTACAAATGTTTCTTTTTTAAAGTTTAGCATTTTCTTATTGAGGTATAGATAAGGTAAGCAAATTCTTAATAAAGGTAGGCAGAGTAATATATTTTCCTAGCCACTGTAGGAAAAAGGATTTGTTTTGAATTTGGGGCCATGGTTTCTTACTGAGTTCTCATTGGAAGTCTTCCTGATGTCTGACTGCTCAATACCTTTGGAAAACATACAGCAATCTCTACCGGGTTAGAGACAAATTATGTAGATAATTCTTCCTGCAAGAAATAACCTCTTGTCTAAGTCTTTAGAAGTTACTGGTAGAGAGAGAAAAACATTAAAATAAGGATAACTAGAGTTGCATTTTATGATGCCTGTAAAAATCCACAACCCAGAGATAAAGCATTGACATTTTATTGTAAAAAGACACAGTGTTGGCTAAAAGGTGGACACATGTACTTCAGTTAGAAGTAGGGGTTAGAGAGGAGAAAGGGGAACCAGAACCATCACTGTCTCCCGCTGGCTCTGCAGCTCCCGCGTGCTTCATTAGCCACGGGAGAGAGAGTTCTTTGAATTAAGAAATCATTGAAAATAATTTGCAGAGAGCAGGGATATGTCAAGTGTGAGAAGTTCCTCATAGAGGAGCACTTCAGGGCTAAAGATGAGGAGGCTGACAGCAGTTTGGAATCTCAGGATCTTATTCCGGCAGCTTGAAAGAGCACCCAATTAGCATCGTGGTTATGTTAAAAATAAAATGAGGGAACCAAGATACTGTATGGTCTTGGGCCAGGACATTTTCAGTGGCGAGAAACCTTTATGTACTCAAGGAATTCGGCCAGTCCTGTTTGTTTGCTTTCTCTGGGGAGTGGCCTAACAGCATCACAGGTTTTTTCCTCCCAGTTTTATTGAGAGAAAAAAAAATTGTTTTCTCCTTGTGATGAGAACTCTTAGGATTTCCTCTCTTAACTATTTTCTTATGTAGCAAATGGCTGCGTTAACTATAGTCTTCATGTTGCTTGTTATATCCCTGAAAGTGAGTGTTAGTCGCTCTGTCGTGTCCGACTCCTTGCGACACAATGGACTGTAGATTGCCAGCCTCCTCTGCCCATAGAATTCTCCAGGCCAGAATACTGGAGTGGATTGCCTTTTCCTTCTCCAGGGAATCTTCCTGACCCAGGGATTCAACCTGGGTCTCCTGCATTGCAGGCAGATTCTTTACTGACTGAGCTGCCAGGGAAGCCCCTGCTGCTGTTAAGTCACTTCAGTCGTGTCCGACTCTGTGTGACCCCATAGACCCCTATTACCTCCCTAATACTTGTTTTTTTTTCTTTTTTTTTATTTTATTTTTTAATAAATTTATTTATTTTAATTGGAGGCTAATTGCTTTACAATATTGTATTGGTTTTGCCATACATCAACATGACTCCGCCACGGATATACACGTACCTAATACTTGTTTATCTTAAAACTTTGTACTTTTGACCACCTTCTTCCAATTCCCTCTCCCATAAATCTTATCTCTTTTTCTATGGGGTGTTGTAGGACATGACTTCAAGGTCCATCCTGTTGTCATAAATGGTAGAATTTCCTTGTTTTTTTAAATGGCTATATTGTATTCCATTGTGTGTGTGTGTATGTGTGTGTGTGTGCATGTGTGTTTGTGTGTCAAAAAAAAGATTAGTGGATAAAGAAGTTGTGGTATATACAATATATATATATTTCAGTAAACATTTTATATATATACACACACACACACACACACCACACAAACACAATGGAGTACAATACATGGGGATACATATATCTTTGCAAGTTAGTGTTTTCGTTATCTTTGGATACATTCCCCAAAGCGGAATTTCTGGTAAGGTAGCTCTACTTTCAGTTTTTTTGAGGAACTTCGGTACTGTTTTGCATAGTGGCTGCACCAATTTACAATTTCTCCACCAGTGGACAAGGGTTCCCTTTTCTTCACATCCATGCCAGCATTTGTCTCTTGTCTCTTATTGCTGGCCATTTAAATAGGTGTGAGGTGATACCTCTTTTTAACTTGCATGCCCATAAAGACTAGTGATGCTGACGTTTGTGTATCTTCTTTGAAGAAATGTCTATTCAGGTCCTTCGCCTAGTTTTTAGTTGAGTTATTTGGCTTTTGCTATTGAGTTGGATGAATTCTTTATACATTTTGGATATTAAGCTCTTATTAGATACATGACTTGCAAACATTCTTCCCTTTCTGTAGATGTTCTTTTCACTGTGCTGATGGTTAGAATATACAATTTTTAGGTATATATATTTTGACCATAATTATGTGAAATAGTGTTTAGCAAAACATGATAGACATCATGCAAGGGGGAGGATGGCAGCAGTGGTGAAGTGTTTCGGTCTTTCCGAATCCACAGCCTGGTGGTCCAATTGTTTAGACTCTGTGCTTCCAATTCAGAGGGCATTAGGTTTGATCCCTGGTGAGGGAGCTAAGATCCCGTAATGAGGTGTAGCCCAAAAAACCCCACCCCCAAACAAACGAAAAACAGAACTAAAAACAAACAAAAGACCAGACAGGGAATAAAAGAGCTTTCTGAGCCTCACCTGGGTTTTGCCAGGTGCTCCTGAGTTTTCAACATAGATTTAAAAATGACATGACATGGAACAAACAAATCAGTGTTTTGATTTGGTAGCGCTTTACCGTGAGAATCTACAGAGATATTCCAGGGATGTTGCCGCTGTTCTAACTGTTCTGGATTCCTCTTTTATGTCTCTGGCATATTCTTCGGAGATCTTCAGATGATAAAAGACCATCGTTTGTGGACAGGCAAAATTTTTAGAGCAAAAGTTTCCTTGATCCCAGGATGGTAAATGAAGTTGGTTATTAAGTGGGTCACGTGCAAGACTGAGATACAAACAATCAAATGAGACGTTCTATGGGATGTGCGCCAGACTGCCCTTAGTCTGGGTAAGAGGAGCCCAGGTGTCGGGCCCATGATTGAGAGGGCCCTGTGCATGTCACACATGTACTAACAAGTAAAAACCCATGGGGTTCTGTACTCAGGGTCTAGTGCTGGCCCAGTAAAACTCGTATCCTTAAGACATCTGCCCTCTGTGAATACTGCTGAGGCCCCAGGAGCTGCTTCTTAATCTCTGTTGAGATTCTTGAAACAAAAGGCAAATGTCTGACTATTGTGAAGTGAGACTTGGTTGACACTGCTTTGGAAAGCCCGGTGGTTACAAGCAGTAGACATTAAGATAAATTAATAAACTAGTTAAACGCATGTTCTCAGAGAGTTGAAGGCAATGGATTTTTAGAAATATTGAAGCATAGCTGATTTACAATGTTAGTTTCAGGTGTACCACCCTGCAAAACCTAGATGAGGCTCAGAGAACGCCTGTGTTTCCTGGGTTTTGTTTGGTTTTGGTTCTGTTTTTTGTTGGTTTATTTGTTTTTGGCTGCATAGCACAGCATGTGGACTTTTTCAGATTCGTTTCCATTATAGATTATTATGGGATATTGAATATAGTTCAATATATAGTGGGTTCAATATATAGTGGGTCCTTCTTGGTTATTTATTTTTTGCATAGTAGTGTTTGTATGTTAATCCCAACCTCCTAATCTATCCTTTTCCCCCTTTCCCTCTTGGTAACCCTAAATTTGTTTTCTATGTCTGTAGGTCTATTTCTGTTTGGTGTATAAGTTGTTTTGTATAATTTTTAGATTGCACTTATAAGTGATGTCGTATGATATTTGTCTTTGTCTGACTTACTTCACGTAGTATGATAATCTCTAGGTCTACCCATGTTGTTGCAAATGGCATTATTTCATTCTTTTTCATGGCCGAGTAATACTCCATTGCTTAAATACCACATCTTCTGTCTTCATTCACCCTTCATTCATCTGTCCACTAAGGTTGCTTCCATGTCTTGGCTGTTGTAAATAGTGCTGCTATGAACAGAGGGGTGCATGTGTCTTTTCAGTTTATGGTTTTTCTCTCTTTAGCAATAGCCTCTATGACTGCCCACATGTTTCAGCATAACCATTACATATATGTGTTCCTAAAAGGTAACATGTAAATTAGATTTCTTAAGTGATTTAGAGGGCTCACTTCTTGAAATACTGCTAATGATCAGTTTAGTATTGTAGAGTGAAGATTTTTAATAAAGCAAGTTATCGTTTTTGTAATTTGCATATTTTTGGAAATCCATTCTTGGCTAAAGCAGTGATTCAACCCTGAATGTACCTTAGAATAATCTGGAGAGAGTTTAAAAAGTATTAATGGTCTGTCTTACCCCAGGAAATTTTCACCTAATTTGTCTGGAATAGGGCCCAAACATCAGCATTTTGTTAATGTATTTTTTTTGGCTTAAAAGTTTTACTTTGAAATAATTTAAATCCACAGGAAATTGGAAGGAATGTACAGGGAGATTCTGTGTGCTCTTCATCCCGTTCCCCCAGTGATAATCTTGCATTAAGTATACTGAAATATCGACTCCAGGAAAACAACGTTGGTACAGTCTTCAAGAGTTTATTCAGATTTCACCAGTGTTAATATGTTTGTGTGCATGGGTGTGTGTTTCTATGCAATTTTAGCACACGTGTAGAATTGTGTAACCACCACCACAATCAACATAGAGAACTGTGCCATCATCACAAGGTTCCCTCATGCTCTCCCACCTCTCCCCTCTGGCAACTTATCTGATCTCCATCCTGACAGTTTAATTTGGTATTTCAAGAACGCTATGTTGATGGGATCATGTAGCATGTGATGTTTTGGGGTGGGCTTTTTTTCACTCAGCATAATTCCCTTGAGATCCTTCTAAGTTGTGGATGTATCAACAGTTGGTTGCCTTTTATTGTTGTGCAGTATCCATGGAGGGCTTCCCTGGAGGCTCAGATAGTAAAGAATCTGCCTGCAAAGCAAGAGACCCAGGTTCGATCCCTGGATTGGGATGATCCTCTGGAGAAGAAAGTGGCTACCCACTCCAGTATTCTTGGCTGGAGAATTCCACAGACAGGGCTACAGTCCATGGGGTTGCAAAGAGTTGGACGTGAGTGAGTGACTAACACTTCATCCGATACGGAATGGGTGTTTCAGTCTATTTTACTATTCACCCACTGAAGGATGTTTGAGTTGTTTTCAGTTTGGGACTGTTATGAATAAAGCTGCTATAAACGATCATGTAGAGGTTTTTGTGTGAACCTAAGTTTTTACTTCTCTGAATAAATGACCAAGTGTGGAACTGATGGGTCACATGGTCTGCATATTCAAAGCTATGGTTTTTCCAGTAGTCATGTATGGATGTCTGAGTTGGACCATAAAGATGGCTGAGTCCCAAAGAACTGATGCATTTGAATTGTGGTGCTGGAGAAGACTCTTGAGAGTCCTGTGGACTACAAGGAGATCAAACCAGACAATCCTAAAGGAGATCAACCCTGAATATTTACTGGAAGGACTGATGCTGAAGCTCCAATACTTTATCTGATGTGAAGAGCTGACTCATTAGAAAAGACCCTGATGCCAGGAAAGACTGAGGGCAGGAGGAGAAGGGGACGACAGAGGATGAGAAGTTTTGATAGTGTCACTGACTCAATGGACATGCGTTTGAACAACTCCAGGAGATAGTGAAGGACAGGGAAGGCTGGCGTGCTGCAGTCCATGGGGTCGCAAAGAGTCGGACACGACTTAGCAACTGAACAACAATGGAACTACATGCTTAGTTTTATAAGAAACTGTCAAACTATTTTTCAGAGTAGCTGTACCATTTTGCATACCTACCACCAGTATATGAGTGGTCCAGTTTCTCTCCATTCTTAGCAGTGTTTGATGGTGATACTTTTTTTTTTAAAAGTAGCCATTCTAGTAAGGATGTAGTGATAGTTCATGATTTTGATTTACTGTTCCCCAGTTGCTAATGACATTGAACATCTTTTCATGGGTTCTGTTCACTGTCTGTATATCCTCTTAGGTGAAATGCCCCTTCGTGACTTTTGCCCATTTAAAAATTGGATTGTTGGCTTTTAACCATGAGTCCTGAGTTCTTTATATTTTTCTAGAAACAACTCTTTTGTAGGACATAGGGTTTATTTATATGTTCTCTCACTCTGTAGTGTCTTTTTATTTTCTTAGATGGGTCTTTCACAAACTAAAGACATTTCATTTCAGTGAGATCCAATTTTTTCAGTTCTTCTAATGGATCATGCTCTTGGCCTCAAGCCTAAGATTTCTTCATCTAACCCTTGGTCCTGAAGATTTTCTCTTATGTCTTTTCTAAAGGGCTTGTAGTTTTAAAGCTTACATTTAAGTCTGTGACCCATTTTGAGTTTTTATATAAGACATGAAGTTTACTCTGAAAGTCATTTTTTTACCTATGCATATCCAATTGTTTCAGCATCATCTCTGGGAAAGGTTATTCTTCCTCACTAGAATTACCCTTCCATCTTTGTCCAAAAGTAAGCTGGGCATATTTATGTGGATCTATTCATAGGTCTTCTTTTCTGTTCCATTGATCTATGTATCAATATCTATCTTTCCATTGTACCACACTAAGCTGATCACTGTGGTTATATAAGCCTTAATATATGTAGTGATTCCTTCCATTTTATACCTCTTTTTCAAAATGGTCTTAGTTATTCTAAGTCCTTTATCTTTCCATATCAATTTTAGAACACGTTTGTCTATGTCTTACTGGGAATCACTTCACCTTAATTGTCCTGGAATAGAGCCCTGGCACCAGTAATTTATACTCCTACCCCCAGGGGATTCTGATGTATAGCCAAGGTTGTGAACTTTGGTTTAAAGCTAAATACACCTAAAGAAAAATTGCCCTTAGAGAGCAGATGATTCAAGTCTTGGCTTGAAAGTTTGAAGAACAGGTGGGATCTTCTGAGAAAGAGACTATGAAATGAAATTTAAAGAAGTGAAAGGAGGAGAAAGAAATAGAAATTTCTTTACAGCCCTGCAAGTTGTCTCCATTATATGCCCATCTGAATAGGAAGAAGCCTAGGTTTGAAAAAGTAGCTCAACTAATCTTGATGAAGCTCCAGAAATGGAAATGGTTGGTCTCCAGCCACACTGTTCTCACTTGGCTTGAACACAAAAAAGACTGTGGCCAAGACCACACCTGTTAGAGGCGAAATACTCTATAGATAGGCATGGTACAAGTTAGTAATGTGAAAGCATTTTTCTTCTGTGTGGATGGTTCTACAAAGAAGTGTTGAAACTTTAAAGGATTCAGAGGTCTTTTGAATCCTGCTCGTGCCTGTGCTCACTCACTAACTTGTGTCTGACTCTCTGCAACCCCATGGACCGTAGCCCGCCATGCTCCTCCTTGCATGGGATTTCCCAGGCAAGAATACTGGAGTAGATTGCCATTTCCTTCTCCAGGGGATCTTCCCAACTCAGGGATAAAACCTGCGTCTCCTGCATCGCAGTCGGATTCTCGGGCCACATTCAAAAGCTCATCTGGACTGAAATTTTAAAAATGGCAGACATAGTCACACATTTGTTGTCCTTCTTCTTTTCTTTTAACTGAAAGCCTTTTTGGTTGTATCCAGTGAGCATCAATGTTATTACTTTTCTGACAATGTGCCTGTGATTTATAGTTGCTGTTGGTGAATAAATGACAATATGCTTGAGGGGATCTCCCTCCTTTTAAATACTGTTGACAGATAGTCTTTCCCTAACTGCAATTAACACAGATTTCCCCCATAGTTATAGAAAAGACAGAATGATTGAAGTAAAACCATTTCAGAGCAAAATACAGTTCTTTTTCTACTTTTAAAATTACCAAGTAGTTGGCACCACAGAAGTTTGGGTCTGAGAAGAGATACCTAAGGAGGTTGAATGTCTCTTAGCCATCCCATTTATGTTTCACAAGGCTGCTTTCTGCAGTGACCACAGTACCAGGAAACAGAAAGCTTTTCTCTCCATCGACTTCCTGTTGGCCCCGTTCATTGACCTTCACCTAGGGGTGAGGCATTGATCTGCTTTCAGTGATCTCACTAGCAGGGAAGCAGTTGGGTCACCTGCCTCCCTGGCTTTCAACTTCACCTCCTTGGGGAATTTTGTTCAAAAGGAAGATTCCTGGTTCCTGTTCCCCCAGCGCTAGCCATTCTCCTCTGGAAGGTCTGTCACGAAGCCCTCAAGTCGGCACTTTTGACAAGTACCTTTGAAGGTTCTGATACTGGCAGGGTCTGAGCCTGCCTCGGGGTTTGGAGTCACAGAGGGCTGGTTGTGATAAAGACGCTTTTCAAGCACAGCTGGCTCGGGGATGAAGGTGGCGGCCTTCATCATGAAGGTGGCTCCTTCATGGCTGGGGAGCCCTCTGTGAGAGGCTCTCCTGCGTGCCCACCTGCCTCTCCAGACCCTTTTCTCTGAAGTTGCTTCTGCCCTGAACTGCTCCCTCTCAGTGACCACAATAACAATCCTCTGTTTCAGTTCTCACCACTTCACTGAGAATTTGACTATTTCAGTCCCTGTGGCTCTCCCCCTTCTCTAGACTTGCTGTCATCACAATGAACGAAGCAGGGGCATTCTGAGGGGGCACTTCTGGTGTGAAGGCTCATGAGGTAGCGTCAAGGCTCTGGCCAGCTCATGAAACACCTGTTCTTCCAGCAGTTTCTCCCTGACCCAGCCCCTCTTGCTGCCTCCTGCACTCCATCCACAGGACCTCTCCTTCAAACAACCTGCCCTCCCTGGGTCTCCACTGCCATTGCGACTTCACCCCAGCACATGCCACTGCTTTCTCTGCTTCAGAGACATCACTTTTTCTGTGGTGTCCAATACCCCAAACAGTTCCATGCCTGCCCCTCTTATGTGCAGGAAATTAGAAAGTTATTCTCATGACTAAATGTTAGCAGTAGGTTTCCACAGTCAGAGAATTTGTAAACTGAAGTATAACCACGGTGTCTATAATGGGCTTTGTTATTTTGCAAACCCAAATTGAGTGCAACAATTGACATTTCTTCTTCCACCCCAACTCCCCTGGAAGCTCCTTAACTGCAGCGACCATGTCTTCTTTGTCCCCCATGTTTTCCATAAGCTTCATTGAGAACTAGAAAGGATGTTGGACAGAAAGAGGGAAGGGACTATGATGTAAGAAAAGAGAATGGGCTTTGGAATCTGTATGGGTAGAATCACGATCCCCCAAAGACATAACCTGTAAAATCGGTAAAAATAATTCTCTTAATTGTATAGATGAAGCAACTGAGGTTCCAATTGTTTAATACATGCCAAAGATCACATTTACAAAGAACACAAAGCTGACAAAGGTTCATCTAGTCAAAGCTATGGTTTTTCCAGTAGTCATATGTGGATCTGAGACTTGGACTATAAAGAAAGTTGAGTGCCGAAGAATTGATGCTTTTGAACTGCGGTGTTGGAGAAGACTCTTGAGAGTCCCGTGGACTGCAAGGAGATCAAACCAGTCCATCCTAAAGGAAATCAGTCCTGAATATTCTTTGAAAGGACTGATGCTGAAGCTGAAGCTGAAGCTCCAATACTTTGGCCACCTGATGTGAAGAACTGACTCATTGGAAAAGACCCTGATGATGGGAAAGACTGAAGGCAGGAGGAGAAGGGGATGACAGAGGAGGAGATGGTTGGATGGCATCGCCGACTCGATGGACGTGAGTTTGAGCAGGCTCTGGGTGTTGGTGATAGACAGGGAGGCCTGGCGTGCTGCAGTCCGTGGGGTTGCAAAGAATCAGACACAAATGAGCGACTGAACTGACTAACTGAAAGATCACATAGCGAGGTAGTGTGAAATCTTTTTGAATCTTGACTTTCATTTAATACAATTCCTGTGTCTCCCAGGTGGCACTAGTGGTAAAGAACCCGCCTGCGGTGCAGGAGATGTATGAGACGTGAGTTGGGTTCCTGGGTCAGGAAGATCCCCTGGAAGAGGACATGGCAACCAACTGCAGTATTCTTGCCTGGAGAATCCCATGGACAGAGGAGCCTGGTGGGCTACAGTCCACGGGGTCACAAAAAGTTAGACACAACTGAAGAGTATGTTTTGAATGACTCCTTGGTGACTGAAATTTATTTGCATAATCTCATTCTCCTGAGCTCAGTTGCTTCTGTCGTGTCCAACTCCCAACTCTTTGCATCCGCACAGACTATAGCTGGTCAGGTTCCTCTGACCATGGGATTTTCCAGGCAGGGATACTGGAGTGAGCTGCCATGCCCTCCTCCAGAGGATCTTCCCTACCAAAGGATTCTCTTGAGGAAAAGTCATTATATCCATTTTACAGATAAGGGAATAGATGGGATAGTAAATTGCTCAAATTCCCAAAGGCAGTAAATAGTAAGTACAGAAGTGGCCTTTATTTTCAGTTCTGTCTGAGTTCAAGATCCCTGGTTTCTTTCCTTACAGCATGCTACATCTCAGAAGGCAAGCCGTAGATAATTCTGGATTTTGGACTTCCCGTTATTTCTTGTAGGTCAGTATCATAGTTTGCTTGTGTTTGGTTGTCTCCCTCCGACCACCCTTCCCAAATATCATTTAAAAAATCTGACCTAAATAGAGCCTGCAATTGTAACTATTTTTAAAGATACCCACCTCCCCTACCCACTTTGGTGAACATTTGCAATTACGAAATCAGAACTCCTCTCTTGCATACTTCCCAAGAGTCTTTTTCCATTTAGAGGAGTACTTGCTGATTAATTGATGGTAGGCACTCAATGAAGGTTTTTAGAATTTAATTTAAGGATTCCCATGGAGCTTGCATACTTGATAAACCTTACAGCCACAGGAATTTTAATTTTATCATTGCTTACATTTGAGAAGACATTTTTAAATTTTTTTGTCTTTTTTTATTGAGGTATACTTGACTTACAATATTATTATATATTCATTTCAGATGTACAGCATAGTGATTCAGTAACTTTATAGATTATACTCCATTAAAAATTATGACAAGATAATGGCTATAATTCCTTGTGCTGTAAATGGTATCTCTGCTGCTTATCTATTTTATACATAGTACTTTGTATCTCTTAATCCCATACCCCTAACTCGCCCCACCCCCTTCCCTCTCCCCATTGGTAACCACTAGTTTTTCTTTTATATCTGTGAGTCTGTTTCTGTTTTGCTATATGCAACCATTTGTATTATTTTTTAGGTTTTACATATAAGTAAATAACATATAGTATTTGTTTTTCTCTGTCTGACCTTTTTCACTGAGCATTAATATTCTCTAGACCCATCTGCTGCTGCTGCTAAGTTGCTTCAGTCGTGTCCGACTCTGTGTGAACCCATAGACGGCAGCCCACCAGGCTCCCCCGTCCCCATCTACATTGCTACAAATAGCAGACTTTCACATTTGGGAATACTTTTTAAAGTCCTGTTTCCCGCACTCAACATACATACCATGGAATGAGGAAATTAGAAGTGGGAATAGCTTTAGCGATTATTTCACCACCTTTCCTTTTCCATTTTACAATGAGTACTCCAAGGGGTTAAGTGATTAAACCAAAACAATGCAGCTAGTTAGTGAAGGCATCCACATCAGAATATAGAAATATAGGTTCCATTTAATAGAGATAAATGTATCTGAGCTTTAGAGCTAAAGTGGACTTTGGTTTTTTTGAAAACCTAAAATCCATTTCTCCTTGTTTTGATAACAGAACTCTATTTTTTTTTCTTAGAAAATTACTCCTCCCTCACTTTCAGTTAAGAGGTTGTGTTATGCAAATTCAGCCTCCAGTTCCATAGATGGCCATATGATAATGATCTGGCCAATCAGAGTGGTACATTCTTTATTTGGTTCCGAGATGGGCACGTGACACATTTAGGGCCAATGAGATTCAATCCTGGGATTCCTGCTGGGAGGACTGCATCTTCTAGTTACTGAGAGGACAGGAAACTGGTCTGGAGCTGCAGGCAGCCATCTTGCCATCCTAAGGGGATGGAACATCATAGAGGAAAACAAAACCCAGAAATTCTAAAAGACCAATCCTGAAAACCTTGAGATCCTGGATCTAAATGTATCTGAAGTGCAAATACTCTAGGAGTTTTCAATTATATGACTAATTAATTTGATAACCAATAAATCACCACCTTGTTTTTTTTAATTGCCTAAGGATGCTTGAAATGACATGTCTATCATTTGCAACTAAAAAAACAAAAACCAAAATAATGAAAATATGATCAAAAAGTTAATGGACAAGGATAGGATTGGGGAGACATGGCCTAACAATTATTTGTGTGAAAGAGGCTCTTTGGAGAATTTTCTTTACTTGAAGTATAGTTGATTTGCAATGTTGTCTTAGTTTTAGGTGTACAGCAAAGTGATTCAGTTTTACATACATATATGTCTATGTTTTTCAGATTCTTTTCCCTTATAGGTTATTATAGACTGTTGAGTATAGTTCCTTGTTGGTTATCTAGAGAAATTCTTATTCATATTAATTTGAAATCTGATTTCTTGAAATGTATGACAATAAGTCTGGGTACTATACTGAAAAATGAAAAGAAATAATGTAAATTTACTTAAGCATGGCAGAGATTTGTTTTTTGTTTGGCTGCACTGGGTTTTCGTTTCTAGGTGTGCAGAGAGCGGGGACTATTCTCTGGTTGTGGTGTGCAGGCTTCTCATTGCAGGGGCTTCTGTTGCAGAGTACAGGCTCTGGAGTGCTCAGGCTTCAGTAGTTGTGGCTCATGGGCTCCAGAGTGCAGGCTCAGTAACTGTGGCGAATGAGCTTAGCTGCACCATGGCATGTGGGATCTTCCTGGACTAAGGATCAAACCAGTGCCCCTTGCATTGCAAGGCAGATTTCCAACCACTGAACCACTGGGGAAGCCATGGGCAGGGATATTTTTAACTTCTAGAAACAGCTGATAATAGTCTCCATCTATACGGCACTGGTCATCTCTTGCTTGGAAGACTGTTTTCAGTTTTGTGTAATGGTTTTTAAGAGAGACAGGGACAAACAACAGAATCTCAGGAACAGGGTAATTAGAATAGTATGAGATCTTAAAATTACAACATTATTGAAGGAATACTTTAGCTATGGAAATGAAGGCTTATAAGAGGAGGGGAAAGAGACTCTTTTCAGTCTTTAACTGCTGTCAAATGGAAGAAAATATTTTTTTATTTTATTTGGCAGAACTAGGAAGAGTGGTTAAGAGTTTCAGAACAGCAGGTTTTAGTGCAATATGATCGAAATTTTTAACAAATATGCTGTTTCCACAGTGTCTGTCATGGGTTACATACGAGCCCCATATGTTTGTTATTTTCTTGGAAGAACCAATTGACACAAAAATGTTTCACTGTTTAAACAGAGTCCCCCTTATCCCAGTTAATAACTAAGAGCAGACTGTGTTTGTCTGTATATCAGTACGCTGAATGGTCTGGGACAATGTTGGATAAAAGCGTTATAAATATATATTCAATATATGTATGAACAAAGTTATTATTTTTTAAAATATATCTTCTCACTCCAAAAACAATGTTCTACCTATCTTTGTGAATGATTATATATTTGATTTCAGTTAGCAAAACATTAATGTATATATTTAAGCTACAGTGATTAGTGTAGGATTGGTCTCTGTCTTCTATGAAGGAATTAAATGTAGCCTTACTCAATTTCCACATTCTCTATACAACCTATTCCTATGTCCTGTCATGATGTATCATATTGATTACTTCCCTGAATAAAGCACTTCAAGGAGAAGGACTGTGTCTTATCAAATTCCATATGAAAGTCCTGGAGGTTTTAGCCAGCTCAACAGAATAAGAAAAAGAAATAGAAATACAAGGATTAGAGAGAAGGGAATAAACTGCAACTTTGTAAAGAAGATGATATGATTTTCTACTTAGAAAATTTGAATCTATATACAAATAAGTAAAATTCATAAATATTTTAAAGGGTGCTACGTACGTATAAGATGATCAGCTCAGTTCAGTTGCTCAGTCGTGTCCGATTCTTTGCGACCCCATGAATCACAGCATGCCAGGCCTCCCTGTCCATCACCAACTTCAAAAGTAAATTGCAACAAACAGAATATGTAATGTATAAAACAAAAGAGAGAATGTTTACTAGTGCAAAAGAAAATATAAAGTACCTGGAATAAATCTAATCAGAATGATCGAGGCATTTATATAGATAGTAATAAAAACTTAATCAGAAACTTCAAGGTCTGAGTAAGCAGAGAGAAATACTGTACTCATGGAACAAAAACTTTACATATCACAAAGATTTCGGTCCTCTGCAGACTTAAAATTTCTCTACAAATTGAGAAAGTGACTCAACACAATTCTAATCAAAACCCAATGGGGTTTTTCATGAAACTAACAAACTGGCTCTAAAATTTACATGGAAGAAGGTCCCAGATTGTCCAGATGCTCCTGAAGAACAATATGATGGAACACCTCATTCCAGGTTCCAAGACTTTAACACATCGATTGTAATTATGACATTGTGGTATTGGTCCACAGTAGACATATAGAACAGTGGAATGAAATAGTGAGCTTAAAACAGATCAACACAAAAATGATAACTTGATATATGACAGAGCTTGATCAGCAGGAAAAAGGGGAACAGGTTGATAAAAGGTTCTGAAACATCTAATAATCCATACAGAAAAAAAAATGAAACCTCACATTCTATCTCACATCATATCCAGGAATTAATTCTAGATGAGACAGAGTTAAGTATAAAGCAAAATTTAAAAAAAAATCAACCAAGATATCCTTCAGTAATTAAATGGATAAACAATTGTGAGGGTGGCTTCCCTGGTGGCTCAGTGGTAAACTCTTTGAAAAATATTTCTATTCTACTCCCTCCACAAGTTTTTGTCCTAACATGATTGAAAGTCTTCTATTAATTATCCTATCATACTTTTTCAAAACAAAATATGCATATAAATGTAATCTTCACATTTATCTCATTTTCTAGTATAAGGCTCTAAGATTAATTCTTCTAAAAAAATAATTCTTCTAGATTGAGTTATCTTTGTAATTTTTATTGTGCTCAGTTGCTTCAGTCCTGTCCAACTCTTTGTGATCCATGGAACGTAGCCAGTCAGGCTCCTCTGTCCATGGGATTTTCCTGGCAAGAATACTGGAGTGGGTTGCCATTTCCTTCTCCAGGGGATCTTCCTAACCCAGGGATTGAATCCCCATCTCCTGCATCGCAAGCAGATTCTTTACCACTGAGTCACCAGGGAAGCCCTTCTTAAATATATTTATAAATGTTGATATTGTTAAATACAAAAAGCAAAATTTATTGGAAATAAATCCTTTTCTGCTTTTTATTTAAATTTGAAGTATAGCTGATTTTAGAAATAAATAATTTTATAAGAAGAATCATGCTCTTTTTCTATGCTTTTAGTAGAGAGAACAGTTTATACTAGTGAGAACTGGTGGGACTAGCAGTTATTTTCTATATTGTTTTTATTGATAGGAGATAGAAAATAATAAACATTTCAAAGGATAAAACAATAGGAATCACTGTAATTACAAAAAATTAATAATATAATTGATAAAATAGGTTTTAATTACCACACTGAGTACTACATACAAAAATGGGGAAAAAAAGTTTTATTTTTAGATCTTACCCAAAGTTATCCTGAAAATTTTGGCAGTCCCAGGAAACATTCCAGTAACATTGAAAAGAATCACAGTCATTCTGCTTCTTCAGCTGATCAACATGTTTTTATTTCCAGCAAATGACACACCCTAGGAAAGAGTATTGAAAATAGCTGAAAAGAAATTCTTGTTTTTAAACACAGGAAAAAAACCCTCAAGTTTTCACTGTTGAGTCTGTCTTTTTCTCTCTCTTCCTCCCTTCCCTCCCTCCCTCCTTTCTTTCCCTCTTTCTTTGGGCATCCCATGGACCATGTGGAGTCTTAGTTCCCCAACCAGGAATCAAATCCATGCCCACAGAGTGGAAGCACAGTCTTAACCACTGGATCTGCAGGGAAGCCCTAGTGTTGAGTATTTCTTACCCATCTTTTCTTTATTTTTCTCTCCCAGGACTCTTCCTCATTCTTTGAAAATGAGCTGGGGAAGAAAGAGGTGGAAAATTATCATTGCCACCTTCATTCTCATCACTACCATTGATCTGATGTCAGAACATCTTGACATAGTTAACTCTAAAATTCATGCTCTGCCATTAACAGAAATATGCATAAAATGGGAACCAAGAAAGCCCTGTGAATTTACGGAGACTTGCTTAATCCTCAGGAGACCTGGCCCATTTGGAGATGAGAAGGGTTCACACCCAGGACCCTGGTACACTGTGAGATTTGCAGTGGATGCTTTGACCAAGTGGGAGAAGGACTGTTGTGAACTTGAGACTTCTCAGGCAAATTTGGTTTAGCAAGAGTATACATGAAATTTGGGTATCTAGAAATAAATTACATTAATAGTAGATGGTAGATGGTTGCTGCTGCTGCTGCTGCTAAGTCGCTTCAGTCGTGTCCGACTCTGTGCGACCCCATAGACGGCAGCCCACCAGGCTCCCCCGTCCCTGGGATTCTCCAGGCAAGAACACTGGAGTGGGTTGCCATTTCCTTCTCCAATGCATGAAAGGGAAAAGTGAAAGTGAAGTCGCTCAGTCATGTCCGACCCTCAGCGACCCCATGGACTGCAGCCTTCCAGGCTCCTCCGTCCATGGGATTTTTCTAGGCAAGAGTACTGGAGTGGGGTGCCATTACTCACAAAAGTCCTTATGTACCTGAGTAGGGGTGGGAAGGTGAGAGGCATGCAAGCCTTGGTTTGGAGAGCACTGCTGATGATGTTTCTGATGTTCTGTTTTTTATAAGAGTTGTGATAACATGCATTTATCTTTTATTGGTCTGTTTTTAGTTTATATTTGTATAGATATATATTGGGTTGGCCAAAAAGTTCATTTGGTGCTTCCTATAAGATCTTATGCAAAAACCCAAACTTTTTGGCCAACCCAATATATATACATACATATACATAATAATAACAATATATTATTATACTTATACATATGATGTATCTCTCAATAAATACAGTTTTAAAAAATCTATAATGTTTGCAAGGCAGTTTTATTTCTCAAACATATACATGGAAACTGTAGCTGAGGAAGACTGGGTTTGTAGGTGTGATAGTTGAGGGAAAATCTAAAATTTTTAACAACAGGTAGGAGAATCTCTTTCAGGGGGAAAAATGTCTTTATGTAGGAAAATAATAAGCCCTTTTATAGACTGGATTTTAAAGAGGATGGTAAGCAAAGAGATAGTTCCATTGTTTTACATTAAAAATGAGGGAACTCGGATAAACTCTCACAGATATGGTCAAATGATCTTTGACATGGATGTCAAGACCACTCAGTGGGAAAAGGACAATATAAGACTGTTGACAAGCTGGAAATCCATATGCCAAAAAACTGAAGTTAGACTTTTATCTTATATTATATTCACAAAGTAACTCAAAATGAGTAAAAACATAAGCAGAAGACCTAAAACGATTAGTAGAGAACTAGAGGAAAACATAGGGGGAAAACTTTATGACATTGTATGTGGCAATGATTTTTTAGATACAACAAAAAAGCACAAGCGATGAAATTAAAAAGAGAAAAATGGGACTACATCAGGCTTCAAACCTTTCATGAGTCAGAGGACACAATCAACAGAGTGAAAAGACAATGGATTGGATGGGAGAAAATATTTGCAAGTCATATATCTGATAAGAGGGTTAATATCCAGAATAAGTAGAGAACTCTTACATCTCAACAATGAAAAAAATCAATAACCTCACCAAAAAATGGGTAAAGGACTTGAACAGACATCTCTTTAAAGATGATGTAAAACGGCTAACAAGCATAGGAAAAGATGCTCGATGTTACTATCAGAGAAATGTGAGTCCAAACCACAATGAGATTATTTCACACCCATTTGGATGGCTACTATTGAATAAAAATGAAATAGAAGATAAAAAGAGTTGGCAAGAATGGAGAAAAATTGGAAGCCTTGTGCAGTATGGGTGGGGTTATAAAGTGGCAGAGCTGCTATGGAAAATAGTATGATGGTTTCTCAAAAAATTAAAAATAGAACTGCCATATGATCCATCAACCCTGGAGGAGGCAATGGCAACCCATTCCAGTATTCTTGTCTAGTGAATCCCATGGACAGAGGAACCTGGAAGGCTGCACTGCATGGAATTGCGAAGAGTCAGGCTCGACTGAGTAACTAACACACACACACATGATATAGCAATCCCATTTCTGAGTACATATCTAAAAGATTGAAAGTAGGGTCTCGAATGTTTTTGTTATGTCTTCACCATCTAGAGTATAAGCTCCATTTGGGGACGGATTTTTGTCTGTTTACAGTTGATGTGTATCCCAAGCACCTAGAATGGTGCTTTATTAAATAATATTTATGTTAAATAATAGTAGTTTATTATAAACAATAAACATGTGCTGAATGTCGACTCAGTCTTCACAAGCGAAAGCACTGTTTCCCCAAGTGAGTCTGGGGAAAGCTAGTTCTGAAGGATGCACTCTGAACACAGAAAGTGTCCCACGGTGAGTGGAGCCTGATGTTCCTTTCTTGGAGATCACCGACACGAGCACCTGTGAGTATGTGGTGGAGATAGGTACTCTGAAGTAATTGACCAGTAGTGATGGAAATTGTTTTGAAGAGAATGGAAGTTGCAGAAATGGCACAATTGGAGTGTAGGGAAGGCTTAGGGAATAGAGACAAATACCTACTTTAGTTCTATAAAGAAGAGACTACACTGTACTGTCAGCATAATTTAGGGCTGGCCAGTTTGATGTGCTGACGCTGATGGCCGCACAGGCTCTGAACAAGCTGGGTCATGGGGATTTAAGTGAGAGGTCATGAGTACCATTCGCTGCACAGATGGCCAGGAAACCAGCCATCTCTTCATTTGAAAACACTGTTGTGCTTGGTATTATCACTGGGCCTAGGAATCAGGCAATAGAACGAGGAGTGAAGTGCTCAGTCACTCAGTCGTGTCCGACAGTTTGCAACCCTGTGGATTATAGCCCACCAGGCTGCTCCGTCCATAGGATTCTCCAGGCAAGAATACTGGAGTGGGTTGCCCTTTCCTTCTCCAGCCCCTAACTCATAGTAGAACCAAAATAGATGTCAAGGAAGCAACAGCTCAACTATGAGAGGAGGTTGACAACCTACGAAGTAGACACAGTAACTGAAAAAGTTTATCTCTTTGGGTGAAATTTAGTGCCTGGACAAACTTTTGACAAATCAGTGGACTCTGAGATGTCATCACTGTGTTGCAGGATGGGGTTCTTGATTCATCAGTAAAAATTCAGTTATGATCACTTTAAGTAAGCGGGAACACATGCAATCCATTTTAGAAACCTCTTCTTCCCAAAAGACTAGAGTTAAAACTAAAATGTTAGCTTGAGGAGGGTACGCTTCCACTGAGCAGTTTAAGCATTTTTTTTTAAAACAGTTACTCCGTAACAGTTTAGTTCACATATCATCTTTCCCTCGGTCCTTATACCAGTGACAAGAGGCCATAATTCTTATTTTCATGTTGTAGAGCAGGAAGCTGAGACATGATGATAACTAACCTGCTCAGTCACAAAACCAGGAAAAAGCATTTCTGGTTTTCATGTCCAGTTTAGTTTTGCTCTAAAGGCTGGATTCTTTCAACTTTCATTCCCTGTTCCTTTTCTGTGTTTTAGGCTCCAGTCCTGCCTACTCAGGAATTGTGCAAAATCATATTTATTGCTCTGTGTACTTTTAGTGAATGGCATTCTGTAGCAGGTTTTATTTCTGCATTTGCTTATCAGTGACTAACTTCTGCTTTGTATTTCTCATAACTGGTTCCTCTCAGAGGCTGGCATATTATTTTGGATTCTTTTGTCTTTACAGCATCTCCCTGATGTAAGTAGAGATTAGTAGGCTGAGAGGATTTGTGTTGATTTATCTTGAATGACTAAATGATACTACTATTCTCAGGGGAAAATGTTATGTTATGAAATAGTAAGAGAAAAATCTGGCATGTGTTCAGTTATCTTAATTTTCTGAACATGTAGAAATATGAAAATAATGTTTAACTGTGATTGCAACTCAGAAAATAAGTTAGGCAGGTAGGTGGAAATAGATGCTCCAAGCCAATGCAGAATGGTTGAGCTAAAAACGTGAAGTGAAGCACTGATTGCAAAATATAAATTCCCTACAATTTCATGTGGATGATGCTTAAGGAAACAGCTTTAAAAGCAAGAGTGGTACCCATCGTGGGTCACTTTAGACCATTCTCCTGATCCGATCTCAAATATTAACGCATGGAGTTTAATGCCCTTGGCAGGCAACAATTTCTGCTGTTTTCCTGAAGGTGGACTCCTAGTATAATAAAAAAGATTTCTGTGTGATAAAAAAGAACAATGGAATAGCTAAGTTTGAATCCTACTTTTGCAGGTTACTAGGTGGATAAGCTAGCTGCAAGTTACCAGAAACTTCATATTTTCATGAACAAAAATGGAAATGATGATGACATAATAATAAAAGTGGTAACACCTGCCTTTTCAACCTCCTAGAGTTGGTGGGAGGATCAAAGGGGATGATATAAATGAATGTTCTCTGTGAATACAGAATATACACAAATATGTGGTATTATTAGCATGGCAATTTATTTTTATGTGGGTTATGTCATTTTAGATGGTTTAATTAGTGTTTGTGATAATTATTTTTTATTGAATCATAAGAGTCTATCTTCTTGAGGGGGTTATACCTTTGTAAATTTTGAGGATGATTTTAATTTAATTTTGTTGTTTATATTTGGCTGGGTCTGTGTTGGCATGAGACTGGTGTTGGATTTTCATCAGTCGATAGCATCAAGCTGCCTTCTTGAAACATGCCAGATTCTTTTTCAGGTCTTTTTTGTCTGGCCTTTAATTTCAGACCAGTCATCAGGATAAGTGCTGGGTCTTCTGGATGACTTCACATTCTGAGCATAGCTTCATAAAGGAGATTAAAAACTTGACCTTGATATCAAGCCTCATTTTACTGCAGATAGAAAACAGGTGAGACAAAGCGCCTGTAGCCTCACCCCAGCCACCTCGTTTTTGAACAGTAAATGCAGTGTTTTGCCCATAGGAATGACAAGCCTGCGGGGATGTGAGCAGGCCTCCTGATAGAGAGAGAAATGCTTTGTTTTAAGAGGCAAATGACAAATGACTGAGAGCCCAGGCTCTGGAATCAGACAGACATGTTTTATTCAACCTCCCTTAACACAATCAAGACACTTAAGCTCCCCAAACTTCAGTTTTCTCACTTGTAAAATAGAGATTATAATAACTACCACACGGGATATTGTCACTGGTAAATGAGAGAGCTTTTGTAGAGATATAACTAACATATAATAATTATTATGATGAATGTATGATTCACAGAGGATGGAAACAAAGGGGAAGGAAAAAAGAGTGTTAAGTCCATGGTGCATCTTAGAATCATAGCCCATCTTCCAGAACCCAAGTGAATTAACCTGTAGTATAACTGGGGCTTCCCTGGTGCCTCCTGCAATGCAGAAGATGTGGGTTCAATCCCTGGGTCAGGAAGATCCCTTGGAGAAGGGCAGGGCAACCCACTCTAGTATTCTGGCCTGGAGAATCCCACAAACAGAGGAGCCTGGCGTGCTACAGTCCATGGGGTCGCCAAGAGTTGGACACAACTGAGCACCAGCACCAGAGTACGTGTGCACACACACACACTGTACACAGAGCGACCACCACCACCACCAAGTGTTACTGATCCCTTCTCTTGATGCTGCGTCTCCTAGGAGTTCTTTGAGGATTAATTGTACTACAGTTATCAGTAGGACAGGATTATTAAGATTTAAGTTCTGTGATGTTTTGTTTTCAAGATCTAAGCATAGTTCCTGCCTTTTTAAGGGTAAATTTTAGACTAGATGATAATCTGTGTTTTGTTGAGAAGAAAATCCAGGTAGGGTTAATCTTCTGTTTTTAAACCTATGTCAATGTGAGGACTATTTTTTGAAGTCTGAAGAATATAGCTTTGTGGAGAACTATGAATGGTCTGAGGGTTTTCTTCATAAACACCACCCAAAGTGGCCTACTTTTCTTTTCTAGCAGTTCACATTTAAGTGATTTTTTTTTTTTTTTTGAGGTTTCAGACTCTTTCTGCCCTCAAATACTTCATGTAAGCTGTTGTCTTGCTGAAGATAAAAGGAACATTGTTTCAATTCTGGTCAGTTTCTAGAACTGTGTGATATTTAATAAGCCTGTCTAGCCTCATTGGGGCTTCCCAGGTGGCATTAATGGTAAAGAATCCACCTGCAATGCAGGAGGCTGGGGTTCAATCCCTGGGTTGGGAAGATCCCCTGGAGGAGGGCATGGCAACCCACTCCAGTATTCTTTGCCTGGAGAATCCCATGGACAGAGGAGCCTGGTGGGCTATAGTCCATAGGGTTGCAAAGAGTTGGATACGACTGAAGCGACTTAACACGCATACACACAGCCTCATTGATCCTCAAGCGTATGCCTGTGTGTTTGTGTGTGTGCACTGCGTGAGTGAAGGAGCGTGGTGATAGTGGCCGCCTATAAAATCTTCATGGGGACCAGGAGCGGTGGTTGGGACATGTTTTTTCCTCCTCAACAGAGGACAAGAGTTGAGAAACTCTGGCCTGACCATCTAAAATTCTGTGCAGCTTTTTGGTGATGAAACTCTTCCAGAAGGCCAGGGTGAGGCTGAGCCTTGGAGGGAAAGGTGTTAGGAGTGTCTGACAGGCCTTCAGTTGGATTTGAAGTTGAGGGTCACATGGAGGACAGTTAGTTCTGCTCTAGAGGGACTGCCCCCCTGTTTGGTTGGTCTCTCCACCAACTAATCCTTGGCTGGGTGGCTCAGTGCCCGTTCCCAGGTAAACTGCTAATGCAAAGTATTGAGCTTGGTTACCTGGTGAAGCCTGGGGATTGACACCAACTTTTTTTTTTTTCCTACCCATTTGATTTCAACACTGCTTTCCTGAAAGTCCAGCAAGCATTACAGCAGTTCCTGGAAAGAGCAAGACTTTTATGATTCTCAAAATCTCTGTATCAACTGAAAAAGTTTCCCAAGCACCAGTGATACACTTCTGGGGACAAAGGGGGCCAGGTAACCCCTTTTTAGAACCGGTGCTGGCAAAACAGTGATCAGAGAGTACACAGTATCGCAGTAGCATCGTTTCTTACAGGAGTGAAAAGAATTTACAGTCCGCGGGGGGCCGGACATCCAAGGTCAGAAGCTAGCAGTCCCAGTTTCTGAGCTTCTGCGACACAAACCCAGGGTGTAGGAAACTCTCCCCTTAAGGGGTGGGTGATGGGGCGCTGGCTGGGAGCATCGGGGTGTCCTTGGGTTTCCAGCCCCCGGCAGATGAACTCTTGGCCGCGGGGAAAGCACAGGAAACCTTCACCCGAGAGGGAACCGGGAGGGCGGGGGTGCTGAGACTGCGGCGGAACCAAAACAGGGTGTGGCCAGGGTGCTCCCGAGTTCTAGGCGCCCGCCTGGGTGACCCTGGAGGAGGTCGTTTTCGGGTGGCGGGGAGAGGACGGGGAACTCCGGAGAAGGAAGAGCATTGGCTCCTCCCGCCCCACCCCCGCCCGGGGCTGCGCAACGCCGGGCGCGGGGCAAGGCGGCGGCGCCCGTGGCAGCCTCTCCCGCCCCGCGCGGCCCGGGCAGGGCGGGCCGGGTGGCGCTCGGGGGGCCGGGCTCTGGTCCCCACTCAACCCTCCCTCCCCCCGCCTCCCGGGCCGTCCCGGGCGGCCGGGCCAATGAGCGGCGAGAGGAGGGGAGCGGGAAGCCGAGCGCGCTGGGCCGCGGCCCTCCTACCGCGCCCGTAGCCGCAGCGCAGAACGCCAAGTTTTGCGCCCCGAGACTTTGCGCCGCGTCTCGTCCTCCGGCTCGCAGCTCGGTGTCCCGGAGCCTGGCGGCCGCGCGCTACCCTCGGGACGGCCGCCCGCGCGCACTCGGGCAGGAGGACGCCGAGCCGGGGGCCGGGGCTGGGGGCGGCTCCTCCCGAAGATGCAGGATGGCAGCGGAGCCTACCGCACCACGGGCTCCACCTGTCTGCACCCGCTCAGCGAGCTCCTGGGCATCCCGCTGGACCAGGTAACTGCGGGCGGGCGGCCAGGCCGCGGCTGGGGCGTGAGCGCAGGCACCCTCCCCGAGCCGGAGCGGGAGGGAAGCCGGGGGAAGCGGGGAGGGGGATGTTATCTACCTCCCGTCCCCGCCCCCAAGCAGATTTCCCTGCTTCAGACTAGACAGGTGGAGTTTTGTTTGTTTGAGTTGATGTTTTTCTCCTGTAAGTATGTGTATACCCTGCACAGCAGGTTCGAATAAACTTTTTTTTTTTTTTGGTCTTGTTTGAAGTTTGGGGTTGCCTCCTTTCCTGTAAGCCAGTTCTAAAGCCTTCTGATAAATGAAATCGTGTTCCTTCTGTCATTGCACTCAAGTCTTCATTATTTTTAAGTTAGTTGAGCCTACTTAGAAAGTAAGCCTGAGTGATGTCTAAGCAGTAGTCTACCGTTTGGGGATGAGAGACCCGGGTTTTTCGGGCAGCGAGGCTTGGAAAATCGGGTTGACAGTTATTTTGGGCCGTGCGATCTCCATCCGCAAGGGAGGAGGGACACAGGATGCTGTGGTTTTCCGAGGGTTGTGGTTTATTCAGTCAGTCCGTCCTCGAGGGTCCAGGCTCCCTAGTAGGACAGGTTATTGGAAGAAGAGAGAGGCTGCTGCAGGTGTTTGGACGGAAACTGAAAATAGCAACAAACAGTAATTCCAGGTAAGAAATTTTTCTAAGCGTTGAGGCTCTTAACCCAGTTTTTTGGTCTCTCTAGATGCTACAGGCTAGATCTGCCCTGTGTTTAGTAGTGAGCCAGTAAATACACAGTTGACCCTTGAATAAGACAAATTTGAATTGCATGGATTCACTTATATGTGGATATTTTTCAATAGTAAGTACTACAGCGCTGTACCAGTACTGAAGCTGCTTAACTCTGCAGTCTAGGAACGGAGGATTCAAGAGGCTGTCTGTAAATTATAGGCAGATGAACACCTGTGTGGTTGAAGGGTCAGCTGTATGTTATTTAAATGGAATTGAGTAAGGCGTCCTGGAGGAGGGCCTGCATACTCCTGTTTCCTGCTGAGTTTTCACCCAGTTTTCTTCCTCTGCCTGTTCCGTAGTAGTGAATAGTAGTGAAGTCGCTCAGTTGTGTCCGACTCTGCGACCCCATGGACTGTAGCCTACCAGGCTCCTCTGCCCATGGGATTTTCCAGGCAGTAGTCCTGGAGTGGATTGCCATTTCCTTCTCCAGGGGATCTTCCCAACCCAGGGATCGAACCCTGGTCTCCCGCATTGTAGACAGATGCTTTCCCGTCTGAGCCACTGGGGAAGTCACCTGTTGCCTAGTGAACTTTAAAAATTCTTTCCTTCACACAAGAGCATACCTGCTGCACTTCCCACTCCCATTCCTTCAGCAATGAGGAAGTGAGAGCTGGATGTTTGCTTTACTCAGACTGTTTTCCGAGCCACCCTCTACCTGGCCCCCTTTGAGGCTTTGATTCAGAACTCCACCTGATCTGACAGTTGCCTTCTCATCAGTTGTGAAATCCCGAAGGTCAGGAGGGTTTTTTTCCAGCTGCCAGTGCCTGTTCTTGTAGTGAGGATGTAGTGACTGCCAGGGACCTGCAAAGGCAGCAATAGCAGCAAATTCTCTAGCCCTGAAATGAAATCTAACTCAGAGCCGAATTTCCTTTCTGGGGAGTTTGTTTCATACTTAACCCCTCTACCCTCCATCACAATTTAATTGCACTTTCCATTTGCAGCAGAACAGCACAACTAGAGAATAGAGGAATCCAGGGAGGGTGTTTTTTTTTGTATGGAAAGAGAGATTGTTAATAGATCCTGGAGATTGATGGCTAAGAGGTACCTAGGATGGATGTTATTAAGTGCCCTGTAACTGCCTCCACTCTCATCTTGAGTCTCCTGGATTTCTGGCAAAGGAATCCTGGTTTTAATTTATAAGAAAGAACAAAAGACTGAGAGGGGAGGGATTTGGGGGTACACTGAAGGAAAAATGTGGGCTTATAGACAAGGAAGGCACACCTGTGATCTCTTAGATCTTAGGGAGCCCTACTGCCCTTCAGTTGGGTCCAATCACAGTGACTCTTGGTGGAAGATACCCATAAAGGGCAGTACCCCAGCTGGCTTATTTAGGCCGAGGGAGAATCCCAAACCATAAACAATGTGGTTTGAGGCGAAACTGTGGCTTGAGGGTTTGGAAGCTTGATGTGTTTTTCTCCCTCACACTTTCAAGGGCCTTTTAGATGTTAGACTGACTTGCGGGTAATTCCTGGTCTGCCAGAAATCTTCCTTTGTGACCGTCAGCTGGTATTCTACCAACCTGGAGCCTTAGGGTCCTCACGTGTAATGTGGGAGATGGCAAAGGACCTACCTCTGGGAGTTGAGACATTTTATATAGATGTAAAGTGCCCTACGGTCCTTGTATCAGGCAGGGGCCTGGCAGGAGACAATTCAACTCAATGGCTTATAATGAAGAAACTTCCCTGAATTACTTAAGAGTTGTGGGTGGCACTATAGGAGCCAATAAAGGATGTTCATGTACCAAGACTGGGCGCTGAAGGGGAAAAGGGAGAAAGTCCTGTTGCTGGATGCAGGGGCGAAGCAGAGAACTTGGCCCTTCTGCTCCCCATCCCCTGACCTTTGCATCTCTTGCCATGGCCCCTGGTGGGTGGCTGGCCTAGAGCACCTAGGTGAAGTGGTCTGAGGGGCTTCTCCTGGGCCACAGAAAGGGGACGAGAAATGTGGAGCCAGCTCTGGAGGACAGTCCTAGGCTAAGAGCCCAGTCCTTGATATACATTTGCTCCTGGCCCATTAAAGAGTACCTTCTTATTGGCCTGCAATTTGCCAAGAATGATAAAACATATCTCAAGTTGCCCAAGTAGTGCCTCATATACCATTTAAAGGCGGCAGTGAATCCTCTCCTTAATGTTTTAGCATTTCACTTGTGTTTGTTAATTTCTGAATTGATTGCACTTGTGAGAATGTCTTTGGCTTCTAGGTCTCCCTGGGTCAAGTCGTTTATTATTTGCAACACCTGAGATATCTGCTGAGCATTCTGCTATGTGAGTGAAGAGCTCTGTTTTTCATCCGATTCTTTCATTTATCTGTTCTGTTAGCTCCTCGGGGGAGCCCATGTGCGTTGCAACTACACTCAGGAAAAGTCTCTAGTTTTAGCTTCTGGGGACTTTGACTAGCCTGGACTCCTCTGAAAGAGGTTAAATGCAAAATCATCTTATTTAATTAGAGACTTGGAGCCTAGCAGTCCAGATCCAGAGTATAGGAAATGGAGGATGTAGGGGCCTTCACAGGTGCCTCACACATGAGTTTGTTGAAAACTGTGTTTCTAGAATGAGTTCCTTTCTGTTGAGCAGATGTGGAGCTTGGGCAGGGAGCTTTTCTGTTTCTTATTTGCTTTTCTGTTTAAATCATCTGTTCATGCCCTCTCCACTCTGTTTAGGTTGTGGGCTATGACAAGATCCATCTTTAAACTGTCCCAGCCTTCGAATGGACTAGGACTCAACTAGTCCTAAATGGACTCAGCTACCAGAATGCTGACATTCCTAATGTGTGTGTCACTTGATCATATCCGAGGAGCTGTGCAAGAGGAGGAATTCCTGGCTTTAAGGACTTTGCAATTTGGGGAACTCTGAGTGCCAAGACTTATGTTTTTACCAACTGAAACCCCCCAAATTTGTCTGTATTTGCATAAAGTATCAATTCATTATTAAATTAGGATTCTTTGTCTGGATTTCAGTTTTTCCCCCTAATTGACATCAGCAGAAAAAAGGGGCAAAGGAAAAATAGACCAGGAGATAAGAATCTAGGAAGTGATTTCCGAGGTTAAAGCTGTCAAGGTTTAGGCCTCTTCCTATAGGCTTGTATTACAGTTTAAAAGGCTAGTGAAGACTAGCTCTCAAGGCCTGGCCTTCTCAACTCATGGTGATATGCGGGTATGATGCTCCTACCCGTGTCTCTGGTGGCTCAGATGGTAAAGAATCTGCCTGCAGGGCAGGAGACCAGGTTCAATCCCTGGGTTGGGAGGATCCCCTGGAGAAGGGAATGACTACCCATTCAGTATTCTTGCCTGGGAAATTCCACGGACAGAGGAGCCTGGCGGGTTACAGTCATGGGGTAGCAAAGAGTCTGACCCTGAAGCCTCTGACCATAAAGTTTCTCTACCTGCCTGGAGTTTTCAGTCACCTGGTTGGTTCCTTTGCCTGTCTGTGGAAAGCCCAACCCTCAATTCTTGTCTTATATAAGCCTTGCCCTTGGTTAAAGGCTTAACTCACATTCCACAGTCATTATTAAATATTTATTTCACACTTGTAATGCCAGGGACTTGGTCAGGTTGTAGTAATATAAGGATTAAGAAAAAAAGGTTTCTGTCCTAGAAGAGTTTATACACTTATAAAGGAGACAAAAGACCCACATAAATATTAATATACAAGTACTATGTCCTGATGAACCGGTGTAGGTGCTAATAGAGGTTTGCTGTTGTTCAGTCACTCAGTTATGTCCGACTCTTTGCGATCCATGGACTGTAGCACGCCAGGCTTCCCTGGCCTTCACTATCTCCTAGAGTTTGCTCAAACTCATGTCCATTGAGTGGGTGAGATCCAACCATCTCATCCTCTGTTGCCCTTCTCCTCCTGCCTTCAATCTTTCCAGCATCAGGATCTTTTCCAGTGAGTCAGCTCTTTGCATCAGGTGGCCAAAGTATTGGCGCTTCAGCATCAGTCCTTTCAATGCACATTCAGGGTTGATTTCCTTTAGGATTGAGGTTTACACGTGGTACCTTAGTGGAATGGAGATGGGAAAGCCACAGGACACTTTGGACTCCTGTAGAATTTACTGTTTACCTTTGACACCATTTGTATTTGACACTTAGTAAATGTTACTTTATTTTGTTAGCTGTCCTTCTACATTTGTGTGCTGAGTTTCAAACTAAAGTTTTCTTGAGGGTCAGGTTTTATTTCCCTTTGTATTCTAAACAAGTAATAAGTGAAAGTGAACGTCGCTCAGTCGTGTCCGACTCTTTGCGACCCCAGGGACTATACAGTCCATGGAATTCTCCAGGCCAGAATACTGGAGTGGGTTGCCGTTCCCGTCTCCAGGGGATTTTTCCAAACCAGGGATTGAACCCAGGTCTCCCACATTGCAGGCGGATTCTTTACCAGCTGAGCCACAGGAGAAGCCCAAACAAGTAGTAAGTACTCAACAAATGTTTATCATTAGTAACAGTATAGGCCCATGCTAATGGTGTATGTGATCAGATGTTGATATAGAGAATCTTGTTTTTCAAGTGGACAGTGGATGGGCCTTTGTGGGAAGAGGGCCTGCCACTGAACATCGCCCCTGTTGGTGGTGCCTCCAGGCTGTACCCTTGGGTTTCTGATTTGAACCATCTGCTCTCCACCCTAGGGCTTGACCCCATCTCAGGATGCATTTGGCAGGCCAGAAAACGTCGGTCCTGCAGAGAGCCACTTTCATTTATTTCTTTGGCCTCACTGGTTCCTGCAAGGCCAGATCTCCTCTCCCCACTCAATTTCCCTTTCATTGTCCGAGAGTGAAAATCATTGACTCCCAGGAGGAAGCTCATGAGGTTAGACCACAGATAGCAAATCTTGAGTTTCTGCCGTATTCCAGGAATTCTTGGAACCAAGTGAGGCTGGGATGATTCAAAAGTGAATAAAATTGGGCCCTTCCTCAAAAAACTCACTAGCGATTGGGGAGGGGTACACAGAAGTCAACTGGTGTTGCTTCTGTGCAGTGCCTGGGCCAGCAGCATCAGCCTTGAAACTTGTTAGAAATGTCCATTCTCTCTGCTTGGCACCCCGTCCACCGCTCTGCAGGGCAGACCCAGCCAGAGGGTGGTCTCATGAGCCCTCCTGGTGGTGCTGGGAGCAAGAAGTTTGAGAATCACTGCTGTGTACAGATAATTGGGATACAAATGAGTTTAGTGCAGTGGGGAGTCGGGTGAGGTTTGGTTGTCAGAGAGCATCTCACGGGTGGGGAGGAACATGAATTGGGTCTTGGAAGGACGAAGAAGTGTTTGTGTGGCAAGGTGGGTAGAAAGAACAGCACGTACAGAAACGGGGAAGTGTGAAACTGCACTTCATTTGAGGCGCTGAGCCCACTGAAGTGGCGGTGCGGCTGCGCTTGTGAAGACTGTGGGACCGTAGGTTGGGGAGGGGGGCGGGGGTTACATCACAGAGAAGCTGGAAGGCTCTGGTGAGGTGTCTGCACTTCATCCTGCGGACCAGGGGGCGGCAAGCTTTTTATATAAAGGACCGGACAGCAAACATCTTCAGCTTTGCAGGCAGTCTGTGGCATCCACGTCACTGTGCCTTTGTCACTTCAGAGCAGCCGTAGACAGTATGTAAATCACTGGGCCTGGCTGTGTTCTCCTGAAGCTTTATTTATGGGCACTGGAATTTGAATTTTATGTAATTTACATGGGTTGTGGCATTCCCTTCTTTTTTTTAAAAAAAAAAAAACTTATTTTTCGCCATGTTGGGTGTTCGTTGCTTCCTGTATGCTTTTCTCTAGTTGGGGGCTACTCTTCGTCATGGTGTGGGGGCTTCTCACTGCTGTGATTTCTCTTGTGGAGCTGGGCTCGAGGGCATTTGGGCTTCAGCAGTTGCAGCCCACAGGCTCAGTAGGTGTGGTTCTGGACTCCTGAGCACAGGTTCAGTAGTTGAATTGCATGGGCATAGTTGTTCCGTGGGATGTGGAATCTTCCCAGACCAGGGAATCAAACCTGTGTCCCCTGCATTGACAAGTGGATTTTTATCTGCTGTGCCACAAGGGAAAGTCCAAAATTCTCCTCTTTTGATTTTTTTTTTTTTACAACCCTTAAAAAAATGTAAAAACACATAGTTAACATGCAGGCCACACAAAAACAGGCAGGGGCTGGATTTGGCCCGAGGGCTGGAGTTTGAGATCCATGTCCTAGACTGATTTTCCTCCAATCTGGTGGATGGACCAGCATCCGAATCTACTGCCATGTATGCTTCTGGGAGTCGATTCAGGCCTAGTGAGTCCAAATACCTGTCCGAGTGAAGGGGCTGCCCAGGTGATTCTCCTGACAACAGAAGTTTAGAGGCACTGCTCACATCAAAGGGAAAGCGTTGAAGGGTTTAATGTGAAAGGATTTTCATCTTGTGAAGTGGGGTGGGAGGTCATGGCTGAGGGATGAAGGGATGGAAGTGAAGCCGGGGTTTTGAGGATGAGCGGATGTTTCAGGTGGTCTTTATAGGGGAGCAGAGAAGGAGCTGCCTGGGGTCAGTTGAATGGGTTGCTGGGTATAATCAACCCAACTGAAAGTCAAAAGTGTTAGGATTTGTGCCAGTCTGTGATTTTTCTCTTTCAGCAGCGCCTTCTCAGAGCAAAAGTGAAATAGACAGTTGGAAGGGAAAGTCGTTGAGACGTTAAGAAGTAAGGGTGTTGAGAGATGCTGACAAGTAGCTAGAGGTGGTGACAGTGAGAAGGGAAACATTAGGAGATTGGAGGGACTTTGAGGAGCAGGTGCTGGGGAAGTGAGAGAGCCAGGCGCCGGGGTATTCAAGTTGAAGATCCCTAACAAAGCTTCCCTGGGAGAAGGAATGGAAATTGATTCAGTTTAGCAAGCCCAGGAACTAGGGGGGTTTGAGGAATTGTCCTCCTAAACACTGAAGCTCCCCAGGTGCCCGGGGATGTGAGGCGTGGTACCTAAGCTCTCCAGGAATGTGGAGGTTGGTGGATGCTGACAACTAGGAGAGACCAGAGAGGGCATGACCAGCTCTGCTCTCAGGCTCTCGGCCAGCTGCTCTGCAGGGTGCATCCTACCCAGGGTTAGGAGGAGCCAGACTTGGGTCTGGAGGGGAGGTACTTCCTGGCTGGAAGGATGGTGCCTCTCTCGAAGGGTGTTAGGAGCTCTCCTACCCCCTTTATAGAAAGAGGCAGCAGCTGAGCCTGATGAGGGGAGCAGAACATACCTGCTGTGTTTTTTTGGTGGCTGCCACCCCCGTTCCCTCCAACAGCCCCATCCTAGGGGTCCAGTTCATAATTGGTGCTAATTAAACACTTTAAGAATTGATGCTTTCAAACTGTGGTGCTGGAGAACACTCTTGATTGTCCCTTGGACGGGAAGGAGATCAAACCAGTCAATCCTAAGAAAAATCAACCCTGGATACTCATTGGATGGACTGATGCTGTAGCTCTAATATTTTGGCCACCTGATGTGAAGAGCTGACTCACTGGAAAAAACCCTGATTCTGGGAAAGATTGGGCAGGAGGAGAAGGGGATGACAGAGGATGAGATAGTTGGATGGCATCACTGATTCAATGGACATGAACTTGGGCAAACTCCGGGAGATAGTGAGGGACAGGGGAGCCTGGCGTGCTGCAGTCCATGGGGTCAGGAAGAGTTGGACACGACTTAGTGACTGAACAACAACAGAACACTTCATGAATACAAGACCAAACAAAATGCACTCAAATGCTTTCTTAAAAAAGGCCATTTTAGAGTTCTTTCTATTCAGGCTAATAAATAAGGGCAGAGGTATTACTTTCACATGATTGGCTGATTTTACACACACTTAGGGCTTTTAGTCTGCAAGTGTATTGCTAAATGACAGGGGATGGTGGTGGAAGAAAAATGGTCCAGAGCAGCACTGGGGGAGTCTGGACAAGCAGTGACTTTCTTCTCTCTCCTTGCCCATGTGGTAGTAAAATGGGAAAGCAGACACTGGGGGCAGACAGCTCTCCCACCAGGCCGAGAGCTGAGGGAAGGAGCTGGGAAGACTCTGAGGTTTCCGGAGCGGAGCAGAGGTCAAAAGTGGGAGG
This sequence comes from Bos taurus, assembly GCF_002263795.3. Lineage (NCBI taxonomy): Eukaryota > Metazoa > Chordata > Mammalia > Artiodactyla > Bovidae > Bos > Bos taurus. The sequence goes on from NC_037350.1 coordinate 37,732,981, forward strand.
GAGGTCAGTGGTGGGAACATGAATCATGGAAGCGGAGGAAGAAGTCCATAGCTGCAAGTGTGCACACCCTACAGGAGGCTGGGGATGAGAGGCAGGTTGCTCGGCAGGGCAGGGAAAGTGCCCCCTGGGGGCCCAGGGGCCTGGTAAGGCCATGGCCAGCAACTGACCCTAAGCCTTGCAGTCTTTCTTGGAGCTGCTCACAAAGAGAGTGGAAAGAGCCTTTGTGGTTCTGAAGAGATTGCTTTTGGGAGATGAAAGGCGGCTTTTAAAATAACCAGAGGCTCAGCGGCGAAGAATCCGCCTGCAATGCAAGAGACGCAGGTTCGCTCCTTGGGTCAGGAAGATCCCCTGGAGGAGGGCATGGCAACCCACTCCAGTACTGTTGCCTGGAGAATCCCATGGTTGGAGGAGCCTGGCGGGATACAGTCCATGGAGTCACAAAGAGCTGGACATGACTGAATTGACTTAGCGTGAGCATAATAAAACGGTGAGATGTATTGAGGGAAAGACTATATTATAAACCCCAAATTCCATATAATAAAGAGGACAGGGTGGGTGGCGTTGGGCAATGTTCCTTAGTCCAGCCCTGTGTGTGGGAGGAATGACGACTCTATCCTAAGGGACTCGGGTAGGTCCAGGGGGTACTGGCAGGAATGGCCAGTGCTGGCTGGTGTCACAGTCCGGTGGCCTGATTTGACCACCGTTGAAGGGGGGTGTGGCCATATGCTTTCTGGAATTTAAGGCAGAGGCCTGGTGGGTCCTGGAGCTTCTGCCTGCCTGTCATGGAACAAGATGTGTTTCTTCTTGACTTGGCCTCAGTTTACCTGTCTGCCCTAAAGACACCAGCAACTCCACATGCTGGATGCTTAAACAGGCTTACAGGTCTTCAGTGGGACTTCCCCAGTGGCTCAATGGAAAAGAATCTACCTGCAATGCAGGAGACGCAGGTTCGATCCCTGGGTCAGGAAGATCCCCTGGAGAAAGAAATGGCATCCCACTCGAGTATTCTTGCCTGGAGAATCCCGTGGATCCCGTGGACAGAGGAGCCTGGCGGGCTACAGTTCATAGCGTCGCAAAGAATCAGACATGACTGAAGCGACTAAGCACTCACCCGTCTTCAGTAACTTGCCTGCAGCCCTAGGGCTGGGCGAGGGCAGAGGCAGGACTTGAACCTGGGCCTCTGCAGGCTTTGCTGTAGTCACTTCCTTACATGCCAGCATGCTTTCCTGGGTTCTGTATAGTCAGCGCAGCAGACAGTGCTTTCCTGTGGCTCAGATCCCCTGTGTCTTTTACACCTTCCAGCTTCTGTTCACACTTCCCCTCTCGCAGGCAGTAGCCCTCATCCTGATGCTCATTTCCTGTTTCATCCCCTCCTGTCTGCTCTCTGTGACCCTGGCCTTGCTCTCCCCTCTTCCCTTATAGACTCCCCCTCCCCCAGGGCCAAATGACCCCCCTTTTATTTTCTTTGTTTCTCCACAGCACTCTCTCCATATCACATGTACCTCTTTTGCGGGGGGAAGGATTATGACAGTAATCCAAAGAGTTATGTTTATTGACTTTGTATATGCATATCTAAAGGAAATCAACCACCCTGAATGTTCATTTGGAGGACTGATGCTAAACTGAAGCTCCAATACTTTGGCCGCCTGATGCTAAGAGCCAGTTCATTGGAAAAGACCCTGATGCGGGGAAAGATTGAGGGCAGGAGAAGAAGGAGGCAACAGAGGATGAAATGGTTGGATGGCATCATCAACTCAATGGACGTGAGTTTGAGCAAACGCCAGGAGATAATGAAGGACAAAGAAGCCTGGCATGCTGCAGTCCATGGGGTCGCAAAGAGTGGGACGTGACTGAGCGACTGAACAACAATATGTGTTTCTACTGGTCTGCATATTGGTTCTGTGTGTCTGTTTCTGTCATTTTTAAATAGAAAATTCATAGTTGATTTGCAATATTGTATTAGTTTCAGCTGTACAGCAAAGTGACTCAGTTATATCTATTTTTCAGATTCTATTCCATTATAGGTTATTAAAAGATACTGAATATAGTTCCCTGTATTGTACAGTACATCCTTATTTCTTATCTGTTTTATGTATAGTTGTTTGTATCTGTTAATCGCATAATTTATCCCTCCCCACCCTTTCCCAATTGGTAACCATAAATGTTTTCTATGTGAGTCTGTTTCATTTTTTTGTATATAAATTCATTGGTATTATTTTTTAGATTCCACATATAAATGATATTATATAATATTTGTCTTTGACTTCACTTAGTAGGATATACTCTAGGTCCATCCAAGTGGCTGCAAATGGCAATATTTCATTCTTTCCTTACCTGGTGCCTCTTGTGTCTCAGATATTTCTTGGTGTTTCTGCCCTGCCTCGCTCTGAGAGGCTTCTTTCTGTAGTTGCTTATTGAACACTGGCTACCAAATATTGGGCTGGAAGAGGGATACAGAGATGAGCTAGGGCCTGTGCCTTCTAGCAGGCAGATTTATAAGCATGTGTAAACTCTTACAATGCAGTATGCTTAATTATTACAGAAAATGTGTGCGCCCAGGCCTCAGGACCCCTGGGCCTCTTCTGGGAAATGATGTGTGTGGGGAGTGTTCTTCCTGGGAGTTCCTGCTTTAGAAGCAGGAGCGAAAGTGCAGGGACGGGGCCGGGGGGACAGGCAGAATATGCCAGGAAGAGGAAACTGAGCAAAGGCACTGAGAAAAGATGAACTTTCTCTGTGGGCAGTGACTAAGGCTGAGTCGTGGTCATCTTGGTATGCTTAGGCGTGTGAAGTAAAAACTAAACACACTTGATTCCATTGTAGTGGAATTTTATTTACATATTTGCGTTGGAATGGATGACTAAGTGATGAGAAACCAAGGGGCCAGTTCCTTTAACCACTGGGTTAGGCCTACCTATTTCCTATTTGGACCCTGCATTTCAGATTGAATAGGCCTAATTTCTGATCGAAAGTTAATTAACAGCCCAGTTGCTGATAGTGAAATGTGAATCTTGGATTGTGTAAGTATAACATTCTCCATTCCTGTTTTCATTGTGTGAAGTTGATAGATCTATTACCCTAGATAGATCTATTACTATATGATATAGTAATATCATAAATGCAGATATTATCATCTTTTGGGGGGGGGTCAGAATGTTTCATGTTTGTGTGGACAATATGTAGAAATCCCTTTCCCAGTCTGAAGTCAAGTCACTTATACAAAAAGTACAGTATACCCCAGTACTCTCGAGTATTTTTGAAGCATGGCCTCTGAATTACATTCATAAAAAAAAATTTCATGAAAAGATTATATCAAAGCAGATACAATCTGGAAATATCTTTTTGTGGCAGCAACTTATAAAAAAATTAAGAATTCAGTCTGTGTAATTTGATCACAGTATTTGGTTGTGTACTTTTTAGAAGCTTTCTATTTTTAGTAAGTCAACCCTTTCAGTAAATAAGACAAAGGAAAAACTTGCTGCAGACTTATTAATGACAATTTCTAGTAGTTTTGCCAGAAAAGCAAAAGGATAGAGAATAATCAATGGGAAAATTACCTTCACATAGTTTATACTGGTTAAAAATAGGCTTTATTAAAAGACCACTATCCCTTAGGGCTCAGTTACATGACCATGTGCCACAAGATGAACTCATTAACCCATTTGTAATGGGTTTTTACTTGGCCAAAAAATATGTACTTGGTGAATCATTTACCAACTTCCTTATAGTAGAAGGGCTCTGCTTATAACTGTTGTCAGTGGTTAATCTTCTCTGAAGTATGTTTTTGAAAGTCCACACGGCATTAAAGCATCTCTAAGTGTTGAACTAGGATTTCTGGGGGGTGGGAAAGGGGGTTGGTGCTGAGGGTTTCCCAACCATCCTAGTGTTAAAAATATTCCATACTCCAGCTTATCTACCAAAAGAACAACACAAAGCTTGGGTTCTTGTTTCATTTGAAAAAAAAAAAGAGCAGGGTTATACTGGAAAAGTTTTCTTCAGTTCTAAATTCATATTTCAAACAAGTAATTAAAAAATCCTGTGGTTTGTCCCCCCCTCGCTTTTGTCTCATTCCTCATTCTGTGCTTCTTTTCTGAAACAGAGTCGGCAGAGGTACATACAACATAAAGTTGCTAAGGCCTAGAGGAAGTTGCTAAATTCAAAAGTCATCTTGTGAAATGTCACGAAGTGGTTTAACTGTGAGTGTCATTGGGTTGAGACGTCTCCTCCGAAGACGTCCCCCACCCATCCCCACCCCTGCATGATTTGTTGCTCTGTCTTTCTAAAAATTTAATTTCACTTATTTTAAATATTTATCTGTTTTAATTGAACATGATTTGTGTTTGATTAGCTCATTTTGGGGGGTTTTTACTTTGTGTAAATACAGATTTTAAGAAATTAGTTTTCTGACTAGGTAGTTTATGTATTTAGTGTCAGAATCACAAGGCAGAAAAGGGGGGGTAGGATGAAAGGTCAGTCCCAGTGGTGATCCCCCACTTATCCCCCATCCCCCTAGTTTGAAGCTGCTCACATTCCCTCCCCACTGGCAGCCAGTGGCACCCTTTGAGAGGTAGGGGAGACATCCATGTATATGGAATCTTTTTGTCTTTTCTGATATAAGCGAGAGTGTAGGTTCCTCCACTCTTCTTTAAAAAAAAAAAAGAAAAAAAACCAGCGTCTCCTAGGAATTGATTCATATCTGTGTCTACGGAGCTCTTGCAATGCCGACTTCCTTTCTGCCTTTTCTGAGAGTTCTGTTTCTGTGCTTCCAGGAGTGACCTCGTCCTTTAGCCAAGGCTGAAAAACGCTGCTGGGGGTGGGTGATGGAATCGGGGCGGGGTCCTCCACTTTGGCATGGTCCCCAGGAATGTGTAGAGTGAGGACCCCCTCCAGTGGGACAGGTTGGGCGGTTGAATGTGGAGCTCAGGAGGAGGGGCAGAATGGGGTTTGCCTCCAGTTTCTGCTGGGAGGGAGAGAGATCCACTCTGGACTTAGGCTTGAGGATGTTGAGGATCATCTGTTCCTTGTGGCCCAGGGATTCAAATGGCTCTGCCTCTCTCAGACGTGAGGTCCATGGCCCGTCTCCAGAATTTCTGCTCTCTCCATCTGCCAGAAACAATGCTCCTGAAGTCCAGTGCAGCTCTAAAATTCTGTGATTCCAAGATCTTCAACAGTAGAGGGAAGGCTTGGTTTCAGATTGTAAAGGAACTCTTCTTGAGGGTGAAGACCCCCTTTTCTTTTTCCTTTTCAGTGGATGAAGCTCAAAGAATTGCACCTGTATATGTTCCTTTCTTATTTCTTTCAACGAAGTGTGCGCATTTCCACGCGTGTTGGCTGAAGTGAATAGAACTTCAGGGCTCTGGAATTGCTTTGCTTCCACCTCCTTGTTAGAGTCCGGTCAGAATGCCTTAGAAGTTTGTGTGCTTTGCTCTGGAAATAAGAGTAATTTATTCGAAAAGAGCTTCTATTTCTTGTTCACATGTTTGAGGAGAGAAATGTTTATCTTACTAAACAATTATTCGTTCGTGAAAATCACCTGATGAGCCTGAGGATTAGGGGTGAACCAAAAGTCCTTTGTATCTTTACTGAAAGTGACTTAGATGCATGTGATGATTTTAATAAATCTGACTTTAAAGTAAAAGTGAATCTGAAGCACAAATACATACTGGTGTAATTGTGTGTGAAAAAGAGCTTCTATTTCTTGTTTACTAGGGATGTTGAGCTGGTTTTCCTCCCTTCTCTATCCCAAAAGAAAATTGCCCATTCATCTCTAAACAGTAAGTGTTAACTTGCCTGCAGATTCAAAAGGAAGCAAATCAAATTGGATTTGAAATTGTATTCAGAGGTCCACTTTCTCTACCCTGTGGAGGGAAGAACAACAACAAAAAATTTACGTTTTTTTTTTTTTTTTAATGACTGGGGTCTGGGGGTGGAGTTTACAAAAAGGATATAATGAAAGGCTGTTTTGTAGTCTGAGCCTTACTGAGTTATCATTTACCTCAGTTTCATAGTGAGCTTGACCTAGTTGCAAATCTTGAGTTACGTGTTTTATCTTTCTATAGAGGTATTTAGAGTGTCTTTATAGATACCTTTATCTGATGGCTAGTTTGTTATCTTAATTTAAAAGAAGACTGAAAGGAGGCTATAAACTAAAAGTAATCTTTTCATCAGAGTACAAGGTGGGGCCCAATTTCACTGTCTTGAGCAATAATGAATTATGACTGTGCACCTTCGCTATTTGAAACTTCGAGAGACACTGAAGGACAATAGTAAGCTGTCAAAGTGATTTAGAAATTGACCACTTTTTTTAAATGAGAACTGGAACACCGTCTGTTGTATGCTTGGCAACCCCCAAGTATTTATTAGAGTTATATGTATCAAGATTGGTTCTCCATTGCAAAGTTTCTAGAGGATATGGTATAGTTAGAAAGGAGCAGGAAAAACGGTTAAAAGGACAACTGAATTGAAGGTTCCTGAACAAAAGAAAGTGAACTTGAGTAGAGTTGACTAAAGGTGGCCAAAGCTGCAGACTGTGGAATGGTGGTGATCAAGGAGGACCATAAAATGCTGGTTTGGTAACCGTATCAGGGGTGTGCCACTGATGCATGTCATTTCCTGAAGATGGCCTTGAACTTGATGGCCTCAGAGAACTCCTTTGTCATGTCATTTTATAGGTATCCTCTCTTTAGCTTGAATGAAAATACTAAGAGTCTCACCAATATTTCCAGAAGCAACTGGTATACCGTCTAAGGTTTGCTCTTTGCTTCATAATAATAGATCACGTTCTATGGTAATTAAAAAAAAAAATCCCAAATTTATTTTGGAATAATTTTAAATGTACAGAAAATTTGTAATGATAGTACAAAGAGTTTTTGTATATGCCTTCCCCAATTTTCCTCATTAGGTACCCTTGTCAAAAGTAAAACATCAACACTGATAACTGTTAAACACATTGCAGACTTTTTGAATTCCACCAGGTTTTCAACTAATGTCCTCTTTCTAATCTGGGATTCTGTACCTTACAATTCACCCATTTCAGGTGTTCAGTTCAATGTTTTTTAGTATCTTCACAAGGCTGTGTGACCATTTTAATAACCAGGATGAGTCTCAGGAGACAGAACAACTAATGTGTGTTGTGTCCTGGGGCAGACAAAGAGCATTAGGCAAGTCTTAGGAAATCTGAATACAGAGCAGGCTTCAGTTAATACTAATGTATGGATATTGGTTCATTAACTGTGGCACATGAAACCTTTGTATGTAAGATGCTAATAATAAAGGAAATAGGGTTAGGCTATAGGAGAACTCTCTGTACTATCTTTGCAATTTTTCTTTAAAGCTGTTCTGAAACATAGTTTATACTTAAAACATAATGCTATTTAATTAAAAAAATTTTTTTAATTAAAAAATATTTATTTATTTTCGGCTGTGCCAGGTCTTACTGGGATCTTTAGTTGCAGCGTGTAGACTTCTTAGTTGGGGCATGCATGTGGGACCTAGTTCCATGACCAGGGGTAGAACTCACACCTCGTGCATGAGGATTGTGGAGTCTTACCCACTCGACCACCAGGGAAGTCCCTGCCTTTTTTGTTTTTAATCAAGGATCATTACTTGTGCCGTGTCTGTGAACACTGGGACCAGTGTGGTTTTAGAGAATTTTCTAGCCAGAAGAATGAAAAGGAAACACACAGTTACCCTGGTACGTGTTTGTTCTTTACATTCACTTTTGCTTTAAAGTCAGATTTATTAACATCATTGCATGCATCTAAGTCACTTTCAGTAAAGACGCAAAGAACTTTGGTTTATCCTGAATCCTCCAGCTCCTCATCAGGTGATTTTCATGAACAAATGATTGTTTAGTAAGACAAGTATTTCTCGTCTTGTAACATAAAACAGCAGAACCCCCCTCCCCCAAGCCCCCACCTCCACCTCCGAACGAAACTCTCCAGGCATTAGCCATCGCTCGTTGAGGGTATTTCCTCATTAAGTTTTGACCTTGGAAGTGCTGTTCTGCATCTCAGTTGCCCATTCAGCAGAACCATTCTAAGTGTCTATTGCTTAAGCCAAAAGAATTCATGCAAAAAACTCTTCTCAAAGAATTATGGAGGGCAAGCTGTAAAAAGTCGACCACGTTTTAGACCCAGGCTGTGTAATTGATATTTGTGTTTCCTTCTGACTTCTGTCCTGTGAACTCACCCTAGCTCAGTTGTAGTAGGAGCAATGCTGCAGTAGACTTTGAAGAGCTGGGTTTTAGACTTAGAGCCAGTCTTTTGTAGATGTGTAACCTTTTGGGGCTTCCCAGGGGGCGCTAGTGGTAAAGAATCCACCTGCCAATGTAAGAGATGCGGCTTTGATCCCCTGGAGAAGAGAATGGCAAACCACTTAAGTATTCTTGCCTGGAAAATTCCATGGAGAGAGGAGCCTGGCAGTTGCAGAGTCGGACTTGACGGGAGCACATGACCTTGGCCAACCTATTTAAGCTTTCTGAGCCTGATCCCTTATTTGTAAAATGAGCTATTATAGGTACATTAAGAGTGGTTTGAATTTCAAATGAGGCGGGTGATCCATGGGGAAGATTTTAGTAAACTGTTCATCAATTATGTGCATGCTGCTTGCTGTCACTTCCCCATCACCCCTTCCATCACATTTTTGAAGCTCAGAGGGAACGATACATGCTCAGTGCTCATGTCACAGCACTGAGATTAAGTGAGGTGGGTGTAGGTGGTGTTTGGAGGGGAAGTTGAGTTTTCAGTTAGTATCTGGTGATGAGTAAGAAAAGACTCAATTTTGAGGATTCTAGGGGATGAAAAAATTTAGTACTTCAAGACAGAAAAGATGGGGCAGAAGAAGGCAGTGAGTAAAGACAAGGATGACAGCTAGGGGAGGGGTGGGGGAAACTTTTTTTTTTTGACTGTAGTGAAATGGGAAAGAGTGGATCCAAGCTGAAATATAAGTAAATTTAGTGTATCCAGGAAGTGAGAAAGAACCTCTCATAGGAACCACTCTTTATCTGATAAACATTACTTCTTATCAATGAAGAGGCGGGGTTAGTTAGTTTGGGTATGTTCACAGCCAGCAGTGTGGCTGTACCTGTGGGATATTAGGAAAACTCAATTGTCTTCTGAAACAGACACCAAAGCTCAGGTATTTACTTATTATCAGCCACTTAGATATATAAAAGACAAGACTTCTATCTCTTCAAAGAAGAGGAAAATACAGCTTAATTCCTCAGGAGGTATGGGCCACATGTATATTTATTCTGTCATATGGCAAGAATTCTGCTTTCAACTTCTGGTCTCTGTGCTAACCTAGCTACGCATGTGTGCTAAGTTGCTTCAGTCATGTCCGACTCTCTGTGACCCTATGGACTGTAGCCTGCCAGGCTCCTCTGTCCATGGAATTCTTGAGCTTTTTGCAATGATTGCTTCTTGCATACTGTGCTAAGCACTCCATATGAATTATCTAAGCCACACAACCTCCTATGTGGTAAGTGACTTGTTTTAGGTCCCGTGGCTGGCCTACAGTAGAGCCAGGATTGGGACTCAGGAACTTTGGGTTCTTATCCAGTCTTGTGTTTTATGCCTAAGGGCTTCAAGTGCCTCCTCAAAGCAGGGCTGATTAGAGAGTATTCAAAAGAGTATTTGGTAAGTCTGGGAATGAGTTAGAATACACAGCAAGTTTTGTAGCTGTCCTCTTTGACTTTGGCCACCTGATGCCATGAACTGACTCATTGGAAAAGACCCTGATGCTGGGAAAGACTGAAGGCAGGAGGAGAAGGGGATGACAGAGGATGAGATGGTTGGATGACATCACCGACGCAATGGACATGAATCTGAGAAGCTCTGAGAGTTGGTGATGGACAGGGAAGCTGGAGTGCTGTAGTCCATGGGGTTGCAAAGAGTTGGACATGACTGAGTGACTCAACTAAACTGAACTCTTTGGCTTGTGGCATGTGGTAAAATGACCCAGGGGATGTGTTAGGCTCTCCTGTCCATAGCCGGTGATGCTGTGGAGGGATGGATGGTCACAGCAGTTCACTCTGTGCTGCTTGAGTCACAAGCCCCTCAGTGTTTAATGCTACGTGTTAGCTTTTGAGAGTGACATTGGAGGGACTTCCCTGGTGGTCCAGTGGTTAAGACTTTGCCTTCCAGTGCAGGGGATGAAGATTTGATCCTGGGTTGGGGAGCCAAGATCCCATGGGCGTTGTGGTCAAAAAAGCAAAACATTAAACAGAAGCAACGTTGTACCAAATGCAATAAAGACTTATAAAAGAGAGACCTACTTATAAAAGAGAGACCTCGGAAAACAAGAAGAGCTGAAGGAAGGTGAGAGCCCTGGAACCTAGTTCCTGGGAACAGGATTATTGAAGGAAGAAGAGGTGTTTAACTTAGAGAAGAAAAGCCTTAGATAGGATCCCGTAGTAGTGTTCAGATATTTGATGCATGTAATTATGCTGTGTCCTCAGCAGAATTGAACTCAAGGGATGGAAACTTTAGGGAAGTAGGCTTCAATTTGTCACAGCATTTCCTATTGATGAGATTTATGTCAATAAAAGAATTGGTCATCATGGAAGTTCATGAGTGCCCCGTCCCTGGCAGTTTTTAAGTATTCAAGCAGAGGCGGTGTGGTGATGATACTCCTGCCATCAGGATCTACTCCCTTCCTTCCTGATAGCCCTCCCTGCTTGCTCTGCGTTCTTTGTTTATCCAGCTGTCAGTCCACAGTGGTTCTAGTTTTAGTATCAGCTGACAAACAAGTCAGTGGTTTAAGGAGCGCCTTTTCTCAATGGACTTTTAAAGACAGAAAGATCCCTAAATGATAAGCAATAGCAGAATAGTTAGATTGAATTATAGTATACTCAAGCTATGAAATTAGATACACGTATTAGAGAAAATGAGGTCAGGTTGAAAGATAGTCATCATATTGAGTGAAAAGAGCAAGTTGTAGAACAGTATGTGTATTATGATCTCCTGTCCTGATTAAAAAATAAAAATGCCATCTCTTCCATCTATTCATCTATCTGGCTTTGGAATGATAGTCACTACCATGTCGCTAGCCATCGCAGTGACCTGTGAAGATGTTCATGTCCCTGTCTGGGTGCCAAAGAAAAGGAGCAGGCAGTCTGCATGCACACTGTCCCAAAGAAGACATACAGATGGCCAACAGATACGCGACAAGATGTTCAACGTCACTACTCACCAGGGGAATGCAAATCAAAACCACAGTGAGATACCACCTCATACCTGCCGGAATGGCTATTTCAAAAGGATAACAAGGACTGACAAGGGAACCCTTATGTGCTGTTGATGGGACTATAAACTGGTGCAACCACGGTGGGAAACAATACGGAGATTCCTCAAAGAATGGAAAAAATAGAACTGTCATGTAATTCAGCAATTCCTCTCCTGGATATTTACTCAAGAAAACAAAAACACTAGTTAGAAAAAAAGATATAGGTACCTCGATTATCTCTGAAGCATTGTTTACAGTAGCCAAGATAGAGAAGCAACCTCAGTGCCTGTGAATAGATGAATGGATAAAGGAGATATAGTATATAAATGCAATAGAATATTTTTCAGCCACAAAAAGGATGAAATCCTGCTGTTTCTGACGACATGGGTGGACCTGGAGGGTATTATGCTACGTGAAATAAATCAGAGAAAGACAAATGCTATTTGATGTCACTTATACGTGCAGTCTAAAACAGAAGACAGAACAGAGTTATAGATACAGAGAACAAACAGGCGGTTGCCAGTGGGGAGAGGGGAAAGTAATAGGTGAGGGAAACTAACAAATATAAACTTGCGGTTCTAAAATAAGTGAGTACAGATATAAAATGTACAGAGAGGCGAATATAGTCATAGCTATGTAATATTGATGTATGGTGATGTAACTAGACTCATTGTGATCGTTTTGAAATATATAGAAATATGGAATTATTATGGTGTAAATGAAACTTACATAGTGTTGTAGGTCATTTATGTGTCCAAAGCAAACAAGCAGTCTCATAGAAAAAGAGATCAGAGTTGTTACCAGAGGTGGGGAGTGGATGAAGGTAGTCAAAGGGAACACACTTGCAGTTGTAAGATAAATAAATACTCAGGATGAAATGTACACCATGCTAAATATAATCAACACCACTGCTAAGTCGCTTCAGTCGTGTCCGATTCTGTACGACCCCATAGACGGCAGCCTGCCAGGCTCCCCCGTCCCTGGGATTCTCCAGGCAAGAATACTGGAGTGGGTTGCTATTTCCTTTTCCAGTGCATGAAAGTGAAAAGTGAAAGTGAAGTCGCTCAGTCATGTCCAACTCTTAGCGACCTCATGGACTGCAGCCTACCAGGCTCCTCCGTCCATGGGATTTTCCAGGCAAGAGTACTGGAGTGGGGTGCCATTGCCTTCTCCAATAATCAACACTGCTGTATGTTATGTATGAAAGTTGTTCGCTGAGTAAATCCTAAGAGTGTAGGATTCATCACAAGGAAAAAAGGTTTTTTTTTTCTGTTTATTTCATTATGTATCTCTAAGAGGTGATGGATATTCCCCAAATGTACTGTGATAATTGTTTTGTGATGTATGTCATTCGTATCATTACGCTGTACACCTGAAACTTACACAGTGCTGTGTGTTAATAACATCTCAATAGAACTGGAAGGAGAAAAAAATAAGGACTCAACATACCCCCAGGAGCTTCCTGGGATGCTGGGAGTCCTAAAGAGGAAGAATGCCTTTCTGGGGCAGAAAAATACTCTGTGTATTATCTATAGGTTTGTCTGAGCATTTACTCCTTTGGGGACTTGTTCTAAATTTTGCTCACTCGGGGAAGTTGGGTCTCCCATGGTGATCAGACACCTTGCTATTTCTAAGGCTGAGCATTTGTAGATGTGGATATCTGTTGTGTTGTTTACTGTTCTTAGTCTGCCATGTCTGTTCCCACAAAGATTCCAAAGCCTCTCTGAGCACCCTTGAGTCATTTTCTCTAGGTACTCTTCCAGTTCACAGGGTTGCCACTTATGCCCCACACAGGCAGACCTTGGAGATATTGGGGGTTCAATTCCAGACGACTGCAATAAAGCGAGTATTGCATTTTGATTTCCCAGTGCGTACAAAAGTTATGTTTACACTATACTGTAGTCTGTTAAATGTGCAATCGCATTGTGTCTAAAAAACCAATATGCACACCTCAGTTAAAAAATAACTTATTGCTAAAAATTGCCAACCATTATCTGACTACACAGGGTTGCCACAAACCTTCAATTCGTAAAAAAACATTACCTGTGAAGCTCAGAGACGTGAAGTGCAATCAAGAGGTATGCCTGTATAGTGTTCCCATTTCACTCTTAAACTTAGGTAGAAAGCCAGTGTGCCAAGTTTCTTCGTTTCTTGACCTGACTTACGGAAATTCTTTTTTTTTACTCCTTATTCTTTCATATTAATCCAGGAGCCTAACTCTTAGTGTCATGACTCTGTTATTCCTTCTCTCCTTTGCTGAAGATAGAGATTGTTAACCCCTTCTGGCTTTTTAAATTGTTTTAAATTTGTAAAATAAGAAGTTGGAACTGTTTTTGTAGGGGAAGTAGGAAGAAGAAAGTGAGCTCTATAGAACCGCAGTAAAATTTGCCCTGGAGAACACTCCCCATAAGTTGTGGGAGAGCCCTTTAGATGCTTGTACTAGATGTATCCATATATTTTGTTTTGGAAATTTCACAATTATCCTAACAGTTATCTTTCCCACTTCCTCATTTTACAGACAGGAAGGGCTTGGTTCCTCGAGATTACAGCAGTAGTCCAAGGACACCCTAGGTAACTCATGGCATAACTGGCTGTCAGACTCCAAAGTCCATGCTATTTCCTATATGATGTGTTTACTGTTTTGCTCGTGTCTTCAGAATTAGTAAAACATGACCGTAGTGAAAAGACTAGATCCCTGGATTACGGTTATTGCACACAGATTTCCGTTATTGCGCTTAATCACTCAATTGTGTCTGACTCTTTACGACCCCATGGACTGTAGCCCACCAGGCTCCTCTGTCCATGGGATTCTCCAGGCAAGAATACTGGAGTGGGTTGCCACTCCCTTCTCCAAGGGATCTTCCTGATCCAGGGATCGAAGCCAGGTCTCCTACATTGTAGACAGATTCTTTACCATCTGAGCTACCAGGAAAGCCCAGAGTTGCCATTGGTTGGTGTTTAAATATTCCAGGAATCTTGAGAATCCTCTCTTATGTCCTGGGAAGGACTTTATATTCACATCTGAATGAGCAAGTTGTGATGTTCAAAGATGTCTTAGCGGAATAAACATAGGAAGTTATTTTTATCCTGAAGATGTTTAAGTTTGAAATAAATATTTCTAACCAACTTGGTAAATAGTTTTATAACCATATTTACAGGCTGCAAGTTTGCTTAAAACTGAATGGCTTATGCTCTGCTTTCCATTTGTTGGAGTGTGGAGCTTGTTTGATTACCTGGAAAGTAAGTTAATCGGGAATTACTCAAGGCACTATGGTTTTTCTCCTGACTTCCTGATTAGTTTATTTACTTTTGGAAGTAGATGCTTGCTCTCTCTTATGGCTTTCTTAAGTCCCCTACTCAGAGTTTAAACTCCTTTACATTGTTCAAGGTGTACTTTGATAGAATATTCTAATTTGTGCTACTTCTTCAAAGATTTCATCAGGGCTGTACTTAAAAATGATGATGTTTCAGGCTGACCTTATTGACCCTCCAGATTCAGATCCAGTGAACAACCAGGGAATAACTTGCCCGGTAAACTTGCTTCCAAGAAGCTGTGCTTATCCATTCCCCACAGGGTCACAGTATTGCTTCGCCTTCTGTTTCTCATTCTCTTACTCTGGGCTGCAGGAAGGGTGGTGACCCTCAAGACATATGGATTTGTAGTTGCTTGGACCTGGAGAATGTAGGCAGCAGCAAGAGGTATGTTGGAAGCATCATTGGAGATGGAAGACTTACTGGTACAGCCACTATGGAAAACAGTGTGGAGAGTCCTCAGAAAACTAAAAATAGAATTACTGTATAATTGACCAATCCCACTTCTCGGTATATTTACAAAGGAAATGAGATCACTGTCAAAGAAATATCTGCATCCGCATCCTCCTGTTCAGCCCCTCCCCCGACCCCCCTCCACCAAGCAAAAGGAAGTCTTGCCATTTGTCAGGAGTGGATGAACCCTGAGGGCATTATGCGAAGTGGGATGAGTCAGTCAGATACAGACAAAAACTGTATGATCTCACTCATGTGTGGAATCTACAAGAGCTGGCTTCGTGTTGAAATGCCCATGATCATATTGAAAAGTTATGGACTCTTGTTCCCTGGGGCAGTGAGCCTGGTGGGAGGGAGGAGATAGATTACCTACAGATGAAGACAGAGCTGAAGCTTCCAGCAAACTCCAGGCCTCTCACCTTCCCGCCCCACCGTCTTCCTTCCTCTCAATCATTTATGGATGTGACCCAGTACAAAGACAGGGAGTCAGAGCTGGTGTTAACTCCCTGTTTTTTTCAGTTTTTATAGGTGAAAGTGAAAACGTGAAAGTCGCTCAGTCACGTCCGACTCTTTGAGACCCCACGGACTATACAGTCCACGGAATTCTCCAGGCCAGAATACTGGAGTGGGTAGCCTTTCCCTCCTCCAGGGGATCTTCCCAACCCAGAGATCAAACCCAGGTCTCCTGTATTGCAGGTGGATTCTTTACCAACTGAACTCAGTGTTTATATTGGAGCATAGTTGATTAACAATGTTGTTGTTAATTTCAGGTATACAACAAACTGACTCAGTTATTCATGGATCTATTATTTTGCAAATTCCTTTCCCATTTAGGTTATTACAGAATACTGAGTAGAGTTCCTTGTGCTATACAGTAGGTCCTTGTCCTTCTTGGTTATCTATTTTAAATATAGCAGTGTGTACATGTTAATCCCAAACTCCCAGTCTATCCTCCACCCTCTCCATCCCACCTCCTGGTAACCATAAGTTCATTCTCTAAGTCTGGAGTCTATCTCTATTTTGTAAAAAAGTTCATTTGTATCATTTTTTTTACAAAAGATTCTGCATATAAGTGATACCATATGATATTTGCCTTTTTTGCTGACTTCATTTAGTGTGATAATCCCTAGGTACATCCATGTTGCTGCAAATGGCATTATTTCATTCTTTTTAATGGCTGAGTAATAGTCCATTGTATATACATCCCACATCTTTATCCATTCATTTGTCGATGTACGTTTAGGCTGCTTCCGTATCTTGGCTATTGTAAACAGCACTGCGATGAAATTGGGGTGCATGTATCCTTTTATGAACCATTTTTTTCTCTGGATATATGCCCAGGAGTGGGATTGTGGGCTCGTACAGTAGCTCCACTTTTAGTTTTTAAAGGAACCTCCATATTCTTCTCTATTATGTCTGTACCAATTTATATTCCCACCAACTGTATAGAGGTGTTCCCTTTCCTCCACACCCTCTCCAGCATTTATTGTTTGTAGATTTTTTGATGATGGCCATTCTGACTGGTGCAAGGTGATATCTTATTGTGGTTTTGTATTCTAGTATTTCTCTAATAATTAGCAATGTTGAATCATGTGCCTCTTGGCCATCTGTCCTCACTGCCTTTTAAGACTTTTCATCTGTTGAATGGAAATGATAATGGACCTGCGTCATGGTTTTGTTAAAGGAATGAAATGAAAAAATAGGGAAAATGCTAAGACTATAGGGAGTATAATTTTGATTATCGTGTGTTGGGCTCTGACCTAGGTGCTGGGCTTACAGAGATGAGTAAAACTTGTTCCTTGACTACAGAGAACTCAAACATAGCTAGAATATAGATTCACACACAAATTGCCATTATGTTAAAATATTAGATACCTATAGTAGTATAGGGGCTTTCCTGGTGGCTCAGACAGTAAAGAATCTGCCTGCAATATGGGAAGCACAGGTTGAGAAGATCCCCTGGAAAAGGGAATGGCTATCCACTCCAGTATTCTTGCCTGGAGAATTCCTTGGACAGAGGAGTCTGGCAGGCTATAGTCCAAGGGGTCACAGAGTCAGACACGACTGAGCGACTGATCACACACGGAATATAACTGGTAAGCAGAACAGAAATACTGATATTGGGTAGTCATTCTCTTTATCTCCCACATAGGAGACTTTCTCTGCAAATTCAGAATTGAATCAGAAATAGATTGAGTCTGCTGGTGGACATCATGGTCATGGTGATTGAGCCAGGCTGACCAGATAGGCCCAGCTGCATCATTTGTCTGTACCCGGATGGGCTGGCTGTAGTACCTCTTTACCTATTTGGTGTTCATGTAGTCAACTATTTTGTCGTTTTCCCCTTGTTTAATAAAATCCTGGCAGACTTCTTCTTTCTGTAAACACATTGTCTAGATCATAGTACTGTGGACTGTCGTGAAAGTTGCTCAGTCATGTCTGACTCTTGGCGACCCCATGGACTATACAGTCCATGGAATTCTCCAGGTCAGAATACTTGAGCAGGTAGCCTCTTTCCTTCTCTAGGGAATCTTCCCAACCCAGGGATCGAACCCAGGTCTCCTGCATTGCAGGCAGATTTTTTACAGCTGAGCCACAAGGGAAGCCAAGCCGTGGACTAGATAACAGTTTATTTTAGTTACATTCTAGCCTGGAGGGTAGGACCACCTGGCAGGCTCCTTGGGTGAGAGAGTGAAGAGGGGTCCAGAGGACAGGGATTTCTCTCTGGCTGCAGTCATATCCTTGGCCCTTTGCAGAGGGGTGGGAGATAAGGCCAGGGGGTTTCCGGTGTCTGGAGAGCTCTGTGTGTCAATTTGTTCTTTTTTATAAATATAATACCAACTGTTGCCATTGTGTTACCTGAATTTTTCTCCACCAATGAAAAATTCTCCATCATTTTCCATAATAAATATTGGGGTTTGAGAGTTTCATTTTTGCCCCCTCCAGTGGGTTGTGAATCAGTTGAGACGTGCACAGGTGTCAGCTAGGGTGCTTGATAATGTCTTTGATAGTGAGAGAGCTCAAACAGAGCTGGGGACCGTAAATGTGAGAGCTCTTGCAACCTGAACTGAGCTGATTTATCCTGATGATAGATGTGCGTGTTGTTAATCCCTTCCTTCAATTTGTGTAGGTGTAACATAGTTTCTCAATGGTCTGAGGCGTTGTGAACGTACACACCTGTGCCCTTGAGTCGTGCTCTGTGTTGGAAGCATAGTCTTCACTTTGGATGGCCCCTCCTTCATCACCTGGTCCCCATGGAGATGTGAGCTCTCTCCTCTGGATGCCCGTGGGCTTCCTGTCTCCTGTGTTTGAGGACAAGATGATGCCTTATGCTTTAGGGGCTTCCTGGGTGGTGCTGGTGGTAAAGAATCCACCTGCCAATGCAGGAGACATAAGAGACATGGATTTGATTCCTGGGTCATGAAGATTTCTCTGGAGAAGGAAATAGCAACCCACGCCAGCATTCTTGCCTGGGAAATCCCATGGACTGAGGAGCCTGGCGGATTACAGTCCAGGGGATCGCAGAGAGTCAGACACAACTGAAGCGACTTAGCGTGCATGCACGAATATGTGCTTTTTGGTCTGTTTTATTGATACTTGCTTTATCCCTTTCTCTAGAAGGTGGGAACCAGAGCGCCTGTCCTTTTTCTACCATGGCACCATCCTGAACTCTGGGACTAGTTATTTAATTGAATACATTTAAGTGATGACTTTTCATCCACCTTAGAGTTCAAGAGAGAAGAAAATAAGATGGAGAGAAAAGGCCAGCAGTTGAAAATAGAATAAAATGGGAGCAGGGATTTCCCTGGTGGGCCAGTGGTTAAGACTCTGTGTGATTCCAGTGCAAGGGTTATGGGTTCCATCCCTGGTCAGGGAACTAGAGTCCCCTATACCATGCAGTGTGGGCTCCCCCTAAAGAACAAAGTCAGAGCAGGAAGAAGGAAGACAGAGGGAACCTGATAATAAAGAGGTGAAAGAAAAGAAATGTTTAAAAAGGAAAGAGGTGACACGGGGCTGAGACTTGTGCTTCCTCCTGCACTGAGATGGCCCTGCCCCCTGTGAGTGGCTCTGATCACTCTTGTGTTGGGGGGAGGGGTACTTAACGAGGAGGGTCACCACAGCAGTGACCAGAGTGTTACCCCTAATTCAGACCTCTCTACTGCAGCCACCAAAATGGGAAACAGCCTCAACAGGCCAGTCCTTTGGCAGCTGTGAAGTAGACAAGATTACATTATCTGGTTTCTATTTTCAGCCTGCCGTTAACACTGCCTAAAACTGATCATTTCAAGGCAATCATTTGCTACTATTTCTGTTTTCATTATATGTCTCCTTAGGCTCACTGCTTCTCGGGTGGTGCTAGTGGTATGCAGGAGACATAAGAGACGAGGGTTCGATCCCTGGGTTGGGAAGAATCCCTGAAGGAGGGCACAGCAACTCACTCCAGTATTCTTGCCTGGAGAATCCCATGGCCAGAGGAACATGGTGGGCTACAGTCCAGTCCATGGGGTTGCCGAGACTTGGACATGATTGAATTGACTTAGCAGGTACAGGCACAGGCTCAGTTTGGGTGACATCAGAGTGGTTTCTGATCATTTCAGTTTCTTTCATTCTTAAATTTTAAGTTCTGTTGAAGTCTTCCTAAACGTCCAGGTGGAAAACACAAGTTTACATAAGGGTATGCCATTTATTAAATAGAAGTTTTCATTAAATTCGCTTGTCTGTGGATACACTGTAGGTTTTTAAGTTAGAAGATGAACATTAACAAGTAATTGGTGTTTGTTGAGTGGTAGAAAGAAGCGTTGGTGTCCTATTTAAAGGCTAGACATTTAAATAACGTTTAGCGTAGCTCAGAGTGAAACTTTGTGGGCTGATTCATCAAGTGCAGAGGATTTTTGAGTTTAATTAGCAAAATACCAGAGCAGCTGATTCTGTTGGGCGGGAGCAGAATGTGGGGTGTAGGAGATCCAGGGCTACAGGTGGTTATTGGAACAAGCAGGGGGTTAGTTAGCTGCCCATGAGGCCTGAGTGTCCACACTGGGAAGCCCTGGAGAGATGACAGGAAGGGGAAAACAGTGGAAAATGCCAGGACATTTTCATGGGGAAGGACAGGAGAATCGGGTAACATAGGAAGATGGCCAGTAGTGAGAGTGTGGAGGGATTGGAAGTGATTGGAAAAAGGAATTGGGGGGAATTAAAGCAGGTTCAGTGACATTAAACTACATCAGAGTTTTATTGAAAAGAGCCTGAGAAGTGTCTAGTTTTTGAGCAGTGCCACAACTATCTAGATAAGGATTCACTCTTCAAGGAAGAAACAGTCTAGAGTGGAGGTGGCCTGAACACAGACACTTAGGGGACCAGACAGGATGTGATGGGTGCAATGTGCGGGCATGATGCAACTGCAGAGGCTGCCAAAGGGAGGGAGGGAGATACAGCGCTTGGCTTCTCTGATTTGTTGAAGGAAGCTATTGGCTTTTTCTTTTTTTTTTTTAAATCCAGCTCTTGGGGCTTCTCTGGCAGTCCAGTGATTAGGGAGCTGTGCCTCAGGGGGCATGCGTTCAGTTCCTGGTTGGGGAGCTAGGATCCCACATACTGTGCAGAATGGCCAAGGGGGGAAAAAATGTAAAATCTAACTCTCAGCAAATCCCTGATAGAAACCAGGCACCCACTGTAGGTTTGGTGAGCTACACTTTTAAGACTGGCCGTTCAGTGGGATGACCTTGCTCCACTCATTGTTTTGATGTCAGTACAATGACTTTATTTCCTGTGCTGTTGGTATAGTCTTTACATGAAGTGGATCGGTTTACATGAAGTGGGTCAGTTCATCATCACCTGTCAGATGCCAGTCAGCCTTAGGCTGAGTCACTTTATCCAGCCAAAGCACAGAAAGCATTTATAAGTATTTTTGAGTTAGAAAGGATATTATGGATCATTAATATGATCTCCTGATTTTTCCTATTGGAAAGCTTAGGACCTCAGGGGCTAATGACTGTCTAATGTTCAGTGCATAATCGTTGTTGACTTCAGCCCACAATGAGCCTGTCTCAGACCTAGTCTGTGTCTGGTCCAAGATTAGGCAATGGGTATCCACACTCTGACACCAGGTGTGCTTGGCAGGGACATCACGTTTAGAAGAACAGCAACGACTACTTTTTAAATATTTCCCAGAATCCTGTGGTCCTTTTCTAACACTGTCATGTTTTTGTGGCCAAGTATTGCCCTGGGATCTCTTTGGAGGGAATGATGCTGAAGCTGAAACTCCAGTACTTTGGCCATCTCATGCGAAGAGCTGATTCATTGGAAAAGACTCTGATGCCGGGAGGGACTGGGGGCAGGAGAAGGGGACGACAGAGGATGAGATGGCTGGATGGCATCACTGACTCAGTGGACGTGAGTCTGAGTGAACTTCGGGAGTTGGTGATGGACAGGGAGGCCTGGCGTGCTGCGATTCATGGGGTTGCGAAGAGTCGGACACGACTGAGTGACTGAACTGAACTGAACTGATTGCAACCGTGGAATCTTCATAGTGTTAACAGTAGGTAGCCATGGCAGGTTCAGCTTTTGCTCTAAAGAAAAATGGTGTCATGTGGGGGTGGCTTTGGAAGGCCATTCGTTGAATACACAGTAACCACTGTGTGTACATTACCTGCACACTGGAGGGACTTTCCTGGTCATTCTGTGATGGTGCCCCTTGCCTGCCGCCTCCTCTTCCCCATAGAATTTACATCCCTGGAAAACTGGTAGCAGGAGGCAGGAACTTCTGCCTTGTACCCTGGAATGGTCTGACTTAAATGTCAAACAAATAGAAAAACCGCAATAGGAGACAGGAAATTGCATCTTGGCTTAATAGGCTTTTGAGGTGAGTAATTTTTTTTTTATGTTTACACCACTGAAAAAACTATAGACTCTAGAGCAGCGGTCCCCAACCTTTTTGGCACCAGGGACCAGTTTCATGGAAGACAATTTTTCCACAGACTGGAGGTAGCGGGCAGGTAGGAATGGTTTCAAGACGGTTCAAGCGCTTTACACTTATTGTGCATGGAAAAAGCAAGAGAGTTCCAGAAAAGCATCTGCTTCTGCTTCATTGACTATGCTAAAGCCTTTGACTATGTGGATCACAACAAATTGTGGAAAATTCTGAAAGAGATGGGAATACCAGACCACCTTACTTGCCTCCTAAGAAATCTGTATGCAGGTCAAGAAGCAACAATTAGAACCGGACATAGAACAACAGACTGGTTCCAAATTAAGAAAGGAGTATGTCAAGGCTGTATACTGTCACCCTGCTTATTAACTTGTATGCAGAGTACATCATGCCAAATGCCAGACTGAAGCACACGTGGGAATCAAGATTGCCAGGAGAAATATCAGTAACTTCAGATACGCAGATGACACCACCCTTATGGCAGAAAGCTAAAAGGAACTGAAGAGCCTCTTAATGAAGGTGAAAGAGGAGAGTGAAAAAGTTGGCTTAAAACTCTGCATTCAAAAAACTAAGATCATGGCATCTGATCCTGTCACTTCACTTCATTGCAAATAGCTGGGGAAACAATGGAAACAGTGAGAGCTTTTATTTTCTTAGGCTCCAAAATCACTGCAGATGGTGTTTGCAGCCATGAAATTAAAAGACACTCCTTGGAAGAAAACTATGACCAACTTAGACAGCATATTAAAATGCAAAGACATTACTTTGCTGACAAAGGTCTGTCTAGTCAAAGCTATGGTTTTTCCAGTGGTCATGTATGGATATGAGAGTTAGACCATAAAGAAAGCTGAGTGCCAAAGAATTGATGCTTTTGAACTGTGATGCTGGAGAACACTCTTGAGAGTCCCTTGGACTGCAAGGAGATCCAACCAGTCCATCCTAAAGGAAATCAGTCCTGAATATTCATTGGAAGACTGATGCTAAAGCTGAAACTCCAGTACTTTGGCCACCTGATATGAAGAACTGACTCATTGGAAAAGACCCTGATGCTGGGAAAGATTGAAGGCAGGAGGAGAAGGGGATGATAGAGGATGAGATGCTTGGATGGATGGCATCACTGACTCGATGGACATGAGTTTGCGCAAACTCCTGGAGTTGGTGATGGACAGGGAAGCCTGGTGTGCTGCAGTCCACGGGGTCGCAGAGTCGGACAGGATTGACTTGACTGACTGATACTTACTGTGTACTTTGTTTCTATTATTACATCAGCTCCACCTCAGATCATCAGGCATTGGATCCAGGAGATTGGAAACATGAATGGATTACATGTAAAACCCAAAGGACTTTCCCCTCCACACTGAGAGAAAGTAGCTTTAATGCTCAGCTGCACCTTTAAAATCTTTTAGACAACTACAAGACCTGAGTCTTGTGAGTGACACCTGATGCCCGCTAATCTGCCCTGTTGCCATTGAACCTGCTGCCAGGGACTTAGGAAGCTGGCATCAGAGTAAAAGGAAGGAGGAAAGCCAGGTGGTAGTGGTGGCAACAGATAGGCTGAAGCTTTGGGCAGCGGGGAACAAAGTGAGAAGATAAGCAGAAAGTTTTAGAGAAAGCTGACATTTTAGGATGATGTCTCAGAAACCTTTGCCAAGTTTCACGAGCAATCCCAATGTTGTGCTTTGGTGTATTGTCCATATCAACATATCTTGGATTTTTTAAATAGGCATTCTTGTTATTATAATGTCCTCAAGACAGTTCTGAACCCTTCTTTTTGCTGCTTAATAAGCTCATGAAGCAAGAGAGAAGGTGACGGCCTGACAATTACAGGCTAATTCACTGGCTAAAGGTGAGTAAGCACCAGCCTATTGTTAATTGTCGAAATACCAACAACTAAAGTCTTTATTAGTATTTTCTTCCAGGTAGTGACTAAGGGCAGGTCATTCTTGATGACAGGCTAGACTGTCAAAATTTTCAGTGTTTCTAAATGTGTGAAAAGTGAAAGTTCGTTCCACAGTATGTCCGACTCTGTGTAATCCCATGGGCTATAGAGCCTGCCAGGCTCCTCTGTCTGTGGAATTCTCCAGGCAAGAGTACTGGAGTGGGTTGCCATTTCCTTCTCCAGGGGATTTTCCTGACCCAGGGGTTGAAGCCAGGTCTCCTGCATTGCAGGCAGATTCTTTACCAACTGAGCTACTAGCAGATAGCTTTATGAACTGTCCGATGCTACCCATTTTTTATAGTTAACAATTACGAGGTTATAGGACTTCAGTGGGCCAGTGGTAAAGACTTTGCTTTCCAGTGCAGGGGCTGCAGGTTCCATCCCTGGTCAGGGAGCTAAGACCCTACATGCTTGGGGCTCAAAACCAAAAGGTAAAGCAGAAGCAATATTGTAACAAATTCAAGAAAGACTTTAAAAATGGTCTACCTCCCCCCAAAAAGTCTTTAAAAAATTATGATTCTAGACCTTTTATCATATTTGAAATGGAGTAAATATTGATGGTAAATGTCAGTATCTCTTCTGCATCTTACTTTGGGACTGCTTAAAGCTTCAACTTTAAAAAAAGTTAGCTTTTAACTACACCACTGCATTGTATTAATCGTAAAACAAACAAAATATAAAATGCACACACCCCCATAGTCAAGCTTCAAATAGCTCTTTGCCAACAGCACTTATGAGGCTGTTGTCTACTCAGCATGTGTTGCAATTACATGTATCATTTTCAACAGGTGATTTTTTTTTCTTGAGTTTCAAGAAAAGAGGAGTTTCTGTTAAGAACCTAAACTTAAAATTCTCCATTTAAGAGAAAGCAGTGTCTCTGCTACAGATAATTTCTCTCTTAGGGTCTTTCTGGCTTTGCTATTTTTATTAATTAAAAGGCTGTTTTTGTGGGGTCTTAAAAGAGACCAGCTTTTAGGGGAGGGACTGGTTTTTGGATACGTCTCTATTTCCTCTCCTGGCCCGCAGACATCTTTACCCTGCATCCTGAACTTACCAAGGTGTGGCTTTGCTGGGGACTCTCTTTCTTGACTGTCTTACTAAATGATAACGTCCAGGATGAATTAATTTGCCTCTTGTGGATGTCACTGCCCTTCTGGCACATCCCCATCATGTCAGACATGAAAATAGAAATCGAAGGAATTTAAAAGTAGTAGCTAACTTTTTGCTTTGAAAATTCCTCATCATTGGCTTGTTGTTGTTCAGTTGCTAAGTTGTGTCTAGCTCTTTTGTGACCCCATGGACTGTAGTCCACCAGGCTCCTCTGCCCATGGGATTCTCCAGGCAAGAGTACTGCAGTGGGTTACCATTTCCTCCTGCACGGGGCCTTCCCAGATCAGAGATGGAACCCACTTCTCCTGCACTGGCAGGCAAGTTCTTTGCCACTGAACCACCTGGGAACCCCTCCGTCATTGGCTGCTTGGTATTATTTTTATTCAGCAAGGATCCCGTGACTGGAACTGTTTTCAAGTACTCTTGATTTCCTCAAGATGCTCACAAGAAGCAACTCTTTCTTCTTGAGCCCCGAGTCACCTCCCAGTGGTGCATACAGCAGGGGACCTGGTGCCCTGAGTGGTGTCAGGGGTGGTGTCTGGAGGTGACCGGAGAAGCTGTGCAGCACACCCTTTCATAGATTGGTGGCTTGGGTTCCTGGACTCCTAACACTTTTTTCCCCATTTCTGTCTCA
Source organism: Bos taurus (assembly GCF_002263795.3). Lineage (NCBI taxonomy): Eukaryota > Metazoa > Chordata > Mammalia > Artiodactyla > Bovidae > Bos > Bos taurus. The sequence goes on from NC_037350.1 coordinate 37,758,574, forward strand.
GATATCTTAATTTTCCTCTTTCAAGTATACTAAACAGCAGGAACCATATTCTGAGGCTCAGTTCTTAATCTTAAGAACAAGTATGTCCTTACAACCTGGGGGAGGTGGCCCACTGACATCTGTGCACAGTGTGTGTGTGTGTGCACATGTGCTCTGGTGCTCAGTTGTGTCCGGCTCTTTGTGACCCCACGGACTGTAGACTACCAGGCTCCTCTGTCCATGTGATTTCCCACGCAAGAATACTGGAGTGGGTTGCCATTTCCTGCTCCAGAGGCTCGTCCCAACCCAGGGATCAAACCCAGGTCTCTTAAGTCTGCTGCATTGGCAGGTGGATTCTTCACCACCTGGAAGTGTGTGTGTATGTGTGTATACGTCTATAGAAATGACATACATAAGAAATACATATGGGTATATATATGTGTGTGTGTGTGTATATATACATATATGTAGACACGTGTGTGTATATATCCGTATCTTTCTTGGACCATGATGGATCTGGGGGGCACCATCTGTATTTCAACTTGTATCATCACAGATTTGTTTAGTTAGCATGCTATCATTTCTAAGATTTCCTTCAAACCCTTTGCTCTTTGTAAAACATGCAAATCTCTGCAGAAGTCCTGACAGATATTATTAATCCCATTTTTCATTTGAGTAAGAGAGTGGCCCCAGGTTATTGGGATCAACCAGGTAGGTAGGCTACCAACCACAGTAGCCTGTGGAGCTTGGCCCACAGGATGGAGAGAGAGCTGCTCCCCACTCCCCTGACTCAGTTCAGTTCAGTTGCCCAGATGTATCTGACTCTTTGTGTCCCCATGGACTGCAGCACGCTGGGCTTCCGTGTCCATCACCAACTCCTGGAGCTTGCTCAAACTCATGTTCATTGAGTTGGTGATGCCATCCAACCGTCTCATCCTCTGTCATCGCCTTCTCCTCCTGGCCTTCAGTCTTTCCCATCATCAGGGTCTTTTCCAATGAGTCAGTTCTTCAAAACTCCAAAGTATTGGAGTTTCAGCTTCAGCATCCCCACTTTCTCCCCACTTGGCCTGGTGTGTATTGATGTGTAGGACAGGTTCCTTGGGCATTGAGAAGGGGTGGGTGGAATGTGAGAACATCAGGGTAGATTGGCCTTTGCTTTTCAACTTGAGAGAAAAAAGAAATCAAGCAGTCTTCTTATTAGCAAAGCCCGGATTTAATTTTCCTTTGACTCACATAGCTGTGATCTACTGTGAAGCCAAGAGAAACTAGAGTCGTTCTTTGGAACCACCAGTTGTGGGCGCCACTGACTGATACTCTTGGCGGCCATCTTAGTGTTCCTCCTTTCTGTCTTAGATTTTCTTTAGCTTTCTTTTATGGGCCTTTTCTTATTTATTCATTTGTTCTGCAGAGATTAAATATTTACCACATGCCAGGGACTGTGCTAGGTGCCAGGGATCCAAAGAGTAATAAGTCATTAAGTTTCTGCCCACAAGACCCTCACATTCTATTGGAAAAGTAGACTTTATCTAGCATTTGATTTGTTTATTCTGCCAATTCTAGGACCTCATCTGATTTTTAGAACCGTCTTGTAAGACAGCGGTCCCCAACCTTTTTGGCACCAGGAACCCATTTCGTGGAAGACAAGTTTTCCACGGATGGGGATCATGGTTTCGAGATGATTCACGTGCATTTTATTTCTGTTGTATTTCTTACTACATCAGCTACACCTCAGATCATCAGGCATTAGATCCCAGAGGTTGGGGACCCCTGTTGTAAGAAGCAGCAGTTAAACCATGTTCTCTTTGTCGTTTATTTACTTCCCTACCCCAACATTTTTGTCTTTCTCCTTTCTCTGTGTTTTAAACCCTCTCTCCCTAAATATTTACTGGCACTGCCTAGTTATTCATGTAATACTCATATTTAAAGATTTGCCCAGTTTCTGGTCTGTCTCTTCCTAAGTGAAACAAAATTTTTAATCTCCTTTGTGTCCTCCTACTTATGAACAGCCAAATGTATTCTGACTCTATTTCAGATATTTTCCAAAATGAGTCATTAATCATTTTTGATGAAATGTTTCCACTCAATTGTGGTGTCTTTTAAAAACCAGTTTGAATCCCTATGATTATTTTATGGAATTTAAAAATTCAAATCCTGGATTAAGTTTCAGAAGACATTTTTCTTATACGGGAACAGAGATCTAGAAAAGACCAGCTTCTACTACTCAGAGACCACAAAATTCCAATTTTGTGTGACATGGAGAACTTACCTTTTCTTCATAGAGTCCATCTAGGAAACCAAAAGATATTTATACGTTTCTACACTTTTAGCGTTTTTCCCCATATGTTTATGTGCATCTTTTCATATTGAAATGTTTATTAAGTATACGATTATAGATGTGCTTCAAGATTTTATACATACACACACACGTATTTTTCATTTATGTGTTTGCAGGACTTCTCACTATAGCTGTCCTGGGAACTTAACTTTTCTTGGAACAAGGAAACAAGGCATTTGCTACCTACAGATTCGGAAAGGCAAAAGAGCCAATTTCACCTCCTTTTTGGTTTTAAGAGCAAGAGTTGAGAAAGCAAGGCAACAGATCCTCCTTTGATTCTGCAGGTATAGTGTCAGAAAATTGAGGCATCCCTAGGAATCGATTTTTCATAGCAGTTTATACCACAGCATCTTTATTGCCTTCTTTTTTGTTTTCCTTCAGTTCAAAAATGTAAAAGAATTCCCTGCTGTCAGCAGTGCTCCTGGGGATTGTATTGATGGAGTTAGTTGTTGTTCAGTCACTCAGTCATGTTCAACTCTTAGCAGCCCCATGGACTGCAGCATGCCAGGCTTCCCAGTCCTTTACTGTCTCCCAGAGTGTGCTCAAACTTACGTCCATTGAATTGGTGATGCCATCCAATCATCTCATCCTCTGTTGTCCCCTTCTCCTGCCTTCAATCTTTCCCAGCATCAGAGCTTTTCCATTGAGTCAGCTCTTCCCATCAGGTGGCCAAAGTATTGGAGTTTCAGCTTCAGCATCAGTCCTTCCAATGAATATTCAGAGTTGATTTCCTTTAGGATTGACTGGTTTGATCTCCTTGCTGTCCAAGGGTCTCTCAAGAGTCTTCTCCAGCACCACAGTTTGAAAGTATCAGTTCTTCAGTGCTCAGCCTTCTTTATGGTCCAGCTCTCACATCTGTACATGACTTCTGGAAAAACCATCGCTTTGACTAGATGGACCTTTGTCAGCAAAGTAATGTTTCTGCTTTTTAATATGCTGTCTAGGTTGGTGATAGCTTTTCTTCCAAGGAGCAAGTATCTTTTAATTTCATGGGTGCAGCTACCATCTGCAGTGATTTTGGAGCCCAAGAAAATAAAGTCTGTTACTGTTTCCATTGTTTCCCCATCTATTTGCCATCAAGTGATGGGAACGGACGCCATGAACTTCTTTTTTTTCTTTTGAGTTTTAAGCCAACTTTTTCACTCTCCTCTTTCACTTTCATCAAGAGGCTCTTTAGTTCCTCTTCACTTTCTGCTATAAGGGTGGTGTCATCTGCATATCTGAGGTTTTTGATATTTCTCCCAGCAGTCTTGATTCCAGCTTGAGATTTGTCCAGCCCAGCAGTTAGCATGATGTACTCTGCATGTAAGTTAAACAAGCAGGGTGACAACATACAGCCTTGACATACTCCTTTCCCAATTTGGAACCATTCCATTGTTTCATGTCTGGTTCTAACTGTTGTTTCTTGACCTGCATACAGGTTTCTCAAGTGACAGGTAAGATGATCTGATATTCCCATCTCTTTAAGAATTTTCCATAGTTTGTTATTGATGGGGTTAACTGTAATGTTTTCTGTTGAAGTTGAGAGGAAGGATCAAATTGGAAAGAGATTATCAAGTTTGTTTTGTATTAATTACATATAAATAGCTGAATAAGAAATAACATTGGTCATTTTAAAAAGTGACACCTGTAACTCAAAGAATACTTCTGGCAAAGTCACCCATGGCCCCAAAACAGTCCACTCTTTATATCAGCCTTTTAGCAGTTTCTGAATACCTGGTAGAGGCCTGGAACTGTATTCTTTACAGAATAAAGAGGAAGCATGATCTACAGATTCCTTTATTACTTGTTTTCTTGTTTTTTCTTGTTATTACTTGTTTTCCTTTTCCTTTATCTGTCTTTTCTTACCCTCTTAACATGCTGGCTAACCTCCTTTGCTCCTGAGCCTACCATTCATTCATTCATTCATTCCAATTTTGAGAACCCAATATATAGTAGGCACCCTGCTATATATTGAATATTCATCAGAAGGACTGATGCTGAAGCTAAAGCTGCAATACTTTGGTCACCTGATGCAAAGAGCTGACTCATTGGAAAAGACCCTGATGCTGGGAAAGATTGAAGGCAGGAGGAGAAGGGGATGATAGAGGTTGAGATGGTTGGATTGTATCAGTGACTCAATGGACATAGTTTGAGTATACTCCAGGAGACACTGAAGGTCAGGGAAGCCTGGCATGCTGCAGTCCATGGGGTCACAAAGAGTTGGACACGACTGAGCGACTGAATAACAACAAAATGGATACTTTGATCAAAAGTAAAGACACAACCTTTGCCTTCTTGAAGCTGTTTGCCCAGGTAATGAGGTCAACACAGTTGGAGAAGTGCTGTGACTGCAGAAGCTTAGGATACTGCAGGAATGTCAAAAGGGAAGCCTTCCTGGAGGAGGTGACTTCTAAGCTGTGATTAAAAGGTTGGAGGAAGAGGGGAGAAGGAAGTGGGCATGGTCAGAAGCAGTAGATGAGTTCAATGGCTGTTGAAATTGTCCAGGTGAAATGAAGGGTGACCTGAATTAAGGTAGAAGTAGTGAGGGAAGCAGATGGATTTAAGAGACAGAGGTAGAATGAATAGAGTCAGGAGGTTGATTCCATTAATAGGATTTAAGGGAAAAGGATAGGTTCTCTGCTTTCTGGCCTAACCAGTTGGGTGGTTGAAGGGCCCACCCTCAGAGGGGAGGCTGAGGTGAAGGGGAAAGCGATAAGCTCTTATGGACCTCATGAAATTTAGGTGTCTGTGGTTTATCCAAATGAGGATTCCAGTAGGCACCAGGGTGTATGCCTGGGGATTCAGGAGGGACATCTGGGCTGAAGAAAAGAGATCTGGAAGTTATCTGCTGGTCATCGGAGGCGTAGGAGTGTGAGAGATCCTCTGCTGTATAACTTGGCTTGGGAAGCGAAGCTGGCCTGGGATGGCCCCCCCAGAGGGCACCGTCTCAAGCGGAGCGGCAGGAGAGCAGCTCTCAAAGGTGAAGACCACCTAGGAATGTCAGGGAGTCAAGCAGAAAGAGCAAAGAATAATGCTCTGCGTCAAACATTGCTGAAAGCTCACGGCAGCTCCTGGGTCCTGCTCACCGGCTTTGGCCGATGAGATGGTTGGTGACTTGGTCACAGCAGTTGTTTTAGAGTGTTAGAGAGTGTTGTAATTTATGGCACTGAAAGTGAAAGTTGCTCAGTCATGTCTGACTTTTTGAGACCCCGTGGACCCATGGAATTCTCCAGGCCAGAATACTGGAGTGGGTAGCCTTTTCCTTCTCCAGGGGATCTTCCCAACCCAGGGATCGAACCCTGGTCTCCCTCATTGCAGGCAGATTCTCTACCAACTGAGCCACCAGGGAAGCCCAAGAATACTGGAGTGGGTAGCCTATCCTTCTCCAGGGGATCTTCCGGACCCAGGAATTAAACCGGGGTCTCCTGCATTGCAGGCGGATTCTTTGCTAACTGAGCTATCAGGGAAGGCCCTGTGGCATGTAGTGGAGGTTAAGCAATACAGTATGATTTTAGGGGTTCTTTGTAATTAAATTTTTAAAAGATTTATTTCTTTTTGGCTGTGATGGGGCTTCACTGCTGTGCGCAGGCTTTCTCTGTGGTGAGCAGGGGCTAGTCTTCATTGCGGTGCTCCAGCTTCTCCATGCAGTGGCTTGTTGCAGAGCTCAGGCTCAGAAACTGTGGCGCACGGGCTTAGCTGCTCTGTGGCATGTGGGATCTTCCCAGACCAGGGATCGAACCCATGTCCCCTGTATTGGCAGGCGGATTCTTAACCATGACACTACCAGGGAAGCCCCATAATTAAATTTTAAAAATACAAATCCCTTCACTAGGTCCCTCCCCGTGACCTATAGGTGGGAGAATTAATAAGCACCAAAGAAAAGCTTACCTACTACTTGCAATTTTTTTTTTAACCTGTAGTTAGTTGGAATTTGTTTTATGCCTTTGAAAACCATTGTCTTGTTTTCTATAGGCTAAGGCATTTTCTTTTCTTTTAAAATAAGGGATGCACAGTTCCTTTGACTCTTGCTCCAAATTGGAGTCTCCCTTTGATCATTAACACATATTTTAGAGAAGGTGATTACCTAATAGGAATTGTAAATAGCTTAGGACTTAGTGACCAGACGGAATCACAGGTATTCCCATTTTGATGTTCCCTGGTTGTATAGTGGCCCCTAGGGCTTGGGTCTCTCCACTCTTGGAATTGTGACGTTTGTGTTATATCTCACCTGTCCCCACAAGAGCTTTATTTTATGAAAGCTAAATGGTGCTATGTTTTATTTTCAACTTGAAGTGAAAATTAATTGTTTCAAGACATTTGAGAATTTCATAACTGTGTGAGATAATTGGTCACACCCTAGGGAAATTGCATAAGAAAATATAGCTCTGAGTTCTGCATTTTCATTTTCCCTAAAGATCTCATTCACAGTGATGTCTTAAATAGTAGATAGTTTTATGGGTGATGAGAAAGCAGATCTACCTGTAGAGTGCACTTTCTTTGGCATGGTGAAGGGTTCACAGACCACCACGAAAGAAATTGCTCAAGTCAGGCTTTTTGTTTAGGAGGCAGCAATAGGTTATTGGGGATAGAGGTGACTTGGGAGTGTGTTTTCCTCTCTCTCGTTAAATACACCTTATTTAACCTCTCCATTGTACCCGCTGGGAAACCACTGACGATATTTGTACTTACTGCCTCCCTAGGGACATGAAGTAACCAAACACAGTGTGTGCATGTATGTGTGTATGTGTGTGTAGTTACCTTTTCTTTTTTCTTTTTTAATAAAATGACACTATAGGATCATAGTATAATTGATTCATGCTCCATGCTGATTCGGTTCATATTTCTTGATTGATTGTACTATTTCAAATGTGTAATGTCTAAGAATTTTAAATAATGAGATCTTAAAAAAATGTTAGGATAATGAATGTGGCCTCTTTAAAGCACCATCGTCAACTCAGTTGAATCTCATTTGGGTGAAGATGGGCTAATTTCATTTTTACATTTAGGACAGGTTGCAAATATGCCTATGGGCTTCCCTGGTACCTCAGTGGGTAAAGAATCTGCCTGCAGTGCAGGAGACGCAGGTTTGATTCCTGGATCCACAAGATCTCCTGGAGAAGGAAATGGCAACCCACTCCAGTATTCTTGCCTGGAAAATCCCATGGATGGAGGAGCCTGGCGTGTTGCAGTCCATGGGGTCGCAAAGAGTCGGATACAACTGAAAACTAACACACTTGCCGGCTATATCGGAACTTATGCATTGGTAGACCATCAGTGGGCTAAGTCACTTCAGTTGTGTCTGACTCTGCGATCCTATCGACTATAGCCCCGCCAGGCTTCTCTGTCCATGGGATTCTCCAGGCAAGAATACTGGAGTGGGTTACCATGCCCTCCTTCAAGGATCTTCCCAACCCATGAGGAAGTCAGCAGCTGCCCTGGTGGGTCTCCTGGCAGGATTTTGATTGACTTAGTTCTCTATCAACCTCTCCACTCCAGGACAGAGGAGAAAGGAGGAAAAGCCACTTCCAGACCAACCTGTCAGGCAGGTTCTTTACCACAAGCGCCACCTGGAAAGTCCTCAGAGATGGAGGGGTGGTGGTCATCATTTATATGTTTTTTACTGAAGGATGTGCGGAGAAATTGATCAAGTCTAATGAATATATTTGAGCATTTCTCCTTGTTGCTGTATTGGGTAGACAGCCTGACGGAAAATAAGAGAGGTGCCATTTAGCACACACGCAGTATTTCATGCTGGACAGGCACCATGCGAATCACTTTACAAGTATTAAGTCATTAAATCTGTGACTCAGTGAATATTAAGTATTAATTCTATGAGGGTAGCTATATTATTATCCACATTTTACAGAAGAATTGGGGGTAGGGGTTAGATAACTAGCCAAAGTTGTACAGCTGTGGGATGAGTTAGGGTAGTATTCAAGTCTCAGCAGTCTGGCTCCAGAGTCTGTGGTCTTAACTCTTTACACCACTAGCTTTCATTACAGTCTGCTGCTTTGTCTACAGATCTGCAGTTTGTTGAATCCATGGACAGAAAAAATGGACAGAAACTGAGAATAAGGAGGGCTGGCAGTACTGGGCTATTTTCTGTAAGAGACTTGAGCATCCACAGATTTTGGCATCTGTTGGGGTCCTAGAACCAATCCCCACAGACTCCGAGGGACACTGTCTTATTGATCAAATCTGAATGCTTTAACTCATCTGCATCACGCTGTTTTTACAGTAATGAAAATGAGTCTTGTGGCTAATAGATTCATTGGCCAAAGGCCAATAATAAATGAAAAGATGCTCAACCAGTAGTCAGGAAAATGCAAATTGAAATGAATATTCCACTAGTTATTTACCTGATTGGAAAAACGGAACAGATTCATAGCATCCAAGTGTGAGGGTAAGGACACATGCTCATATGTAACTCGTGGGAGGGTGGGGGTAAAAAAATTGCTTCAAATTTTTATTTAAAATTTTAAATAAACATTTCATTTGACTGAACTCCTAGGAATTTATCTTGTAGACATAAAATCACCAGTACATAAGGATGCATGTACAAGGAATTTGTTTTTTATCATGCTATTTGTAATGACCCTAAACTGGAAACCACTTGGCAGTTGGAAAATGCTGGCATAAATTATTCTGCATTCCTAATTTTGGAGTTTGGGGAAACTAATCAACAATTCCTCTCCTAGCTAGCATGCATGCATGCTCATGCTCAGTTTTTCAGTTGTGTCTGATTCTTTGCGACTCTGTGCACCGTAGCCCGCCAGGCTCCTCTGTCCATGGGATTCTCCAGGCATGAATACTGGAGTGGGTTGCGTTTCCTCCTCCAGAGGATCTTCCCGACCCAGGGATCCAACGTGAGTCTCTTGCATCTCCTGCATTGCAGGCGGATTATTTATTTATTTATTTTTTAACCACTGAGCCACCTGGGAAGCGAACCAATTAGGAAATAAGACCCAAGGGACAGAGGGAGATCAAAGTATTGTCTTATTAGTGATAAAGCTGATTGACTGTGTTTCTTATTTCTTTATTCTTGAATGAGATGGACTTATGCTCCCAACTGCTGGTGGTGATGGGGGAAGGGCAGCAGGGGAGGGAGCACAGATCAGAGAACGTCCTTGTCTGAATGCAGACTGGCCACTAAAGACCGAAGTCTCCAAGTGAGTCCAGCACACCCAGTGTCTCCTCTCAGACTCACCAGTTGGGCTAGTCATTTCCTCCCTCCCTGGATAGGAGGAAGTGCGGAGTCACAGTGGAGAGAAGGTGGAAATTCTCCTTTTGTATTTTCCCTCCTAGGGAAGGGAGTGGAGATTATTCTTCCTTATGGAAATCTATGAAGTGGGAAGTGTTCCCCTCTCCTCCAACAACAGTGTTTTGGAATATCATGCAGTGTTAAACAGTATAACTTAGCTCAGTGTGAGCAGACTTGGGAAGATGTCTGTCATATTTTAAGTGAAAAATTGAGCTATAGGTGGCTTTTATATGATTTTATATGATTATATTAAAAGGAGAAACCATGTATATGGGTATATTTTTGTAAATATAGAAAAAAGTATTTAAACACATATTGTAGTTGCTAAGAAGAATGGTGTGTGGAAGGTTTTGGTGATGGGGAAACTGAGCTTTTCCTTTGCATTTCTCTGTATTGTTCAGTTGTTCAAATGAGCATTTATTAATTTTATAAGAAAACGTCTAGTTGAGAGTTGCTATGAGATACATATGGGCTTCCCTGGTAGCTCAGATGGTAAAGAATCTGCCTGCAGTGCAGGAGACCCTGGTTAGATCCCTGGGTCGGGAAGATCTCTGGAGAAGGGAATGACAACCCACTCTAATATTCTTGCCTGGAGAATTCCATGGACAGAGGAGCCTGGCAGGCACCAGTCCATGGGGTCACAAAGGAGTCAGACATGACTGAGCGACTAACACTTCATACTTCACTTCATGATATATATATACACACACACATATATGTATGTATATATACATATTTTCAGATTACTTTTCCATTATAGGTTATTACAGGATATTGAATATTGTTCCCTGTGTTATACAGTAACTACAGGGTAGATCTTGAAATTTCTGATTACAAGAAAAAAAAAGTTGTAACTGTGTGTGGTGATGGATATCAACTAGACTTACTCTGTTGATCATTTTACAATATTTGAAATACTGAACCATTACATTGTAAACCTGTAAGGGAGTAATAGTGGCCTAGCTGATAAAGAGCCCGCCTGCCAATGCAGGAGATGCAGTTTCCATCCCTGGGTCAGGAAGATCCCCTGCAGATGGAAATGGCAGTCTACTTCAATATTCTTCCCTGGAGAAGCCCATGGACAGAGGAACCTGGTGGGCTGAAGCCCATGGGGTCACAAAGAGTCGGACATGGCTGAGCTACTGACACATGTTGTACACCTGAAACTAATATAATGTTATATGTCAGTTTTATCTCAATTAAAAATATCATAAAGTTGTCTGCAAATATTGCATTGTGTGTTCAGTGGTGCCTTCAGCAGCTGGTGTCCCCCTTCCCTTTGGCAGTTCAGGGGTCTTCACTGAGAACTTGTTTCTAGATGGGCCTGTCGGCTCCCCTGCACCTTGTTTTATTTTCACCCCACACCCAGGTGTGCATGCGTGTGCTCAGTTGCTTCGTTCATGTCCAACTCTTTGTGATCCTGTGGACTGTAGCCCAGCAAGCTCCTTTGTCCATGGGATTCTCCAGGCAGGAGTACTGGAGTGGGTTGCCATGCCTTCCTCCAGGGCATATTCCTGACCCACAGATCGAACCTGCGTCTCCTGCATCTTTTGTGTTGCAAGTGGATTCTTTACCACCAAGTCACCAGGGAAGCCCCTACACCCAAGGCTGGTGGGGAGTTTTGGGAGGGTGTGCTGGACTGGAATCAGGCCAGTTTGTTGCTTGGTAACTATGAACTTGGCTGAGTGATTGGCCATCTCTGGGCTCCGCTTTTCTTATCTAAAAAATGAGATGTTGGAATTACATGAGAAGATTGAACTAAATGAATCATTCTAGGGGGGCTGAGCAGATGGACTCTGAACCCTGTCTCCCCAAGTTTAAATCCCCATATTGCCACTTACTAGGTGTGTGATATTGAGTTTAAATCCCCATATTGCCACTTACTAGATGTGTGATATTTAGGAAAATTTTGTAACCTGTCTATGACTTACAGGCAGAAGGACTTTAGAGCAGTGCTGTAATATATGGGGTTGGTCAAAAGTTCATCTGGGTTTTTCTGTAAGATGTGATGGAAAAACCCAAATGAAGCTTTTAGCCATCCCTCTAAATACTGATAGTGTTAGTCACTCAGTCGTGTCCAACTCTTTGTGATCCCGTGGACTGTAGCCCAACAGGCTTCTCTCTGGAATTCTCCAGGCCAGAATACCAGAGTGGGTTGCCTTTCCCTTCTCCGGGGAGGTCTTCCCGACCCTGGCATTGAACCCAGGTCTCCCTCATTGCGGGCGGATTCTCTACCATCTGATCCACCAGGGAAGACTACTCTAAATACTAGCTATTATTAACTGACTAACAATGAAATTAATTCTAATGGGGAAACGGTATCTCCAGGGAGGTGGATGACAGCATGCTTATGGACAAGGTTTCCCAGGATTCCTCAAATAATCCTGAATTCTATCCAGTCTTCCCTGTCTACTTGGCCAGGGCTTATAAGGATGTGGTTTATGAGGTGGGAGGCAAGCTAGAGGGATATCCTTAAAAGATACTACCTACCCACCTATATTAAGGTTTTTCTTTGCCATGGCTAAAGAGTTGGCTTAAGTATTTTCCCCTTTGTATACACTGGAGTCAGTTTCTAAAGGGTTTTCATTGTAAATTATAATAAATACATGGCATGATATTTACAGAATAAGGTCAGCCATGAGTCTTCCTGTACAATTTAAACCCTAAACAAGTATATAGGATACTGTTCTGAGAAGGTGTTTAGTTGCTAAATTGTATCTGACTCTTCTGCAACCCCATGGACTGTATCCTGTCCAGGTCATCAGTTGATGGGATTTCCCGGGGAACTATACTGGAGTGGGTTGCTATTTCTTTCTCCAGAGGATCTTCCTGGATCAGGGATCGAACCTGCATCTCTTACATTGCAGGTGGATTCTTTACTGCTGAGCCACCAGGGAGGGTTATCTCATTCCAGAAGGACTGGATGACTTACTCTGAACTAGTGGAAAGAGGCTTGTTAAGTGAGTATAAAAAGTTGGGGAGCAGGACTTCCCTGGCGGTCCAGTGGTTTAGACTTTGCCTTCCGATGCAGAGGGTGTGGGTTTAATCCCTGGTTGGAGAGCTGAGATCCCACATGCCTTAGGGCCAAAAAAACAGAACATAAAACAGAAGCAATATTGTAACAAATTCAATAAAAACTTTAAAAATAGTCCATATTAAATTTTTTTTAAAAGCTCAGAGAGAATGTTTGCACAAGTTGAAGAGTTGTTGGAAATGACTTTGAGCAGTTTAATTAAAGCCTCCCCCTGGACAAGCCTGACGTCTTGGGAGACAACCACAGGCAATGACTAAGCATCTCGCTTTAACTCCTGGAGCTGCCCTGGAGCTGAGTGTTTGGGGCCATTTACTTTACGTCTTGGTTTCCTCAGTAATCCTTGAGGATTGTTGGGAAGATTCAGTGAGATGATAGGGGTGATGTGGTAAAGAATCTCCTTGCCGATGCAGGAGATGAGGGTTCCATCCCTGAATCAGAGATTCCCCTGGAGGAGGAAACAGTAACCTGCTCCAGTGTACACGCCTGGGAAATTCCATGGACAGAGGAGCCTGGCAGGCTACGGTCCATGGGGTTGCAAAAGAGTCGGAAGCAACTGAGTGACTGAGCACATACATTTAGAAAAAACAGCCTGTATTTGTGTTGCTCAGTACACATACATGCTCAATCAGTGCCAATTGTTACTACTTACATGTGTGTGTTTGAAACAAAAGGCTGAGGGGTCATGAACTTTCTCAACAAGTGTGAACCCTTTGTGGGCTAATGAGCTTTTGACCTAAGTAGGAGCAGGGAGGCCAGGGCACTGCTGGGAAGCCCTCTCAGTCCCGTTTGCAGTGGGCTGAGACGTACCTCCAGGCGAGGAGGGGGCATCCCTCACAGTTTGGTTTGGGTGTTGCTAACTTCCCACCTGCAGGCACAAGGAAAATGAGGTCTGTTTCATTCCTTGTCTTTGAGTCGAGGGTTTTTTGTTGGGAAGTGTTACAGGCCAAATTATGTTCCTGCAAAAACGCAGTTCTGAAGTCCTAACTCCCAGATGGTTGGATGGCATCACTGATCCAATGGAGGTGAGTTTGAGCAAACTCCGGGAGGTGGTGAAGGACAGAGAAGTCTGGTGTGTTGCAGTCCGTGGGGTCGCAAAGATTCAGACATGACTGAGTGACTGAACAACAAACAACCACCTCCAGTATCTTAGAACGTGACTGTATTTGGAGATAGTATCTTTCAAGAGGTCACTGAGTTAAATGAGGTCTTTGGGAAGACCCTCTGGGAGGGAGACGTCGGCCGTCTGCAAGCCAAGGAGAGAGGCCTCAGAAGAAAACAACCCTGCCGCCATCTTGAATTCAGGGCTTCCAGAATTGTGAGGCAACAAGGTTCTGTTGTTGAAGCCCTCCAGTCTGTGATACTTTGACATGGCAGCCCTAGAAAACTAATACAGGCAGCTACTGAATTCTCCCCAGAGTGATAGTATTTCTGGGCAGACTATTTGAAGGTGAAGGAAGTGATATAGTATCTTCAGTGGGGACATAGGCCAGGTTTTAAATTCTGGCTCTGTTGCTCACTGGCTTTGTGAATTCAGCCTTTGTTTTTTCTTTTCCTCCTGTGTAAAGCAGGAGTAAGCTACTTCATAAAGTTGTGAAGCTGAAAGGACTTCGTCTGTATAAAGTTTATTACTCTGCCTGACACTTAGTAAGCACTCAAAAAAATAGTGTTGTTACAATGAGACGGAATATCAGGAGTTTGGTTATAAATTTGCACATTGATTATCACTTTTAAGTACTGTTTGCTTACCTACAAGCTTGGAAAATGGCTTATCACAGATTTGAAGGCGTTTCTTGCTGACCTCCCAAGGAGCTTGGAATTAAAGTATGACAAGGATGTCTTTGAAAGTGCAAAGTAGCTAAAGAGTATGGTACAGCCACTTTTTGTTTTGTGGTACAGAAAGGAATTGCATTTTTTGTTCTCTTCCCCAGCCACATTCATTTGTAGGAGGCAATGCAAAAGAGCACTGTTTGTGAGAGAGGGACGGCTTGCCTTTAAATAAGGAATTGTTTAATTAGGTTGGTTTCGTCTTGGGGCATATAAGGCAGTGCTGCTGAGAAAAACATTCCAGGCCTGAACAGCTGCCTTTGTCTCATTGGTGAGCCGCCGGTAAATCACTGTGGTAGGGAAATAATTTTGGATTGTTAATATTTGCTGTTTGTTAAAAATAGCCAGCTTGCATCTCTTCATTAGGAGGAAGGCAGTGTTTTGCGCTCCTGGCAAAGTTTGGGGGCTTTTTTTTGGAACATAAATCCCCAAGAAATGCCTTTCAAGCAGCACAGGAGAGCAGAAAGATCAAAAACTTCCACTGGAAGATTGCAGCTCATTGTGATTGTTCTTCCCTGTGGCTGGTAAAGAATCCGCCTGCAATGCAGGAGACCCTGGTTCCATCCCTGGGTTGGGGAGATCCCCTGGAGGAAGGCATGCAAGCCACTCCAGTATTCTTGCCTGGAGAATCCCCATGGACATAGGTGCCTGGCGGGCTACAGTCCATGGGGTCATGAAGAGTCTGACACGACTGAGCGACTAAGCACTAAATGATGGGCCTTTGGTGAAATAAGTCAAACCCTTGGGCGTGTACTTTTTTTTTTATTTTTAATGGGAGGATAATTGCTTTACACTATTGTGTTAGTTTCTGCCATACATGACTCAGCCATAGATATGTTGAATTCATATGTCCGTTGAACTCCCTCCCACCTCCCCGGGCACATGTTTTATTTCCTTGCCGTGACTTTGAAATCTTGCGAGAGTGGTGGAAATTGAGGTCTTGCTGAATACGGGTTGTGTTTGATCAAAACAGCTGTGCTATACCATTTCCTTCTGCAAAACGGCCGGGGCAATGCTTTCATTGTGAAGGGCGTGTTGTTGGACATCACGAATGGAAATGCAGCTTGCTTTCCTGCTCTAGAGGGAGGGCATCAGTAGAAAAACAAAAATTTGGCACACCTTCCTTTTAAATATGAACATCTAAAAGTGTTAGTTGCTCAGTCGTGTCCAACTCTTTGCTACCACATGGACTGTAACCCGCCATGCTCCTCTGTCCATGGGATTTCCAAGAACAATGGAGTGGGTTGCCATCCCCCTTCTCTAGGGGATCTTCCTGACTCAGTGATCAAACCTGGGTCTCCTGCATTGCTGGCAGATTCTTTAGTATCTGAAACCACCAGGGAAGGGTTTATTAAAAGTAAAGCTATCTATTTTCATCTTCTTTGCCCATCGTCATGGTTAACTCCTGACATTTTGCTGCCTGTAAAAAGCACGTTTTTCTTTAAGATGAAGTTTTTTTCAAGTTAACTTCTGTTTATGCCTAATTCCTCCCTAAACTTGATATATATAGTAAGTGCTAATAAATGCAGCCCTGAGGATAGAGTAAGCAGAATTAAATAAGAATTGTTATGAGTTTAAGCGCCCTGATTGTGTGTGGTGTTGTGTGTATGAGAAATTCCATATGGAAATTGCAATTATAAATTGGAAAAAAGTTTACAAAGAATTTGCCAAGATCCCTGCCATCCTGATAAAACAGCCATATTCAATTTTACATGTCTTTGCCTTTTCACATGCTACTATTGTTTAAAATATAGTTGTACCTATCTATACAGTTTTATCTTTTGCTTTTTATTAGTTATAGCAAATGTTTTTCATTTTATTATAGGTGCTTTGTAAGGCCCATTTTTAATACTGTTATACTGAACAGTACCATTAATTACTATCTTTCTATTATCCTACATGTAGGTAGATTTTGCTTCATTTTGTCTCATAAATAATATCTTTTGGCATTAAGCTTTTTGTCATTCCAATGAATAAATTTCCAGGAGTTGGTCAGAAGTGTTACTTGTAGTAACTACTATCTACCATATTCCTTTTGAAAGGACTATGGTGCCAGGTGTATCCTTTTTTTCACATGTTAACCAGTGTCTTTACTAAGTGTTGAACTTTTAGTTTGCTTCTTCTTGCCATTAGAAATAATATTGAGGTGTCTTTTTTGTGTTTGTATTAAAAATTTGGTGCACATTTCTAATAGGTAATTGTGGTTTTAAAATTTACAGTCACACAGACTGGATAGGAGGGGAGTTTGGGGGAGAATGGATACATGTTTATGATGTATAGCTGAGTCTCTTTGTTGTTTACCTGAAATTATCAAAACATTGTTAATCATCTATATTCCAATATAAAGCAAAATATTAAAAAAATAAGATTTACAGCCACAGACAGATAATACAAAAAAATAGAACTTTAAACATTTTTCCCTACTAAACCTAATTTAGTTTTCAAGCTGAATTGCCAGTTTTAGTCAACTCACTTCCTGTTTAAGGCTATGAAGGTTTGTCTCCCTCTACACCTGGGAATGAGTTGCAGGCTTTTGTGTTCTTGGCAGGCATCGGGTGCCTGTGCCATTGGGACTTTGCTGGTTTCTACTCCATCTTTGTGTTCCTCTAGAGTGCTTCTCTATACAGTTGGCCATCTCCCCCGGCTGCATTCTGAGAAGCCAGGCAACCATCTCTTCTACTGTGATACCTGCATGCTTCCTCTAGGCTTTTCTAGGAATCCCATCCACTTAATGGTCTGAGCATCTTTCCTTTTACCCTTTTGTCCGGGTGTCTAAGTGCTGGTCCTGTGTGGTTCTATGCTAAGTCACTATGTCTAACTCTTTGTGACCCTGTGGACTGTGTAGCCCACCAGGCTCCTCTGCCCATGGGATTCTTCAGGCAAGAATACTGGAGTGGGTTGCCATGCCCTCCTCCTTGGGATCTTCTTGACCCATGGATTGAACCCGCAGCTCCTGCATTACAGGCAGATTCTTTACTGCTGAGCCACTGGGGAAGCCCCAAGTGCTAGTTCAACCCCATGGAATCTCTCCTTCAGTCTGCTGGCCAAACACTTTTATCAACTTTTGTGCCGAAAAATAGCTCTTATATCATTAAGAGCTTTTCTCCCCTCTGGGATTATGGTAAAACTCCATGCTTTAAATTCTTCAGTTTTGCTCTTCAGCTATGAAGATAAGCTTTCAGAATTAAAAAGGAAAAAGAAAAACTTTCCTAAGGTTCTGGAGACTGTTTTGACTTTCAGATATATCTCTGCTTTAGGTTTAGAAAGCTCGACTCAGGAACTGGAAAACCCAGGGATTGCCTCTCTCATCCTGGGCTGCATGGCTTGTCCCTGGGGAAGAAAGGAATGTGGAGGGCTTAGGCAGCTGCTTGAATGATGGGTGGGAAAGGGAATCAGTCCAAGGGCAACAAAGAGACTGGGGAAGCCAATTCTTAACAACACAGCAATTTAGTGCTGTGACTTAACCGGGGACTGTGTGTTAAGTTTATCGAATGCGCAGTTTGTGTGTTGTTATTGTTCAGTGGCTAAGTTGTGTCCAACTCTTTCTGACCCCATGGACTGCAGGGCACCAGGCTTCCCTGTCCTTCACTATCTCCCAGAGTTGGCTCAAACTCATGTCCATTGAGTCGGTAATGCCATCCAGCCATCTCATTTCTGTTGCCTCCTCCTCCTCCTGTGATAATTTAGTGGATATAGAATAATATTAATAGCAAGTACTTGTCAGTGCCAGGACTGTTTTGAGCAATCTTCTACATTAACTTCTTTAGTCCTCAAAACAACTTGAGAAGGACAACTACTATTTTTTTTTTTTTTGTCCATACCACGTGGCATGAGGGATCTTAGTTCCCTGACCAGGGATTGAACCCTGCATTGGGAACGTGGAGTTTTAACCACTGGACCAGTTGGGAAGTCCCTAGTACTACTGTTATTACCTCCACCACATGCTCTAGGAGCCAAGATGAAATGAGCTTTGTAACTCTTCACCCTGTAAGTGGTGAGGCTGGGTCTTGCAGCCCGGTAAGACTGTTGTTGAGTCTCTGAGTCGTGTTTGACTCTTGTGACGCCATGGCCTGTAGCCCACGAGCCCACCAGGCTCCTCTGTCCATGGAATTCTCCAGGCAAGAATACTGGAGTGTGTTGCCATTTCCTACTCCAGGAGATCTTCCCAACCCAAGGATCAAACTCGTGTCTCCATTGGCAGGTGGATTCTTTACCACTGAGCCATCAGGGAAGCCCTGGTTCTATTTCTGGTCAGGGACTGGGAGGTGACAAGTACTTAATCTGATTATTATTGAAGGGAAATCCTTTTCTCTTGTATTTGTGACACTTTTGGCTTTCTTCTTTCAGGAGTTTGATCATTTCATAAAAGGTGGTTCTTTTCCTATTTAGGAAGGCATCATCTCTTTACTGTTTTGGTTTGTTCATATATTAATATGTATTTCCTCATTAATTTAGCTGTTTCTCTGATGAGGATAAAGAAACCTTCATTTCAACTACTTGGAATCACGAGGGTTTAAAATCTGTATTATCTCAGGTCAGTGACTTGCTTTCCAGAGTTGTGTTATTTAAAAAAAAATTTTTTTTAACTTATTTGGCTGTGATGTATCTTAGTTGCGATACATGGGGTCTTCATTGTGGGATGTGGGGTTTAGCTCCCTGACCAGGGATCGAACCTAGGCCCCCTGCACTGAGAGCACAGTGTTAGCCACTGGACCACCAGGGAAGTCCTGGAGCTGTGTCGTTTTAAAAACCTATTTATTGTGAAAAAGGTTAAACATAAAGGTGAACATGGAGATGTCAGTAGAGCAAACTTTTCAAGTGCCCAACACACAGCCTCAACAATTTTAAACTCATGGCCAGCCTGGTTTCATCTATACCAGGGTTCTTCACCTTAGCAGTATTGACATTTTAGACTGGAAAAGTCTTTGGATGGGAGGCTCTCCTGTGCCTTGTAGGATATTTAGCAGGATCCCTAGCCTCTACCTACTAGATGCCAGGAGCACTACACCCCTCCCCGCGTCCTGGTTATGACAACCGGAAGTGTTCCCTGGGGAGCACACCCTCCCGAGTTGAGGGCCACTGACTTATACTCACTCCACTCTCCCTCCCTGTAAGATTATTTGGAAGTAGATCCCATAGATTAAATCAAACCCGTTTGTGGATTTATTTCTGAAATGTAACATTGTATGTAAAATATAACGTCTAGTTTTGTTAACCCTTCAGAGAGGAAAGGAGGAAAGATCTAACAATGTTCGTGTATGAATTGTTGCCAGGTAGCCACTCTTGGCTGGAGAGATGGTCATAGTTCCTACCAGCTACCAGTATTGATATGAACTAGGAAACAGAAAGAAATGGATATTGTGCTCCAGCCTGTGTATATTTTTAAAACTGTAATGTATACGTGATACAGGGTTTCCCATTTTAAAGTGTGTAGTACAATTCAGTGGCAGTAAGTACACCCACTCTGTCATGTAACTATTTCCAAATCATCCATCTCCAGAACTCTCTTCATCTTGTAAAACTGAAACTCCATATCCATTCAGTAATAATCCTATTCTCTCCACCCCTCAGTTCCTGGCAAGCACCATTCTGCTTTCAGTCTTGATAAATTTTATTTTTCTAGGTACCTCATATGAAGTGAAGTGAAGGTCAGTCAGTCATGTCCGACTCTTTGCAACCCCATGGACTATACAGTCCATGGCATTCTACAGGCCAGAATACTGGAGTGGGTAGCCTTTCCCTTCTCCAGGGGATCTTCCCAACCCAGGGATCAAACCTAGGTCTCTTGCATTACAGGCGGATTCGTTACCAGCTGAGCTATGAGGGAAGCCTGGTACCTCATATAAGTGGAATCAGATATCTGTCCTGTGTCTGGATTATTTCACTTAGGATAATATCTTCCAGGTTTATCTGTGTTGTAGCATGTGTCAGAATTTCCCCCATTTTAAGGTTGAACAATATTCCATTGTATGTATTTATACCACATTTTACTTATCCATTTATCTGTTGATAGACATTTGGGTTGTCTCTGCCTTTTGAATGTTGTGAATAATGCTGCTCTAAACCTGGTGGGCAGATATCTCTCCAGGACCCTGCTTTCAGTTCTTTTGGGTATACGCCCCAAAGTGGAATTGCTGTATTATAATTTTTTGAAGAACCACAGTACTGTTTTCCATAGCAGCTGTGCCATTTTCGATTCCCACCAGCAGTGTACAAGGATTCTAATTTCTCTAAATCCTTGCCAATGCTCATTATTTTGTTTTTAAAGTAATTACCATCCTAATGGGTGTGACGTGGTATCTAATTGTGGTTCAGGGTGTACCTTTTAGGATGTTCCTCTAGTCATTGAAAAGTAATTCTGCCAGAACCTTCCTGCTGGAACTAAGTGCTGCCATTGTGTATTTTCACTTTCGCCTTAGAATAGGTTGCTCTGGAACCCTGAGGTTCCAGTTTGCTCTGGAACATCTGAGGACTGACTAGAGACTCATTGTTGGGAAGAAGGTTGGAGGGGTGGGTTGTGTTTGTGTATAGGGGGGAAACTTTTAATCCATTGTGAAGTGTTGCATTTGGGCACCAAGAGTTCAGGGAAAAGATGCTGGTCAGATGTGGAATCAGAGACCATTAATGGCTGGAAGAGCCATGAAAGACCACTTCAAAAGGAATTGATTTATTCAGATACTATGTCCTTGATCCCTTCTAAAAGCAAACTGATGCTGAAGTTTTCATTCTGAATACTCTGAAAAGTCTAAAGTACTTTTCTAGGGTTAATTTTTTTTTTCTCTAGGGTTAATTTAATGGTTAAACCTTTCAATATATTTTGTGTTAAGTCCCTTGCTCTTTCCTAAGAGTATCAGTTCAGTTTAGTTTGGTCGCTCAGTTGTGTCTGACTCTTGGCGACCCCATGGACCAGCATGCCAGGCCTCCCTGTCCATCACCAACTCCCGGAGCCTACTCAAACTCATGTCCATTGAGTTGGTGATGCCATCCAACCATCTCATCCTCTGTTGTCCCCTTCTCCTCCTGCCTTCAATCTTTCCCAGCATCAGGGTCTTTTCAAATGAGTCAGTTCTTTGCATCAGGTGGTCAAAATATTGGAGTTTCAGCATCAGTCCTTCCAATGAATATTCAGGACTGATCTCCTTTAGGATAGACTGGTTTGATCTCCTTGCAGTCCAGGAGATTCTCAAGAGTCTTCTCCAACACCACACTTCAAAAGCATCAATTCTTCGGCACTCAGCTTTCTTTGTAGTCCAACTCTCACATCCATACATGACTACTGGAAAAATCATAGCCTTTGACTAGACGGATCTTTGTTGGCAAAGTAATATCTGCTTTTTAATATGCTGTCTAGGTTGGTCATAACTTTTCTTCCAAGGAGCAAGTGTCTTTTAATTTCATGGCTGCAGTCACCATCTACAGTGATTTTGGAGCCCCCCAAAATAAAGTCTCTCACTCTTTCCACTGTTTCCCCATTTATTTGCCATGAAGTGATAGGACTGGATGCTATTATCTTTGTTTTCTGAATGTTGAGCTTTAAGCCAACTTTTTCACTCTCCTCTTTCACTTTCATCAAGAGGCTTTTTAGTTCCTCTTCACTTTCTGCCATAGGAGTGGTGTCATCTGCATATCTGAGGTTATTGATATTTCTCCCATCAATCTTGATTCCAGCTTGTGCTTCATCCAGCCCAGCGTTTCTCATGATGTACTCTGCATACCTAAGGGTATTAGGAAATTATAAATATTTTATAGTTTCTTTTAGGTAAAATATTTTTGAGAGAGAGGTCATTGAGATTTTTCTAAGGAAATATAGTGCCTATTTTACATAACTAGATAGTTTTGATATTGAAAGTTTAATACAGGGCTGTCTCTTTTTCTGAGCGTCTTTGAAATACCCCCTTGGATTTGGGCAATCTCTTATTTGCTGTTAATTTAAAATGAGAAAAATTAGAGTCAGAAAACAGCTGATGAGGGACTTCTCTGGTTAAGATTTCACTCCCTGCAGCGGGTTGCAGGTTTGATCCTTGGTCGGGGAGCCAAGATCCCATATACCTCAGGGCCAAAAAACCAAAACATAAAGCAGAAGCAATATTATAACAAGTTCAATAAAGACTTAAAAAAAAAACAGTCCATATTTAAAAAAAAATTTTAAAGCCCCCCGCAAACCAACTGGTGATTGTTTTGGAAAAGCATTTGCTTTCTTAGGTACCAGTGAGGGTAGGTACCAGTGAGGGAAAGGGCTTCCCTTGATATCTCAGTTGGTAGAGAATCTGCCTGCAATGCAGGAGACCCTGGTTTGATTCCTGGGTCAGGAAGATCCGCTGGAGAAGGGATAGGCTACCCACTCTGGTATTTTTGGGCTTCCCTTATGGCTCAGCCAGTAAAGAATCTGCCTGCAATGTGGGAGACCTGGGGTCGATCCCTGGGTTGGGAAGATCCCCTGGGGAAGGGAAAGGCTACCCACTCCAGTATTCTGGCCTGGAGAATTCCATGGCCTGTGTAATCCTTGGGGTTGCAAAGAGTTGGACACAACTGAGCAACTTTTACTTCACTTCACTTCACAGTGAGGGAAGCCTCAAGGATTTGATTCATCGGCATCTCAAAAAGAATACGTTCTTTATCTTAGGATAATGCTAAGGGCTGAGGGTAGGGAAGACGCTCAGCAAAGTGACCTCACAGTCAACTAAGGCTCTTTCCAATAAGAAGTCTCCAGTTTGTCGGTGGGAAAGCAGCTTTGCCTCATCTCAAAAGACTGGAGAAGAAACCTTTGGGTTGGTCACTTCTTCTACCAGATGAGGGTATGGTTATCTTTTAACATCCTCCAAACGAGTGCTCTACCGAGCAAAACATCCATGTCTGAGAGGCATCTTGATGTAGAGTCTGCAAGGAGGAGGGAAAGAAAATCCACACTTGGGCCAAACAGCAAAGGTTCTGATTCTCACTTCCCCGTCCAGGTGAATTTCGTGGCCTGCCAGCTCTCTGCTCTGTGTGCTGCTTTCTGGTTCCGCCTCTACTTGAGTCCCGGTGAAACCAGTCCTGCTGTCCGGCATGCATTTGCCACCATTTTTGGCATCTATTTTGTCATCTTTTGTTTTGGCTGGTGAGTATGAACCTCCTACGTTCTAAATGTTTATCATTTGAGTGTTTTGTGGAGATATTCTTGGCATTTCCCAGACACTAAGGAAGAAAAAATATGACATTTACTCTTATTGTAAAATAATGGGGATATTGCAGGAATCTCCAGAAACTGAAACCAATAAATTGACTCTAATAGAAGTTAATTCAGTGAATTTTTCTTAAAATTAGATTTCTGCTGATCTCACCCAAGATCATGTAAATGGAATTTTCCTAGCAAGGAACTTTTCCTAACTGTTATAGCTATTGGTGTTTTTCTTGCATCACTGCTAGAGATAGTGGCATTAATCCTGCACTTAGAGTAGAAGAAAAGTTTTAGGGCCAGTCTTCGGGAATGTGTCCTCCTTTAGCAGGGAAAGCCTTTTCTCTGCTAGGTAAGCTGGGCAGATCTCATGGGAGGGATACTTCTTGGGGAAGAAGTTCTAGAAATAAACATTTCTAGAAGTTCAACTTGAGGGAATTTGTTCAGAGTAGTAGCTTATGGCTCCTCCTCCTCCAGTGAAAATTTGAGAAAGGATGATGAGTATTTTGAATCACCCCAAGGTCAAAGTGTTGGTGTCTGGGGCAGCTCAGTTTTGGTCTTGATACTTTAAAGTTAGAAAGAACTCTCTTCTCTGCAGTTGGAGATCTATGTCATGACTTCCTAGTGTCGTTTCAAGGTATCTTATTTGCATAGAATGAAAATACTTGATTTATTTTCTCTTAAATAAACATGAGTTGACTGATCACTTGATTTTTGGTGGGAGTGGAGGTGGAGACAGCCAAGAGGTATGTTAATATGAAATACATTCGGTGTCCTCCCTTTCTCCCCACAATGTCCTGCAGGTATTCTGTGCATCTTTTTGTGCTGGTGTTAATGTGCTATGGAATCATGGTCACTGCAAGCATATCCAATATTCACAGGTAAGACCCTGGGGATGAACAATGCAAGGTGAGCTCTTTCATGATCTTTGAAATCTGTTTCCAGGATGAAGAGATGCCTTCTCCATTAGCCACATATGGTATATCCTAAGTTCTCTGGGATATCTGAAGGGAGGGATGGAAAACCTTAAATTCTGGGGGTCTTTGGAGAAAGCTGTTTGGGAAAAAAAAGTGTGATGCAAACTGGGACTCAGGGGAAAGAGAGTTTATCAGAATTAGGCAGCCTCATTTGTCATGGCACCAACCTGGAAAGTGGTCACCTTATGGAATACTACTCAGCCATGAAAAAGAATGAGTGATTGCCTCACACAGTGCCATGGATGAATCTCATCATCAATGTGCTGGATGAAGGAGATCCCACGAATTCTCTTCTCAAAAAAGCAAACTAAGCTGTAGTGACAGAAATCAGATTGGGGTAACTGGCAGCAAGATGGCTCAGGGAGATGTGAAAGGGATCATGAGAGGTGTGAAGCAGCCTGGGGAGGGGGTGATGGATATGTCTGTTATCTTGAACTTGGCTCTGATTTTCTGAGTATGACATGTGTCAAAACTTTGGATACTTTAAATGTGCCCAAAGAAGTGTTAAAAAGGGAAGAAATATTCTTACTATGATATTTTGATTTCAAAGTGCAGAAGTAATTTAATTCTACCTTGAAGGCTGCATGCTTGGACAATCCAGGAAAATACCTGGAGTGGCTGTCTTGTATTGTCTCTGATTCCTGTGGTCTTTCTGAAACCTCAGAATTAATTCAGCCTCTCAGTAACACTGGAATGTGAGCTCTGTGAAAACACAGACTTTTCTCTCCACTGTTGTAGCCTCAGAGCCTAGAACAATACCTGGCACAAGTAAAGACTCAGTAAATATTTGTGGAATGAATGGCTGAATATACTTGAAAACACATTCATGCTTCAATGGCTTCATTTTTGATAACTTCTCTGGAAAAGCAAATGCCTTATTTCAACCTCGGAAAACTCTTTGATTAATAAGACTATTGGCACAATAGTTTTCCTTCTTAAAAGAATTGGAATTTAATTTTTTAGTGTATCATCTTGTAATTACTTCCAATAAAATTTTGGTTTGCAAGGGAAAATATTTTTGCCTGCTTTTAACTTGGATAGTCACTTAACTTTGTGTTCGAATGAACTTGGGAAATTTGAATTCTAGTCATCTCTCTGCTAAGTGTCTTCCTTAAAGAGGATAGAGTCATTCCTTCAGAAGGGAAATAAGAAATCGGTATTTCTATAATTTGTTAAGAATGGATTTGGGAAATGCTTCATGTTATGACAAAATGCTTTTTTTTTCAGTAGGAGGTAAAAATGCGTGGCTTTTCCTCCACTTGACACTGGAATTAAATGATGAATAAAAATGTCACATCTCTAAAGCAGATTTCCAGCTACCTTACAAACTATAATTTGTCAGTTCTCCCTGCATCTGTGTGATGCTGGTGAGGGGAGGTCCATTTTTCAGAGAGTCCAGCTGTATTTCCAGGCTTGCTGTGTTAGTCTCCAGCCAGGAGTGGAATCCTCCGGTGTTGGTAGGGAGAGCCCTTCACGGGCAGGCTCCGACTGTTTCTTCATGATAACATTGTGGTAGCACAGGGCCGTGTCCTAAGACTGGAAAGAAAAAAATGCCAGAACAAGTTCTTCTCCTTTTTCTGTGCTTGTGTGGTTGCCAGGACTGCCGAAGTCAGGAGTGGCTCACATTTCCCCATGGAGGGAAGTTGTTTCCTCTTGCTGCTGGGAAAGAACACCAGGCAGGGGTCAGGAAACCTGGCTGTTTGCAGCGGCATGAGGTTGGAAAAGCCAGGCGGCGGCTTTGCGTGTCGGGCTTCCCGCCTATGTGACGTGGGGTTTGTCGTGGTGTTTGTTGTTTAGTTGCTGAGTTTTGTCTGATTCTTTGTGACCTCATGGACCGTAGCCTGCCAGGCTCCTCTGTTCATGGGATTTCCTAGGCAAGAACACTGGAGTGGGTTGCCATTTCCTACTCCAGGGGATTTTCCCCGATCCAGGGATTGAACCCACATCTCCTACATTGGCAGGTGGATTCTTTACCACTGAGCCACCAGGGGATGGTTTGAGCTTAAGTTTGCTTCGAGATTGCTGGGTTCCTTGTGAATTGTGTTCCTCTGCCTTTCCCTGAGTTATGAGTTGTGTTCTATGCATAGCTGGGAATAGGAGGGGAAGATGGTGGTACTTGCTGCCATGTGGACCTAACCCACTGCAGAGCTGCCTGTTATTCAGGATTTATCTAGAGAGTTCATGAAGTACTGATGCTGTTTACTTCCCAGGCCACTCTGTTGGGCAAAAATCACAGGTGTTCACTTACTTTATATGAACCCACTGGAACAGAATACAGTACCTCCTGGGATGGAAGGCCTCGTGTGGGAACTTGGTGATGCAGTTACCAACTTTTGAGGCCAAGCTCTCTTAAATATGTTTCATTAAATTGATATATAAACTCTTATTGAGTATATCAGTATACAATTACATTTACTATTTCCTATCATTACGGCAAATATATTCTTTCTAGGAGAACTCTATAGGGTATAGATTTTTTTTTCCTGAGATGGAAAATGATGAAAGTTCAGAGAGGTGAATGGGTGTACGTGCTCAGTCATTCAGTCATGTCTGGCTCCTTTGTAGCCCTCCAGACTCCTCTGTCCATGAAATTTCCCAGGCAAGAATACTGGAGTTGGTTGCCATTTCCTACTCCAAGGTATCTTTCCAACCCAGGGATCAAACCCATATTGCTTGTGTCTCCTGCATTGGCAGGCGGATTCTTTACCACTGGTGCCACCTGGAAAGCCCCGGGTGTACAAATGGCTCTGCAGTTGAGTGAGTTTTCACAAAGTGAGTGCACCCCTGCAACTGCCACGAAGGTCAGCGAGGACTGTGTCACCGTCATTCATGCTCCAATCTCTACCACACCCTTCCTTCCTAAAGTAACTACTGGCCTGACTTCTCACACCTGCAGATGAGTTTGGCCAGTGCTTGGCTTTGAACTCATGTTGGTCTGGGCCCAGAATACATGCTCTGTCTGCTGCTCCTGGATTCAGGTTTTTCAGGGGAAATGAATGTATTTCTCTATTGTCTGGGGACTCAGTACTTGGCCCCACCCTTGGTAGGTGGGTCATAGTATAATAATTGAATTGAACTTGCTTTTCTCTCTGGGTGAAGGGTCCCAGGAAGGCATGGGCGTAGCTCCTTTTGATTCAAAATGATTCTGGAAAAGTCTCTCCAATCTTCTTTGTGCTACTGCCTTGACCCTTGTGAACTGGCTTGGGAGGGGGGACAGGTACTAGAGGGAAAAGGTCTAACTCCATTCTAGTACTTCAGCTCATAAGGGAGTTTTTTCTTAAACATTTGCTTTGTGCACCATCTTCTTGGTCTGGAAGGGGTTATGGTTGAACCCAGGGAGGGAAAAGTCATTTCTGTGTGGTAACATCTTTGCTTGCAAATAATGAAGAGAACTAAAGTTATAGAGTGCTTTACTGTATCTGGCTTAGCATCCTGCTTTCCCTTGCTACCAGATGAATGTTTATTATCCTTTCTTTACTATTCCTGAGGTTGATTTAGTCTTGATGAGTTATTTTAATGTGAATTTGTGAATTTCAACATCATTCGGTATCAGAATATACATCTTCCCAGTTTTATTACATTTGTTTGAAAACCATCCTTGTGAATTTATGTCTGTCTGTTTATGATGGGCTCCTGAACCATTCAGTTCAGTTCTGTTCAGTTGCTTAGTTGTGTCTGACTCTTTGTGACCCCATGGACTACAGCACGCCAGGCTTCCCTGTCCATCACCAACTCCTGGAGCTTGCTCAGATTCATGTCCAGCGAATCGATGATGCCATCCAACCATCTCATCCTCTGTTGTCCCCTCTCCTCCTGCCTTCAATCTTTCCCAGCATCAGGGTCTTTTTCAATGAGTCAGTTCTCCTCAGAAGGTGGCCAAAGTATTGGAGTTTCCTGCTTCAGCATCAGTCCTTCCAATGAATATTCAGGACTGATTTCCTTTAAGATGGACTGGTTGGATCTCCTTGCAGTCCAAGGGACTCTCAAGAGTCTTCTCCAACACCACACTTCAAAAGCATCAATTCTTCAGTGCTCAGCTTTCTTTATGGTCCAACTCTCACATCCATACATAACTACTCGAAAAACCATAGCTTTGACTAGACGGACCTTTGTTGGCAAAGTAATGTCTCTGTTTTTTAATATGCTGTCTAGGTTGGTCATAGCTTTTCTTCCAAGGTGTTTAATGTTCTCAGTTTAGTTCATTGCAACTAACAGTTAAGTGAACCTCTTGGTGGCCGAGAGTTTGGGTGCTTAAGGTTACAATGAATTGGAGAAACAGATACATGTAATTTTAATGTTATGATGATGTGTTAGCATAGAGCACTGGAGAAACACAGGCAGTTGAGCAGTGAATTGTGTTGGGAGTTGGGGTGGGGTGGATGGAGCAAGACTATGCTAGGTGACATTAGAGCCCAGCCATATCAGATAAGCCATATCACCCAAGACAGGCGGGTCATGGTGGAGAGGTCTGACAGAATGTGGTCCACTGGAGAAGGGAATGGCAAACCACTTCAGTATTTTTGCCTTGAGAACCCCTTGAACAGTATGAAAAGGCAAAATGATAGGATACTGAAAGAGGAACTCCCCAGGTCAGTAGGTGCCCAATTTGCTACTGGAGATCAGTGGAGAAATAACTCCAGAAAGAATGAAGGGATGGAGCCAAAGCAAAAACAATACCCAGTTGTGGACGTGACTGGTGATAGAAGCAAGGTCCGATGCTGTAAAGAGCAATATTGCATAGGAACCTGGAATATTAGGTCCATGAATCAAGGCAAATTAGAAGTGGTCAAACAGGAGATGGCAAGAGTGAACATCGACGTTCTAGGAATCAGCAAACTAAAATGGGCTGGAATGGGTGAATTTAACTCAGATGACCATTATATCTACTACTGTGGGCAAGAATCCCTTAGAGGAAATGGAGTAGCCATCATGGTCAACAAAAGAGTCTGAAATGCAGTGCTTGGATGCAATCTCAAAAACAACAGAATGATCCCTGTTCGTTTCCAAGGCAAACCATTCAATATCACAGTAATCCAAGTCTGTGCCCCAACCAGTAACGCTGAAGAAGCTGAACGGTTCTATGAAGACCTACAAGACCTTTTAGAACTAACACCCAAAAAAGATGTCCTTTTCATTATAGGGGACTGGAATGCAAAAGTAGGAAATCAAGAAACACCTGGGGTAACAGGCAAATTTGGCCTTGGAATACAGAATGAAGCAGGGCAAAGGCTAATGAGTTTTGCCAAGAGAACACACTGGTCATAGCAAACACCCTCTTCCAACAAAACAAGAGAAGACTCTACACATGGACATCACCAGATGGTCAACACTGAAATCAGATTGATTATATTCTTTGCAGCCAAAGATGGAGAAGCTCTATACAGTCAGCAAAAACAAGACTGGGAGCTGACTGTGGCTCAGATCATGAACTCCTTATTGCCAAATGCAGACTTAAATTGAAGAAAGTAGGGAAAACCATTAGACCATTCAGGTTTGACTTAAATCAAATCCCTTATGATTATACAGTGGAAGTGAGAAATAGATTTAAGGGACTAGATCTGATAGATGAGTGCCTGATGAACTATGGACTGAGGTTCCTGGCACAGTACAGGAGACAGGGATCAAGACCATCCCCATGGAAAAGAAATGCAAAAAAGAAAAATGGCTGTCTGGGGAGGCCTTACAAATAGCTGTGAAAAAAGAGAAATGAAAAGCAAAGGAGAAAAGGAAAGATATACCCATCTGAATGCAGAGTTCCAAAGAAAAGCAAGGAGAGATAAGAAAGCTTTCCTCAGCAATCAATGCAAAGAAATAGAGGAAAACAACAGAATGGGAAAGACTAGAGATCTCTTCAGAAAATTAGAGATACCAAGGGGACATTTCATGCAAAGATGGGCTCGATAGAGAACAGAAATGGTATGGACCTAACAGAAGCAGAAGATATTAAGAAGAGGTGGCAAGAATACACAGAAGAACTGTACAAGAAAGATCTTCATGACCCAGATAATCACGATGGTGTGATCACTCACCTAGAGCCAGACATCCTAGAATGTGAAGTCAAGTGGGCCTTAGAAAGCATCACTATGAACAAAGCTAGTGGAGGTGATGGAATTCCAGTTGAGCTATTTCAAATCCTGGAAGATGATGTTGTGAAAGTGCTGCACTCAATATGCCAGCAAATTTGGAAATCTCAGCAGTGGCCACAGGACTGGAAAAGGTCAGTTTTCATTCCAATCCCAAAGAAAGGCAATGCCAAAGAATGCTCAAACTACCGCACAATTGTGCTCATCTCACACACTAGTAATGCTCAAAATTCTCCAAGCCAGGCTTCAGCAATATGTGAACCGTGAACTTCCAGATGTTCAAGCTGGTTTTAGAAAAGGCAGAGGAACCAGAGATCAAATTACCCACATCTGCTGGATCATCGAAAAAGCAAGAGAGTTCCAGAAAAACATCTATTTCTGCTTTATTGACTAAGCCAAATCCTCTGACTGTGTGGACCACAATCACACACAGGAAACTGGAAAATTCTGGAAAAAACTGGAAAATTCTGGAAAAAACTGGAAAATTCTGAAAGAGATGGGAAAACCAGACCACCTGACCTGCCTCTTGAGAAACCTATATGCAGGTCAGGAAGCAACAGTTAGAACTAGGCATGAAACAACAGATTGGTTCCAAATAGGAAAAAGAGTACATCAAGGTTGTATATTGTCACCTGCTTATTTAACTTATATGCAGAGTACATCATGAGAAACGCTGGGCTGGAAGAAGCACAAGCTGGAATCAAGATTGCCGAGAGAAATATCAATAACCTCAGATATGCAGATGACACCACCCTTATGGCAGAAAGTGAAGAGGAACTAAAAAGCCTCTTGATGAAAGTGAAAGAGGAGAGTGAAAAAGTTGGCTTAAAGCTCAACATTCAGAAAACGAAGATCATGGCATCTGGTCCCATCACTTAATGGGAAATAGATGGGGAAACAGTGGAAACAGTGTCAGACTTTATTTTTTGGGGCTCCAAAATCACTGCAGATGGTGATTGCAGCTATGAAATTAAAAGACGCTTACTCCTTGGAAGGAAAGTTATGACCAACCTAGATAGCATATTCAAAAGCAGAGACATTACTTTGCCAACAAAGGTCCATCTAGTCAAGGCTATGGTTTTTCCATTGATCATGTATGGATGTGAGAGTTGGACTGTGAAGAAATTTGAGCGCCAAAGAATTGATGCTTTTGAACTGTGGTGTTGGAGGAGACTCTTGAGAGTCCCTTGGACTGCAAGGAGATTCAACCAGTCCATTCTGAAGGAGATCACTCCTGGGTGTTCATTGGAAGTACTGATGCTGAAGCTGAAACTCCAGTACTTTGGCCACCTCATGTGAAGAGCTGACTCATTGGAAAAGACCCTGATGCTGGGAGGGATAGGGGGCGGGAGGAGAAGGGGACAACAGAGGATGAGATGGCTGGATTGCATCACCGACTCGATGGACATGAGTTTGAGTGAACGCCGGGAGTTGGTGATGGACAGGGAGGCCTGGCGTGCTGCGATTCATGGGGTCGCAAAGAGTCGGACACGACTGCGTGGCTGAACTGAACTGATATCAGATAATTTGTGTCCAGATAGACCATATGAGGGAGCAAAGAGTTGCAGACAGAAGAAGGAGAAGGAAATCTGGCCTGAAAATTCAGGATTTAATTGGAAGGGAGCAGTCCGGTGTGGTTTAGCACATGATGGACATAGAACATGGCTGGAGGTGATCCAAAAAGGAACTGTTAAGGTAGAGCTTAGCATGTGCAGCAGCTGGAATGCTGTATTCAGGAGTTTTGATGTGATTAGACAGTAGGGAGTAGGCGTGGGGTGGAGGAGCAAAACTTTTTTAAACGGCTTTATTTATCAGTCTATGGCTGCGCTGGGCCTTCGTTGCTGTGTCCAGGCTTTCTCTCATTGCAGACAGTGGGGGTTGCTCTCTAGTTGGGGTGCATGGACTTCTCATTGCCGGAGCTTCTCTGGTTGTGGAGTACAGGCTCTAGGGCATATGGGCTTCAGTAGCTGTGGGCTTAGTTGCCCCAGGGAAGGTGGGGTTTTCCTGAACCAGGGTTGAACCCTGTGGCTTTTAAGTCAAGAAACATTCATTTATTGTGTGTTCATTCAACACTGGCGACAGTCTCAGCTAGTGGTGAATGAAACACACGTGACCATCCTTATTCTCATGGGGCTTTCCGGCTTGTAAGGGAGACAGTGGTTAATCAGATGATCATATATCTTTATGTGTACAAGTTGATGAATGTTCTTAATGGCATGCATGCATGTGTGTGTGTACATTGCTGGTTTATACCATAGGATGATCCTCTGAAGGAGGCCAGGGAGTGAACAGGAGAAGGTGGAAATTGAAGCCTCAGGCATCAGCAGGGAGGGTTCTGAGCAGAGCACTGGGACTGCTGATGCCTAAGGAGTAGAGGGAGGAAGATAGGCTGAGCAAGAGCCTTGGAAGAACTGACCAGAGAGCTGGGAAGGAAACAAGGAGAATGGAAGCCAAGGGAACAAAGTGTTTCAGGAAGGGAGTGGTTGGCAACAGGATGATTTATATTTTAGGAAGATCACTGTGTAAACAGGATGGCTTGTGAAGAGGAGGATCTGAGTGCAGGACCTTACAGGTCCGCGGTTCCCAGCTCTGGGTGCACGTTGTAGTCACACCTGCCACATGTATCCCTTATCAATGAAATTAGAATATCCGGGGGTGGGGCCAGTTACTCCCCAGGTGATTCCATCATGCTGCCCCAGTTGAGAACGACTGCAGTGGTCCAGATGAGGAAAAATGAAGGGCTGAGAGCCGTGCGTGTGCAAGTGAGGAGCAGGGATGTGCTGGGAGGGAGGTGGACCAGGTAGGACTTGGCGGCTAATCGCATGTGGTGGGTGAGGGAGAGAAGAGAAAGTCGATTGACTGCATGCACAATGATCTGATCCTCGGTGGTTTTTTTTGGTTCTAGATACTCCTTTTTTGTAGCAATGGGCTACCTTACAATCTGCCACATCAGTCGAATCTACATCTTCCACTACGGAATTCTCACTACAGATTTTTCTGGGTGAGTATCTTCATTTGCGTTGGGGTGGTTGGGTGGCTGACTTTGACTCAGTCCCCTGGGGTCTGTAAAGATCGAGAACACAGGTATGAGTCATCAGTGACTTGGTTAAATCATTTGGTGAGACGGTGCACGTGAGGTTGAGGGCGGTGATTTGATTGCTCCGTAGGATGGTGAGCTCTGCCGTTGTCGTAAGGCAGGGTTGCCAACCACGTGCCGTGGGCTCTGTCTGGGCTGCCACTTGATTCTGTAGTTATATTGGAACATGCCCAGGCACTTACTCATGTATTTGTTATCTGCGGCTGCTTTTTGCACTATGGTGGTAGCACTGAGTAGTTATGACAGAAACCATATGACCTTACAGAAGCCAAAATATTTCCTATCATGCCCTGTACAGAAAAGTCTGCCAACCCCTATTCTAAGGTCCCAAATACAGCATTGGTGTTTTATCTCTTACTAGTTAATAACACAAAATTCTTCCATAGGAGCTGATAAACATTGGGTTGGCCAAAAAGTTCATTCGGATTTTTCCATGTGCTGTTACAGAAAAGCCAGATGAACTTTTTGGCCAATCCAACAGCTGTTCTGTGAGCCCCATTGAGTGACCCCTGGCTGCTCTGGCCTTCCCAGGTCCCCTCCCCACCTCCCCCAGACTTCTGGCAACCAGAAGGGTAATGCATAGCAGGGGTCTCCATCCTTGTAAAATTTTGTCTGTCACTGCGGCCTTCACCCGGGGGGCCACCC
This sequence comes from Bos taurus, assembly GCF_002263795.3. Taxonomy (NCBI): domain Eukaryota; kingdom Metazoa; phylum Chordata; class Mammalia; order Artiodactyla; family Bovidae; genus Bos; species Bos taurus. Next base: position 37,792,945 of record NC_037350.1, read on the forward strand.
CTCTCCTAGTGGGTCGCCTGGTGAAGGTGATGGTGAATCAGTGAACAGTTTGTGCTCTGTTGATGCTCTTTCAGGAACAGCTTTTTGAGAATCTTGAGGAACAGGCACTAAAGGAGAGATCCTCCTCCTCACAGGTCATGTATTCTCCACGTCACTTCCTTAGGAGTTCGCTTTTCATCTACGCAGGTGGCCTGAGGTGACCTGCCTTTCATGGGCTGAGTTGGTAGAGAGTAATCAATGAAATAAGGGCTACAACTTACCACTCATTTGTATGAACTTCCCAGTTGTGCAACTAAACTCTCCCATTGTGACGAGACTTCAGGAGGCGAAGTGTTGCCTGGAACACAAAACCTGTTGCCTTGAAACTTCCACAACCCTAGTTTGGTCTCAGACTGGCTTTCTGGGCATAAGTTCCTCTTACCCTCAGTCCTCTGGGTTTTGCCTTTTTCTCTTTGAGTTGCATCCTTTCTTTATTCCTTTCCTCCAAGATTGTGGACCACTGTTTTTCAGTTTTCCTGAAACAGATTCACAAACTTCTTTCTGTTTTTTTTCAATGATGTGTATGGCTAGCAAAATATGGAAAACGTGGGAGCAACAAAGATTAGCAACACAGTCGCAAAGTTATAGCATTAAAAGTAATTTCAAAATGGTGGTCATAACTCTCCTTAGAGTTTAATCAATAGACTTCAGTTTTTTTGGTTTAACCCCAGAACTATGTCCCCCGTTCCCCATACTTAGAAGAGCTTCTGGTCTGTCATAGCGAAAGGGAAGTCGTTCAGTTGTGTTCGACTCTTTGCGACCCCATGGACTGTAGCCTACCAGGTTCCTCCATCCGTGGGATTCTCCAGGCAAGAATACTGGGGTGGGTTGCCATTTCCCTCTCCAGGAGATCTTCTCGACCCAGGGATTGAACCCGGGTCTCCCACATTGGAGGCAGACACTTTACCATCTGAGCCACCAGGGAAGAACACCTGGCATGTCATAGGTGTTCACTAAATGAATGAGTTAAATACTCTAGTATTTGAGAAAGCCAAAAGGGTGTGAGGCAGGATTATAAACATGAAAATCTTGCATTAAGATTGCTTTGCAAGCATCTTTGCTTCCCCTTACCTTCTAAATCCGTGTTGGAGAAAACCACTCCAGAGAAAGTGGATGGGGATTGTGTAAGAGCAAAGCCATCATCGATCAGATCCACACTCCAAGGAGTGGCTTGGGTTCTGCCTTGGAAGGTACCTTCATTCACCATTCAGCAGACCTGACTGAGAACCTGTAGATGGCAGGCGCGATTATAGGAGACAAAGGTGAGGAAAGACTGAGGAAGAATGCATGTGCAGTTACCCTTTCCAGGTTTGTGTAGGGAGGCCGCATGTTGAGCGCGTCACCATGAACTGGTTTGACGAGCGTTCCCCTAATTCGTGTCCACTTGGAGCCTCAGAATATGTTCTTATTTAGAAACAGGACCTTTGCAGGTGTAATTAGTTAGTGTGAGGGCATGCTAGATTAGGATGGGCCCTAAATTCACATGGCGGGTGTCCTTATAAAATGTCCACAAGAGAGAGAGAGATACACAGGGGGAGGGTGGCCACGTGAAGACGGAGGCAGAGATAAGAGTGATGCAGCCACAAGCCAAGGGACTCCAGGGGCTGCCGTCTGCCCCAAGGAGCCAGGGAGAAGCATGGAACATTCTTCGTCAGAGCTTTCAGAAAAACCCAGCTCTGCCAGCACCTCGCTTGTGGCCTTTCTGACCTCCAGAACTGGGAGAGGTTATGGTGGCTCTAGGAGATAAATATCCATTGTTCTGATTTCATACATATATCTGCTGACTGCAGTCCCCAGCTCTTGGTCAAACAGGACACAATGCCTCCCTCTCCACATTCCTCCCTGCCTTCATGACATCTCCAGTGGTTTTGTCCGTAAAACTCTCGAACGGTTGTTACGTCATTTTTAGTATAATTGCAATTGTGGAAAGTTACCAAAAGGGAAGGATAGAGGGCAAATTATGGGAAGACAGTCATGCGTTTTTGAAACGGGGTGGATTTGGGGTTTGACAGCACTGGAGGATGGAAGTTCCTGTCCACTCCACTGTCAACGGCGTAGGCGAAATTGTGCTACATTTCCTTATGTGGTGTTTATCCTCTGGCATTTTTGGGTCTGCTTGTGTTAAGAAATCTCTTCTTTACATATAAAAGTGCAGACTGTTTGAATTAGAAAGGACACTTCTGTTAGGGAAAGGAGACAACGAAAATGTGTCTGCTCCTGTACATTGAAGGTGATTTAGAGCCCTAATTGGCAAGTGACCATACTTTATTCAGTTCCTGGAAGATATGTGTCTTTTTTTTTTTTTTTTTTTAAATTATAGGGCATTCTTAGGCAGCAGCATTATTTTTTCCCTGTCACCCTAAATGCACAGTGCCTCACTGATATAGATCCATCTTCTTGGGTAATGTCAGAAACGTAAATGGAGAGGTACAAACTAACCGGAAATTGACACAGTGTTTTACATCACACATGGTCAATAGGAGAGATTCTGACGGTCTGTTCTCATTGTGTTAGCTGCTCAGTCATGTCCAGCTCTTTGTGACTTCATGGACTGTAGCCCACCAGGCTCCTCTGTCCATGGAATTTTCCAGGCAAGAATATCGGAGTGGGCTGCCATTCCCTTCTCCAGGGGATCTTCCCAACCCAGAGATCAAACGTGCATCAGATTCTTAACTGTCTGAGCCACCAGGGAAGCCCCAGTAGGAAACCGTTCTCATGATGAACATGCAAGCAACCAGCAGTTCTCTTTCAGAATGGAATTTAACACTCCTGTTTATGTTGGTCTAAGAATCTTATTTAGGATTTTGTTGAGGAGTCAAGCAGTGATTTGAGGTTACACTTGGTGTTTTAAGGCAGCAGCCTGATGTGATAGCTGTTCTCTTCTGAGCACATGTGCAAACCTATGTGCCTAACACTGTTGTTTAGAGCAAGAGCACAGAGAGGAGGTGACCAAGATTGGATTATGTCCGTGTTGTTACAATGAGGTGTGTGTGTTAGTTGCTCCGTTGTGTCCAACTCTTTGCAACCCCACGGACTGTAGCCCACCAGGCTCCTCTGTCCATGGAATTCTCCAGGCAAGAACACTGGAGTGGATTGCCATTCCCTTCTCCAGCAATGATGTATATGTGTTTCTAATTTGGGGGAGCACATAAACTTGTACTTCAGATTACTCTGGGTCTTGAAATTTTATCATTCTGAAAGTAATCAAAGCTGGTGTGAATGGCGAGCGTGACACGCAAGATTCACTTTTATTAGTGATGCTGATGTCATTTGTGTCAGTACACACGGGGCCAGCGCCCTCCGTGTTTTCTCTGTGAATGCAGGTTATTAAAAATATGGGAAGATTTAACTGTTCTCCCTGGGGAAGCTCAACAATTACTTGTAATAAAGCTGATACTTGATTCCTTTTAAGTCTGTGATAGTGAACTGATTGTTTTTTTGCTCACAGAAGGGTGCAAATCGAGTTTTCTTCTGAGGGAAACAGCAAGAAGGAACCTTAATCCTTTTGCAGACAGGGCCAGATTCAGGCAGATAATTGCCCTGTCATCAGGATGGCAGTTTGAGTTGCTCATGTTTTTTTGAAAACATCATGAAATGAGAACTTTTATATGCTGCTAGTGGGAGTATAAATTGGTACAACTGTTCTGGAAGGCAACTTAGCCATAAATTTTAAGCAAGAAATTTTTAAAAGTTTATATCATTATTATGAATTCCTAGGAACTGAATTACCTGAAGGAAATCAAATTTATTCATATGTGTGTTCAACTTATGAATAGTGCAATTTGTCCATCATAGTGCAAAATTGGAAACATCCTAAAGGGTCCAAAAGTGGTGAGTGGTTAAATTGTGATACTAAACGGGGATTCCTCGGTTGTCCAGTGGTTCAGACTCCGTGCTCTCACTGCTCAGGTCACAGATTCAGTCCCTGGCTGGGGAACTAAGATCCCACAAGCCACATGGTGTGGCCAAAAAAATTAAAAAATAAATTCTGGTACTAATATGCATCCATTAAAAGGATGCCTTCAAAGAATATCTAATAACACTGGAAATGCTTACAATATAATGGAAAATCAAAACCACACCAAAAAATACATGTATTGAGATTCCATTTTCATGAATGTGAACATGTGTGGGGGAAAAAAGAGTGGAGGGAAATAAATACTAAGACAGTGATTCTGTCTAGGGTTGGGGAGTGGTCTTTATTGATTTCAATAATTGTTTTTTTTTAATTTTATATAATAAGTTCTAAATGTCATGTAAATATGATACAGTTGAATGCACACTGTGCATGCTTCTCACGGTGAGCTGCAGCCTACACCAGTGGAACAACAGCCATTTGTGTTCCTGGTTATCCTGTTGGGCATTCTAGAAATACCACTCACTCACACCCCCTGGGGTAGGAGAGTTTGTTGGCCCTGTTGTTCCATGGGAGATGTTTTCCTCTGTTGGTTTACTATAATCCCAATCACTGACCTGATCAGCCCAGTGGAAATAGGGGGTCTGTGTCTTAGATTATATTACTTTTTGATTGAAATGCAACATGGATGGTACTATGATATTTGAGTTTTATCCTAAGTCAGTAACTCTGACGTCTCAGTAAGCTGTGCTGTCTGAGTTTGGCATCTGATCTACCCATTGGCTTAAATAAATTGATGAATGAAAGAGTGTTCAGAATGGACATCCTCTGAGCAGGAGCGTATGGCTCCATTCCTTACAGCCACAGGAAAGTAAGAATGGAGGAGGAGTCTAACCCCATTTCCTTTCCTACAGGTTGCCAGTGTGTTTTATAAGCCCATGATCCCACATGTGAGTTGTTTCTTATTTAAGTTGCTAGAACTTTCTTCAGATACTTCAAACAGAAACACTATATTATTGAAAGTATAGTCTTGGTGATGAGTAACAATATTTGACCCATAGCTTCTTTCTTTTGCCCCCCTAGAAGGGAGATTTTTTTTTCATCAAGAATGATAACAATATGATTCTTACATAGACCTAAAGGTACAGATTTCATGTGGAATAACTGTTATTCATTTACATTGATGCAGATATTTACTATTATGCATTTTATTAGTCTGGGTTCTGTGAGAAGTGGATGCCAAGGTGGGAACAGAAGTATGAGATTTGTTGGGTGAAATACCTGTGAGGGGAAACATGGAGGTAACTGAACAGGGAGGTTCTTCCATCTGGGGGAGCCATCAGATGGACATGCATGTCTGACCCCTCAGATGGACAGGAAAGGAGGGGACTGAGGTCTTGGACTGCAGTGCAGTTCTTGTAATATTTCAGCAAGTTCAGGGATAAGTCCTCGAGCTCGGATCCCCGGCTGAGGAGCACCATACCTGGCCTGGAGGGCCTGCTGGGTACCCAGCTGTGCTCAGTCATTGACTGGACACAACCTCAGGAGGTGTGGGTTCAGCACCAACAAGGCGATGGAACCAGAGGATGGAGCTGGAGCCCGTCAATTACGCACCCCCAGCAGCCAATCAGAGAGCTGCTTTCTCATGCCCATTATTTCTGGGAATAGATACTAAATGCTTTGCTGAACGTGTGCCTAATTGTGAAATACATTAAATCTAACTCCCTGGTAAAGGAAAACAAATGTTACATTTCTTAAAAAAATTTTTTTTTAATTTTATATTAGAATATGGTTGATGAGCAATGTTAGTTTCAGGTGTATAGCAAAGTGACTCAATTATAAATATGTATCCTTTTTTCAAATTATTTTCCCATTTAGGTTATTACAAAATAGAGTTCCCTAAGTTATATACAGCAGGTCCTTGTTGGTTATCTGTTTTAATTATAGCATTGTGTACATGTCCCTCCCAATCTATCGCCCCGCCCCCGACACCTCATTTTCCCCACTGGTGACCATATTCATTCTCTAAGTCTGTGAGTCTGTTTCTGTTTTGTAAATAAATTCATTTGTATCAATTTTGTAAGATTCTGCATATAAGTGATATGATATTTGTGTTTCTCTGCCTTACTTCACTTAGTATGATCATGTCCATGTCCCTCCATGTAGCTGTAAATGGCATCATTTCGTTCTTTTTAATGGCTGAGTAATATTCCATTATATATATATACACACCGTATGTTCTTTATCCATCCATTTGTCTTCTGTAAAGAGAGAAGACCAAGCTAATACTGTGATACATTTTCTTTATGGATATATCAATGTTATAAACCCTTTAAAAATGAAGTTATAAATTAAATGAAATGTAGAAACTAAGTTTGCAAAGTGCATGGTCATCAGAATGTGTGTCTCAGAATACAAAAAAAAATTGTGCTGGGCTTTGTGTAAAGAAGGCTGGGAGCTTAGGTCCTATTACTGATTCCTCAGACTTAGTCTTACAGGATAAAAAGGCTTTGGGGAAAAAAGGTCATAGTTGGCAACCACTTGGAATGTGATGCTTAGAGTGAGTCCCTTTCAAGATAAATAGCTCTCTGCATCTGTTATACATTCTGGGTTAGAAGTCTGGTAGAATATCAAGAAGATGAGCTGTGAGGTTATATTGGGTCTATAAGGCCAAATTGCTCTTACAGAAAGTTTTGATGTATCTTATTTTTAGGACCCAAACCTCCATGTTCTTGAAGCAGTTATTTTTTTTTCCCACTACATAAGAGTGTAATCAAAATCAGTGTCAGCTGTGAGCTGTCTTGCTGCCCTAGAGTGACCACCCTGGGGACCCCTGTCCGCCACTCCCATTTCTCCCCAGTCCCGGAGAGCAAGCCACCCCTCCCTTCCACAGGCAGACCCCTCACTTCCCCTGCTCTTCACCTTTCACAGTGTGAGGACTCTTGTTTCAAATCTTGGCAGTGGGGCTTTTGCAAATGAGATATAAAGTTGGATGTAGGTGTTAAGATTTCAAAGGGCCTTTGTTGACATGCTCTTTAAAATAGTGTATCTTTCTAGCTTATACTGGTAATTTAAAATATTACATGTTTATTCTTTTAAAGAGATGGAAAGTGGAAATGGGGACGAGAGGAATTAAAGAAGAAAATGACCTCAGAGAGAGGAGGCTGAGTACAGTGGACACATCAGCTTTGGCCTAAGGATGCTTTGTGTCCATCCCATCCTCCCACACCTGGCGTGGCCAGAGCTCAGGGCCCAGAGGCTGTGCTGCACCCTAAGGTTATCTCAAGGATGCAGTCATAGACACTGACCAAACCTCAGCTTTGTATGTAAATGAACCCTCAGAACATATGGGTTAGAGATGGCAAATTCAGGAAGAAGCCATGAGGATGGAGATCAGAAAACCAGGCTAAACTTGGAAGGCATGGTAGAGGTACTTTAGAGGAAGGTACGGTAGTTGGGTGGTGAGATTTTATCTTGTCTTATGGGGCAAGAATAGAGCTATTAAAGGTACTGAGCTAGACCAGATGATTGCAAAAACCAAGCTGCAGCTTTATTGAGATATAATTCACGTACCGTACAATTCACCCATTTAAAGGACACAATTCAGCAGGTTTTAGCATATACGCAGAGTGAATTTACAGAGTCTAACTCTTTACAGTGGTTAATTTTACATTTTCATCACCCTCCTACCCAAAGAAACTTGTATGCATTAACTATCACTCCACATTTCCTCCCTTTACCCCAGTCTTAGGCAGCCAGCCATCTATTTCACTTCTCTGTGGATTTGCCTATTCTCGGCACTTTGTATAAATGGAATCATACAGTGTGTGGCCACTGGGTCTGGCTTCTTTCACTTGGCGTAATGTTTCCAAGGTCTGTCCACACTGGAGCATTAGTAGTGCTTCATTGTTTTTTATTGAATTATTGAATATTCTGTTGGATGGACGTGTGTGTGTGTGAGTGTGCTGTGCTCAGCCATGTCCGACTCTTTGTGACCCCATGGACTGTAGCCTGCCAGGCTCCTCTGTCCAGGGAATTTTACAGGCAAGAATACTGGAGTGGGTTGCTATTTCCTCCTCCAGGGGATTTTCCCGGCCCAGGGATCAAACCCACATCTCCTGCATTGCAGGCAGATTCTTTACTGCTGAGCCTCCTGGGGAGGCCCTGGATGGACAAACATATCGTGTTTTATTTGCCCATCAGTTGATGAGAAAGAAAAATATGTCTACACACAGACTTGTACATACATGTTCAGAGCAACACTTCATAACAGCCTGAAAGGAATAATCCAAACACCCATCATCTGATGGATGGATAAATAAAATGTACTTATGTAACATTTGGGTTATTTGGGTTGTTCCTTTGGGGCTGTTACGAATAATGTTGCTTTGAACATGAATGTACAAGTTTATGTGTGGACACATCATGGGTACATACCTAGGAGTGGAATTGCTTGGTCATATGGTCACTCTATGTCTAACCTTTTGAGAAACTGGCAGACTGCTTTTCAAGCATCTGCACCATTTAAAATTCCCACCAGTAATGTATGAGGGTTCCAGTTCTCCGCCTTGTGGCCAAAACAACCTGTCTTTTTGATTCTGGTCATCCTGGTGCTTGCCAAGTGGTGTCTCATGGTTTTGATTTGCGTTTCTCTGATGACTGATGACAGCGAAACATCTTTTCATGTGCTTATATCTCTTCTTTAACATCAATGTCCATTCAGAGCCTTCTAAATTCAGGCCATCTAAACTGTCCATTCAGGCCATCTAAACTGGTTATTTTTGTCTTTTTAATTCGGAAGAGTCCGTTGTGTAGTCTAGTACAGGTTCCTTAGCAGATGTATGATTTTCACATATGTTTGTACATTCTGTGAAATGTCTTTTCACTTTTTCTTGATGGTGTGTGTCCTTTGAAGCACAAAAAATTTAAGTTTTAATGACAGCCATTTAATCCGTTTTCTTTCTCTTTGGTTGCTTGCGCTTTGGGTGTTATATCTAAGAAGCTGTTGCCACATTGAACGTCATGAAATTTTCTGCCGGTGTGTTCTTTTAAGAGTTTTGTAGTTTTACCTCTTCCATTTGGGCCTTTGAACCATTTTTAGTTACTTTCAGTATGCTTTTTATGTGGCTGTCCAGTTGTCCCATCACTATTTGCTGAAAAGACTGTTCTTGCCTCCATTGAACTATCTTGGCACCCTTGTTGACATGGGTGTCATTTCTTAAGCTTTTTTTTCCCCTCAAATTAAGATTGTTGCTATTTTAGGTCACAAAATGCTTTATTTACAGGAAGCTACATTTTACAAATGTGTTTCTTTTTTTTACTACGTGTACACGGAAGAATTGCTTTTAAATAGAACAAACCATGTTAGACCATATTAGGATGAAGAAGCCAACATATATACCCATCCAGGTTGTACCAGGGCACTGGATTGGGTGTTTCCCAGACAAGTGCTGCTTACGCTTAAATGTGCATTTGAATTCCATGGAGATCTTGTTAAAATTCAGGTTCTCATTTTATGGTCGGGGATGGAGCATAAGCTTCAGCGTTTCAGACAAGCTCCAGCAGATGCTGGCAGTGTTGCTTCTGGAACTTAGCTTCGAGTAAAAATGCAAGAGAGACTTTTCCCGGTGATCTTGCTGTTCACTTATTCTACTTATTCAAGGTGATTTGGAAGGGGAAAATTGTTTTGAATTCCATGGTTTTTGTATTTTACTTAATAACCATCAAGATGAGAAACTACCAGGGCCAGAGATGGAATAAACATTTTCTCCCGTGGCGATGTGGCCAGTCTTCATTATTTTCTATCTTCCTTTCAGGCCTCTGATGATTGTTACTCAGAAGATCACAACCTTGGCATTCCAAGTTCATGACGGTGAGAACAGCAGCCCTCCTTTTGGGTCTAAGAGTGAGCCTGACCTTCAGAGTTCTTCTTTTCCACTGTATACACAGCCTAAAGTTTAGACAAGGGCTGGCAGATCTTGTTATATCTTGTAAAAAAAAAATTTTTTTTTGCAACTCAGATTAATCATAGCTTTTTACTTTCCCAGCCGTGACCTACCATTCCATTTCTGAATCTGTAGCCTTTGCTGAAATATTTGCATCAAGAGCAGTAGGTTTTTGGTTTAGCTGTATGATGTTTTAAATTTCAGTTTAATTTTGTGGTACTCTCTGCCCTTGATTTCCAAATCTGTTAAGAAGAAATGGCATCCTTTTTCCTTTGGGCTCATCTCTGAGAAGCTCAGAAGGTAATAAAAGACGAAACAGCATTGGCTAGTTAAGTTACCTTTATTTTTGGCTTGGAAAATTATATAATGAGATTGGCCCGAACCTATAAAAAGCTGGCAAGAGGAAGAATCCTCTGGTTGTCTAAAAACTGAACATTTTCTTCACTTGGGCCCTTGCTGATAATGGCCAGAACGTGTGATTATTTCCAGTGTTACTACCGGTTCCAGGAAAGGAGGGTGGCATTTCCACGCAAGAGGAATATTTCAATATGGGCTTAAGAGAAGCAGGTGCGATTAGTAAGGATGTCTTCTTTGGGTTTGTAGGGCTCTAACAAATGGTTTCCGATTGTTGAAACTTCTTTATGTGTTGACAGATTGGGAAGATTTAGTCCCCACTAGCGAGTCTTCTTGTTTTTACTTAAAGCTTGAGAACTGGTTTGATTTCATTTTGACCCTGTTTATTCCCAGTTCATACTTGGTGATTAGTCATTCTCTAGAGAACTGAGTACTTTTATTCTGAGGATGGAGTCTTTCTACACTGACCAGCTATCCGAGTTTGCTCAGAATCCAAACGTTTCCCAGGACAGGAGATATTTAGTGCCCCAGTTGGCAAAGTCCTGGACAAAATGGTGAGAGTTGGTCAATATTTTTGTACCTGAAAAACATTTGATCGTGCTTATAGACTCATACTAGTGCCATAAGTCAATAAGCTAAAATCAGTTTAATTCCTGAGATTGCTGGAGTGGGTAGCCTCTGCCTTCTCCAGCAGATCTCCTGACCCAGGAATCAAACCTGGGTCTCCTGCATTGCAGGCGGATTCTTTATCAACTGATCTATCAGGGAAGCCCTCCTGAGACTGCCAGAGCTGGACTATTTGATGAGATCTTAGAAAAAAGTGAGTGTAATTTTGTTTAATCAACATTGCTTCTTGTTTTTGATTTTAATACATAGGCTTTTTGCCTAAATTTACTTTTTAAAGCGTTCTCAGTTTACCCTGTTTTTTGTTTTTAGAATATCCCTTACATGCTGCAAAATGTTTATTTGCCTTTTTTTCTTTCTTGTGTGTAGGAGGAACAAGTAAATTCCAGAAACACTCTGCCTTCTCTTAGGCATGTTTTTGAGTTGTGTTGGTGGTTGTTGACCGTAATCTGTCTTAGCTAAATATACAGTTTTAAAGTCGAATTCTTTTGCTTTTAAGATGACAGTTTGGTTTCCTTGACTGTAAGTTAACAGACGCATTTTCTAGGAGGCACAAGTGTGATTTGGTTGGGAGTTCTGGCATGGGTACGTTTTAAAAGAAGAAAAACCTCCTGATAATTCTTTGGTGTTTTCCCTGCATTCAGGGTTACATTTCCTTTTTTTTTTTTTTTTTCCCCTTTGGAAGAGGAAAGTGCCCTATTCCTTTCCCATTCCATTCCATTCTCAACGTGTACCAGGTGTGTGTACCCAGCATAATCTGGGTGGCAGTTAGGCGAGTGCAGGCCGCAAAGGCAGGCTTGTGTGTCTCATGTAGCAGGGAAAACCTATACAGCGTGGTAAGGAATATATGCAGTGTAGATCCCTGTTCATACTGGTGAATTAAATAAGGGTAACCTCCGAATCCTCCCCTCTTCCTAAGAACCTATAAAGACTTTCCTCCTCACTCATGTACTTATTGGCGGCTCTTTGATCCAGAGCACTTAAAAAAAAAAAAGGAAAACAGAGACTCTTTATGACTGATGAAATAAAAATGAATCATTTCTTTCAAAGGAGTTTTGATCAGCCTCTTTTAGGATGTAGTGATCTACTTCACTCGAAACCTCTTACTTCTAAATGTTTCTTTTCATAGGACTAGGTCGAAGGGCTGAAGATCTTTCCAGCGAGCAACATCGACTTGCTGTAAAGTAAGTTTGACGATATATTCTCGAGCCCTTTGGGCATCCGTATTCAGAGCTCTTCCTTGTTTATATGGATGTAATATTGTTTATGGAATGAAGCTACTTATGATGGACAATCGGTAGACTGGGTTGTCTTTGGCTTTTATAAGTGGTAAGCTACGATAACCTTGTTCATAGGTCATTTTAAATGGATTTGGGTGTAGTTGTGGGATAGGTTCCCTTGATTAAAGGGTCAGTGGCTCTGTAATTTTCTTAGTTTCCCAGGATTCTCCTTCACTGCGGTTGTTCTGTTTCTTCCAGGATTATTTTTATTGGGCATGTATCTGGAGTTGGGGGACATCCTCAAGAAACAGTCACTTACCTGTGCCCATCAGTATGATTATGCTGGCATGAAAAAAGATAGGATATAGTTTTGGAGAGAGAAATATGGGCTGGGCAAGAGGAGGAAGGAGGAAGCTAAAGTTTGAAGGTGGATTTTGGCCAATGTTATGTGAAGTAGAGAGGGGGTGGGCATCAGAGAGGAAGGGAGGCCGTGTAAAGAGGAGAATAGCACTGATAAGGCTGTAAAATGGCATGTGGGGGAGGGTGGTACAGCCATGGCGAAGAGTTCCTACCAGAGAGTTCAGTTCAGTCGCTCAGTGTCTGATTCTGCGACCCCATGGACTGCAGCACACCAGGCTTCCCTGTCCATCACCAACTCCTGGAGTTTACTCAAACTCACGTCCATTGAGTCGGTGATGCCATCCAACCATATCATCCTCTGTCGTCCCCTTCTCCTCCTGCCTTCAGTCTTTCCCAGCATCAGGGTCTTTTCCAATGAGTCAGTTCTTCGCATCAGGTGGCCAAAGTTTCGGAGTTTCAGCTTCAGCATCAGTCCTTCCAATGAATACCAGAATACCAGGGAGTAGCAGGAGATAACCGGGATGTATGAGAGAGGGTCCCCGCTTCATTCCTTCATTAAGGAATCGGGACTTGGAAGTGATGGAGACAGAACCACCGCAAGAGTCTCATGAACCAACTTCTTTGCTGAGCATCATAGCGGTGTAAACGCTAGAGGGCTAACCCTGTGAGGAATCCTTTTCCCACAACTCTGTCGTTAGAAGAGCATGCCCTTTGGTACTTATTTTTGCTCTCCAATGTTACGATTTTTAATGCAACTCTACTCAGACAATATCACAGCACTTCATTTATTTTTGGTTGTGAGGCATATGGGATGCTAGTTCCCGGACCAGGGATCAGACGCACACCCCCTGCATTGAAAGTGCGGAGTCTTAACCACTGGAGCCTGCCGTTAACACACTAGACACAGCTGGTCTCTGCAGAGTGTTTTCCTGCCGCCACCCTTGTCTGTTGGCCGGGACGTCATGCCCGGAGGCCAAAGCAGACAGGAGACAGCTACAGCAGTAGTTTGTGTGGCCTCTTCAAGCGGAAACCAGTTCCACCCATCATTTGTTTTGTATTTATTTTGGCAGTTGGGAGGGAGTTTTCCCATCTCACACCATCTCGACCAAGTCCCATTAGTCCGGATTCCCACCCTGCCTGATGTTTATTACCTTCATTTTCTCGGGTGGACAGACAGCTGAGGTTGCCCAGAAAGAATGTTTGTTCCCCAGCCTCAAGGCTGCCTTTATCCCGGTCTGGCCCTCCGCGTGTAGAGCTGCGGTTAGCCAGCAGAGGGCGCCATAGAGTGCCGTGCCGTCTCTGAGCCACTCGCCTCCTTCACTGCCTTTCAACTACATTTCACTCTTAGGTGGGTTTTTAAAGAAACGGAACAAAGAAAGAGCGTGTAGCATTTAACAAGCGACAGAGACAACACCTGTCTTTACAACGGGCGTATTTGCAGATATGAAAGAAAAATCAAAGACTGAAGACTCTTCAACTTTTCACTTTATTTTCGCAGAGCAAAACCCTCCTTTTTGGAATATGTGAGCTACCTTCTCAACTTCATGAGTGTCATAGCAGGCCCTTGTAACAATTTCAAGGATTATGTAGCCTTCATTGAGGGGAGACACACACACATGAAGTTGCTGGAAGTGAACTGGAAGGAAAAAGGCTTCCACAGTCTGCCAGAACCTTCTCCTACTGTAAGTTGTTCAGTGCCAAGTATTTATCCAGAGGTCTAGGAAGTAGAGCTTTGCTACTAGGGCTGTCACTTTTAATTGTTCTAATTAAAAATCCAAACAGTTTACCAGAAAGCTTGGCCCATAACTTTTCCCCCCTGTTTAAAATATCAACATTGGTATTTATTTGCAGGAGTTCTCCATGTTGGTGCAACAGGAATTTATTTCACAGAGAAGCTCATTGGCCTGAAATATTACAGCAATTAATCTACTTGCCAACCAGCCAGTATTTACTGCCTATGATGTACCTACAATTGTGTAGTTAACACCTTCAAATGTGTCTTTACGAATAGAAATTCATAGACAGCCAAAGGATACTATGTCATAAATGATGAAGAGGGAAAGAGTGGGAACCAGAATACATGTGCTTTTTATTGCAGAGCCTTACTATGGCAAGGGAAACCAGCTTTATCCTGGCATGCCTTATAGTCAGTAAGTTTCATCTTATTGACTTGTAGAAAGTTGAAGGTGTTTTTTTGAAATAATGTTTTAATTTGAAGTGTATTAATCTCAAATTAATCAACATGAGGATAACTCATTGAACTTTGCAAATCTGCTGAACATATCCAGATCAGATATCCTATATTTAAGAAAAATTTGTAATCAATGGAAGGAAGAGAAACATTGGAAAGGGAGAAATTGAGGATAATTTAAATATTTTTAAATGCCACTGTTAGGCAACATTAAGTATGTGAAAGTTTAAATGATTGATTAAGCATATGTTTTCTGAGAGTTTGACACAGTCAGGTCCTCTGCAGTTTATGGTGAATCAGAGACCTTTGTGGACAGAATCTAGGAGGGAGGTCACTGGCTGGGTGTCATCTGCGTAACCGCAGGTGCTTACACACAGGGTCTGTCACAGGAGTTCTGTGTCACATTATTTGGAAAATAATGGTATCAGAGAGTCTTCATGTTGCCCTCCAAGGAGACTTGCGTTTTTGTGCACAGAGAGCATGAAGCTCTGAAGTTGCATTTTGGCCAGAGACTTGTGGTTGTGAGGGGCTGGCGCGCACTAGTGGTGAACAGTTAGAAAAGCATGCTGTGCTCTACTGTGATGTGCCGGGAATCCGGCTCTGTGCCTAGCCCCTTGTAAACATTCCTGCGCTGAAACCCCAAGCCACCCTGTGAGGCAGGCGCTGTTACAAATAAAAGTAGTCTCTTTTATAAAGTTGGGGACTATAATTCTTTGGGTGTTAGCTGACATCTCCTGGATGTCAGGGGATCTGGGCAAAATGACTCCATCCAGGGGAACTGAAAACCTCAGTACATCTCAACCCCAGAGCAGACTGCATGGAAACCATCCAGAAAGGGTTTGTAAAGCTACCTGCCCACATCCTGGCTCAGACATGTAATCACGTGCCCAGAATCCTTCCTTATTAAGCCTCTGTGCTCCTTGCTGGTGACTCAGATCCATTTCCTTGGCTCTGCTGGCTGCAGGACCAACCAGGTGGCCAGTGGCTCTTTCTTTCTGATGGAAGATTGCCACCCTGTAATGTTACTGATTTTGCATGTGTTTGGGGGCTTCCCTAATGGCTCAGATGGTAAAGAATCTGCGTGCAACACAGGAGACCCGGGTCCAATCCCTGGGTCGGAAAGATCCCCTGGAGAAGGAAATGGCAACCTACTCCAGTATTCTTGCCTGGAGAACCCCATGGACAGAGGAGCCTGGTGGGCTATACGGTCCATGGGCTCTCAAAGAGTCGGCCCCAACTGAGCAAGTGGTCTCTCACTTGGGTAATAAAACCACCTGACCTTTGATGGTAGAATGTGCTGGTAAGAGTTTTCTTTTTTTTTTAGATCCATCCCTTCCTGGGGTGTCAGAGGCAAATCCTACGTCTAAATACAGCATGTATGCCCATCATCTGAAACTGTGCCCTGAGGAATAATGCCCTTTGCCTCTCCTTCTAGACACTATTACCACAGCAGCCATGGGGCAGCTTTATTCTTAGCATCCCTTTGCTGAAATTGTTTTCCACGCACCAGTGTCTTCTGAATAGTTACTTCATTCTTCTCCCCCATTTCCAGGGAGCCGTGATGCACAAACTGTGCGTGACCTTGGTATCTCTCCTTTTGTTTCTGACGCTGACGAAGACCTTCCCTGTCACCTCCCTGGTTGACGACTGGTTTGTTCATGAAGCAAACTTTCTGACCCGACTCTGCTACTTATACATTGTCATGCAAGCCTCCAAGCCCAAGTATTACTTTGCCTGGACCTTAGGTGAGTTTGCTGGAGGGCGCTGAATGCATGAGGAAAAAATGCTGCTTCTTGGAGGGCTTGGCCAGAGCAACATTTGGATCACTTAAACCAAAAAAAAAAAAAAAAAAAAGACCGGTGTGTAATGGAAGGCGGTTGAGCCAGGGGGACTCTGTACTTTCCAGGGTAACCCTCCTCTCAATTATCTGTGATAAGGAAAAAAGTCCTGGCTATTGTTTAAACCCAGTGTTATTAGCAGATGTCAGACCTTGGAAGCTGCTGCATCCACCCATTAAACTTGGCTATTTAGGGTAATGGAAAGTTAGGGGAAAATTCCAGAATGATCTGGCTTTCTTGTAATTTTTGTGGGTTGTCTGTAATACAGGATACACGTTGAATTTTACCCATACATGTGCTTATTTAGGTTGAACTTTTAAAGAAATAGTTGGTTAAGCTTTATGCTTTAGGAAGAAGCTGATTTCAAGTGATTTTTTTTTTAAGGTAGAAAGTTCAACTTAATTGGGCATTATCATACTTTTCTTTTTCCCCTGTGAGGTAACTTTAGTCAATATTAAGCTTTTATATCTTTTCCTTTTAAAGAGTTTTACACCAGAAAAGTTTAAACCTTTGCTAAGGTGAGCAATAAACCTTCTATTTACATACCAAGAATGGTAAAGTATTTTGATAAGGCATGGTAACCATAGGGAATATCTATTTTGCATTTGGAAGACTTTCAGGAGGGGAAGTTTAACACCTTAGCTGCAAGTGACCTGGGGGCCTGATGTCAGGAACAGTGACTTGGTTTATGAAATCAAGTAGATTATTAAACTTGGTTCCTAGATGACCATATTCCATAAGGGTGCGGCACTTAACTGAGTTCTCTCATTTCATACTCTTAAGTTTTTAGCACCCAGTTCAAGTTTATAACTACTGATTTATTCATTTATCATTTTTTTATTGTGGTAAAATAAACATAATGTAGAATTTGCCATTTTATCCACCATAGTGTACAACTTAATGGCATTAAGTTCGCTTACAACAATGCAACATAACCACCATCCATTTCCAGAACTCTCTCTGTCACCTGAAACAGAAACTCTATCCTTTCAACAGAGCAGTGATCCCTATTCCTCTTTCTTCCCTGCTTCTGGTCCAAATGATTTTTAAAGGTCACAGTGTTCAGAGACAAGTGCAGTCCAATGCAGAATTTATGTCGCACTTGACCACAGAGAGACGTAAGAGCTTTTCCAAAATTTGCTGTGTGGGAAAGTTTGTTCCCGGTCCCATTCAGTTTAACGCAAGGAGTTTTTGTTGAGTACCAGGCTCTGTGCTACGAGGAACTCAAAGTCGGACATCTCAGCCCTCATGGTCATTGCACTCAGTGGGGCCCCAGACACATATACCCACCAGGCAGTGCATACCCAGAGCTGCGGCAGTGACAGGATGGCAGAGGAGATGACGTGTACGGACTGGTCCTTGGGCGAGGCTCCCAGCTCCTTGTATCTGATTGCCTTTCCTGCCGATGCTTTACTGTTCAAGAGTCATTTCCTCAGTAGGTGGGCATTACTCCTCCTCTGGATGCAGCACCACTCAGAACACTGGGTGTGTTTTTCTACTGAAGTAGACTTTTCGCTTTGCTCCAACCTGGAGAGGGTGTGTGATAGAATCTCTCACTCCTTTCCTAATTTCTACTTCTTCGCTTTTCCTCCCTTTCTTCCCCCCTTCTCCCTCCCGTTCCTGCTCCCACATTCTGTACCCCAGGGCTTATGGGCTGGCTTCTGGACTAAATCGGCTCCTGATTTAAGGAGGAAAGAAAGGCCATTCCGTGGCCTCGTAGGGAAAGTCTAACAAGAGGTGGGTTGTACTGGCGGGAATCTGGGCGGGGAGGCGGTTGCAGGGCACAGGGGTGTCCGGCCTCACTCTGTCCTTTGTGGAGTGACCCCAGATATTTAGAGTAGAGAGATAACCCTTGCCATGGATTGCTTTCTCTGTGGACTTACCTCTGTCTTTTCTTCCCCACCAGCCTTTCTTCATTGTTTTTGGTAGCTTCAGTAGAAACGCTTCATTAATTTGCATGGCCTCAATTTGAAGTTTGTATTAGTTTAGATTGCATGGGCTGGTCTGAAATTAACCTTTGTATTATTTATAAGTAAAGATGCAATGAATAGTGTAACGGGGAATATTTAAACTGCTTAACCGAATAATTGTTTTATGCAGCTCCTTCAAACACCATTTACATATAATTGATGTACTAATTATACACAGTTATACATTTAATCCTTAAAGCTGGCCTCTCGATGACTCTCAGCTGACTTGCACTCTGTACGTCGAGTTCTAGTTACCGTTTCTATTGAAAGAATAGAGCTATTTTCTTTGGACTTAGCATATGAGGCTAGTGGTTTTTCTCCTACTAATTAGTACTAATTAGTGAGACTCAGTTATAGCCCAGGCTGTGTTCTAAAGATCACAGATGCCCAAATAGG
Organism: Bos taurus; assembly: GCF_002263795.3. Lineage (NCBI taxonomy): Eukaryota > Metazoa > Chordata > Mammalia > Artiodactyla > Bovidae > Bos > Bos taurus. The sequence goes on from NC_037350.1 coordinate 37,811,738, forward strand.
GGTGTCCAATGAATTTATCTTCCGTTATGTTAGAGCCGTGTGCAATGCAAGTGAAGCCGGTTTTGGATTGGTGAACTTAGAGATTCTAACTGCTTTAAGGCAAGAACAGTCTTGGATAAAAGGTGGCAGGATGCACTAAGGGGGGAGCAGGGAATTCTGACCGTGTATAAATGTGGCAGTTCTGAGAGTCACCTCTTCTGGTTCTTCAGTTCAGTTCAGTCGCTCAGTCGTGTCCAACTCTTTGCGACCCCATGAATCACAGCACACTAGGCCTCCCTGTCCATCACCAACTCCCAGAGTTCACCCAGACTCACGTCCATCGAGTCAGTGATGCCATCCAGCCATCTCATCCTCTGTCGTCCCCTTCTCCTCCTGCCCCCAATCCCTCCCAGCATCAGGGTCTTTTCCAATCAGTCAACTCTTCACATGAGGTGGCCAAAGTACTGGAGTTTCAGCTTTAGCATCATTCCTTCCAAAGCAATCCCAGGGCTGATCTCCCTCAGAATGGACTGGTTGGATCTCCTTGCAGTCCAAGGGACTCTCAAGACGGCTCCTAGCCCCCAGGGATGGGGGAGCCTGATGGGAGGCCGTCTGTGGGGTCGCACAGAGTCGGACACGACTGAAGCAATTTGGCAGCAGCAGCAGCAGCCAATCAGGCTGGTGGAATCAGCCCTAGTGTTCAGAGTCTGGCACTGTTTACCACCTGAGCAATCTTTTCTTTTTTTTTTTTGATGTGGACCATTTTAATAGTTTTTATTGAGTTTGTTACAGTATCGCATCTGTTTTATCTTTTGGTTTTTTGACCTGAAGGCATGTGGGATCTTGGCTCCCCACCCGGGGAATCGAACCTACATTGGAAGGCGAAGTCTTAACCACTGGCCCACCAGGGAAGTCCTGCACACCTGGCGGGATTGAGTGATCTTAATGTTAACATCACTAAGCTTTAGACCTCTCACTAGCAAGATGGGGGTGGCAGTAATAATGATGATGGTGGCAGCTAACCATTCTTGAATGTTAACTTGGGCCAGGCCCTGTATTATGCACTCTACATATTTTCAATTCGGTCTAATCCTTTCAGCATCCCTTTAAAATAGGTACTGTTATAATATCTACTCATGAGAAGAGGTTCCTAGAAGTTGAGACAGCTCTCCCAAGGCTGTGAATTAACCCCGCTCCCAAGTAGAGAAAGGAACCCAGGAGATCACCGTTCCCACGACGATGGTAGTATGAACCACCATTTCCACACCATTGTGAGCACTAAATGAGAAATGTCTGTGGAATGCTTTACAGAATCCTGGGAAAATATTTAAGGATTCCGCCCCCCCCAAAAGAAAAAATTGTTATTCTTCTGTGTGTTTTAGATCTGAGGCTGGAGATAGGACAAGGCATGCCTGGATTGCTGTGCTGGTTGCAGCACCATCAGCCCGGGCCTCAAGAGTGCGTCCTCTCCTGGTTTTAATTCTGTCCTTCGCCGTCTGTGCCCACACTGTAAATTCGTGGTCTCTTAGCTGCTGCACCCTGGCTGTGTCCTCCTCCTTTTCCACTGAGTTTCCCTCCAGTCGGCATGGGAGGAAGAGATCTCAGGACTAGTTTCTTTCCTCCCTTCTCTGAAAGAAGCCAGATCATTTTACAGTAAAGCTAAGCGTAAGATAAGCAGTTTTAAGGCATCAACGATGCCAAAAGGAAAGCAGGCAAACTTCGAGGGGGTGGTTTTTCTTCCCACTAGCCCTTAGAAGTCTAGCGTGAGCTGGACCTGAACTCCCCTAGAAACGGAATGAACAGAGCTATGGGAAGGGTTGCTCTGAGATCTCCCCCAGATCTCAGGCTTTACAACTTCATTAGTTTGATTTTTTTATGTTTGTAGCAGCTTTACTCATAACTGTCAAAAGTTGGAAGCAAGCATCAAGTACATTTGCTGCTTTTTTATTTATTTGTCCTCTGTAGATTGCTTTGTTAAGTTAAACAGGTTTGCTTCTTTGTTTGCAAAGGTTTAGGGGTTTTGGTGAGGGGATGTTTGTTTTTAATTAGGAAAAGATGAATTCTATGGAATGTCATCTCTGCATCTGTTAATATGACCATATTTTTCCTTTTAATCTGTTAAAAAGCTCATTTGATTATTTTTAAGGAAATATTCTGTTGCTCCATGTCCAGTTCTAACTGTTGCTTCCTGACCTGCATACAAATTTCTCAAGAGGCAGATCAGGTGGTCTGGTATTCCCATCTCTTTTAGAATTTTCCACAGTTTGTTGTGATCCACACAAAGGCTTTGGCATAGTCAATAAAGCAGAAATAGATATTTTTCTGGAACTCTCTTGCTTTTTCCATGATCCAGCGGATGTTGGCAATTTGATCTCTGGTTCCTCTGCCTTTTCTAAAACCAGCTTGAACATCAGGAAGTTCACGGTTCACATATTACTGAAGCCTGGCTTGGAGAATTTTGAGCATTACTTTACTAGCGTGTGACTGATATGCAGAGTACATCATGAGAAACGCTGGACTGGAAGAAGCACAAGCTGGAATCAAGATTGCTGGGAGAAATATCAATAACCTCAGATATGCAAATGACACCACCCTTATGGCAGAAAGTGAAGAGGAACTAAAAAGCCTCTTGATGAAAGTGAAAGAATAAAGTGAAAAAGTTGGCTTAAAGCTCAACATTCAGAAAATGAAGATCATGGCATCCGGTCCCACCACTTCATGGGAAATAGATGGGGAAACAGTGTCAAACTTTATTTTTCTGGGCTCCAAAATCACTGCAGATGGTGACTGCAGCCATGAAATTAAAAGACGCTTACTCCTTGGAAGGAAAGTTATGACCAACCTAGATAGCATATTCAAAAGCAGAGACATTACTTTGCCAACAAAGGTTCGTCTAGTCAAGGCTATGGTTTTTCCTGTGGTCATGTATGGATGTGAGAGTTGGACTGTGAAGAAGGCTGAGCGCCGAAGAATTGATGCTTTTGAACTGCGGTGTTGGAGAAGACTCTTGAGAGTCCCTTGGACTGCAAGGAGATCCAACCAGTCCATTCTGAAGGAGATCAGCCCTGGGATTTCTTTGGAAGGAATGATGCTAAAGCTGAAACTCCAGTACTCTGGCCAGCTCATGTGAAGAGTTGACTGATTGGAAAAGACTCTGATGCTGGGAGGGATTGGGGGCAGGAGGAGAAGGGGACGACAGAGGATGAGATGGCTGGATGGCATCACTGACTCGATGGACGTGAGTCTGGGTGAACTCTGGGAGTTGGTGATGGACAGGGAGGCCTGGCGTGCTGCGATGCATGGGGTTGCAAAGAGTCCGACACGACTGAGCGACTGAATTGAACTGAAGGAAATATTCTAACAGAGTGAACTTGAAAGAAAGTAATCTTGGCCATTATAATACAAGTGTGTTGATTTCATCAGGTCTCTCTTTGAGTGTAAAAAATATCTTTAAGGAACGGATTAGAAATGAAATACGGCAGGGGGATGGTTTCACAGAGTTGAGTGAAGTGAAATAAAGGTGGATACAGGAGCGCTGAGGCCGACTCTGTCGGTAGGGTGGCTTTGGTCATTGTGTCCATGTGTGGCCTCTTTGGCGGGCTTCCCAGGTGGCGCTAGTGGTAAAGAACCCACCTACCAGTGCGGAAGACACACGAGATGTGAGTTTGATCCCTGGGTCGGGAAGATCCCCTGGAGGAGGGGATGGCAACCCCCTCCAGTATTCTTGCCTGGAGAAGCCCACAGACCCGTCCATGGGTCGCAGAGTTGGACACTGACTGAAGCGACTTAGCGTATGTGCATGTGGCCTCTCTGGCAGCTGCCTCCAAATTCCCAGCTCTGGTACTGTTCTTTTTTGTAAGTTCTAAATTGTTCTAACTGTATCTTGGCTGTCCCAACTGATATCCCTACTGACACGTCATGCTTAACATCCAGAACGAGCTCAGTTTCTCTGTCAGAGCTGATTCTCTTCCAGATGTGATGCTATCAGCCTGTGTCATGCCATCGTTAATGACAACTCTTGGATGGAGGTCCTTCTGTCTTCTGAGCTTATATGTAAATATTTCCACCTCTTTCCCTTTCCCCCCTTATATCAAGTTGGTCTCTAAATCTTCCTATTTCTCTGTTTTGTTTCTTCATCTCTCTTTTTCTCATTCTGCACATTCTGTGAGCATCTTCCTTCTTCCTTAGCAGGTGCTCATGAAATGCTAGTGAATGAATAAAAATGAATGAATAAAAGTTGACATCACCCAAGCGCCAAAGCTCTGACTCTTGGTAGTATCAGGAGATCCTGTAAATTTATTTTGGTTTCTTTCTCAAGGAAACTGCAGCCATCTCTCTCCCTCTTAAAGCTAGACAGACATCTAGTTATCTTTGAAAGCAGCAATGCGACTTTTGTCCCACATCCTAATGTGTTGTTTTAAAAACCATAGCTGATGCAGTGAATAATGCAGCTGGCTTTGGGTTCAGCGGAGTGGATAAGAATGGAAACTTCTCTTGGGATCTGCTTTCTAACCTAAACATCTGGAAAATTGAGGTGAGTGTATCATGCTTGTGAATGACGCTGCCGTTGTGAGTAAAGCAAACGGTGTGCTGTGAGTGTGGTATACACGGGAGGTCCTTGTTAGTGTCCGAGAAAAAGCCCCTTTCAGGGAATCCTGGCTCCAGCAGTCTCTGAAACACTCTGTCAGAACTTTTTTCCCTATATATATATATTTTATGGTACCTACTTTCTTGGCAGTATTAGTGGTTCTAGTAGTAATAATGATACATGGAAAATCTTTTTGTTGTTTACGCTCCTGTTGTACCAACTAGAAAGTACAGATGTCATTTTCTCTTGGTGACAGTGTCCTTTCTGCAGAGACCAGACTAGCGCTTGTATTGCCAGTGTTCTCTGAGGTTCCTTTCCACGATGCATCTGCTTTAAGAATTGCAACAGTGCGCAGCTTTAAGGCCTCTAGAATTAGAGTGTTTTCTCTTTCACTAGCTTTGTTCTTGGACCACAGTTCTCGGTATTATCATTTCCATCTCTAGAGGTGATCTCTGTGGGGCCACATCCTTCTTGATCTCCTCCGTGTTGTCATCCCTCAGAGCTGAAAGGACTGCCAAGCCTCTGGCCCTTTTCCTCCTTGCAGCTAGAGGGCACGATTCTCAACGTGCAGAAGTGCTGGTTCTCCAGCCAAGACACTCATGACTGCTGTTGGCTATGGCACTGGAGAGTCTAGGCAGAAAGAGGAGCTCCGTGTAGGGCAGGAAGCCCAGGAGGTGGAGACTGACCCCCTGCTGCCCACATTTGGTGGGCATCCCCCACCCACTGGGAGGCCCGGGGGACGGCCTCCACCTTCTTGACACCTGGGGCTTCTCTTCATTTGAATGGACATGATCCAGCCTCCAGAACAACCCCTCTCTCTTGTTTTTCTATCTAGATGATGTCAGAGAGCGATGTGTTAGGACTTTCCTCCCTTTTCCCACTGAAATTCTTCTCGTCCTCAAAACTGTCAGACCCCGGCTGGCTACTTGGGCATGCTGAGGGTAAATGGGCTTTCAGAGTGGGTCCCCTGGATTTCCGGCTGCCCGCCAACCCCTCCACTGTGGCCCTGAAGACAGAGACCTCTCACTGTGGGCATGTGTTCTGGGTGATGCTGAGTCATGTATTTATGATGAAAGAAGTGGAGCTGATATACAGCCAGGAGCTAAGTAGAACCGCCAAGGAAGTCTGATTTAATTTAGGCACTTTTGGCTCTGTGAGGATAGCATTTTTTAGCCATGGACGATGGCTAAATGGATAAATAAAACTCCCTAGGACAGCGGCCCCCAACCTTTTGGCACCAGGGACCAGCTCCGTGGAAGACAGTTTTCTCCCGGACCAGGGGTGGGGAACGGTTTTAGGATGATTCAAGCTTGTTGCATCTATTGTGCACTTCATATCTATTGTTATTACATCGGCTCCACCTCAGATCATCCGGCATTAGATCCTGGAGGTTGGAGACCCCTGCCTTAGGGTGTTGAAACTAGAAGTTCATAGTACAGAAACCTGTCCGTCCATCACGGATGCGTTCTCCCTCTTCCTCCATTCCTTCCAAACATATTACATTAGGCCAACGTGTGGCCTAAGATTTTATGGTTGAAACAGAAAACAGGGACATCTACATTTTCCAACTTTATTAGGAATTCTAGGCCTTAAATGTTTGCTATGTGCTTTCTACAACCAGCCTTTATTAAATTTTTTTTTTTTTAATTAGAAAACCCAATTGAAGACTTATTTTGGAATCTTTCTGCATGGTTGATCTACCTGTGTCATGCCGGCAAGAGTGATATTTTGTTTTCTTTTCTGTATTGTGACTCCTTCGTGCGTGAAATCTCCTTACTATTCTAGATACAATTGGAAGCGTTTGAACCTGTATAGCTACTTGCAGAATAACTGCACCAGACTGACCTAGTTTACGGCTGGCCCCAGAGTGAAACGATGGCAACTGAATTCAAGGTGTCTCTGGAAGGGCTCTGAATTCACAGGATGAAGCTTTTCCTGTGGCAAATCCCATTTTAGAGGGTTTAGTTTTAAAATTCAGATGAATTGGGTTTTGTGTTTAACCAGAATGGAAGGAAAACCCACAAAACATTCTTTTGGTCATCCTATAATTTGAAAATAGATTTTGAGAGAAATTGAGACTCTGCGAGCCAAGTTTTAGTTGCAAAGGAAATCTTGGGAAGCCCATAAAGTCTGACTGTGTACAGCGGAGCAGCTGAGCTGCCCGAGCCAGTTGTCACCGTGGAAATAGCACATCTAGTCTGTCGCCAGGGAAATTCTGGGGAGGACTTTCCGTTTCTGGGGATATTTAAAGCTAATGATAGGTGTTATTTTCTCCTTTCTAGACTGCCACAAGTTTCAAAATGTACGTAGAAAACTGGAATATTCAGACAGCTACTTGGCTAAAGCGGTAAGGAAAACAAAAACGACCTTGTTACTCATGGCGCTGGGATATGTTTAGATGGGCAGCGTTAGGTGAACAGCCGTAGTCTGCTGGGTCATGTCAGCTGGCACTTTGGTTTGGTATTAACATCTATGCTGTGTCAACAAAAAAGTAGGAAGAATTTGAGAAGGTCACAATGTAGTATATTAATTTCACTGTACCAAATACTTGCTAATGCCATTCCTGTGTACCAGCAATCCTCGTACCAATCCCAGGAAGTGATGGTACTTATCTCCATTTTACAGATGAGGAAAGTGAGGCACAGAGGGCTGTGTCACTTGCCAGTCACACAGCTAAGGAGTAATAAATATGAGGCCAGTGCATCTCCAGAGCCAGGCTCTTAACCTCTGTGATGTGCTGCTGCCTACCTAGAGGACAGTCTATTGCTCAGGGGTCAAGGAGGGTCAATGTCAGCATCATGTCACGGAAGACTGCTGTTTATTTTATCTGTAGCATTGAAAACTTTGTGGTACCCCCCCACATGTTGATGCTTTTTAACTTTGTATTTTTGGTATTTCTCTGTCCTTTTGTTTTTCTACACATTCCAAAATTAGAAATATTACTTCTTATGGAACTAATGACATGCTGTCCTCAAAGCAGCAGACTCTAGCTCATGAATATTCCTATTACATGAGTGCAGAGAGAGTATAAAAATATTAAACTGTCAGTTCTACTGTTTTTGATAAGTAGCATTTTCCGTCTTGTTAAAACACTGGGGTCAAAGAAGAGACAAAGGATAACAGTTCTACCAAAGTAAACTCATGCAATTCATCTGAATATGTACGTTTTGAAAATTTGCCCTTAAGTTATTGCTTTTAATTTTCTGAATCAGTTTAGCATAAACCTCTATTTCTGCCTATTGAATGACCCCAATGTATTGATAATCCTATAGTCTCCACTAGGAGCTTGTTCTACATAAACATTTTTTATGTGAACATATATATAAAAAGTGAAATATTTTTAAAAAATCACTTTAGAAAATGGAATGTTTCATTCATTCAAGAAGGTCCAGAGAGGTAAGAAACACACACCCATGCAAAGTACCTCTCATTTCAAGAAGAAATATTTCACATGGAATTCCACGCTTGTTTCTTTCCTCAGATGCATTCCCTTTCTTCCCATAAAGAGACAGCCGTGACCCTTAGTTTGGTTTTAGCTTGGTTACTTTTGACTGTTGGGATTTATTTTCATCTGGGCTGTCTCATTTAGGAAGCCATGTAGTTGCTCCCCAGGGTACCACTGCCAATCTATAGACTGGATTTGGGAGGAAGTCCCCTGTCACTTCGTTTTAATAAACAACCAAGAAGCCAGAGATCTGCAGGGTTTTTACTGGCAGTTCCTGGATTCTCATAACGCCCTCGCTCTTTAAGGCAAATTCATGGGTTGGAATCCAGTGGACGCTGAGAACTGAAGAGGCCCTGTAACTGATGTGTTGATTTTGTGCTGGAGTCATGGCCAAGAGAGATGAGAAGGCTGCCGTGGTTTTGTTTTTTTTTTTTTTTAAGGTGGCATTGGGGCCAGTGCGGAAAGTAAATGAATTCCACTAAATGAGGACCCTTATCTGGTTCTAAATGTTTTAGAGCCAATGGCACTTTTCCAGTCTGGAAGATCCCCTAGAGAAGGAAATGGCAACCCACTCCAGTATTCTTTCCTGGGAAATCCCATGAATAAAGGAGCTTGGCGGGCTATAGTCCTTGGGAGTCACAAAAGAGTCGGACACGACTCTTAGTGTTTAAGAAAACTAGAGTTCAAGGCTGCTTGGACTACACTGCAAGTCCCTGACGAGGGTTAGGCAGGCATGCCATCAATGGATCATCAAGTGATTTCTGCATGATTGGATCCAAAAAGATGCAGGTGTCAGTAAAAATTCCTGATATGTTTGACCTGTGGCTCATTGTACCTTCCTGTCTTCAGTGTGTGCTATGAGCGGGTTCCCTGGTACCCCACAGTGCTGACCTTCATCCTGTCTGCCTTATGGCACGGTGTCTACCCTGGGTACTACTTCACCTTCTTAACTGGAATCCTGGTCACTCTAGCAGCCAGAACGGTAAGCTTCCTCTGGTTATGGGGTCTTCTCGTTAGTAATCAGATGACTGTGTGTGTGTTGTCTTTTAGGTCCCAGCAGGTTGGGGACCATGGTGGGAGTGATGTTTTGAGAAATCAACAGATGTCTTCCCATTAGAGAAATATTTCAGTATATAGGAACTTATGGTCATAAAATGGTTAACTACTTCATTTTCATATTACTTACAGGGAGTGTTTGCAAAACAAAAGGACTTTTAGGAACAATGTTTAGTACCTTAAGAGATGAAAATATTTTTAATCATTAAAGGCTACTAATTACAGGTGACTATCGTTATTCATCCATGGAGATTCCATAAAACTTCATTTTGCTTATACTATACATAATGTCCTTTTCATAATCTTTCACCTAAAAATAATTTGATCTCTGAGGAACTGTAAAAATTGCAGCCACAGGAACTGTTCTCTTAAAGATTTCTCTAACCTCTCGTGTTTGATCCAATTTAAGTTTGTGTAAAGTCCTTTGTGAATTTTATAAATTTAGTTCTCTAGGTTTTAGGAGTAGCCTTCAGTTTGTCCTAGACTGTTCCTGTGATTTGCTGGCTGCAGAGCAAGAATAATAATAATTCTGCAGAGCAGAACTATAAAATGTCCTCAAAAATGAAGTGAACATGTACAAAAGTAATTACAAGTCAGTGTATTCTGTCAAATACAGAGCTTTTAATGAGATTTGTTGAGCTGGTATTTTAGACGTGGGTTTAGGAGCCCCAACAAAGCTATTCACTCTCATTTTTTTTAAATATGTTTATGGAGTGCCTCCTTGCATGCCAAGTGCTGTGATGGGTATTGGAGGAAAAAATGGAGAACAGAAGGGATGTGGTCCCTACTCTGGTCTACTGGGAATAGAGACGTAACATCTAGTGTAAACGGGAAACATCTCATATAAATGGATAACATCTTCCTGTTTGTTCAGTGGAGAAAGTGGGTAGAGTAGGATTTCTTTCCCATTTCTTTTAGCTGTTGACTCATTCTTGAATTCATCTGTTCGATGAGTATTTCAGGAGCCCTTTTATGTGTTAGCAGGTGCTGGGCTACTGCAGTGAACAAAAGTTCTTCACCCATGGAGTTCTTATTAGCTTGGCCAAAAAGTTCACAACTTAAGCACTTGTAGAAAAATTTGTATGCACCTTTTTAGCTGACCCAATATTTTATTTATATAAATGTTTGTTGTGTGAACAAGATGGATAATTGATCATTCTGATTAGCACAGTTTAAAGTTTCATAGCAACCCAGTTCAGTATTGTTGCCTGGGAAATCCCATGGACAGAGGAGCCTGGCTCGGCTCCAGTCCATGGGGGTCGCAAAAGAGTTGGACATGACTTAGTGACTAAATAAGAACAATAAAAGTATATATTGTACATACTTGTGCGGTGAAAGCAAGCATTTTCTTTTTTCCCATTCATATACCAACTTGGGTCATAAAACTAAAAAACAGATGGAAAGACAAAGGCTAGAATTTTGTTTATACATTCAGAGTATTATTTCTTAAAACGTCTTTTGTTCAGTTGATCTTAATTGGTATAAAAGCATTGACTTATTGGGTTGGCCCAAAAATTTGTTCGAGGTTTTCTGTAACATCTTTTTGGAAAAGCCCAAATGAACTTTTGGGCCAACCCAGTATATAAAGTCTGTCCGGTGACCTTGGAACGTTTTCCACAAATGAGTCAGATAAGAGATGGAGAGAGGGTTGATGGAACAGTGTTTCCATTCCCCTCCCTGCCGAAGGGAGAATGAACTCAAACAGTCATGAGGTGTCTCAGGCCCAGGAAGTTACTTAATAAAATCTCTTATGTGCTTCTCAGTACTGCCCATGGATGGACCTCCAGCCTCTGTCTAGAGGACCTTAGAGCCAAGGAAGAGTCCTTGCTGACCTGCCTTTAAACCAGCCATTGTTTCAACTCTGTCTTTGGTTCTGGCATCTGGAAATCGGGTGTCTTTCTGAAACCAAATCTGTGTCCAAAGACCTACAAATCCTTTGACACCCAGCATTTTTCATCTCAAAGAGTTCTGTTTCCTTGTCTGTAAAATGGGCATGATGATGCTTACATGATAGCCTTGTTGGGAGAATCAGAGATGATACCCATAAAGAATTTGCACAGACTTGGCATACCGTAAACACTCAATAAATGGTAGCTCTCATTATTACACTATTATATTTCACCGTTATTTAAAGGAAATAAGACACAGTGCAGAGACTTTTCTACAAGGATATACATCACAGAATTGTTTACAAAGTTTCCCATAATTAAAATTGTGTCAGATTAATATTGACATAGAAAAAAGTTCATGCTGTGTTGCTAAATGAAAAAACAGGCTAACCATCTAGTGATGCCATTGGAAATGTAAACATGAATATGTATGAATAGAAGAGAGACTTGAAAGGGTTTTTCAACAATGCTTTTCTTGGGGAGATGTTAAAAAAAAATCTGACTGCTTAGTTGTTCTTTAAACATTTTTCTACAGTGAAGGGATGTGTACTTTTTAAAAACAACAAAACGATAATGGTAATTTTGGTTGAAAATAGAACTCAGATGGTTGGTAGTTTTTATCTCCTGTGTTCCTGAAGTATACTACATGCATGCATGGAATAAAAGTTTTTATTTTTTGCACCCCGCCCCCCAACTTCCTTGGTGAGCAGGTGAGGAAAAACTACAGACATTACTTCCTTTCTTCAAAAGCCCTCAAGGCGGTTTATGACATAGTCACCTGGGCTGTCACTCAGCTGGCCGTCTCTTACACGGTGGCCCCCTTCGTTATGTTGGCCGTGGAACCCACCATCAGCTTATATAAGTAAGTTTCGCTTGCTCACGATTGCTCTGTAGAAAATTTGTCTGGTAACCTCTGTGTTTGGCTTAGGAGCTGGTGAGCTGAATCAGCCAGTACTGAGTTTCTATGTGCGGTTTCAATGGGAAAATGTCTAGAGAAGGCTTTAGGAGGAAGTGTCTGTCCTGGAGATGCTAACAGACAGTAACGCAGATGGGGCAGAGTGCCCTTGAACCATTCCTAAAGTAAGTAAGGGATGCTTATGGTAGCGAATTCCGAAGGCATGTGTCTGGATTACAAGCTCAGAGGGTGAGTTCACTGCCCTTACCTGTTTTTCCTGGGGTTAGGCTCTTTTGGAGGCCTTGGGGCACCCCAGGAGGGACAGAAGCAGGCAGGAGCTGGATTCACCCCACAGACGAGGCCTTTAGGGAAAGGATGTCAGGCCCTTCTATTCAAACACCAGCCCTCCAGCTGAACCGCAAACCTCTTCTTGATTACTTTTATTGTCTCACTCCTCTGTTGAATTAGCCATATTTCTCTACTCTCAGAGAAGTGGCTGTGTGACCTCTGGCAAGTTATTAACCTCTTTTACCTGTGTTTTGTCAACTGTAAAATGAAGGCAAGAATAGAATTCATCTCAAAACACCTTTGTCAGGATTGAATGAGGCAGACATGCAAAGGGCTCAGCCCAGTGTAGTCTGTACTCGATAAATACTGACTTGCATCGTTTACTGATTTGCAGGAACTTTTGTAGGTTAAGTTTGGGCCACAGCTACAGTCAGAAAAGTGGCTTGGGAATAAACATGCAAACGTGCCTTATTGTATATCAGAGACTGTACACACCAGTTAGGAATGACCAAAGATACTCTCACTGCTCAGTCCAGGTATCAGTGTCTAGATGTAGGATTCTTTTTTTTCAGGTTGAAGTCTGTTTCTGTAATTCCAGTTAGGTCGTAGGCGTTATGTCCAGATAGCATGGAAGTTAAACTGGTTTATATACAGACTTTTCTAGACAAGGGATGCAGGAATAGTGGGAAAAGAATTATAATCTTCAGCCAAAAAACCCTCAGTTCAGCTGCTACAGAGGTAGGAGCCATGAGCTGTCCCACTTGCGCTCGGCTTCCTCTTTCCAGAGGTGCCCCCCCTCTAAGCCTGCACCATCTCAGTTTTACCTCCTGTGCCCCCTCCCTCCGAGCAGCCCCACTTGCTCACAGCTCTGTTTTCTTTTCCCTTATCTGAGTACTTCCCTGGTGGGTGTCTGCCTGCAGTGCGGAAGACCTGGGTTCGATCCCTGGGTTGGGAAGATCCCCTGGAGAAGGAAATGGCAACCCCCTCCAGTATTCTTGCCTGGAGAATCCCATGGATGGAGGAGCCTGGTGGGCTACAGTCCACGGGGTTGCAAAGAGTTGGACACGACTGAGCGACTTCACTTTCACTTTATCTGAGTGCCCTCCAGCCAGCATTTGCCCTTTATCATCTTGTACATTTTAACACTCTCTGAAGCAGCCTTTAGGCCCAGTCCAGCTATCCTCCTGGGCTGTCCAAGTTTTGGGCTTGGGTGCTAATTGTCTTTGTTAGTGCTCAGGTTACATAAACTCTCATAAGTTTTGAGGTGTCTGCTTCTAACTGGTAACCCTGGGCTCTTTCCCCCGTTTTCTTTGGAGAGAGGAAAGAGGAGAGAGCTGCTAGTGAGGAGATGACCTTTTATAAAGAAGTGGAACTGTGAGATAAACAAGGAATTATGTTAAACAGGTTATTTTTTTTTTAAACAGGCATCAAGACACATTGATTTGCATTCCGAAGTCAGATGCCTGGGGCTGAGGGTTCCCCCAGTGTTTGGAAAATCTAAGTTACTATGCAGATAAAGAAACAGGAACTGGGGAGAGGCGAAACATACCCACCCCAGCCCTGGCATTTTAAGCGTATGATGTTGCTAGATGCAATATTTTTTTTCCAGGAATATGTGTGTCATATTATAGCAGAAGTGCCTGTATTTAACTCAATATCATTTAATCGATCCCTGGGTCGTAACGATGCTCTGGTGAAGGGCATGGCAACTCACTTCAGTATTTTTGCCTGGAGAACCCCATGGACCGAAGAGCCTGGCAGGCTGCAGTCCATAGGGTTGCACAGACACAACTGAAGCGACTTAGCACAGAACGGCATGCTAGGCACTGCTCTAGAAGCTGGGACTGGGATGGTGAACAAAAGAGAGAGCTCATTCCTACTTCCGTGGAGGAGATCGCTTGATAGAAGTGATAGGAAATAATTGACAGATTTATAAATATCCACGAAGATCAGACCCTTGAGTGAATGGTCTGGAGATTTTGTACCATGTAACATGTACATGGTGCGTGTAACAGGAATCTGACTCTTGAGAGAAAGCAGCGTTGAGCTTTCTTTCCTGGAGGCTGCAGCAGGGGAGTGTGAAGCAGGTAGAGAGTGTGTAGGGATGCTGAGCGGGGCGGATGGAGCACTGTGGGCTGTGCTGCAAACCCTGGGAGCAGCACAGAGAAGCTCCATTGTAATAGGAAGAAGCCCTGAGAAACACGAGTGTGGGAAGACTGTAGAACCAATCCAAAGTAGAGCAGTGAGCTGAGGAGAGAATGGTAGGTATCACTATCCCTGTTTATTATTTATGGCCATGGAGGCTCAGAGAGGGTGAGTAATTTAACAGGTGTCACACAGCAAAACCCAAGTTTCACTTGCAAAGTTTTTTTTTTTTTTAAACAGCAAGAGGAGGAGTGCAGTCACTAAAAATTTCTGTAGGAGAAAATACTTTGGAAGAATGTTATCACTTGGGAGTCACACACAAGTGGTGATTTGTTTGTGATCACATGCATTTAACCAACTAAGCATGCCAAATTCTATTTGTAGGCAGGAGCTTTAGGAAAGAAATCATTATCAGGCCAGATCACTCTCAGGAGATTTCCATTTCTTTTTAAAAACAACCTACTTTACTTAAAACGCACACAAACCTTTGTTTAGAGTGAAATTGACATTTCTGTCACTTTTGTCAGTTTCAAGTAATTCAGCCTAAGTGGTACAGTGTTTTCCTCCTTGCTTATGTATACCATCTAAATTCCCTACCTAGGTCAGCTCTGTCCAGTAGAAGTTTCTACAGAGACTGAAATGCCATCCAGTAGGGTGGCCACCGAGCTTTTGAAATGTGTCCAATGTTCTTGGCTGGAGAATCCCAGGGACGGGGGAGCCTGGTGGGCTGCCGTCTATGGCGTCGCACAGAGTTGGACACGACTGAAGCGACGTAGCAGCAGCAGTGTGACTGAGAAACAGTTTTCAACTTAAAATTCAAAGTAATTAAAATTAGATTAACAGCTGCATAGATGTTGCCAATGGCTATTATAGATTGCCTCTCAAAAGTGTTTTCAGAATCTTTTTAAAACAATTCTTTTTCAGAAACTCGTAGGAGACTCTCTGAATCTGGCAGAAGAAATTAATGGACATGGGCCTGGCCAGATCTGTTCCTCTCTAGGGGGTAATTTCAGTAGCTGGAGATGACTGGCAGTCGTATGCAAATCCATTTCTCAGGATACCCTTCCTTGATTGACATTTAAGTGTGAGACGGGCTTTGTTTTTCTGTCTCGTCACTTTTCAATCTGTAGCGACTGAAAATCCTGCTTTAGTCTAATTTTTTCCCTTGTAGTTGTAAGTGAGCCCCAAGTGAACATTTGACTGTGTTATGAAAGAACTTGTGTCTCCACAAACACGACAGAGTGGAAGGATTTGCGCTCACTTCCCCTCAGGAAATCACCAAAATCACAACCAAGTGCTGAACAGCCTTCCACCGAAGACACTGGAATCTACCCCACATGATATATTCAAAGACAATGAAGGAGCCACACGAGACGGTAGGAGGGGTGCTTTCACAACACAGTCAAAGCCCATGTCCACCAGGTGGGCAGCCCATAGGCTGCAAGGTAATTATATCACAGAGGTTCCCTCACAAGATGGAGTGCTGAGCCCCACCTCACGCTCCCCAGCATGAAGGTCCAGCCCTGCAAGGAGGGACTCCAGAGCATTTGGCCTTGAAGGTCAGTGGGACTGAGTACAGGACTGGAGCTCCACGGGACTGGGGGAGACAGAGTCCACTCTTGGAGGGCACAGACAAGGTTTTGTGCCCCTGGGAGCCAGCCCAGAGTAGTAAACGCCATAGGAGCTGAGACTGGACCTCCTGTGGGTCCTAGAGGCTCTCCTGTGGCAACAGGGGTTGGCTGCGGCTCACTGGGCTGGAGGAAGGGTAAGGACAGTGGCGGCAGAAGCCCCCAGAGAATACTGACCTCTCCCAGAGGTCGCCATTTTGGCATCAAGACCTGGCTGTAACCAACGACCTACAGCTCCAGTACTGGAATGCCTCAGACAGACAGACAGCAGGCCATGAACACCGCCCCACCCGTCAGCAGCCATACTGAGGTCACCTGGTCCTTATGTGAGGCTCTCAGTTGTCCGACCCTTTCCAAGTCCATGGACTGTAGCCCGCCAAGGTTATAGACTCCTCTGTCCATGGGATTCTCCAGGCAAGAATACTGGAGTGGGTTGCCATTCTCTTCTCCAGGGGATCTTCACGACCCAGGGATGGAACCCCAGTCTCCTGAACTGCAGGCAGATTCTTTACCGTCTGAGCCACCAGGGAAGTCTCAGCCACACAGCCACCTCTAAACACACCCCTTGACACAATGCTAACCAATGCCAGACCACTTTACCTGCCTCCTGAGAAACCTGTATGCAGGTAATGAAGCAACAGTTAGAACCAAATATGGAAAAATGGACTGGTTCCCAACTGGGAAAGGAGCATGTCAAGATGTATATTGTCACCTGCTTATTTAACTTATATGCAGAGTACATCATGAGAAACGCTGGGCTGGATGAAGCACATGCTGGAATCAAGATTGCCTGGAGAAATATCAATAACCTCAGATATGCAGAAAGCACCACCCTTATGGCAGAAAGTGAAGAGGAACTAAAGAGCCTCTTGATGAAAGTGAAAGAGGAGACTGAAAAAGCTGGCTTAAAACTCGACATTCAAAAAATGAATGTGACTTCATGGAAAACAGATGGGGAAACAATGGAAACAGTGACAGACTTTATTTCTTCGGCTCCAAAATCACTGCAGGTGGTGACTGCAGCCATGAAATTAAAAGACACTTGCTCTTTGGAAGAAAAGCTATGACTAACCTAGACAGCATATTAAAAAGCAGAGACATCACTTTGCCAACAAAGGTCCATGTAGTCAAAGCTATGGTTTTTCCAGTAGTCATGTATGGATGTGAGAGTTGGACTGTGAAGAAAACTGAGCACTGAAGAACTGATGCTTTTGAACTGTGCTGTTGGAGAAGACTCTTGAGAGTCCCTTGGACTGCAAGGAGATCCACCAGTCCATCCTAGAGGAAATCAGTCCTGAATATTCTTTGGAAGGACTGATGTTGAAGCTGAAATACTTTGGCCACCTGATGCGAAGAACTGACTCATTGGGAAAGACCCTGATGCTGGCAGAGATTGAAGGTAGGAAGAGAAGGGGACGACAGAGGATGCCATCCAATGATGAGTCGAATGGTATCACTGACTCGATGGACATGAGTTTGAGCAAGCCCTGGGAGTTGGTGATGGACACGGAAGCCTGGCGTGCTGCAGTCCATGGGGTTGCAGAGTCGAACACAACTGAACTGACAAGATCCTGACCACCTGAATGACAAGACCCAGCTCCACCCACAAGGAAACCTGCACAAACCTCAGGACCAAAGTCAGCCACTAGAGGGCAGACATGAGAAGAGAAGCTATGATCCTCAGGCCTAAAGCAAAGAAAGATGACAGACAAAATTCAGTTAGTAGAAGGAAAGAAATAAGATCAGAGCAGAAATAGAGATGAATAATGGAAAAAAACTAAAAGCTTTTTCTTTAAGAATGTAAACAAGATTGATGAATGTTAGCCAGACTCATCAAGAATAAAAGGGAGAGAACTCAAATCAATAAAATCAGGAATGAAAAAGGAGAAGTTAAACTGACACTACAGAAATATAAAGGATCTTAAAAGACTACTACAAACAACTGATGCTGCTAAGTTGCTTCAGTCGTGTCCGACTCTGTGCGACCCCAGAGACGGCAGCCCACCAGGCTCCCCTGTCCCCGGGATTCTCCAGGCAAGAGCACTGGAGTGGGTTGCCATTTCCTTCTCCAATGCATGAAAGTGAAAAGGGAAAGTGAAGTCACTCAGTCGTGTTCAACTCTTAGCGACCCCATGGACTGCAGCCTACCAGGCTCCTCCATCCATGGGATTTTCCAGGCAAGAGTACTGGAGTGGGGTGCCATTGCCTTCTCCACACAAACAACTATATGCCAATAAAATGGACAATCTAGAAGAAATGGCTGAATTCTTAGAAAGGTGCAACCTTCCAAGACTGAACCAAGAGGAAAGAAAACAAACCTGTTCAATTTCAAGTACTGAAATTGAAACAGTGATTAAAAAATCTTCCAACAAATAAAAGTTCAAGACCAGATGACTTCACGGGCAAATTCTGTCAAACATTTAGAGAGGAGTTAACAACAATCCTTCTGAAACTCTCCCCAAAAAATTGCAGAGGAAGGAACCCTAATGTGTGTTGCAGCACTGTTTACAGTAGCCAAGATATGGAAGCAACACAAACATCCATCAACAGATGAATGGATAAAGAAGATGTGGTACACACACACACACACACACACACTTCTGAGGAGGGCATGGCAACCCACTCCAGTGTTTGTGCCTGGAGAATCCCCATGGACAGAGGAGCCTGGTGGACTATACTCCATGGGGTTGCAAAGAGTCAGACATAATGAGCAACTAAGCACATTACTCACCCATAAAAAGAATGGAATACAGTGGTGGTCAGTTCTTTTCATTTGTAAAAAAAAAAAAAAAAAGAATGGAATAATGCCATTTGCAGCAACATGGACGGACCTAGAGATCGTCATACTCAGTGAAATAAGCCAGACAAAGGCAAATACCATATCCCCCACATGTGGAATCTGATTTTTAAAAAATGATACAAATGAACTTATGGACTTATTATGAAGTCGAAACAGACTTACAGATATTGAAAACAAACTTATGGTTACCAAAGGGGTAATGTGGGGGTATGGAGGCTAAATCAGGGGCTTGGGGTTAACGAACACATACTACTATATATAAGATAGGTAACCAACAAGGACCTACTATATGGCCCAAGGAACTCTACTCAATATTCTGTGATAATCTATATAAGGACAGAATAAGAATGAATATATGTATAACTGAATCACTTTTTCACACATTTGAAACTAACACATTGTAAATCAACTATAATCCAATAAAAAAAAAGAATGAAGTTGTCTTAGTTCAGGCTTCTATGACTAAATACTATAGACTAGGTGACTTAAAACAACAGACTTTTTTTTTCCTTTACAGTAGCGGAAGTTGGGAAGGTCAAGATCAAGGTGCCAGCAGATTTGGTTTCCAATGAGAGCTCTTTCTGGCTTGCAGAAGTCTTCCTTCTTGCTGTGTCCTCACATAGCAGAGAGAGAGACTGATGGAGACAGGGACAGCGAAAAAGATGGGTTGAGGGACAGTGAGAAGGATACAGAGACAGCTCACACTCTATTTCCTGTTATTTTCTAATAAACACACTAATCATGGGGACCCCACCCTCATGGCCTCTTCTAAAACAAATCACCTCCCTAAGGCTACTTCTTCCAATACCATCACATTGGAAGTTGGGGTTTCAACATATGTATTCAAGGAGGACAGAAATATTTAGTCTAGGAGCAGAACCCTTCTCTGAAATCATTTTCAAAAGCAAAATCTAAGTTGTCTTTAACTAGATAATGCTTACTAAATTCAGTGTATAAGAATGTTAGAATTTGTGTAGGAGTTTCTGTAGATAGCAAGCTCCTTGAGAGGAGGACTGTGCCCTATTCATCTGTATATCTGGACACCTAGTTCAGTGCCAGAACACTATACAAATGTTAACTGAGTTCTTCCATAATAAAAAAGATGAAGGGTTCTTTAACACTGGAGAGAGGTATGGAATGTCAAAATAGGTTACTAAACCTTCCTGGGAGGTTGCAAAGGAAATTTTAACCCCTTGACTTCCAGAATACTTGATTGTAATCTAACAACGGCTTCAGGGTAGATTTGACCACATGTAAATGATTCAGGCAAAAGGTAAAAACAAAGTCTGTTTTAGGAGAGCAGACTTTGAAAGCTGGAATGGCCTATGCCTCAGATGTGCCTCAGAGAAGGCAATGGCACCCCACTCCAGTACTCTTGCCTGGAAAATCCCATGGATGGAGGAGCCTGGTGGGCTGCAGTCCATGGGGTCGAGAAGAGTCAGACACGACTGAGTGACTTCACTTTCACTTTTCACTTTCATGCATTGGAGAAGGAAATGGCAACCCACTCCAGTGTTCTTGCCTGGAGAATCCCAGGGATGGGGGAGCCTGGTGGGCTGCCGTCTATGGGGTCACACAGAGTCGGACACAACTGAAGTGACTTAGCAGTAGCAGCAGATGTGCCTGTGAGATGTGAGAATCCCAGTTTATACTTGCAGAGCCAGTGTTTCCTTGTTGAACCGTTTTTCACTCTCAATAATGTCCTGGTTTAAATAGTAAGTCAGATGACCACTCACCTGTGGCTGTTCACCCCTCTGCTGGCCAGATTGCTACTATTCTGTCTGTACTGGTCTTTTCCATTCCCAGAAGAAGGGATGGAGTCTGTGTGTTTTTGTAGATCCCAGTTTAATCCTTCCTACATTCTAGGTGGGTTTCCCCAGTAGATCAGTGGTAAAGAATCCCCTGTGATGCAGGAGATGCGGGTTTGATCCCTGGGTCGGGAAGATCCCCTGGAGGAGGAAATGGCAACCCACTCCAGTATTCTTGCCTGAAAAATTCCATGGACAGAGGAGCCTGGTGGGCTACAGTCCATGGGGTCTCAAAGATGACTGAGCAGCGGAGCGCACACACACACTACATACTTATTGAAAGAAGAAAAGGTATGCTTGCTTCTGCTGGAGCTCTTGACTATTCTGTTGACCCGACCTTATTATCACAGAAGCTGGGAGATGAGATGTAAATCAGTTGTGGGTCTCCTGCCCCTTAACATTATTTTCTTCTGCTCTTCAAAAAGCCTTGGAGAAACGGAAAGTTCAGTTTTTCCAAATGGATATACAGCAATCATATAAAAGCTGTTCCTGATTACTTCATTCATTGATGTGTACAGATTTATTGAACATCTGCACTGTGCCCAGTCCCACACTTAGGCTGTGAGTCCACAGACCTCAAAAGCAAAACGTGTTCTAGTTTGGATGAAAATTATTGAGTCATGGGGTAGGCTTTTGAAATCTGGACTCTTTGGGCTCATAATGTCTACAAGAACCCCTGACACTTAGTGGAGCACATTGGCTAAAGTGTCAGTTGCTTTTGTGTTAGGGGAGCATAGGGTAGGGCTTAAATTTGCATTCCATGCATCCTTATACTTTTAATATGGTGAGTTTCTAGCTGTGGGGTTAATGCTCTTGATCTGCTTATAACATCAGTGGGATATTACCACGTGTCTGTCTGCAGACGGGCTAGTTCATTTGCTCTGCCCAGCTCTGAGGTTTTGGTCCATCCTTGGCCTGCTCAGCCACTGTAGGGAGTTATCTGTGGAGTAGATCAAGGCAAGCCTGAGGGCGGTTAGGTCTGCCAGCGCCAAAGGAGGATGTAATTGCTTCATGTGACATTTCCCTTGTATATCCTCATTTGAAATACGTGTATGTTTCTTCCTAGGTCTATGTACTTTTACTTACACATCATCAGTCTCCTGATCATTCTATTCCTGCCAATCAAACCACAAGCTCATAATCAAAGGTGGCCTCAGACTCTGAACTCTCTTAATAAAAAAATGGATTGATACCTCCACCAAAAAAAAAAAAATGCTGAACACTTAAGACTGCAAATCATTGGACAGACAAGATAAAGACTCCAGAGTTCTCCAGTGACTTAGAGGCGATGTTTACATGCATTTTTTTCTTGTTTTTGTTTTTTAAGTGCAGGGAGTATTTTTATAAAGCCTTTTTGTACCATTAAATCAGCCATGCCCAGTTGATTTCATATTTTATAGGACATTTTAGTGGCATGGAGGTATGTGGAGAAAGTGCCAGAACTTGCAGAGACAATGCATTCTGGGCATCTGGGTCTTTGTTTTTCTGGCATGATCTCCAGCCCCTGAAATCTGAATATTGGGAACCTGAATGTCTGCTCCCAAAGTGAGAAGGGGAAGCTGAGATGACTTGTCTTCCAGAATACACCCAAGATGGCTGTGCCTTGGGAAGCCCCCAATCCTTTGACTTGTGACATTACTGTTCTCAAACACATTAACTACACTCAGAAGACTTCCGGGGAGGAACTGTGTGAAGGGAGGTCTGCAGAATACTGAAAACTCGATGTGCCAAGATCACCAACGTGAACGGACACCTGTATGGACTTGAAGTCAGGCATGTGCCCTGAAGGCGGCTGTGTTTTCTTCCCCCGCCCCCGAGGGATGTAACCTTCTTCTGCAATGAGCCAAGATTGAAAATCAGAAAGTCTCCTGTCCAGGTACAAAGAGGTCTCAGAGGGGTTACAGTTCCCCATTGCACAAGTACATGCCTTCCACTTACCCACACATGGTCCTGAGAAAACACCCAAATTTCACACTATGAAGGCAGGAGGATACCTTTTTGTAATTTTTTAAAAAATAAAGTTACATTGAAGTTTGGGAAGAAAAGGCAGACATTTCTCTCCTCTTCCCTCACATCTTGGGAGTGTTCATGATCATGGCCATGGTGTTCACTTGGGCTGGTTTCCATTTTTCAGTTTCAAAGCTGATTAAATTTGACATTGTTTGAGTTGAATCATCCTGCCTGAAAGCAGATTTAAAATGGTTTTCTTTTCTTTCCTGTCTTTGTCATGAATGTGCTATGGCTCCTTTGGGAAACTTCTGCTAGGTGATATTCTATGTGGGAGAAGGAAATGTGGTATTAAATGTTATGGAAAATAATAATGATAAAACATGCTATGATGTATTTTCAATCAAAACCCTTGGGAGGAGAGAATTTGTTCAAATAAAATGGTAAAAAGTTTCTTACTAAATGAATACTGTATTTCTATATAAAGGAAATATTTCTGAAAAACATTGCGTATTGTGTCAGTAGCATCTTGCCATTCTGAAGCATGTGTGTGCATTTTGCATGTGTGTGTGTGTGAACAAATGTGTACAAACTTAAAGGTCTTACTTGCTTAAAATTTGAGCATGATGTGCTCCATCTATACTTTATGTCAAGTGCTTGGGTGGTTTTGGTTTTTGGTTGGATTTCTGATCTTCATCCCCCTAAGTGCAGATAGGATTAACTTCCTGTTATAGATGAGCAAACAGTCAGGAAGATGGTTGCTACCTGCCCCATAGTCACAGACGTCATGGTTGAGCTACGATTGGAATTCACGGTGGTCCCAGGAAGGGTGCTGGCCATGGGATCTTTCCATGCTGGTGCTTCTCTTTGGACAATGAAATGTGAAATGATGTTCTTGTTCCTTAAAGAGTCCAGGGTGGCCCTGTGCTGCTCAGAGCCTAAGCTCTAGTCCTGATGTGAGACAGTGGAAGTTAAGAAGTAGCACATTTGGGCCAGGGTAGGAAGCTCACGCCAATTTAACCAGGTAACTTCTGGGACTTCCCTGGTGGCTCAGATGATAAAGAATCTGCCTGCAATGCAGGAGATCTGGTTTTGATCCCTGGATCAGCAAGATCCCCTGGCAAAGGGAATGGCAACCCACTCCAGTATTCTTGCCTGGAGAATCCCATGCACAGAGGAACCTGGTGGGCTACAGTCCATGGGGTCGCAAAGAGTTGGACACGACTGAGTGACTAAACATTTCTTTCAATCTTCTAGCAACCCTTCTTAGTGTCCTGAAAGGAATCTTAGTGGATGCAGGGGAAAAAGGTAGGTGCCTAACATCTGTCAGTCTGCCTCCAACAGGAATATTTTGAGGTACAAGACCAAAATGCATAATCTTGTACACTAGCAAAAATGGTCTATATCACCATTGGCATGGAGTGTGTGGAATAATCCATCTTACAATGAAATCCTTGAACTTGCAATGTGATTTATGTCTAGGTTTCACTGTATTTTAAGTGTCTTCATTTCTGAGAGAAGAACTTTGGTGGTGAGAGGAGAGTTTATCGTCTCTCTGCTTTGCAGGGACTCTGCCAACCCCTGAGTCCTAGGCAAGTGGGGACCACTGGTCCCCTAAGTGACCCACCCAGAATCAACTATTCATTATAGAATAAAGTCAAGACTATGGACTGGGCTTATAGATTGTCTGTGTCAGACAGTGCTAGATCCTGGGACAAGTTTTTGATACTATGAGGCTTTACTCAGTAATAAAAGGATAACACATTGAAGAGTGATTCATACCTCCCCCCGCCCCGCGCCCCCCAAGAACATTTACCCATAGAAAAAAATTTCAATTTAGGACCCATATTTAGATAGAAGATGAGGACTGTTTCTATCGCCGTAGAGTTCCTAGTTTTTAGGTATGACCTAAATCAAACCCTTTGTGATTATACAGTGGAAGTGACAAATAGATTCAAGGGATTAGATCTGATCAAGTGCCTGAAGAACTATGGAAAACCATCTTCAAGAAAAAGAAGTGCAACAAGGCAAAATGGTTGTCTGAGGAGGCCTTACAAATAGCTGAGAAAAGAAGATAAGCGAAAGGCAAAGGAGAGAGTTCACCTTCTTAAATGAACAATGCAAAGAAAGAAGAAAACAACAGAACTGGAAAAACTAGAGATCTCTTCAAGAAAATCAGATACCAAGGAAACATTTCATGCAAAGATGGGCACAATAAAGGACAGAAATGGTATGGACCTAACACAAGCAGAAGATATTAAGAAGAGGGGGGGAAGAATACACAGAAGAACTGTACAAAAAAGATCTTCATGACCCAGATAACTACAATGCTGTGACCACTCACCTAGAGCCAGGACATGCTGGAGTGTGAAGTCAAGTGGACCTTAGGAAGCGTCACTATGAACAAAGCTAGTGGAGGTGATGGAATTCCAGTTGAGCTATTTCAAATCCTGAAAGATGATGCTGTGAAAGTGCTGCACTCAATATGCCAGCAAATTTGGAAAACTCAGCAGTGGTCACAGGACTAGAAAAGGCCATTTTTCATTCCAATCCCAAAGAAGGGCAATGCCAAAGAATGTTCAAACTACCGCACGATTGTGCTCATTTCACATGCTAGCAAGATAATGCTCAAAATCCTTAAAGCTAAGCTTCATTAGTACATGAACAGAGGACTTCCCGATGTACAAATTGAATTTAGAAAAGACAAGAACCAGAGATCAAATTGCCAACATCTGTTGGATCATAGAAAAAGCAAGAGCATACTAGAAAAACATTTACTTCTGCTTTGTTTACTATGTGAAGGTTTATGCGAAAGCCTTGACTAAATGGATCACAACAGACTGTGGAAAATTCTTAAACAGATGGGAATACCAGACTACCTTACCTGCCTTCTGAGAAACCTGTATGAAGGTCAAGAAGCAAGTTAGAAGCGGACATGGAACAACAGACTGGTTCCAAATTGGGAAAGGAGAATGTCAAGGCTGTATATTGTCACCCTGCTTATTTAACTTATATGCAGAGTACATCATGTGAAATGCCGGGCTGGATGAAACTCAATCTGGAATCAAGATTGCCAGGAGAAATATCAATAACCTCAGGTATGCAGATGACACCACCTTTATGCCAGAAATCGAAGAGGAACTAAAGAGCCTCTTGATGAAAGTGAAAGAGGAGAGTGAAAGCTGGCTTAAAACTCAACATTCTTCTCCTTAAGGGCCAGTCACCCTCTCGTTTACCCTCTAACAAATTTCTTTTTCTTGCCTGAAAAAAAAATTCAACATTCATAAGATGAAGATCATGACATCTGGTCCCATCCCTTCATGGCAAATAGATGGGGAAGCAATGGAAACAGTGAGAGACTTTTATTTTCTCGGGCTCCAAAATCACTGCAGATGGTAACTGCACATGAAATTAAAAGACACTTGCTCCTTGGAGGAAAAGTTATGACAAACCTAAGCAGTGTATTAAAAAGCAGAGATATCACTTTTGCCAACAAAGGTTCATATAGTCAAAGCTATGGTTTTTCCAGTAGTCATGTATGGATGTGAGAGTGGACCATAAAGAAGACTGAGCATCGAAGAATTGATGCTTTTAAACGTGGTGCTGGAAAAGACTCTTGAGAGTCCCTTGGACTGCAAGGATATCCAACCAGTCAATCCTAAAGGAAATCAACTCTGAATATTCATTGGAAGGACCGATGGTGAAGCACGAACACTTTGGCCACCTGATGCAAAGAGCCAACTCATTAGAAAAGACCCTGATGCTGGGGAAGATTGAGGGCAGGAGAAGGGGGTTGCAGAGCATGAGACAGTTAGATAGCGTCACCGACTCAATGAACACGAGTTTGAGCAAACTCCAGGAGATTGCGAAAGACAAGGAAGCCTGGTGTGCTGCAGTCCTTGGGATCACAGAGAGTCAGGCATGACTGAGCAACTTAACAAAGAGTTTCAAGGTATCCTAAATGTATTATATATTTAATAAGTATGTGTTGAGTTGATGAGTTTTAGGTTTAAAAGAAATACATTTTAGGGTTTTGTTTTTTTTTTCTAAAGGCTAGATCTAGTCATCACTGAAATGAGAATCAAAACCACAGTGAGATAATCAACCTCATGCTAGTCAGAATGGCTATCAAAAAGAACACAAATAACAAATGTGGGTAAGAATGTGAAGATATGTGAAGATAAGGGAGCCCTCATATACCGTTGGTAGGAATGTAAATTGGAGAAGCTTCTGTGGAAAACAGTATGAAGATCCTTCTAAAAACTAAAAATAGAACTACCATATGATCTAATAATTCCACTTCTGGATGTATATTCAAAAAAGCCCCCAAACACTAATTTGAAAAGAAACATGCAATCTTTTGTTCCTAGCAACCTTACTTATAATTACTAAGGTATGGGAGCAACCTAAGTGTCCATTATCAGATGAATGGATAAAGATACAGTGTACACACACATACATAGAGAACATGCACACACACAATGGAACGCCACTCAGCCATAAAAAGAATGGGAATTTTGCCATTTGTAGTACCATGGAGGAACTTGGCACTATGTGAAGTGAAATAAGTCAGAGAAAGATAAATACTGAATGATATCCCTTATACGTGGAACCTAAAATATACAACAAGCTAGTGAATAAAACAGAAAAGCAGCCGACTCATAGATACAGAGAACAGACTAGTGATTACCAGTGGGGAGAGGGAAGGGAGAGTCAACACAGGAATAGGATAGAAAAGGGGTTATTATGGGATTATATGAAGTCATGCGTGCGAAACTTTTGAAAATTATAAAACTTTAAAGAATCTTTCAGTTACTTCTATTTTAGTTTTAAGGTTGCCATACAGAACATAAACATTATTCAGTAGTTGCAAAGACTCAGTAAGTACTTCAGCCTGAGATTTTGACAGGCTAAGAGAGAAAAAGGCAGGAATTGGGAGGAGAAAAGAGAAATTGGTGGGTGGTCCCAGGACAGGTTGTGGGTGTGCCCCCTGGACTGTGTAGGCTCAAGGCAGTGAGCAGAGGTCCATTCTGTACACCCTTCTCCACACTGGCCGCACATTACAACCACAATAGGAAGTTGATAAAGAAGTGGTTGATGCCCAGCTTTGTGAGAGACTGTATCTTATTTCTCTTCTTGTCTCCAGCCCTTGGCATAGTGCGGGACATGTAATGAAGATTCAGTAAGTGTTTGTTGAATGAATGAAGGATTGAATGCATTAGTTTAATGCATCGTTGGGTTTGACAGTTTTGATGGAGTCATTTTTGTGCTGGGAAACATCTTTTCTACTTGTCAGAATTAGTTTTTGAAATAAGGGCATGTGTTTTCAGGGAATTCTGAAAGCGCATTATGTGAAATAATCACTTAGGTAGGCAGTATACATAGTCTGAACCCACCACCACCCCCACCATCCATTAACTAATGCATTTGCTTATTTATCAAATGTCAGGTCTGGCCACATAAAGGATGCAGGTAAAAGATGCTGAAGACCCATTCTCTGCCCTCGAAGAGCTCACAGTGGGACCAGAAAGACAAGATCCGGAGCATGTGCTGGAGGTTGGAGGGATCCCAGCATTCTCAACCGCACAGTGACTGGTTGCTGTGTCCTTGTTTTCCTGTAAGTTCAGAGCCACCTCATCTCTTGGCGCCTGAAGGTTCCCCAGGAGAGCAACAGCACCCCTCAGCAGCCTCTTGTCTGGGTGAAGTAAAGCCTGCCCTTGTTCTGAAATTGGATGCTGCCTTTGCAACAAACCAGTACCAGTTATTGCAGTGACGGTCCAAAGGAGCAGACCGTGCATTCCCCGTTGCCCATAGAGGTCGTGGGGTGGCTAAGCCAGCCCCCAACCCCGAAAGATCTTCAGGAAAGTTCTAGGCTCAGTGAGTGATGTGCTGAGGCCCAGGAGGAAGGGTGTTTGCTGAGAGAAGGCTCAGCCCTCCTGCTGCTGCTAAGTCGCTTCAGTCAGCTTTGTCTAATCCCTAAACTTATGTTAGGCTATTCACTTTTCACTTTCATGCATTGGAGGAAATGGCAACCCACTCCAGTGTTCTTGCCTGGAGAATCCCAGGGACAGTGGGGCCTGGTGGGCTGCCGTCTATGGGGCCGCGCAGAGTCGGACACGACTGAAGCGACTTAGCAGCAGCAGCAGGAGCTCCAGGAATGATTGCAAGCTGCTGTCCCTGCCACCCCTCAGGCTCCAGGAGAGGAGCTGCTGCTGACCCCATCACGTGCTCTGCGGGCATGCATTAGCTACCCCTGCGGCCAAGAACCCCAGGACAGGGGACCAGTTGCCTCATCTGCATACTCCCTATCAAGGGGAAGATGGCCAGCACATGCCAAGAAAAGAGACAAGCATCCACACTAAACACAGCCCTCACCCCAAATACATTAAACCCGCACAAGCTACATAGGGGTGTTCCCACATATAAATAACCTTGTAAGACCACAGTAAGAATTGTTTTTCCTAAACTCACAGAATAAGAGAAATACAAGCAAAATAAAGAAACGGAAGAGCCACTCCCAGTTAAAAGACCAAGAGAATTCCCCTAAAAAAAACAATGAAACAGACCTCTTCAGACTAACAGACACTGATTTCAAAAAGGAGATAATGAAGACACTGAAGGAGTTAAGAAAGATGATTGACAGAAATGCAGAGGAACTGTAAAATGAAACTGGAAACTATAAAGAGGAACCAAGGAAAATTAGAAAATTCATTTGCCAAGATGAAAGCTGAGCTAAAGACAATGAATAGCAGGATGATTAATGCAGAAGAACAAATAAGTGACCTGGAAAATAGAATATTGGAAGTCACTCATTCAGGACTGTAGACAGAAAGCCAAATTAAAAAAAAAGCAAAATTATATAAATTAACTTATTTACAAAACAGACTTACACTTGGAGAAAAAATTATGGTTACCAGATGGGAAGGTGAAGGAAAGAGAGATACTGGGAGTTTGAGATGGGCATGTACACACTGCTATATTTAAAATGGATAACCAACAAGGACCTACTGTATAGCACAGGGAACTCTGCTCAATATTCTGTAACCTAAATGGGAGAAGAATTTGCAAAATAATAAGATACTTGTGTATGTATAATTGAATCACTTTGCTGTACGCCAGAAACTAACACAACATTGTTAAGCAATGATACTCCAATATAAAATAAATTTTTTAAAATGAAAGCAATATAAGACACCTATGGGATAAAGTGTGCCAAACTATATATAAGAGGCATTCCAGTAGGTGAAGAAAGAGAAACAGGTATTGAAAATGTATTTGAGGAAATTATGGCTGAAAACTTCCCAAACCTAAAGAAGAAAACATATCCAGATACAAGAAGCACAGAGGGTCCCAAACAAAATAAGCCAAAACAGACCTACACCAAGACATATTATAATAAAAATGGCAAATGTTAAAGAGAGGATGCTAAAGGCAGAAGAGAAAGAGTTAATTACAAGGGAACCCCCCCCCCCCCCCCCCCGCCCACATAAGGCTGTCAAGCTGGTTTCTCTCCAGAAACATTTGCAGGCCAGAAAGGGAGTGGCAAGATATATTCAAAGCCCTGAAAGGGGAAAATCTACAGCCTAGGATACTCTACCTAGCAAGATTATAATTTAGAATAGAAGGAGAGAGAATTTCTTGGACAAGCAAAAACTAAAAGAATACAGCAATACTTCAGTCGCTCAGTCGCGTCGGACTCTTTGTGACCCCATGGACTGCAGTGCGCCAGGCTTCCCTGTCCATCACCAACTCCTGAAGCTTGCTCAAACTCATGTCCGTTGAGTTGGTGATGCCATCCAGCCATCTCATCCTCTGTCATCCCCTTCTCCTACCTTCAATCTTTCCCAGCATCTGGTCTTTTCCAATGAGTCAGTTCTTCGCATCAGGTGGCCAAAGTATTGGAGTTTCAGCTTCGGCATCAGTCTTTCCAATGAATATTCAGGACTGGTTTCCTTTAGGATGGACCTTTGGGATCTCCTTGCAGTCCAAGGGACTCTCAAGGCTCTTCTCCAACACCACAGTTCAAAAGCATCAATTCTTCAGTGTTCAACTTTCTTTATAGTGCAACTCTCATATCCATACATGACTACTGGAAAAAAACATAGCTTTAACTAAACGGACCTTTGTTGGCAAAGTAATGTCTCTCTTTTTTAATATGTTGCTTAGGTTGGTAATAGCTTTTCTTCCAAGGAACGAGTGTCTTTTCATTTCATGGCTGCAGTCACTATTTGCAGTGATTTTGGAGCCTCCCCCAAAATAAAGTATCTCACTGTTTCCATTGTTTCCCCATCTATTTGCCATGAAGTGATGGGACAGCAATACTAAACCTATCCTAAAAGAAATATTGGAAGTGTTTCTCTAAATAGAAAAGAAGTAAGCATCTATTAGGAAGAGAAAATCACAATTGGAAAGCAAGTCACCTAAATAACCCAGAGTGTGCTAAGTTGCTTCAGTAGAGCATGACTCTTTACAACCCTGTGGACTGTAGCCCACCAGGCTCCTCTGTCCATGTAATTCTCCAGGCAAGAATACTGAAGTGGGCTGCCATGCCCTCCCCTCCAGGGGATCTTCCCACCCAGGGATCGAACCCACATCTTTTATGTCTCCTGCATTGGCAGGCGGGTTCTTTACTACTAGTGTCATCTGGGAAGCCCAAATAAGCCAGTACACAGATTAAAATTTATATATATATATATATATATATATAAAAGTGATGATAACCAGAATGAACAGCAAAAAGATGAATGTGAAGATATAAAATAGGACATCAAAATCACAAAGTACAGGAGAGGAGAGTAAGAAAATGTAGATTTTTTTTTCACTTCCTAGAACATGTTTGTGGAGAAGGCGATGGCACCCCACTCCAGTACTCTTGCCTGGAAAATCCCATGGATGGAGGAGCCCTGTAGGCTGCAGTCCATGGGGTTGCTCAGAGTCGGACAGGACTGAGCAACTTCACTTTCACTTTTCACCTTCATGCACTGGAGAAGGAAATGGCAACCCATTCCAGTATTCTTGCCTGGAGAATCCCAGGGACAGGGGAGCCTGGTAGGCTGCCATCTATAGGGTCGCACAGAGTTGGACACGACTGAAGTGACTTAGCAGAACATGTTTGAGCCTATGTGACTACCAAGTAGATACAGGAAGCAGTTCACATGCCTGAAAAACAAAGTAACCACAAATCAAAAACATACAACAGATTCAGAGAATAACCAAAAAGAAGAGAACAGAAGTATACTACAAAAGAAAATCATCAAGCCACAAAAGGAAAAATAAAGGGACAAAAAATAAATATAAAATCAAGGGGAAAACAAGGTTTAACATTGCAATAAATACATATCTATCAATAGTTACCTTATATGCCAATGGGCTAAATGGTCCAATCAAAAGACATGAGTGGCGGGAGGACTGGATAAAAAAGAAACAGCTGACAAGAGACTCACTTTAGGGCAGAGGGTGCACATGGATTCAAAGTGAGGGGATGGAAAAAGATATTTCATGCAAATGGAAATGACAAGAAAGTAGGGGTTGCAATACTTAAACAAAATAGACTTTAAAACAACGATCCTAAAGATAAAGAAGGACACTATAGAATGATAAAAGGGTCAATGCAAGGAGAGGATTTTACACTTATCAACATATATGCACCCAGTACAGGAGCACTCAGTTACATAAAACAAACACTAACAGACATAAAGGGAGAAATTGACAGGACTACTGTAACAGCAGGAGATTTTTACACCCCACTCACATCAATGGGCAGATCTTCTAGACTGCAAAGCAGTAGTGCAACAGAGATCCCACATGATACAATAGAACAGTTAGACTTAAATAATATATTCAGGACATTACATCCAAAAAAAACCCCCAGAATACATATTCAAGTGCACATGGAACATTCTCTAGGATTAACCACATATTAGGGCAGAAAACAAGCCTCAACAAATTTAAAATTATAGAAATTATCTCAAGCATCTTTTCTAACAATGACATGAAACTAAGAATTAACCACAGGAAAAGAAATGAGAAGATAGTGATTACACGGAGACTAATAATATATGTCACTAAAATATCAGTGGTCAGTGATGAAATCAAAGAGGAAATGTAAAAATACCTTGAGACAAGTGACAATGAAAACACAACTGTGCAAAATTTATGAGTTGCAGTAAAAGCAATTCTTAGAGGGAAGTTCACAGTAATACAAGCTTTCCTCAAAAAACAAGAAAAATCTCAAGCAACCTAACCTACCACCTAAAAGAATTAGAGAATGAACAAACAAAACATATCAGAGAGGAAATAGAGACTTTAAAAGCAATAGAAAAAATTTTTAAACTCAATAAATCCAAGAGCTAGTTCTTTGAAAGGCTAAATAAGATTGACAAACCTCTCACCACATTTGCTGAGAAGAAATGAGAGCCCAAAGAAACAAAATAAGAAATGAAAAGAGGACATAAACAACCAATACCACAGATATACAAAGAGCCGTAAGGGAATGCTATGAATAACTATTTAACAATAATATGCCAACAAATTAGACAGCCTCGAAGAAATGGAGAAGTTTCTACAGCCCACCAAAATTGAATCAAGAAGAAATAGATAATTTGAACAGACCAATCATGAAGTGAAATAGAATCTGTAATTTTAAAACTCCCTACAAACAAAAGTCTGGGACCAGATGGCTTCACAGATGAAGTCTACCAAACACACAAAGAAGAACCTATACTGAACCTTCTCAAATCCTTCCAAAAAATTGAAGAGGGAAAACTCCCAAAGACACTCTATGAAGCCACCATCACCCTGATACCAATACCAGACAAAGAGAACCAAAAGAGAAAATTTCAGGCCAATATCTTTGATGAATATAGATTGAAAAATTCTCAACAAAATATTATCAAACTGAATCCAATAACATAAAAAAGATCATACACCATGACCAAGTGGAATTCAACCCAAGTTCACAAGTTTGCTTCAACATACACAAATCAATGTGGTATGCCATAGACAAAAGACAAAGCCTACATGATCATCTCAGCAGATGCAAAAAAAGCAGCTGACAAAATTCAGCACCCATTAATGATAAACTCACCAAAGTGGGCACAGATGGAACATATCTCAACATAATAAAAGCTATTTATGGCAAATGCACAGCCAATACAACATTCAACAGTGAAAAGCTGAAAGTCTTCCCACTAGTCTTAGCCACAGCTATCAGGAAAAAGAAAGAAAAGATCCAAATTGGAAGGGAAGAGATAAAATTGTCATTATATGCAGATGACGTGATACAATATAGAGAAAACCCTAAGGACACCACATAAAGACTACTAGAACTGAAATGAATTCAGCAAGGTAGCAGGATACAAGATTAACATATGGAAATCAGTTGCATTTCTTTAACAATGAAATATCAGAAAGACAATGTTAAAAAAAAAAATTTAAATCACACCCCCCAAAAGTAAAATACTTAGGAATAAACCTGACAAAGGAGGTGAAAGATGTACATGTTGAAAACTATAAAACATTAATAAAGGAAACTTAAGATGATTCAAAGAAATGGAAAGATACCTCATGCTCTTGGATTAGAAGAATTAGTATTGTTAAAATGACCATACTACCCAAGCAATCTGCAGATTTAATGTGAGCCCTATCAAGTTAACCATGACATTTTTCACAGAACTAGAATAATCCTAAAATTTATATGAAACCATAAAAGACACAGAATTGCTAAAGCAATCCTAAAGAAAAAGAATAAAATAGGAGGCATACCCTCCCAGACTTCAGAAACTACAAAGCCACAGTGACCAAAACAGCATAGTATTGATACGAAAACAGACATACTGACCAAGAGAACAGAATAGAAAGCCCAGAAATAAACCCACATACCCACAGTCAATCTTCAACAAAGGCAAGACTCTACGATGGGAAAAGACACTCTCTTCCCCTAGTCGTGTTGGGAAAGTTGAACAGCCACATGTAAATTGGAACACTCTCTAATGTCACATGGACATTAGAACACTCTCACCAGACACAGAAATAAACTCAAAATGGCTGAAAGACTTAAACATAAGACACGACACCATAAAACTCCTGGAAGATCTCATAGGCAAGACATTTCCTCACATAAATCATACGATGTTTTCTTAGGACAAAAATAAACAAATGAGATCTAACCACACTTACAAGCTTTTGCACAGCAAAGGAAACCATGAGCAAAACAAAAGACAACCTACAGAATGGGAAAAAATATTTGCAAATGATGCAACTGACAAAGGCTTAATTTCCAAATATACAAACAGTTCATACAATTCAACAACAGCAACAAAATAACCATTAAAAAAAAGGGTTCAGAAGACCTAGACAGACATGTATCCAAAGAAGAAATGCATATGGCCAATAGGCACATGGAAAGATGCTCAACATCTCTAATTATTAGAGAAATGCAAACAAAACTACTGTGAGGTACCACTTCATTCCAGTCAAAATGGCCATCATTAAAAACTCTACAGGGACTTCCCTGATGGTCCAGTGGTTAAGGCTCCATGCTCCCAATGCAGGGGGCACTGGCTTGATCCCTGGTTAGGGAACTAAGATCCCACATGCTGTGTGGTTCAGTCAAAAATAAATAAATGTAACCCCACCCCTAAACTAAAAAACTACAAATACAAATACTGGACAGGATGTGGAGAAAAGGGGACCTCCTACTCTGTTGGTAGGAATTTTAGTTGGTGCAGCCACTATGAAAAACGGTATGGAGGCTCATCAGAAAGCTAAAAATAGAGCTACCATAGGATCCAGCAACCCCACTTCTGAGCATCTATCCAGACAAATCTCTAATTCAAAAACATAATGTGCATCCTGTATGCACAGCAGCACAATTCGCAATAACCAAGACATGGAAGCAACCTCAATGGCCATTGACAGAGGAGTGGATAAAGAAGATGTGGTGTGTATACACAACGGAATACTACTCAGCCATAAAAAAGAACGAAATGATGGCATCTGCAGCAACATGGATGCAGCTAGAGATTATCATACGAACTGAAGTAAGTTAGAAAGACAAACACCGTATCACATCCCTTATACGTGGAATCTAAAATATGACACACGTGAAGCTATCTACACAACAGAAGCAGACTCATAAACATAGAGGACAGCTCTGAGGTTGCTACAGGAGAGGGTTGCGCAGGGGCGGAGTGGGAGGCTAGGATTAGCAGATGTAAGCTGAAATATACAGAATGGATAAACAAGGTCCTACTATATAGCACAGAGAACTATATTCAATATCCTTTGATAAACCATAATGGGAAACAATATCAAAAAAGAATGTTTAAATATGTAAAAATCAATTTGCTGCACAGAAATGAAGATGACATTATAAATCAAGTGTACTTCAATTTAAAAAATAGCATTAAAAAAATCTAAAACATATGTGAGGCTACCTCCCATATGCTGAGAGGAAGAAAACTAGCAGTTACCGGCAATTCCTTTCACATTCATTACTTAATACAGCCTGGAAACTTGCCATTCATATCCTCGGCCAGGATATTTTTATGGTGGAAGCCAGGGCTTAGAGACTAAGTAACTTGCCCCAGGTCACCCAGCTTGTTCAAGTCGGTGAGCTGGGGCTTGGATCCTGGTCCAGGTAACTCTGAAGTCATCCTGCCTCCTTGTGAACAATCCCTTTAACAAAAAAATTTATTGCTGAAAGTAACTCTACAAGTTGCCTGGTCCAGTGGTTTCTGAATGCAGGTAGGCTGGCCCTGTCTCTTGGACATCCTGCTAAAGAGGCAGGATGGGAAGGATGGATCTGCTGTTGACAGAAAAACAGTGACTGCCACCGTCTAAGAGAGCAGCAGAAATCCTATCAGTGGAGGCTAATGGAAACCTTGCTCTGCTCTCAGTCTCTATGGATTAGAAAAGTGAGAGTCGCTCAGTCTGCTCTGACTCTTTGTGACCCTCATGAACTATACAGTCCATGAAATTCTCCAGGCCAGAATACTGGAGTGGATAGCCTTTCCCTTCTCCAGGGGATCTTCCCAACCCAGGGATCAAACCCAGGTCTCCTGCACTGCAGGCAGATTTTTTACCAGCTGAGCCACAAGGGAAGCCCCTGTGGGTTAGAAGGGAAGGAGTAAACTGGTAGAGTGGGAACCACACCAAATCACTGGACTCTGGTCAAGAGACGGCACACTGAGGGACTGCCCTGGTGGTCCAGTGGCTAAGACTCGTGCTTCCAGTGCAGGGGCCTGAGTTCGATCCCTGGTCAGGGAACTAGATCCCACATGCTGCACAATATTGAAGACTGAAGATCCCACGTCCTGCAACTAAGATCTGGCACAACTCTATACTGACTGAACGACTCTCGGCAAGCTGCTTAACCTCTCTGGGCTTCAGGTTACTCATCTATCAGATGGGAATAACAACTGGATCTCCTTAGTAGGTCATCACACTTTTGAATTGTGGTGCTGGAGAACACTCTTGAGAGTCCCTTGGACTGCAAGGTGATCAAACCAGTCAATAATTCTAAGAGAAATCAACCCCGAATACTCACTGGAAGGACTGAGGCTGAAGCTCCAATACTTTGGCCACCTGATGCAAATAGCTGACTCATTAAAAAATACCCTGTTTCTGGGAAAGATTGAGGGCAGGAGGAGAAGGGGGCGAGAGAGGATGAGATGACTGGATGACATCACCGACTCAGTGGACATGAGTTTGAGTAAACTCTAGGACATAGTGAAGGACTGGGAAGCCTGGCATGCTCAGTCCACGTGGTGTCGTGGAGTCAGATACAATTTAGCAACTGAACAGCAACTAGGTTATCATGAAATAAAATAAGAGAATACATAAAATGCTCTGAATAGTGGCTAGTGTTCAGTAAGTACTTAGTAAAAATTAGTGACTAGTATAACTGACATGTTTATTAAAATAATTTATGGATTTAAAAAATATTTGCAATATTATAATAAAGAGACTTTACCCTGAAAAAAAATGATCTGGCAGAGTCAAATAAATAAATATTAAAAAGAGAGACAGAAGGCACTTTGAAGCTTCTGTCTGTGCTTGTGCTGCTATAAGACATTTTGT
Organism: Bos taurus; assembly: GCF_002263795.3. Taxonomy (NCBI): domain Eukaryota; kingdom Metazoa; phylum Chordata; class Mammalia; order Artiodactyla; family Bovidae; genus Bos; species Bos taurus. The sequence continues at coordinate 37,849,287 of NC_037350.1, forward strand.
TTAACGTGAAATATGCAAAGGTTGGCCTAGACCTTTGGGACCTGATGTATGTTCTGGGGAAAAAAACTACTTTGCTGGAGAAATGAACAGAACTTTGGGGGGATTAGCCGTCCCTGCTTGGGAGCAGAAGAATGAGGCAGCAGACATTTGGGACCTGAGAAGAGGAATTCCCAGAGGGTTGACTGATCAGGGTGACATTTAAGAACAAAGCAGAATTGTTGGGCTGTTCTGGAAGGTTCGTCTCTTACTGCCATAGCTAGGGACTCTTTTCAGTTTAAAGAAAGGGGGAATCCCTTGTGCTTCACTTGGGGCTGGTGTTGGGAGGAGAGAAGAGGATAGACAGAAAATGCAGTAGACATAGAGCTTAGAGCAAGAAAAGCCCAGAAGTGACCTAAGTCCATGAGAACCACCTAAATTACTGGGGGGCAGGGGGGCTTCCTGTTACCCTTGTACTTAGAAACTCGTTTCTTATAAAGTGAGAGATCCTCAGAGATATGCAGGGAACAGACACCTTAACAGACACTTGGCTACAGACAGACTCCAGGAGGAGCCCCCATATCTTTTGGTTCAGCTGGTTTGGAGGTGTGCTCAGGAAACAGTACTCCTGGGTTGGGAGTTACTGGTTTATTATGACTATTACATCCGAGGTAATTCCCAGGGAGTTTCATGACCTGCCTGAGGCATCATGAAGCTCTCCTGTAGCTGATTTGAGGGTAGAAGCAAATTCTCTTGTTCCAGTAGAGCTTGTAAGTCCCACAAGTTCACACTTCCTCCCCAAAAGACACCCAGCTCTGCGCATTGCATGGACAAACAGGACTTGGAGGAGCGATCTTAGTTTTCTATGACCATTCCTTGGACGAACACGCCCCTGGAAGGCCTAAGATAGTACAGGTGAGCATTGGTCCTGCTTCCGCGGACCTGAACATCTGCATCTTCTGGGTACCAGCTGGCCCTCCACGTGCTGTGGCCTAACATCAGCTTCTGAGCCACCTCACAGTCTTTCCAGAACTGCTGACCCAGCCAATGGAGGCAGACAGGGAGCACTTTTCTGGACAGTACAGCATTTTTTTTTTCCTTCTATGCCTTTCTAGATCCATATAGCCCAACGGATCAAATGGCCTCTTTTGTTCCCAAAGCAAATTCATCCGGAGTAAGCACTTTTGACATTCAAATATACACGGTCTAAGCAGTTGCCAGCTACAATCATCCACTCATTGCAGGCCTCCTTTCTGTCCATTGTCTTGTGTTTCACAGGCAAAACGACCTTTCAGCATTGCCAGCTGCAGTCCCAGGGTGCAACCGTCTGTGGGTGTGCTGGCCCAGAAAAACCTCAAAAGCTGGGAGGACTTTCCTGCTGGGTCACCAGGCTCCTTCTCCCTCCCATCCTTCTCCAAGCCGCTCCCAGAGAAACTTTCTGGATGGACCATCAGGCCCGTTCTCTGCAGCAAACTTTCTGTCGTCTCCTACTATGGACAGCAGAAAGCCCACCCCTTCCCGAGTGACCTGATCTGTATCTTGGACTGTCACCATCAGAGGACTTGCTCTTTTTGAGTGGGCACTTCCCAAAGCAAAAAAAAAAAAAAAAAAGACAGGCCTTTCCAGCCAAGAAAACAGATGCTGGTTGCTCTTCAACTGGTCGTCACCCTCCATGGGCCTCTGCATTCTTCTCAGAGACACCCAATGACACTGTGTCCCGAGTGACCTGGTTTCCTTTGTCTGTTCCCCAACCTGACTGCCCGCTGCCTGACAACTCCATGCTGTGTTTATGTCTTCCTGCCTAGCAAGGCGCTGACTCACAGGGTCTGGAGTCAATGGTTCATTGAACTAATGAGGGAAGGAATGGATTCCATCCCCTCTGGCAGGATTGATTCCCTAGGGTGAGGGGCTGCCTGGGGAGGTGGGTTGGGTTTGGGGCTCTGGCCCCTGCATTTAGAGACCAGCCCTAGAAACGGCCCTTGGAGATGGAGTTCGATCCCTGGATGGGGAAGACCCCCGGGAGAAGGGAATGGCAACCCACTCCAGTATTCCTCCCTGGAGAATTCCATAGACAGAGGAGTCTGGTGGGCCACAGTCCATGGGGTGGCAGAGAGTCAGACATGACTAACGACTACTTTCACTTTCACTTTCCTGTAAACAGCACTAGTCACAACCAAAGGCAACAAGTTCCCTTGTCTCTGAGCGCCCAGGCTTCCCCTTGAATAGGGTGCAAGACCAAGCTTTTCTGGCCTCTGGGGTTCCCGTAGGGGTAAGGTCACCGTTGCTGGAACCAAGTCCCTGGGGGCTGTTCACTCACTGGGCTCCATGTCGCTGGAATCTTCATCTTTTACAATTTGTGTGGTTAGTGCTTTTGTTTCCTACATAACCAAGTCTTCATGTATCCATCCCTTGCTGTTGGGCTTTGTCTTCAGCTGCTTGGGCTGCCATCAGAGTCCCACCATCCCCGTGGCTTAAACAACAGAAAGTGTGTGTCTCACAGTCAAAACCAGAAGTTTGAGATCAAGGTGTCGGCAGAGTGGACCTTCTGCAGTCTCCCACCCTTCCTGGCAGACAGCCGTCTTCTCGCTCCATCTTCACAGGGGCTTCTCTCTGTGTCTGTGCTCTGCTGCTGTTGTTCAATCGCTCAGTTGTGTCTGTCTCTTTGCAACCCTGGGGACTGCAGCATGCCAGGTTTCCCTGTACTTCATCAACTGCCGGAGTTTGCTCAAACTCACACCCATTGAGTCAGTGATGCCATCCAACCATCTCATTCTCTGTCACCCCCTTCTCCTCTTGCCCTCAATCTTCGCCAGCATCAGGGTTTTCCCAGTGAGTTGGCTTATTGCAATCAGGTGGCCAAAGTATTGGAGCTTCCGCTTCAGCATTGGTCTGTGTTCTAATCTCCTCTTAAAAGGACAACAATCATATTGGATTAGAGCCCAGCCACAATAACTTCAACTTAACTATTAATATGTCTTTAAGGACCCTATTTCCAAATACACTAAGTTACATTCTGAGGTACTGGGATTAGACTTTACTTAAGAATTTGGGGAGGCCACGATTCTGCCCATCACAGACCTTCAGGCTAGTCCCAGTGTTTCCATGGTAATAAACGAAGCAAGGTGAACATCCTTTCATAGTTCTCTGTGTACACGGGGGTGATAAGGTAGAAGCAGGGACGTGGAATTGCAAGAACAAATGGACCTAGAGCTTGCCTGTATGTTATTGGTCTCCAAATGGTTACAGGAATTTCCCCCTAACCCTGCAGTCCATCCTAAAGGAGATCAGTCCTGAGTGTTCACTGGAAGGACTGAGGTTGAAGCTGAAACTCCAATACTTTGGCCACCTGATGCAAAGAGCTGACTCATTGGAAAAGACCCTGATGCTGGGAAAGATTGAGGGCAGGAGGAGAAGGGGACGACAGAGGATGAGATGGTTGGATGGCATCACCGACTCAATGGACATGAATTTGGGTAAACTCCGGGAGTTGGTGATGGACAGGGAGGCCTGGCGTGCTGCAGTCCATGGGGTCGAAAAAAGCTGGACACGACTGAGCGACTGAACTGAACTGCAGGGTTTGGCAGTTCTTTGTCCACATTCTCATCAGATTTGGTGTTACCAAATTTTATTCTGTGGCAATCTGATCATTGTGAAAAAATACTCTGTCCTCAGTAGTCCTGTTTCAGTTCCTGGGGGCGGCCACTATCATCTTCTGTACACAGCCCATCAGAGTAACTCTGTGCCCCCACATCTGACTTTTCAGAAACATCTGAACATATCTCACATATCTCCATGTTATTATAGAAACTTCTTAAAAGTTGTTTTAAATGGCTGCATACTCTTCTGTGGGTGAATGTGTCATAGTTTTGAAAAACAGCCTAATTGTTGGCTATTGGTTGTTGCTTTGTTAAAAATATTCCTCCCAGAATTTTTAAAATTCATAAAAAGAATAAAGCAGCCATAAATCCCAGTACCTGTTGATATTTTATTATATTCCTATTTTCTTCTGTAGTTATAAAATACTTTTCTTATTCTTCTTCTTATAGGCACTGATTTGTACAAAAGCCCAAGACTTCTTTTGGAGCTTGGAATTCTGTGTATTATTTAACTTTACAATGTGAGCAGGTCTACAAGCCGCTAAATCCTCCATGCCTTCCTCCTCTGCTCCAGTAAACACTTTGAGGAATGAAAACCAGTGAGGCCATAATGGGGGTGGGCTTGAACTTGGCTCATAATTTTCTAAAAGGTAAATTAATTACTAACTGAACTCTTAATTATTATTAGTCTGAAATTACTTTGACTTACCCCACAGCTCATCAGCCCACAGAGGCTGAGGCCAACTTCTCTGAGACTTTTAACCCACTGCCTGCCAAGTGACCCCCACTGAGCTCCTCAGTAAGTAGGATGTGTTTGTGGAGGAGATATGGGCCTTTAAAGCAAAACAGCTTTCTTGTTCTATAAAGTGGACTCCTCTTCTGAACACTACTAAGCAGAAGTTTTTTTTTTTTAAATGAAATGAGTTCACTGCCTTCTCAGGGTGGCCAGACATGAACTGCCATTAGTGAAGATTTATTGGTGTTTAGTCACTAAGTCGTGTCCAACTCTTTTGCGACCCCATGGACTGTAGCCTGCCAGGCTCCTCTGTCCACGGGACTTTCCAGGCAAGAATATTGGAATGGCTTGCCATTCCTGTCTCCAGGGGATCTTCCCAACCCAGGGATCTAACCTGTGTCCCCCGCCTTGGCAGGCAGATTCTTTACTGCTAAGCCACCAGGGAATCCCCCATTACTGAAGATTATTCATCTCAATTTCAGCTTTAAAAGAGAGATTAGGAGAAAGAGTCTCAGTAGTGAGCACTAATAAAGTTCACAACTTTGAAACACGATGGGACCTTTAAAAAATCTGCAATCTGCAAGCACTTTTTGTACCAATAAATTTCATATGAATAATAAAGTATTTAAAATAAACTTAAGGTTTGTCAATGCTCAGTATAGCTGAAGTGGAAATTGTAAGCCTGGTTAACGTATGTGTGGTCTGTTTAAAACTTTTAAAAACTTGAAATAATGATTTGCAAACTGGGTTCTAATTATATAGGGGGAAAAAAAACCCAGTGAACACAGGACAAGTCTGATCTGAATTATGAGTGTGCTGTATAAATAGATGACACATAACTCACTAGTCATTGGAACTTCAGTCCTGGTAAGGGAAAGTAGAGGGAATATTTCAAGAAGGAAGCACAATTTAAAACCCCAAGGTGCCATCTTTTGGGTGTTGCTAAATCACTGTTTTGTGAGTCCAAAGGACTGAGGCTGGTAGAATTACAAAAAAGTGCTGATGAGAGCCTTGCAGCTGAGCAGATGAAGGGCTTGGAGCAGCCTGGGAACCTCCTGAGAGGGTGACTTCTTGGTTAAAGATTCCCAGCATTAGCCCATTCAGTCTCAGGCCTTAATTAACATCTACATTTTTGCAGACTCTTTCACAGTAGATTTAAGAGAAAACAAGGAAGCAGCCAAAGGTATTAGAAATGACGGAGCTTCTTTCAATTACAAGAGAGAAATCATCTGTGTCCAAAAGATCAAAAATTCTTGAATGTGGATGGCTTTTCTAAAGTGGGGTGAAGTAGTGACATCTTGTGGACAGTTAAGGTAATTGCAAGCAACTCAGACAACTAAAAATCCAAGCATTCGTTCATCTGTTCTTCAGTTCTTTAAGGTTCATTCATACATTCTTTCACTCACTGTGTGAATACATAGCAATTTCCACTTTAACCTCTGATGTTCCTTTTAAACAGTAAATGAAAATCTTTCAGAGTAAATGTCAGATTTTTAATGACTCTTCCAGTAGGGTCAAATCTACCCAGACTTCTGCTTATCTTAAAAACAAGAGGATGTATGGACTCAAAGAAGCTTAGATGTTGTGGGCAAATAGCTTTAAGACATGTTCTGCTTTTTATTTGCTGTGTGAATGTGGAATGAGTGGGCCAACTCAGGACTTTTCCTCTTATGTAGAGTACCAGTCAGATTGCAGAGGTTAAACATGAGTTCAGTCATAATGTGAATTATTAAGCTAGCTGATTTCTGAAATGATGATATAGTGGAAATAAGTTATTGGGACATAGGGCTATCTAAGCTCTTTGGATGTCAATTTTCTCATCTGTACAAGATGAGTGTTAAACGAACTGAGTAGGAAGATTGCTTCTAATGGTCTGCAATTTGATATTTTCCTTTACACCCTAATGAGTCCCTGTTTCGAGGATTAAGCTCTCCAGCCTGTGGTTGTACTGGTCTGGCCTAACTTATTTTTGGCCTATAACTTGGAAGTGTTTTGTTCCCTGGATAATAAGTGCTAGGTGGCCAGTTTTGAAAGGAAAATATTAATAGAAGCATTTTATGCATTCTCTTTTATCACTGATATTCAGTATTATAGTGAGGGCAGTTAGGCAAGTTTCTTAATTTAGAAAGAAACAGGTAAATATTTTGGCAAGCATTTAGATCTCCTCTGTGTCTGATAGACATGCTCTCACAGGTAGGTCAGGGGCACCTGCCCCTCGGGCCCAGGATTACTAGGACGAGCAATGCAGCAAGTGGATCGATCTTTCTCGGTCTCCCTTCCCACCTCATTTGTTCCTCAACATTACAAGGCACTTGGATAAAATTCCCAAATCAAGTTTATGCCTCACTGTCAGAGGGAAAAATATCAGGAAGCAACACATATTTTGGGCAAATTTGTTCTTTCCTTCCCCCACCTCTTTCCCACTTTTTATTTCTTGCAATTAGTTTTCTAAACATTACCAGAATACTTTCAGTACCTCATGAGAAAAGACAACAATTCCATTTTACTTCATGTATTATTTGTAATTGACAGTTCATAAAAACCCATTCCCATACATTCTCTCCTTTGCTTCCCAAACCAAGAATATGAGGTTACTGGAATGAGTTGTTACTATCCATTTTTAAGTTAGGAACCTGAGATCTGAAAAAACTGAATGACCTTCCTGTGGGCAAACATGCAGTGAGTGATGGGGTTGACACTGGAACCCTGGGCCGTCCTCCTGGGCTCAGGTCTGGAGTCACCAAACTGTGTCCGTTCATTTCACAAATTGTCTCATAAACTCTTCTCGTGCTATTAGCTTGAATTAACTGTCGCTAGAATTTGTTTTTGAAACCTTGTAAATTTCCAAATGAGGATGATCCCTTTCGAAAGGCAGAAAGGCCACAGATGGCCTTGGGGTGTGTCTACCGAGAAACAGACCTTCCTTGAGCCGGGGATGTCACGCTGAGCAACAGCAATTTGTTTGGGAAGTGATAACAGGAAGGACTTGGAATGGGGAAGTGAGACAGGGGAGGGACGAAATCTAATATCGGATGCACTCATTAGTGGATGAGCACTGTGGGCAACTGGAGCTCAGTCTGCTGGGGACCCTGGAGACAGTGGACAACATACCCCAGAGTTCTCCTACCCAAGAACAGGAGATTGAAGTACTGAAGGACTAATTCTCGTTTGTCACTGGGATCACTCCCCAGCAGCCTGGCAGGTCCTGCAAACTGGCCAGACATGCTCAGCAGGGAGAGAGGGTCCCCAGCAGAGATGCAGGGGGATTGCAACAAGCAGCTGCTGCACTCCCAAGAAAGGTGAGTCTGAGAGCACGTGGGTGGCTGTTGGCCACGCCCCTGTCAATTTCCCTGGCTCTTCCTGTATCTGGTGATAGGACTGTGAGTCGCATGTTTGGCACCATGCAATGTGGTAAGGGAAGCACAAAATACATTTGAAGATCTAGAATCTCTACCTATCACAACAGACTAATTTAAAACACACACTTGAAACAAGTAACACTGGAAGATACTTATTAGCAAGTGTCACAATGAGTAAGATGGAAATCGAATACTGTAAGAATTCAGAGAAAGCAGAGATTGGAAAATCCTGCTGAAAAATAACTCCAAGGGCTTGGATTTGGGTAGGAGAGTGAGACTGAAGGTGTGATCAAAGGAAAAGCACCGGCAGGCGTGCACCTATTTCTCCTCTGTCCTCCAGATAACAGGAAGCTGAAAGTGTCTCACCCCATTTTTATTAAATGACTAGGTGGATATAGCTTAAAAGAAATCGTTTAGAGACTTATGATGCGATGTAAATAAAAGTAGTTCCAATATTTTTAAAATAAGTGATAAAATACAGGCTTATGCATGTAGAACTACATAGGCATTACTGCTACAACAGATGAAGGGAACGCAGTGAAAACCATGCCTCAAGTCTGTAGCTTTAAATGAAAAGAACAAGATCTAAAAATAAATGACCTAAGAATTCATCTCAACAAGTCAGAATAAAAAAAAGCTTAAATAGCAGTCCCCCACCACCACCACCAAAAAAAAAAAAAAAAAAGTAGGAAGAAGGAAATGAAAGAGAAAAAAAGAAACAGAAAACAATCAAAAAAAGATGAGGGCTTCCCTGGTTTCTCAGTGGTGAAGAATTCACTCGCCAATGTAGGAGACATGAGTTCGATCCCTGGTCCATGAAGATCCCACTCGCCATGGGGCAACTAAGCCCATGGGCCAGCACTGCTGCGACTGTGCTCTGGAGCCTGCGAGCCCCAACTCCGGAGCCTACGTGCTGCAACGACTGAAGCCTGAGTGCTCTGGAGCCTGTGCTCTGCGGCGAGAGAAACCAGCACAGTGAGAAGCCCGCGCACAGCAAATAGAGAGCAGCCCCCACTCAGGGCAACTAGAGAAAAGCCCGCACAGCGAGAAAGACCCAGCACAACCAAAAACAAATACACAAATAACAAATGTTTAAATGTCCCCATTATTTAAAAAGGTCAATAAAGCTAAAAGTTGGTTCTTGGAAAGGACTGATGCCAATTCATAAACTCTACCATAGACTGATTGAAAACAGGCAGAAAAGGCAACTAATATCAGGAATCAAAAAGGAAACAACACTATAGATCCTGCTGTAAGACTTTATGTGTATTATGAACAGCTTTAAACTTATCTATTAAAGTTAGGTAAGTTAGATAAATTGACACCTTCCTTATGATTAGTGGTGACTTTCCTCAATACATTATTAGTGGTGACTGACTAAACTGGATCCAAGAAGAAACAGAAATATCCGAACAATGCTGTAACTATTTGTCAAACTCTTTGAGACCCCATGGACTATACAGTCCATGGAATTCTCCAGGCCAGAATACTGGAGTGGGTAGCCTATCCCTTCTCCAGGGGATCTTCCCAACTCAGGGATCAAACCCAGGTCTCCCACATTGCAGGCAGATTCTTTACCAGCTGAGCCACAAGGAAAGCCCATATAATTAACAAGCTTCCCATAAAGAAAATTTATGCTCAGAATTCTCATTGCTGAATTTTACCAAACATTTAAAAAGGAGTTAGTGGTAAACTTTAAAAACTCTTTCAGAGATTAGGAAATGACAAAAAGGTAATTTCCAATGCCTAAATAATCTTGATACCAAAACATAACAAACATTATAGGAAAAACTATAGTTGAGTCCACTCAAAAATCCTTAACAAAATATTAATAGAGTGCATTGAACAATATATAAAAAGATAATAAATCTTGCTCATATTGTTATATTTGAGAATGTTGATTTGATCCAGTATTCAATAACTAATCAGTGTGATTAACATGCTTACAGAATAAAGGAGAAAAAAAATACTGATTATTTTAACAGATGCATAAAAAGCAAATGGAAACCTTCCATATCTACTCATGACTTAAAAAAGCCTTATAATGCCACACAAGTAGAAAGGATCATTAGAGACCGCTGTGGGAAGTGTACGCCAACAAAGTGGACACTGCACCAGAGATGGATACAGTCCCAGAAACATACAGCCTCAGATCACATCAGATCAGATCAGTCGCTCAGTCGTGTCCGACTCTTTGCAACCCCATGAATCGCAGCACACCAGGCCTCCCTGTCCATCACCAACTCCCAGAGTTCACCCAGACTCACATCCATCGAGTCAGTGATGCCATCCAGCCATCTCATCCTCTGTCGTCCCCTTCTCCTCCTGCCCCCAATCCCTCCCAGCATCAGAGTCTTTTCCAATCAGTCAACTCTTCGCATGAGGTGGCCAAAGCACTGGAGTTTCAGCTTTAGCATCATTCCTTCCAAAGAAATCCCAGGGCTGATCTCCTTCAGAATGGACTGAAGGAGATGGTTGGATCTCCTTGCAGTCCAAGGGACTCTCAAGAGTCTTCTCCAACACCACAGTTCAAAAGCATCAATTCTTCGGTGCTCAGCCTTCTTCACAGTCCAACTCTCACATCCATACATGACCACAGGAAAAACCATAGCCTTGACTAGACGGACCTTTGTTGGCAAAGTAATGTCTCTGCTTTTGAATATGCTATCTAGGTTGGTCATAACTTTCCTTCCAAGGAGTAAGGGTCTTTTAATTTCATGGCTGCAGTCACCATCTGCAGTGATTTTGGAGCCCAGAAAAATAAAGTCTGACACTGTTTCCACTGTTTCCCCATCTATTTCCCATGAAGTGATGGGACCGGATGCCATGATCTTTGTTTTCTGAATGTTGAGCTTTAAGCCAACTTTTTCATTCTCCTCTTGCACTTTCATCAAGAGGCTTTTGAGTTCCTCTTCACTTTCTGCCATAAGGGTGGTGTCATCTGCATATCTGAGGTTATTGATATTTCTCCTGGCAATCTTGATTCCAGCTTGTGTTTCTTCCAGTCCAGCATTTCTTATGATGTACTCTGCATATGGGTGACAATATACAGCCTTGACATACTCCTTTTCCTATTTGGAACCAGTCTGTTGTTCCATGTCCTGTTCTAACTGTTGCTTCCTGACTTGCATACAGATTTCTCAAGAGGCAGATCAGGTGGTCTGGTATTCCCATCTCTTTCAGAATTTTCCACGGTTTATTGTGATCCACACAGTCAAAGGATTTGGCATAGTCAATAAAGCAGAAATAGATGTTTTTCTGGAACTCTCTCGCTTTTTCGATAATCCAGCAGATGTTGGCAATTTGATCTCTGGTTCCTCTACCTTTTCTAAAACCAGTTTGAACATCTGGAAGTTCACGGTTCACATATTGCTGAAGCCTAGCTTAGGGAATTTTGATCATTACTTTACTAGCGTGTGAGATGAGTGCAATTGTGCGGTAGTTTGAGCATTCTTTGGCATTGCCTTTCTTTGGGATTGGAATGAAAACCGACCTCTTCCAGTCCTGTGGCCACTGCTGAGTTTTCCAAATTTGCTGGCATGTTGAGTGCAGCACTTTTACAGCACCATCTTTCAGGATTTGGAATAGCTCAACTGGAATTCTATCACCTCCACTAGCTTTGTTCGTAGTGATGCTTTCTAAGGCCCACTTGACTTCACATTCCAGGATGTCTGGCTCTAGGTCAGTGATCACAGCATCGTGATTATCAAGACTCAATCAGGAAGAAACAGAAAATCTGAACAAACTGATTAGTGATTAAATCTCCTTCAGTTCAGTTGCTCAGTCGTGTCCAATTCTTCGAGACGGCATGACTCACAGCACGCCAGGCCTCCCTGTCCATCCCCAACTCCCAGAGTTCACCCAGACTCACTTACTAGTAATCAAAACCTTTCAACAAACAAAAGTCTAGGTCCTGATGGCTTTGCTGGCGAAATCTACCAAACACTTAAAGAAGAATTAATACCAGTCCTTCTCAAAATCTTCCAGAAAGTGGAAAAGGAGGGGACACTTACAAATATATTTTGTAAGACCATCATTATCCTGATACTAAAACCAGAAGGGAAGCCGACAAGGAAAATTACAGGCTAATATCCCTGATGAACATGGGTGCAAAAATCCTCAGAAAGTATTAGCAAACCTAATTCAATAGCACGTTAAAAGAATTAGACATCACGATCAAATGGGATTTATCCCAGGGCTTCAAGGCAGGCTCGGCACCTGTAATTAGTCAATGTGAAACACCATGTTAACACAATGAAGGATAAAAAGCCATGATCATCTCAGCAGGTGCAGAAAAAGCATTTGACACAATTTAACATGCATTTATTGTAAAAACTTTCAACAAACAGAGTTATAGAGGGAAGGTAACTTCACATGGTAAAGGCCATATATGACAAGCCCAGAGCTAACATCAGACTTAATTGTGCAAAGCTGAAAGCTTTCCTCTAACATCAGGAATAAGACAAAGATGCCCACACCCCACTTTTATTAAACTTTGTATTAGAAGTTCTAGCCAGAGCACTTAGGCAAGGAAAATAAATAAAATCATCCACATTAGAAAGGCAGAAGTGAAACCGTTACTATTTGCAGATAACATTATACATAGAAAACTCTAAAGACTCCACCAAAAAAAGCTCTTAGAACTAATAAACAAATTCAATAAAGGATACAAAATCAATGTACAAAAAAGTTGTGTTTCTATACACTAATAATGAACTATCAGATAAGGAAATTAAGAAAACACCCCCACTTAAAACTGCATCAAATAGAAGAAAATATAAGAATAAATTTAACCAAGGAGGTGCAAGACCTGTACACTGAAAATTCTAAGATATTAATGAAAGAAACTGAAGAAGACACAAATAAATGGAAAGATATTCCATACTCAAAGACTGAAAAGTTTAACACTGTTAAAATGTCTATACTACCCAAAGCAATATACAGATTCAATGCAAATTCCAATGGCATTTTTCATAGAAACAGAACAAATGGTCCTAAAATTCTTATGGAATCACAAAAGACCCCCAAGAGCCAAAGCAATCTTAAGAAAAAAGAACAAAGCTGGAGGCATCACACTTCATCATACTCATCAAAACAGTATGCTGTTGTCATATAAACAAACACGAAGATCAAATGAAGCAGAATAGAGAAAGCCTCAAGAAAACTTATGCATATATGGTCAAGAAATTTAGAACAAAGGCCCAAGAATATAGAATGGGGAAAGAATTGTCTCTCCAATAAACGGTATTGGGAAAAGTAGACAGTCACATGTAAAAGAATGAAATGGAATGAATGATGAAGAATGAAAAGAATCTCTTATACTACACACAGAAATTAACTCAAAATGCATTAAAGACTTGACTATAAGGTCTGAAACCATAAACTCCCAGAAGGAATTTTGAGGGTAAGCTCCTTGACATTGGCCTTGGTAAGGATCCTTTAGAGTTGACACCAAAAATAAAGACAACAAAAGCAAAAATAAACAAGTAGGATAATATTAAGTTAAAAAGCTTCTGCACAGCAAAGGAAATCATCAAACAAAAAGGCAACCCATGGAATGGGAGAAAACATTGGCAAATCATATATCTGATAAAGGGTTAATGTCCAAATATATAAAGAACAAGTTAACAGCATCAAAGTAAGCAATGTGAGTTACAAAATGGGCAGAGGAATTAGACATTTTTTTCAAAGAAGACATACAAATTGCCAACAGGTATGTAAAAATATACTCAACATTACTAATCACCAGGGAAATGCAAATCAAGGAAGACAGCAATGAGATATCACTTCTACCTGTTTGAAGGTCACTTGAAAAAAATAAAAAACAAGATAGGAGATTGCAAGTGTTGGCAAAAATGTCAAGAGAAGGGAATCCTTGTGCACTCTTGGTAGAAATGTAAGTTGGCTCAGCCACTGTGGAAAACAGTATGGAGGTTTCTAAAAATCTTAAAAGTAGAGCTACCATCAGTTCAATTCAGTCGCTCAGTCGTGTCAGACTCTTTGCGACCCCATGGACTACAGCACGCCAGGCCTCCCGGAGCATCACCAACTCCCGGAGTTTACCCAAACTCATGTCCATTAAGTTGGTGATGCCATCCAACCATCTCATCCTCTATAGTGCCCTTCTCCTCCTGCCTTCAGTCTTCCCCAGCATCAGGGTCTTTTCAAATGAGTCAGCTCTTCGCATCAGGTGGCCAAAGTACTGGAGTTTCAGTGTCAACATCGGTCCTTCCAATGAACACTCAGGACTGATCTCCTTTAGGATGGACTGGTTGGATCTTCTTACAGTCCAAGGGACTCTCAAGAGTCTTCTCCAACACCACAGTTCAAAAGCATCAATTCTTTGGCACTCAGCTTTCTTTATAGTCCAACTCTCACATCCATACATGACCACTGGAAAAACCATAGCCTTGACTATCCAGACCTTTGTAGGCAAAGTAATGTCTCTGCTTTTTAATATGCTGTCTAGGTTGGTCATAACTTTCCTTCCAAGGAGTAAGTGGTCTTTTAATCTCATGCCTGCAGTGATCTTTTAATTTCATCTGCAGTAATTTTGGAGCCCCCAAAAATAAAATCAGCCACTATTTCCCCATCTGTCTGCCATGAAGTCATGGGACTGGTATGCCATGATCTTAGTTTTCTGAATGTTGAGCTTTAAGCCAACTTTTTCACTCTCCTTTTTCACTTTCATCAAGAGGCTCTTTAGTTCTTCTTCACTTTCTGTCATAAGGGTGGTGTCATCTGCATATCTGAGGTTATTCATATTTCTCCTGGCAATCTTGATTCCAGCTTGTGCTTCATCCAGCCCAGCGTTTCTCATGATGTACTGTGCATATAAGTTAAATAAGCAGGGTGACAATATACAGCCTTGACATACTCCTTTTCCTATTTGGAACCAGTCTGTTGTTCCATGTCCAGAGCTACCATATAATCCAGCAATTCCACATTTGGGTATATAATTATAGGAAATGAAATCACTATTCCAAAGAGATATCTGCACTTCCTTATTCACTGAAGCATTATTTCTAATAGTCAATGCATGGAAACAACCTAAATGTTATTGACAGCTGGATGGACAGAGAAAATGTGTGTGTATATATACATATATATGTATATACACATGTATCATGGAGTAGTATTGTGTCAAAAAATGAAAGTAAATCTTTCTATTTGTGACAAGATGAATGGACCTTGAGGGCATTATGCTAAGTAGTGAAATAAGTCAGGCAGAGAAAAACAAATATCATATGAGCTTGCTTATATGTAGAATCGAAAAAAGACCAATGACAACAAATTTACAGAAACAAAGAACATATTGGTGGTTGCCAGAGGTGGGAGATGAGGGGTGAGGAAATGGGTGAAGGGTAGTCAAAAGGCACAAACTCCTTGAGTGAGATAAGTAAGTTCTGGGTATGCAGAGTGCAATATAGTGATTAGTTATTACCATTGCTTTGTATATTTGAAAGTTGCTAAGAGAGTGAATCTTAAAAGTTCTCATCACAAGAAAAATAGCTATAAATACGTAAGGTGATGGATATTTACTAGACTTGTGATAATCATTTGACAGTGAACACATCAGATAATTATGTTATACATCTTAAATAAGGTGTTATGTGTAAATTATTAAAACTAGAATAAAAAAATAATATCAGTCTAGTTTTCAACCCTTTCAAAAAAAAAGTCTTGAGAAATTAGAAAGGAACTAATAAACATAAAAAACCTATAGTATTTGTCATACTTAGTAGTGAAAGGTTAAAGGCTTTCCTCTTGAATTTGGAGAAAATGTGTACAGGAGTTCCTACTCTATTCAATAAGGCAATAAAAAGAAATAAAATATGTAAGAGTTGAAAGAAGAAGTAAACCTTTTATTAAATGCAGATGCTATACTTTTATAAACAGAAAATCTTTAGAAAATACATACAGATAAATTTTAGGATCGATAAAGAAGGTTAGCAAAGTCATGTCATACAAGGTCTATATACAAAAGTGTTTCTATGATAACAGAAAAGCAAAAACAAATGAAAGACACAAAAGAAAAGGAAATAGCTACCACTCCAGTACTCTTGCCTGGAGAATCCCATGGGCGGAGGAGCCTGGTGGGCTAGGCGCCCATGGGGTCGCTAAGAGTCGGACACGACTGAGCGACTTCACTTTCACTTTTCACTTTCATGCATTGGAGAAGGAAATGGCAACCCACTCCAGGGTTCTTGCCTGGAGAATCCCAGGGACAGGGGAGCCTGGTGGGCTGCCGTCTATGGGGTCGCACAGAGTCAGACATGACTGAAGCGACTTAGCAGCAGCTGCAGCAGACACAAATAAATACATATTATAGAATCCCAGTTTGTTAATAGTTCAAAAAGCAAAAATGCCCAAAGTGTATTATCAGAAGTCATGGTAATTACTTTTAGGAAGGCTGCAGGGGCACGACAGGTCCTTATAGAGAGCTGACAACACTGTTTCTTGGTCTACATGGTAGTCACACAGATGTTCACTTCATGATATAATTGAGTTGTACCTTTGTTATTTTCACTTCACATATGTTAAAATTAAACAAAAAACCCAGATGAGTCAATTTAATAAGCAATGGTATCTATAAATATATGTATTATAATTTTGGTTTCAGAAACAGGAAATGATTTGAATGTAACTGGAAGAAAACAAACAAGAATTAATTTATAATCACAGAATTCCACCATCATATTGTGTCCAAAAAAAAAAAAAAAAAACCCAACATAACAGCAACAACCAGGACACAGTAATGCAAGAATTTATAAACCTAGTGTGGACACAGAAGTCGACAGTGCCAGCTGGTGTGACATTACAAGATGGTGACATAGGTCTTTCCTGACTTTGCAACTATTCACAGACAAGACACCACTGAGAGAATTCTAGAATGTGGGAGTGAGTTTGAAATACCCGCTGCAACACAGAGACCAGAGCACACTCCATGAGGAGGGTGAGAGGAATGACGACCAGCTAGACACAGTAGCTCCAGGCCATTGTAGCACCAGGCTGAGAGGTCTTCCCTGAGCCTACATTTCCTCTGCTGGAAAGAGAGACACTGGGGTGACATATGGCACCTCGGTTGTTCTGTAGGAGCCCCTACTCTGGTTTTGCCCTACAGGGACTCTGCTGGGCTTTCAGCAACATCATTCAGATCTTGGCAGGCCACGTTCCTACCTGCAGAGCCCAGGGGTAGCCCCAACCACTGGGTTTGCTCATCTGTAGAACCAAGTCAGCAGCGTAGTCTGATCAGGGAACTCAGTGGGTTCCAACCCTGCCTGATTTCAGTCTTCAATGAAGATTTGCTGGCCCTAAAGCATGGTCTGCTCCTGCTCAGGCAGAATTGCTGAGTCACAGCTAAACCCATTGTAGAGTAAGCATGCCTTCAGGCCCCGGTTGACTAGAAAGACTATTTGGGAAAACTTGGCAACTGCCAGAAGTGGGTTGGAGGACTCTCTACCTAGGCAGGAGAGCTAAGTCCTAGCCTTGTCTGCTACAAAACTCGGCTCCATGTGACATGAGGGCTGCAGAGAACGGATAAGCCAGCGATGCTTGAGCTGAGAGGAGGGCAGGCAGAGCTGATCACCCACAAACAAAGCCAGTATCAAGCATGGAGGTTTCACCTGCTACACCCAGATGTAGCTTCCCTGGTGGCTCATGGTAAGGAATCCACCTACAATGCAGGAGACCTAGGGTTCAGTCCCTGGGTTGGGAAGATCCCCTGGAGAAGAGAATGGCAACCCACTCCAGTATTCTTGCCTGGAGAATCCCATGGACAGCGGGGTTGCAAAGAGTCGGATGCAACCGAGCGATGAACACTTTCGTGCTACACCCAGGTCAGGGAGTTAATTCACAGCCCCACCTACTGTGGAGGATGGTGCCTAGTGCTATTTGACAGGAAGGGCTCCATGAAAATGCCTACAAGCTGCTATATAACCCAGCAACGCTTGAGCTGAGAGATAGGAAGGCAGAGGTGATTGCCCCCAGAGCCAAGCCAGAGGACCTGTTCAGCCAAAAACCTTGGGGGAAGGATCATCTTGGGTCAAGAGCACAGAGAGCCTGAGTAGCTATGGAGCTGCTTTTCTTGTGCTCAGACAGGGAAACTGATTCATAGCCCCATCTGTTGCTGAATACGAACTTCAGCTCACCTGGCCAGGGAAGTCTGCCCAGGGCGCACGGGTGCCTAAAACAGTGGACAAGCAGCGCAGCTTGCGGCTTTCCCTGTCTGCAGAGCAGAACTAGTGACCTCACCTGACCGGGATACTCAGTGTGTGCTCCTGTAGGGCTCTGGGGCTCATCCTCCCACCCCACCAGGACAGGAAAGCTGATTCATTGCCCCACCTACTGCTGATTATAGTACCCAGTTCTGGCCACCCAGTAAGTCAGATGAGAGAATTCAGGCAACTTGGCAGGGAACCAAGCCAGAAGTTCTATACAGTTGTTCATAGCAAGTGGCACCTTCCATCCCTGATCTCAGAGCTTGAACAGTTTCCTCACAAAAATAGACCCTAACGGCAGGCCCCATGTGCCCAAGGATGTTAGCCAGAAAACACTTCCAGATACCCAAACTGAATTGACTGGTGAAGAACTATCGCTATCAAAGCAAACCTGCAAAGCCTGAAGGAAGAGACTACTTAAGTGTCAGATACCATATAAGGAATAAAAGAGCATGAAACATCAGATAAATATGACACCACCAAGGTAACTAACAAACTTCTAGTAACTGACTCTAAAGATGTGCAGATCTATGAACTGCCAGAAAAAGAATTCAGAATAATCCTTTTAAAGAAGTTTAGTGAACTATAAGAACACACACAGAAGAAATTAGGAAAATAATGCATGAACAAAACAAGTCATCCAACAACAACAACAAAATAGAATCTATAAGAACAAAGAAATCCTGGAGTTAAAAGTACAATAATGGAACTGAAGAATTCAAACAGGGAGCTTCAAAGCAGAGTCGGCCATGTATTAATCGAAGAAAGAATCAGCAATGTATAGCACTTGAAATTATTCAGACAGAGGAACAAAAACTAAACAGAAAGAAAAGTGGAGAAAGCCTACAGTACTTGAGGGACAGACTTAAAAGAAATGATATTTGCATTATGGAAGTTCCAGAAGGAGAATAGAAAGGGACAGAAAGAATATTTAAAGCAGTAATGGCTGGAAACTTCACAGACATGAGAAGAGAAACAGATATCTAGATCCAAGAGGCCCAAAGGACCCCATAGGTTGCACCAGGATAAGGCTGTCAAAAGTCAAAGAATTTTGAAAGAAGCAAGAGAGAAGTTACATACAAGGGAACCACCGTGCAACCGTTAGAGGATTTGTCACCATAAACATTCATGAGAGAATGGGGTCATATATTAAAATAATGAAAGAAAAAACATTAAAGGCAGAATAAAGCAGTACCTTGAGACAAATGAAAATGGAAACTCCACATACCAAAATGTATGGGATGCAAACACGTTTCTAGGAGGGAAGTTTATAGAAATAAATGCCCTGTGTGGAATCTAAAAGGAGGGATAGGTACTGATGAAACTATTTGCAGGGCAGCATTGGAGATGCAGACATAGAGAACAGATGTCTGGACACAGTGTGGGAAGGAGAGGGTGGGACGGATTGAGAGGGAAGCATGGAAACATACACACGACCATACGTAAAATAGAGAGCCGGCGGGAAGTGGATGTGTGACGCAGGGAGCTCAGCCCAGTGCTCTGTGACAACCCAGAGGGGTGGGCGGTGGGAAGGAGGTTCAAGAGGGAGGGGACATATGTATACCTGTGGCTTACTCATGCTGATGTACGGCAGAAACCAGCACAATACTATAAAGCAACTATCCTCCAATAAAAAAAAAAAAAAAGAAAGAAACAAAGATCCCAAATAAACAACTTAGTTCTATGCCTTAAAGAATGAGAGAAAGAAAAAATTCAGCCCGAACTTAGTACGAGGAAATAATATTAGAACAGAAATAAATGATATAGAGAACAGAAAAACAAAAATTAACCAAACCGAGAGTTGGCTTTTTGAGACCTAACAAAAATTTGGACATTTTTAGCTAGACTAATCTAGGGGAAAAGGAGTGAGGATCCAAATAAACAATGCTATAAATGAAAAAGGAGACATTATAGATACCACAGAAATGCAAAGGATATGAGGCTATGATAAAACTCTTACACCAACAACATTGTGTATGTACACACACACACAATGCAATACTACCCAGTCGTAAAAAGAACACAATGTTTTCACTTGCAGCGACATGGATGGACTCGGAGGACGTCATACTAAGTGACAAAAATCAGAAGAGAAAGATGAATACTGTACGGTATCACTTATACGTGGAATCTAACGAATCCAACAAACCAGTGACTATAAGAAGAAGGAAGCAGACACAGATGCAGAGAACAAACTAGAGGTCACCAGTGAGGAGGAGGGCGCTATGGGGGTGGGAGAGTGGGTGGCACAAACTGCTGGGTGTAAGACAGGCTCAAGGAAATTATTGCACAATACAGGAAATATAGCCAATGTTTTATAATGAGTATAAATGGAAAGTAACCTTCAAACACTGTATGAAAAAATTTAATTAAAATTAGTTCACAGAAAAATTAATAAAATGTGTTATCACCCAAAGATAGCAATAATTATCCAAAACCCAAGTTCAGAGTTGTGGGATTTTGTGATCTAACTGATAAAGAATTCAAAATGATGGTCTGGAAGAAACTCAATGAACTACAAGAAAACTCAGATAATTCAATGAAATCAGGAAAAACATACATGAACAAAATGAGGTATTTACCAAAGAGATGGGAATCATAAAAACAGAGATTCTAAACAGGAATTCAATGAACTAAATGAAAAATGCGGTAGAGAAAAACTGCAGTGGAGTAGAGCAAATGGAAGATAGAATAAGTGAACTAAAGAAAAGGAATTTTAAAATAACCCAGTCAGAATAGAACAAAGAAAAAAAATGAGAAAGTAAAAAAAGCATACATGATCTAAAAAATTCCATCAAAACCCCATAAATATTAGAATAATAGGGTTTCCACAAGGAAAGGAGCAGGAGAGAGGGGCAGAAACTTTCTTTAAAGCTCAGAAATAATAGCTCAGAATTTCCCAAACATGAGGAAAGACTTGGACATCCAAGTTCACTAGGCTAGTGGCTCACCTTATTATCTCCATGCAAAAAGAGTTTCCCCAAGAAACTTTTTTATGGTGAAACTGTCAAAAATCAAAGAAAGTTAGAATTTTAAAAGCAGTCAGGGAAAAAAAAAGATTATAACCTACAAAGGAGCCCCATTAGGCTAACCACAGATTTTTTTAAACAGAAACCATAGAGGACAGGAAAGGATCAAATAACATACTCAAAGTGTTGAAGGAAAAAAATTGCCAGTCCAGAATACTCTACCTGGCTAAATTACCTTCCAGATATGAAGGGGAAATAGAAACTCTCTCAAAGAAAAGCTGAGGGAGCCTGTCATCACTAGACCTGCCTTGCAAAAAATTTTGCCTTGCAAAAAATATTTCATTTCAGGCTGAAATGAAAAGAAGCTAATTAGTGACATGAAAAAGATGAAAGTAGACAACACACTGGTAAATACACAGACTTAGAAAACTCTAATTCTGTAACAAGATGGTGTGTTAACCACTTATCCATAGTACAAAGATTCCAGGAGAAGAGTGTTAAAAATAATTATAGCTACTAAATTTGTTAATGAATATACAGTATAACAAGCAGTAAAGAATGACATCAAAAAGATAAAAGCTGAGGAGTAAAAATGTGAGGTGTTGGTAGGCAATAAAAATTAGGTTTCTATCTGCTTAAAATAGACTGCATCATTTGAGATATTCTAAGTAAGCCTCTTGGCAACCACAAAGCAAAAACCTAGAGTAGATTCACAACAGAGTTTTAAAAATTCTTCTAAAGGCGATGAGAGTGTCATCAGCAAGATGGAAGGCAAGGAGGTCCCGATACCGATCTCCCCGTCTCACACACACACACAACAGGAGCAGTATATAAGTAACTACAAACGGAGGTGAACAGGGAAACCTCTGGACTACAAAGAACCAGCAGACTCCCTGTGGATTCAAAAACCAAGGACGGCAGCACAGAAAAGTACAGAACATACTTGGCTTGTGTCATCCCATACCCTAGTCAAGAGCAGCTCAGCACCAGGAGGGATCCCCTGGGGGAAGCTCACCACAGGGGGAGGAGAGTAGGCGAACCCCAGCAAGCCCCACGTAGACATCTGCAGCCTTTGCTGCAGGGATCTCCCACCATCCTCGCTGACACTGACCCCAGCTGACTGAGCAGCCACCGAGTGCCTTCTTCCGCACCAAATCCCAGAAGCTGGAGCTGCTGCTGAGATGAGATCCGCCCTGGGGGATCTCAGGAGGGCCCTGGTTTCTGCTGTGTCCCTGGTTTTAGGTGTCACACGCAGCACCTCCCCATAGATGACAGCAGAGCTGGCGCTGCCCACCCCGTGAGGTCTGTGATTGTCACTTGGGTTAACCAGTTAACTATTTTCTTAGTCACTGTTTCACAGGGCCCTGGGATCCTATAGGACCAAATCTTTTGAAATCTTTTGATATTGTTGACAAACTTCTCACCACCCCTCCACCCAATCCAATTCTACACAAAGTCTTTTTGACCTCAAATTAATTTTAGGAATTTTCAGAGGGTCCTTAGAACATTTCAAAAGATTTGTTCTCTCTCCTTCTAAAACGATGTTGCCCTAAAGTAGAGCTTATTTGGTATGTTAAATCACGTAGGAAGCATTATCAAATAAATAGTGCAAAACTTTTCTTAGATTATACTTATATTTTTATTATAAGTATTCCAGAAATTGTATGGAATTCCTAGAAATCTGATGTGTCCTGATATGTTATCATTTGTAATTATAGTTACTATCTTGAAGTGTTATGTAGCACAGAAATAATCAAATTCTTTATTAATTGCAACCCTCATTAGATTTTTAACTATGGCCCTTTTAAAGTCTTGTCATTTACAGTTAATATTTTACTCTAACAATTTTACAAGTGTCCCTACAAAAGTGCTTTATCTTTAGGTATTCATGGAGGATTCTAACAAGTACTCTACAATACAGGTTTCTGATAACTTTTCAGACATTACCACTGAACTAAATAACAATTTACAGAATCCTAATGGAGAGACTGATGGCTTTGTAAAACTTCTAGCAAAAGATCAAGACTAACAAGCATTAATTACATGGGACTACATGAACTGAGAAAGATGATTATAATTTATTACGACTTTCTAACTTAAAGTACTGCTGTTTTTTAAACGTGTTTATGTTTTCCAGATCTAAGAAAACTTTTTCTTAAGTGATATGATTTACAGCAATTTGATGAAATGTAACTTTGTAAACAAAGATGAAACATTTACTTTTCCCTCTGCCTAATCCCTCCAGCATTCAGAAACTCTCAGTGAATATTATTTTCATGGCAATACAATTGTCTGCATGAGTTCAATAAGAATCTGTTCTTCTTGTAAGATGCTTGCTCCTTGGGAGAAAAGCTATGACAAACTTAGACAGCATATTAAAAAGCAGAGACATCATTTTGCTGACAAAGGTCCCTAGAGTCAAAGCTATGGCTTTTCCAGTAGTCATGTACAGATGTGAGAGTTGGACGATAAAGAAGGCTGAGCACAGAAGACTTGATGCTTTTGAACTGAGGTGCTGCAGAAAAGCCTTGACAGTCCCTTGAACTGCAAGGAGATCAAACCAGTCAATCCTAAAGAAAATCAGTCCTGAATATTCATTGGAAGGACTGATGTTGAAGCTAAAGCTCCAATACTTTGGCCACCTGATATAAAGGGCTGATTCATTGGAAAAGACCCTGATGCTGGGAAAGATTGAAGGCAGGAGGAGAAGGGGATGACAGAGGATGAGATGGTTGGATGACATCACTGACTCGATGGACATGAGTGTGAGCAAGACCTGGGAGTTGGTGGTGGACAGGGAAGCCTGGCATGCTGCAGTCCACAGGGTTGCAAAGAGTCAGACACGACTAAGCAACTGAACTGAACTGAAGGAAAAGGACCTAGAAAAAAAAATACAAACGGGAAAGGGCCAGCCCACACATGGCAGCCAAATACCTAAAGACTATTGTCTGCCAGAAGATTTACATGAATCAACAGAGCTTTCCTGACATTGATTAGAGAGGTGAAAACTGGACCTCGGAGGAAAGATTAAGTGGATTATTGTATCTAGGGAAGAAATGGTGAGGAAATGGCATAATAATAGTCTTCAGTTACCCAAGGAGATAAGTCTTCATTTCCACCAACCACAGGAAAGATAGAAAATAAAAAAGTGAAATAAATCTATGCTGAAGCAGGAGGCATTGAGATTGCCAATAAGAAAACCTAATTTCATCCATACCCTGGTGATTCTCAACCTGTTTGGGCTTGTCATTCCTTGTTTTTGTTTGTTTTTGCAACAGAGTTTTGAAAATCACCCAAGGGGAGAAAAGACTGGGTGACATATGTACACACACATTAAAATTAATGGGAATTGAAATTAATTTTGTTGCTAGTGACCCAGCCAGGGTTTTACCGCCACAATCTGGCCGACGGGGCAGGCAGGCTTGGTGGGGGAAGGACATCTGAGATAAGGGTGTCCTACCACGTTCTGTGAGTAAGCTGAAACATTCAGACTGGGGCTTTCAGGAACTAAAATTGAGTTTATGGAGCCAATAAAGCCCTTGGGGAAAAAGCCTGGTATGTTGCTTACAGGGTTTCTAAGAGCCTTGGCATGTAAGGAAGGTTACTTTTTGTTAGGTACAAGAACCTCAGGATATTTGGAGGGCCTTGAGGAGAGAGACTTAATGCAGGGGAAGTCTTTTTACCCACAAGAGGCTTTTACAAGTTCAATCTGCAGTTCCTTATGAGAAGTTCCAGGAAAGCAAATTAAAATATGGTCAGCTGCTATATTTGATGTGCTTATGTAAATAATCAAGCCAAGTTTAATAAAACTCGATTGAATAAAACTTGATTGAATTTGCAAGCAAATTAATCTTACTGTGGTTTATCTTTGATAGAAATGGGAGAGACTGTAGAGAAAAATGATGTTTCAGTAATATACCTTTATGGATATTGAATTCTAGATCCCTGGTGGTTCAGATGGTAAAGAATCTGCCTGCAATGTGGGAGACCCAGGTTCAATCCCTGGGTAGGGAAGATCTCCTGGAGAAGGGAATGGCTACCCACTCCAGTATTCTTGCCTGGAGAATTCCATGGAGAGAGGAGTCTGGCAGGCTACAGTCTGTGGGGTTTCAAAGATTCAAACACAACTGAGCAACTAACATTTTCACTTTCTATTAATCATCTTTGAGGTTTTGTTTTTCTACCTGTAAACTGGACTAGAACCTGAATTCTAGTTTCCTTGAAATTTGGCTACAACTCTCCAAACTAATATTTCCAATTTTTCTTCTACCCTTTAGATTTGAAATCATTAAGTACTAAAACTTCCCTTTTTCTAAAGTTATGCAAACTAAAGTTGGACAACTTGATAGAAACTTCAGAGAAATCACCACAACTCACGTACAGACAATCTTCATACGGGTTGCTGTGTGGGCTATTCAGAAGACCAACTGCAAGGGATTCAACTGCAAACCAGGAAAACCTATCAAGTCCTCACTGCCTGTCCTCACTCTGGGGAATGCTTTGAGTCCAATATCTGGTAATTTTCTCTACTGTCCAACCCCTGGATCTCAGAAACTGGTTTATAGTTTGCTGTAATCATTAACCATTGATTTTCTGTTGTTTCCACCTAAGTGCCCAGGTGGCGCTAGTAAAGAACCCGCCTGCCAGTACAGGAGACATAAGGGGCACAGGTTCCATCCCTGGGTCAGGAAGATCTCCTGGAGGAGGGCATGGCAAACCACTCCAGTATTCTTGCCTGGAGAATCCCATGGACAAAGGAGCCTGGAGGCTACAGTTCCATAGGGTCACAAAGAATTGGACACAAGTGAAGCTACTGAGCACACAGTATGCACAGCTTATTAAATACCTGATTCTTTAAGATTTTTTTTTTTTTTTTGATGCAGACCATTTTTAAAGTCTTTATTTGATTTGTTACAATATTGTTTCTGTTTCATGTTTTGGTTTTTTGGCTGTGAGGCATGTGGATCTTAGCTCCCCAACCAGAGCTCAAACCTACATCCCCTGCATTCCAAGATGAAGTCTTAACCACTGGGCCACCAGGGAAGTCCTGATACCTGATTTCTTGCACAATACAGGCCTAACTTTGGTAATGATGCCCAGCTGCATCATTACCTCATAGAATGAGACATTCTTATTTAACTGAACTGACCTATTTTTAAGACGAAGAAATTAAATGAAATAACTGAGCAATATACCACCTCAGCTTCTAACATGTGAAGCTCCCAGAGGAGGGAACTGATGGGGTTCAAGGATGAGCTGCTCCAAATATGCCAAAGTAGCATATTGTTTTGAATAAAAGTTACTTGAGAAACAACCAGTACAAAAAGAACACTCTGACTCTTCTTTGCTCCCTTGAAAACAGTAAACTCCCATGGGAAGTTTTCCTCCCTATGCCAGGGGGATGGAGGGCATCCTAGTCCCCAGAGATAGAGAAATTGAGAAGGTTAAAGAAACAAACTTTGCTACTTCTGCATTAGCTTGTTATTCCAAGCAATAACCCCTTGGTTTTGTCAAAACTTTACAAATAATTGGTTCTTTGTCTAAAATGGTGTATAAACATCCTGCTTCAGTTACTTTTTTGGTTCCATATCTATGGAACCTCCATAAGTATGAAATTAATTTTTTTAAATTTAATAACATAATATGTCTTATGTTAATTTTCTTTAAAACAGCCAAAACAACTAGAAGGGTAGAGAAAAATGTTCTCTCCCCTACAAAATATACATGGAACATTCTTCAGAATAGATCACATGGTAAGCCACAAAACAAGTCTCAATACATTTAAGAATGCTGAAATCATATTAAGCATCTTTTCTAATCACAATGGCATGATGATTGAAGTCAATAAAGGCCATATATGACAAACCCACAGCTAACATCATACTCAATAACAAAAGGTGAAAGCTTTCTAAGATCAGAAACAAAACAAGGGTACCCACTTTTGTTGCTTTTATTAAACAGAGTATTTCGGGTCCCAGTTGTATCAGTTACAAGGAAAAATAAATAAAAGGCAACAAAATTGGAAAGAAAGAAGTAAAACTGTCACTATTTGCAGATGACATGATGCCACACGTCACATGTATAGGAAACCCTAACAACTCCACCAAAACACTATTAGAATAAATGAATTCAGTAGAGTTGCAAGATACAAAATACACAGAAACTGACACATTTATATATATTAATAACAAGCTACCAGAAAAAAAAACTCAAGAAAACAGTTGCACTTATAATTTCATTAAAAAGAAAAAAATACCTAAGAATAAATTTACCAAGGAGGTGATAGACATGTACCCTGAAAACAATAAGATGTTAATCAATGAAGATAAAGATGACATAAATGTTGGAAAGATACACCATGCTCAGGCATTGGAAGAATATTGTTAAAATCCATACTATTCAAAGCATTATATAAATTCAATGCAGCTCCTATCAAAATACCCAGAGCATTTTTTTCACGGAACTAGAATAATCTTAAAATTTGCATGGAACCACAAAAGACCCCAAATAGCCAAAACAATTCCGAGAAAGAACAAAACTGGAAATGCCATGCTTCCTGACTTCAAACTATGCAACGTTGTTGTAATGCAATCCATGTGAAAATTCCAATAGCATTTTTCACAGAAACAGAACAAACAACCCCCAAATTTGTATGGAGTCACAAAAGACTCCAGGCAACTAAAGAAGTCTTGAGAAAGAAGAACAAGTCACACCTTCTGATTTCACACTATGGGTGTTAGTTGCTTAGTCATGTCTGACTCTCTGTGACCCCGTGGACTGTTGTCCACCAGACTCCTCTGTCCATGGAATTCTTCAGGCAAGAATATTGGAGTGGGTTGCCATTCCCTTCTCGAGGGGATCTTCCTGACCCAGGGATCGAACCCAGGTCTCCTACATTGCAGACAGATCCTTTACCATCTGAGCTACTTGGGAGGCCCGATTTCACACTATATTCCAAAGCTATCCTCTATAAGACAGTAGAGTATTGGTGTGAAAGTATGCACATAGAACAATGCAACAGAACAGAGAACTGAGAAATAAGCCCACACATATGTGATCAATTAGTTTACAGCAAATGAGCCAAGAGTATACAACGGGGAATATAAAATGTAAAAAATGGGGAATATACAAATATACAATGGGGAATATACAAAGAATATACAGAAGATAGTCTTTTTAGTAAACTGTACTGGGAAAACTGGACAGCTACATGCAAAAGAATGAATCTGGACCACTATCTTACACCATACACAAAAATCAACTCAAAATGGATGAAGACTTGAATGTTAGACCTGAAACCATAAAACTCCCAGAAGAAAACATGGGGGTGAACTTGACATTGTATTGTCTTGTATGGTATTTTGGATTTGACATGAAAAGAAAAGGTAGCAGAAGCAAAATAAACAAGTGGGACTCCATCAAACTAGAAAACTTCTGTACAGCAAAGGAAACTCTCCAAAAAGGGAAAAAACTCAACCCATGGAATGGGAAAACATTTACAAATCATATCTGACAAAATGTTAATATCAAAATACTTTTTAAAACTTACATCACTTAGGGGAAAAAATGAGCAGTGGATCTGAACAGACATTTCCCCAAAGGCATATAAATGACCAACGGTTGTAACAAAAGGTGCTCAAAATCACTAACCAACAGGGAAGTGCAAGTCAAAACCATACTGAGATACACTTCATACCTGTTAGAACGGTTCTTATTCAAAAAGACAAGAAATAAGTGTTGGCTAAGATGTGGAAAAAAGGGAACCCTTGCGCATGCTTGTTGGGAATGTAAATTGGTGAAGCCACTATGAAAAACAATATGAAGTTTCCTCAAAAAAATTGAAAAATTGAACTCTTAATAGCATGTGATCTAGCAATTCCACTTCTGGGCATTTATCTGAAGGAAACAAAATCACTGTCTTGCATTCTCATGCTCATAGCAGCCTTATTCACAATAACCACAACATAGAAATAATCTGCCCATCAACAGAGGCGTGGATAAAGACAATGTGGTGTATATGTACAATGAATGGCATTCAGCCACAAAAAGAAGATAATCCTGCCATTTGTATCAACATGGATGGACTGTGAGGGTATTATGCTAAGTGAAATAGATCAGAGAAAGACAATACCATATGATCTCACCTATATATGAATCTAAAAAAGAAAAAAAAATCAGAATTAAAAAAAAACACAAAAAACCATGAAGTCAAATATATAGAGCAGATTGGCCGTTGACTATAAGTAGGTTATATGGGTTTGGGGAAATCTGTAGGTGCAAACTTCCAGTTATAAAAGAAATAAGTTATGGAGATATCATATACAGCATGGTGACTACAATTAAATGCACCATATTGTGTGTCTGAAAGTTGCTAAGACTGTAGACTCCCAAAGTTCTCACAGCAAGAATAAAAATTTCTAACTACATGTGATGATGTTAACTTCCTGTAATCATTTTGTAACATTGAATCACTATGTTGTACATCTGAAACTAATATATTACATGTCAATTATATGTTAATTAAAAGATAAAGTAAAGAAGGTATACAATGGAAAGAGCAAATGAATTTCCAGCTTCTGACATAAAGAAATAGATTACAGAGCAGGAGAGTAAATAGCTTATTGTTCTCAGCTTTCTAGGTAACTTGACTCTTTCCCTCCCATATATCAAGGGGTCTGGCCATCCCAAGACTGAAACTTGTAAGCAAAAGGAGGATGCTGCAGGGAAAGTAGAAGGAAGACAATTTTCTCCAGCCCTGGATGATGGTGGGAAGGAAACTTAAGGGAGATAAAAGGAGGCAATTAAGACTCTGACCACTTTGTCCTGATGTCCGTGGATCAGGGCCCTGGGATGGAGAGATGTGTTTTATAAGCACGGGTAAAAGGCAGAAACAGGTCCTTGTCCTGACTCCTGGTTCAGGGCTCTGGGAAGGGAATCTCCTCTCAGTTAGCCCTGACCCAGCCAGGATACATCTGCAGCATCACAAAAGTGGGTACAGTCAGACCAAGGGAGGCCTGAAGTTTGCTTCCTGATCTCCGAGTTTCCACATGGGATGGACACTGGATGGAGCTCCAGTGGGCCTGCTTTGGGAGTTTCCCCAGGAAGGGTCCAATGACTCAGCTGCAGAGGCTAGGGTGGGCCATCAGGCCTGCAGACTGGATGGAGACCTCGGCGGAGACCTGGGGTCTGAGGCCCATGAAATTTTAGGTAAATCCAATTTGGGCAGGAAGGAGCTCTGGTTCTGGGATAGCTGAGAAAGAGATCAGCAGCCTGTGAAGCTGGCTCAAGATCTGGCAGGAAAAGGAGATAGGGCCCCATTCTCAGAAGATCTGACTCTTCCCTGTACCATCACACACAGTCCTCAGATCACACACCTGGGTATCACCTGGGGAAGAGAAGTGGGCAAAGGAAGTTTACTTAGTAAGGATTCTCCAGAGAAGCAGAACCGATAAGAGATATTTCTACACACATCCATCCTCCCACCCACCCACCCATGGAATTTGCTCCCATGATTATGGAGGCTGAGAAGCCCCAAGGTCTACAGCTGGCAAACTGAAGACCCAGGAGAGACCATGGTATAATTATAGTCTGAAAGCAGATGCAGACTGATGCTCTGCTCAAAGACAGCAGAGAGAGAGAGAGAGTGAATTTTCTGTTCTTCAGCCTTTATGTTCTTGTCGGGCCTTCATCAGATTGGATGAAGCCCACCCACTGGGGAGGGCAACCTACTTTGCTCAGTCTACCGTGTAAGATGTTAACCTCATCTAGAAACACCCTCACAGACACACCCACAATAACATTTGGCCAAATATCTGGGCCCCTGTGGCCCCATCAAGTTGACGCATGAAATTATCACAGGGAGCCTTCTAGAAACAGAAGTTTATCTAAAAGAGTATGAGCTGAAAGGACTGTTTACATGATCAGACTGGACTAAATTTAACTAAGATTAGAGACACTGATTTTTTTTCTTTTTATCCCACTAGCTACTAAATGGGAGATTATGAGAAGGAATAGATGAGCTCCAAGGGAAAATAAAAATCACATTTTCTCTGCATATTCAGCCACAGATAATGATATACTATGTCAGATCACACTGTTTTACTATTGTGTAATCTGTTTCTTTTGTACATACATACATCCTGGACAGCTTTCTGGATGAATAAATCTGGATCTCCCTAAAAGTCATGTTTAATATTTGCTGAAGGCAATGGCACCCCACTCCAGTACTCTTGCCTGGAAAATCCCATGGATGGAGGAGCCTGGTAGGCTACAGTCCATGGGGTCGCTAAGAGTCGGACACGACTGAGCGACTTCACTTTCACTTTCCTGCATTGGAGAAGGAAATGGCAACCCACTCCAGTGTTCTTGCCTGGAGAATCCCAGGGACGGGGGAGCCTGGTGGGCTACCGTCTATGGGGTCACACAGAGTCGGACACGACTGAAGTGACTTAGCTAGCGTAGCGTAGTATTTTATTGTCTAAAAAAGATCCCAATTGAAATACTCAGACTCCTGTTGATGGCTATTTAGGTTGTTTCTAATTTTTACTCTTATAATAAATGCTGCGATAAACAAGGAGAGTTTAAATGTACAGTTAACCCCCCTCCCCACCAGAGAAAAATAATTCATATTTATTCTTTTTACATCGGGGTATGGGAAGAAAAAAAGGAGAATAGGAGTTTGACAAGGAGCCCGTGGATGGCCGGGGGATGCCCAGGGATGGGCCCTGTGTGGGCCCAGTTGCTTGTCCCTTCCCAATCGTGACCACACGGGAGAGATAACGGACCACAGGGTGGTAATGGCTCCTGCCATGCTCACGCTTTCCACCCTGTGCTTGCCATAGCAGACTCACAGGGCTCTCCCGGGACCAAGAGAGGGGAAGAGGGTACAGCAGGGTGGGAAGGAGCCTTCCTGCCGAGATAATGAATCAGTGGAGGCAGGAGAAGCCGGACCACCTGAAGGCTGGCCAGCAGCTCTATCTGCGCGGTCCAGAGCGCGGGCTGCTGTGGGCCAGCTCTGTTTATCAGGAGCCGCTTGCTCCCGATTGCAGGCTACTGCATGGCTTCAATTAGACTTTTTGACTGATGGCCAGTTTAATGAGCCTATTTACAGAGGGTCATTCAACATGGCAATTACACCTATAAATCTATTTGCAGCAGGACTCGAATAACCTTCTGCACACAGCCCTGTATAAAACTGCTGTCTGATTAATTAACATTAATTTCCCCGCCGTATGGAAGCAGCTGCAGTTGGCGTGAACGCTTCCAGCTCCTCTCTGCAGGCCCTGGGCGAATGGCAGGGGTTCTCTGGGTTGGGGGGGGGGGCACGTCACGGGGCTGGGAGGGTGGGCGAGAACCCAAGAAGTAGTTGCTATTCCAAAGAAGCGCTTCGTGTTTCTTCCGTCCCTCTGTTCTTTCTCTGGTCCTGTTTGATTGATGTTTCAGGGCAGTGTCATATATAGGGGCCAAAATTCAATTAATTGGATATGAAATATTTATAACCCTGCTGTATGTGTCTATCAGAGAAGAGCCCTTTAATAGATCTTCTCATTAGTATGAGCTGGTGACTCATTTCTCTGCTTTCACAGTCATTCGGAATTAAAATCCAATTAATCTAATATCCCTGTGAATGTTATTAAATTATTGGAAAAACTGCACTGAGGAGATAGGGTGAGGGGAACAAGCCAGCCTCATGGGTACTCATTTCCTCTCTGCAAAGCACACAATGTTCGGTGGGAGGTGGTTACCAGCTTCCCCCCCTCCTCCTGTGGGCTCTTCTAGCTTCGGGTTATGTCCACACTTGGCAAATAAAGCACAGGACTTTGAATCAGGGGCTCTCAGCTGCCAGTGCTGATACTGCCAAAGCTCACAACACAACCGTCACCACCAAACCCAGAAAGCTGGACGCTGAAACCACCAAAGCATTTGCCAGACTGTAATGAAGTGAAAAGGTAAGATGGGCACTGCCTTAAAGCAGCTCTCAATGAACTTCATAAGGCAGAGGCAGTATTAAGAACGAAGGCTGAATGGGAAGCTCCCAGGCTCCAGTGAATTTCTAGAATGTTGTGGTTTATGAATTCTCAATCTGGGTGCCCTATTTAAAAAAAAAGTCAGCACATGAGACCATCTGTACCATTTTTCTAGATTTTACATATGTGTGTTAGTATACAGTATTTCTTTCTGACTTGCTTCTCTCTGTAGGACACTCCTTAGGCCTACTCATGCCTCTACAAACGACCCAATTTCATTTCTTTTTATTTTAGATGATCTTATTTGCAAAGCAGAAAGAGACACCGACATTGAGAACAAAAATATGGACACCAAGGGGGAACGTGGGGGTGGGGTGAGAGGACCTGGGAGACTGGGATCAACACATGTATGCTATTGATACTGTGTATAAGATGGATAACTCCTGAGAACACACTATATATCACAGGAAACTCTAATGCCCTGTGGTGACCTAAAAGGGAAGGAGGTTCAAAAGAAAGGGGATGCAGGTG
The DNA here is from genome assembly GCF_002263795.3 of Bos taurus. Lineage (NCBI taxonomy): Eukaryota > Metazoa > Chordata > Mammalia > Artiodactyla > Bovidae > Bos > Bos taurus. The sequence continues at coordinate 37,882,640 of NC_037350.1, forward strand.
TATGCGTGGCTGATTCATTTTGCTGTAAAGCAGAAACACAGCATTGTAAAGCAACTATATTCCAATAAAAATTAATTTTAAAAAGTCAGCAATAATGGTCTAGGATTTCATAGGAATGATGAGAAGAACAAAACGACAAAGGCTCCTGCCTGCATTTGGAAAGACAGGGACTATTGCGGTAATTAATTTTCATACCACAGGGCGTTCATTTGTCCAGCGGTCTATGGAGACAAAGTGTTTGCATTTGTGGGACAGGGGAGAGGAAAAAGACGTTGCAAGAATGGTGAGCAATGATGTGAAATTTTGCCAATTGACTGAAATGATAAAATCCTGATGCAGTATCTGGAAATCTCCAGCTCCAGACTTCAGTTATAGCTAAATGATGTAATGAAATAATAGTGACATAATGATTCTAGATACTGGTGACAAAGGCTCTCAAATTCCTCTCTCCTCCTCAAACCTAACACTGAGCAAACACTGACTGAGTCTCTACTGCACGTCAGGTATTACAGTCCTCGGTATTACTTGTTCAGTTGCTAAGTTGTGTCCGACTCTTTGCGACCCTTCAGACTGTAGCCCGTCAGGCTCCTCTGTCCATGGGATTTCCAAGGCAAGAAAACTGGAGTGGGTTGCCACTTCCTTCTCCAGGGGATTCTCCTGACCCTGGGATTGAACCCACATCTCCAGCATTGGCAGGCAGATTCTTTACCACTGAGCCACCAGGGAAGCCCACAGGTCTTACTTACTATACATTTTTATCACCTGAAATGCTCCCCAAAGGATGCAGTGGTGAGAAAGACTTGTCCTCTGACTCTGAGAGGCTTCTAGATATGAAGACAGATCATTAAAAATATGATGGGTTGAAAGACTTTGCTACAGGTGCACAGTAGGGAGACCTGGAAGCCAGGGAGAGCTTCCTGGAAGAGGTGAGTGATGGAGATGTATTCCTGCATTGGCTTAGGCTATTGTGAGTTACGACATCTTCCCCCCCTTTCTTCCTCTCCTTCCATCCTTTTCAAGTACTGTCTTTTTAAGGATGCCTCCTTACTAATGCAGTCCTGTACTGGACCTGTCCATCACTCATCTTTGTCACTCATTCGGCCACTCAGTCAGAGACTGCATCTACTGTTAATGGGTTTCTGTGTACTCACTGCCCCTACATTATAAATTGTTTGAGGGACAGGACTGTTTCTTATATTGTGCATTGCCTCTCATCAAGAGTAAGCACTCTTCTAAGAACATAGGTGACACTCAAAATTCATTGAACAAAAGGTTACCCAGCATTTGGTTTCTGTAGTAAGGATTTCCCCGAATTTAATGCACATGGAACTCTGCTCAGTGTTATGTGGCAGCCTGGATGGGAGGGGAGTTTGGGGGAGCATGGATACATGTATATGTATGGCTGAGTCCCTTTGCTGTCCACCTGAAATTATCACAACGTTGTTAATTGGCTATACCCCAATACAAACAAAAGTATAGAAGTATAAGCATCCCAACCCCTCTTAGAATAAATGTGAATTAAGTCTCAATATCTTTAAATGAAAGTGCACACACACACACACACATACAAGCTTATCAAAGCAAGGCATAAATCAAACCAATGCTTTAGCAAGCAGCTTCCCACAAAGTTTATCCCAATGACCAAGAAGTGACACATTTCCAGTGGGTTCTGCTAGGTGGGAAAGGTCAGCCTGTTGCTAAACCTGCTTTATAGAAAGGATTTTGATAAACTGCTTATACCAAAATTTAATAACCTACAATGGACCTTATAACAAGGAGGCAGTGAGTCCTAGATGCCCTGAGAATCTGGTTAAATCGGTCATCCGCAAAAGTTATGGCACAAAAAGCTTCAGCAAGCGTCTACAACCAGTGTCAGAAGGCAGCAGCCCTGAAGTCAGTAAGCACCTCCTCCCAGAAACAGCCAGCATTTGTGAAGCAGAGACTTAGCTCATTCCAGCCACGTCCTTCAGACTCCAACATTATTCACTACCAGCTGAGTTAAATCTATTTCAAGCATACTAACGGTAGGCTTGGTTTTTTGTTTCTTAAAGGAATTTAGTAGTTGCTATGTCACATCAGATTAACAAAGTCTGCAGGTTTTATGGTTTATCTCAAACATCCTTGCCAATAATAGAGAACTGTATAGTAATACAAAGAAAACAAAGGAGTAGGCATGAGACAGAGAGATGTGGTGATGTACATAAGCATGCTGAATGTTCAACTCATTTCAGGTTTGAAAGTCAAAAAGTCTAGTTAAAAACACAAAACCAAACCTCTTCCTGCTGTAGTCATGATCACCACCAAATGATGACAAAGCCATTTGACAGACGTCCGTTTCCACCACTAACCTGTTTCTGGAATGAAGCAAGATGTCGCCTCTGCTTTAAGCTATTTATCAGAATAATTCCAAGATAATATCAGCATCTTTTTGAGAAAAATGAATGTCATATATTAATTCTATGTGGAATCTATAAAAGATGGTACTGATGAACGTCTTTGCAGGGCAGCAAGGGAGATGCAGGCATAGAGAACAGGCTTGTGGGTATCGGTGGGGAAGGGAGAGGGTGGGACGGATGGAGAGAGTAGCAGGGAAACATATACCGTACCATATGCAAAATGGATAGCTGGTGGGAACTGGCTGTAAGACTCAGGGAACTCAAACCATGACTCTGTAACAGCCTAGAGGGGTGGGATGGGGTGAGAGGTGGGAGGAAGGTTCCAGAGGGAGGGGACATAAGTATACTTATGGCTGGTTCATGTTGATGTATGGCAGAAACCAACAGAATATTGTAATGCAATTATCCTTCACTTAAAAATAAAGTTATCAGTATCTTTTAGGCATTTCTAAAAAGTAAAAACATTTGGAAGCCTATCCACACATGGAAAAAAAGATACTGTTGATCTCTTGTCAATTTTGAGTGACATGATAAAGGCTGAATATGTGAGTGATGGTGTCTATGTCAAAGAAAAATTATAAGCAATAGTATATATAATGAAGAAAAGTTTTCTCTCTCAAGTGGTTATTAACTCCATAGCCAACAGGATCATCATTGCCAAGCACCTCCTTTCTCTTAGTGATTCATCTGTTGACAGGAGTAGTTGCCTTAGTTACTGAAGTTTTATGTGGTTTAACTGTGTTTTACTGTATGTGTGCTATTTTATGGAGGGTATTGGAACAAAAGGACCTCTTCCACGTAGGGAAAGATCTAAAAGGAGCGCCTTCACATAAAAAGGAGGTCGGCAATTTGGTGGCACATACTTGAGAGTACAGGGATCAGGGGCTTCCCCAGTACCCTGGAAAAGTCAGCATGACACCATCTGAGAGTAATAACAGCTTTATCACATGTAAAAACAAACGCCATCTTTATATCTAACAAGCGGGGCTCTATTTAGTGCGAAAGAATCAGGCAGGTGAAATTTCTAAGTCTAAACACACTGAATTGGGTGCCTGGTCTTCAGGGCAAATGCTTATTGAAGTCAAGCACTGATTCAGTTAATTTGATAAATGTGGCTTTGTTCTAATCACAGTTAACTAGAAAGAAATTTAATAAAATCTTATCCAGGCATATATTTCCATGACTTCAATGCTTGTCTAACTAATGCCTTCACCTTTCCTTCCTTGTGGACATCATCGAGAACCACATTCAAGCCCCCAAAGACTTTGGGGGTACACTGGTGAGTGGGCTTTATCAGGGAAGAGAGCAGAATGGGGCCTCACTTTTCCATGTCTTTGCTCAGGCAGGGTGTGGGACGGCAGTGTCTCCTCTCCCCTCTCCCACAACGTGGCAGCCTCCTGTCCACTGAGAACAGTTGGTTCCACTCTGGACTGGAAACTTGACGATTTGTTACCTTAATGCCCTGAGACCAGTCCCTCTTCATTCAGAGGCATTGCTGCGGGGAGTTTCTCAAACATCTGTGACTAATACACATTAAGAACCTCCTGTTTCCATGCCCATCCAAGAAAAAAAAAAAAAACCTGGTATGACCTTAAATACCACTTTCTAAAACTCCTTTATATATGACAAAAATGTTAAGGAGAAAAGATATTAATATTTCAAGAAAACAACTATTTAATGTAATTTTAATCAATTCACTGATACACTGTCATGCCCAACATGGTGGAAAAGGCAATCAGGCTAAGCTTGTTTAGGCAAGCAAAAGGCAAGCAGCTTCTGAGTAACATCCCAGAGGCTGGCATGCTGGACCACCTTCAGACCCGCCCTTGAGGAGTGTCCCCAGGATGATTTACATGAGAAAATGTTTTTCTACTTGCTGGGACTTCTGGTTGGTCTTGCTGAGGCCAGCTGGAGAGGGCTGCCTTTCTCCCAGCTTCAGAATCCTTTAGCTGGTACGTTTTTCCTCTTTCGTCAACTCAGCCCCTTCTCACCTTCTTCTATGGATAACCTGGAGCCTTTCTGGGTATGTCTTGCCCCCCAGCTCCCCAAAACTGCCTTGGAAATGATCTGGCTGGCCTTTCCTTTTTTTTAAAAAAACCCTACTCTTCTGGTTAACGTCTCCGGCCCCTGGTGAGCAGGTGACTTCCTTCCTGTTCCCCACCCCACGCCCCACCTTACACCTACTAATGAGGTGCTGCGCAGAAAGTGGGCAGGACTTCTCTATGGCTTAACCACACTGCCGAGCTAGCCTGTGATTTCAAAACGTCTCTGGTGCTCTGCTTTTTATGCTGCTTATGAGCCTTAATTGACATTATCATGGAGCCTTAGACAAGATTACTTTTGTGGTTCATTTTTTATAATAATAAAAAAGAAACTTAGAGAACAAGTATATAATGTCACTTATATGTGGAATCTAAAACAAATGATAAAAATGAACTTATTTACAAAGCAGAAAGAGACTCACAGACACAGGACAAAATTTACGATTACCAAAGGGTAAAGGAGGTAGGGGAGGGATAAATTTGGAGTTTGGGATTAGCAGATACAAACTACTGCCTATTAATAGATGAGCAACAGATCCTACTGTACAGCACAGGGAACTATATTCAATATCTATAATAAAACATAATGGAAAAGAATCTGAAAAAGTAAATGTAGATCTAAATCACCTTGTTGTACACGAGAAACTAACATTGTAAATCAATAAAAATTTAAAAAAGAAACACCATTAATACAACAAACAAATGTGTAGTGTATAAAAATCAGGATATTAAACTTGTTTTCTTTATAACTTGCTCTTTCACATAGAAATGTACATATATTTTCCCCCATGTTATCAGATATATTAGCCATCTGTTGCTGTCATAAATTAGCCCCAAACTTAGCAGCTTCAGACAACAAGCATTTGGTATTGCAGTTTCTGAGGGTCAGAAAAACCCTTCACAGGGGGTTCTGGTTCATGGTTTTTCATGAGGTTGCAGTCAAGACGTTAATTAGGGCTACAGTTGTTTGAGACTGACAGTTGTTTGAGGGCTGAAGCATTTCCTCCCAAGCTTGCTCACAAGGCCTCAGATTGTTGTGACGTGGGGATCTTCGTGGGATTGCTTTAAGGCGTGGCAGCTGGCTTACCCTAGGGTAGTGATCTGAGAAGCAAAGCTGCAATGTCTTGTATAATCTAACCTCACAAATGACATACTGTTGCTTTGTCACATTCCACTGATTACACAGACCCATTCTGGCAGTGCGTCAAGCGATTACCCCAAAGTATGAATCCCGGGAGGTGGGACCTCCCACCCTGAAGTCTAGCTACCACTGTGTGCGTATTTCATCTGTAACAACTCTGGCTCAAAGGTCTCCCCGCACCCTCGGCCTTCCTTAGTCCACACAGAACACAGGGCTGCACGAGCTCCTGCCATCACAGCCTCTCCTCTTCTTCCCCCTTCACCGTCCAACCTTCAGTTATGAGTTTGCAGAATGGCTTGCACTTTCATCCTTAGGCTTTTGTGAATCCTGCATCCACATCCCCCTCTTTCCCTGCCTAGTTTCCATCTGGATATCAGCTCCTCTTAAAAGCCTCTCCTAACCCCCCTGTTTGGATTAAGCACCCTCTTTAGTGTTCTCCCAGCACCCCTTTCTTCCTCTGCTGAATACTTTCACAAACTAATAATTATGTGTTGATATCTCCATCTGCTTTCAGGCAGCTTCATCAACAGGGGGTCTGATGTCTTACTATGGACTTTGGATGGTGCCAGTTCATACTACGTGGTCCTCAACTTGTGCTGAATGAATAAATGAGCACACTGCGAATGAGCCTCAGGGAGCTGTGGTCCATGAGAGCTCGACTAAGACTCTCTTCTCCACCATCCTCCCCACCACTGTAACTGTTGCTGATCCCCCAAGCTGGCTTCAGCGATCTGTTTAGAGCTCCACTGTGTGAGCTCTTCCAGATCCAGAGAGCGCCAGCCAGCACTGCAATCGAGCTTTGTTTTCATTATGCAGGCTTCCTGGGAAGTTTCAAATTAATTTTCATCCTCTTCTCACTTTTAAGGCCTCTAAAAAGGGCTGTGTTCCTGCCTTCTTGGTGAACCAGGGCCCCTCCTGTTCCCTAGGACAGCGCTCAGCCTGGTGGGGTCTGCATGGCCACACGTCCCTGGGCCTCCCCCACACGAGGTTGGCGGCTTCCAGACCACTCTTCACTCGGGCCCTGGAAAAGCCAACCCTGCTCATGGTAGCCGGGCCAGCACCCACCTGGATCTGATGGAAACTGAGCATTTTGTTTTTAAATTCACCCCACAACATGCACTATTTTATTGTTTGTTTTTACCCCCTGTTAAAAGTAGACAAGATGAAAACAATGACTTCACTGAGCTTTAAACTTGAAAAACCACCACCTCCAGGCAGCCTACCATCTTTGCTCTGAAGTGGACTACGGTACTGAGTAATATGTACACAGCTATTAATGTCTTTTTTTCTGCTTGATGTAGATTTCCATTTCTTGCCAAAAAATCACTCAAGTTATCCACAGACCCACTCAGGAAAATAAACATGGAGAAATGACAGCTACTCACCAACTATTGGTCTGGGCTTGGTGTAGTCTTCAAATCCTTGGTCTCACTGGAACTTCTTACTGTCCTCTGCGGTAGATCCTAACACCCCCATTTTGCAGCAGTTCAGGGGGTTGACATAGGGTTCCCATGGTCACGGAGCTCCCATGTGATGGCACTGGGATCTGGTCTTTTTTTTTTTTCCGATTCTAGAGCTCACTCTCTCATCACCACCCTCCCCCCAACCCCAGTCCTCTGCACCCCTTCCTCAGCTTTCCAGCTATCAACCTGTAGGAATTGCCTAAAGACTTTTTTTTTCCACCCAGGCAGACAAGTTTAGCAATTTGAGAAATTCTGGCAAGTGAATTCGGGAGAATATGGTACCCATTAGCTGCTGGGCATTCAAAGGGAGAAGTGAGAAACACAGGCTGCCCGAGCCTTGGAAGCCGCACCCTGGGAAGGGCGTTTCTGGGGTACGGAGACAGCAGCCAGAGAGAGGAGGCCCGAGGTAGAGAATCCTCCCCGCTCCCCTGCGGGGTTCATTCTCCCCCTCCATCCATTGGGACGCTGTCTCTGTAATATTTTCCCCAACATTTCCAGCATCCAGAGACTAGTGGGTGGTAGGGAGGGCTGGATCTCACACCGGCTGATGCTGCTCACATTGTAAACTGCGGGGTGCCTCAGTTTCCCCAAACAGCAGGCTTTTTGAAGAATCGGGGAGCGAGCTGGTGGTCCCTCCAGGTACCCATTGCCAGGTTCCCACCATCAGCTGCTCACATAAGAGTCCTAGATTAATCTCAGGCTTGGGCCTCCCGTGTGGCAGCTGAGCCATCAGGCTGGCTGTGAAACGCCTTATTTTATTTTCTGCCTAACATCAGGCCGCAAATGAAAATACCTTTTCAACCCCAGTATTATTACCCCTATGGATGGCACCTTTAATGCGCGCTATTCATTGTTATAATGGCCGCACCTGTGTAGAACGCGCACATTGGAACCACAGCAGCTGTGGACCGTAATTGCTAAACATTATTTTCTGTTTCTCCCTGAAAGCTTTTGTGCGTGCGTGCATGTGTGTGTGTGTGCGTGTCTGTGTCCGGGTGCGTGTGTGTGTGTTTTTAATCTGTAACGACTCTGGTCCAAAGATTCCACCCTCCTCCTTTTTGAAAACATAAAGTGAAGTGTAAATACATTTATTTCTAAATGCATGTTTTCAGAGAAAGTCAGATGGAACCCCCTCCATCACCCCCCGCTACATACACACATACTTAGTAATGAGACTTCAGAGAGCGACTCCGGCGCGTGTGGTCTGCGGCGAGGTCCCCACGCTCCCCGCCGCGGCGAGCATGGTCTTTATTGCGCCTTGGCACACGGGCCCTGCCATGATGAATGCATTTGTTCCCTGATACTCAGCCCCTGGGTGTCTGCAGGACAGTGAATCAATTTAGCGCCTGCAGGCCCAGATTATCACCCGCACCAAAGACATTTCTGCACCAGGAACTTCCCAATTCAAAACAGGATTTCTAAGAACACCATCCCACCCCCCGTTCGTTCCCTTTGTGCTTTTCCGAGCAGTCACTCGAGGCCCCCGCTAGAGCTGCCGCCACTGAAAGGCTGCAAGTCGCCCTTTGAGACAATGCTTTTAAAGTCAGCAGTGCAGCTAGCAATTTGAGATTTACACGAGGCAGGCGTCGGGCGGCCTCTCTGTGCCTGTCTTAGCACCCCCAGGGGGCCTGTCATGACACACACCCTGACCAGTGGCCTTACAGGTGATATCTACTGTAGTTATCTCAGGCAGGGTCTGGTAGGCGACAAACAGAAGTGCATGCCTGGGGGTCTCAGCAATTCACCTTCTCTCCTCCCCTTGCACTTACCTCCTTCACGAAGAGGACCCTGCTGTTGCCTCCGGCCAGAAGGTGAGCACAGAAGAGACATGCTTGCACAGGACTGCCGCACAGGGGTGAGGTGACCGGGCTCCTGGCCGCCTTCCCGGAGCTTTAGGGAAGAGAGGACCAGGAGACACTCTGCCAGCCTTCTGCGGGACGCGCTCAGGGAGTGAGAGCCGGTCTCCTCGCAGGTGTTGCCCTGGGATAAATACGGGGCATCCTTGATTGCAGGTGTGCAGGGTTGTCAATCACCATCAGTCATGGGCTCACAGAAATGAGCAGAGTTTCTCAGAGAAATGGTATCTCGTTTCCCTAACCCCTCTGGCAGTTCTGCACGAAGGCAGATATTGGCCTTACCATAGAAGCCTGCAGTTACAGGGCTTAGACAAGAATGTGGGTCCTTTCTGCTGTGGTCACTCAGCTGAGAAATAAGCTTTCTGGGCTTGCAGGCTTCTTCACATTAGAGACTTCAACAGCAGAAAGATGACTTTCTGCTTTTGGGGTGGTGGCGTGTCCTGGGCAGGCTGCCGGTTCCTTCTTCGATTATGATTTTTCTTTAGAGGAGCAAATACATAGGTGGTCAAATAGAAACACATGTGCATTCATTTGCCTTGTGTATTGACAACACGTTTGCTGGTGAACAGTGACTACCGGGAGGGCCGTGCTATGAAGGTAAAGCATGGGCATCTTATAACTCGGGTCAGGATATCAGCTTTGGCATTTCATTTTTCTAATGCTCCAAGTATATGACTTTAAAATACTAAAATCTATTGAAAAAATCAAATTCAAGGTTATTTAGCTAAGCAAACCCGAACCCATTTCTTTCTGTCTTGTTAAATTGAAGCATAGTTGCTTTACAATGTCATATTAATTTCAGGAGTGAAGCAAAGTGATTCAGTTATCCACACATATATATGTCTATTCTTTTTCAGATTTTTTTCTCTTATAGGTTACTATAAAATACCGAACACAGTTCTCTGTGCTACACAGTAGGTCTTTGTTGGCTATCTGTTATATATATAGTTAGTGTGTCTATGTTAATTCCAAACGCCTAATTTCAACCCATTTTTGAAAGAGAGTATTAATTTTAAAACTAAATAATAAAATAAACAGTGAGAGATAAATGAAAACTTGATTGAGACTCTATCCACCTCTCCTCAAGTCCTATAGAAGGTAAGGAGGCTGTGAGTGAGATTGAAAAAATCTGGTAAACTTCGTCAGCGTGATTGATTATTCCTGTTTTGAAGAATCTGTCTAATTGGTAAAATGGGCTTTCTGATCTCTTATGCATATGATTCGTGCTGGTATAGTGACTTTTTAAAAGTGAATTAGTGTTGTCTAGGCATAGTGACAGAAAAGACACCAGAGCAAAACCCTTCCTGACTAACGCAGGTAGATGAATTTATAAACAGGTTGGATGGCAAGGCTGTGGCGGCTGTCTATTGTACCTTTTGTCCAGAAGGGGGCAACATTTCCTTAAGAATTTGTAAGAAAACTGGAGCTTCAGACGATGACAATTTATCTCTGGACATGGTGTTTTGTTCTCTTTTCAAAAGCACAGCACAGAACGCGTGGTGCCTCTCACCCATCCTTCCTGATTATTCTCACCAGATTAAAGGCAGGAATATTGTTTCTTTCTCCCATTCTCTCTCCCCCGCTGGAGAACAAATTTGCATTGTCAAGATTTTCAGGCTGAAATGAGTTAATGCTGAAAAGAAATGACATAGCTGACAATTTTAGATGGTTAGTCCTTCTACTCCACCTCACGTCCCAGAGAGGGGATGTCTTTCTGGAGAGAGCGTTCTGTAGGAAGAACCACCTTCACCTACAGCAGGTAAGTCGGACGTCCACTCACAACCATGAGCATCCCTTACTTTCTGAAAACCCCAGTGAACCCCACAGGAATTCTTTGCAATGATCGCTCTTCTCTTTGCTCCATTTGGCTGCTTGCTTGTCTCTTGATACTTGATCACGCTGAGATTCAGGAGCAAGAAGAAAGATAGTGGACATGCTTGTTTGGGCCAAGGTAGCAAAAATCAACCAACGGAGTCAGTTGTCCAGACCCAAACATTCATCCTGCCTGTGGTCCAGTGTCTCACTGGCGAGTCGGGGACTGTTATTCAGGAACTGAAAACATTGCCACGTTCTTCTTCACCCCACCCTACGCCATACTCCCCCATTTCCAGTGTATTTTACTTTGCCGGGGGGAGCATGGCTGTTGTAAACACACACACATCCATACAAGCAAATGGGTCTGGTCTAAAATGACTTTGAAAATTGTCACTTTCTGTTTCTCACCGGCAGTATCTTCGTGGCATACACTTTGTTTCCCTATTAGAAAAGAAAGCGAGAGTTAAATATTACTTAGCTGTGGAAATTGCTCCAAATTATATAAAAGATTAACATTACAAAATGTATTTCCGGGGTTCTTTGTGTGGTGTAAACTTGTGACCTTGCCTTTCACGTTGGGAAGAGGGACAGTATGTCCTTTCCCAGGAAATACCTGACTAGTCAGTCTTACTGTTTCTCTCTCTCTACACACCCACACCCACACCCACACCCCCACCCCACCCCCCCCACACACACAGAGTATCTGGTAGGATGTACAGTATAGGCTCATGCAATCCATAATTCCCCTTGGTCAGAGACTAGGCAGAGGCTTCTAGAATATTCAGGTGGCTTCTCCCGCTCCCCACGCACACACAGACATCTTCACTCTTTCTTCCTATGGCCACCTGCGTGGCTGCCTCCCTTCCACACCTCAGGAGAAGAGTCTTCATCCTGAACAGGCTCCCTCTCCTCCCTCGCCCACAGGTCTGAGTGCCCCCTTCTCCCTGTGGCCCTCTCTTACCCCGTCTCCAGTGGTTCTATTCCTGCCTCTTCCTGGGTAGCCAAGGAGCGCTCCTCTGACCTGCCCCAGGGTGGGTACGTGTCTGGATGACCTAGACACGGCAGGAGAAGGAGGAGACAAAACGACCTGCTACACGTGCTTGTCAACTTGAAAATTTTGTAAAAGATGTCTAGGTTATACGTGAACATGTAACACAGTATAAAACTAATACCACAACACAAAATAACATCGTTAAAGAATGAACTGTTATGCTCTTCAAATCAGGGATGTCGACTTTTCCCAAAGCTCAGAAATTTCCATTTATACATGTAGCTGACTTTGACTTTTCTTGAAGCCAGTGGAACCGAATCTCAAATTGTGGAGCTCCCGCTACACAAGGGAAAGGTGGCCTCTCTATGGTCCTTACTGTGTCGCGAGCCCCTGTCTGCTGGGTGGTGCAGGCAGGGAGAGCAGGGGACTTCTCCTTTTATTTAAGAGTCTCTGAGCTGTTTGATGTTTAGGTTGACCTCTGCCTCTTTGGGTCTCTCAGATTTCCCATCCCTGACTCTGCTCCTCTGCCAGATAGCATGTGCCCTCCTGGAAGTGAGGTCCTCTGTAGCCCAGCTAGCTGTCTTCCAAGACAGAGTGGCTGGCCTTTGCTGCTCCTGGTTTGATGACCAGTGAGTCGTGGCTGGTTGCAGCCAGCTCTGGGCAGGGGGGCTGATGTGCTAGTATCTTCCACAGGTTTGGGCCATTTGGCCCTTTCTTAAGGCCCCCTGAGAGCCTGTGCCGGTCCCCGCTGCATCTTCACACATGCACCAAGTTCTTCTGGAATCCCCATGTACACCCCCGGGCAGGGGGATGTTGGAAGACCTGTCCTGCCCTTTCCACTGATGACACTTCCCTTCCCCCGGGGTGAGGGGGACAGAGCTCCCTGCTACATCCTGGGAACTGACCACTAACCCGGAGTCAGCTGGATTTCCCACACCTTTCTCATTTCAAGAGATTTCCCACATCCTAAGGATAACGAGTTGGAGAAGGCAATGGCAACCCACTCCAGTACTCTTGCCTGGAAAATCCCATGGGCAGAGGAGCCTGGTAGGCTGTAGTCCATGGGTCGTGAAGAGTCGGACATGACTGAGCGACTTCACTTTCACTTTTCACTTTCATGCACTGGAGAAGGAAATGGCAACCCACTCCTTGGCAACCCAGTGTTCTTGCCTGGAGAATCCTAGGGACTGGGGAGCCTGGTGGGCTGCTGTCTATGGGGTTGCACAGAGTCGGACATGACTGAAGCGACTTAGCAGCAGCAGCAGCAGCAGCAAGGATAAAGAGTGGGATCTTGATGTTGAAACTTGCTTTCTTGGGGTCTCTCAACAATTCCCATGAGTCTCTCTGAGAAAATCCAACCTCCAGATTTTTCTTAAAAGCTCAGAATCTTCCATCTATACCTTTCCCACTATGGCATACCCTCCTTTCTACTCTAGGGCAACAAATGTAATGGCCTGATGATCATAGCAAAGGGGGAATCTTATCTGTGTTATGAGAAAAAATACAAAATCTAAGCCCCTGGGCTTGGTTCCTAGTATACTAAAACAATTTAGAAAATTTGCTTTCTCTCTCCCCCTTCTCTACCAAGTCCATTTTTCACTCTATTGTGTTTCTCAATTTTGAATGCCGAAGGCTAAATACACTTTCTCTTTGAATTTCTGCTTGAATAAACTTAATGTTTTCTATCCTACCCCAACCCTTCGGTAGAAACTTCCAAATGAAAGTGTGTATACAGAAATGCAGAAGAGAAAAGCATATTAATATTTATAGTCCCCTTCATACTAATCTCACTCATGCCTACAAAGGAGACCATTTACTCCCCACCCGCTCCCCAAGCTCCACGCAGAGGAAATGCTACTTTCTACTAGTCCTGTCTGTGCAAACACTTCGGCTGCTTTGTCTGGGTGGATAGTGATGAAGGGTAACATGACAAAATGTGAGCTTGCTTTTATTGATTTTTAAAGTTGCTGCCTGACTTAATCTAATTCCCTCTCAAAGAGTATCCTGTAAATCGTTTCCACCTGGTAAATTATGAAATAGTTTATGTGTGTGTGTGTGTGTGGTGGGGGGTGTTGGGTGTGGCAAAGTATTTCAAAGCATCCCATTTGTACATCCATTCAGTCTTTGATTTCCTACTGAACATGAGGAACACATTTGGACTGGAACCAAACTCAGTTTAGCACTTCAGTTCTTACCAGTTTTGGGTGACATCTAGATAGATATATTTTTGGTCAATCTAGGGATAAGAGTGGAGAAGAAAATGGCAACCCACTCCAGTACTCTTGCCTGGAGAATCCCATGGACGGAGGAGCCTTAAGAAAGGGCTAAATGGCCCAAACCTGTGGAAGATACTAGCACATCAGCACCCCCTGTCCTGAGCTGGCTGCAACCAGCCAGGACTCACTGTCATCAAACCAGTGAGTCTGAGCAGCAAAGGCCAGCCACTCTGTCTTGGACTGGTAGGCTACAGTCCATGGGGTCGCTAAGAGTCAGACACGACTGAGTGGCTTCACTTTCACTTTTCACTTGCATGCATTGGAGAAGGAAATGATTGCAATCCACTCCAGTATTCTTGCCTGGAGAATCCCAGGGACGGAGGAGCCTGGTGGGCTGCTGTCTATGGGGTCGCACAGAGTTGATCACGACTGAAGTGACTTAGCAGCAGCAGGGACAAGAGTCTCCTAAATAAAAAGCTACTCCTCCTCTTTATCTCTAGGGAAATGCCCAAGGGTGAAATTGGGTATATCACAGGTCCATGGAAACTTCCAGGAGCTCCTAGCCTCCCAACCTCCTCCTGGTACTTTGTGAGGCTGAATCAGAGAGAGGACTTTCCCCACTAGAAGTCCTAAAAGTCCCCAAATGATGAGGAAATACCAAAAGTCTCATGCAAAATGCCCAGATTGTGTGTAAAATGTAGAAAAAAGTGACTACAAGATGTATTGACCTAGGATCACGCCTGCACTCCCCCCATCAACACACCCAGTTGTTTGTTTGGACTGAGAGATCCCAGTTTAGTTCATTACTGTTAGTTAGTGGGAGATGATAAACTTGAATTTCCACGGCATGCTCAAGGCTCAGCCTTAGTCAATATTTACACATAATGATAGTTCTCATCAAGGCATAAGGACTTAGATAGTTATGAAATGATTATACATCACAACCCATCTATAAACAGGATTTTAATTATCGGCAGCAGCAACAACCACCATTTATTGAGGAGCTACCCTGTGCCGTCACTGAATTAATGAATTTGTTCATCGTAGCCTCCTGTTCCCATAAATATTTGCTTAAGTTCAATCTCAGTAAATCACAGAGGCACCAGATCCAGATACCTGGTCATTTAAGAAGATTAACTGACTTCTGTTTTACAGTTTATACTTGTGTTTGAAAGTGCAGCTGGAGTTTCCTTGGCAGCATCAGACTCCGAGGGCCCAGTCAGAGAGGACTCTGTTCCCAGGGGCCAATGCATTAGACGTGGACTTTTCTAGAACCTCCAGCAGTGGGGTCCCTGGATGGGGGGCCCCAGTTTCCTGGCAGAGTCTCTGAGTTTTGCGTGTGATTGCCTGGCTTGTCCTCCTGTCCCCCTGCCCTGTCGTCTGTGTGCCTCCCGCAGGTCTCTAGGTAGCCTGGGAGAAACCTGATTTCTTTGTCCTGCCTGGGTTTCAGGTTCCCTACAAGCTGGCTCTGGGAAGTGACTGAGCTCTGGGCAATTCTGAGCCCAAGTTCCTTCCTCGTGGGCACCCGTCTTGGCCTGGATGTGGTCATTGCTTTGGCCACTGATGCAGTGACCCCTTTCCAAATATCCAGTTGGGTTTTAGGTTCAAAGGTAGGATGGTCTTGTGTTTGCAGACACCTGCTGCGCTTTTGGTATCATTTCATCTTCCCACTTCTGTTGAGTCCACTCCTGCTCCTAACAGGTGTCAACCTCTGCCCAGAAACACTGGGATGGGATGGAAGTACCCAGGGTGCTGCCCTGAAATACCCATGGGTATTTCTCAGTTCTCACCCTCAGCCAGTGTAGAGCTGGTGCATATAATTGTGGCTCCAATTACTTTTCAATCAGGAACATTCGGTCTACCCAGTTTCCAGGCCAAGCAGTCAAGGATAACTCTTGTCTGCTGCTTGACTACGAGGCTTACAGGATAGATAATTTTCTGAGGTTTCGGTTTTGCTCTCTCTAAGTCACTCCTGCCTTTCCTATTTTGAACAGAAACCTGAAGTTTGTCATTTTCTTTCCTCAGCAATAGCAGCTCTTCCTCTTTTTTGTAGAAGCCTCAGAATCTCAGGTGAAATAGGTGTCCCCAGAGAAGATGGGGTGATCTGGCAGGGCCTCTAGGAGCACTGGCAGGGAAGGCAGGAGATGGTTCACATGGACTGCGTGGAGGTTGGAGGCTGGTGAGTTTCAGTGGTAACGGGGAGCATGGACCCCAGTGGCAGCTGTTTAAGCAAGAAGTGCTATCAGAAGGCTGTCTGCCAATGCACACAGCAGGACTCGGGGTGGAGTGTTCCAGGTCATCAAAGATTTTCTCAGCCCCATGAGTGGACCAGAAGCAACTGAGTGGCCATATCCCAAGGGGTTGGGACCATGGAGCCCGCATTGGTATTCTGTGTCCCCCAACTTCTCATGGCCAGTGGGGCCTTTACTCCTACTTAAGACCCACTGGGTTTCCCAGGTGGCACACTGGTAAAGAATCCACCTGCCAGTACAGGAGATGCAAGAGATGTGGGTTCGATCCCTGGGTTGGGAAGATCCTCTGGAGTGGGAAATGGCAACCCACTACAGTATTCTCGTCTGCAGAATTCCATGGACAGAGGAGCCTGGTGGGCTACAGTCCATGGGGTGGCAAAGAGTCGGACATGACTGAGTGACTAAGCACACAGGCAAAATCCACAGACTTCAGGCCACCACCTGTGTGGCCTGAAGGTGGGACACTCCCATATGGACTGAATTTGACTTTTCTATGACTCAGAGTCTGGAACTTAGAATCTGACTTGGGTTGATTTAAAGGGAAAGGAGGAAATGCAGGATTCCTTGCACTCTCTGTCATTGGCTACATTCTATCCAATCTCCCCCCACCCCCGCCCCCGCCCCGGGAAGGCTTATCAGAAATGAAACCACTGCTTTTTCACCTTGACAGGTGAATTTCATGCTGAATTTCACCCCTTGATTTCATGCTGTGAGCATCTTCAATGGACAGCCTTGTAGGACCCTCACAACTTAAGAATGACCAAATATTCAGGATCTGGGCTCTATATTCTTACTACTGAGGAATTTCTAATTGTGATGCTAAGACTGGGTTAGAAGACTAAGAAGCAGGTTGAACTTGTTATGTGAGACAGGTTTGCCTAATGGTTTAGCAGCTTGTGAACAGAAAAGTAGGACAGACGGTGAGAAGCAGAACAAGTGGGAGAACAATGGTTTGGATTGTGAAACCAAGTTAGACTTTCCGTTTGACAGCCTGGTTTGGGAGTAAACCTTTGTTCGTTATTCATTAGTACTCACTAACTTTATGCTGCATTCTAAACGCTGCCCACGTCACCCTGGACAGAATATATGGAACGGCCACAGTGAGAACCCTGTGCTACCTTAAATGCCAACGCTGATCTGAGAACACCAGCATAGTGGTGGCAGGTCTCTATTTTCTACGTGGAGGCCTTCTGTACATAATAGATGATTATTGTCACGGGAAGTACAGGAAGCCTGGGGACCCTTCCTTTAGGAGTTTCTAGGAGATAGGCATGAATGCGGAAATCCTAGTAGCACAGTGGGAATTTATTAATCCCCATCCATTTCTTTCTTTACTAAGAAAATTTAGGTGGTAAGATATGATGGAGAATAGCATGCATGTTCTGTAATACACGCATTTAGGCACTATGCCTTCCTCTGTATTATTTGTCCTGTTAGGAGGGTATAGACTTTCACTGACCACCGCCCATCCCAGTAATAATTACCACACACATAACAATAAAAACATACAAATAATCTTCCTTTCTGGTGATCAACTAAGCACATTTGCATGCTTGATCTCCCACCCCTTTTTACTAATTAGTCTTTGCAGAAACGAAAGACATAAATTTGCTGCTTCTGCACTGTGCTTTGACCACGTGGATTAATGAGCCACAGTCTGGTAAATGAAACAAACAAACAACACTAACAAAACACTATTCTCAATGCAGAGGAAACAAGTGATCTCATTTGAGAGCAAGGAAACATCGCAGTCATGAATTAAGTGGTCTGCTTGTACCAGGCATTTCACACACGCTATTTTATTTAAGGTTCACCACAGTTTTACAGGAGGGCTCCCCAGGTGGTGCTAGTGGTAAAGAACCCACCTGCCAATGCAGGAGGCACAAGAGATATGGGTTCCATCCCTGGGTCAGGAAGATCCTCTGGGGCAGGGCATGGCAACCTACTCCAGTATTCTTGTCTAGAGAATCCCATGGACAGAGGAGCCTGGTGGGCTACAGTCCACAGGATTGCAGAGTCAGAAATGACTGAAGTGACTGAGCATGTGTGCACACAACTTTACAAGACAGGCTTTAGTGTAACCATTTTACAGAGAAACTGAGTCTTAAGGGGGTTAACATTTTGCTTAGGGACTCATACAGGCAATTCCATGGAACCAGAATTCAAATGTGTGTCTATTTGAACAGAAAGTCCACCCTCATGTAAACTCGGAAATTACAAGAGAGAGCAGAGTTACACAGAAAGAGAAGAGTTGAGAAGAAATCTGGAACTACAGGGTTGAAGAGAATTGGGAAGGAAACGGAAACTACAGAATAACTGGCCAATTATCTGCTCACGTTTTGAGACAGAGATTTGACAGCTCATCCCGAGCCTGGTCTAAATTGTTGGGTTTAGATTAAACTGTTTAAGAAATGCACAAGAGGGTTAAAGTATAATCGCTTTCATTGCTTTATTTAAGTCATAAAAAAGATTAACATGTACTGAGCTGAACTGAAATTACAGGGGCAAAGCTAACAAGAAGTAATTTTGCTTTTGACAGATTCCCTTCCTTATTCCTCTACTTGCTCCAGACGGAGGATTATGTAAACTTTGTATCACAGGAATAAACGCCTATTGATTGATTAAACATTGATGATGGCACTCTGTCTCCATCTGTATAGGGAAGTGGCTGTTTTCAAAATTAACCCTTTTATGGGTCTGACACATGCTATCAAGATGCATCCTGAATTTTGGAAGCCAGACTGCCCACAGCTGTGCAATTATGTAAACTAGGCTAGTTTCCAGACATCATTTGCATGCAATGGTAAAAAGCTACTTTTGTAGTTTAGTTTAGATACAACACACATTGGAATACTGTTATTGACTTCCTCTCTTCCCCTGTGCAGGATGCTTCCTCATTATTTGGGACGTTCCATTTATTTCACAATAAACAGATTTTCCCTGAGTACAAGTTCGCCATCAAGGAGTTCCCCATATAGTTGCAATGAACATCCTTCCCTTAAGATTTCTATTTCTTACCTAGGTAGTCTTTTGGGCTTGATGAGAAATACATGGATCCTCTTCCTTGCAGTCAGAATAGAAACTAACTGAAGAATTTGTATCTATTTTCTTTTCAAGTTCCAACAGCAGTTTTTCTCTCAGGTACAATCCCTCATTTGGCCTGTAATTGTGAAGGGTGAGAATTGTGCCTGGTTTCCACCTGCAATTCTTCCCACCCATGGCTCTGACTTAGGATTTAGTTTATGGGTAGGTCTGGTTCTACCGGCTTCCCTGGCAGCTCAGCTGGTAAAGAATCTGCCTGCAGTGCAGGAGTTCCCTGTTTGATTCCTGGGTCAGAAAGATCCGCTGGAGAAGGGATAGGCTACCCACTCCAGTATTCTTGGGCTTACGTGGCAGCTCAGCTGGTAAAGAATCCGCCTGCAATGTGAGAAACCTGGGTTCGATCCCTGGGTTGGGAAGATCCTCTGGAGAAGGGAATGGCTACCCACTCCAGTATTCTGGCCTGGAGAATTCTATGGACTGTGTAGTCCACGGGGTCGCAAAGAGTTGCATACGGCTGAACGACCTTCACTTTCACTAGTTCTACAGGATGTGAATCTTAGGCTACTGATGTAAATCCAAAGTATTCTTTTCTTTTTCTTTTTATTTAGCATCATCTTATGAGCAGCTAGCATGAGCAAGGCATTGTTATGCACCACAGAGGACAAACAACATATGAGACACAATCACTGCCTTTAGAATTTCGTAGGGAAAATAAAATGGGCATGTTTGTGTGTGTTCAGTCGCATCCAGCTCTTTGTGACCCCCGTGGACTGTAGCCTGCCAGGCTCCTCTGTCCATGGGATTTTTTTCCAGCAAGAATACTGGAGTGGGTTGCCATTTCCTCCTCCAGGGTATCACGGACCTAAATGTAAAGCAGTCAATTATAATTGCTATGAGAAAAGATAAATTAAAGTGGGGGAGGGATGTTCAACCAAGATTTTTAATATAAGGCCATAAATTATGGATACATTGTGCATAAATTTAATCTAAATCCTTGGACATTCTCCTTTCCACCCACTTCAAAACCAGGCTTTCCCTTTATTGGCTTGTGGTCGGTCTACTGAATGACAGGTCATAAGTTATGGTGTCCTCAAAGACAAAGTTTCAAGTCTGATCCCCCCTTATTTTTATAATGAAATTATTTAACCTAATATACAGCTAGGTGCTGACCGACTACAGAGTCCTAAAAGGTTGGCATACAGGATGTCACCAGCCATGAGTCAGAAGCAGATTAGCGTGCAAACAGGCACCTCTAGGTTAGCAGGAAGTATGTTTTCACAGGTAGGATGAATTACTGGTGCTATTTCCAATTCTGCCCCTTGTTCACTGGGTAGTCACTTAACTGCTCTATATTTTAGTTTTCTTAGCAATAAAATGCAGATAATAAGATGTTAATAGCCATTATAGGGAATTAACAGTAGAAAGGTCTTTGAAATCCTAGTATTTATAATAATAATAATAAAAAAAAAAGCACCATTTGGTCAATGCCCAGGTATAATATACAGGGAGAGAACGTCAAGTTGCTTCAAAGCAACAATATGAACATTTCACAAACGTATAAAGATATTTTAAAAAGTAGATGACTGGTGTTTAGTCATTGCTGTGTTATCTAATGCACACTGTCTTCTTCCTTTTTCAAGCATTTCATTTTCTTTGAAAGTTCATATTATTTTAAGACTATAAAAAATGGTCTCTGGACATCCCACCTTCAGCTGCCCCCGTCTCTGTTGACCATTGATGTCATCTGAACTCAGACTTGCCTTTAGGCAGGAGGAGAAGACCCACCTGAAACGAAGCCCAGTAGTCTTTGTGATGAGCAGATTGTTTTCAAGGTGACCTGCTTACAACACTGCGGAGGACTCCTGAGCCAAAATCAGGTTTAACAGCTCTCTGGCTTTGAAGTAGGGGGTGTGGTGTACTTTCCTTTCCCCCTTCTAGTTCATGCTTTTGTCACAAAGCAAACTTTATGGGGTGATTGAGGTGGGCAGGTAGGAAGAAAAAGATCTATCAAGTGAATGCCTATAAACTGCAGCACCTTAGGGACTGTAATCAATATTTGATTGCCTGGAGCATGGTTCTTCCTCAAGCTAGGAAACAAACTCTCCTGGCAAACTGATTAGATACTATGTTTCCCAAGAGTTAAAAGAACCAAACAGTCAAGGTGGCATTCCTCTAAGTGGATTTCCACCCAACCTGTCTGAGCAAATAACTTGGGCTTTTTTCATGTTTCACCAAGAAAATGGAGGCTGTCCGGCTCTTCTACCCATAGCCGTGGGCGAGAGGGGCCCTGCTCTGCACCTGTGCTGTAAAGAGCACCACGCTGGCCTCTGCTGCCTGGGCTCCTCATTTTAGGGCCCAGGGTATGTGAAGCTAAGGTGACACATCCATCCAGAGCATACACTTTACTTTCCTGTTTCATTTCTCATTTCCTCATGGAGGCTGACCCTAAAAATAACCTATCAAAGCCGGTTTTCTGTTCCAATCTCTGACTGTTTAACCTTGGCAAATTACTCAACCTCTCTGAGTTTCAGTTATCTGTTTCTTAAAAATGAGAGCACTGATACTCAAAATACCTCAAAGACTTAAATATAAGATATGACACCATAAATCTCCTAGAAGAGAACATAGGCAAAACTTTCTCCAGCATAAATTGCACCAATGCTTCTCAGGTCAGTCTCCCAAGGCAACTGAAATAAAAGCAAAAATAAACAGATGGAACCCAGTGAAACTTACACGCTTTTGCACAGCAAAGGAAACCATAAATAAAACACAAAGACAACTTGTGGGCTGAGAGAAAATATTTGTAAATGACAAGGCCAACAAATGCTTATTTCCAAATACAGAATCAGCTCATACAACTCAATAACAAAAAAACAAACAATGCAATTTAAAAAATAAGCAGAAGACATAAATAGACATTTCTGCAAAGAAGAAATACAGATGACCAATCAGCACATGAAAAGATGCTCAACACCACTAATTATTAGAGAAATGCAAACCAAAATGATAATGAGGTACCCCTTCACACTGGTCAGAAAGGACATCATTTAAGTCTACAGATAACAAATATTGGAGACAGTATGGAGAAAAGGAACCGCTACACTGCTGGTGAGAAGGTATATTGGTATAGCCACTACAGAAAACAGTATGGAGATTCCTCAAAAATCTAAAAGCAGAGTTACCATACGATCCAGCAATCCCACTTTCGTGCATATATCCTGAGAAAACTCTAATTAGAAAAGATACATATACCCCAACATTCATAGTAGCACTGTTGACAACAGTTAAGGCATGGAAACAGCCTAAATGTCCACTGACAGACAAATGGATAAAGAAGATGTGGTGTGTACACACACACACAATGCAATACTACTCAGCCATAAAAATGAACCAAATAATGCCACTTGCAGCAACCTGGATGCAATGAGGGATTATTATACTAAGTGAAGTTAAGTCAGAAAGAGAAAGACAAATATCATGATATCACTAATATGTGGAATCTAAAATATGACCCAAATGAACTTATTTGTGAAACAGAAATAGGCATAGCAAACAAATTTATGGTTACCAAAGGGGAAAGGGGGTGGGGAAGGAGCAACTTAGGAGTTTGGGATTAGCAGATAGAAGCTACTATAAATAAAACAAACAACAAGGTACTACTGTATAGCACAGGGAACTGTATTCAATATCTTAGAATAAACCATAATGAAAAAGAATATATATACGTAATATATATATGAATCATTTTGCCGTACACCAGAAACTAACGTAACGTTGTAAACCAACTCTACTTCAATTGAAATAATGAGGGGTATTTTACAATACCTACCTCCCAGGCTGTGGATGAGATTAACGAAACCATGCGTGTGAAGTACTTAGCCCATGCCTAGAAAACAGTGGCACTTAATCAAGAGTGTGGTGGTGGGTCTCAGGCTGAGAATCACCTCTGGAATCATGTTTAGCTTCTGGGCTTTAGGGAAGTACTGACGCACTGACATACATTTGGAGGAAAGAGATGTGAGTGACTCTTAAAATACTAATTACCCTACAATGAGGAGAGCTAAGCATCATTTACATTGATGGTCTTCAGGCCCTCACGTGGATTTGGGTCTGGATGAAAATGGCTCTTCTTATTAAGAGGCCCTGGTCTGGTGTGGGGTTATAATTCTACCATTACAGGCCTGGTCATCTCCTTCTATTTGCACGATTCTTGCCCTACACTGAACAGGAGAGCCCAGGCAAGATAATGTCCTCATTTGTATCAGTTAGGGGCTCAACCTGCTCTGAGATGTTCTTCATTAGGCTTGTAAGCTGTATTTATTTTCATTAGCCTTGTACTTGCAGACCTGTTTGCCGCTGCCTTCTTCTGGACATTTCTCCCTGCAGTGCTCATTCTCCGTGTGAGAAATGCATCTTATTTCTTCCTGCGCCATGCGTTCTGTTTTTAGAAATCACATGGCTCTTCTAATCACTTACACACATATTCCCTGGGTCCACGTCCATCCTTAGAGAGGCTGGGCCAAGACTTCTCTAAGATCTCTGTGACCCTTGAGAGTCCCTCTACCCAGCGTCTATCTTCCCACCTACTTTAGTGCCCTGACCTAGCCGGCATCTTCCTTGAAATGTGCACACAGACCGCCGAAGGTCTGAATTTGCGGGTGGGGGGCGGTGAGGACGGGGGAGGAGGAGGTAGATTTGGGGGGGACATACATAGTTAATCAAGGATTTACCACTAAGTATCCTGCGACAGGAACTGGGGCACCAGAACTGCGGGTGCTCAGGGCCTCAGGTGTAACTGGGTCAGGGCTCCAAACCCAGAGACTGGGTGGTATGTCTCCAGGGTCAGCAAAGGAAACCTGTTTTCTTCTTCTTTTTCTGATTGAAGTGTAGTTGATTATAAGGGTTTGAATCTTTCAAGGGCTGTGTGCTGTGGGGAGGAGCGCCCAAGCCAAGCATAGTGAATAAACAGAAAATATCGAAATGGAAAAAACACTGGCTTTCCCTTCTCAAAGCCATCAGACAACCAATCAACCAGAAGGAAGGTCTTCTGATTTTGAGGTTTGCGTGGAATCTCCAAGGAGAGAGACCTCAGCACCAAAGGCATGAAAGCCAAGGGCATGGCTGTTGCAGGAGCTGAGACGTCGCTTGGTGGAAATGAGTCTGAGACCCAGACATGCTGAATGCAGGCTGGGAAAGTGAGACCTTTCCAAGGCCCTGGTTGGGAGCAGTGATTCTGGCATCTCCTGTCTCTGTACAAGGTCTCTGCATTCCTGCTGGTCGCCAAAGGCGCCACTCAGAGCGGCAGCATCACAGAAAACCGCTTCTGAGGAAACAGAACTCTTTTCCAAGGTGCCACTGCTGAAAGTAGAAACATTACTTGGTATTTACTACAGCCCTCGCTCCCACGTGGTCTTCTCACAGTAACAAATGTAATTCTGCTAGTAACTGTTTTGGTAAATGAGTCATATTGTAGCAATCTTCATGAATCAAAGCTAATTATATTTTTACTCAGCTAGCACTGGTTAAGAAAACTCCCTCATTCTTCAATTAGCTGCCTTTTCACTCTGCTATTTATCTAGAGGGTCTTCCGCATAATTTTAACCTAGTTCCTTGCTCCCTTTTCCCTATCAGTTGACGTCTTTTTGATTTCCATGCCTCCCCATGTGTTCTTGTATATTCTTTGTCATTGTGCTTCTTTTTGCATTTGTAGGAAACCACAGCAGTGAATTTAACTAGGCTTGCCTGGAGGAGACAGAGATAGTAGTCTTTTATAGCTAGGGGAGTTATTTATAAACCACAATGTTAGTTTTTCATTCTGTAAGGAGAGGATTATTGTTCACATTTGATCTGTCTTTAACTTAAAAACAGTTTTGTTATAGTTAATGTTTCTTGAAAAGTGAGGTGAAAGCCGCTCAGTCGTGTCCGACTCATTCCAACACCATAGGGTTCAGTCCATGGAATTCTCTAGACCAGAATACTGCAGTGGATTACTTTTCCCTTCTCCAGGGGATGTTCCCAACTGACGGATCGAACCCAGGTCTCCCGCATTGCAGGTGGATTCTTTACCAGCTGAATGGCAACCCACTCCAGTATTCTTGCCTGGAAAATTCCATGGACTGAGGAGCTTGGTAGGCTATAGTCCATGGGGTCTCAGAGTCGGACATGACTGAGCGACTTCACTTTCACTTATAAAAATCTTCCTCAAAATGACCGTGGAGCTGAAATTGAATTACCACTAATGACAGCTACTGTTTTTGCACATGAGTACCCCAAACTGTCAACAGCCTTATTTAGCTCCTGACAGGTCACAATGGCTCCATGAATGAATTGCTATCTTCTCCATTTTACAGATGATCAAACTGAGGCATGGAGGTTAAATAATTTGCCCAAGGCCACAGAGCTGCCGCAGAGCTAGTTTTGACTCTAGCAGCTATTCCATCCTGCCTCCCTCCCTCCCCTCCCTTACATACCCAGGGTGGTGCATGGAGAATTTAAGAGCCATCTTGCCGTTCTTGCCCTGTGTCAAAGTGAACCCAGAATCATCACCCTTCCGGTCGAGATCACAAGAGTCTGCTGTGACTGGCTCCAGGTCATAAAGTTGCCAAAGGATGAGATGATTGGATGGCATCACTGATTCAATGGACATGAGTTTGAGCAAACTCCGGGAGACAGTGGAGGACAGAGGAGCCTGGTGTGCTGCAGTCCACGGGGTCACAAGGAGTCGGACACGACTGAGGACTGAACAACAACACAAAGTTGAGCTGAGCTGGACCATCTCTCTGGGCTCCACTTCCTCACCTACATTTCCTTTTCCTGAAGACACCTCAGTTCAGTTCAGTCGTTCAGTCATGTCCGACTCTTTGTGACCTCATGAATCGCAGCACACCAGGCCTCCCTGTCCATCACCAACTCCCGGAGTTCACTCAGACTCACATCCATCGAGTCAGTGATGCCATCCAGCCATCTCATCCTCTGTTGTCCCCTTCTCCTCCTGCCCCCAATCCCTCCCAGCATCAGAGTCTTTTCCAATGAGTCAACTCTTCGCATGAGGTGGCCAAAGTACTGGAGTTTCAGCTTCAGCATCATTCCTTCCAAAGAAATCCCAGGGCTGATCTCCTTCAGAATGGACTGATTGGATCTCCTTGCAGTCCAGGGGACTCTCAAGAGTCTTCTCCAACACCACAGTTCAAAAGCTTCAATTCTTTGGGGCTCAGCTTTCTTCACAGTCCAACTCTCACATCCATACATGACCACCGGAAAAACCATAGCCTTGACTAGATGGACCTTTGTTGGCAAAGTAATGTCTCTGCTTTTGAATATGCTATCTAGGTTGGTCATAACTTTCCTTCCAAGGAGTAAGCGTCTTTTAGTTTCATGGCTGCAGTCACCATCTGCAGTGATTTTGGAGCCCCCAAAAATAAAGTTTGACACTGTTTCCCCATCTATTTCCCATGAAGACACCTGGGCCTCTGCAAATTGGAATACAAATGAACATGTCTTTGAGGCCCTTGAACTTACAGTTTGTGCCCTGCAGTCCTCTCTGAGGTCCTCGCCTCTCTAAAAAACCACTCATGGCAGGCCTTGACCCTCAGAGACTATAACTGCTTTAGCCTGGACTGTGGCCTGTGCATCAGGTGGCTCCAACATGTAGCCCAAGCCTGCTTCTTAAGTCTTGGCAGGCACAGGAATCATCCAGATTCTGACGCCATTGGATGGCAGGGTGGGGGTGGTGGGGGCCTGGCTGAGAGTCTGAATTTCTAACAAGCTCACAGGGACTGAAAGGCCTGACAGATTGGGATTCAAGTTGTCAGAGGTGTGGCCCAGTCATTAGCATTAAAAAAAAAACAACCCTCAAATGACTATAATGAGCAGCCCAAGTTGGGTCCCTCCTGTGTGGGGCCTGCTGTCTCTCCCAGTCAGAACTTGTTCTCAGATGTGTTGTGTTTCCAGGTCAAAACCTGGAACAACCTGAGTTAGGAGGGTTTTCTGGGTATCTCATGGGCTCTGCTCCACTAACACTGCTGTCTAAGATCTCCCTTCTGCCATACCTTGACCACAGCATGGACCAAAAAGGCTCCGCTATATCCCTGCTGGGTGACATTGGCCAAATCTGTCTACCACTCTGAGCCTCGGGTTCTTCGCTGATAATAAGAATTGAGCCAAATGTGCATGAAAATTTGTGATTCCCCAAGAAGCTTGAAAGTGAAAGTGTTAGTGGCTCAGTCCTGTCTGACTTTTCACAACCTCACGGGCTGTAGCCAGCTACGTTCCTCTGTCCATGGGATTCTCCAGGCCAGAATTCTGGAGTGGGTAGCCATTCCCTTCTCCAGGAGATCTTCCTGACCCAGGGATTGAACCCAGGTCTTCTGCATTGCAGGCAGATTCTTCCATTGCAGGCTTCCCTGGTGGTTCAGACGGTCAAGAATCTGCCTACAATGCATCTGCCTGCAGTGCAGGAGACCCTGGTTCCATCCCTGATCCCCTGGAGAAGGGAATGGCTACTCACTCCAGTATTCCTGCCTGGACAATTTCATGGGCAGAGGAGCCTGGCAAGGCTACAGGCCATAGAGTCGCAGAGTCGGACGTGACTGAGTGGCTGACAAGACAGTCATACTGGGACAGGGTTGTCCTTCATCTGAGGGGGAAGATCTGTGATCGGCGGGTCTTGGGGACAGGGTGTGGGGGCTCCCTGCGAGGGTGGAAAGGCAGGTGGGAGGAACAGGAGATGGCTGCGGCCTGACGGAAATCCTTGGCCCAGCACACAGCCACTTCCAGGCCTGTCATTTGGGCCTCAGGGAATATCTGCTATGAAATACAACTGAAAAAGACCTGGGGGCCCCTCAGCCCTTTTCCAAGGTGATATTCACACGGGGGAGGCGAGGAGCGTCTGCGATGACGGGTTTCTCCGTCTGAGAGCTAGCCCCGACGGCACATGGATTCCTCCTCGTGAACCGAACGCGCCCGCGGAGGGATGGGACTGCAGGCTTTTCCAGGGAATTCGCTCAGTATCTCTCCTGTCAGTGATATCTGTGAGAAACAGGAAACTGTTTTCCCATCTCATTCACATAATAGATAAGATGAGAAATTAGCTGCAGGACGAGCGACCAGGGGGCTGTTCATTTTATCACAATAAAGAAGACTGCTGCGGCGGCGCCGCCTGTGAGCGTGCGTCTGGGAGCACGGGAACGCATCACATTTCTCGTTGGGGGTCCCCCTCCCCCAGATGCACCCCCTCGGATGCTTCCTTTTGTGTTTCCCCCTCTGACCCTACTGAAGGTTTTTCCAGCCCAGAGACATTGGAATCTGCGGAGGTTTGTAGCCACTGAAAGCTTTGCTTCCGGGCCACCAAGAAGGACCACCCCTGTTCTAAGCCCCCTTCCCACACCTCCACCTTGTGAGGGTCCAAACCCTGCACCCCAGGCGTGGTCCACGCGCCAGCAGCGTGGGAATCACCCAGGAGCTTGTTGGTAAAGCAGCTTTGAGCGGGTCCCACCCCATACTTAACTGAGTCAGAGCATTTCAACAGGATCCCCAGGCGAGTCACTCCTACGCACGTTCAAGTTGGAAGATCACGGATCTGAAAGTGCGCAAATGCAAATCCCGGAGCTGAGGACCTGGAGATACAGCATCCTGCCTGATTGTTCGGGGCTTCCAAGCAGCATTCCCCTCC
The DNA here is from genome assembly GCF_002263795.3 of Bos taurus. Taxonomy (NCBI): domain Eukaryota; kingdom Metazoa; phylum Chordata; class Mammalia; order Artiodactyla; family Bovidae; genus Bos; species Bos taurus. Next base: position 37,911,524 of record NC_037350.1, read on the forward strand.
CCTGGTCCCTCTCGAGGATGGGCCCTGGGTGGCTGCTCTGCGCTGGCACCAACCAGGGACCACAGAGGGGAAGCGGCTGCATGTGTGCAAGGGCCCTGGTCTAGGCACCCGGTACCCATAAATGCCTCGGGGTGCTAGGTGGGAGGGCTCCGAGCCTCTCATACCCTCAGAAGCGGGGATAGCGCTGGGCCTTCAGGGTTCTCTTTCCCTCCTTTGCCTTCTTTACAGTTTCACCTAAAGGGATGAGAAACCGCGGGGAGCCGGGCGGGGGCGGTGGGGGAGGTGGGGATGTGAAGACATTGAGGGGAATTGGATTAAGGAGACATTCGGGGTAGAAGTGAGGGTTCCTTGATCCCTGGGTGTGTTGGACGTAGATGCTGGGTTCGTTTGCTAGGACTGTCCTAACAAAGCACACTGATGGGTGGCTTAAACAACGGAAACGTGTTCTCTCACAGTCCTGGAGACCAGAAGTCTGAGATCAAGCTGTTGGCAGGGTTGAGTCTTTCTGGAGCCTGAGGGAGGAGCTGCCCTCTGCCTCTCTCCTGGCTGCTGCAGTTTGTCCATTACCATGGAGTTTCCTGGCATCTGGATGCAGCACACAGATCCACGCCTTCATCTCCAGGTGGCATTCTCCCCTTGGACCTGTGTCTGGGTCTAACATTCCCTTTTTATAAAGATAGCAGGCAGATTGGATTAGAGTGCACCCCCAACGACCTCATTTTACCTTGATAACCTCTGCAAAGATGCTCTTTCCAAATAAGGTCACATTCTGAGGGTAAGGACTCCAGCATCTTTTCTGGGAGGAATGGCACAGTTCAGACCCTGATGGACACTGAGTGTGAGGATTCATGTAAATGGTACCTTGTGTCTCTGGGCAAAGGGAACGTCTCCCGCTCACTCCTACCCTCTTTGTGGAAGCTTTCGGGATGAAGAAGGTGGGCCTGATCCTGAGGACGGCGTTGGCAGTACAGCTGGAAGAAAGAAAGTGTAGCCAAGTCAGGCTCGTTGTTGTTGTTTAATGTTTAGAAAACTAAAGAAAGGGAAATCAATTATGGGGCCTACCTGAATTTTATTTCCTCACCAAAAACCAAATTACTCAGCAAACTTATCGCTTGCTATTGCAGGCTTTGGTATTAAAGAAAACAATCAGGCGGGCAGGATTAATCTCTGACAGCTGCCTTATCTTTAACTTGCACCTTTGTTATTTTCTGATGAGCTTCTCCTTTTTTGCTGCCACGTTGTACCATACCTCACTGGTTCCTTTCATTTTATCATCAGGCAAGAGCGGAGGACCTTTCAGTTTATTAAAAAACCTTTATTTGTGAAGAACAAAGAGTGGGGGAAAAGGCAAACAATGAGGTCAGACAATCTCCTTCCAGCCAGGAGTCACTCACCTGTTATTTAGAGTGTTATCAGTTAGAGGAGACTTGCCTCGTGGAAAATGAGGCTGTGACGGGCGATTCGGTTACACACACACACGCACACACACGCACACACACACATGCACCCAAATCTGACTGACGCACATCAACCTCCACAAAAGGCCCTTGACTGGCAGAGCAGCAATACTTTCGTTTCTAAGCTTCTAAAAAAAATTAAAAAGCCTAACAAGCCTGTCCCTGTTTCTCCCCACTTTCTCTTTCAATGCAGTTGAGGCTTCCTGGAAAGGATAAAGCCCTGGGCATTTAGTGACCATGTCCTGTGTATGAGCTGGAGCAACTTGGCTCTCAGAGGAGTTGGAGTGTCTCTTTTGCATCTTATTTGCTGTTTATTAATTTGGGGATCAGTTGTTGGCACACGCCATGGATTTCTGTCTGGAAGGGCAGTGGCACACGTGCCATTATTTGTTAGGTGGAAGAACCTGTGCTTTGTCACAGCTTCCTGAACTGGAAAGAATGTTGCAATCCCCTATTCTCTCCAGGCCTCAGTTTCCTCCTGTCTCGAAGGCAGGGGGCTTCACCCGGATGATGTTGAAGACTCTTGCAGTTTCTAATACTCTGCATTCTTGACCTTCTTGACCCATTTGGCAGCAGATCTTTCCAGGTAAGGGCATGTTGAAGTCTGACCACTGCAGTTGCCACTAACTTGCAGAGTGGCCTTGAGCAAGTCATCTAAGCCTCTCTGAGGGCTGGAAATGATGTTCTCTGTGGCCTCACGTGACGCTGTGAGGCTGTGAAGTGAGTACTGATCAGCTGTCGTGCATTACGAGGAGCGAATCAAAGACACTCAAGGTCCTGGTTACACCTACTGCTTATGTCCTCCATCCAGTGGCAAGGTGCATTCAGGTTTTACTGCTGAAAATTCTGACCATGGTTTCTCAGGGTCAGAAGCCCAGGCATGGGTTAGCTGGGTCCTCTGGTCCAGGTGAAAAGCAAGGTGTCAGCCAGGACTGTGATCTCATCTGAGGCTTGGGTGGTCCTCCAAGCTTGTCTGGGCTGTTGGCAGCATTCACTCCCTTGGGATGTAACACTGAGGCTCCTGTCTTGTTGGCTGTCAGTGCCCAGGCACTGCCTGTGGTGCCCGCCTGTGTGCCCCCCACTCCCAGCGCAGTTCAAAACACGGTGCTCACCTCCAGCCCATGGCAAGAAGATCTCTCTGATGCTTCCTCTTCTTCTAAAGGCTCCTCTGATTAGGTCAAGCCCACCCCGGACATCCCCCTTTTTATATTAGGGTGATAGCCCATCATGTTCCCTGGCCCCACCCCTACTCAAGGGGAGAGGTTTATATATGCATGTCAGATGATGGGCATCTCAGAATCCCACCTACCAGCCAAGTCTCCAGATTCTCTGCTGGCTTTTCTCTAGGACCCTTCACCTGCCCTAACCAGGTTTAGCATCTTTCTCCAGTATGTTTGGTGGTGGGGGCAGACCCAATTTGACCAGGGTGAGAACTCTTCCGTGTGTGCTCTCTTCACTCCACTGAAGAAATGAGAAATATATGTAATGGTTTGTTTAATAGCTTTTTGGAATAACCGCAAGGGTGTTATCTCCCTCTAGCGAGAGTAGGGGCTTCGCAGGTGGCACAGTGGTAAAGAACCAACTGACCCATGCAGGTAGACACAAAAGGCATGAGTTCGATCCCTGGGTGAGGAAGACCCCCTGCAGTAGGAAATGGCAACCTGCTGCAATATTATTGCCCAGGAAACCCCATGGAGAGAGGAGCCAGGCAGGCTATGATCCATGGGGTCGCAAAGAGTCAGGCAAGACTGAGCTGCTGAGCACAGGGATGGAAGATGAGCTCGTGAGAATAGCTGTCAACTGGGTGGAAAAAGACACGCCACCAGGCACAGCCAGGGAGTTGGGGGACCTCAAAGCCATGTTGGAAATCTGCTTCTCTGTGCTTAACAGGTCTTTGTCAGTGACCTTGAACCCTACTACCTCCTCATTTTTTTTTTCCTGCCTCTAATTTCCTGTGTAACTGATCCCAATTTAGAAGCTCAAATTGGACCTTCTGGTTTTTTGACCTTGTTTCCTGTTATTTTGCCTCTACTTTAATCCAGATCCTAATCGCTGAGGTTTTGACCTCTCTGGTAACCTTACCCGGATTCTTGATTTCTCCCCTGTTAGTATTTGATTCTATCTTGGAGTTCGAATTGGACCCTGCCTGCCTACAATTAGCTCCAGCAGCTCAGTGAGAGGACCCAGTCCTGTGTCCTAGTAAAGACTCTCGTAGGCCTGTGTGTCCCTCTGCTGGGCCACACCAGGCTCTGATGTATGATCTTGCTCCTTCTGTCTCCTCTGCCCTACACACCCCACTCCCTCTCCCTCCATCCCACTCCCTCTCCCTCCAAGTTTCTGAAGAATCTTTAGGAAATGAGTTTGAAAAGATATGGAAAGATGCCAGCGCCTCAGCCTAACAGGCTTGTGAACTTGCTCACAGCCTTTGGGCTGCGATCAAGAGCTATGTTCTTTCTCTGGGGACTGCTGTCCTGGCCTTACTGAGAGCATGGGGCTCGGAATCTAATGACAGAGGTCTTTTCCGGCCCCAAGAGAGGAAGCTACTCTCTTTCCATCTTTAGCAAGTCACACACACACGGAGGCAATCAGAACCTGGTAGTGAGACAGATACCACTTTGCATCCGTTAAGATGATATTTATTAAAAACAAAAAGCCAAAAAAAAAAAATCCAAAACAGAATGGAATATGCCAAGTGTTGGTGAGGATATGGAGAAAGTAGAACCTTTGAGTCTTGGTGGGAATGTGAAATGGTACAGCTGGTGTGGAAAGTAGTGTGGGGTTTCCTCGGGAAGTTAAACTTGGAATTACCATTTGGCCAGCAGTTTCCACTTCTGGGTGTACACCCAAATGAACTGAAAGCACAGACTCAAACAGATACTTGGACTTCAATAGTCAAAGCCTTATTCACAATAGCCCAAAGGTGGAAGCAACCCAAGAGTCCATCCACAGATGTATGGATAAACAAAATGTGCTCTGTACACACAATGGAATATTATTCAAGCTTTAAAAAGGAAGGACATTCTCACATGTGCTACAACATGGTTGAACCTTGAGGACATAAGCCATACACGAAGGACAAATATTCTAGGAAGTCCCTAGAGAAGTTAAGACTGATAGAGACAGGAAGCAGAATGGTGGTAGCCAGGAATGAGGAGAGGGGAGATGGAGAGTTACTGTCTAATGGATACAGAGCCTCTATCTGGAGAAAATGAAAAAGTTCTGGAGATGGGTGGTGGTGATGGTTGTACACCACTGTCTTGTCAACGTATTTAAGTGCCTCTGAATTGTACATTTTAAAATAGATTAAATGGTACATTTTCTTTTTATGTATATTTTACCACAATAAAAATAAACACCACATAACCAATTTGTGTTCTCTGAAAGCGTACAAGATGCAGATTATGTAGTATTTTAGAGATATAGAATTCTTCTGGAGAAATGCTGTACTTTAGTTCATGACACCCTGCCAAGAGGATATACGGCAAAAGGAGAGCATCAATGTGTGTGCGTTCTTTCCAGCAAGCTGACATCATATGCAGTTCTAATTATTTCATATTTATAATCAAACACACCAGCATCATGCTAAGTAAACCATGGTGTTGTTATGTTCAATTTTTCAAACATGGGAAAAGTTTATTTTGAATGTCAAGAATTACCTACTCTGTTCTTCTCTTACAGAATATGTTTAAGAGGATATAAAAATGACCCTAAAAGAAAAGATAAAATAAATTGGCTGTATTAGCTCAGAGAAGAAAAGGCCAAAGAGCTCTGGCAGGGTGGGGTCAGGGGAGGGTGGAGCCCACCAAATGGTGGGCTTTGGTCAAAGGCTAATCAGTTCTATGACTTTTTAACAACTCCTTTAACTCCTGGGGATCTCAGTTTCCTCTTATATAAAATAAGTGGGTTGTACTAAGAGTCACTTGGGCTTTCCTGATGGCACAGTGGTAAAGAATCTGCCAGCCTGTAGGAGATGCAGGGGATACAGGTTCAATCCCTGGGTTGGGAAGATTCCCTGGAGAAGGAAATGGTTAGTCACTCCAGTAGTCTTGCCGGGATAACCCCATGGACAAAGGAGCCCAGCAGGTTAAAGTTCATGGGGTCGCAGAGTCAGATATGACTGAGCGAGTGAGCACTAAGCATCTCTAGAGTCACTTACTCATTCCACGTGCATTAAAATTAACTGAGCATCAACTTTGGGCAAGAGAATCTGCTTGGGTCTCAGAGCCACTGGGGAGCATATGGGGGACCCAGGGCTCAGCATGCTGGGCTCTCAGCCCAAGGCTCATCCTCTCCGGTCTCTGGACTCGTCCAGTCTCCACTTTATTCATTTTTGAATCTTCTGTTTGCAGGCGTTGCTTACTTCCCTCCTCTCGGCACTTACCACGTTTCACTTGCACACTCCATGTACACTTGGTTCATCAGCCCCACTAGACCATGAAGCCCTTGGTGGCACAGAACCATCTCTTGTACCATCCTGTCCAGTTTCTAGTGTCTGATCGTACATGACACAAAATACATGCTCATCCATGTTTTCATGGCTGGCTTTTCTAATTATGAAAGCCATCCAATGAGCAGGCGAGAAAGAGTGGGTACAGGAACAGTCAGGCTGGTGAGGAGGTGATTGCCATAGTCCTGGAGGAATGATGGGGTTTCAACAAAGGGAGTGGCCATGGGAGATGAGGAAGCTGGTGGAACGACATTCAGCAGGTAGAATCGGTCTGACCTGGAGTCCTAAGTCCTTTGAATTGCAGGATGAGGATACCTCTGGCCAAACTACTGGCCGCACCCAATAGTGCCAGGCTGCAGGGAGCGTGCAGGCTGGCGGGCGGGGTTGGCTGTTCAGGAATCCAGAGGCAGGTGGCATGTGGAAGCAGAGGCAGGTGGTGGGCGTTGGGAAGGGGCAGGGCTGGAGCGGGTGGGGTGAAGCACAGGAAGCAAGGGGCGGGCGAGAGCCATCTCCCTGGACTGGCTGCGATGGGAGGGCTGATGGGTGGGCCTGCCAGGCATGAGGCAAGGACCAGGCTTGAGAGAACAGGGTAGGTCTTCAGGGCAGAGACCCAGACGTGGGGGTGTCAGACAATGAGCCAGGTTACAGGGTGGGGACTTGATTACGGAGAAAAAGCAGAGGCAAGAATAAAACAGGGTTTGATGTTTATCCAGTCATTCCCTCATTCCATAAATGTGAGTTGTGTACCTGGTGTGTGCCAGACACACTGCCAGGCCAGAGGGGAGGTGGTGGGGAGGGCTGATACTACAAGAAAGATCCCCAACTTCATGGACCCCCACATTCTAGCAAAAGGAGGCATATGGCAGACAAATCAATGACTGAGAAAGTATCAGCCAGATCAAAACATCACATTGTACAGCTAAAATACATACAACTTCTATTTGTTAATTGCACCCCGATAAAGCTGAAAAACAGAAAAATACCAGATAGTGGTGAGCACTGTTAAAAAACGAACACTGAATGGTGAACGTGGCCATGAGGGATGGGGAAGCACGGCCTAGCAGCAGGCCCTTGGTGTTGCCCCAGAAGGATGGGGTCTGGCCGTCTGTACGGAGATTCGAGTCCAGGCAGAAGAAGCAGGCCAAGGCCCAGAGGCCAGTGAGAAATACCGAGGAGACTGGCAGGGGAGGAGGGCTGCAGTGTCTGTGCCGGGCTGGAGGATGACCCAGGGAACAAGGGCCAGGTCTCAGCTGTGGGATACGGCCAGGGATTTGAATTTTATTCTAAGAAAAGTGGAATGTCATTGAAGTTGGGGGGGGCATCTTTTGGTACCAAGAGTGATTCTAGAGGAATAGAAATTTATTTCTCACAGTTCTGGAGGCTGGAAACCTGAGATGAGGGTGCCAATCTTTGGGTTCTGGTGAGGACCCTCTGCCTGGCGTGTGGACGGCTGCCTTCTTGTCCTGTCCTTGAGTCACAGGGAAAGAGCTCTGGTCTCTTTTCCTCTTATAAGGACACTGATCCCATCTAAATATAATTACCTCCTGAGAGCCCTACCTCCGAAGAGCATCATGTCAGGGGTTAGGGCTTCAACACATGAGTTTAGTGGGGGACAAAGACATTTGGTCCATAGTGGAGTGACTTGACACTTGGAACTGTTCAGCTGTGTGCTGTGTGTGAATGGAGTGTGTGTGTGTGTGTTTGAGTGAGGTAGGGTGACAGGCAGAGAAGGCAACGGCACCCCACTCCAGTACTCTTGCCTGGAAAATCCCATGGACGGAGGAGCCTGGTAGGCTGCAGTCCATGGGGTCGTGAATAGTCGGACACGACTGAGCGACTTCACTTTGGCTTGTCACTTTCATGCATTGGAGAAGGAAATGGCAACCTACTCCAGTGTTCTTGCCTGGAGAATCCCAGGGACGGGGGAGCCTGGTGGGCTGCCGTCTATGGGGTCGCACAGAGTCAGACACCACTGGAGCGACTTAGCAGCAGCAGTTGCAGCAGGGTGACAGGAGTTGCTAAGGGTCTGAGATACGGAGTCACTTAAGTTTTCGCAATAAATTCCTTTTGCAAAGGACAGGAAAATCTTCCATAGTATGAGTTTCAGCAAATGAGAGCTGGAAACAAGCTTGATCAGTTGCGGAAGCAGGCTGCCTATGGGTCATGACAATGAGTGACTGAAAGAACTGTGTGTATGTGTGGTGAGCGCATGCACTTCTGCAGGGGTGCAGTCAGAAAAGAAGGAGAAAGGAGACGAGGGAGGGAGAAAAAGTGCAAACTGACTCCAGACCCCGGCATTTGAATCATAGCCATCATAGGAGAGGAACAGGGCAATGCCAAGTCTCAGCAGTTTCCACAGAGCCTGAATAAAACATAACGTATAGACAGAAGAGTGTGTCTATCACATGAGTGAAGTTCAATGTGTTTTCACAAGGTAAACACACCTGGGTAGTCAGTATCAGATCAATACCAAAACCTTCCAACACTCTTCACACTCCCTTTTAGTCACCACCCCCCATCCCCAAAGGTTACAGCTGCCCTCGTTTCCGACAGCCTGGATTGGTTTTGCCTGTTTGTGTACTTAAAATAAATGATATCGCTGGATGCTATTTTGAATTTGTTTTCAAAGCTGTTTTGAAGCTTTTCCCAAAAGGCCACACTAACTTGGAAAGAGGGAAACCAGGGGTAAATGAGACATGCTGTTGAAATCCACAAGAGTTATCTACACAAAGGGCTCTGGCTTCAAAGTGTCTTTAACTGGAGACAGTAGTCCACCATGGGCCTCTAACTCCTAAGGCTGGTTTGGCCTTGGAAACTCTGTTCTGTGTCCTGCTCTATTGAAAATCTTCCCCCTCAGCTGTGAAGAGAAGCAGAATACAATAGGGGGTCTCTAAACACTGACCAGTTGAACGGGTCCCCTTGAGCATATCATGGTGCTGAGTTTAACACTTGGTCTTTGCAAAGCCAAATATAAGAAGATAATAAAAGGAATGGGAATCAATCAGTTTTTATTTCATAGGTAACTTATTTAGTCTTTATAGCAATATTTTGAGGTTGACATTATTACAATTTTATGGTTGAAGAAACTGAGGCTCAGAGAGATTAAATAGTTTGCTCAAGATCACATAGCTGGAAAATGCCCGAGTCATTTTCCTGCTTTTTAATCTATTTGCCTTTAGTTAAACCAGGATATCTCAGTGTGACTTTCTCCCTTTCCCTTTATCAATTATGATTTTTAAAATACAGAGAATAATTACACTTAATATAGTCACTCATTCATTCAACAAATGAAGTGTCTCATGTTACTGAGGTTCTCCTATGCTCTGGGCAGCATTCCTAGTATTAGAGAAACTAGTGAACAAATACAGACATGATTTCCATCTTTGTTGGTCTTAGAGTTTAGTGGCAGAGACGTAAAAATAGAACAGCTATGAAACAAATGTAGACATTGTGAAAAGTGCAAAGAAAATGAGAGATACAAGTGTTAGGAGAAACTATTCTTTCCCTACTCTTTCCATCCACAAAGCCTACAGAAGCACACACACACACACACACACACACACGTACACTTTCACATCAGGGATATCAGAGAAATCTTCCTAGAGACCAGCTTTTGAGTTGAGTTCTTAGAGGATTGAACAGGGTGAAATGGGAGAAGGAAGGGCATTCCAGGTAAAGTGAAGAGCAAATGGAAAGGCCCTGAGGTAGGAGGGACACTCTGTATACACGAGGGGAGGAGAAAACTGGTGTGGCCACAATGAAGAGGCACAACAGAGTAAATAAACAGGGAAACGCAGGGTAACGACCCACAGAGACCAGACCGCCCAGGGCTTTGTGAGTCCAGAAAAGAGCCTGAAGCACATCTCACTGTGAGCTTTTACAGAGAGACAGGAAAAAGGAACGCAAGTTTTCAGTATCCTTTATCATCTCATATTTTAGAGAACGCTTTGCTATTGATTGTGAAGTCCCTTGGAATTAACATTATTTGTTGCCTTTTGGGAAATATGTTCATCCCACAGGGGTCTATAGAACCAAATTAAAAATAAATATCTAAACTCAATCAGGCTGCCTAGGAACACTGATAATAAGAGCCAAACCGAAATCAAGTTGAGATGCTGAGTTCGTGTCAGGTTAACATCACTGTGACTCGACTGGTGATTTATCATATTTAATTTTAGAAAATGCTCGCTGTGTCCATCAGTCACGAAGGCTTGTGTGACTTGCATTGCACAGTGAGGGAGGCAGCATCATCATTCCCCGTGGGCCCAGCACAGCGTCCTTAAAGGCTGGTTCCGAGAGGTAGGTGCTTTTGTGATTATGTAAATTGATTACATGTTGTCCTTTTTAGTCTTACTCAGTCGAGAACAAAAGTATAACTGCTGTCCCGGAGGTGACCCTTACAAACTGTTGACACTTAAAGGAGGCCTCATGATCAGAATGCTTCCCAAGTGGCTCAGTGGTAAAGAACCTGCCCGCCGATGCAGGAGACACAAGAGACGTGGGTTCAATTCCTGGGTCAGGAAGATCCCCTGGAGGAGGAAATGGCAACCTGCTCCAGTCTTCTTGCCTGGTCCATCCCATGGACTGAGAAGCCTGGGAGGCTACAGTCCATGGGGTGTCAGAGAGTCAGACACAACTGAACACACACACACGCTCATGATCAGAAAGTATATGAAGCCCTTGCCTGTTGAAGGAATTGGTATATCTGTACTTGACAAATATCTGGTGAGTAATCAAATTACTTATCCTCACAAGGGGTCAGGGATGCTGGTCTCAGGGACCAGCAAACTGATTTGGGGTGTAGCCATGGTAGGTAGCAGTAGATGAAACAGCATCATTTGTAGGGATCTGGTGAGAGAGATGCTTATGCAACTCAATCATTGCTAAGATTTACCTATGGAAGTTGTGCAATCAAAGTGCCTTCATCCATGACTAAGTCCCCGTCTTAATGCACATGTGAAAATGCACATCCATATGTGTGCAGAGTTGGCTGTGAGGCTGAAATTGGGTAACCTCACAAGCACTCCCAGAGATAGGTGGAAGTCAAATTCCAGATTCATTTTCTGCCAAAACATCTCCAGTACCCTAGGTGGGAAGCTTAAGATTTGGGTTGTCTTCCTCCTCCTTTGGGTCGGGTAGTGAGTAGCCTCTGGTACTAGTGGGTCCCCAACCTCAATCAGAGAAGTATTTTTCACTACCAGCCCTCCAACCACATGTACTTTGCATTAAGCCATTGCCTTTTGTAAGAAAGACTGATTTTTTTTTTCATCTTCTTGGTTGGCAAAGCAGAACCCAGATATTTCACTCCTATTTTCAAGAGACAAATGAAGATCCTGGCGTCATGAGCATCCTGCCTTCTGCTCAGGCAGTTCCCAGAGCATGGTCACCCCAGGGGTAATTTAGTAGAGGTTGGGGAGGAGCAGTAAGGTAGCTAATAATTGAGTGTCCTTTGCATACCTAGCTTTTTCTGTGCTCTGCTGCTGCCGCTGCTGCTAAGTCGCTTCAGTCGTGTCCGACTCTGTGCAATCCCATAGGCGGCAGCCCACCAGGCTCCCCCATCCCTGGGATTCTCCAGGCAAGAACACTGGAGTGGGTTGCCACTTCCTTCTCCAATGCGCAAAAGTGAAAAGTCAAAGTGAAGTCGCTCAGTCGTGTTTGACTCTTAGCGACCCCAAGGACTGCAGCCTACCAGGCTCCTCCGTGATGGGATTTTCCAGGCAAGAGTACTGGAGTGGGGTGCCATTTCTGTGCTCGGCCTCATGCAATTCTCACATCTCAACAAGGCCAGTGCTATCTTTCCATTTTATAGTTGAAAAGACTGAGGCAGGTTTTGCTCAAGGTCTTGTAATAATTTGCTCAAGGTCTTATAGCAAAGAGAAAGAGCAGGGATCTGAAGCTGGGTCTGTCCAACTCTCGTCAGTGCTCTTTCGTGAACACCCTGCTGCCTCCATTCACTCTTAAGCAAAGGGAAATCTGGAAAGTTCTGTCCCCAAAGCCCCAGTCTGAATGTTTCAGCTTACTCACAGAACGTGGTAGGACACCCTTATCTCAGATGTCCTTCCCCCACCAAGCCTGCCTGCCCCGTCAGCCAGATTGTGGCGGTAAAACCCTGGCTGGGTCACTAGCAACAAAATTAATTTCAATTCCCATTAATTTTAATGTGTGTGTACATATGTCACCCAGTCTTTTCTCCCCTTGGGTGATTTTCAAAACTCTGTTGCAAAAACAAACAAAAACAAGGAATGACAAGCCCAAACAGGTTGAGAATCACCAGGGTATGGATGAAATTAGGTTTTCTTATTGGCAATCTCAATGCCTCCTGCTTCAGCATAGATTTATTTCACTTTTTTATTTTCTATCTTTCCTGTGGTTGGTGGAAATGAAGACTTATCTCCTTGGGTAACTGAAGACTATTATTATGCCATTTCCTCACCATTTCTTCCCTAGATACAATAATCCACTTAATCTTTCCTCCGAGGTCCAGTTTTCACCTCTCTAATCAATGTCAGGAAAGCTCTGTTGATTCATGTAAATCTTCTGGCAGACAATAGTCTTTAGGTATTTGGCTGCCATGTGTGGGCTGGCCCTTTCCCGTTTGTATTTTTTTTTCTAGGTCCTTTTCCTTCAGTTCAGTTCAGTTGCTTAGTTGTGTCTGACTCTTTGCAACCCTGTGGACTGCAGCATGCCAGGCTTCCCTGTCCACCACCAACTCCCAGGTCTTGCTCACACTCATGTCCATCGAGTCAGTGATGTCATCCAACCATCTCAACCTCTGTCTTCCCCTTCTCCTCCTGCCTTCAATCTTTCCCAGCATCAGGGTCTTTTCCAAGGAATCAGTTCTCCACATCAGGTGGCCAAAGTATTGGAGTTTCAGCGTCAGCATCAGTCCTTCCAATGAATATTCAGGACTGGTTTCCTTTAGGATGGACTGGTTGGATCTCCTTGCTGTCCCAGGGACTCTCAAGAGTCTTTTCCAACACCGCAGTTCAAAACCACCCTTTTCCTTACTGCTTCCGAATTTCTTCCCAAATAATCTTAGAAGTGTGAAAGCAATCAGAAATATCTCCAGCAGGGATTTTGCTCCATCTGGACTTTATCATAATACTAACAAGGCCTCAGAGGCTCAGGAAGGTAAATACCCTGAAACCACACTGGTTTCAGAGCAGCAAGGATGCTGGTGGAGCCATCAGCATCTCTCCTTCTAAGAATATTCACAGAACATGCAATAGCTCCTATAATGGTGCCCATCGCTCAAGGTGAAGGGCTTCCCAGGCGGTGCCAGTTGTAAAGAATCCACCTGCCAATGTAGAAGCTGCAAGAGACTTGGGTTCAGTCTCTGGGTCGGGAAGATCCCCTGGAGGAGGAAATGGCAACCTGCTCCAGTATTCCTGCCTGGGCAATTCCATGGACAGAGGAGCCTGGTGGGCTCAAGTCGACGGGGCTAATGGAGAATCAGATGCGGCTGAGCGACTAAGCACACCCAAGGTGAAGATCTGATATTAATGCCCACCAAGGCAAGTATTGCATGATGGTGAGGACAATTCATGTGAGGATTTGAATCTCACTTGGGGTTTGGCATTTTGAAGAAAGATTGTCACATGTGTCATTAATTACTGTTTTGGCTGCTCTTTTTTAATGGCTGTTGTGAATGGGCTTTCTCTAGTTGTGGTGAGCAGGGGATACTCTTTATAGGTTGATCTGATCTGATCTGATGGGCTGCTCACTGCAGTGGGTTCTCTTGTTGCAGAGCACAGGCTCTAGGTACATGGGTTTCAGTAGTTGCAGCACATGGGCTCAGTAGTTATGGCTCAGGGGCTCAGTTGCCCCGAGGCAGGTGAGATCTTCCTGAACCAGGGATTGAACCGGTTTCCCCTGCATTAGCAGGTGGATTCTTACCCTTGGCAGTGCTAGGGGAGTCCGTGTCACTAGTTACTGACTGGCTGGGTGACTAATTACATTTAACTCTTTTGAACTTGTTTATCTATAAAAGGGAGATTAAAAACCACCTACTTAAAGTCTTATGAGTATGAAGTGAGATAAATGATTACTGACCTCCTAGTGGAGTGACTGGTTCTTCAAGCATCCCACCAGGGATTGGATTTGCAAGGTTAGCCCCCAGCTTCATGGAGCATGCAGTGCAGAGAGGATACCAGTGAGCACATATCTGGTCTAAAGAAGCTGTTTCACACATGCTTCTAAAATTGGATGTCACTGTTTTAAAGTCAAACCAACCATAAGCTCTGTAAAATGAAAATTTATCAAAGTATATACTTTGTTAAAAAGTTGTAAATCTGAACATGGTGTATATATATATGCTGCTGCTGCTGCTGCTAAGTCGCTTCAGTTGTGTCTGACTCTGTGCGACCCCATAGATGGCAGCCCACCAGGCTCCCCTGTCCCTGGGATTCTCCAGGCAAGAACACTGGAGTGGGTTGCCATTTCCTTCTCCAATGCATGAAAGTGAAAAGTGAAAGTGAAGTCGCTCAGTCGTGTTCGACTCTTCACAACCCCATGGACTGCAGCCTACCAGGCTCCTCCATCCATGGGGTTTTCCAGGCAAGAGTACTGGAGTGGGGTGCCATCGCCTTCTCTGGTGTATATATGTATGTATGTATGTATATATATATATATATTCAGTGTTAATATCCTTTTTGGACTGACTGAAGGGTTATAGAATGTTCTTATCTCTTGTTCTTACTATTTTAATGAGTGTGATTTCATTCTGGAGATTTGTGGGAAATACTTAGTTTTAGTATAGTTAAACCATTAAATACACACACACACCCCCCAACGGCACACTTCTTACAACTCACTGTGATAAAAAGATGTGCCTACTTGCAGCCAGCAATAGCTTGTCCATCGCCTGCCTGGTTGCATCTCAGGGTCTGGACGCCTCACCAAGCAGTGTATATCAGCAAAGCAAATGCCCGGTGCATTTCCAGTACTAACTGGAAGGAGAGGGTCAAGGTGGCTCGAAGGATGTTCTGGCTTGAAAGAGGCTGGGAATTACTCATCCCGCAGCCGGCTGGGCCTTTTGAGGTAAAAAGAGTTGTTTCTCTTGCTGGAGCCAGGAACCAGACAGCTGGAAAACAGGTATTTCATTTCATCTCTGACTTACTCCATATTTCCTGGAAGGCTTGTTTGGTGGTGCTATGCTTTCTCCCAGTCCTGTTTCACCTATGACTCTCGGAGGGTGGCTTAGGGAATATTTTATTCTCATTAACTTTATGTGCCGGGCAGTTTACATCCTATAAATTCAGCATCAAAGCCTGCTATCAAACAGCTTATGCTTTCTGTTTTCCACATCTTTTTGTTATTGTTGTTGTAAAAATCCCTCCATTTTAATGATTTTTAGCCTCAACTCATTTTACATATTTCCATTTTCTTACTCTGCTTTGAATTCCAGATCTCCCTTCACAAACTGAATCTTGATTTGGGGAAATATTTTGGTTTTGGGTACTGAAGACAGATTTAGGCCAGAATTGTCTCATGAGTGGTAAAGATCTCTGTACATTCTCATGAATTTCTGATAAAGATACAAGATGTCTCAACTAATAATCTATGAAAATACACACCCTGTGTATATTTTACATCCTTTATGGCATCTAGATTTATAAGAGCATTATGGCAAAGAAAAAATGGTAATTTTTTTCATTTTAAAATTTTAATAAAGTAAATAAGTAAATGAATAATGAATAAGTATGCCATTTGTCTCTGTTTAAAAATTAATGAATTGTTTTAGTGACTATTTCTAAATGTATATATCTGATAAATGAACTTTATAAATATTGCACTGATATACTATGAGCTGGATTTCCAGGAATATAAAGGACATGATAGCTGGCAAAAAATTTTCACTAACTTGGCAGAAAACAAAAAAACAGGCAAGGAGTGTGATTTATTCATTCTACTTCTACTTGGTATTTATAGGAATTCTCCTATCTGATAAACTCAAAGCCCAGCAGGTGGGTCCCTGCTTATCCTTATGGTGCTCCTGAGTGGCTGTTAGGCCATAGGCACGAAGCAGGCAGTTGAATCCAGGTCAGCAGGCTGGGATTCTGGACCTTGCAGATCATTACTGCTCATGCCTTGTACCAAAAAGGAGCAAAAGGAGATCAATTCAGTGTCCTTTTCTCTAGGCATTCCTTTAACCCCAGCCCTCAAACCAACCGCTCCTTCCTGGAGTCCCTGTTACTACAGGGGTAGCACCTGCAACATCCTATCAATTTCTTACCTGTTCCCTCACTTGACTCATGGGCTCCCTGATGGCAGGGGTTCTCTTAGTCGTCTTTCTGCCCTGGCCCTAGCCCAGCACCTGGCACACGAATCACAGATGTTGAATAAATGCATTTAGTTGCCTAAAGTGTTAGGCTTCTCCAGAGAAACAGACAACAGGGGAGAGTGTGGGGGGTGGGGTTTGGAATTGGCTCATGGGATTGTGAGGCATAGCAAGTGCAAAATCTGATGCAAGAGACTGGCAGGCTGGAGACTCAGGAAAGACTTGCATTTCATATCCAAAGGCAGTTGGCTGGCAGAACTCTTTTAGCTTGGGGGAGGCTAGTCTTTGTTCTGTTTAGGATACCCATCCACATTATGGAGGGCAACCTGATTTACTCAAAGTCCACTGGTTTAAATGTAAATCTCATTCAAAAACACCCTTGTAGGGACTTTCCTGGTGGCCCGCTGGTTAAGAATCCACACTCCCAGTGCAGGGGGCCTAGGTTCAATCCCTGGTCAGGGAACTAGATCCCACATGCTGTGACAAAGATCCCAAGAGCCACAGCTAAGACTTGGGACAGAAAAAAACAAAACAAAACTCTTATAGAAACATCCAGAACAATGACCAAATGTCTGAGCACTGTGGTCTAGACAAATTGACACATAAAATTAAATCATCTCATAAAATGAAATCATTGCACTTGATTTAACTATAGTTTAATAGGCACTGACATTATTTTCTAGGCAACCTTGAAAATATTGCTTTCATTGGGGAAATATTTATCTAGCTGTAATATATTTTACCTAGGCAAATATTCTAGCAAAAATAAGACTGGCAAATTTTGATATCAGGGAAATAATAGATTTCTCTTCTGTTTCAATTCTGATTCTAAAAAAGACATGCTGTGTAAAATCAGACTGTATGCAAGAAGTAGGGAATTATTTATTTAGGGTGTTTCTAATGACAAGAGGAAAAAGTGTGGTTACTTAGTTTGACATTTCTATTTCATTTTTTGGAATACATTTATATAGTTTGATAATTAAATATTTTAAAGAATTTAGCCAAACTTCCCTGGTGGTACAGTGGATAAGAATCTGCCTGCCAATATAGGGGACGTGAGTTTGATCCCTGGTCTGGGAAGATTCCACGTGCTGGGGAGCAGCTAAGCCTGGGTGCCTAGAGCCTGTGCTCCACAACAAGAGAACCCACCACGGGCACTAGAGAGGAGCTCCAGCACTCCGCAACAGAGAAAAGCCCGCCCAGCAACAAAGACCCGGCACAGCCCCAAAATTAATAAATTTCTTCGTGGAAACTCTTGTGCCCATTTCTCTCCCCACATCTGCTTAGTTTTCCATCCTGCCCACTGTAGTTGAATTTCTAGATTAATTTTTAAGGTATATTTACAGAGTTTCTTTGTGCAATTACAAACAAAAACAAACCTATGACTTTATTTTTCACCCTTTAAAAATTTAACTTGTTAAAGAAGAAAAACACTCATACATTAAGATCAGACTATATAAATTTTAGTCACTAAGTGCAATCAATTAAAATTTTAATATTAAATTTCAGTGTTCCTAAAAAGTTCAAGATTGAGGAAAGAAAAGGAAGAAAATGCAGTAGAGAAAGAGTGTCTCAGGAAAAGTAAGAGACACAGGAAGAGAAAGCCCGAGCCACAGAGAAGACATTAGAGGCTGCATCTATATCCATCACAGAGCAAAACACACCAGCAGAGCCACATCCTGAGACAAATAAAGCTTTCATGGGTCCTTGTGGACCTTCAGGGACCTTTGTGAACTTTCTGTTCATCTTTGTGGACTAATGGCCTCATACTCTGTTTTTCTAAGACATTTCCATGAAATAACTTTAAACAAGCCCATTAAGTTTTTTCATGAAATAACTTTAAACAAGCCCATTAAATTTTTTCATCGTTAGGTATAAATGCTGCTATTCTCTTTTGGTATCAGTTATGCAGGCTCTTGGGCTTCCCTGGTGGCTCAGTGGATAAAGAACACGCCTGCAATGCAGGAGATGGCAGGTGATGCATGTTTGATCCCTAGGTCGGGAAGGTCCCCTGGAGAAAGAAATGGCAACCCACTCCAGTATTCTTGCCTGGGAAATCCCAAGGACAGAGGAACCTGGCGGGCTACAGTCCGTGGGGTCTCAAAGAGCTGGACACGACTTAGTGACTAAACAACAACAGGAGTACAAGAAGGTAAACAGTAACTCACTAAACTGTGGCAAATAATGAGGTAATAAATTCTCTGTCACTGGAAGAATTCAAGCCCACCTGAAGAAGAGACCACTTCTTCAAAGAGCTATAGAGGGGATTTCAGGATCAGAAGGGAGAATGCAGAGTGGATTCCATCACGAAAGCAGCCATTCGTTGGTTTCAACTTCTGGTATGAAATAGAACACTTGAAATTCAAACCTGAAATGCAAACAACAATTTCATTTTCTAAAGGCCTGTGAGTGAGAATAAACTAGCAATTTTATTGGTTTGGTTATTGCTTATTATTATCATTAAAGTTGGTTTTTTGTTACTTTTAAGGTTCACTAGCATGTATATTTTGGAGAAGGCAATGGCACCCCACTCCAGTACTCTTGCCTGGAAAATCCCATGGACGGAGGAGCCTGGTGGGCTGCAGTCCATGGGGTCGCTGAGGGTCAGACACGACTGAGCGACTTCACTTTCACTTTTCACTTTCATGCATTGGAGAAGGAAATGGCAACCCACTCCAGTGTTCTTGCTTGGAGAATCCCAGGGAAGGGGGAGCCTGGTGGGCTGCCGTCTATGGGGTCGCACAGAGTCGGACACGACTGAAGCGACTTAGCAGCAGCAGCAGCAGCAGCATGTATATTTAGCCTTAATACAAATAAAAAAATAATAGGTCTATTTAATAGCTGAGTAATATTCCATTGTGTATATGTACCACAGCTTTCTTATCCAAAAAAGGATGGGGAGGGAAGTGGGAGGAGGGTTCAGGATGGGGGACACATGTACACCCCTGGCTGATTCATGTCAATGTATGGCAAAAACCACAATATTGTAAAGTAATTAGCCTCCAATTAAAATAAATAAATTAAAAAAATAACGAACCATTAAAAAAAAATAATGATAATAGGTCTAGAGCTTCATTGGTGGCTCAGTGGTAAAAGAACCTGCCTGCTGGTGCAGGAGACACAGGTTCAATCCCTGATCCAGAAAGATCCCACAGCTAGGCATGTGCGCCACATCCATTGAACCTGTGGGTTAGACTCTGGGAACTGCAACTACTGAGCCCATGTGCCTCGACTACCGAAGCCCTTGAGCCCTAAAGCCTGAGCTCGGCAGCAAGAGAAGCCACCGCAATGAGAAGCCAGGGCACTACAATAGAGAGTAGCTTATGCTCTCCGCAACTACAGAAAAGCCCGTGCAGCAAGGAAGACCCAGCACAGCCAAAAGTAAATAAATACATAAAATTATACATTAAAAAAAAAGGTCCAGAAAAGAACATTCTTTTGAATGTTTGTGCCAATTGCCTAGAGAAGGCCTGGAAGTCACTGGGCCTGTCCTTGAGGTGTAAGGGTCATACTCATGGACTTGCCAGGCATGTCCCTTCTGATTAGAATCAGATAAAAAGCCATGGGGCCGTTATGCATAGAGTGGGATTTTTTTTTTTTTCAAGTCTAAGGGAATCCGTATTGAATGCAGATGATATAATTCCAAGGTTTCAGTTTTGACTCTTTTCATTCCAAAGTTCTTACAATTGTTGGAATTTGTTCAGAACAGCTGAACTTTTGGATGTGAAAATATGGGTGTAAATTCTAGTTTGTTCAAGTTCTCAGTGTAAAACCATTTAATGTGCTTCCACTGGGAAATTTTCAAATATTTGTTTATGAATTTTTGTGTAAGACTCTAGATAAGTAGAAAGAAAAAAGGACATCTAGCGATAAAGAGATGTGAAAACTATTCTACTTGTGCTTATGAGATTTTTTAAAAAATGAATGCATCCTGATTGCACACATTTATAGAATTAACTCTGCAATACTTGCTATGTGAGAAGGGTAACTTCTTGAAAGACTCAGTAATTTTTACAAAATTATCTTAACTAGCTAAGTACTAAAGAAATCCAGATTATGGATTAATGTCTCATCCAGGTGAGACTTTATCCTCCAGTTTTGCTACTTGTGAAATAAAATGTTTCCTGGGAAATCATAGTAGAGTACTTTTGCCTAAGCGGCCACCAGGGAAATAAATAAATATTACTTAGTCATACAGCACCATTATGATCAAAAACATTTCTTAGGTAACTGCACGGAGAGGTAGCTTTTGACCATGTGGGGCAGATGCACCAGCCTCTGGAACCAAAACTTGAGCTCTGTGAGAGGAGAGGAAGAAACAGTGGAGGGGTTTCATGGCACGTGAGCCGTGCACTTGGAGACAGGAGGTGGTGAGCAGTCCTGGAGTCACCCCAGGCCTCTTGCTCGGGTGGCACATGAGGGTGTAATGCTGCTCCCTTGGGCGAGGAAGCTGGTTGACAAGAGAGGCTCATGTCTGCCTTTGCCAAGTTTCTTTTAGATGGCAATCAGAGCATTCTCTAGCTTTGCAAGTTGGGAGGATGTAGAGGCCTGGCTCAGAGCAGTTTTTGGAATCAGGCTGACTTAGGTTTGAATTTTTTTTCCCCTGCCACTTATTACCTGTGTGCCCCGACACTGTATCTGTGCCTCGGGTTTCTTAGCTGAAAGATGGATAGTGCCTACATGATACGGATGTTGTGAGAATAAATGAGACGATACATGTAAAGCACTGACTGATCCAAGGCACATGGTAGGTTCTCAGCAAATAGCAAAAAGCAACTCATGACACACGTAAGACACACACAGGAAGAAGTGTACACACAACAATGCCAGTAGCTGCTGCTGCTGCTGCTAAGTCGCGTCAGTCATGTCCGACTCTGTGCGACCCCATAGATGGCAGCCCACCAGACTCCTCCATCCCAATGCCAGTAGCAGCCCCTGGGGATAAGTGGAAAAGCAGGGTATCCAGAAATGGGTCAGATGGAAATGAAGACAATGGTTGATTCCAAGTAAAAACCGTGGAAGAGGCAGGATGACAGAGAAGTGAAGATTCTGGAATCCTACTGCCTGAGTTCAAGTCTCTGTTCTATTACTTAACAGATGTATGGCTGGGACAAGTCACTTTGCCTCTCTGTACTGCAATTCTATCTGCCTCACTGAGCTGTTGTGAAAATGAAAGATTACCCATCTCCTGGGTTTTTGTGTATTTAGAATAGTACCTGGAACTAAGTGCTTTGAAAGAAAAGATGAGCATATATTAGATTGCCTTTACTTATAAGACAAAAGAAAGGCAAATGATACATTACATGCTGTGAAAAACATAACATAGGGTTAACATCCAAAATATATAAGTGCTCATCAGTTCAGTTCAGTTCAGTTGCTCAGTCCGACTCTTTGCAACCCCATAAATCGCAGCACGCCAGGCCTCCCTATCCATCACCAACTCCCGGAGTTCACTCATACTCACGTCCATCGAGTCGTCCCTTTCTCCTCCTGCCCCCAATCCCTCCCAGCATCAGAGTCTTTTCCAATCAGTCAACTCTTCGCATGAGGTGGCCAAAGTACTGGAGTTTCAGCTTTAGCATCATTCCTTCCAAAGAAATCCCAGGGCTGATCTCCTTCAGAATGGACTGGTTGGATCTCCTTGCAGTCCAAGGGACTCTCAAGAGTCTTCTCCAACACCACAGTTCAAAGGCATCAATTCTTCGGCGCTCAGCTTTCTTCACAGTCCAACTCTCACATCCATACATGACCACTGGAAAAACCATAGCCTTGACTAGATGGACCTTTGTTGGCAAAGTAATGTCTCTGCTTTTCAATATGCTATCTAGATTGGTCACAACTTTCCTTCCAAGGAGTAAGCGTCTTTTAATTTCATGGCTGCAGTCACCATCTGCAGTGATTTTGGAGCCCCCCAAAATAAAGTCTGACACTGTTTCCACTCACTTGTTAAAAAAAAAAAATCTAATATCTCAATAGAAAAATGGACAAAGGGCATGCATGAGTGGACAATTTATAGGGAAAAAGTCCAAATGGCCAATAAATTTGTGAAAAGATGATTCATCTTCTTAGTAATCAGGAAAATGCAAATTGATGTGCCAGTGTAATTAAAATTTTTTTCACTCAACTATTTGCCAAAAGTTAAGAAATAGCGCTAAAACTCAGTGCTGGTTAGAAAATGGGGAAGGGGCATTCCACTTATTGCTGGTGGGACTGGGAAACACCATAGCCTTTTTGGAAAACAATCTAACAACATTTATTTCGATTACAATTACATGTATTTTAAAATACATCATTTTAAATATACCTACTATAATCACTTTTACTTTAAAACACGTGTAATTGGCCTAGGAGTGCCATTCTTAGGAAGCTATTCTATAGAAACAAAATTCAACTTTTAAGGACATGGAAACAGGCATTTTCAGCAACACTGTTCATAGTGGTATTCTTTGTAGTGTGTGCATGCGTGCTCAGTAGCTTTAGTCTGTCTGGCTCTTTGTGACCCCATGGACTGTAACCTGCCAGGCTCCTCTGTCCATGCATTTCTCCAAGCAAGAATTCAGGAGTGGGTTGCCATGCCCTCCTCCAGGGGATCTTCTGGATCCAGGGATCCAACCCATGTGTCCTTTGTCTCCTGCGTTGCAGGCGGATTCTTTGCAGCTGAGCGACTGGAAGCCCTTTTATAGTGCAAGTAACCTCAGTTATCATTAGTAGAGAAATGATTGAATGAGTTGATGAACACATAACCATAGAATACAATGTGTCTATCGAAGAGAATGAGAACTATATCCATTCACCACGGGGGATATTTATCATGCATTGCTAAGTGAGAAATCAAATAACAAGGAAACTAACCTAGTATGAATTCATTTTTGTAAAAGAAAAAATACAAAAAGGAAAATTCTTACGTATACTTAAAAACATTTGTATGTGTTCATATGGCTATGAATAAAGACGTGTCTTTAACGCTGAAAACTGGGAGGCAGTGATGCTAGAGAGAAGGAGGAGGTGAGAGGGAATATAAATCAATACAAAGAGGGAATTCACCAAAATTCCAACAACCAAATAAATACCAAGTAGACTCCTGGCAGTTCTCAACTATACATACTGGAGTAATTAGGTGGTAAAAACAGTTTCCCTGCAGGCTGAAGGCAGAAGACCCCCTTCAGAAAGATGCCCGTCGGTGGTACCTGGTGATTAGATACTTTCGTTTACACAAGATTTCTGGACGTTGCTACTTGGAAATCCTACCATGACTCAAAGTGCCCATTCTCTTTATCCTGTTTCTCTCAGGACTCAGCAGAGTGCTGTGCCCAGGTGGATCTCTGTAAATGGGGACACTATTGTGGAGGAGGACAAGGACGCAAAGCAAGAGAGATGAATGCGGATGGGGTGGGGCGGTCTTACTGTGTCCTGGTTCTCCCTCTCTGGGGCTCAGCTCACAAAACAGAGTCTGCTGGGCTTTCTGCCTGGAGGCAGCAGAAGGAAAGGCCATTCCTGGACATGATCTCAATAGGTGTATTGAGTCTTTGCACAAAAAGTGAGTTTGGAGCTGGCAAGTGCTCTGTCCAGCGGCCTGAACAGAATGAGATGGGGTGATCAGGCAGCATTTTTTTCAGGCTGTGCTTTGGCCACAGGATGCAACAGCCTTGGATTTGTTTCCAGGGTAGGGAATCCTCGAGTCCTGGTATGCTGGTATGCCTTTCATGTGCTTTGTCGGATTCAGCCCCAGGATGGAGGTGGAGGGCTGACAAAAATGTCTATCAGGTGAAGCAAAAACCATCTTTGTGAGGACAGCAGCACTGTAAGGAGAATCTCTGCCTATGGCAACAAAGCTGGAGCCAAACCCCCCTGTTTCTGTAGTCTGGGTCCCTGCAGAGATCCGCCCCCCTTCACATCGTCCCCCTCCTGCACGCCCTCCTTTGTGCAGTGGTCTGAGTTCACTTGTTTGGATTCTTTTCATTGCAGATTTCAATTCAGCCATCAAACTGAATTCTGCTTGAAGAGGAGGGAAGGAAGAGTGCTCCCATTTCTTGTGGTCTAACTGGGGAAGTAAGACCCGTGTACAGAAGCACTGCCCTTCCCAAGGGCCACGTGCAATTCTTGGGACCCAATATGAGCTAGAAACCTGAGGGGGCGGGGTGGGAGAATTTCTGAACAATCTCGAAGGTGCGAGCTTGTTTTTGATCGTATTTGTGGAACAGCCAGAGAAGGACTGCATCACATCGCAGGTGCAGTAGGGATGTCTGGGCCATCTGGACCTCCAAGTGCTGAGGGAAAGGAGAACAGCGGAGAGCGTGGGGAGGTGTGCTGGTCCCTAGGTAACCTGGGTGGGGTAAGAGCACTCTGTCTGGGGGGATCTCCATCCTGTACAGGTGTGACCTTAGGCAACTCGTTTCTCCTCACTGGACTTCCGTTTTCTTATTTGCAAAATGAAGGGGTCAGGTCTTATGGTTTCCAAGGGTCTTCTCAATTCTCATTCTGTGAGTTATTGTGAGATAGTAGGAAATGGTTAAATCAAGGAAAGAGCAAAGGTAGAAAACGAGCAAAATATGTAAAGCAAGGAGGAGCTAAAGAAGTTAGTTATTGCCTTTCTTGCCCCATTCCTACTCCTTCCTCCAGAAACAACCTCCAAAGAAAAAGCAGATTTGTGCCTGTTTGGACAACCTGTAGCAGAAGACAGTGAAGCAAAAGAGACTTACACTGAAAATAATCTTGCCATTAAACGCAAGATTCGTGACATCCAGGAGCTCCTGAACCTGTGGCATCTTCAAGGAGACCCAGCATGCTTGGAAAATTGCCTGATAAATATGCCGCGTCCCTCTGCACAGGTTCAGACACATCCCTAGTCACGTCAGTTTTTTGATGCTTCCTGGGGCCCTTCTCTTATGCATTAGCATTTTCAGAAGGTTACAGGACTCAGATCTGTTAGTCAGATACCCCCTGCCCTCACCGAGTTGTGAGGGGCTGGAGAGAGAGAAGACACAGGACAATGAACTCAAAGGAGACTCACACCCCTGCCCCACATTCTTCTCGGAGCTGGAAAAAGTCTGTGTCTTCCGTGGTGAGAGAACGGGTTACGACCCCTTCAGACACTGTCTCCGGAGAAGCAAAGTTCACAGGCTGCAGAGGAGGGGGCCCTCAGTCTGAGGGACCCGGGCAGCTGACTCCACCTCTGTCCTTGAAGAGACTTTTTTCTTGCTTCTCTAGACACTTGCAGGCACCCTGGTGAGTTGACCCCAGGGACTCACATCTCATTTCACGATCAGCCCTTGGGCTGTCACATTCACTTCAACTTAAGCCCCTCCTTTCATGAGAATGACCTAGAGGTGACCCTCTGAAGGAGACAGTGTGTCTCTGGTGTTTGGCGAAACAGATAACTATGGTCTGTTCTCAAGAGTAGCAAGGAGGGATGAGGGGGAAGCACAGACACATGGGTGCCTCTGTCTAGCTATTCAGGAGTTGAACTAAAACACTGATTTGAGAAAAGAGTAGCTCAGAGCAGAGCAAGGCTCTCATGCTGTCTGAGGGAAAGTGATCAGGAAACAAAAGGTTTTATGTGCTCGGTCACATTCGACTCTGCGACCCCAAGGACTGTAGCTTGCCAGGCTGCTCTGTCCATGGGATTCTCCAGGCAAGAATGCTGGATTGGGTTGCCATTGGGTTGATCTTCCAGACCCAGGGATCAAACCCCACCTGCAGCGTCTCCTGCACTGCAGGCAGAGTCTTTACTGCTGAGCCACTGGGGAAGCCCAAAAGGTTTTAAGTCAGGAGCAAATTTGACTTGAAAGGAACTGGTAACTTCTTTGAACCAGAGAATAAGTGGATTTGGAAATAAAGACAGATTAAAAAAAAAATCTGCTTAAAATAAACCTGGGAGGAGAACAGCCTGGATGTGAGTCCTTAATAGAGGTATCTAGAAGAAATTAAGTGATTATCTTTTTCTCATCTGGGTAAGGCTAGGGAAGGTATTGATTCTCTCTCTAGGCAAATGCAGGTTCATCAGCATGAACTCATTCACAATGTGTGCAAGGAAGTTGTCTCCTTTCACGTGTATAGTGGTTCACAACAGGCTTTAGGGTAAGAAACCTGGTGCTCTCCAGCAGAATGGGTTTGGGAGGAGAAGTGTGGAACAGGAGGTCATTATAAGACTCTTGCTATTTAACATTAAGATCATGAGAGTCCGGACCTGCCATGGTAGCGCTGGGACTGGAGAAGAATTTGTTACAAGTCCAAAAGTATAGAATTACTGGCCTTGCAGAAAATCTCCTCAGTGAGAAAGAAAAAACAGGCAAAATGTGGGGGAAATACTTGCCATAAATATGATGGACAAAAGTGAATATTCTAAATATAAGTGACAAATAGATTCAAGGGATTAGATCTGATAGAGTGCCTGAAGAACTATGGACGGAGGTTCATGATATTGTGCAGGAGGCAGTGATCAAGACTATCCCCAAGATAAAGAAATGCAAAAAGGCAAAATGGTTGTCTGAGGAGGCCTTACAAATAGCTGAGAAAAGAAGAGAAGTGAAAGGCAAAGGAGAAAAGGAAAGATATATCCATTTGAATGCAGAGTTCCAAAGAATAGCACGGAGAGATAAGAAAACCTTCCTCAGTGATCAGTGCAAAGAAATAGAGGAAAACAATAGAATGGGAAAGAATAGAGATCTCTTCAAGAAAATTAGTGATACTAAGGGAACATTTCATCCAAAGCAATGGCACCCCACTCCAGCACTCTTGCCTGGAAAATCCCATGGACAGAGGAGCCTGGTGGGCTGCCATCTATGGGGTCGCACAGAGTCGGACACGACTGAAGCGACTTAGCAGCAGCAGCAGCGAGGGAACATTTCATCCAAAGATGGACACAATAAAGGACAGAAATGGTATGGACCTAATAGAAACAGAAGATATTAAGAAAAGGTGGCAGGAATACACAGAAGAACAATACAAAGAAGATTTTAATGGCCCAGATAAACACGATGGTGTGATCACTCACCTAGAGCCAGACATCCTGGAAAGTGAAGTCAAGTGGGCCTTAGGAAGCTTCACTACAAACAAAGCTAGTGGAGGTGATGGAATTCCAGTTGAGCTATTTCAAATCCCAGAAGATGATGCTGTGAAAGTGCTGCACTCAATATGCCAGTAAATTTGGAAAACTCAGCAGTGGCCACAGGACTGGAAAAGGTTAGTTTTCATTCCAATCTCTATGAAAGGCAATTCCAAAGAATGTTCAAACTAGCACACAATTTCCCTCATCTCACACGCTAGGAAAGTAATGCTCAAAATTCTCCAACCCAGGCTTCAGCAGTGAACTTTCAGATGTTCAAGCTGGATTTAAAAAAGGCAGAGGAATCAGAGATCAAATTGCCAATATCCACTGGATCATCAAAAAAGCAAGAGTTCCAGAAAAACATCTACTTCTGCTTTATTGACTATGCCAAAGCCTTTGACTGTGTGGGTCACAACAAACTGTAGAAAATTCTGAAAGAGATGGGAATACCAGACCACCTGACCTGCCTCCTGAGAAATCTGTATGCAGGTCAAGAAGTAACACTTGGAAACGAACATGGAACAACAGACTGGTTTCAAACAGGGAAAGAAGTACGTCAAGCCTGTATATTGTCATCCTGCTTATTTAACTTCTATGCAGAGTATATCATGCAAAATGCTGCGCTGGATGAAGCACAAGCTAGAATCAAGACGGCCGGGAGAAATATCTATAACCTCAGATATGTAGATGACACCACCCTTATGGCAGAAAGTGAAGAAGGACTAATGAGCCTCTTGATGAAAGTGAAAGAGGAGAGTGAAAAAGTTGGCTTAAAACTCAACATTCAGAAAACTAAGATCATGGCATCCGGTCCCATCACTTCATGGCAAATAGATGGGGAAACAATGGAAACAGTGACAGATTATTTTGGATGTTCAAAAATCACTGCAAATGGTGACTGCAGCCATGAAATTAAAAGACATTTTCTTCTTGGAAGAAAAGCTATGACCAACCTAGACAGCATATTAAAAAGCAGAGACATTACTTTGCCAACAAAGGTCCATCTAGTCAAAGTTATGGTTTTTCTAGTAGTCATGTATGGACGTGAGAGTTGGACTACAAAGAAAGCTAAGTGATAAAGAATGGATGCTTCTGAACTGTGGTGTTGGAGAAGACTCTTGAGAGTCCCTTGGACAGCAAGGAGATCCAACCAGTCAATCCTAAAGGAAATCAGTCCTGAATATTCATTGGAAGGACTGATGCTGAAGCTGAAACTCCAATACTTTGGCCACCTGATGGCCACTGATGCGAAGAACTGACTCATTTGAAAAGATTCTGATGCTGGGAAAGATTGAAGGCAGGAGGAGAAGGAGATGACAGAGGATAAGATGGTTGGATGGCATCACTGACTCGATGGACATGAGTTTGAGCAAGCTTCAGGAGTTGATGATGGACAGGGAGGCCTGGTGTACTGCAGTCCAGGGGGTCGCAAAGAGTCAGACATGACTGAGCGACTGAACTGAACTGATACAGGCAAAACAAGACACTGAGACCTAACCCCCATAAGGGCCGAGGAAGTGGATGGAAATTTTTCATAGACAGGACATAGATCTATTAATAAACCTGAAAAAATGTTTAACTTCACTCATGGTTAACAAACTAAACATTTAAACAGTGATTATTTATTTTTTAGTAATCACATTATTCATTTAAAAACACAATATTGATAACAATAATAGTGTGTGCCTTAACTGGCATAATCTTTCTGGATAGGAATTCGCTGACATGTATCAAAAGATTTAAAACAATTTCAGTCTTTTGATTCACATTCTACTTTTCAGTAACTCTCCCAAGGAAATAATAGCCGAATTGTTAACAGATTTACTTGTTTGTCAAGGTGGTTTTTAGACTAGCATAAGCAAGGAAGAGGGGGAAATGACCAATCATTCAATTCTGGGGACATGTTGAATAAATCATGACATATCCCACCATATGATGATCCATTAAGGAATCATTAAAATTGTATTTTCTTAGTAGTTAAAAAAAAAACTTTTTTTGGCCACAATGCTTGTGGGATGTTAGTTCCCCAACCAGCAATTGAACCCAGGCCCTTGGCAGTGAAAATTCAGAATCCTAATCACCAGACCACCACAGAATTCCCTGAAAGTATTTTTACATAATGTTAATACATATTTTTATGTAATGTTTTATACAGTTATTTCATGATATGATCTCAGTTGCATATATATATGTACATATATCATACCATGAATATACATAGAAAGATATGATCAAAACAAAATTGAATTCTACATTTTCATCATCTATTATAGAAAATAAAGCACTGATGCCATTTGCAACAGTGATAATGGGACAGAATGGTAAGTCTTTCTGTTAAGGATTGCAGCATGCCTTTGAAATTTTTAACTCTAACATCTCTCATCTCCAAAGCTAAACTGCCAGCCAGGAGGCCACTGTTCTAAACAGTTACTACAGTAAGTAATTTTGGGCAAATTGTTTCATGTTTCTGGGCATCTGTTTCCTCATCTTTAAGTTGGAATCAATGATAAAAAAAAATACCTATTTTTGGAGCTGTATTGCCTTAAAATGAACAATGACAGCTTATAAAATGCCAAAAAACATTGTTTTAAATTTCTGACAAGTGGGTGAATAGAAAATATCTCATGTGGTTTCAATCTGCATTTCCTTCCTTACTAGAAGGTTGATGCAACTTCACATGTTTATTGCTAAATTGTAACTCTTCTGTGATTTCAGTCTTTTCTTATGATTTCAAGGAGTCCTTCATTTATTCTGAATAGGAAGTTTTGTTATATACGTTGGAAATATGCTATCAGTTTCTTTACTGTCCTTCGCTTCATCATACAGAAGTATTCATTGTATAGGAGTTTAAATTTTTATGCATTAAATCTAATTGCCTTTTTCTTTAAACCTACTATGGAAAGAAACTCCGACCTTCCAATTAAAAAAATATTCTCCTACATTTTTCTGATGTTTTGTGTAGTTACATTTTTATAGAGCTAGAAATAAAGATCTAGAATCTTGCTACTTAAATTGTTTCATAAATCAGCAGCATCAGCATTATCTTAGAGCTTTTCATACAGAATGCAGAATCTCAGGACCCATTCCAGAGCCCCTCGGGTCTGCAACTGTATGGCTGTTAGCATAACGACTGCCATCTTGGGCCAGCACAGTCCCTTCTGTCATTCCACTCACCTGACCCAGGACTATACTGTGTAGCAAATCACTTCTCTGTCCTGAAGGGCTATGTAGTTAATAGATATTATTTAATGATTGTTAGGGCCAGGTGGGGAGAAAGCAATGGCACCCCACTCCAGTACTCTTGCCTGGAAAATCCCATGGACGGAGGAGTCTGGTGGGCTGCAGTCCATGGGGTCATGAAGAGTCAGACATGACTGAGTGACTTCCCTTTCACTTTTCACTTTCATGCATTGGAGAAGGAAATGGCAACCCACTCCAGTGTTCTTGCCTGGAGAATCCCAGGGATGGGGGAGCCTGGTGGGCTGCTGTCTATGGGGTCGCACAGAGTCGGACACGACTGAACTGTCTTAGCAGCGGCAGCAGCAGGGCCAGGTGGCCTCAATGCTCTGTTAGTCCCCAAACAATGATGAAGACCTTTGCTGAGGTATTCGCAGCACGCACGAGACTAGTTACCCACTCATAAATCTTGACTTAGGAATGCACATACTGTTTCCAAGCACATACCTTATACCCTAGGTTAACTATAAAATTGTCCCTGTGGATACTTGGCGCGGGGCGCAGCTGTGGATGCTTCTGAATCCTTGCCCCCCCAGTCTTACCCTGCGAGTGAGTTGCTCTACAATAAATGGATCCATTGATCACATGGAACTGCCTCCCTCATTTTTTGGTCTCAAGATAAGTTCTCAGTTTGGTAAGCACTTTACTTTCGCGTCCTCCAACAGCAATTTACAACACCTGCCTATGAACATTAATGTTTAAGAAGCACTGGTCTAGAATATAATTTTGTTTGTGAGATAAAGATATATTATGTTTTGCTTTTTCTGTATCACCATTTAGTTCTGCATTTCTTTGGATTTGATTGCCATTTTGTTCAACACTGCCAGAGTCAGTGTAGGGGAGGAGAAAATGAGTCTGAAAAAGTTGAAATCTTCACTTTGAGTACTCAAGAAATCAAATAGGAAACTCTAAAACATGGGTCTACCATGTGTATTCATTCTGAAAGAGCAATCAGAAGAGAGAGGAAAGATAACTTGTTTGGGATGCCTATAATTTGGGGGTGTAAAACTTGAGTGTAGTTTACCATTGAGCAACTTGGAGGTTAGATGCACCGATGACCTCCACCCCATACATTTGAAAATCTGGGTATAACTTTATAGTCAGCCCTCTGGATCTGTGGTTCCTCCCTATCCAAGGTTCCACGTGTATGGGTTAAACCAACCCCAGATCATGTAGTCCTATGGTATGTATTTAGTGAAAAAATAAATCCACATATATGTAGACCTGCTGTGGTTCACACTGGTGTTGTTCAAGGGCCAGCTGTATACACTAGTATAAGTGGAACCAAAGTTTTTCAGACAGAAGTGACAACTGATACATTTTCCAAGGCATGTGTTATGTTGCCTTTTGGATACAATTAGAGTTGTACATGGGGCTTCCCCAGTGGCTCAGCTGTAAAGAATCTGTCTGCAATGCATGAGATCTGGGTTCGATCCCTGGGTCAGGAAAATCCTCTGGAGGAGGAAATGGCAACCCACTCCGGTATTCTTGCCTTGGAAATCCCATGGACAGAGGAGCCTCATGGGCTACAGTCCATGAGGTTGCAAGAGTTGCACATGACTTAGTGACTAAACTAACACTACCAGAGTTGTGTATGTATAGAGTTTTGAGGGTATCCTCTTGTTTTCATAGTGTTTTTTTGATACTGACAAAGACCGAAGATCATAATAATTCACTAGGTAAACTCTAAAGTGTAGAAATCAGTTATACTGACTGTAAACTTACAAATACCTTAAAAGCCACATGACCAAAGAATGTACTGCCAACTATTCCACAATGGCTCCAAACTGCCAGATTTCACACCATCAGATGCTATGTAAAAATCCCTAGAAATATAGAATCAAATACTGAATGAAATGCAAAATATTTTTGTATGATTAATACAAAGCAATTTAGAAATATTTTTTATTCCTACATAATGCAAATACTTTGCTTTCCTGGAGATCAGAGTAAAAGAGAGCACGGACTGCTTCTGTTGGTCTTGGCCCACAATAGGGTTTCATTTGTTGAAACCACACATTTATGTGCAAAATTATCTTGTACATATAGAGTAAATTTAGTTTGGATCAAATTATTCAAAACACAAAGTGAAAATTATCTCCGAATTTTTGTTCATGCTTTGGAGGGTTTTTTTTTTTTTGGACCACCTTGGGATGTAGGGATGGGGCTCGTCTGACCTCAGTTACCAGTGACCAGAGGAGAGGGGGCGCTGTGCTAGTTTGTTAGGGCTGCTCTGCGAAACAGACTGGCTGCTTTAAATAGAATTTATTTCACAATGCTGGAGGCTGGAAGTCTAAGATTGAGGTGTGGCTTTCCTCCTGAAGCCTCTCTGACTTATTGATGGCTTTCACCCCGTGTCCTCACAGAGTCCTCCCTCTGTGTGTTTCTGTGTCCTGATCTCTTCTTCTTCTAAGAACACTGGTCACTGGATTAGGGCTTCCCCAGTGGCTCAGTGGGGCAAGAATCTGCCTGCAATGCAGGAGATGTGGATTCAATCCCTGGGTCGGGAAGATCCCCTGGAGGAGGGCATGGTAACCCACTCCAGTATTCTTGCCTGGAAAATTCCATGGACAGAGTAGGCCTGGCAGGTCACATAGTCCATGGGGTCGCCAAGAGTCAGACAAGATGAAGCAACTTAGCATGAGCATGAGTCATTGGATTAGGGTCCACTCTAATAACGTCATTTTACTTTAATTACCTGTTTTAAAGACCCTATCTTCAAATACAGTTCCATTCTGCAGTACTGGGGGTTAGGACTTCAATATATAAAATTTGGGAGGACACATTTCAGCCCATAACAGATGATGCTCTGGGAAAGGCCGTGACCAGAGAAGCAGATCACTGAGTTAATCCCAGGCTTGCCGCTAGCCCTGTTCCTTGCTTTTAGTCTTAGATCTCAGGGCTTCTGTTCCTGCCTAATGTCTTTCACTTCATCCTAAGACTCAAAGACTAATATCAGCTTTATTAGTGAGCTATTTTATATTATGTTTATGCATTCCTGACATCTCTCATTTCTGAAAAATTCTGTGGTCATTCTTTACTATGCAGATAAGATAGTTTGAGTATCTCACAGGTTGCAGAAGGATTCTCTGATGTGCCTGCCTTTTCTGAGGGGCTTCACTCTCTAGGGCTCCCAGGGCTGCAACTGGTCATTGGTCTTGGCTCTAACACCTCTCTCTTCTTGGATCAGCTTGCTAATGCAGGACTCAGCCTCAGTCCCTTCTCTCCAAAGTGTCCCAGCAAGGATGGTGGAGCAGATTCTGACCCAAGCTTTTAGGGAAAAGGGAAGGGATGGGGTGGATGATAACATTAGAGGGCACTGCAATTAAAAACCTTTAAAGTGCATGATAGACCTCCCTGACTTACGGTTCCATGGTCTTTTCTTAATTCAGGGCATTTCTTACTGGGCCAGCATCTCCCATTTGACTTCAGCTAATGGATGCCACTCAAACCCCTTTCTTTTCTTCAAGATCTTCCTTCTATTTCACCTCCTTCCTCCTTCCTGGTTCCCACATCTACCTCACCCGTTTATCTCAAGTCATCAATGAACAGCTCCTAATTCTGTTATTTTCTTATCAAGAAATGCAGCTCTTTTCCAGTTTCATCTTTTCCTTTAGTTGGCCCCTGGGAGCAGCAGGTGGGGGTGGGGCTCACTTTCCTCAACCAAAGACCTATCAAGAAATATTTCTGACACAGTCATCTTCTCTGCTATGAATTATGCCTCTAGCGTGTGAGAGCTGTTCAGTCTCTTTAAGGTCAGATCCTCATCTTTTTTCCCCCATATCTCCTCTTACAAACTCTCTACAGTGGCTTTAGGAATCACTCTTCCTTCTGTAGTGTAACAAAGTTGATACTATAACCACTTTGAACACATTTTGGTGCTTTTGTGTACCATGAATATCAATGGTAAGAGAAGACACAACTTGTTGTCCTGGTTATGTAGTACCGATGATTATTTCAAACAGAAAAGCATTATGGGGTCATCTATTTAACTCTCTCCTCATCAAGAATTAAGTGGATCAAGGAAGAAATAGTCCATTTCATAGTTACTATTGGTGCAAGGTGCCAACTCTTTTTTTTCTCTCTGTCTGCTTATAAAGACAAAACAACAGCCCTGAAACCCCTGAAAACTCTCAGCAACCATGCTCATGTTTCAGCATCTTCACCTTGACCAATCCTTCTGTAACCAGTGCTTTTAATCTCAATGGATTGAAGGGGTGCAGAGCATAGATTCAAAAGGCAGAAGGTTTGAGTTTCGGCACTTAGTCTATGACTTGTAGATTCTGAGATCATGGGGAAGTTGGTGAAGATTTCTAAATCTATTTCCCTTGTCTTTAGCATAGGGAAGACTCCCACTCATAAACTCTCAAGACTGAATGAGATTTTATTACTTAGAAATGCGTCTTGGCTAGAAAGACTGGAAGCCAAGTATCCGAGCTGGGTATCGTGGCTGTGACCAGACATGTTTGGGCAAGTCTGGAAGGTTAATTGGCACATTGGCCAGGTTTGAGCTTGTCTGACAGCTCAGGGGAGCCATAGTGACTGGTTTTTATTAAATCTGACAATTGGCCCCCAAGAGCACACCTGGCACCGTGTCTGACGGGGAGCTAGAACACAGGTGCTCGTGCTGCATCCAGGAATGCTGGTTAGAAGGGAGGCACTGATCGCTGTGAGCACAGATGAGAAGAAGCCTCTGTGCTGGCTTTCTGTGCAGCCTCAGAGAACCTGCCTCCTATCATCTGAGACAGGGAACTGGTGTGAGAGCGGCCCAAGGGACACAGGTTCCTCCCTGGAGATGCCCTCGGCTACTGAGGTCGTCAGCACGTCCCCCTCGAGACACAGTGGCCCGGGTGGCACTGAAGCTGGTGCATCACTAGAATAGTGCCAGACGCTGTGTCAGGGCTGGACTTAGTGGGGCCTGAGGGCTATAAAATGTTGGGGGCTCTTTAAGAAAAGAATACACAGTTATAAATATAAAACTTGGCACAAAAAGGACTATTTTTTAGAATAATTAGGTCAATCCCAATAATTTAAACTTTTAAAAAGCTTATTTCCAAAACAGAAATAGAGTTACAGATGTTGAAAACAAACTTATGGTTACCAAAGGGGAAAGGGGGGATAAACTGGGAGACTGGGACTGACATGTTAATACATGTACCAGTATATATAAAATAGGGCTTTCCCAGGTGGCTTGGTGGTAAAGAATTCGCCTGTCAATGCAGGAGATGCAAGAGACGTGGGTTCGATCCCTGGGTTGGGAAGATACCCTGGAGAAAGAAATGGCAACCCACTCCAGTATTCTTGCCTGGGAAATCCCATGGATAGAGGAGCCTGGTGGGCTACAGTCCATGTGGTTGCAAAGAGTCAGACATGACTTAGTGACTAAAACAACAAATATATAAAATAAATGACTAATAAGGACCTATTGTATAGCACAGGGAGCTCTATAGTCAGTACTCTGTAGTGACCTATATGGGAAAAGAATCTAAAACAGGTGGACGTGTGTATATGTATAAACGATTCACTTTGTTGTACAGCAGAAACACAACACTGTAAATCAACTGTACTCCAAAGAATAATAATTTTTAAAAAGCTGATAAATAGGACGAAGCCCAGAAATGTAACACTATATTTTTACTAGTTGCCTGACACATCTCTTTAAGACTTCTTTTCCTTACTCTCTTGGGTGGCATACTTTTGATCACTTCTTCATCTGACGATGATTTTGTAATATCACTTTCTGCAGAGAGAATGAAAACATAATTTGGTCTTTTTTTTTCTAGAATGGCTAATCAGAATTAATTCTCAATTATTGATTGTTAGGGTGAATAAAAGAATGAAGACAATGCAAATGATGCACTCTTTGTAATATTCCTACCAGCTTGTGCTCAACAAACAAGAATTCTGAAAGATTTTGAGCGATTTCTATAATAAAAGGGGGAGGAAATGTATGGCATATTTATAATTGCATACACTCACCAAAGACAATCACTGTTTTGACTAGGTGTTGTTGGGAACCAAATTGTCTGCTTACACATTTACATGCCTAAGGATTAGAAGGAATTCTCACAGAGAAGCTTCTGACAGGGCACATTTCAAACTTTGTGCTCTATTACCCGTGGATCTGATGCCAGGAGTCACAGAACCTGTACATGCTGCATTAGAGCTCTTTTATGTTTGGACACCAGGTAGGTTGGCACAAAGGGCACTAGGAGAATTCCTGGTTCTAGAATTTCTATACTGGTTCAGCCAGCAATAACTTCGATATACCTGGAAGTGACTTTGAACCAGGTAAATGACCCCATGAAATCCAAAATAAACTTCCTTTAGCCAGATTCCAAAAATGCCTCCTGGACACTCCAATGCCATTAGAGACAAAGTGACATATAATGGAGAGGAAATTAAAGAGGAAAAAGAATGTGGGCTTTACCACTTGTAACTAAAACATTTGACTTTTGCAAATTTAGGAAAAAAAACAAAAATGACCACATGAAATCATTTCCAGGGACCTTTCTTGGTTCTTTGAAGGGGGCCATGAATGTGAGGGGTCCCCAGACTTAAGCTTTCATTATCTTTTCATGAAATATACCCCTGGCTGAAATAGAAAAAAATCTGAATTTCATGGCTTCATGTAATGATTCACATTTTGTTGACACAAAGAGCAGTTGGTAGGCAGTGGTAGTGAATCTGGAGAGGTGCGTGGAGGCAAGAGGTAGGGAAGACCTTGCTCGGGGCAGTCATTCAGTGATCCAGGCCAACAGAGGCTCTGGCATCTTCAGCAAGTTCTGTGGACACCAATAACTAGCTGCCAGACAGAGGGAGAGAGAGTGAGAGCGCAAGAGGTCACGAGGGAGGTTTTACTGGCCAGGCCCGGACATGGTACTTCACTTCTTCTCATAGTCTACCTGCTGGAACTCAACCCCAGGGCCATGCACCTGAAAGGAGGCTGGGAAATGCAGTACACCTGTACCCGGGGAAAGCGGAAATGCACTTTGGCAATTCACAATAGTCTCTGACATGAGAAGAGACAGGACATGCCCGCAGTCGGGGTTGGAGTGACACACGTATGGCAAGCCCATCTGCTGGAGCCACAGGAGGCGCTGAGACGCAGTAGGAGCTTCTCTGCACTCAGTCACTTTAGCCATGTCCGACTCTGTGCGACCCCATGGACTGTAGCCCGCCAGGCTCCTCTGTCCAGGGGATTCTCCAGGCAAGAATACTGGAGCGGGTTGCCATCCTCTTCTCCAAGGATCTTCCCGTCCCAGGAATCCAACCTGTGTCTCCTGCATTAGCAGGCAGGTTCTTTACCACTAGTCCCACCTGGGAAGCCCCCGGGAGCTTCTGGGAATTCCCAATACCCTCTCTCTCTCTTTTTTTTTTTTTTTTTTGTCCCTTAGGATGGAAGTAACGGAGTTTTTCTACAAACATATTTATATAATTGTAAAGTCTTTGCTTCTTCTATTACATATGCTGCCCAGTTTTTGATGTAAGATACATAAGCTCTATTTTCTTCCTTTACTCTCCCCCTACCCCATCCAATATCCTCTTGAACTAGGAAAAATGTCTGGGGCTTGGCACTGTGGGACTAGAGATGTGTTGTGCTGTGGGTGTTCACAGAAACTATCATTTTGTTACTAGTAGTTTTACTCTTCGTACCTCCCATTTCACTATGATTTAAGGAAACCTGCTTGGAAATCAGTCTAAGGGATGATGATAATAATGTAGTCAGCACTGAGCAAAAAGAGATTTTTAGGGAGATGTTTGCAAAGTCACATCACTCAGTTCTACCTACCGCCATTTACTGAAGGGATCCTCAACCCCTGACTTATTAGACTGTTCCCTTTTAGGAGAAAACATGTTAGACTGTTTATTAGACTTATTAGACTGTTCCCTCTTAGGAGAAAACAGTGATGAGCTGGGTGCTATACTGGATTGTCAGAATTTTCCTTTTACCCTCCTAAATACAAGCATTAAACATTTTTTGATATGTAGTACTGTTAAGAGCCTTGTCAGAATAAGACATTAATGCCCAGGTTCAACGAATATGTTTATTTTGATCCACAATTCCTGGATATTCCATAATTAATTGAACTGGGGGTCTTGCTTTGAGATTCTTTCCGTCTGACCTTTTCTACAACAATTAAAGAAAACATAAGGCTTATGTGTAGAAATTATTTTTGGATTTCTTAGAATGTGGAAAGTCTCTAAATCAGTTGGAAAAGGTAAGTTCTTCATTTCTTCTGGCAGATGGAAAAATTACTTTTCCCTTGAAGCTTTTCTCTCCACGTAGGTTAAAAATCCATTAGCGACTTAGGCTTAGCTGGGTCCATTCATTGATATTTGATCCTTGGAACCTCTCAAGGAAAATCAATGTGT
This sequence comes from Bos taurus, assembly GCF_002263795.3. NCBI lineage: Eukaryota > Metazoa > Chordata > Mammalia > Artiodactyla > Bovidae > Bos > Bos taurus. The sequence continues at coordinate 37,950,367 of NC_037350.1, forward strand.
GGCTTTTCAGTTAATTAACATAATGTTAATAGAATGCATAATACCAGCAGAGCTGGAATCCTCGCACTTAAGTCTTTGGCTCAGGCTGAGTGAGCAGAAATGCCTGATCGATATTTCTGAGAAGAGAGCATATTTGTACCACTCAAGGGAAGACACGCACAAGGAGACTCTTAGGTTAAAGCCATACCTGTCTGCATGGTCCTGCGTACTTGCTTAAACAGGCTTGCCAAAGCAGGAAGAGAAAGCTAGAATAAAGCTAAAATGAGAAGGCTTGAAATTCTGTCCACATATGGGCAATTGTGTCAGCAATGAAATCTGAAAAACAGATTCAAATTCAGCCTTCTGAGACATCAAGTTTGAGGAAGGATGTGATGAGAATGTGGGGGCTAGTGAATGAATTTCTTATATGGTTTCTCTGGTTAGAGACTGTAACCATGAAAAATAGCCTCATAGTACAAATAGCAAACACAGCCCTGATCCCAAGGTGTTCAGATATTTCCCTACTTTTCCTGCACCCACTTAAAAAAAACTGTGATGAAATACACATCATATAAAATTTACCCTTTTAATCATGGGGAGGGGGCGGGGTCAACATTTTTTTTACTCACTGGAAGAAACAATTCAAAGAGAGGAAAACACTGAAAGGAGAAAAACCCTGCTCTGCATACTTTTAAACTGGTATCATTGTTGCAATGATAAAAAATTAAGCTCTGATATAGTGGTCTTCATAAAAGCATATTGACATGCTAGGCTTTGGAAGGAGTTCTAGGCTTCCCTGCTGGCTCAGATGGTAAAGAATCTGCCCACGATGTGTGAGACCCAAGTTCGATTCCTAGGTCGGGAAGATCCCCTGGAGAAGGAAACGGAAACCCACTCTAGTATTCTTGCCTGGAGAATCCCATGGACAGAGGAGCTTTGTGGGCTACAATCCACTGGGGTCATAAAGAGGCAGACATGACTGAGCGAGTAACACTAGCTAGCCCAGCGGGCAGCTTACAGGAGACTCTAGACTGAGTGCCCTGGGCTGCCCTTTTCATTCAAGTGGATTAAGTACATTCATTGTTGTGCAGCCATTACTATCATTCATCTCCAGAACTCATTGTATCTTGCAACACTGAAACTCTGAACCTGTTAAACAATAACTCTCCTTTCCCTTTTCTCCAGCCCCCAGAAACCATCTCTCTACTTTCTGTCTCCATGAATTTGACTACTCTGAAGTATCACGTATCAGTAAAATCATACAGTATTTTTGTGATTGGCTTACTTCACTTAGCATAATGTCCTCAGGGTTTATCCTTATTGTAGCACATGACAGTATTTCCTCCATTTTTTATGCTAAGTAGTGTTCCCATGGTTTGTACATATACCCTGTTTTGTTTATCCATTCTTCTGTCAGCGGACTTGGGTTTCTTCCACTTTTGGGCTATTGTGAACAATGCTGCTATGAACACGGGTGTACAAATATTTCCTTGAATCCCTAGTTTCATTCTTTGGGGTGCATGCTCAGAAGTGGAGTTGCTGGATCATATGATACTTTTATTCTTGAGTTCTGAAAAACCACCATACTGTTTTCCATAGTGGGTGCACCATTTTACATCCTCATCAATAGGGTGTCAGGGTTCCAATTTGTCCTCATCTCTACCAACCCTTTTTCCTTATTTTTCTCCTTTCTTAAAACATTTTTTATAATAGCCCTCCTAATGGGTAGGAGGGTGGTCTCAAGGTCAGAGGCTCCAGCCAGAGACCACTTGCTGACCATTTTCTCTCCCCACCAGCCCTTCTCCTAAACCCTTTCTGTCTCCCACACCCCACACCTTTCCCTTTTCCCCTCTCTCTTTTCCAAATCTCCCAAACCATCTGTCGTGACTAGTGTTCTCATTCACCTTTTCCTGCTTATCTCCTCTTCAGCAGGAAAGTGCTTCTGAGGCTGACAGCCTAATCTCCGCGCTGATCCTGTGTTTCTGAATTCATCATCCCGCCCCTCGGCCTGCTGCCCCTGCTCTGCTGTCCAGGCTGGGCGAGGAGGCCGGACCGGATCAAAAAACTACGAAATGTAGGGGAGTGATCTGGGTACCGGGAATGATGCTGTTGAACCCCAGAGGGCCCCGTGGTTCTGATGGGGCCCTTTTTTATTTTTCTTCTTTTGGTCATTGCAAACTGTTCACTAAAACATGAAACAATAGGCAGTGAAACATACCCTGAATTTTTCCCCTACTCTTTGGTGGCAGTGTGGTGGGGCCTGGTAGAGGCAGTGACGGATGGAGGCAGAAGGGAAGACAGCTCTGTCCACCCCCTACTGCTTGCCTCCCCAGCTATGTTCAAAGCCCTCACTCAGTTCTTACGGTGGCAACAGATAGCAGGTTGGTTTGGCCCCTGCAGCGGGAGGATGGACATCTAGAGCAGGAGTTACAAGGACTACTGAGAACTTGATGCTGTTCTCCAGAAACAGTAGAGAGTAGAACAGCCAGACCCGATCTGGGGTGCGGTGGAGGGGAGGGGCGCTGCTGGTTTCTGACAAGCCAGGTTAGATCCAGGAGAGGCTGCCCTGAGCTCTGGGTGGGCAGCTGCTCCTCACTTGGGAAAACTTGGTGGAAGGACAATCCAAGGACGGAACTAATCCAGGGTCAACTTTCTTTTCCTTCCGTGAATCAAACGTGACACATCAGGGACAATCATTTCTAGATTGGCTGTAATGTTTCTCCCGGTCAATTCTCTCCTCCCGCCTGGCAACGCCTCTCTCTGTTCCTGAAAACTGTGCTTTGAAAGGATGAAAAGAGCACTTCAGTTTGCTGTTGTTTTTCCTTGTACTGAATTAAAACCCCAAAGCTCATAGCAGAGCTGAGATGGGAACTGTACTTCCCTAAGCGCTGTGTGCCCTCATCTTGATCTTTGATGTATTATGTGAGATGTACCATGTAATTGGCAATGTATACATTAGTTATATATACTGTATATGTTACTTCATATATATACATATTATTTTATTATATATATTCTTCTTACCTGACTATCTATCTCTCTGCTTCCAGGAAGGAAGCTGCTCATGGCTATTTAAGCTCTGAGAACTGCCCTTTTTTGCTCTGCAATTCATACCTTGAGCAAGGTCACCAGCTGAGTGGGCTTTCTGTATTGCTATCCAGAAGGTAGCTGTAAATCATTTTTTCCTTTTTGTCTTAACTGGGAGAAGCTGAGACTCATCACCTAGGGAAGAGGGCAGGAAACTGAACTGCAAAAAAGCTACCTTAAAACAGAGACCTATAAGGTCAGGCCATTACCGTGTATGGTGCTACTACAGATTTTCCTTGGACGTTCATTTTTTTGTTTCTGTTCTACTTCAGCTCATCCACTCCCCCTCTCCCACTTCCCCTACCCACCCCTCTAATCACCCCCCACCCTGGAACCATGGAGGATGCAGACTCTGCTTCATATATATTATTAACATCACGTGATTATAAGATCATTTAATATTTCCAGAACAGTCTCCTTTTATTTTCTCTTTGACATGTATACACAAATTCTTCCTATATTCCTCCTCTCTTCCAACTCTGACAGATGGGTTAGACCTTTTTTTTTTTTTTTTTCTTTTTTGGCTCATTTGAGTATGCTCAAATGAATAGTGTAAAACAGGTATGCTTTCAGCACAGTATTGAAGCGCTGAGGAGTGCACTTTGGGGAAATGAAGCTCAGGTAATGTCCACTCTCCGGGAAGGGGGAATTATGATGAAGTGCTGGAATTCTGTCTGTTAATGAACCGGCATGTCTTGGAAGGAAGTCTTTGTCATTACCGCAGCTGTTTTCTTCTTGCTCCTCTCTCCCCCACCCTAACATATCATATAATAAAATATATTTCTGTAACAAGTCTAAAAATAAACAAACAAACTGTGCTTGGGGAGTGGAAACTGAAGCTGATAAAATAATGAAACTAGGCCGGACCTTTTATTATCTTTTTAAAAAGTTACTTTCTCCGGCAGCTAATACATATCACTTGCTCCAGTTCAATTCTTTGAGTTCCAAAAGTTTCACTTCATAAGGGCACTGCCCTCTGTTACAGTAAGTCATTTGTCCATTGACAGTGCAAAGGCTGAATTTACAGCATTAGGGTTTTAGGATTTTTTTTTTTTTGTCTAAGTTTTCTTCTTGTGATCAAGTAAATCTCACCCAATGGACATGAGTTTGAGTAAGCTCTGGGAGTTGGTGATGGACAGGGAAGCCCGGGGTGCTGCAGTCTATGGGGTCGCAAAGAGTCGGACACAACTGAGCAACTAAACTGAAACCTAACTCATGAATCATGGGTTGCTGCAGCTGTCAGGAAGGAGCTTAAAAAATCTCATGTGTAAATGCCACGATCAGCAAACGGTAGTCTCATGGCTCTGAGTGGGAAGGTCCCAATTCTTGTTTAGCTTCCTGCCTGGGAGGTAGTAACAGTAATACAATCTTTGGTCAAGGGAAAAGTTGTAACGGCCACAGAACAACTCAAAACTCAATAGTAAGAAGCTGGGTAGTTTCTTATGAAATCAGACCTATGTCTAACCTATGACTCAAAAGTATTTACTCAAGATAAACAAAAAAAAGTATGTTCATAAAAACATTTTTACAAGACTGTCCATAATAGTTTTTCTAATAAAGCTGGAAATGTCCACATGTCCATCAAGAAGAGAATGGATAAATAAATTATGATATATTTGTGTAATGAAATACTACTCAACAATAAAAAGGAATGAGCTATAGATATGCTAAAGAACATTGATAACTCTTACAGAAATCATGTTGTGTGAAAGAAGCCAAGCGTTCATGCTAAGTTCTAAAACAGGCAAAACTAATCATTAATGATCAAAATCAGAAGAGAGTTGTCTCTGGGTAGCAGAGAGTAGGGATGAACTAAGAAGCAGCATGAAGGAACTTTCTAGGGTGATGGAACTGTTACATATCTTAATGGAGTGTGGGTGATGTGGAATTTGTATTTGTCAAAAGTCATCAAAACTTGGACATAAAATGTCAGATTTTCACATTTCATGAAATGCAAATTTTTTCTCAAAATTTAAAGTGGACTACAAATATATATATGTGTATCAGTTCAGTTCAGTCGCTCAGTCATGTCCGACTCTTTGTGACCCCATGAATCGCAGCACGCCAGGCCTCCATGTCCATCACCAACTCCCAGAGTTCACTCAGACTCACGTCCATCGAGTCAGTGATGCCATCCAGCCATCTCATCCTCTTTCGTCCCCTTCTCCTCCTGCCCCCAATCCCTCCCAGCATCAGGGTCTTTTCCAATGAGTCAACTCTTCGCATGAGGTGGCCAAAGTACTGGAGTTTCAGCTTCAGCATCATTCCTTCCAAAGAAATCCCAGGGCTGATATCCTTCAGAATGGACTGGTTGGATCTCCTTGCAGTCCAAGGGACTCTCAGGAGTCTTCTCCAACACCACACTTCAAAACCATCAATTCTTCGGCGCTCAGCTTTCTTCACAATCCAACTCTCACATCCATACATGACCACTGGAAAAACCATAGCCTTGACTAGACGGACCTTTGTTGGCAAAGTAATGTCTCTGCTTTTCAATATGCTATCTAGGTTGGTCATCAGAGAAGGCAATAGCACCCCATTCCAGTACTCTTGCCTGAAAATCCCATGGACAGAGGAGCCTGGTAGGCTGCAGTCCATGGGGTCGCTAGAGTCGGACACGACTGAGCGACTTCCCTTTCACTCTTCACTTTCATGCATTGGAGAAGGAAATGGCAACCCACTCCAGTGTTCTTGCCTGGAGAACCCCAGGGACGGGGAAGTCTGGTGGGCTGCCATCTATGGGGTCGCACAGAGTCGGACACAACTGAAGTGACTTAGCAGTAGCAGGTTGGTCATAACTTTCCTTCCAAGGAGTAAGCGTCTTTTAATTTCATGGCTGCAGTCACCATCTGCAGTGATTTTGGAGCCCCCCAAAATAAAGTTTCACACTGTTTCCACTGTTTCCCCATCTATTTCCCATGAAGTGATGGGACCGGATGCCATGATCTTCATCTTCTGAATGTTGAGCTTTAAGCCAACTTTTTCACTCTCCTCTTTCACTTTCATCAAGAGGCTTTTTAGTTCCTCTTCACTTTCTGCCATAAGTGTGGTGTCATCTGCATATCTGAGGTTATTGATATTTCTCCCGGCAATCTTGATTCCAGCTTGTGCTTCTTTCAGCCCAGCGTTTCTCATGATATATGTGTACGTATATGTATGTCTGTGTATATATATATTTGAATATTTTCTCCATGAATGCAACTAATTTTTATAAGTAAATATTGGGTTTTATGAGCTTCCCAAGTAGTTCACTGGTAAAGAATCCACCTGCAGTGCAGGAGACATGGAGACCAGGGTTTGACCCCTTGGTCAGGGAGATCCCCTGGAGAAGGAAAAGGCAACCCACTCCAGTATTCTTGCCTGGAAAATCCCATGGACAGAGGAGCCTGGTAGGCTACAGTCCATGGGGTCGCAAAGAGTCAGACAGGACTGAATGACTAAATGTGACTGTAGTGTTCCACAACTGAAGGATTTTTATGAATTCCTGGAGCTCTGGTTGTGATTCCTAAACCTGGATGCACATTAGACTTCTCTGTGGAGCGTGCATTCTTCAGGATGCCTTGGATTGACTTATCACCAAAGATTCTGATTCTGCGGGTGTGGTTTAGGAATCTGCATTTTGGGGCTTCCAAGGATCACCCTTCAGGGAGAGAATTCTAAGGTTTAGATAGTGGTAGATGTTTTTAAGCATCTGGTCACAATCACATCTACCATTTTTGAGTTAAGACACCAGTGAATAAAAAGGTAAGTGTTTTGATTCAAACCTATGTGTATCTTTAAAACAGAAATGGGTGTGAAGTGAAGACAGAGGGAAAGAACTAACATGTATTGAGGGTCTAGGATGTGCCAGGGAGATTGTTAGGCATTTGATGTAGATAATTGCATTTAAGTTCTCTAAGAAGCATACTTATTTACTATCTATTTTTATTGCAATCACCAGAGTCCAGACACCAGCAAAAGCAACTTTCTTGCAAATCTCCTAATAGGATGGGCTATTTCAGGGCCCCAGGCCTTTGCAATGCCTGGGATGCATTTTCTCTTAGTCTGTTAGATGTATTTCTGCTCATCTTCTAAGAACCAGCTTAAGTATCCCACATTATATGAGTCCTTTTTGCTCTTTCCCTTGCCCTGTTGGAGGAATTTCATTCCTCCTCAAGTAGAAATTTATCTGCTATCCTAGGAGTCATACCAAAATGTAACTGGGAGTTTTTTCACATGAGTTAGAGACACTCATTGGTAACTGATTTAATGCTGCTAAGTCGCGTCAGTTGTGTCTGACTCTGTGTGACCCCATAGACAGCATCCAATAGGCTCCTCTGTCCCTGGGATTCTCCAGGCAAGAACACTGGAGTGGGTTACCGTTTCCTTCTCCAATGCATGAAAGTGAAAAGTGAAAGTGAAGTCGCTCAGTCATGTCTGACTCTTAGCGACCCCATGGACTGTAGTCTACCAGGCTCCTTTGTCCATGGGATTCTCCAGGCAAGAGTATTGGAATGGGTTGCCATTGCCTTCTCCATGATTTAATGCTAAATCTACTTAAATGGAGAACACACTATAAATGAAACTTTTGAAAGGCAAATGTAGGTTTGCATTCGACTGATTTCTCCTTTTAGTATTACATCTGTCACATGACATTGTAATCTTTAATGTACAATTTCTCTCTCACCACCTTTGTACATTTCTCTCCCACCCTCTTTGAAGACAGGACCGTATCTTATTCATCTTTGTAGTCCCAGGACCTGGCACAAAACCTGGCACTTAATGCCCAATAAATTATTGTTGAGTAGAGTAAATGAATGAACAAGATTAACTTGCTTTTCCTTAAATCCAGTTTGTACCCAGTGAGTTTTCAATACTAACTCACTGACCTCAAACCAAAATATAAACCCTCAAAATGAATTTTAAGGGTTCCTGTAATTACCATCTGCCTCACCCAATTCTAGCTCTAACTTAACTTGGGGGCTACTGATTACTAAATTAAATCTCCTGGTCAAGATATATCAACCCATTCCTTGAATATCATATGCTCATTTTTTTTTCCATGCCCTTCATTAAATTGCCATCTATTCCCTGGTATAATGGAGAGTATATGATGACTGAAGAGCTGAGAATGATTCTTGCTGCTGCTGCTGCTGCTGCTGCTAAGTCACATCAGTCATGTCCAACTCTGTGCGACCCCATAGACGGCACCCAACAGGCTCCTCCATCCCTGGGATTCTCCAGGCAAGAATACTGGAGTGGGTTGCCATTTCCTTCTCCAGAGAATGATTCTTACTTCCCACCATATTATCTGCGTAACTGTGGTCAAATGACTTAACATCTCTGAGCCTTGTTTTTATTTCTTATTTATGAGACGGGATAATATCTTAAATAATGTATATAGATTTTCCTGAAAGCTGTGCAAAATGATTAATATTACATTACTATATTGTTATTATATTATTACAGCTATAAAAAGAACTAAGCAATTATTATTCATTATTGTCATCATGCATATCCTTCAGTATGAAGCTTAAGGCCCAAGTTCCTTTTTAAGTTTGGAGAACCTACATTTTTTTTATGAACTGTTTGAACCACTAACTATGTTACTTCATCATATACTATCATAATTATTATTTAACTGTTTCATGTATATGTGGTCTTTCTCTTCAACCTGATTAGAAGCCTCTCAAGGGTACGAGCAGGGAGCTTGTGTTACCCTTAATTTTGTGTCTCCAAATCACTCAGTGGAGCATAAAATATCTTAAATTTTATTAATATTAAATTGTGTTAAATAAGGAAAATGGAAAATATATCGAATCAGAGTGTTAGAGTAATAAGTTCTTAAACATTGTTTAATATAACATTCTATTTCTATTGAAACTGTAACTTATATGTGTCATTCCTAAAATCACAGTTAATAATTCTAGCTAGTGATTCGTGAGAAAATCCTGGCATCGTGCCAAGTAATTTAAATTATTGATATAATTTAATGACATTGGAGTTATCATTATCCCCATTTTATAGATGAAAAAAAAAAACAAAACAATGCTTTAAAAGTTGGGATTCAGATAGGCATCTTTTCTCCCAATATCTCACCCTTATTCTTGCCTTTGGCATTGGCATTTCATGATTCTCACACCAGTGTGCTTCCCGCTACTGGGGTAACCCTTATCTTCTCTGTAGGGCAGTGGTTCTTCAATATGACTCCGACTAGCAGCATCAACATCATCTGGGCAATTCTAACCCCACCAGCCTCATTGAATCAGAAACTCTAGGGGTGATGCTTAACTATCTGTGCTTTGACGAACTCTCTAGGTAATCTGGATGTACACTCATGTTCGAAAACTGTGGCTTTAGAGTGAATACCGAGCTTGTCTTTTGCTTCTTACACTGCTCATGCCATTGCTTAATAGAGTTTCATATTATATGTTTATATAACAAGGGAGAGAAAGCCTACACCTCTCAAATAATATTCAAGGAGTCCTACATCCCGTATATGAAATTCCACTCCAGGAAAAAGAACGAACAAACCTGAAATTTGCTGCCATGTAGCTTATAATTTTAAGAGCCTTAATTGATTTTGTTTCTTTTTCTTGTTTTTACATTTATTTTTGTATTTTACTTAACTCAGTTATAAGTAACAGTTAGATTTTCCCCTGCACGGTGTCTGGAATTTTTAACAAAAGTTGCATCTTTCTCATCTCCTTCCAGAAAGTTTCTATTTTGGTTTGAATCCTTAATAGGACTTTAAAACTTTTAAAGACAGAGCAAAAATGTTTTGTAATAAAATTTTGGCTAGATTTCATAATGAACGAGATATATACAATATAGAACAATTAGGGAAGAAACCCAGACTTGGTTTTTTATGTAACTTATATACTGCTAAAAATAACAAGTTACTTTAGCCAATATTCATATACTTAGTTTACAGGAAAATATCCAGAACAAAGGTTAAATGACATATGTGGTTTCTTTAGAGAAGCTTGATTTCTTCAGAACCCTTAAAATTTCTTGCAGTGATTTTTCTAGAATGTAGTACTGTGCAAATCTAAACACATGACTGTTCCGAGACTTGTGTATGTTGTTTGTCATTCAAGTACTTTTAATATTAAAGCAATGACCACTTATTTACTTAAAATGAGTAGGTAACTTAAGGAAAAGACCATCCTGTTTTTGATACTAATCTTAGAAGGGCAACAGTTTAATGTCCCTACCACTGACAATTTTATGACAGTTTAAAGATTGCATCAAAGGACCTCAGATCCATTGGGAAATGTTAAACATTCAAAATTTTTATTTTGGAATTCTAGAGAATAGAAGGTTAATGACTCCATTTTCCACAGAAGTAAAAAGGGAAAAAAACCTAGTGGCTAGCGGAATGTCATTGTTAAGATTTCAAATCAAGTCCTTAATTTCAAGTTAAGTCCTTAATAGATCATTTCACAAAAAAACTTGTTATGTACTTTTAATAAAGTTAATGCAAATATTGTTCCTCTTATTTAAAGGCAACAATTACTGATGTAATGAAGAATTAATTTGGAATAATAAATATATATTTTTTGTCTTCTAAGGGGAAAAGCCATGATTGCTTACCAGAAAGTGTGCCTTCAACTGCTTTGTGTAAGCAACCCATTGTGAAGGGATACTAAGCAGCACAAATAAATGGGACTTCAGGTAAATTTCACAGAGTTGAGCATTGTAGGAATGTTAGCTGAGATCTAGTCTAACCTCCCTTATAACTCCAAATCTCTTTGGTAAAATCTCTGATGGAATGTTATACAGCTACTACTTGAATAACTTCCCCCTTATCTTAGAAAGGCAACCCATTCTATTCTTAGATAATTCAATTCCATATTCTTTTCAGTTCCACTCACTGGTATGAGTTCTGCCTTCTGGAGACACACAGAAAGGTCTAACCCTTTATGCATAGTCACCAACACCAACAGCTGTTGGTGACTATTGTTTTTAGTTTGCGAGTGTCCCTCTCTAAATGAAGTTTCCAGAGCAAACATAATGAATTCAATTCAGCTGATGCCTTAATGCAAGTGGGCAGGACTGACCATGATCTGGCCTGAAGTTATCAAACATATATCACTCTTTCCTCTGATGTCATTTTTTTTTTAATCATCTGGTTTACTGATGAGTAATTTACATGCAGTATAATTATAATATACAGTCCTATGACTTTTGATGAATGTGTACCACTGTGTAACCACCAGCACAATCAAGATATAGTAGAGTCTCATCACCTTCCTCCCTTTGTAGCTAACTCCACCCCTCACCCTCAGCCCCTGGCAACAACTAATCCACTGAGTGTTTCTATGGTCTTGCCTTTATTTCTTCTATGCCATCTTGATTACTTAAGGAAAATATTGTTTTAGTTATGAGGGTCCTCATTAGGACTGCACAAGGTACATGACAAGGGATAGAATAAAGAATTTTTAAAAAAGGAAAAAAGGATGGGGAAAAAATAAGTAATCAAAAGCCTTATTTATTACAAATAAATAAAGTGAAAGAGAATTTTAAAAATGAGAAAAGGGTCTGGAGAGGGGCAAAGGCCGACCAAAAGAAGGGCCTATAGTTGTGATAGAAGGTACCTTGGGTATTGGTGTCAACATCTCTTTGAAAACATTATATGCCAAAGTGGTGAGCCAACCCATCATACTGATTGGAAATTAGAGAGAACATGAAGCTGGTTCACAGAGGGAAAAGCTAATTTTTGAAAAGTCACAATATCAAGAACAGTGAAAAGGAGAATGCCTCCTCTATGGCAATAACAACCACTGTCCATGGTGCTGAATATTTATCTTCTGTTAGCTCATATTTCTAGATCTTACCTTTGGATTCTGGTGACTTCTAAGTGATCTGACCTCTCCTAGGAATTCACAGAGGTGATGGTCAAAGTTTTTGTAAAAATAATCAAATCTGGGTTTCAGGAACTGAGTTTTGGAGAGACATTTTCAGAAAATGAGACATTTGTTGTTTTAAAATAATTTTCAAGCAGTTGCAGCTGCCTTACATTTTTTTCCCTTGGCCAGTTGGGAAGGTATATTTCCCCTTCTCCTCCTGACTCATTACTTTTTTGGGTTAATGAATTGCATCTCATATTGGCTTAGCTGAAACTTTCCTCCTAGGTTCCTCTTTGGAAGGTGCTCATGGTTAAGTGTCTAGAGATTTAAGTTCTGATCTCAGCCCTGCATCAATTACCTGGCTACCTGTTCTGCTTCCTCTCAGGACTTCGGGATAGGGTTGTCAGATTTAGAAAGTAAAAATGCAGGTTGTCCAGTTAAATTTCAATTTCAGGTAAGTAACAAAGGCATTTTAAATCGTAAGTATGCCCCATTCTGAGACAGATGGCTAAAACTTCCTGAAATATGCAAATGTTTTGAGATGTTAAGTAGTTGCTTTGTTTAAAAAGGTGTTCTTTACTTGTGGGTGACCCCTACTGATTTGGGAGAACAAACAGTATATGTGTGCTCAGTCATGTCTGACTCTTTTTGACCCCTTGGACTGTAGCCCACCAGGTTCCTCTGTCCATGGGATTCTCCAGGCAAGAATACTGGAGTGGGTTGCCATTTTCTCCTCCAGGGAATCTTCTCAATTCAGGGATCAAGCCTGAGTCTTCTGCATTGGTAGGTGGGTTCTTTACCACTGAGCCACCTGGAAAGCCTCAAATTATATATAACCTTTGCCAAAGAGGTTACTTTTGAAATTCTAAGTATTGAAGGTAGCATTCACCAAATTGTACTAGCCCCTATTTTGGGGGGGCTCCAAAATCACTGTAGATGGGGCCTGCAGCCATGAAATTAAAAGACACTTACTCCTTGGAAGGAAAGTTATGACCAACCTAGATAGCATATTGAAAAGCAGAGACATTACTTTGCCAAAAAAGGTCCGTCTAGTCAAGGCTGTGGTTTTTCCAGTAATTATGTATGGATGGGAGAGTTGGACTGTGAAGAAAGCTGAGCGCTGAAGAATTGATGCTTTTGAACTGTGGTGTTGGAGAAGACTCTTGAGAGTCCCTTGGACTGCAAGAAGATCCAACCAGTCCATCCTAAAGAAGATCAGTCCTGGGTGTTCATTGGAAGGACTGATGTTGAAGCTGAAACTCCAATACTTTGGCCACCTCATGTAAAGAGTTGACTCATTGGAAAAGACCCTAATGCTGGGAAGGATTGGGGGCAGGAGGAGAAGGGGACGACAGAGGATGAGATGGCTGGATGGCATGACCAACTCAATGGACATGGGTTTGGGTAGACTCCGGGAGTTGGTGATGGACAGGGAGGCCTGGCATGCTGTGATTCATGGGGTTGCAAAGGGTTGGACACGACTGAGTGACTGAACTGAACTGAACTTGCAGTTCAATAGGGGTGGGAGTTGGGTAAGGGGTCTACAAAAGAAAGTATAAATGGTAAGGAAACTTCTAGGGTTATTACTATTTAAGATGATGGCTCTGTTCCTAGTTTAGGTGAATTATAATGTTTTCTATAATTTTTTAAATGTCTTTTATTTTACTTCTTTTTTTCTGTTTGCTCATCAGTTCATTTTGGTCCGCCATTTGTGTTTTAAATCGTTGCTGTTTCTTTTAATTTAGGATGCCATCCCATGAAAAACAGTTTTTAAAAAATTCTGTGCCCTGGACACAGTATTGCTGATTTTTATTTATTTATCCATCTTTATCCTGCCTGAGGGAAAACAAGGATTTAAAATGCATTGTTGTCTGCATCTGTGAGTAGATAAATTTAGTATTTATTTGCTGTAGTGCCAGAGTGTACTTTCTCACTCTTAATTTTGCCACCAGCAATTATTTGGCCACAATCTTAAGCAGATTGTCTATTCTCCGAATGTCTCTGCAGAGTCTCACTAGCTACTTAGTCATGGTAAGATGGGTAAGAGTAGAACAAACTATGGAAATGGACATTGGATAATGAAGGTTAATTCTTACCAGAGAGTAAATCTGGTTTCAAGTTTTAGCTTTTTAGAAAATGACTATATTAAAAATTTCCTAAGTTCATCTGTCCATCAAAAATCTAGTTAGTACAGATCAGAATAACAGATTAAAGGGAAACATGATTTCTGAGTGGCAGGAAATTTTGTTCTAGATGGAGCTGATGTCTCATCCGTACGTGACTGACAGGTTCATAATGGCACAGTACATTTACTCTCCCACTCCTCTTGTGTGTAGATTAAAAAAAAAATCATTTACAACAAAGGTAGTCACATTTCCAATAACGCACTGTTAACTCATCGTGTAATGGGAAGTCCTTTCAAAGAATACTCGAGCAATATATTACATATTCATTTTCTCTTGGTGATGCCTCTGACTCCCCAAATCATTAGGTATTAACTAAAAGAAGGAAGTTACAAAAATGAGATTATGCTTTTCTGAGCATGGGCAACTCAATGTTCTGGTAAGTAGAACCTACTAATAAAAATCAGCCTTTTAAATGTCACCTGGAAAAATAAATAAATAAATAAATAAATGTCACCTGGTATTTATAGGCCCCACAGCTGGGCATCGCTGGATCTATGCAGGTCGTGTCAGGAGACTGTCCCTGAAGGGGAAGTTCAAAGGTAGGATGATGAAGGTCCACACACCTCCTGGGGTTGGCAGTACTGGAAATCAGAACAACATAGCATGCTTAACACAGGACAGAGCTCAGAACTGAGAGACAGAAAGGTTTTTCTTTTTTTGCCCCTAATTATGGAAACAACTTCAGTTACCTAGTTTGTCTTCCTTTTATAAAATGGAGAAATTTTGAGCTAAGAGAGACTTTAGCAACTCCCAACTCCCGATAACCTCATTATATTCACAAAGAATCTAATATCCAGATGTGTTAATCGAGCTACTCGGTGGCCAGATAGCTAGGATCAGAATTCCATTCTCAGATTCTTAATCTAATACTCTTGAAAATGTAATTGAAAGGAATGAGCTTGGCGTCTAGGTTTGAGCCTCAGGAGTAACTACTTGGGCTAAATGACCTTTTCGGGTAACAAAGTCCTTGAACTCAGTTTCCCATCTGTAAAATGGGCTTAAAAACACCTGCTCTATTTACCTCTTAAGGATATTATGTGTTTCTAGGCAAAAATACAAAAAAGAGTACTGTATTATTTATTACTGCTGTGTAACAAGTTACCCCCAACTGCACATCTTAAACAACATCTATTATCCCATAGGTTCCTTGGATCCAGAATCTGAGCCCAGCTTAGCTGGATGCCTCTGGGCTCAGCATCTCTCATAAGCTTGTTGTCAGTCCATCAACCAGAGCTCTGGTCTCCTTTGAAGGCTTGACTTGGGAGCTGTGGGGTGAGGTCTTTTTCTAAGCTCGCTCATGTGATTGTTTTTAGGATTTAGTTCCTTGCAGTCTGTTCACCAGGGGCCTCTCTCAGTTGCATGTGGACCTCTCTTTAGAGCTGCTCACAGTGTGGCAGCTGGCTTCATCAGAGCAAGGGAGCGAGAGAGCAAGTGAGCAGGAGCAGGATGCAAGCAGGTCTTTCTGTGACCTGATCTTGGAAGTAACATCCCATCACTTTTGCCATCCTCTTTTCATTAGAAGCAAGCCACCAGGTCCAGCCCACACTCAAGGGGCACAGATCACACAGGCATGATGAGGGCCACTGGGGGCCCCAGAGGCTCCTATCACACATAGTGTTCTCATTTTTATGAGTTGTTATGAGGAAAGGACAAGAGATTCGTTGCATACCCGCTTTAACAAATCAAAAGCTTTTGCAAAAAGAAAGCGGCATCAGTATTTTAATTTGGAATTACTGATTGCCTCTGCTTCCAAAGAAGGTTTGAAGTGGCATCCACATTCACCTACTTTGCATGTGTGAGTCCTCCTGTTTAGAGAACACTCCATCTCAGCCCTGTTCACCTGAGAACTGCTAAATAATCTCCTGCAAATGCACTTAAATATGGCTTCATGGATATGTTACGTGGTTCAGATACTATGTGTGTGAGTTGCTCAGTAGAGGCTGATTCTTTGTGACCCCATGGACTATGACCTGCCAGGCTCTTCTGTCCATGGGATTCTCCAGGCAAGAATACTGGAGCAGGTTGCCATTTCCTTCTCTAGGGGATCTTCCTGACCCAGGGATCAAACTCAGGTCTCCTGCATTGGCATGTGGGTTCTTTACCATCTGCCCACCAGAGAAGCAACTAGACTTTCTAATATGAATTGGTTGTAGGACAATGTCCAACCTGGACTACAGTTGCTTTTTCTAGTTGTCCCATAGTTAGTTGATGTGTTCACTAATTACTAAATGTGTCTTTCCATAGGAACAGGAGGGAATGACTTTGGGCAGGAAGACATAAATAATAAAGGTCAATACTTGTTAGTCCTTTTTTGAAGACCAGATCTTCAGTGATTTGTAAAGAATTATAGAAAACTTTCCAGTTGCCTTTCTAGGAATGGAGAAGCATTTTAAAATGTTTTATCAAATGGGGCAGAGGATTACTTGGACCCCAAATATTGGGAGGCTTTAAAATTGCAGATTTCTGGCCCTTGCCTTAGACTTACTGAATCAGAATCTCTGGGTCAATCCCAGAAATGTGTGTCTTGACAAAGTGATTCTGATGTAAAGTTTGATAGACCTGGGTCTACAGGAACCCTGGAAAACTTATGAGGGACAGCATCCATACGGGTGTTCTTATTTGCTTTATTTGGCTATGGTTTGTGATTATAACTCTTCTAAGATAGCAGTCATTGTAAAATGCACCATTATATTATGCATTATTAAGAAAGGAAACTCTTCAGATTAAAATTTTAAGGATCCATAAACATCCATTCCATCTGAGAGATGTTAAAATATGAGAAAACTTCAGAACTGAAGCAACATGACAAAATGCTTTTCTTCTGTGACCTAACCAGGTCTATAAGATAGCAACTCTATAACCCACTCCAGTACTCTTGCCTGGAAAATCCCATGGAGGGAGGAGCCTGGTAGGCTACAGTCCATGGCGTCGCAAAGAGTCGAACATGACTGAGTGACTAAACTTTGTGCTATATTCCATTTCCTAGAAATCTATTTTTTTTTATTCATGTGCTCATCTATCCAACCATTCATTCATTATTTCACATATAGCTACCAAAGGCCTACTGTGTGCCAGACCCTATGCATGGCGGTTGGGATATAGTGGTAATGAGATGCCTCGTGGGGCTTGCACCCTAGGACGTAAGACAGAAACTGAACACGCACACAAATAAATATATACCTGCTAATTAGGATAAGTGCAATGAAGGAGAAAGAGGAATTGTCACCTAGATGGATAGACAGAGAAGGTCAAAGTAATTGGTGAATGTCTGAGTATACACCCCTCTGTGGGGCTGATGGGGGTTAATGAGCAATTGTTTCTGAAGAAGCAGGAAGGGATGGCAGATGTGGGGTGTTTGCATTTGCTGGGCTCACAACCGAGACTTCTCCAGGAATACACTTGGGCTGTGCATTGTGTGTGTTTTCCTGCCCACAGCCCTACACAGACACAAGTATGCACAACAGTTTACTCTCCTTAGCATCCAGTTGACTGACATCTGCGAAGGCCAACTGCTGACGGTTTAAATGTAATTGAGGGTGGCTGACGAAATGGTCAGAAAGAAACAGTGAGGGGAAGGGGAAGAGCCTTAACTCCTCTGCAAACAGCCTTTCAGAACCGGCCACAGTGCTGTGCCTGGTCTCCCCTCTCTCAGCATGCTCTGGGCCTGAATTCCCTGTTTACTTCTCAGCTTACTGCCGCGGTTTGTCTTATTCTGAACTTCACTTAATACCCTGAATCATCAATGTCATTCTGAGATGGATTCTTTACAATCCTTAATGTGACAAACTGGATTGATCCCCTGCCCACTACCTGCCAGCTCACTGCAATTTCTCCTTAAATCTCTTCCTCTCCCTCCCTTTTACATCCTACAATGCGTGTGTTGAAGGAGAGGCATTGTCCGACAAGCATCCAACAATTACAGTGTGCTTAGGCAAGATGGTACGGTGTTGAGTCCACCCTCGCCCTCATTTTCCTTTTCATGCTAATTTGACGCGATGGAATCCTAAAGCCTTGTCAGCGCCCTGCTTGTACTTCAATCTTTATTTTGTGAGAATTTTTGAATCAATCTAGGTGTCATCTGGCAGCCTAAAACAAATGATATTGTAAAATTGTTTATTGCCAAGCAGCAATTTGAATACCACCTCCCCTCCCCACCTCCCCAAATCCCTCACATAGAAGGAAAGCAGATCAGTTGTCTCTGGGAGATTTAAAATGAAAGGTACTTTTCATCTTAAAAATGGAATTCAGGATGCTGTTTAACTAAGTGCACGGTGCATTCAGTATTCACAGGGTAAAACATAAAAGAAATAGCATGGATTTTTAAAAAGATATTATTTTTCTGCTGCATGCTGCTTCTATCAAACCACCTGAGAGGTGATTTGAGAAGGGCATTTTAGAATAAAGACATTGTTCTGACAGCAAATACAAATGAAATAAAATTGGCCTAAGGCTTTGATGCCGGAACCCACATGGAGAGCTGGGACACAGCAGCACGCTGGCTGAATGCACTGGAGAAACAGAACCAGCATAATTTGTGGTAGTGTGTGAAGCAAAGATGAAAGAGGAAATTTAAAAAATAAAACAAAGTACATGCATGCAGATTAAAACAGACTTTTCCAGTTGCATTCATTCCTTGATTGTAAGAAGTTATCCATAAATTCCATAAATTTAACAAGGATACAGAAGTTCGGTTATAATCTCTTTGTTCCTAGTGTCAAGGGAAGATATGTGAGTCAAGAGGAATAATCTGTGTTCCTCTAATTTTTGAGAACGTCAAGAGAAGAGAGAGTAGAATCTCTTTTGGGGGTGGGGGGTATGAATGAGATTCTGGCTTCTGGCTCAAGCATGTGACATACCTAGAAACAAACCTGAAGCATCTTGGCTTACAGAGACTTTAAGTGATTTTAGTCACCTGTGAGCTTTGCCCTCAGAGTGAGGAAAGTACTTAAAATGGCATTTAGCAGTCAGTTAGGTATAAACTCGGAGAAGGCAATGGCACCCCACTCCAGTACTCTTGCCTGGAAAATCCCATGGACGGAGGAGCCTGGTGGGCTGCAGTCCATGGGGTCACTAAGAGTCGGACACGACTGAGCGACTTCACTTTCACTTTTCACTTTTATGCACTGGAGAAGGAAATGGCAACCCACTCCAGTGTTCTTGCCTGGAGAATCCCAGGGACGGGGGAGCCTGGTGGGCTGCCATCTATGGGGTCGCACAGAGTCGGACACAACTGAAGCGACTAAGCAGCAGCAGCAGCAGTAGGTATAAACTGAAGCTTCCCTGGTTTCTCACCTGTAACGTAGGAGATGAGACTTTGATCCCTGGGTCAGGAAAATCCCCTGGAGGAGGGCATGGCAACCTACTCCAGTTTTCTTGCTGGGAAAAATTCATGGACAGAGGAGCCTGGTGGGCTAGAGTCCATGGGGTCTCAGAGTCGGACTCAACTGAAGCAAACGAGCATGCACTCTCATAGGTATAAATTAAGTAACAAAGGAACCAAAGGAACAAGAACACAGGAGCAAAGCTATCTCAGACTTCCCAAGTGAACCTACATCCATGAGTTGTTTCTGATGCACAGATGTGCAAGAGGCTTAAGAAAGAGGAATCTAGTCACTTAACAGACTTGAAGGCAGTCTCCTACACAATCTTTTTTTTTAGACCAATCACAGAGTATCACAGAAAAGGTCTGTAGGAAAGATTTTGTGTGGCCTTACTGTTTTACTAGTGAAGGATGTATTTTCCATCCAGAGGTGGTATTGCCAGATGAGGCATGTAGAAAGAAAACAAGGGTGTCTATAGACTGCTAGCTGTTTTGCTCTCGTTTGAAAAGCTAAAACAACACTGCCTGATTTTAGAAAAGACACTTCTTGAAGTCTTTTGTTGCTCATTAAATCTCTAAACAAAACAAACCAAGGCAATGCAAAGGCTCAAATTAAAAGCACATTTTAATCTCATTCCTTAAATAATTAAATTTGTAATTATTTTTCTTCTTAATAAATGACTTAACCCGCAAGGGAGGTCACTTCAGGTGTGTCTAGCATTGGTAATAATGTGGAAATAATACAGCATTCAAAGACTAGCTCTAATACTTACAATGTTGGGCAAGATACTTAAATTTTTGAGTGTTAGGGGTTCTTCATACATAAAAAAGGGATGGATATCTATTTTTAGGGTTACCATAAAGATTAAATATGTCCAATTGCTTAGCATAGCGCTTGACACATATGGGTTACAATAATTTCCCTTCTAAGGATTAATATTTAGAAAATTTCATTTATCACAGAAGATCTAAAGTAGGAAAAGTAAAAAATTCCAGCTTTCTAAGTCCTTTAAACCCATATTTTCCCTCAATTGTGAAAGTAACACATATTCTTATAAAGAATTAAAATACAAAATATTAAAAAAAGATTATTGTCATAATCTTACCACTCAATATTTGTCTGTTAACAATTTACTGCATTTATGATAGTCTTTTAAAGATATTTTTACATTAGATATTATATATACATATGATTAAAGTGGGAGAGGATTTTTCCTAAAATGAGCCAAATGAGAGTAAAATATTTACAATACTATATTCTATTTTTCTTTCTCAGAATATAGTGCCATTAGCATTCCTTATATTAGGAAAAAACCTTTGGCATGTGTAATTTTTACTGGTTGTATATTCCATTTATGTACATGTGTATCACAGACATGATATTTTCAATGTTTTGTTATAGAAATTCACATTGAGATAAATATATTTATATTTTAAAAAACTTAAATAATTTCCAGATATTTTCCACAAGGGAATTTCAGGATAAATAAATATGATCATTTTTAGGAGTTTTGGAACATTGACAAACTAATTTCCTATAAACTGGATCAATTTATATACCATCAGGAATGTGAGAATCTCAATTTCCCCTTAACTTTATTGAATAGTAGTATTCAAAAATTTTTGCAAAAGTGAAGAAAGGTATTTTGCCCTATTAATTAGCATTTCTTTATTATTGTGTTTGAATGCTTTGCTCTTCCGAATTGTCTGTTCACACCCTGTGCCATTTGACTATTGGGACCCCCAGATTTTCCCATCCATTTAAGTGTACTTTCTCTATAGAGAAGTTGAACACTTGGTCACACTTCCTGCTGATAATTCTCTACCTTATCTCTTACCTTGTTTTATACGTATGGAATTTGCTTTAAGTTTTTAAAGTTGCATTTATTCTTTTCTCATGAATGTCTCTTTTTTCTTAAGGTTAACCCTCTAAGAGAAGGTCTTGGGGTTATTATTTGATTTTCTTTTAAAAATTGTGCTGACCCAAGGGTTTCTATGCTGTACCAAAAAGTCCATTCTTTCTCTCTTCTTTTTTTTTTTTTTTTTGATGCCAGTTAAAGGAACTAAAGGGCAGAGAATGGGAGAAAAGATCACAAAGAGGAACTTCAAACATGGTAGAACAGATTTGTAAGTTTTTTTTTCTAAATCCAAATGCAAATAAAATTCCATTGTGTGGTTTCAAGGGTTGGAGAGAATAGGATGAGCTGCTGACAACAAAACGGAAGGTTAAAACCAGCAGGCTTGACAGATGAGGAGCTGTTCGAGACATCAAGAGACAGTATAGAAAGTGGCAGAATCTACCCAGACTTAGCTACTTGAAAACACATTTCCCGTTTGCGTTTGTCTGAGCCTGCCTGTGACATATCGAACTGAATCTGGCCCCAGGAATCAGCGAACAGCTAAAGGGAAATGAGTAATTTCCCCATGGGAAAGCATCTCCAAGAATGGGATTCTTCCTCAGCTCACAGGAACACAGAATGAAAAGTCTTTCTCAGATTATGGTCCCAATTAAGATATCTCAACAGATTTTGTAGCAAATTCCGTAAACCCCAACAAACACAGTTGGCTACATGTACACATTTCAATAAGCAAGACATTTTTCTGTTTGAAAGTTTCTCTATTTTCAAGTTTTCTTTTCAAACATTAGTTCTAGTGAAAGAGAAATAAAACCAGAAACCCTATACTTTTCAGTTTTACCAAATGATAATCAAATGCAGTCATGGATTTGGCATGCAAATGAGCAAAGGAAATTACACAGACATCATACCTGGCTGCCAGGTGCTTACAGTACAAGGGACCAAATGGACACCAGTGCTTCTGAGTTGTTTAAAACTCAGAAAGAGGAAAATGGCGCTCGGTGTTGAAGTGAGAAAGGAAAATAATAAAAATCCAAAGCACATTTTTCTAAATGAGCTGATGTACACTGTATTTTATGATTCAAATACACAGGTGGGATGATAATTTGTCAGCTTGTCCTAAGTTGATTGTCTTCATGATTTTGACTTTTGACCTCATCCTTTGGTGGTGGTCATGAGGGGTTGTGGATTTCCTGAATCCTTTTGAAATCTGATTTTAGAATGGAATGAGTGCATTTAATGAAGCTCTGCCAACCTTTGGTAACAAAGGTTTCTATAAATTGCCTCTGAAAAGAAACTACAACTATTACTAGTCTCTAAAGATTAAGATCCACAAGACATAAAGTCTAAACAGAACAGTTTCACATTCTGAACTTTTTCCTACATGCTTTCAACTCTTTGTGTCAAATGTGAAATATCAGCAGTGTACAAAGAGACTAGGGGGTGAAAAATGCCTTTGCTTTCAGGAAAGCTTGCTGTTTTTCCTTTTTATTCCTGTCCATTTGGGAGCAGATATTAGCCCTTCTTGTTCTGCAGCTTTTATTTGAGGGGGAAAATACAAATAGAAGCCAAGAGTATATTTTAAAAATTGAAGAGCATCAAGACATCACAGCCTGAGTTGGCCATAAAGATTTACAATTACATTTCCATCACAAAGACCCTGGCCCATCATCTTTGGCCATGACCATTTATGTTTTGATTTCTATTTCTTTGGCGGGACAACACCCCAATTAGACAGATGAGCATTCAGTTTGGATTTTGGAGCCCATCCTTGCTGGCCTAGGTTACTCCAGGGCTCCAATGGCTATTCTCCCCCACTTGTGCCTTGATGGTTATAATCCTGCTATCCACCAATTCTTAGCATATAGGAAAACTGTGACAGTTAATATACTAGTGGTCATTCGACCTTGATTATGCCTGAATTCTTCTACTGCCTGAGCCACCAGGGAGACCTGTTTCCCTGAATTCTCTAGGTTCTTGCCTCTGAGCCTTTTTCACTCCATGCTGTGTAAATTGAGTGGCGGTGACCTGGGGACGAAGAGGAAAAGGTAGCGAATTCATTTTTCTCTCCTGAAGACTGGTAACTGGGTCAGACTGTCTATTGTAACCTCCTGGTAGCAAACTGTGTTCTCTTAAAAAATATCACACCAAGTCATCGCTGGAGAATTATTATTATAAAAGCTGAGTTGTTACAGCAGATTCTAACTTCCATGGAAAAAGAACCGTTTTCATTCAGAACTCATATATTACTAACACAATGTACAGCTCACCCTTTCACAATTATATACGATGTGATAGGTAAGTTCACCGTTCATCTTCAGGAAAGGAAATATAAAAGGAGAAACCACCCGATTTCTGCTCGCAAAGAGTGATACCCACTGTCACAGGGCTTTTTTCCCCTGCATTTCACACCATTCCAAGAAGAGGGAAAAAGCGAGTCTGTGGACACATTTTCCTTTCATTAGGATAAGAGCCGCATTTCATTACTTTAAAAATCCTCGTTCATTTAAGCAACACTAAATGCTTCCTGGTCTGGATATATAAAATTATTGGATGGCCACTTCTGGCCATCCGTCTGAGACCCTGGTGTGCCACAGTCGATTTTTGAGAACTGCTCTGCCACTTAATGTGACAAACATCCAGCCTTGCAGTTTAAGAGATCTTTGAGAAAGGCCATCCCCACATGAAATGAATTTAACAGCAGCAATTTGTCATTTTGCCCTTCCTTTGCTGGGGGAAAAAAAAAATGCTGGTGATTTCTTTTGACTTAAACTGGGCATTCAAAAAGCTGTTTTTATTAATGAATCATATTAAGCCACTAGAGAAAGGCTCCCTGACTCTGTTTAAATAACAGGCTATGATTCCTCTCCCCTCAAGCTCCCCCCCACCCCCATTTGGCTCCGCTGCTATTAATTGAGGAGTTTCTTTGTTTCTTTCCTAATGAAGCTAACAGAACACATCTGTCAGGTGCTCGTATTCTTTGCCTGTCTATAGTATGTAATAGACCAGCTGGAGGCTATAATGCTACACAATACCCCTGGCCGTTACAGCAACTATTTATTCCTGGGCTTTTCCTCCGAAAGGGATTTGAAAAAAAAAAAGTCTGAAATTTGGGCCTAATTGCTATTTACCCAGCGATAGACACCTGTTCTAGCTGAGACATTGGCTCATGAATCCTACACCTGAGACCTTCGGGAGAGTAGGGGGAAATTTCAAGCAGCTGCCAGTCCATTTAGATATAGAGAGCTTTAACTTACAGGGTTTGTGTGTTTATACGTATAGGCATATATTTAAAAATACTGTATGTTTAGTATGCACACCCATAACCAGAGGGTATATATTAAAAGCCATGTACTATTATTTCACGGTCAATTGCTTATCTGAAGGCTATACACATACTGGCATACAGCTACGACTGTGACTGCTTTAAAAATAGTGCACTGAAGCTGAATTCAATATCAATAACAGACATGTGTCCTTCAGAAGTCCACTCCAGGCCTTGGGGAAAAATAGCTTCTTAGGATGAATCAGAGGAAAAAGTTTAATCAAACATAACTCTTCTTGGAGAGATTCAACTTTGTCTTAGCCATTCCCTTTGCCAAATAGCTATGACTTCTTTCTTTTGACATATTGCAATTGCTTTCGTTTTCTGTCTTGATCAGAGGAGCACAATGTCCTGTTTATTTTTTGAAATCAATAGATATTTATCCTACTTTTCATGGTTGGCCTTCATAATGCCCGCTAAAGCTAAAAGAGTCCATGACCATAATGACAACATTTATTTCCTTGGGACAAAAAAATACAAAACCTAAAAAGCTTAAAGGAGACTCCGTGTAATGTGTAATAATGTCATCTAATGTTTAGTTAGTAGTTTATCTTATTCAGGATTATTTTTAAAAGTATTAGAGCATAAAAAGAACTCCCTTGCACTTGTAAAAGAGTGAAAATGAGAGGAACAGTATCTGTATATATACATATATATGTGTGTGTTTACCCTGACTTCACACACTCTAATCCCACTGCCCTATTCGGGCTTGAGATGTTTATGTGAAGAGAGGAGATAAGAGGGACGTAGCACAAGCTCATTGGCAACAGAACAGAAATAAAACGTTACTGCTCTGCTATTTTATCTGGCCTCTAATCAGAGAACATTCCTGCTGCAGAGGGCTCGCAGGGTGGGGGAGGTGAGAGGATTAGGTGGGGAAGAAGGAGAAAGGAGAAGCAGGGATTTTTTTTTTTTTTTTTTTTCCTTTTCTTGTCTTTGGTATTTGGTGTGACTTCTGAGCTTTTTGCTGCGGACTCTCATTGGTATTTCTAAAATAGCCTCCCCCTTACGTACTGTTTTGAGAAATTTGACCTTTCTGAACAGATCAAATAATGCTGCCAAATGACACCTAATTTGTTACCAAACTAGAAAATTATTTATTATTTCTCCCAAAGGGTATATGAGCTATATTAGATGAGAGTTCATGAAATGAAATTAAAAGGGTGAAAGTAGATTTAAATAAAATGTAGAAAGACAAGTCATAAATGAAATAAAAATTATCTGAGAGATATTGTTCACGTGCGTGCACACACACACACAAAATCATGCTGGCTAAGAAACTCCCCTTGGTCTCATCTGCAGCCAGAGATGACCGAAAAGTCAGAGCCTTCGGAGGTGGCTAGCAATGACGGGAGAGATGGACAGTACTCACATACAAATGAGTGCTTCGCCTCAGGGCTCACACGGTCGGATAGTGAGCTGATGCTGAGACAGAAATTCATTTCCCAAGAGAAAGGAGAGTAGTGCACGGGGAACTCAGGGTCACACCAGAACAGGTGATAATGAAATTAGAGTTAATGAAGGCTGGAAGAAACCAAGGCCAGATGGGTTGGTGAGACTGTCATCGGAGATGCAGGCTAAAACCAGACATGGTATCTCAGGACGAGAGACAACAATTGTTGAAGGCACACATCAGAAAAGTTCCGGGAAATATAAGAATCCTCCTCTCAACTCTGAGGCGGGCCATCCCTGTGTCTCCACGTGACAGCATTTTGAAAGTGCATGATGCTAGGAGGCAGATGGTGTGACTAAGGGGAAGATAGATAATGTTTCTGAGCCTCCGTTTCCTCTCGGGTAAGTGGGGATAATAATACTTACCTTCTTTTCGCTGGGAAGATTGAACGAGATAGTGTTTGTAGAATGGCTAACACAGGTGCACGTGGTTGGTGTCAATTATATGATAACATAATTATAATCCTGTATAAGTGATTAAGTCATTCTCACAAAAAAATGCCAGTAAGGGCTTCCCTGGTGGCTCAGTAGTAAAGAATCTGCCAGCAATGCAGGAGACATGAGATGCGGGTTCAATCCCTGGGTCAGGAAGATCCCCTGGAGAAAGAAATGACAACCCACTCCAGTATTTCTGCCTAGGAAACCCCACAGACAGAGAAGCCTGCTGGGCTACAGTCCATGGGGGTCACAAAAGAGTTGGACACGACTTAGTGACTACACAAGAGCAATCACAGTTAGCCTGTCTGTGTGGTTGTCCACTTCTGGGAATCTTAATAGTGAACATGCCATATCAGAAAAGAGATATGAAGCCTAAATGTATCTTGCTGTTCTTAGTAGGTTTTCATATCTCAGTATATTATGAAAGATAAGGATCTTGTCAGAAGGAATTGAGAAACTAAATGATGCAGAGAAAATACACGGAATTTGTTAAAATAGAGTGTTTATGTCATGTCAGGGATCACTGTTGGTCCTATATATTTTGAGCTTGATGGCAATATAGGTTAAAATTTTAGGAAGCCTTTCTTTCCCAGCACTCTGTTCATAACTCCACCTTATTAATTGTTGTGTGAGGCATTTAATGAACACATCCTTCTTTCTCTGGGCTAGGACTGATTTGCCTTAAAGTACATTCTCCTGGGGGTCTCCCAGGTGGCGCTAGTGGTAAAGAACCCACCTGTCAATGTAGGAGATGTAAGAGATGTGGGTTCGATCCCTGGGTTGGGAAGCTACCCTGGAGAAGGGCATGGCAACCCACTCCAGTATTCTTGCGTAGAGAATCCCATGGACAGAGGAGCCTGGTGGCCATCATCCATAGGGTTGCAAAGAGTTGGACGTGACTGACGCAACTTGGCACACATGCGTGCACATTCTCCTGGATCTCTACAAGCAGGGAGTAGGGTTGCATGCGGGACTACCTCTTGTGGTGGTACACAATCTTCTGGATACGCTTCTTACCTTCGGCTCTCCCCACGTGGAATCCTACTAGACACACCATCACCATACTCCCTCGGGGGCTAGGGTTCTGGCACATGGTCTGGGCTCTGCCCATCAGACTTCCACATGTAAGTGCACATGAAGACACTTCTGGCATCACTGAAGATGAACGTCTCGGCAAGCGTGGTGGCAAAGGTGTTCTGTTTCTTGGTGTCGGTGCTGGCAAAGTGTCTGGTACCCAGCTCTGAATGCCACAGTGCCAAGTGGTATTTACCAGGTGTTTCCATAGCGAAGAACCTGCGTGGCTGCACAGCTCTCGGGTCAGATCTCTGACCCTTTGGAAAATCCTGGGAGTTACCTAACACCCTTTAATAAAAGCCTTTTCTTTTCCCATTACCCAGAATGGATTTTGTGTGTTTGCTTGCTATTAAGAATCTTAACCATTGCACAGGTGTTACATGCTTTCTAATGCAATTAAGAGTAATGGGAACAGTTTTTTAAGTAGTATTGCAGAGGCAGTACTTATCTCCCAAGCATCCATTTGTCCTTTTCTTGGCAAAACAGCTCTTTCTCTTGCCTTGCATATTGAGCGAGATAATTCAAGGAGTTGCTTGCTGCCTTATTTCAGCCACAAGAAGGGAGCCAGATCCAGGGTGAATATGATACAATGGAAAATGTAGCAAACAGCCAGAAAGAGATCATGTCCTTGACAATATCCTTGGGCTACCAGATCAACTCAACTCTGAAGTCCACCTAGATATGGACTTACTTGACATGGAAAGTCTCTTAACTTACTGAACTCTCTATCTCTTTTTTTTTTTTTTAAAGCAGCAATGTGAAGGACAAGGGAAGCCTGGAATGCTGTAGTCCATGGGGTTGCAAAGAGTCAGACACTACTTAGCCACTGAACACGACAATGATGCTACTGACATGACTCACCAGTATTTTATAAACTATGAGGAAAGTAAAAAGGCTTCCAGTTAAACTGACACCATGTTTTTGTTATTTAGAATTTTTGTTTTGTACTTCTTGCAGCAGCTCTTTTATACATATTTAGATGTTCGTGTTTGTCATTTATGACTTCAGTGCTTAGATACTTGTAAAGGAAAATGTCAGGGAAATAAATTTGTCAAGTATTCTAACACTCCTTCACATTCTCTGTTTGGCCCTTCAGATCTGTTTGCTTTTTCCTGCCTGGCTCTGTGTTGTCTGTGGCTGACCCCTGTGGACTGGATCTTCCAAGCTTGGTGCCAACTGGATGCTGGTTGGTTCAGCCAATGAAAGGCACCATCTGGAGCCCAGAGGACACGAGGAAAGGGAGGCTGGGGCATTTCTTCCAGCTGTGCCAGTGTCTCTGTTAGTAGCTGTGACCCTCCAGGACTACATCTTCTCCAGTTCTCACTGAGTTTCCTATTAAGATTTCCTTCCCTTATTTCCTCTAGGGCTTGCTTTGTGGCTCAACTGGTAAAGAATCCACCTGCAGTGCAGGAGACCCAGGTTTGATTCCTGGGTCAGGAAGATCTGCTGGAGAAGGGATAGGCTACCCACTCCAGTATTCCTGGGCTTTCCTTGTGGCTCAGCTGGTAAAGAATCCACCTGCAATGCGGGAGACATGGGTTCGATCCCATTACCGTGGAGAAGGGAATGGCTACCCACTCCAGTACTCTGGCCTGGAGAATTTCATGGACTATATAGTCCATGGGGTCACGAAGAGTTGGACACGACTGAACAGCTTTCACTTTCCCTTATTTCCTCAGTCTTAGGAGTAGTAATGGCTTCTTGGTGGGACCACATTTATTTATTTATTTATTTTTTGGCCATAAATATCTACTTTTTTTTAAAATTTAATTTTATTTTTAAACTTTACATAATTGTACTAGTATTGCCAAATATCAAAATGAATCTGCCACCGGTATACACGTGTTCCCCATCCTGAACCCTCCTCCCTCCTCCCTCCCTATACCATCCCTCTGGGTCGTCCCAGTGCACTAGCCCCAAGCATCCAGGATCATGCATCGAACCTGGACTGGCATCTCGTTTCATACATGATATTTTACATGTTTCAATGCCATTCTCCCAAATCTTCCCACCCTCTCCCTCTCCCACAGAGTCCATAAGACTGTTCTATACATCAGTGTCTCTTTTGCTGTCTCATACACAGGGTTATTGTTACCATCTTTCTAAATTCCATATATATGCGTTAGTATACTGTATTGGTGTTTTTCCTTCTGGCTTACTTCACTCTGTATAATAGGCTCCAGTTTCATCCACCTCATTAGAACTGATTCAAATGTATTCTTTTTAATGGCTGAGTAATACTCCATTGTGTATATGTACCACAGCTTTCTTATCCATTCATCTGCTGATGGACATCTAGGTTGCTTCCATGTCCTGGCTATTATAAACAGTGCTGCGATGAACATTGGGGTACACGTGTCTCTTTCCCTTCTGGTTTCCTCAGTGTGTATGCCCAGCAGTGGGATTGCTGGATCATAAGGCAGTTCTATTTCCAGTTTTTTAAGGAATCTCCACACTGTTCTCCATAGTGGCTGTACTAGTTTGCATTCCCACCAACAGTGTAAGAGGGTTCCCTTTTCTCCACACCCTCTCCAGCATTTATTATTTGTAGACTTTTGGATCGCCATTCTGACTGGCATGAAATGGTACCTCATAGTGGTTTTGATTTGCATTTCTCTGATAATGAGTGATGTTGAGCATCTTTTCATGTGTTTGTTAGCCACCTGTATGTCTTCTTTGGAGAAATGTCTATTTAGTTCTTTGGCCCATTTTTTGATTGGGTCATTTATTTTTCTGGAGTTGAGCGGTAGGAGTTGCTTGTATATTTTTGAGATTAGTTGTTTGTCAGTTGCTTCATTTGCTATTATTTTCTCCCATTCTGAAGGCTGTCTTTTCACCTTGCTAATAGTTTCCTTTGATGTGCAGAAGCTTTTAAGGTTAATTAGGTCCCATTTGTTTATTTGTGCTTTTATTTCTAATATTCTGGGAGGTGGGTCATAGAGGATCCTGCTGTGATGTATGTCAGAGAGTGTTTTGCCTATGTTCTCCTCTAGGAGTTTTATAGTTTCTGGTCTTACATTGAGATCTTTAATCCATTTTGAGTTTATTTTTGTGTATGGTGTTAGAAAGTGTTCTAGTTTCATTCTTTTACAAGTGGTTGACCAGATTTCCCAGCACCACTTGTTAAAGAGATTGTCTTTAATCCATTGTATATTCTTGCCTCCTTTGTCAAAGATAAGGTGTCCATATGTGCATGGATTTATCTCTGGGCTTTCTATTTTGTTCCATTGATCTATATTTCTGTCTTTTTGCCAGTACCATACTGTCTTGATAACTGTGGCTTTGTAGTAGAGCCTGAAGTAAGGTAGGTTGATTCCTCCAGTTCCATTCTTCTTTCTCAAGATCACTTTGGCTATTCGAGGTTTTTTGTATTTCCATACAAATTGTGAAGTTATTTGTTCTAGCTCTGTGAAGAATACTGTTGGTAGCTTGATAGGGATTGCATCGAATCTATAAATTGCTTTGGGTAGTATACTCATTTTCACTATATTGATTCTTCCAATCCATGAACATGGTATATTTCTCCATCTATTAGTGTCCTCTTTGATTTCTTTCACCAGTGTTTTTATAGTTTTCTATATATAGGTCTTTAGTTTCCTTAGGTAGATATATTCCTAAGTATTTTATTCTTTCCATTGCAATGGTGAATGGAATTGTTTCCTTAATTTCTCTTTCTGTTTTCTCATTATTAGTGTATAGGAATGCAAGGGATTTCTGTGTGTTGATTTTATATCCTGCAACTTTACTATAGTCATTGATTAGTTCTAGTAATTTTCTGGTGGAGTCTTTAGGGTTTTCTATGTAGAGGATCATGTCATCTGCAAATAGTGAGAGTTTTACTTCTTCTTTTCCAATTTGGATTCCTTTTATTTCTTTTTCTGCTCTGATTGCTGTGGCCAAAACTTCCAAAACTATGTTGAATAGTAATGGTGAAAGTGGGCGCCCTTGTCTTGTTCCTGACTTTAGAGGAAATGCTTTCAATTTTTCACCATTGAGGATAATGTTTGCTGTGGGTTTGTCATATATAGCTTTTATTATGTTGAGGTATGTTCCTTCTGTTCCTGCTTTCTGGAGAGTTTTTATCATAAATGGGTGTTGAATTTTGTCAAAGGCTTTCTCTGCATCTATTGAGATAATCATATGGTTTTTATTTTTCAATTTGTTAATGTGGTGTATTACATTGATTGATTTGCGGATATTGAAGAATCCTTGCATCCCTGGGATAAAGCCCACTTGGTCATGGTGTATGATCTTTTTAATGTGTTGTTGGATTCTGATTGCTAGAATTTTTTTAAGGATTTTTGCATCTATGTTCATCAGTGATATTGGCCTGTAGTTTTCGTTTTTTGTGGGATCTTTGTCAGGTTTTGGTATTAGGGTGATGGTGGCCTCATAGAATGAGTTTGGAAGTTTACCTTCCTCTGCAATTTTCTGGAAGAGTTTGAGCAGGATAGGTGTTAGCTCTTCTCTAAATTTTTGGTAGAATTCAGCTGTGAAGCCGTCTGGACCTGGGCTTTTATTTGCTGGAAGATTTTTGATTACAGTTTCAATTTCCGTGCTTGTGATGGGTCTGTTAAGATTTTCTATTTCTTCCTGGGGACCACATTTTTTTTAAGTAGTCCTTTCATCAAAGTCTTTTTTATTTGACTCACCAATAGGGAAATCTGATTCCTGACAGTTCTCCGAATGGCAGAAAATCCGGTCTATTCCAAATCTTTTTCTTTCATGCTTTCTCCCATTACTTTCATTCCCTGTACCATTAAGAATGTTGATGATGCAGCATTTATCGGAGGAGTGGTCATTCTTTACTATAGTAATATCATCAAGATTTAACTTGAAGAGGCAGTCACATTCCTCTTAAGTACCTAATTCTGCTGCCCATGTGCCTGTGTGCTCAGTCGTGACTGGCTCCTTGGGACCCCATGGGCTATAGCCTGCCAGGCTCCTCTGTCTATGGGGATTCTCCAGGCAAGAATACTGGAGTGGGTTGTTATGCCTGCCTCCAGGGGATCTTCCCGACTCAGGGATCGAACCCACATCTCTTAAAAGTCTCCTGCATTGGCAGGCAAGTTCTTTATCACTAGCACCAAAGCCAGGCAAAAACTTCTAATCATTAGAAAGAAGACATTTACATGCTCTACATAAAAGTAGTTGTTTTAGTTGCTCAGTCGTGTCTGACTCTCTTGCAAACCCACGGACTGTAGCCTGTCAGGCTTCTCTGTCCGTGGGATTTTCCAGGCAAGAAGACTGGAGTGGGTTGCCGTGCTCTTCTCCAGGGCATCTTCCTGACAGGAGTGGAACCCGTACCTCCTGCAGTGTGGGCAGATTCTTTACTGCTGAACCACCAGGGAAGCACATGTTGTTGCCTACGTGTGTGCTCAGTCGTGTCTGACTCTGTGCAACCCTATCGACTGTAGCCCCCCAGGCTCCTCTGTCCAGGGGATTCTCCAGGCAAAAATGTGCCAGTGGGCACATCCTCCAGGGGATCTTCCCAACCCAGGGACTGAACCTGCATCTCCTGCATTGGCAGGCAGGTTCTTTGCCATGAGTGCCACTGGGTGCCCATACGGCTGCTTTGCAATAGCAGATTTCTCTTATGCTCTCGTGCACATCTGTGCCATCTCTCCCATGTCTGTAGCTCTCCTACTCAGGTTCAGGCCTGGCAAGTGTTCTCAAAATAGCCCTGCCTCCAGCCTGTCTATCCTCCTGCTCATCTGTACACCACTGTCACCACTACTCCTCTGGCCAGTGCTACTCAGAGTGTTGTCCGGACATCGTTCCTGGTCTGCTGACGATTAGTAGTCTGGATGAGAGAAGCACAGATACTGAAGCAAGTGTTTAGAACCCGACGAAGGGCGAACTGGTAGACCCTGTCCCCACTTTCAGCAAGTCTTACAGCCAAGAAACAGACATAGACTGTAATGGGGAAGAAGGAGGTGCTCTGGAGCATGCAGTGGGGCTCTGTCTCCGATTTGGAAGCACAGGGCAAGCTTGTGGAGGAGGGCCATGTCAAGCCTGGGTCCGAAGAGATGGTTCCTGTCGGTTGTGGGTGGAGGGCAACGTGTGTTCTCCTGGTAGAGAGGTTCGGTGGGTTCCAGGCTGGAGTGTGAGGCCGAGGAGATAGGTTGGAGTGGCAAGACGGGGCCCATCACGCCCTGTCGTGGACAGCTTTATGTGAGTAGTTAGCAATAGGAACACTCTGAAGGGTGCTATAGAGGGCAGTGACAAGTACGGACCACTCATTCCCAAAACTTGCTGATCAGATGTGTAGTTCAGAGAAGTGAGGAATCTGGATTTATGAACTGGGATACTGAGACTGATGTATGTGCACTGCCATGTGTAAAACAGATAGCTAGTGGGAAGCTGTTCTGTGGCACAGCGAGCTCAACCCAGTGCTCTGTGATGACCTAGATGGGGCGGGATGGGGTGATGGGGAAAGGACGTTCAAGAGGAAGGGGGTAGATGTATACATATAGCTGATTCACTTTGTTGTTACAGCAGAGAGTAACACAACATTGTAAAGCAACTGTACCTCTAATAAGAATCAAAACAAAAGAGAAACTTGGGTAAGACTTGAAAATTAGGTTTAGTCACTATTAGAAATCCATATCAAAGAGGGTTTCAAGCAACAAACTCTAAATTATGGCTATATTAATAGAAAATTGAGTATAGTAATATAACAAAGTTTATGCTATGCTATGCTAAGTCACTTCAGTCATGTCCAACTCTGTGCGACCCCATAGATGGCAGCCAACAGGCTCCCCCATCCCTGGGATTCTCCAGGCAAGAATACTGGAGTGGGTTGCCATTTCCTTCTCCAATGCATGAAAGTGAAAAGTGAAAGCGAAGTTGCTCAGTCGTGTCCAACTCTTAGCGACCCCATGGACTGCAGCCTACCAGGCTCCTCCATCCATGGGATTTTCCAGGCAAGAGTACTGGAGTGGGGTGCCATTGCCTTCTCTGTAACAAAGTTTAGGGAGCCAGTTAAAAGAGGTAAAGACTTCAGCACATTTACTGAGTCTATGAGTCACTGCATTAATCATGCAGTCATAACGTCAGTGGGCATAATGAGATGTTTTGGTTTTCTTGTTTAAACTTGCAAACAACAAGGTGGGATTTTTGGTGTGTTGATTTGTTTAGTTTTGATCAGCCAGATTGCTTTTTTTTAATGAATTTATCTATTTGATGGCAGCAGGTTTTAGCTGTGACACAGGATCTTCAGTTGTCATTAAGGCATGTGCGATATTTAGCTGTGACATGTGAGATCCAGTTCACCAACTAGGGATCGAACCCAGGCTCCCTCCATTGGGGAGGGCAGAGTCTTAGCCATTGGACCACCAGGGAAGTTCCCCAGATAGTTTTTTTAACTCATTAAAATAGTTTCTTGACCTTAATTGCTTTAAAATTTTTAAGCCTTTTCTCTATTGTGGATCCATTAATTTGTAGGTGGGCAAACTACAAAAGAAAAGAGGTGGACTTCTAGATTTTGCCCTTTTTCTACCAAGTCTCATATGTCAGATGCTATGCGAGCTCTCCTTTGGAGCCCTGCATTAGTTTTCTCAGGCTGCTATAACAAATTATCAAAGCCTAAAGGCGTGAAACAATCCAAACATATGATGTTCTGGAGGTCAGAGGTCCAAAGTGGGTTGGTAGGGCTACTTTGCTTCTGAAGGTTCTAGGGGAGAAGCCAGTACCTTGCCTTTTCCAGCTGCTAGATACTGCCTGCATTCCTTGGCTCCCATCTGCATAGCTCAGTACTCCAACCCTGGCCTCTGTGTTCACATCTTTTTCTGCCTTTCACCCTCTTGCGTTCCCTTTATAAAGATCTTCATGATTACATTGGGGCTGCCCAGATAATCCACAATTATCTTCCATCTCAAAGTCCTTAACTTAATCACACTGCCAGGCCCCTTTTGCCCTGTAAGATGAACATATTTACAGGTTCTTGGGAATAGGGCATGTGCATCTTTTGTGGGGGTTTCTCTGGTGGCTCAGTGGTACAGAATCTGCCTGCCAACGCAGGAGACACAGGTTCAATCCCTGGTCCGGGAAGAGCTCCCGGAGAAGGAAATGGCAACCTACTCTAGTATTCTTCCCTGGGAAATCCTATGGGCAGAGGAGCCTGCTGGGTTACAATCTATGGGGTGCTAAAGAGTTGGATACGACTGAGTGACTAAACCACAGTCTTTGGTGGGGCAGAACACTATTCAGCTGAATAAACTAGAAATTTATTATTTTTGTTATTTAATGTTTGGAAATAAAGCAAAAAGTTAGGAGACATGTTCTTTTAATGTTAAAACTGAGGCTTTAAAAAACAGGTTCACCCCAACATTACTTAATTATCTAAGGTGTATATCTATGTTTGACTTTGCTGTTATTGTTAATGAAAGGTTCAGACACTGGGCAGCACATGATAGCTTGTAAAGCTATTCAGGGAGAGATACAAGTTAACTGTTGCCCAGTAGAAAGGATAATTCCAAAGGTTTTGATTTTATAACTCCATGGGTGACTTCCCTGGTGGTCCAGGGGCTAATACTCTGCACTCCCAATGCAGGGGGCTGAGGTCTGATCCCTGGTCAGGGAACTAGATCCCACCTGCCCCAACTAAGAGTTCAAATGCTGCAATTAAAGACTCCAGTGCAGCAAGGAAAACAGCTAAAACCTGGCGCAAGAGAGTAACTATTTATAACTCTATAGACCATTAGCCAGTTTTCTCCCTCTATTTCAGCAAACTTACTTAAACTTTTTTCCTAGTAATATATCTATTCTTCTTATTTTCATTTTGATCAGTTTTACCATTTTAATGGTTAAACTCAATTAGCTGGATACATTTTTAACACCGATCCATTTTGCATTTGTATGAGGGCCATGGTTTTAACTTTCCGACAATTATACTTTGACAGTGAATTTGTCTGCTAAACTACATTAGGTGGCCCAGTAGGAAACTGTATATTAGAAGATATTCACTAGTCCCTCCAACTCTAAGAGTCTATAATGATCTCTCCCTCTGATCTGTACTCCCAGACCAATAGTACTCTCTCAGGGAAAGAGAGTATAGACTGAATTTTCTTTCTACATGTTGAAGTTTCAGTTTTATTCTGTGGAAAACACGATTAATTTTCTATATGTCACCATTTTTCTGACTGATCTATGGAGTTGTTGGCAATTGTGATGAATAGCTGATCTGGCACACTATAACATTTACATAATAATAACTTACTTAATGGAGCTTGACAATCAGCACAACTGAAAGGTGGGTAAGAAAGAGAATCTAGCAGGCTCGGAACTAGGGAGTTGGCACGTCTGGCTTGAATTCGAGGAGCAAAGCGATGCTGATGTGACTGTTAATAGGTAACGAAACCAGCGTGCAGTGTGAGAGGTGCAAGGTAGTCTACCATCATAAACTGTTGGGGAACAAAGATTAAATACTCTTGGTTTAGAAATAAAGAGGGGAATTCACTACTGCTGACCTTCTTTTGAGAAGTAATTAGAGATGAAATGTAAATTGTCATATAGAAACGGTTTAAAAGATGTATGTTACCTGTTCCGACAGTTTAAAGTGTGGCATTTTTAAAATAGTAAGAATTTAGATATGTCAATAACTGCAGAAAGACATAAAAGGGAATTGTATTAGAATTCTGTGGACAAACTTGCACCCCATCAGCCACTCAGACAAACATAGCACATTCCTAAAGCAAAGGAATGTAGCAATGCAATATTAAGACGGCACAGAGTCTATGGTGGTTCCGTGTAACTGTTCTCTGATATTATTTACCAGAGAATATAAGAGTTGGACTGTGAAGAAAGCTGAGCACTGAAGAATTGATGCTTTTGAACTGTGGTGTTGGAGAAGACTCTTGAGAGTCTCTTGGACTGCAAGGAGATCCAACCAGTCCATTCTGAAGGAGATCAGCCCTGGGATTTCTTTGGAAGGAATGATGCTGAAGCTGAAACTCCAGTACTTTGGCCACCTCATGCAAAGTGTTGACTCATTGGAAAAGACTCTGATGCTGGGAGGGATTGGGGGCAGGAGGAGAAGGGGACGACAGAGGATGAGATGGCTGGATGGTA
This sequence comes from Bos taurus, assembly GCF_002263795.3. Taxonomy (NCBI): domain Eukaryota; kingdom Metazoa; phylum Chordata; class Mammalia; order Artiodactyla; family Bovidae; genus Bos; species Bos taurus. The sequence continues at coordinate 37,987,986 of NC_037350.1, forward strand.
TCACTGACTCGAAGGACGTGAGTCTGAGTGAACTCCGGGAGTTGGTGATGGACAGGGAGGCCTGGCATGCTGCGATTCATGGGGTCGCAAAGAGTCGGACACGACTGAGTGACTGAACTGAACTGAACTGATTCTTAAGAAAGGGCTTTCTAAGTGGCTTAGTGGGTAAAGAACCTGTCTGCAATCTGGGAGACGCTGAAGATACAGGTTCGATTCCTGGGTCGGGAAAATCCCCTGGAGGAGGGTGTGGCAACCCACTCCAGTATTCTTGCCTGGAGAATCCCAGGGACAGAGGAGCCTGGCAGGCTACAGTCCATAGGTCACAAAGAGTCAGACGTGACTGAGCACAGCATATTCTTAAGAAGGAAAAAAAACAAACAAACTGACACTCAGTAAACACTACAAGGCTGTAAGGATTGTACCCTCTCTGTATAATATTTTTCTTTCTGTTTAATTTGGTAAGAAACATGAAAAAAGGCAAGTAATGCCTCAGTGATGAGGCAGGGTAAATGATGAGAGGAGATATTAGAGACATTGGATTAAATAACACCGACTGGTATCCCCTTGCCTGCAAATTGCACTTTGATTTTTCTTACCTCTGTTTTCATTGGACTTCTCAGTCACTTTCAAATTTGCACTTGTACTTTTGATTTACATGGCGTATGTTTATTTTCGTATATTTCAATCCAATCGGTACTGTTTATCTCTTACTAAAAGACAAATCCTTTTCTAGTAATGCCCATACAAGCAGCTGCCCCTGTGTGTCACTGCCGTGAAGACAGAGTTACATGCGCTGGGTGGGGGTGAGGACGTATGAGAGGGTCCTAACCAGACAGACCACCCCACACAGCTTTCTTTGGTAGGAAAAACCACTATTGCCTCCCTGTTACCTTAAGGCAAGAGTCTAAGAAAGGGCATGTTCTAGAAGTGGGCAGAATGTTCAAGGGACTACAGTGGTGGATTTTTTTAATGTCAGAGAAAGCAAAGTCTAGTAAAAACGTTCAAGATACTCCCTTGAGATGATGGTATTAGAAAATGATTTCTGGTAGAGCGAGGCAGAATTTAAATTAGGCTGCTGCAGATACCTATAGATAGCATCAAACAACTTCCATTTGGCTGCCTAGGTAGCAAATGACGGCCCCTGGATGTGATCAAAGCCCCCCTCCGTTCTCGGGGGTTCCCCCATGAATTGAACCCATCGTAGCTCATTTAGATGCCGCACAGCGTTTGGCAGGGCACAGGAGTTGCTTTTCCTCCCAGTGCTTAACCTCTTTTCCCCAGATACAAATGTCAATATTGGATTTAGTCTGGTTGAATGAATGTGTCAGAGGGGAGATTAGTGACTGGCAGCCACAAAAGGGTTTTTCAATTGGCAAAAGTAAATTTCTCACAAATGAATCAAAACAGTTTGAGGTGGAATAGAAGCAAGGGGAAAAAAAAGCCTTGCCAAGTTGAGTCAGGATGCCTCATTAAATGGATCTGAAAACTTCAGCATGGGCATTTTATCGAAGTTCCTGGACTCACACAGCAGGGAGCAAGGGATGAGGGAAAGAGGACACACACACTTTAATATCTTCAACAGGGCATTTCTGTGAAAAGTCTCAGTGTTTTATTTATAGCATAAAACCATCCACGTGAACCATTAACTTCGGATGACTGCAGTGCCAAGCTCATTATAACAATTCTTAGACCACTGAATGTGATCAACTAAAATGATGTAAGTTTTAATTTTCACCTGTGATTCCATTCGTGTCTTTTGAAATTGGTTGTACTGCTTGCTTTATTGTTTGCCTTGGATGCCTTTTTTTTTTTTTTAAACAGTCTTACATCTCTAATGTGACTGGTTGAGAATAAATGCTGGTGGTTCCCACTACAGAATCACCTTTCTTACCCAATTCCCACTTCTGGCATAATTACTAAAGTCTTTGTGTCTGTGCTCACGTTAAAGCTCCTAGTTGTTTTCAATATTATGGGCATGTTTACCTCAGGAAACCTGTGTTCTAGGGTGGAAGGAAAAAGAATAGATAGGCTTTGGGATGTAGTTATTGGATAAATAATAAAAAGCAGTTCTGAATTATCCTTTTTAGGTTTAGTGAAACATGTTAACAGTTATAAACTTAGACATCTCAAGAAAGGAACTTGAAGGTTATGGGAGAAGGGCACAAGTATCAACTTACCTTCTGGTCTACTCTGTAGACTCTCTGAGAGCTGATAACAGAATGTTTAGAATGTTTCCAAATCCTCAGGAAACAGCATTTTCATTACTACCCACTTCAGTTAAATCTTCTAAATTTGAAGCTTTTTTCCCAAACGACTGAAGAAAGCAATCAGTCAATTTGCTAGTCTAGAGTCAGAGACTGAGCACGCGTGCGCACACACACACACACACACAGAGTCGGAGCATATGGCTGGCCCTTGCTGACTCCCTGACTTTTTCTACATCAAAAAATACACAACATCCAAAAAGTCTCCATTTTATAAGGTGAATTAGGAGGCTTTATTCTTCTAATAATAAAGAATAATCAGGCTACATGAGTGAGAGTGAGATTTGTACCAAAAAGAGTGTGATTATGTGACCCAAAACCGATGTCTTGACCACACAAGGTTCATTCTCCTACCTGGAGCAGATTCAGAGGTTTGACAGTGGAAGACTGGTATGGTGGCTGCATATTTAACTGAGAATTTTGCTACTTCTCTCTCAGTATTCTGCCACCCTTAGCCTGCCGCCTTGACAGGAGACAAGGTACTTGCAATCTAAAAGCTTGAAGAGGCTCTTCTGTAGGAGACATGTACACAGAAATTTAATTATAATAAATTAATAAAATTATAGGGACATAGAAATAAGAGGGATTTTTTTCTTTCTAAGAGAATTTAGGAAAAATCATAATGAACAAGTAGGAAATAATGTGTGCAGAGGGGAGGAGAAATAACGTAATTATTTTTTTGCACTCCTCTTTCTCTTTTATTTCTCATAGTTAACCAATGAATATGACCTGACAATTCTTTCTACAAAGTTCCTTTTCAGTTTTTTCTTTCCCTTCTTCCACATCTCCATTGCTACTGCCCTGCCCCACCCCCTCCTGAGCTAGTGCAGATTTTGAAATGGTGTTCTCCAATTTTTCTTTAATATTGTTCTCATATTGTCATTTTCCTTTAAAAATAACCAGGAGCTGTCATTGATTATAGAACAATTTTGAAATGCTTTAGCTTGGCATCCAAACCTCTTCACAATCTTTCCAGTGTTTTCTATAAAGACCCAGCTAAATTATTCCCTTCATAGTCCTTCGGATCCTGACTTCTGCATCTTTATACATATTCCTTTTTCTCCTTAAAATGCCTTATACGTTCATGTTAAGAAACTATCAATTCCTCTACCTCAAATCCATTAAAATGGCTACTATTAAAAACAAAAAAACAAACAAACACACACACAAAACCCCCGAAAGTAACAAGTATTGGTAAGGATGTGGAAGAACTGGAACCCTTGTGTGCTGTTGATGAGATTAAAATGGTGCGGCTGTTATGGAAAATAGTATGGCAGTTCCTCAAAAATTGAAAATAAAATTATCACATGATCTAGAAATTCTACTTCTGAGTATACACCCTAAAGAACTGAAAGCAGGTACGTCAAGAGAAACTTGTACATTCATATTCATAAGCAGCTCTATTTATAATAGTCAAAAGGTGGAAGCAACCCACGTGTCCTTCCATAGATAAGCGGATAAACAAAACATGGGGTATACACACATGGGAATATTATTCACCTTTGAGAAGAGGGGACACTCTGACACGTGTGACAACACTGATGCACCTTGAGGACATTATGCTAAATGAAATGAACCAGTCACAAGAGGACAAACTCTGTGTAATTCCACCTCCATGAGGTACCCAGAGTACTCTACTTCATGGAGACAGAACAGGGAATTGTGGTTGCCAGGGACTGGGGGAGGGGAGACAGGGGAGTCATTGTTCAACAGTATGAGTTTCAGGTATGGAGTTTCAGTTTTGCAAGACGAAAACAGTTCTGGAGATGGATGATGGTGATGGTAGCACAACAATGTGAACGTACTCAATGCCTCCGAACTGTATGCTTAAAAATGCTAAATTTCATGTTATGTGTATTTTAACACAATTTATCCAGTCCATCCTAAAGGAAATCAGTCCTGAGTATTCACTGGAAGGACTGATGCTGAAGCTGAAACTCTAATACTTTGGCCACCTGATGCAAAGAACTGACTCATTTGAAAAGACCCTGATGCTGGGAAAGATTGAAGGTGGGAGGAGAAGGGGACGACAGAGGATGAGATGATTGGACGGCATCACCAACTCAATGGACATGAGTTTGAGTAAACTCCGGGAGTTGGTGATGGACAGGGAGACCTGGTGTGCTACACTCCATGGGGTCGCAAAGAGTCGGACATGGCTGAGCAACTGAACTGAACTGAACACAATTTAAGAAAAATCTACTGATTCTTTTGGAGGCAGCTCACATTCTACTTGTATTTTGAAGCTTTCCCCAATCCATTCCAAGTTGAAATATCTGTTTTCCCCCAGATCTATGTTGGGGGAGCACTTTTCTTTGCTTTAAAATGGGAACATCTGTTTTTCCTCATCCTGTGAGTCACTCCTCTTCTGATAGGTGAGTTTGGGAGAAGGATCTGAGCTTATTTAAGCCACAGAGATGAGCTTTTCTCCCTTATCTTCTGTTGTGAGAGGGTGTGCTCTGTGGGTAAACTCAGCAGGGTGGGCTTTGCCCCACTGGAGCAGTCCATAGCTGTCTGTTTGTGTCATTCATTCGGGGTAAATCAAACTCTTGGAGATATGAGGAGCATGTCTAGCCACGGAGCTCTATCACATTATTTATCGTTAAGAAAGTTGGTTTTTTTTCATCATTTTATCTGTCTCCTGTATCTTACATTTCAAGTGTATCCAAACTCTGTAGAGAAAGGGGTGTTTTATATTGACTGTCTGCAACCTTAACAATACATATATCACATTAACTACGTTTGTCAGTTTCCTTCAGCTTATTGCTGTAGTAACTGCCCACTGGTCACAGGCACTGTGGCCTTGCCCCAGACTGTTGTGCCCTGATGGATTACAAAAGGGTTACAGATCCATGTTTTTAAACAAGTGGAAATTGGCAGCCAGAAGCCAAAGGCAACCGGTAGTGATGAGTTTGGGGTTTTTTTTTTTTTTTTTAAATTAATTACCAACATTTACAAATGGAAAGATTTCAAGGAACAACTTGACTGCTGGATTCTCTTGAAGAAGTAGATTAGCTTTGGGTCTCTGTGTGTACAAGTCTTCTGGAGTTGATCAACCGCAGCCCCTTGAAACAGACATTTTTTCCAATTTCCCACTGATCTAATCTCTCCTTACTCTATATTACCTACTTGGCTCTGTAGGCACTCATATGTGCAACTTTGGTCTACCATTTTTGATGTTCCCTATAAGCACATCCTGAGGCCAGCAAGTTCTTTGGGGGCTGAAGTGTCTGCACCAACTTCTTTACAGCTTTGAGACACCTCTTTTTATATTTCTTCTTAATAGTACTTTTGGGACCTTGAGAATGGATCCTCACAGCTAAAGTAGCTTAGATTTGCTGGGAGGCATAGAGTACAGAAATGACCCACCTCTCCCCCTCAGCCCTCATGCTTACCTAACAGGGGTTATTGTAGAGACTTGGGTCATCTGGAAGCTCTCCTTTATCCTACTGCTGCTGCTGCTAAGTTGCTTCAGTCATGTCCGACTCTGTGCGACCCCACAGACGGCAGCCCACCAGGCTCCCCCGTCCCTGGGATTCTCCAGGCAAGAACACTGGAGTGGGTTGCCATTTCCTTCTCCAATGCATGAAAATGAAAAAATAAAGTGAAGTCACTCAGTTGTGTCCAACTCCTAGCGACCCCATGGACTGCAGCCTACCAGGCCCCTCCGTCCATGGGATTTTCCAGGCAAGAGTACTGGAGTGGGTTATCCTAGACCACCTTTGAAAGCTCTGGGAGAACCTCCCAGAGCTCTGAACCTACCCCTGTACCAGGGTTATGAACCCAGAGTGGTAACCAGTGGGCACTGACTTTTGGTACTCAAGCAAAGACAACTGGGACTTCCTAACAGTCCTCTGCTGTTTTGCTGTGGCAGATTCCACCCTGGAAACTTGCAGCATGGGGCCTCAGCTGTCCTTAAGTGCCAATGTCCCCCAGAAACCTTCTGCAATGAAATAATTAGGAACATCTCAGCTAAGTGTCTTGGACGGCCAGTTAAACTTAGAGAATTCTCATTAACTTTGACCATATTGCCCTCTCTCACTATGAATCAACTGAGGTGTCCACAACCCCAAGCTATTACCTCATTATTGCTAAACAACTCTATAATCTAATAATTTTCACTAGGACAAATGAAAAAGTTAGTGACTTACTAGTTACTCTCTTTGCTTCTTTGCATTCTTTATGAGTTTCCAATGCATTTAGCAAGCAACTAACTCAGCTGTAGCTGATATTACTTCATTTATTGGGTCAGAGGTCAGAGCTAATATCAGCTATATCAATCTTTGTGTCAAAAATATTCGCACAGTTCAGGACACTCTACTTTGATTAGGTGTAGCTGGTTATGTCCCAGGAAGAGGGCAGGGCAATCCACTCCAGGATGCTTGCCTGGAGAATCTCATGGACAAAGGACCTGTCGGGCTACAGCCCACGGGGTCTCAAAGAATCGGATATGACTGAAGCAAACGAGCACTCACGCACGCGTGCAGCTGGTTGTGTGAAAGAGAGTATGGAAGCCAAAGTAACAACAGAAAACAATCTGAGTGCAATATGTAACAGGTAGTGTGTCCTAGGGACTGCTGAAAGTGCTTATCCCTTGACAACTCTGGCAGTAGGTGCTACACTGTTTCCCCATTTCCCAGATGAGGACACTACGGCAAAGAAGAGTTAGGCAGCAACTCAGGCTCATGAAGCCAGGAAGTGGCAGAGGTAGGGTTTGAGCAGAGGCAGTCTGGCTTGAGTTCACACTTTAAAACAAAAATCTATCTTTACCATATAGAACTGGATGGGTCTCCATGGTGAAGTTGAACTCACTGTAGCCTCACTTTGTGGTAGTTTCATGAAAATGAACATATATATAATTTTAAATATAGTGATACAGAATATAAATATATTATCAATCAATATATACAATAAATGGCTTTGTATCTAGACTATGCAAATAACTTTTACAACACAATAATAAGAAGACCAAAACTGGGAAAAGACAATTGATAAAATGATGTATGAATGACCAGTTTTGTTGTTCAGTCACTTAGTTGTGTCCAACTCTTTGCACGCCCCATGGACTACAGCACTCCAGGCTTCCCTGTCCTTTACCATTTCCCAGAGTCTGCTCAAACTCATGTCCATTGAGTCTGTGATGCCATCCAACCACCTCGTCCTCTATCGTCCCCTTCTCCTGCCTTCAATCTTTCCCAGAATCAGGGTCTTTTCCAATGAGTCGGCTCTTTGCATCAGGTGGCCAAAGTATTGGAGCTTCAGCATTAGTTCTTCCAATGAATATTCAGGGTTGATTTCCTTTAAGATTGACTGGTTTGATCTCCTTGCAATCCAAGGGACTCTCAAAAGTCTTATCCAACACCACAGTTCAAAAGCATCAATTTTTTGGTGCTGAGACTTCATGATCCAACTCTCCCATCTGTATATGACTACTGCAAAAACCGTACATTTGAGTATATGGAGCTTTGCTGGCAAAGTAATGTCTCTACTTTTTAATATGCTGTCTAGGTTTGTCATTGGAGAAGGCAATGGCACCCCACTCCAGTTCTCTTGCCTGGAAAATCCCATGGACGGAGGAGCCTGGTAGGCTGCAGTCCATAGGCTTGTGAAGAGTCGAACACGATTGAGAGACTTCACTTTCACTTTTCACTTTTATGCATTGGAGAAGGAAATGACAATCCACTCCAGTGTTTTTCCCTGGAGAATCCTGGGGATGGCAGAGCCTGGTGGGCTACCGTCTATGGGGTCTCACAGGTTGGACACGACTGAAGCGACTTGGCAGCAGCAGCAGCAGCAACTAGGTTTGTCATAGCTTTTCTTCCAAGGGGGAGGGTCTTTTAATTTTATGGCTGCAGTCACCGTCTACAGTGATTTTGGAGCCCAAGAAAATAAAATCTGTCACTGTTTCCATTTTTTTCCCCATCTATTTGCCATAAAGTGATGGGACCGGATGCCATGCTCTTAGTTTTTTGAACGTTGAGTTTTACGCCAGCTTTTTCACTCTCCTCTTTCACTTTCATCAAGAGGCTCTTTAGGTCTTCTTCACTTCCTGCCATAAGGGTGGTGTCATCTGCATATCTGAGGTTACTGATATTTCTCCTGGCAATCTTGATTCCAGCCTGTTCTTCATCCAGCCCAGCGTTTCTCATGAAGTACACTGCATATAAGTTAAATAAGCCGGGTGATAATATACAGCCTTGATGGACTCCTTTTCCTATTTGGAACCAGTCTGTTGTTCCATGTCCAGTTCTAACTGTTGCTGCCTGACCTGCATATAGGTTTCTCAAGAGGCAGGTCAGGTGGTTTGGTATTCCCATCTCTTGAAGAATTTTCCACAGTTGATTGTGATCCACACAGTCAAAGGCTTTGGCATAGTCAATAAAGCAGAAATAGATGTTTTTCTGGAACTCTCTTGCTTTTTCCATGATCCAGCGGATGTTGGCAATTTGATCTCTGGTTCCTCTGCCTTTTCTAAAACCAGCTTGAACATCAGGAAGTTCACGGTTCACGTATTGCTAAAGCCTGCCTTGGAGAATTTTGAGCATTACTTTACTAGTGTGTGAGATGAGTGCAATTGTGCAGTAGTTTGAGCATTCTTTGGCATTGCCTTTCTTTGGGATTGGAATGAAAACTGACATTTTCCAGTCCAGTGGCCACTGGTGAGTTTTCCAAATTTGTTGGCATATTGAGGGCAGCACTTTCACAGCATCATCTTTCAAGATTTGAAATAGCTCAACTGGAATTCCATCACCTCCACTAGCTTTGTTCGTAGTGATGCTTCCTAAGGCCCACTTGACTTCACATTCCAGGATACCTGGCTATAGGTGAGTGATCACACCATTGTGATTATCTGGGTCGTGAAGATCTTTTTTGTACAGTTCTTCTGAGTATTACTGCCACCTCTTCTTAATATCTTGTGCTTCTGTTAGGTCCATACCATTTCTGTCCTTTATTGAGCCCATCTTTGCATGAAATGTTCCCTTGGTATCTCTAATTTTCTTGAAGAGATCTCTAGTCTTTCCCATTCTATTGTTTTCCTCTATTTCTTTGCATTGATTGCTGAGGAAGGCTTTCTTATCACTACTTGCTATTCTTTGGAACTCTGCATTCAAATGGGCATATCTTTCCTTTTCTCCTTTGCTTTTCACTTCTCTTCTTTTCACAGCTATTTGTAAGGCCTCCTCAGATAGCCATTTTGCCTTTTTGCATTTCTTTTTCTTGGGGATGGTCTCGATTCCTGTCTCCTGTACAATGTCACAAACCTCCGTCCATACTTCATCAGGCACTCTATGAGATCTAGTCCCTTAAATCTATTTCTCACTTCCACTGTATAATCATAAGGGATTTGATCTAGGTCATACCTGAATGGTCTAGCGGTTTTCCCTACTTTCTTCAATTTAAGTCTGAATTTGGCAATAAGGAGTTCATGATCTGAGCCACAGTCAGCTCCTGGTCTTGTTTTTGCTGACTGTATAGAGCTTCTCCATCTTTGGCTGCAAAGAATATAATCAATCTGATTTCGGTGTTGGCCATCTGGTGATGTCCATGTGTAGAGTCTTCTCTTTTTGTTGGAAGAGGGTGTTTGCTATGACCAGTGTGTTCTCTTGGCAAAACTCTATTAGCCTTTGCCCTGCTTCATTCTGTACTCCGAGGCCAAATTTGCCTGTTACTCCAGGTGTTTCTTGACGTCCTACTTTTGGATTCCAGTCCCCTATAATGAAAAGGACATCTTTTTTGGGTGTTAGTTCTAAAAAGTCTAGTAGGTCTTCATAGGACTGTTCAACTTTAGCTTCTTCAGTGTCACTGGTTGGGGCATAGACTTGGATTACCGTGATATTGAATGATTTGCCTTGGAAACAAAAAGAGATCATTCTGTCATTTTTGAGATTGCATCCAGTTACTGCATTTCAGACTCTTTTGTTGACCATGATGGCTGCTCCATTTCTTCTAAGGGATTTTTGCCCACAGTAGTAGATATAATGGTCATCTGAGTTAAATTTACCCATCCCAGTCCATTTTAGTTTGCTGATTCCTAGACTGTCGACGTTCACTCTTGCCATCTCCTGTTTGACCACTTCCAATTTGCCTTGATTCATGGACCTAACATTCCAGGTGCCTATGTGATATTGCTCTTTACAGCATCGGACCTTGCTTTTATCACCAGTCACATCCACAACTGGGTGTTTTTGCTTTGCCTCCGTCTCTTCATTCTTTCTGGAGTTATTTCTCCACTGTTCTCCAGTAACATATTGGGCACCTACTGACCTGGGGAGTTTGTCTTTCAGTGTCCTATCTTTTTGCCTTTTCATACTGTTCATGGGGTTCTCAAGACAAGAATACTGAAGTGGTTTGCCATTCCCTTCTCCAGTGGACCACATTTTGTCAGACCTCTCCACCATGACCCATCTGTATTAGGTGGCCCCATACAGCATGGCTTAGTAAGGTGGCTTAAAAAAAAAGAATGACTGAAATGACATGCTACACATTCAACTTAAGAAAACCCAAAGTAAATTTAAAGAAATGATAAACAGAAGAAATTAGTAAATAATAAACAAAGATATGAGAGGGAATATCAATAAGGCCCCAAACTGGTTTTCCAAGAAACTAAACAAAATTAATTTCTGAAAAGAAAAAGAAGAAATGACACACATATCCAGTATTAAAAATGAAAAGGGTAGATGTGGAGATAATAAAAACAAGGATGTTGAATTAATAACTTTAGGCTAAAAAAAAAAAAAACACATTCAAAGTAGACAATATCTTAGAAAAATCTGAATACCAAACCTGACTTAAGAAAAGATGGAAACTCTGGAAGGATTTGTAACCAATAAAGAAATTGAACTGGGAGTTAAATATATACTTTCTCTAAACTTTACACAAAAATATTTAACAGGAAAGTTCTAAAACACATCTCATCTGAAGATTCAGATCCTGTGAACACTTCTACAGGATAAGAAAAAAAGGAAAATCCAAAAACTCATTTGAAAACTAAGCTCACTTAAATGACAATGTAATAATAGAATATTACAGGCTAGTCTTACTTAAGGACATAGATCCTGAAATTTCCAACAAAGTACTAAAAAAAAAAATCCATCAATGTATTCAACTATTTGATTTATCTGAGACATTAAAGAATGGCTTAATATTTTTTAAAAATGTAATTCACTATTCATTCCATTAAAAAATCTAAGACTAAAATACATCTTGGTAAATGCGTGGTAAAAGCAATTGGTAAAATTCAACACACATTTAAATGTACTCTAGATGACTAGAGATAGAAAGATATATTCTTTCCTGATGGAGGACTTTTACCAAATATCATACTTAATGGTTGTCAAAGCTTATTATTAGGTCAGATCATACAAAATTTCTGCTTCTTCTCTATCAGTCAAGATTAGTATTAGAATATGTAAAAGTGGCTAGAAATCAATAATAAATATACAAACAACTCAATAGAAAAAAAAGAGCAAAATAAGCATTGTTGTTTAGTCACTCAGTTGTGTCCGACTGATCTTTGCAATCCCACAGATTGCAGCATACCAGGCTTCCCTGTCCTTCACTATCTCCCAGAGCTTGCTCAGACTCATGTTTGTTGAGTTGGTGATGCCATCTAACCATCTCATCCTCTATCATTCCCTTCTCTTCCTGCCTTCAATCTTTCCCAGCATTAGGGTCTTTTTTCATGAGTCGGCTCTTCGCATCACGTGGCCAAAGTACTGGAGCTTCAGCTTCAGCATCAGTCCTTCCAATGAATATTCAGGGTTGATTTCCTTTAGGACTGACTGATTTGATCTCTGTGCAGTCCAAGGGACTCTCAAGAGTCTTCTCCAACACTACACTTCAAAAGCATCAATTCATCAGCACTCAGTCTTCTTTATGGTCCAACTCTCACATTCGCACATGACTACTGCAAAAAACCGTAGCTTTGGCTATATGTATCTGTGTCAGCAAAGTGACGTCTCTGCTTTTTACATTGCCATGATAAGACCTAGGTGGCTGTAGTTGGAGCAGTGACAGCTCAGTCCCACCTATCATTCAAAAACTCCTGAAATATTAATCTGTCATTCCAGTAAGAATATTTTCCCTACCTTCTGAGCATGTGGAGGAGATTGCTTCCCAATTACAGTTCATGCCCTCTTCCCTCACCTTCCCACTAAATGTCCAGATGCTTTCACCTAATTTGTGAGTTAATTTCATTTAATTTGGAGAAGGGAATGGCAACCCACTCAAGTCTTCTTGCCTGGAGAATGCCATGGACAGAGGAGCCTGGCCGACTACAGTCCATAGGGTCGCAAAGAATCGGACACGAATGAGTGAACTAACAGTTCAATTAATTATTTTTATTGCATGTTCTCAATATTTACTAGCATCCACTTGATTGACAATTCAGTCTTCCATCTGCTCTATTCATTCTTTCAAAGCATTTCTCACAGATACTCCTTCAGCATCTGCTTGCAAACTTCTGCTGAAACTGGATCACTACCTTCCTGCCATGTAAAGGTATTAAAGGGTTCTACTAGAAGAACACAATTCTTTATTTTAGAAATCTGACCTAGAGCAAGCTTGTGAGATACATGAATACACTGTGGCAACCTGGATCGGTATAACATAGATATAGGTGGTTTAATCAGCAGAAATTTATTTTCTAACTGGGAGCCTGGGAGACTGCGAAGTCCAAGATCAAAGCCAGCAGAATTCAGTTTCTGATGAGGGGTCTCTTACTGACTTACAGATGGCCGCCTGCTCTTTGCATTCTCACTTGGCAGGGAGAGAGAATTGTTCAGTGTCTGTTCTTATAAAGGTACTAATTCCATCATGAGGGTCCCACTTTATGACCTCATAAACAACTACCTCTCAAAGGCCCCCATCTCCTAATACTGTCACATTGAGGGTTAGGATTTTAACATGAATTTTAGAAGGACACAACTAAGTCAAGAGCACAACTTATAAAATGACTCAGAACTGCTTTTTGTATTTGAGATCAGAGATTTTTATTCTTTAGGGAATATTTTTATTCTGTATCCCTTTAGGGAGCTCATCTCTGATGCCTTGGTAATTACTTTTGCCAAGAAATGATCATGAAGTAAAGATTCTTTCTCCTGAACTCTGGCATTTTCTGCCTCAACTCTGGCACTGTGTTTGGGGTGATGGTATGAAAAGTGAAAGTCACTCAGTCGTGTGCAACCCCATGGACCCCTGTCAGGCTCCTCTGTCCATGGAATTCTCTAGGCAAGAATATTGGAGTGAGTAGCTGTTCCCTTTTCCAGGGAATCTTCCCAACCCAGGGATTGAACCCAGGTCTCGTGCACTGCAGGTGGATTCTTTACCATCTGAACCACCAGAGGTTGATGGTATGTATACTGTGGGACAGTCTTCGCTTCCACGAAACAGAGAAAGCAGGAAAATTCTCATTACTGGATGCTGCCCCCGATTCTTCAGCATATGAGTAATGAGTTAGTACTATTTACCTAGAAGGTTTATAATGATTATTTCATGTTTTAAATTCAATCTTGATTTTTCTGCAAATGCAGCATTCAGAGGAAAAGAAAGAACTCAGCTGTCTGTACAAACATATGGAAATCAATGATAAATGGGCAGAGATTGCACAGTATATTTATTAACCAAGCTTGTATAAATCATAATTTTTCAACCATTTATTAAACTAATAGGATTGTTTTGGGAACATCAAAGAAATCTTTATTAGGTAAATAATCATGTTTATCCACTCAGTTATGGGGAAAAGCAAATCATTCACACTGCATTTACTCTGCCTCATCAGATTTCATTTCTCTTAAATGTCAGCCGTTGATAATTTTTACCAAACAACTTAGGAAAAAAGCCAAAATTTCCATCACCTCTTTAGTGCAGGAAAAGGATTGCTGTTTGTTTCTCAGATTCTCATTTCTTTCTTAATGATTCTTCCATATGGAACTCAAATTTAGGTAGTTGGCTTTGCTGGCCAGCTCTCTCTTCCTTCTTTCTTGATTCATCCTATGCCAGTCTTTATATTATCTAACTACCCAGGCACATCTCAGTGGCTGCTTTGTTAATTAAGCATGAGCCAGATCCCCTCAGCACCTGAGACGATTCCCTCTGTTTCCACTCTTCTCCATCATGTAACCAGATGATGTGCGCTGAGAGAACACTGACTTTTTCCAGTGTTAATAGGGAGAAAACATAATTAGAAAGCTAAGTCAGCTGCCTGACAGGGAAGAAACATTCCTTATTTGTTATTTTGATTTGTAATATCAATGTTGTCCTGAAAAAAAGATTTTTATAAATCAGAATTTTACAAATAAAACTGTACTTTAGCCATATCAACATGTATTGTGGGAGTTAGACATTTCATTCATTTAGAAAATAGTTATTGATCCCTCGAAGACCAGTCATTAGACATAGTGGGAAATGTGAAGATTCATTGATTTACCTGATAAACATTTGCTGAGTACCAGCTGTGTGTCAGACACTGTTTGAGATACTGGGGACAAGAAACACAAGACTCCTGATCTCAAGAAGCTGCTGCTCCATTGGGAAAAGGCAGATGATAAACAAGTAAATAAGCAAATAAAAATAATCATCCAGTAATGAGTGTTATAAAGAAAATTCAACAGAATAATATTTTTTTAAGTAACTAGTAGCAGTGAGGAGAGCACTCGTTTAGACCAAATAGTCTATAAAGGCATCTGAAAGGTGACATTTGATCTAATATAGATGATGAACAGAGAAGGGCACAAGCCTTTCCTTGGAAAATTTACAGTCAAGAAAGATTCTAAGATTGCATTCAATTTAGTATATAATCCCAAGCGTGTGACTGTGAATTTTATGTTAAAAAGAGAGACAGATAAACATGACACTACCAAAGGAAACTAATATAGTTCCAATAACTGACCCTAAAGAAATGGAGTTGTATTTCTATATACTAACAATGAGCTATCCAAAAGAGAAATAAAGAAAACAGTCATTCACAATAGCATATAGAATAAAATAACCAGGAATAAATTTGTCCAGGGAAATTAAAGGCCTGCATAGTTTAACTATAAGACATTGATTAAAGAAACTGATGAAGATGCAGATAAATGGAAAGATATCCATGTTCATGAACTGGAAGAATTTTATAGTTAAAGTGTTCATCCTACCTGAAGCCATCTATAGATTCAAAGCAATATGTATCAAAATTCTAATGGAAAGTTTTACAGAAATAGGACAAACAATTCTGAAATTTGTATGTTTTAGAGGTCACAAAAGACCCAGTATAGCCAAAGAAATCTTGAGAAAGAACACAGTTGAAGAATCACACTTCCCAATCTCAAACTAATAATAATCAAAGCAATATTGTATTTGCATAAAAACAGACACATAGACCAATGCAGCAGAATTGAGAATCCAGAAATAAACTCACTCATATATGGTCAGTTAGTATTTGACAAGGGAGGCGAGACTATCCAATGGGGAAAGAATACTTTCTTCAATGGATTGTGTTAGGAAAATTGGATATTCACATACAAAAGAATGAACCTGGACTCCTATCTTAAGCCACTGTTCTATGTCCTATGCATGCTTGCGTGCCAAGTCTTTTCAGTCATGTCTGGTTCTTTGCAACTCTATGGACTGTAACCCTCCAGGCTCCTCTGTCCATGGGATTCTCCAAGCAAGAATACTGGAGTGGGTTACCATGCCCTCCTCCAGGGGATCTTCTGGACCCAGGGACTGAACCCACATCTCTTATGCTTCCTGCAATGGCAGGCAGATTCTTTACCATTAGTGCCACTTGAGAAGCCCTGTTCTATGTCCTAGTACCACCAAATAAAGGAGAAAAGCATGGAGATAACAAAGCTGCTCTTTACTGCCTATGCCTAGAGATGATGTATATTACCTCCTCTTACATTTTATTGCTAATAATTAGTTACATAGTCATACCAAAATCCGAGAAGGATAGGAAATGGATTGTAGTAGTACATCCAACAAGAAGCAGAGAATATATATTTTGGTGAGTCCTATTAGCCTGTTATAGTTTTTGTTTTTTGTTCTCTACTTAATTAACTTTTTTTTTTTGGCATATATGAAGTCCCTTTAACCACACTATAGGCTCTGTGAGAGCAAGGATGGGCTTTTTCACACATGTATGGTAGCTCCAAGATGGCGCCCAATGTTCTGTACATCCTGTACTCATACTTCTGAGTAATACTCTCCCATCGTGAATAGGCTTGACCTATACAACCAATAGGATACTGTGGAAAGGATAGGGTGGAATTTCTGAGGCCTGGCCATAAAAATCATTATGGCTTCTGCCTTGTTCTCATCTGGATCACAGGCTCAGGGAAAGCCAACAGCCATGTTGCAAGGATGCGTAAGCAGATCTATCTTCAAACAACCAGCACTAAGTTGGCAAGTATGTGAATAAGCCATCTTGAAATGGATCTCCCTCCATCCTCAGTCAAGATTTTCAGGCCTACAAGTTAGAGCTGTCAAAACATTTTACTACAAGATTCACATCCATCCATCCAATACTCTTCATTTATTTCTTAAGACCTCACCCAAGAAGAGATGGTGATTTGGATTCTTCTTACACTTCAGCTCCCATTGGTTGGAAAGTGAGTCTGTCACTAAGTCGAGTCCAACTCTTTGCAACCCCCTGGACTGCAGCCTGCCAGGTTCCTCTGTCCATGGGATTTCCTAGGCAAGAATACTGGAGTGGGTTGCCATTTCCTTTTCTAGAGGATCTTCCCCACCCAGGGGTCGAACCCAGGTCTCCTGCATTGCAGGCAGATCCTTTACTGTCCGAACCACCAGAGAAGCTCAAGTGACTGCTAGTGTTGTTTCTAAGTCTTTAAGTTTGTTTCCAAGAATAAAGGGGTGCAAACCTTTATTCATCAGCAAGACTTGCTAGGGAAATGGAAGTAGTAGTAGGTGGTTCATGAACTACAAATGTATTTGCTGTCTATTGTCCAGGTATTCTGATTTGTGTTTTTCAAGTTTACATCCCCAATTAGGAGCTCACAGACTGTTTAAGTATCACTTGGCCTGGACAAGGGCCCAGAGCCGAGGCAGGCTTGACAAATGGCATAAGGGGGAAGCTAAAGCCAGACGCTTTTGGGCCTTAAGTCAGTCAATTAATCTGATTCTATTTATTGCCTAACATGTGTCTTATACTATGTAGGGATTCAAACTGGTTTCTGAGAATCACATGGTTCTTGACTCTTGCAAAAGATCCCACTTCTTAGCTCTAACCTCATATTCTTATGATAAGATTTTTCTAGCACCGGAGTCAAGGGCAAAAATATTTGTTAAGTAGCTGCCGGAATTTGAAAGAAGCATGAGATACATTCTATCCTATCAGGGCTCATTTATATTCTTGGCAGAGTCTAGTGGCCTAGGTTTGCTAACTGCATAAATTTTCAGGTGCTTGCAAAATGCCAGGATCATAAATCTTTTTAAAAAACAAAGCTTATTTATTTTCCTTGAAAATAAAGTGCTTTATTTTTTCATGAAAAATAGAGAAACTCTCAAAGAAGAAAACGAAAAACCAATGATCCACCATGCTTCCACCTGTCAGAGGCAAGCAACGTTTCGCTGTTGTGCAAGTTAGAAAACACCTATAAGTGGGATAACATCATAAACAGACTCTCGTTCTGATTTCTTCAGTCAGCACCATAACAAAAACATTAGCAGCATTGCTATGAACTCTTCACAAGCATCATTTTAAAATTATTGTCTATTTCATATTCCATTATCAAAATGTACAGATCTGTATTCCTAATGTTATGTTATTTTTGTGGAGAGAAGAAAAGCACTCAATTGCTGTAAGTCTTCAAATAAGCAAAGACATTACTCTTTCAAAGTGAGATTGTTGGTTGACTCATGGAGTCTTAAACCTGCAAACCTGCCTTTGAGTGAGTGGATTATAATGCTTTTCTTTTGTATAAGAGGAACTTGAGGCACCAAGTCTCTCTAGGATTACCCAGGCTCTCTAGGATTTCCCAGCCAGCCAACAGCAGAACCAGGTTTATAACCCCTTGCTCCTAGCAAGTCTACAAATATTAAAAGGAGAAAGCACTTTTCCTTAGCAGATATTCATCGCACTGCCTAAACCTTTGAAGTAATTGTTACCAGCAGTGTGGCTTAATCAGAAAGCAAAGTGGCCTGCCTGTTCACACAAGTTTGGATTGTCAGTAAGAAGGGCTTGAGTCCCCATCTATGGTGGGAAGAGATCTCTCTGGGAACATGGGATCCAGCTGTGCTTTCATCTGACCGTGTGGTCTGAGAAAGTTCAGCATAAGTAAGTTCATCTCCCTGACCTCAGCTTTCTCACTTTTCAATGATTCCATTATACTAGTTGATATTTTCATGATCTGACATTTCAGCTCCTTAGCCTGATCTTTTGTGTCAATTTCAAACTCAATGGACATTTTGAGTCCTGTGGGTGGGATTTAGCAGGCTTCTGCTGCTGCTAAGTTGCTTCAGTCGTGTCCGACTCTTAGTGACCCCATGGACTGCATGGGGTCCTCCTACGAGGCTCCTCCATCCATGGGATTTTCCAGGCAAGAGTACTGGAGTAGGGTGCCATTGCCTTCTCCAGATTTAGCAGGAAGTTGCAACAGAATCTGTTAATGGGATGAGAATCTTACCCAAGCTTACCTAGCTCCTTACTCAGCTAAGGAGTATAAATTGGTACAGACTATGGAAAGCAGAATGGAGATTCCTCATAAAACTAAACATAGAACTACCATATAATCTAGAAATTTCACTCCTGGATATATTTCCGAAGGAAACAAAAACACTAATTCAGAAAGATACATGGAACCCAATGACCATAGCAACAGTATTTACAATAGCCAAGATATGGAAGCAATTTCAGTGTCCGTCAAGAGATGAAATGATGAATTGATGCTTTTGAACTGTGGTATTGGAAAAGACTCTTGAGAGTCCCTTGGACTGCAAGGAGATCAAACCAGTCAATCCTAAAGGAAATAAATCCTGAATATTCGCTGGAAGGACTGATGCTGAAGCTGCAATACTTTGGCCACCTGACTCATTGGAAAAGACCCTAATGCTGGGAAAGATCAAAGGCAGGAGGAGAAGGGGATGACAGAGGATGAGATGGTCGGATGGCATCACTGACTTGATGGACATGAGTTTGAGCAAGCTCTGGGAGTTGGTGATGGATAGGGAAGCCTGGAGTGCTGCAGTCCATGGGGTCGAAAAGAGTCAGATATGACTGAGCAACTGAACTGAACTGAAGAAATGAATGGATAAAGAAGATGTGGTACATACATATACGATTGAATACTATTCATCCATAAAAGTGAATAAAATTTAGTCATTTGCAGCAACATGGATAGACCTAGTAGTATTATGCTTGGTGAAATAAGACAGAGAAAGACAAATACTCTGTTAATGCTTATATGTGGAATCTAAAAACTAAGCAAGTGTATATAACCAAACAGAAACAGACTTACACATATAGAAAATAAACTCGTGGTTACCAGTGGAGAGAGGGAAGGGGTAAGGGGGAAACAGGGGTAGGTGATTAAGAGATACAAACTACTAAATATAAAATAGATAAGTGACAATGGTATACTGTACAGCACAGGGAAATAGAGCCATTATTTTGTAATAACTTTAAATGGAGTATAATCTATAAAAATATTGACTCACTCTGTTGTATGCCTGAAACTAATAAAATATTATAAATCAACTATACTTCATGTGTGAGTGCTAAGTCACTTCAGTTGTGTCAGAGGATTGTAGCCCACCAGGCTCCTCTGTCATGGGATTCTCCAGGCAAGAATACTGGAGTGGGTTGCCATGCCCTCCTCCAGGGGATCTCCCTGACCCAGGGGACATCCCTGTCTCTTCTGTCTCTTGCACTGGCAAGTGGGTTCTTTAACAATAGCACCACCTGGGAAAACTCAACTCTACGTCAATTAAGAACAAAAAAAGAGAAAGAGAGAGAAACTCCTTCTCTTAGAAAGGAAATGCTCTTGATGCAGTGTTCTTAACGTTAGAGGGTAAAGGTGGCACAGTGATCCTTGAGTAGGATTACCCCCAAACTTGCTCCATTTTCCAGTTGTTTAGACCAAAATCTTCAGAATCAGCTTTGATCTGTTCATCACTCCTTCTCTCATGCTCTGCCTTCAAACTACGAGAAAATCCTGTTGACTCTTCAACTCTAACCAGAGTCTGACCACTCAACCACTTTTTCCCTATTGCTACCATCCTGGTTACAACCATCATTGCAATAAGGGCATCATTTCCTGCTGTCCTTCCCCTTGCTTACTTGCTCTAGCACACTGACCTGATTTAGAGCTTTCAAACTGGGCTTTTCCCTCTTCACAGAATATTTTTCCAGCAGTCATACACTTGCCTACTTCATTCACTTCCTTCAAATCTTTGTTCAAAACTCACTTTTTCAATGACACCTATCTGGACTACTCTATTTCAAGCTGTAAAGAGAATCCCTACCAAGTTCTCTCTGTTCCTCTTAGCCTGCTCTATTTTTTCTTTATTACATAAAACCTACCTCCTTCTAACATAATAAACTTTCATTGTTGATTACATTTATTTTTATTATCTGTTTTCTCTCATCCATGTAAGATCAAGTAGGGTAGGAATCTTTGTGTATTTTATTCATCGATGCTTCCTAAGTGCCTAGGGCAGTGTCTAGCCTGTAGCAGGTGATAAAGAAACAGTTCCTTCATTTAAAAGTCCATAAACACCTTGAAATTGATTGCAAGATATATGTATGAAATTTTCAAGGAAGCAGTGTAACATAGCTTTTATTAGATAATCAGAGGGAACTGTGATCCAAAAAAGTTCTAAAACCACTATGTTATGCTTACCTATAATGTAGTTGATTTGAGGATTTCTTTGAAATAATTTAATTAGGAAAAAACCCATGTGTAATTGTAACAAGTGTCTTATTGTATGGTTTCTTGACTCATGTACTGGTTGTGCCTAAAAATCCTTGTGAGGACCAATTGTAGAAGAAAAGAGCAGATACAAGAAATGTCAGGAGTGTCTTAGCGCACGCACACACACACACACACACACACACACGAAACAAAAAACCTACAGCTTGAATGATAATGAAGCTGGTAATGAATGTTGCAAGTTAATAATAATGCTAATACTCGTAATTATTGTATGTGGAATTTTTCATTAGAAAGTCTCTTGGTGCTTTATAAACATTAGTTAGTGACACTTCACAGCACCCTAGTGAGATAGGTAGTATTATTTCACCTATATTATACCTTTGGGGGCTTCCCTGGTGGCTCAGATGGTAAAAAAAAAATTCTGCCTGCAATGCAGGAGACTCAGGTTCAATCCCTGGGTTGTGAAGATCCTCTGGAGGAGGGAATGCCTACCCACTCCACTCCAATACTTGGGCCATATGATGCAAAGAGCCTACTCATTGGAAAAGACCCTGATGCTTAGAAAAACTGAGGACAAGGGGAGAAGGGGTGGCAGAGAATGAGATGGTTAGATGGCATAACCAACTCAATGAACATGAGTTTGAGTAAGCTCCAGGAGTTAGTGATAGACAGGGAAGCCTGGTGCACTACAGTCCATGGCGTCTCAAGGAGTCAGACAGGACTTAGCAATTAACCAACAAACAACAAAAAGCCAGTCCAATATTGTCTGGAAAATCCCATGGACAGAGGAGCCTAATAAGCTACAGTCCTCGGGATCACAGAGTCAGACAGGACTGAGCAACTAACGCTTCACTTCACTTCATTATACCTGTAGATAAAAGAGTTTCTAAAGGGAGTATAGCAAGATAAGAATAGAAACTAAAGTAATTCTTGGAACCCACCCCCCTCCCTGCAACTCCAGTTCATCTCATGCCTGTAGGGGTATTGAGTCTCTCTCTCATAGGACTGATCTATGGACTCTCATGAAGGTGGAATGTTCAAGGTGACACAGAGAAACAGTACTCTACCGTGGCCTCAAAGGAGCTGCTGGAGCCACATGATGGACCTACTGCTTTGTTTTTATTTTAAAAGAACTTCGCAGCAGATGATATTCCCTGTGCCCTTCTTTCCCCATCTCTCTTTTCTTTTGCGGGTTGAACATGCTTTTCACTATTTTGTCCCCGTTCTGTGTATTACCTCTCCAGCCTTTCATCCAGCACCTGTGCTCCAGTCCTATAGCTGTCAGTGCCTCAAATGAACTGTGGGACCCAGGCACGTCCCTGAGCCCCCTGAAGCTCAGTTTCTTCATCTATTAATGGGCACACTGGCTTCAGCATCTCTGCATTTCCTTTAACAATGAAAGAACCTGGTTCAATCTAGAGAAACACCTGGAGAGGATTTCTTCAGGGCGATGTTCACACTGGAGGAATAACAAGGCCAAAAGTTACGGGAGAGGTGCTTCACCAACCTGGAAGAGAAGACTCAAAATGTTCTATTATAAAAAATGGTCTAGGGCTACCCTGGTGGTTCAGTGGATAAGAATCCATCTAGCAGTGCTGGCGACAGCAGTTCAATGCCTGGTCTGGGAAGGTCCCACATGCCCTGGAGCGACTAAGCCTACAAGCTGCAGCTCCTGAGCCCGTGTGCAGCAAATACTGAAGCCTTCGTGCCTAGAGCCTGTGCTCCACAACAAGAGAAGCCATTGCAATGAGAAGCCCACTCACCACAACTACAGAAAGCCTGAGCGCAGCAACGCAGACCCAGCACAACCAAAAATAAACAAATAAATAACATTTTTAAAATGGTCTAGAATAGGTTTTATGGCAGTTTTCATTCACTTCTGAGACCCTCTTATTGATGATCACAAGCTTTTCTTGTGGGCAGGTTTAGAAAACAAGGTTGGTTCCTAGTTCTTTTTGGGTCTTTGAAAAAAGAGTATTTTTTTTCTTGGGAACAGCTCTTCCTCTTATACTTCACTCACTTCTGTTTCTGCTTCTTTAGCAACCTCATCGCCTCTCATGGGGAGTGTCAATTCACATCTTAATCACTCTGAGTGTAATCTCATTAAAGATAATCCCATTTGCCAAAGTGTCAGTATCTTTCCTTGGTACTGAGGAAGGGATTCCTATCATTTGTTTGGAAACCCAATCCAGCTCCAGTTAAAAATAGAGTGATCATGGCTGAATGCTTCCTCTGACTTTTGATCTTGGCGCTGAAATATATGAGGTGGATTCTTTAAACCTGTCACACTAAATTTCTATCAGTCTTGGCTTTAGACATAAAGGGCATAATAAAAAAAAATGGTCTTGTTGGCAGTTAAATGAGGAAAGCATTTTGTTCACTTATGAAAAAATCTAAAGGATGTTAATAGATTAGGCCAGTGGCGCAGTCTGTGAGGTCGCACAGAGTCGGACACGCCTGAAGAGACTTAGCAGCAGCAGCAGTGGCGCTAGTGGTAAAGAAACCACCTGCCAATGCAGGAGATTCTTCTAAGAGATGCGGGTTCAATCCCCGGGTTGTGAAGAGCCTCTGGAGGAGGAAATGGCAACCCACTCCAGTATTCTTGCCTGGAGAATCCTATGGACAGAGGAGCCTGGCAGGCTACAGTCCATGGGGTCACAAACGGACACAACTGAGTGACTAACACCTTCACTTTCTTAATAAATTAATCTAGTAATTATGTCTTCTTTAGACTATTCTGCTTTTCTTTATGGGGATAAAAGTACTCATAATAAGCAAACAAAAAAACAAACACATATAGAACACACACATGCATAGAACACACACAAGTACGAACACATGTGCAAAAGACCTCCCCTTCCCCTTTTTTTACTTTGAACACTTGTGTTATAGTGATTTTCATCAGGCAGTGCTGAGATGGTAAAATTCCAGATCATTCAAGCAACCACATTTGGATGGTTGAAACCTTCTTTCAAGGAGACGCAGGATTGAGAGTACGTGAAGCCGGATGATGGGAACAAGCATCCATTTTTTGCAGGAAGTGCCGATCCATGTAGCTCCTTGTTTGTCATGACATACACTGCATTAAACGTGTGGAACCAACTTTTACGGAAACGCCACCTCTCTCTGCAGTGCCCCTTCCCAGTATGCAGCAAATTTAAATCCTCATATTTTTAAAGTTGGGGGGAGGGGGCAGTGGTGAACAGCAGTCATTCTCATTTGATGGTTTGAAAAAAGAAAAGATGTTGGTACCACTCACTGACTGGCTAATGAATAATCAGATTTCACAGCGAGAGGGCTGGGGTGGTAATTTGGTTGCACGCCATGCCGCAAACCCATGGAATAGTGCTTCATTAATGTGAAGACCTGTATAATCAAACAATTAGCAGTCTCTCTGCAACGAAAGCAGCTTTTCATCAGCATATATACTTTGTCGGAAGATGAGTCCCAAGTCAGTGAATCTGACAGCAACTAGTCTTAACACTAACTCCACAACAGTATCGTGGAAGGTAACGTGCGTTTTTCACCCTTAACCTTTACTTAAGGATCTGACAGCAACATGGGCTTCAAATAGCACTGAATGGTAGCAAACGTGTAGGAAATGTGACATTAGGAGAACATCTTTTATCTTTATTCATATAATCTCCTATTTTATAGCTTCCATGTTTTTCCTCAGGTTACACTTTTTAGGGTTAAGAAGCTTGGGAGGGTCCTTTGAATTATCATCGGGAAAGAGAAAGCTTTTTTTTTTTTTAAAAAAAGGACGCCTGCTTCTTTCATTTTGCTTATTTACATCAATGATTTGTGTCATCTTCATTTTAATATGGCTGATTAGCCCCTTTGGAGACTTTCTCTTGGTAACCATGGAGAAAGGATGCTGTTTTGTGGTAAAATCTCTCTCTTCTGCTGTGTTGACTAATTCACATCAAATGAATGCCCACTAGGAGGGTTCACAGAACCAGGAGGCAGAGACCTTGGGTTCCTGATGCCCTATGGTTTCGAGTCTATTTCTACCTCCTAAACAAGCCCTGAATATATTGGGTCGCTTTCAACATATTGCTTAGTGGCAAGGAGATGAGAAGTGCTAACTCAATAATTTTTTTTAAAGGTAAAATAAAAATTATCAATAAATTTCAGTAAATTGGTGATAGTTTCATGATAAGTTTGGCTATTCTGAATCAGGAACAGGGAATTTTTTCTGCAAAAGGCCAAATAGTAAATATTTAGACTTCACAGTTTAAGGAAAAAAAATCAGAATTATTGTATAAGAAAGAAACCCTCAGAATTATTAACTAAATAATAACTACTTAGGCTTTGTAGGCTAAGAAAAAAAATCAAATAAAAACCAGGATTATCTGAATTATTATAGTTTTCAAATAAAACAACTATGTGTGTGTTAATCACTCAGTCATGTCTGACTCTTTGTGACCCCATGGACTATGGGCTCCTCTGCCTCCAACAGCCCTCCAGGCTCCTCTGCCTATGGAATTTTCTAGGCAAGAATACTGGAGAGGATTGCCATTTCCTACTCTAGGGGATCTTCCCAACCCAGGGATAGAACCTGGGTCTCTTGGGTCTCCTGCATTGGCAGGAGGGTTCTTTATCACTGCGCCACCTGGAAAGCTCCATATAACAACTACCTGAAAGCTATTCTTAGTTTATGAAACTTATAAACATTACTGTGGGCCAAATCTGGCCAGCAATCCAAATGTTTGGTCTAAATCACAGGCTTGAAAAAATATCTGTTTCTGTCATTAGCAAATCAATAGCTTCTGCATATCTTAATTTCCTGCCATACATTATTGAGTTTTTATTGAGGATAATGAAAAGTTTACAAATATTGTGTATTTGGGTGATACAAATGTTTAGCAATAATCAGCAAAAATGGGTGGAAAGATGAGAGTCTATTGAGAGGTAAACTTGAATAAACCTGGAATACTTTCTAAGCACCTTTTCATTGACTGAGATTGGTAGTGGATCAAGACACACAGGGCCCTTGAGTCTTTTGTTTCTAGGGATGAACTCCAGTTCAAATGATGGAGGGTGGCACTGCCCAGGTCAAGGTTTGGGGTCTGATCTCTGGATAGGTGTGATAGTTTCACGCAAAGGAGAAGAACTGTTGTATGGCCACAATCTGCATCTTTACTCAAGTCAACTCTCTAGAAGCTGGGTGGACTATCTATGAAAACACGGTTGAACTAACAACAGTTAGCACCAACCCTGGAAAGAGCATGCTCTTTCTGACTGAAATCTTAATCAGATTCTACACTTGATTATTAAGACAATTATTTGTGAACATAATTACTAGCAAGATGGAGCAACAGTTCTCCAAGTGGGAGTTATCTACTCGATCGAAGGTAGATTATCTAGTAGAATGTTAGATTTCAAAGAGTGCTGGCTAAAGCTTTCTTTTGTTTGTTTGTAAGTTACTGTATATTTTATTTTTTTAATTAATTTATTTTAATTGGAGGCTAATTACTTGACAATATTGTAGTGGTTTTTGCCATACACTGACATGAATCAGCCATGGGTGTACATGTGTTTCCCATCCTGAACCCCCCTCCCACCTCCTTCCCTATCCCATCCCTCAGGATCATCCCAGTGCACCAGCCCTGAGTAGCCTGTCTCATGCATCAAACCTGGACTGGTAATCTGTTTCATATATGATAATAAACATATTTCAATGCTATTCTCTCAAATCATCCCACCCTTGCCTCTGTGTCTTTTTATACAGCCTTAGATAAAGATTTCTAGAGACATGCCCATTGGAGGCTGTTTTCACCCTGTTCTCATCCACGTTTTAAAATTTAAAACTTGCATGAGGACAAGAAGGTATTCTTATCAAGTCTGCAGATGATGAAAAGCCTGGTGAGCTCACAAATTCAATGGATAGTAGGGAGAATCAACTAAGCCACTACAATTTACTAACTCTACATTTACTGTGAGTTAAATCCAACACAATACAATTTAGCTGCAGTAAATGTACAATTTGTTATTTGAATTAGAATAACAACAACTGTTATTGAAAAGCAGAGACATTATTTTGCCAACAAAGGTCCATCTAGTCAAGGCTATGGTTTTTCCAGTGGTCATGTATGGATGTGAGAGTTGGACTGTGAAGAAAGCTGAGTGCTGAAGAATTGATGCTTTTGAACTGTGGTGTTGGAGAAGACTCTTGAGAGTCCCTTTGACTGCAAGGAGATCCAACCAGTCCATTCTGAAGGAGATCAGCCCTGAGATTTCTTTGGAAGAAATGATGCTAAAGCTGAAACTCCAAAACTTTGGCCACCTCATGTGAAGAGTTGACTCATTGGAAAAGACTCTGATGCTGGGAGGGATTGGGGGCAGGAGGAGAAGGGGACGACAGAGGATGAGATGGCTGGATGGCATCACTGACTCGATGGACATGAGTCTGAGTGAACTCCGGGAGTTGGTGATGGACAGGGAGGCCTGGCATGCTGCGATTCATGGGGTCGCAAAGAGTCGGACACGACTGACCGACTGAACTGAACAACAACTGTAACAACAACAAAAATAACTAATTATGCAAGTCCTGGGTGAGAGAGTCCTTAGGAAAAGCAAAAATGAAAACTTGATTTCAGTTTTCAGTAGTTTCAGTGGGCTCACAGGGTAATTAACATTATCTGTGACCACATTCAAAATTCAGTTATCTAAACAAGTTTGCTTATAGTATTAAATTTTACTCTATTCCATTCAGAGCATATTAAGACCATGAATACAACAAAAAGTAAATAAAAGTATATTTGATTAAGAATTACTGCAAAGTTGAGTAGTTATGAAAAGTTAACTCATGTTATACTCTGTGAATGAAGGACTGTCAAAGAAATTGTCTCTTCTATCAGATTCCCCTTGGACATCAAGGAGATCAAACCAGTCAATCCTAAAGGAAATCAACCCTGAATATTAATTGGAAGGACTGATGCTGAAGCTGAAGCTCCCAATACTTTGCCTACCTGATGCAAAGAGCTGACTCACTAGAAAAGACCATGATGCTGGTAAAAATTGAGGGTAGGAGGAGAAGAAGGCGACAGAGGATGATATGGTTGGATGGCATCACTGACTCAATGGACATGAGTTTGAGCAAACTCCTGGAGATAGTGAAGGAACCTGGCATGCTGCAGTCCATGGGGCTGCAAAGAGTCAGACACAACTGAGTGACTGAACAACATCAGATTCCTGGACTCTACCATGTGCCCGCTGAATTGGAATTCCCAAGAGTGGTGCCAGGGAATCTGTAGTTCTAAAAATCTTTCCAGATAATTCTGATGAGAAATCCAATTAGGGCAGCCAAATCATCAGGAAAAAAAAAAAAAAAAAAAACACTATCAAACTAAGTGAAATAATTACTTAACAACTTAGATTTGACTCAGTAAGTTTCAGTAACTTTTTCACTTTTCTTTCATTTGTTTTTGAAAACTCAACACTAGACTATAGCTTGTCTATTTGGGGACCAAGAAGTTAAGAGTTTAGAATTCTTTCTCTATGTGGCTAATTAACTCTGCTTGTTGATAGGCTCAGACTACACCCCTAATTCTAGCTATTTGAATAGATAAGTATACAGGAATTACTGGAAAAACAAGCTGGAATCAAGATTGCTGGGAGAAATATCAAGAACCTCAGATATGCAGATGACACCACCCTTATGGCAGAATGCAAAGAAGAACTAAAGAGCCTTTTGATGAAAGTGAAAGAGGAGAGTGAAAAAGTTGGCTTAAAGCTCAACATTCATAAAACTAAGATCATGACATCTGGTCCCATCACTTCATGGCAAATAGATGGGGAAACAATGGAAATAGTGAAAGACTTTATTTTGGGGGGCTCCAAAATCACTGCAAAAGGTGACTGCAGCCATGAAATTGAAAGACTCTTGCTCCTTGGAAGAAAAGTTATGACCAACCTAGACAGCATATTAAAAAGAGAGACATTACTTTGCCAGAAAAGGTCCATCTAGTCAAACTATGGTTTTTCCAATAGTCATGTATGGATGTGAGATTCTGACTATAAAGAAAGCTGAGTGCCAAAGAATTGATGCTTTTGAACTGTGGTGTTGGAGAAGACTCTTGAGAATCCCTTGAACTGCAAGGAGATCCAACTAGTCCATCCTAAAGGAGACCAGTCCTGGGTGTTCATTGGAAGGACTGATGTTGAAGCTCAAACTCCAATACTCTGGCCACTCGATGAGAAGAACTGACTCATTTGAAAAGACCCTGATGCTGGGCAAGATTGAAGGCAGGAGGAGAAGGGGATGACAGAGGATGAGATGGTTGGATGGTATCACCGACTCAATGGACATGAGTTTGAGTATACTCTGGGAGTTGGTGATGGACAGGGAGGCCTGGCGTGCTGTGATTCATGGGATTGCAAAGAGTCGGACACGACTGAGCGACTGAACTGAACTGGATAAATCAATATAAACCTGTCGCTTTCTCTTGGCAGAACAGTTCAAAGATGTTTTTTCCACAGATAGTTAATCAGAGTTAATACAGAAAGAGGAATATATAGAGAATCACAGTGCTGTAGGACTTCACCATTTTGTGTTGTTACGTATATGTACAACCATATTCCATATATAATATCTAAACTTATTAAGTTAATTCTTCAATGGACTTCCCCTTCGTAAACAGCCACCTAAACTCAAAGTCCAAGACTTCTTTCTTTTGCTTGCTGCTCACATCTAAATATTTACAATGTCTGATAATTCTATCTCCAAAATGTATTTTTAATCCATTTTTACCCTTATGTTGTTATTGTCTTGCTAAAAATCTAATAAACTATTACACTAGCCTTCAACTTCCCAATTCTCTCTCTTTCTTTCTCAAGGATGAGTAATTCATCGTCTTAAAGCATGACTCTGATCCTGCTGCTGTACCAAAAACGTACAGGGTAAAGTCTGAGCACCTAAGCATGCTATGAATTACGCCCTCAGGTCAGGTTCCAAATTTGTATTCAGTATTTCATTAAAAAATAATTTACTGAGTGCCTATTGTTTGCCAGCCATTGGGGTCACAAAGTTGAAGAAGCAATTTTACATCTCATAACACTAATTCCATGTTTTTGCTCTAATTCCTTTGCTCTCTTACCTCACTCTTTGACTATCAAATACCTTCCAACCATAATCTCTCCAGTCCCTAATGAACTCTTTCCCAGTCTCAAAGTTGAGAAATGACCTACTTTTTGAACCTTCACAGTGCATTGTTATTATTACAATTATACATTATGTCAATGTCATTATACATTGACAATTATTACTTTTTAGTAGTTTGGATATTTAAACATATCATTTTTGTTGAATACAATCATCATTAAGTATAGAGACTAGACCTTGTTTATCTCTGCTGCCCAATAGCTAAGACAAGCTCAGTACATATTTGTTGAAAAAGCAAAGGCAACAAAGGAAAAATAAGCAAGTGGGACTACATCAAAGTGAAAAGCTTTTGGATAGCAAAAGAGATGATCAACAAAATGAAAAGTCAACCTATGGTGTGGGAGAAAAAGCTTATATCTGAGAAGGGGTTAATATTCAAAATAAGGATGTCATATAATTCAATAGCTAAATAACAAGTAATCCAATTAAAAAATGGGTAAAGGATCTGAACAGATATTTTTTCAAAGAAGACATCCAAATGGGCAAGAGGCACATGAAAAAGTTGCTCAGTATCACTAGTCATTAGGGAAATGCAAACCAAAATCTCATTCCTTGTAGAATGGCTGTTATAAAGGAGACAAATGATAAAAAGTGCTGGAGAGGATGTGGAGAAAAAGAAACCCTTGTACACTGCTGGTGAGAATGTAAATTGATTCAGCCACTATGGAAAACAGTATGAAGATTCCTGAAAAAATTAAAAACAAAACTACCAGCCATCTTACTTCTGAAGGAAAATGAAATTAGTATCTTGAAGCAATATCTGCACCATCATGTTCACTGAAGCATTATTTACAGTAGCCAAGACGTGGACACAGCTTAAGTGTCTACTGACAAATAAATGCATAAAGAAGATGTGATGTGTCTGTATGTGTATACAATGGAGTATTATAATACACAATAAGTATTAGCCAACCATTACAAAGGAAGGAAACCTTGCCATTTGCAATAGCAAGGGTAAAACTTGAGTGTATTATGTGAAGTGAGATAAGTCAGACAGAGAATAACAAATACTGTATGATCTCACTTATATGTAAAATCTAAAACAACCGAACTCATAGAAACAGAGGAGACTAGATTGGTGGTTGCCAGGGGTAGGAGGTGGGTGGTGGAGAATGAGAGAAATGGGTAAAAGTGATCAAAAGCTACCAACTTCCAGCTATCCGATGGATAAGTTACGGAGATATCACGTACAGTATGGTGACATTATTAACAATATGGTAGTGTATATGTAAATCTTGCTAAGAGATGAGGTCTTGAGTATTCTTACCACACACACACAAAACAATAACTATGTGAGGTAATGGATGGGTTAATTAGCCTATTGTGTAATCCGTTTACAATATATCCATGTATCAAATCATCACACTGTACACCTTAAACCTACACAATGTTATATGTCAATTAAATCTCAATGAATAAAAGAAATAAAATAAAAAATAACTTACTTGATACAAAAAGAGGCTTCTGTTGAAATAATAGATGCTTCAGCTGGATTTTGACAAGAGTTTTTGATTTATGATATGTGGTAACCACAAGAGAAGAAATAAAACAAGTAAACCCTTGTTTAAATAGATGTGTACCAGAGTTCTCTTTATGAAAATCAGCCTTCTTACCAAGAACACATCATAGTCGGGGTGTCACTCTCCTGTTCTGCCCTTCCTGAGCACCACTAACTCCTTAAATTGGTCAGTTTCTGGAAGGACTTGATGTTGACCCCTTAGTAGGCTTCTGCTTCCACACCCTAGAGTCAGCAGAGGGTGGGTGTAGGAGAGTCTGAGCTCCATTTAGCAAATGGGGTCCTTTATTTTCCACCCAGCATATGGCTATTTGAATGTGTCAGACTTTACTACCATTCAAGAACATGGAAAAGATTACACTGGAATAAGGGAAACAGTGTAAAACACACTGAACACTCCTGTTCTAAAAGGTCCTTTAGACGCCTTTCTCCTCAGGCTCTATCTAGTCTCCTGACAAGTTATTAGTCTTGTGTTTCCGTTTTTCCTAACCCAATTCCTGACCATCCCTCATCCAAAATGCTGAGCTGGCTTTTTATTTCTATCTCTTTCAATGTTAGCTTTTTCCTTCCCTGTAAAAACGTAGTGAAAGAAAGACAATTTGCTCTCTCAGAGGTATCTTTGACAGTCAGTCATAGACACTTTCCTTCCCAAATACAAGGAAATCGAACATAGAAATTGGATTCTGGAAAATCCTAAAGCATTACAGGGTTTGGGGCTGGTCTTTTTGATCACACGGTTTTCAAACACGGTTATACACTGGGTGTATAACCCAGTGGACTACGCTGGTGGTTCAGTTGGTAAAGAATCAGTCTGAAATACAGGAAATTGGGTTTGATCCCTGGGTTGGGAAGATTCCGTGGAGAAGGAAATGGCAACCCACTTCAGTATTCCTGCCTGGAGAATTCCATGGACAGAGGAATCGCAAAGACTACAGTCCATGCGATTGCAAAGACTCAGACACAACTTAGCGACTAAACCACCACCATCACCATATAACCCAGAAGTGGGATGAGCAGTCATTCAGTTCTTCATCTTAGTTCTTCAAATTGGAATAGAATGAAATAGAAAATACCAGCATATTCCTGCCTATAGGAAGGGTAAGTATTGTGTTAAGGTTCACCTGTTTCTGTTGTGTGTGTCCTGAGCTGCAACATGAAAAGTGTCTCAGATTTTTAAAGACACTTCTTTGACCGCCTGAGGCTCAGCTTCCTCATCTTTTGGCTAATGAGGAGAAGGGAAGGTGGAGAGGACTGTGGGAACACTCTTGCATCTCTCTGAATCTTTCTAGGTCAGTTTCTTACTGGGATTTTTACCTCTTACTGGTTTCTTACTGGGCTCACACTAGGACCCTAATTTTGGACACAGATACGTCGTTGCTGATCACTTCTAGCTTATAGTTTGAAGGCGAAAACCATGTAGCTTTAAAAGCCATTAAATAACTTTTCAGGTTCTTGCAGAACTTTAAGAAAGCACTGACCACTGTTACTTGGGTGTGGGGGTGGGGGCTGAGCTCTGGTGTAGACACACAAGCAGGACTCCTGGAAATGTGCGGGTCTTCCTAAATAGAGGCTTGTTTAAGAACTGCCTTTATTAGCAAAACAGGCCACTGACAGACACACTGATGAAACATAAAGGCCGACACGTCTCCCTTCTTTTTCTCCATTGGAACTTCTCATCTACTCTCCTCTCCCAGCCCCAACTCTAGCCTGGGGACAGGCAAGCTGATGCTAGAGATTCCAGGCCACTTACTGGATTAAATCCAGGCATGGTGAAGCCAGGGACAGACACTTTTCTGATTGGTATCTTTCTCCCTCCCAGTTTCTTGCTCAAATATAGCCCTGCTCTCAGAGCCTCGTCACCGACGTGCAAGTGCTAAGTCACTTCAGTTGTATCCGACTCTTCGCGACCCCATGGACTGGAGCCCGCCAGGCTCTGCTGTCCATGGGATTCTCCAGGCAAGAATACTGGAGTGGGTTGCCATGCCCTCCTCCAGGGGATCTTCCCAACCCAGGGATTGAACCCGCATATTTTACATCTCCTGCATTGGCAGGTGGGTTCTTTACCACTATCGCCCCCTGGGAAGCCTCGTCATTGATGGCGATGGACTTTATTCTCTAGGCAGCGGGCCTGAGAAATGCCCTCCCCCGCAGGGGCAGTGTTTCAAAGGTTCTGAGAGAGAAGCCGCCAGAATTTCCCAGTTGTTTCACCCCTAGAAGGTCCCTCTTCTCCTGTCATTTCCTCAACACCCTGGCGAGAAACAGGGTATGTTTTCTCTTCCCCGAGCGTTCCCAGACACTGGGAAAAAATCAGGAAGGGAAGAGTGAGGACAGCTGTCCACGTCTCCTGCCCACTCAGGCCTCTTGCCCTGCCCTGCTCACTGTGTCCAGCCCTGCCTCAAGCAATAGGAAAGTGAAAATGCAGCCCAAGTTTAAAGAGACCATTTCTGTGTCACAGGGATGTGCCATTGGGCTGAAAATTAAGAGATTCTAATACCAGGACCCACTCCTTTCAGCGTACCGTATTTCAGTAAAAAGGATATTTTAGGGATCAGAAGTAATGACTGGTTGGCCCTTTAAAGACCAATTTCAAATAGGAAGTAGAATAAAGATGGGGCAGTGAGACTCACTGTTTTTGAAGTGCCACCATAGAAGAGTCAGTCCTTCAAATTAGCAAAAGCTCTGTCATCTTGCTGGGCTTCCCTGGTGGCACAGATGGTAAAGAATCTGCCTGCAATGCGGGAAAGCTGGGTTCAATCCCTGGGTCGGGAGATCCCCTGGAGGAGGGCATGGCAACCCACTCCAGTATTCTTGCCTGGAGAATCCCCATGGGCGGAGGAGCCTGGTGGGTCACAGTCCAAAGGGTCTCACAGAATCGGACACGACTCAGAGACTAAGCACACACACTTGTCATCTCACCAAACAACCACAGTGTGTGAAGACGCCTTGGCATTTCCAACAGACACACCAGCCATCCCTCACATGGAGGCTGACCCAGCATCAACACAGAGAAGCAGAGAACAGAAGTGGATCACAAGAAAAAAAGGAGAAGGTGACGCAAACTCCACTCTTGAGATTCAACAAGAAAATCAGTCTTGACTTATTTCTAGAATTAACTGTCAGGGCAATAATAATTAAACTTCTTTTTTTCATTTGTAAAAAATATAATTCCAGAAATAATTGAGAGAAAAATGTAAATATTGGGAAATCTAAGCATTTAATAGCTATCTGCCAAGCTTAGAGTATACCGAACCCCTCTAAACTGTGTGATTTGATGTCGACATGCTCATGAATATAATGCTATAATGTGTGAATATAAGAAAACAATGGGTTTTGATGGTTAAGCTTATCACCAGAGGGAAATGCATTATAATTGGTTTATAGTTAATAAATATTGAAAACTAGAATAAAGTTAAAGCCAGTCTTTTATCATAAAACCCAGCATTTTTCTTCCCCCTCCTCTAACCCTAGTAGAAATATATTCTTTTTCTTTCTTTTTTTGCATTTTATAACCCAAAGAAATACTCTTCTTTTTTTTTTTTTTTTTACAGAAAACTTAGGGTTACAAATCATTGCCATGAGCTAACCCACATCTGAATCTAGAAAATGCACTTGGCATTATCCTTTTCTGTTCACATATATTTGAAGTAAATTACATCAAATTGTATTTGAAATACCAAACTGGCATTAATGGAAGATTTTTTTGCTCCAGGCACCATTTTAAAATAGATGAGCATAAAAATGCAGTCTGCATCATTAAGTTTATATGAAACTAGTGAGAATAAAAATCACCATGTAAGTTCTAATAAGATGTGTTTTTCATTCCAGTTTAATAACCCAAGACTATATTCATCTTCCTGTATAATAAATACACCGAGAGGAATGTATTCTTTTGTGGGCTTAACATGTTAAGGTTCCGTTTTTTTTCCCCCCAAGAAGATAGAGTTTTCTGGGAAGCTGGGTGAAGAAAATTCTTTAATATGGCAGTGCGGAGTATTATTATCATAAATAATTAATGTGCACAGCAGAAGAAAGCCGAGCTTCATTAATAATTCTTATTTTTAGTTGGCATAAGCTAGAGGTGCTGTGTCTTCTTTCATCCTATCTATGTCAATTTCCTTGATTTTAATTTCATAGATGTTAAAAATTTTAAAGATATGGTGCCTTATGCAGTGGGTTTTTTGTTTTTGACTAAATAACATCCTACCGCTAATTCTTACCTGCCCAGATATTTTTAGAAACAGGCAAAAGGAAGGAGGGAAAAAAAAGAGTTGTGATGAGGCAAGGTGCAGTGGGCATCAATGTCAGTGCCTTTCATCTTCCATTTCCCTCTGGGGCCAGTTAAGATGCTCCTTTGATTAGAACCTCAGGAAATATTAAGAAGCCCTGCCATGAATTTCAGTTCATCAAACCTGCCTGTTTATTTTTCAGATTCAAGGCTCATCTACATTCTATAGGCCGAAAACAAAGGTTCTCCCTAACACAACCTTGCATTTGTGATCAACTAAATCACTTGTCAAAACCTCCAAATCTCTGATAACAGGCATTTGTAATTTATTAATTCAGCATCTGAGCAGGAAAGCAGCTAAGCATTTCTGATGAGCACAATGGGAGGAAATAAAGAGCCTGCAACAGAGGGCAGCGAGTTTGTACTTTACGAGGAAGAACAAGGAGCATGCACACAACATCCCAACTTAGGTGGATGGATAGCTAACCCGAACAGCCGTGAGATAACTACTGATTGTCACTTCACAGGGGCTAAAGCCAGGAAGGAGTAATTGACAAACCTTGGGGGGAAAAGAATTCTGACATAAGAACCCAAATCCGGGGTTCATGCACCTATGTTGGCCTCCTTGCTCAATACCTGGGCTGAGATTCTTATTTGCACCTGAGCTCTTTACCTAGCTGACCTTCACCTCACAGGTATCAAGTAGTTTTCCATACAGTTCAGCTCAGGTGAGGATGGAAATCCAAGAAGCACTTATAATGGGATATAAGATCCTCCTGCACCGTCTCTTGTATCTGGATGATTCAAGTGCTCAGTTTAATACCATTTGCCTGAGTATGTATTGTCAGTCCTAGAATTCACTGCCATTGCCACACGCTTTCTGCAGATCCCCAAGCCACACCTGGCACCTGGGCTCATCCTTAGAGCTGCACCACAGATGCAAAAAGGACCTGGGGTTAGGCAAAGTCCTCTACTTGCTTCTGAGGTGGATTTTACCTGGATCAGTAGGAGGCAGTTTACTTGCAAGTGTGGGTCCATCTTTAATCTGGGCTCAAGGTCCGTGGAGCCTTGACTGCCCCACAGCAGGAACTGAGTCTGGGCTGATAGTACACAGCCTGACATTCTAAGACCAGCCTCTGCTGTTAGATGGCAGACTAGCTATTTTATACCTAACTGTCTTTGACCTCACAGACACTGAGCCTTGCCAGTGGTCTTCTAGTCTTTGCAGACATTCCTGCAGACACAGGTCCTAGGCTGGACATGCTCTGCCCTCTTTCCACCCGACACTGTCCACCTTGTCCATTTTGCTGTCACTCTCTTCCCACTTCTCTGGTGGGCCTGCTGCTTGGAAGTTGATTTCTGGTCAAGCCAGGTTCCTGAGCTAGGCTACACTTTTGCTGAGGGCAAGAGACAGCTCCTGTGTTTTTCAGCACTTGGAACATAGTTGGCCTTCAATAATAACATGTTTTTATGAATAAATAAGAGATTTAAGAGTTCACTGTGGAAGATGAACAACCCCTTCAGGCTACAAGGTCTCCTGCTACTATTCCTGTTTCACCAACCTGGTGTTCCGTTCAGTTCAGTTCAGTCGCTCAGTCGTGTCTGACTCTTTGCGACCCCATGAATCGCAGCACGCCAGGCCTCCCTGTCCATCACCAACTCCCGGAGTTCACTCAAACTCACATCCATCGAGTCGGTGATGCCATCCAGCCATCTCATCCTCTGTCGTCCCCTTCTCCTCCCGCCCCCAATCCCTCCCAGCATCAGAGTCTTCCAATGAGTCAACTCTTCGCATGAGGTGGCCAAAGTACTGGAGTTTCAGCTTTAGCATAATTCCTTCCAAAGAATACCCAGGACTACTGCCTAAATCCTCGAGTTACTTTTGTTACTGTTGTTCAGTCACTCAGTGTCCAACTTTTTGCGACCAAATCCATGTACTGCAGCATGCCAGGCTTCCCTGTCCTTCTCTACCTCCCAGCGTCTGCTCAAACTCATGCCCATTGAATTGGTGATGCCATCCAACCACCTCATCCTCTGTCATCCCCTTCTCCTCCTGCCTTCAATCTTTCCCAGAATCAGGGTCTTAACAGAATCACACTGGGTTCTGCGTTGTCTTGGCTGGGCCTGATGGCCTCAGTCCTGTCCACGGGACACATCTACCCGCTTAGGCAAGGCCTGTGGCTGGAGCACCTGTTTCATGCACTTTGCTGTGCAGGTGCCCCTGGCAGGCCATGCAGAATGCATTGTCAAGGTCACGCTCTGAGATCAGTGTGTCTCTTTAGAGCGCCCCATCTCTCTTGTTCAGCGACATAGTGAGGTTACCTTACTCTCCCTGGGTGATATCTTAAAGAATTTCCACGGCAAAGACTCCAGTGAGACAAACACACCTGTGTTTTAATTGTGTGTTTGCTTCAAGAATAGCAAGGGAGAGAAGTTTTTGTTTAACACTCCCAGGGTCAATAATTGGCAAAGGAGAAAAATGATATAAGCTGAAAGTGGCTGGCAGTGTATCCACACTGAAAAACAAATAAGAATGGCAGCCGGGTCCTGCCCTTCTCTGCCTTTCTCTGACCCAACCATAATCTTTGCATTGCAGGGTATTTAATTACTCATAGTAAACTTGCGGTTGGAAGTCAAGGGGTTGATCTGGCAAAGAATGTATCACATATCAAAACTGTGACCTCAGACACATTGGAGGCATGAAGAAAAGATATATTACTGAATACAAAAGTCAAAACAGGGTGACAAAATGCTAGGGAATGCTACTGCAAATGGAGAAGTCTTCCTTCACTTAGTAAAACTTTTTTCTGGCTTGATTGGAGAATTGCACAGGCTACTCAATGAAATATTTATTTAATAAAGAGCTTTTGTCTAGTGATTAAGAGGATGGACTGAAGATCTTAAGAGCCAAGGCTCAAATCTTGACCGTGCCTTTTGCTAGCTGTGTGATCCTGGGCAATTTATTAAACCTCTCTGTGCCTCCATTGTCTGATCTGTAAAATGGGGATAAGGCATGTGATGAGGATTTAAAAAAAATAACATACATAAAAATCTTAAATGAGTCCATGACATGAATCAATAACTAGAGTGATAACTGACTTAATAACTATTAGGTATTAGTATTATTATTATCTAAATCATGATTTTCAGGGAATTACAAATATAACATAATTTCCATTTAACATGATTTAATGTTTCTTGGAAAATGTGCGCAGAGCCTTGCAACACTTTGGTGGTTACATGGGAATTCTGTTAGAATCAACATTGGTTTATGCTGGACCTCACTGCATGATGGGAATCAGGACTCTAAGTCCCTCCAGCATTCAGCACGACATGAATCTGTACCTGAATGTCAATTTACTAATTTAAAACGAGTCGTAATTTACCACCAAATTGAATGACTGATTTGCTTGGCTCAATCAATGTATTTCCTTTCTTTATCAAGAAGCCAAATTAAGATTCTGTTGCTGTCCCTGGTGGCTCAGTGGTAAAGAATCTGCCTGCCAATGCAGGAGACACGGGTTTGGTCCTTGGTCTGGGAGGATACACCTGTGGCAGAACAACTAAACCCGTGTACCACAACTATTGAGCCTGATTCCTTAAACCCCTGCACCCTAGAGCCCGGGCTCCACAACAAGAGAAGCTTCCACAGTGAGAAGTCCGAGCATCGCAACTAGAGAGTAACCCCTGATCTCTGCAGCTAGAGAAAAGCTAGCACAGCAACGAAGACCCAGCACAGCCAAAAATATAAATAAATAAATTTTAAGTAAAAAAAAGAAGATTCTCTGGCTGGTTTATGGAACACACGGAGTTGAGAGATCTCCAGCTCATTTCCATGGCGTGGTGGTGAATTGCTGCATTACCTGCATCCAATTACCTGCTTGGCCCACATCACCGTACTTTCAGCATTCCAACGAGCTTTATCTTTGCACTGAAAACAAGCAGTTGAAAATTTCTTACACCCTCAACTCTACGTTCCTAGATTCTGTTTAGGGCCATGCCTCTCAGATCTGTTTGCCATGGCAATTCCTTATCACGAGTGTCTCAAATAGGTTGTCATTTCAAGTGTACACTAAATTTTCACTTCCTAATCACATCAAAAGGGGCTTCTTAATTCCAGTATTAGAAATACCCCAGAATCACACCCTGAAGTCCTACAATAAAGAGGATTTTCTTCCCTTCGATGAGTGACACTTTCTAATGTTCCCTGCCCCCAAGGACCACTTTGGTTTCCATCTGACTTTTTGACTTATGGCCCACTGTTCTCTATCATCCGTGTAAGTAACAACTATCATTTTGCTAGTAAACTCAGAAGCGCCATTTACTAGATAATTTTGGTCAATAAAATGTCAGATGTACTATATTTACTATGTCTTTTAAACTAGTAGCCAATAAAATAAAATCCAGACCAGAAAATGGCTTACTAAAGAAAGAGATCTGTGAAAGTAACAAGGGGCAATGC
Source organism: Bos taurus (assembly GCF_002263795.3). Taxonomy (NCBI): domain Eukaryota; kingdom Metazoa; phylum Chordata; class Mammalia; order Artiodactyla; family Bovidae; genus Bos; species Bos taurus. Next base: position 38,028,491 of record NC_037350.1, read on the forward strand.
TTCATTCTTAAGGTAACTTGGGCCTGTTTATTATTCCATTTACATTGATTTCAGCAAAAGAAAATCATAAGAACTGTGCCCCTCCCTGCTTTTTTAAAAAGTATCTTGCTCCAGAAGATTTTTTTCCAAAAATAATATAGTCAAACTTGGGATTTTTAACAGTATTTGTGCCATAAAGCGTTTCACTTTTGATTAAAACATGTAACACTTGAGCAATGATTGAAAGTCACAAAAATATTAACTATAATGAACTCAATTAAATAGAGACAGACATGCATCCCCACTGGTTGTCGAAAGTTCTTAAAGACAGTTTTCAAAGACAGGGTCCTACAGACTTTATCCATCTGTCTTCACTAAAGAACAGCTTACAAGTTATGGAAGGAAGTGGTCCTATAAACACTATTTGGAATTATTGAGCTCTTGATTACTTGTAGATCTCAGTGGGATATCAGAACAGCCATGGGCTCAGACGGGAATGTCAAGAACATTTTTTTTTAATTTGGATTAATAGGTGGCTGGAATGAACACAAAAGCACACTTATTAAGGAGGAAATGTGTTTCACTCTTCTCTTTGGATCCTGTAATGGGATTGTTCTAGTCTTCTCAAGTCTTGTTTGGTCTTTCCTCATCATAGTGAAACAAACAGAAGTAAATTGTATTCCTTATGTCAGCCCCTCTGTCTCTAGTTCCTAAATTCCTGGTCTCCATTTCCGAAGATGCCTATTTTAAACTAAATACTTAGCAGGGCTCTAAGAAATAAAAATCTAGGTTCTTGCTTAATTGTCGCTGATGAATTAGAAAAAGCATTATGACTCCTAAGGGCATTTATAAGATGTTTGATGACACTATGCATGTTATCTTCTTGCTATATCCTTAAACCCAGACCATACAATTCCAGGGGAAAAAAAGGGAGGGAGCTTAGATATTAAATTTACCCCTACTTCATTTTGCATAGAAGTGAAGGCCCAGCCAAGTGAGATGAGATTTTGTATTCTATGCTTACTTTTTCTTTAGGGAAAAAACTGTCTGCATTTAGTGATGTGGAAATCTGACTTTGCAAAATAAAATATAAAGAGATTGGCTTTAGAACCTACTGAAAAGCAACCCTCGTGAGTTATCTTTCAGAATCTCCTTTGTGGTTATAGATAGGTCTCCAGTATCTAGGAGCACTCATAAATATTTGACGAGTGATTAAGTAAATGAAAGAATGTGTTCTATATCAGTATCACAAATAAGTTCATGGGTTATGTTGATACATAGTTCATGAAAATGAGTGAACTAGTGTTAAATTTTGGAAGAAAAAGGTAACAATTATAACTGTGTACAAATGTATTTTTTAATGTTACTGAAGCCCCCAAAAGAATGCAAAGTCATGTATGATTTAAGGTTTTCTGAAATGTTATTTTTTTTTAAATATTTTTTAAAATTTATTTATTGGGCTTCCCAGGTGGTGCTAGTGGTAAAGAACCCACCTGCCAATGCAGGTATTTGGGTCTGCCAGATCTTAGCTGCAGCATGTGGGATCTTCAATCTTGGTTGGTTCATGTAGCATATGAACTCTTAGTTGGGACACATGGGATCTAGTTCCCTGACCAGGAATAGAACCTGGGCCCCTACATTGGGAACTCAGAGTCTTAGCCACTGGGCCACCAGAGAAGTCCCCTAAAATGTTATTTAAATCTATGTTAAAATGATTTTGGTTTCAGGATTAAGTTCTTCCTTGGCTTAACTGCATGATCGTTTTCTGTGGGTTTTTTTTTTTTTTTTTTTTTTGCATTTTGCTTTAGAGGTGTGTGATGAGGAAAAATAAACTAACTGGGACAAACTTTACTCCGTGTTGCTTTAGAGGAGTGTAGGAGGAATTCCTATGTGGAACACAGGTTCCTATGTTCATCTCATATCCATCTTCACCGTCAAAGAAATACTCAGTCTGTCTTCCTAGCTGTTTCTCTGCCCTGTGAGACTCCCAGGAATGGTTCCTACACAAGGCATGTCACACACCATTTCCCCTGGGTCAGCTCAGAGCTGGAAGGAAGTAGTGTGTGAATAAGAGTGCCATCTGCGGTAAACACAGCTAACACCTCTATCAGCCCAGATCACTTCCTGGGTGCCACCCGCGGGGGCCGTGTCCGTGCTTTCTTCTTATCCCAGGCTCTGTTTATATCACCTGTTCAAAGACACTGCCAGAGCCAGCTCTCCTCCCCATTCAGATGCTAATCCAGCACGAAAAAGAAAATGAGCCTTACTTAAAATGAACCACAGCTAAGGAGGCTTGTTAAACAAAGCAAAAGGCACTTAGAAAAAATAGTAATTGGTAGAGAGGAAAGAAATGTTCAGTTTCTATTTTATTTTTTTTCTGCTTGGCAGAGGACTGTCTATATAATAAGGACGAAATGGATTTTAGAGGGTAAGGACCCAACAATGCTTGAGAGGCTGGCTAGGGGAACAGCCTCTAAGGCAGAGCCATTCAACTGCCTTCAGTCACTTCCTATTTTTAATATTAAAGGAATATGGAGAGAAACAGGACAGAACATAGCGTTCTGGGAAACCAGTAATCAAATGGCCTAAAGCTAATGTTTACTTTTTGGAATGTTTTACGAAGGCAATACTTGGAGATGTAGAAAAGAGAGAGAGCACCTAATAATAGCCTTTCAGTGGCGGAAATAGAAAAGCAGCACAGACATGATAATTGAATTTGGTTTGGATGGTCAAAATCTGTGTGATCCTACAGCTGTATTTTCTAAACCATCCGCTTGACTTTTAATACATGTTCTACGTTTTGTTTCCTTTGCCCATTGCTGCATTTGAAAATTGCTAATTACCTTAAAGCCTGTTCAATTTTCCTTTGCTACTCTGTTTTCTCTTTCTCTCTTACAAATGGAGATGCTTTGCCTTCATGAATCCTCAGTCCTCAGTTCTCTCACCTAGACCTCAAAGCAGGTCAACAGGGGATTTGGGTCAAAGCAGAGCCTGAAATTATTTTTGTGGGAAAAAATATGAGAGAAAAATCAGTAAGTCCAGCTCTAACCCCCAGAAGCATGGCTTGACACCTACTTGCACGTTGCCTTACATAATTCAACTTGGTGCACACAACAGGCAAAGGAATGGGAGAGTTGTTGTTGCACTTACTTCAAGATAAGGTATCATTTGAGTTATGAAAAGTTGTAACTTCCAGAGTAGTAATATAATTCTGCTTATACATTTTGAGTCCTTATTCTGTTTTGTATAAACATTTATGTCCACAAACCCTTTTTGAAATCTTCCAAGAGAAGAATCTCTCTGTCTTCCAGTATATGTGTATTTGACCTTGGGTTGTCATTAAGAGCAGTGCCATGTCCATGCTATAAATTAATATCACTCTCTAATGTTTGTATTACGAGTTCTGGACATCCGGGAGTGCTTAGGATGACTCTGGAATTTGAACAGTAGTCCCATATATGTGGGCTTGCCTTGACTTGCAGTATTAAGAAAATAAAGATCTATTATAGTTGGGCTCAGAAAAATGACTAGACTGTTTGTCTTCTTTACTCTTTGTTTCTTGTTAGCCCAGATTAACAACCTTTGATATTTGAATGAAATGTTCATAAAGTATTTCCAAATATCTTCTTCCATTTGAATGAATCCCAATGAATCCCAATGAATCAGAGCACTATCTTCACAGACTCCTGAAGCTCAGGTGGGAGAACTGAGCTGCTCAAGGTAAAATTACTAAGAAGAGGTAGAGCTGGGGCAAAGTGCCATGTGTTCATCGATACTTATTGAGCACCTATTATGTGCCAGGTATGATGTTAGGCGCTGAAAACACAACCCAATTCTGGCCCTCAGGGAGTTTGTCATCCAGTGGAGATGACAGATACACACTAAAACTAAACAATTATTTAGTTGCAGTTGTGACATATACTATGAAGGAAAAGTATAGTGAACAATAAGGGTATAGAACAGGAGACCTGTAATAGTTAATTGCAAAAACAGGATATCCTCTACCTAGCTTAAGAAGAAAAGAATTTTTAGACGATAGAAGTTTCAGAAACTTCAGAAGAGACAAGTAAACAAGCTAGGATAGAACCATCAGGAGTTAGAGCAGCCAGAAGAACCACCCAAACTCCTCTAGATGGCTCTAGTAGAAATCTCACTGCTGCCTCCTTTTGTTACTCGTCACAAGGTTCCTATGATGTTCAGTTCAGTTCAGTTGCTTAGTCATGTCCAACTCTTTGCGACACCATGAATCAAAGCACACCAGGCCGCCCTGTCCATCACCAACCCCCAGAGTTCACTCCAACTCATGTCCATCGAGTCGGTGATGCCATCCAGCCATCTCATCCTCTGTCATCCCGTTTTCCTCCTGTCCCCAATCCCTCCCAGCATCAGAGTCTTTTCCAATGAGTCAACTCTTCACATAAGGTGGCCAAAGTACTGGAGCTTCAGCTTCAAACATCATTCCCTCCAAAGAACACCCAGGGCTGATCTCCTTCAGAATGGACTGGTTGGATCTCCTTGCAGTCCAAGGGACTCTCAGGAGTCTTCTCCAACACCACACTTCAAAAGCATCAATTCTTTGGCACTCAGCTTTCTTCACAGTCCAACTCTCACATCCACACATGACCACTGGAAAAACCATAGCCTTGACTAGACGGACCTTTGTTGGCAAAGTAATGTCTCTGCTTTTCAATATGCTATCTAGGTTGGTCATAACTTTCCTTCCAAGGAGTAAGCGTCTTTTAATTTCATGGTTGCAGTCGCCATCTGCAGTGATTTTGGAGCCCAAAAAGTAAAGTTTGACACTGTTTCCACTGTTTCCCCTTCTATTTCCCATGAAGTGATGGGACCGGATGCCATGATCTTTGTTTTCTGAATGTTGAGCTTTAAGCCAACTTTTCACTCTCCTCTTTCACTTTCATTAAGAGGCTTTTTAGTTCCTCTTCACTTTCTGCCATAAGGGTGGTGTCATCTGCATATCTGAGGTTATTGATATTTCTCCTGGCAATCTTGATTCCAGCTTGTGCTTCTTCCAGCCCAGCGTTTCTCATGATGTATTCTGCATATAAGTTAAATAAGCAGGGTGACAATATACAGCCTTGACATACTCCTTTTCCTATTTGGAACCAGTCTGTTGTTCCATGTCCAGTTCTAACTGTTGCTGCCTGACCTGCATATAGGTTTCTCAAGAGGCAGATCAGGTGGTCTGGTATTCCCATCTCTTGAAGAATTTTCCACAGTTGATTGTGATCCACACAGTCAAAGGCTTTGGCATAGTCAATAAAGCAGAAATAGATGTTTTTCTGGAACTTTCTTGCTTTTTCCATGATCCAGCGAAACTCAAACCCTGACCGGAACTTTAACCACAAAAAGACCCAGGGTCTCTGCAGTTGTGCTTGCCAGAAGAGCTAAGAAGCCCAGTGCCCTTCATCTGCCCTTTCCTAGGCCCCTGCCAGCACTGCTTTTCATGGCTCATTTCTTCTGCCAAGTCTGTTGTGGATGCCTCTACTTGGCAGAACACAGATCGTATCCAGATCTTGTTGCAAGAGCTTAGAAAGTATAGTTTTATTTTTTTAGCTTTCTAATATTTGTAACATTTTTAACATTACCATGATTCCAAAACCAGGAAAAGAAACTACAAAAAGAGAAAATTACAGGTCAATATATCTGATGAATATAGATGCAAAAATTCTCAACAAAATATTTGTAACCGAATTCAACAATATATAAAAAGGATCATAAAGCATGACCAAGTGGGACTTACTCCAGGGAAGCAAGGATGGTTCAATATTCATGAATCAATTAATGTGATATACCACATTAACAAAAGGAAGGATAAAAATCATATTATTATCTCAATAGATACAGAAAAAGCATTTGACAAAATTCAACCTGTTGATTATAAAAACTCTCATCAAAGTTGGTAAAGAGGGAACATATCTCAACATAATAAAAGCCATTTATGACAAACACTCAGCTAACATCTTACTCCTTAACTTGTTTCTAATTTTAGAGGAAAGACTTTCAACTTTTTACCATTGAGTATCACAGCTGAGATGTTAAACTGTCAGATGTGGAAATCAGTCCCTAGATTTCCCTCAGCATGCAGCTCTCTAAGATAGTTGGTTGAACTAAATTTTAGAATAACTCACTTTCTCTGAAGAGAGTCTAGCAATGAGATTATTGATACCATAAGATTACAAAACCTATGAGGAAGAGTGGAAAGACCAATAGAATAAGACTCTGAGGACCTGGGTCACGCTCATGGTTAGAATACACTAACAGTTTCCCACTAATTTTAGGGAGCAATTCAAATTACTTAATCTGTTCCCAATGTCCGTTTTGACCCCTGTCTACTCCCTTGATACACTGGCTACACTGGGCTTCTTTTAGTAACTTTAATGCATAAAGTTCTATCCTGCACTGGGACCTTCCAACAGGCTATCTCCAGCACGTGAAATGTTTTTTCCTCCAGTCCTTTCTCCCTTCACCTACCTATCTCAAATTTCCCTACATCCTTCCCATGTGAGCTGTACTCAAGTCTTGGCAAAGACAACCATAATCTCCAGACTAGATCAGGGTTTTAAAGCAGTATGGTGGATTGACTGCCTAACAACTCCCCAAACCCCACTAGGGGTCTTTCCTATCTACACATTTATAATCTTATTCACCTTTTAAAGAATCATGGTATATGTTAATACTGGGAGAAATTCTACAACAAAACAGCAGCAAGCATGAACTTTAGTAGTTCTCAAACCTGATGAAATTGGAATTCTGTAATTAATAGAACATGTAATGATTAACATCTAATGGACACATTTTAATAAATGCTGATCTGCAGTAGGGGAACTAATTTTACGACAAAATCACAAAATCTTAGTGAGAGGAGCCTCAGGAGGTCATCCTGTCTTTTTAACAGAATTACAACCTAGCCATTGTTAGCAAAGGAGAATATATCCTATTTCCAAGCATGATCCGTTTCTATTTTTACAGTTCATTTTTTTAGGGAGGAGACATTTCATAAGGCTTCCCAGGCTAGTCATAAAGAACCTGCCTTCCAATGCAGGAGACTTAAGAACCACGGGTTCGGGATTTCCCTGGTGGTCCAGTGGCTAAGGCTCCATGCTCCCAAAGCAGGGGGCCAGGTGTTCGATCCCTGGTCAGGGAAGTAGATCCCACATGCTGCAACTAAGACCTAACACAGTCAAAGAAATAAATTAAAAAAAAAAAAAAAAAGAACCATGGGTTCCATCCCTGGGTTGGGAAGACTCCCTGGAGGAGGGAATGTTAATCCATTCCAGTATTCTTGCTTGGAGAATCCCATGGACAGAGGAGCCTGGCAGGCTACAATCCATGGAGTCTCAAAGAGTTGGACACGACTGAAGCAACTTAGCAAGCACGTATGCATACATTCCATACTTAACAACATTCTTCATCACAATATTGTCTGTCAGAGTAAATGTGAATGCTTCTTCCTCTGATGAATACCCTTCTTTTCTCTTTCTCCTTGTCTCCCTACCCTCAACCCATGGAGTTTAGAAACAACTCACCGTGCACTGTTGTAACAAACAGCTCCTTTTGGGGAACTGTAGACCTCTCTTGGAATGGCTTACAGGGGTTCCCTCTCCTCTGGCAACTACTCCTAAAATATAGGAGTTGACGCCCATGTGCCATATCTATATTCTGTCCCTGTTCTTGCTCCTGGCCTCACAATCAGTCAGGACTGCTGGTAGACCCAAGAGACTTTTCTCTCCCTGGGGCCAGAGAGACATGCCTTAGAACAGAAGACTTGGGTCATCTTGATATCAAAGGGAGAGAAGGCTATGGGCTTTGTCCTTCCCCAAATTGTTTCACATGGTTTGATAACTTCAGCTTTCTTTTGCATTCAGTAAGTTACCCCAGCCCTTCAAGTAAGGTCCCTTTCGGTTTCTGTTAGTCAGATTTGTTACTTGCATCCCAGAGAACTTGAACCCAATAAGATGTCTTATCTGCCTGCTAGCATTGTACCGTGGCAAAGTGTAGCAAATATTAATCAAATTCCCCAGATTTCTGGAGAAAAGTACTACAGATTTGAGGATCCATTCCAATTTGCCAGGAGATTAAGCACAAAATTGGATTCATGCTCGGCCCTTCCCACCAGCTCACTTTAAGTTACTTATTCCTTCACCCACTTTCCTCTGGCTCCTAAGGGGCTTGTGGAGGTTTTAGTTTAACTCCACCTGGGAAGAGATTTTATTTTCACTTAGCTCTCTTCTATAAGTAGAATAGTCTTATCTAGTTTTGTGTTTTTTTTCTTATAATACTTCTTTTCTAACTTTTTAGCCATTTCCAGCTTCTCTGAAATTCTCCTCCAGGCACTTCACATCACACTAAACACTTTAGGAAGTGACTTAGTCATGTAGAGATGTGACGAAGTTCTCTAGTACGGAGTCCAAGAAAGATCTTAATTTTATCTCAACATCTGGATAGGCGCATTTAACTAAACTATGCATTTTGGAATGCTTCCAAAGCACCTGAGGGTAGTTGCAGTACCTTCGAGGTTTGCAGTAATGCAAAGATTTATATGCAGCATTTACCCCATGCTGGTTCAGAGTGTTATTCTTTTTCATCATTTGATTTATATACCTGCTCAAAGTTTTTTTCAGTTGTAGGTGAGATCTCTGTGTCAGCCTCTGAACAGAAGCCGCCCAGAAGACACATTTCATTTTCCACAGCCCTGCAGTATCCAGCACAAAGCCAGGCACAGAACTAGGTGCTAAGAAACTATCTCCAAAACAGTCATTGTATTTGCAAAGTCTAAAACATAGCAGCCAAGTACCACTACCCAAGGGTCTTGATGCATTCTATTATCAAGCATCTTGCTGCTGCTATGCTGCCGCTAAGTCACTTCAGTTGTGTCCGACTCTGTGCGACCCCATAGACGGCAGCCCACCAGGCTCCCCTGTCCCTGGGATTCTCCAGGCAAGAACACTGGAGTGGGCTGCCATTTCCTTCTCCAATGCATGAAAGTGAAAAGTGAAAGTGAAGTCACTCAGTTGTGTCTGACCCTCAGCGACCCCATGGACTGCAGCCTTCCAGGCTCCTACATCCATGGGATTTTCCAGGCAAGAGTACTGGAGTGGGTTGCCATTGCCTTCTCCGTATCAAGCATCTTGGTATTTCACAATTCTCAAAAGAAAAACACACACATTCACACACTTAACTAAACTTCTTTAGATATGACCAAAGCTTTATAAGGCGATACTTTAATAAATCTAAATAATGTTGATACAAGTTTTTCTAACTCCCATTGTAAACCTCAGATGTGCCTTTCTGTCCTGGAATGCATCTTCTTCCTTCAGCCACTCCCAAAGCCAGGTGAAGTGGATTCATGTTTTTGGCAATGTTAGCAGATTCTGGCCTTGTGGCAGATTCCTCCTCATGCCTCTTTATCAGGTTCTCACCTTTGATCCTCCACCAGAAAAAATAGAGAAAGTGTCATAATCCAGTTAAGGAGTTCGTATTTGGGAACTTTGTGCGAAATGACCAGCAGCATTTGTTTTACATTTAAAATTTAAGTCCTTACGTTGGAAGAAATTGTATGAACACATCAAGACAAATGGTCAAGGAAATTTGGGGAAATAGTCACCCTTTCATATGAATGAGCTCAATCACAGCATGGCTTGGATGGCAGGCTTGAGCAGGTGTCATCCATACCACTCACATGCTGTCCACGTGCCCACCTGGATGCTGAGGTGGGACACTTGCAGCCTTAGCTTGCAACCCTCTGTGCAAGGCTGGTAGTGCCCTGTGCCCTAGACGGACCTTGTTCTCTTGCTGGTCTTCCTGGCTTGACCCTGAGCCCGTGGTAGACAGACAGGGCTGTGAATTATTTGTATGACTAGCGTCTAGCCTAGGTAGGCATTTAATAATCATGAGCTGAATGTTGGCCTTTTCAGGTATACTCGGCTAACTCCATCATTTAGCTTTATGTATTATTTGGAATTGGATTACTGCCTGTGCCACTCAGTAAAAAGAAAACATCCTCACATGCCATGTGTGCCCCAGAATAACTGCTCTTTTCATCCTTAGGGGCCACTAGGGACTAAGCTGCAGAAGGAGAGAGAGGATTGGACGATGAGTAACAAGCATCCCAGCTGGTGGCTCATACCTGAAAGCTGCTTGTTCATGGTCCATTAGGCTCTGGCCTTGAACCAGTGACATCTCTTTGACATTAAGGGTGGAGCTGGGAAAAATGGAAAAAGGAAATTCACCAAAGTTTCCTATGGAAGGGATGTAATGAAAACAGACCTGAACTCCCAATTTAACCATTTTTAGGACAGCTGTTATATATTAGGTGCTTGCTGTGTACCAAAGGGTTAATCACATTATAAACACTGTCTCATTATAAACCTCTGCAATTAGTATTATCTTTCTGTTACAGATAAACTGAGGTTAAGGAAGAGGAAGAAATATTTCCAAGATGACCCAGTATTATATATCTGTCTCAGAGCTAGGACACAGATGTAAGAAGAACTCCAACACACATAGTTTAGCTCCTGATCCATATACCTTTTATGACAAAGGAAGATCACTTGAAAGCTATGTGATGTTAGCCAGGCATTTTAACTCCTCTGAGATTTGGTTTACTGGAATGAAATTTAGAAACGGCAATGTGTGTCTCACAGGATTATTATGAGGTTTAAGTGAGATGACAATACATGAAGGTAGAAACATAATCTTGGCACATAGAAGGCATTAAATACAATATATATTTTTGGATAGCAAGGAGATCAAACTAGTCAATTTTAAAGGAAGTCAATACTCATTAAAAGGACTGATGCTGAAGCTGAAGCTGCAATACTTTGGCCACCTGATGCAAAGAGCCAACTCATTGGAAAAGACCCTGATGCTGGGAATGATTGAGGGCAGGGAGAGAAGTGGGTGACAGAGGATGAGATGGTTGGATGGCATCACCGACTCAATGGACATGAATTTGAATAAACTCTGGGAGATAATGAAGGACAGGGAAACCTGCCTGGCTGTAGTCCATGGGGTTGCAAAGAGTGGGACACTTGCAACTAAACAGTGACAACAAATACTTTTTCTCTTCTTTAGGGTTGAACACACTTAGACACTCAGAAAACTGACTGAGTGATAAATACATTGGCACAGAGACAGAGGTGGTGTAATGATTTTGGTCCCTGTGGAGCTGGCATGGCCATGGAGATGGCCCTTCCTAACACTTGGGACAAGGGACTGGGGTGTGCACACAGACAGGTCAGAGGGTCTATGGCCTTCTCAGGAGTGATTTCATGAGGTACCATGACTATATAGCCATCACTCCACACCTGCATTTCCCACTCACAAATCTGCCATTAGGGTAGAATGGATATGTGAAAGTGAAAGCATTGGTCCCTCAATTGTGTCTAACTCTTTGCGGCCCCATGGTCTGTAGTCCAAGGCCACCAGGGTTCTCTGTCCATAGAATTCTCCAGGCAGGAATACTGTAGTAGGTAGCCATTCCCTTATCCAGGGCATCTTCCCAACACGGTGATCGAACCCAGGTCTCCTGCATTGTGGGCAGATTCTTTACTGTCTGAGCTACTTGTATGTGTAACTAAATTCATGCTTGTGCACATGTAAGTGTGTGTGTGTGAAACAGTTTTCCATCATTATTGCCAAGATTCCCTCATTGAGAATATTTGATAGATTCAATGCCACTGACTCATTATTACCTTTTGCTAAACATTAATTCTGTAAAGTTTTCAAAAATCGATTTAAGTTCACACAGAGGAAAATCCTGATTTCATTTTCACCTTCAGCTAGGGACTATGAATAAGTAGACAGGACAAGTTAACCCACTGTTTGCTCACTGCTGTACTGTTATCACCTACAACTCATTTGTGAAACATTTCCAGTTTTCCCCTGGTTCAGTTCAGTTCAGCTGTTTAGTCATGTCTGACTCTTTGCAACCCCATAGATTGCAGCATGCCAGGCCTCCTGTCTATCACCTACTCCCAGAGCTTGCTCAAACTCATGTCCATCGAGTCTGTGATGCCATCCAACCATCTCATCCTCTGTTGTCCCCTTCTCCTCCTGCCTTCAATATTTCCCAGCATCAGAGTCTTTTCCAAGGATTCAGTTCTTCTCATCAGGTGGCCAAAGCATTGGAGTTTCAGCTTCAATGTAAGTCCTTCCAATGAATATTCAGGACTGATTTCCTTTGGATGGACTTGTTGGATCTCCTTGCAGTCCAAGGGACTCTCAGGAGTCTTCTCCAACACCATAGTTCAAAAGCATCAATTTTTCGGTGCTCAGCTTTCTTTATAGTCCAACTCTCACATCCATACATAACTACTGGAAAAACCATAGCCTTGACTAGATGGACCTTTGTTGGCAAAGTAATGTCTCTGTTTTTTAATATTCTGTCTTGGTTGGTCACAGCTTTTCTTCCAAGGAGCAAGTGTCTTAATTTCATGGCTGCAGTTACCACCTGCAGTTGTTTTGGAACCCAAGAAAATAAAGTCTGTCATTGTTTCCATTGTTTCCCCATCTATTTGCCATGAAGTGATGGGACCAGATGTAATGATTTTCGTTTTCTGAATGTTGAGTCTTAAGCCAACTTTTTCACTCTCCTCTTTCACTTTCATCAAGAGGCTCTTCAGTTCCTCTTCACTTTCTGCCATAAGGGTAATGTTATCTGCATATCTGAGGTTATTGCCATCTCTCCCAGAAATCTTGACTGGCAATCTTCCCTGGCAGAATAAGGGATTCTTATTTCTTCTGCTCCCAAGGCACTCTGTATCTGTCTCTCTTCTAGCATCAATTCTTAGTTCTGTTACTGATAATACTGTGATGCTCTTATGTTGATTTCTCCCACCTACCATCATCTCTTAGAGGGCAAGGAGTCTCTTTGTTCCATTCTCTAGGGCAATACCTACAATTACTTACAGAAATTGTTGGTTGAATGACTAAATGGAAAAAAGATAGTTGAAAGGAGTCAATGAAATTCAATTGAAAATGTAAAGGATAGGGAATATGATCTAAGAAAACATGGAATGAGACAAGCCAAGTGGATACATCGATTGATGTTCTTTGTTCACAGAATCTGCTGAAAAGAACATGTATCCTAAAGAATTCCTCTTTACTTTGTACATAAAACACCAAATTATAGGCCAGTCACAAAAGCAGTTGTGGTTTTATAATTCAGACTCACCCCAATAAGAGAAAACCGAGTAGAGGGAAATTAAACTTTGAGCCTCTCTCTAGTTATCAGGGAAGAAAAAGGCTGAAATGTTGGTAAATACAGAGGATCTGAGAAGAGTTGCAAGTAAGTTACACAAAGGGGTCAACTTCTATTCAGAATTTTCTGAGCAATGATTAGACAAACAACTGTAATGTTTAAAACTGTGTGAGGTATACAGGACCTAGTACTATATCCATTTATCTCCTTCCTTTTCCCAGATTCTACAACCCAATAGTAGTGCCAGTTTCTGGAGAGCCCAATACCTGTAGTGAATGTGAGCTGACTCAAGTCTCTGGAGTCTTGGAAACTTCTTTGGTTTATTCACACTGACTCAGAAGCCCTGGCTTAAAGGTGAATCCTTAGACCCCAGGTAGGACCCTCTAGAACCAAAGGAAGACAAATGGTAGACCAGATGTCCAGACATCATTGCACACAGAGTATGGGATTGAATGAATTTTCTTGTGGACTCTTATAAAAACAGACAAATTCTGAAAGGCAGCTCAAAGCTAAGCAGATCCTAATTTGTCCATGTATCTTTGAGATGTGACTCTTCCTCAGCTTTCTGGCAGTTTGCCTGGTGCTCTAAGGGAAACTCAGTTGGCCAGAGTTCACCTGGGTTTATCAGTCCCCCAGGGGAATCTGTTTTCTCTGTGTGCTTCTTTTGTCATTCTGCGGGAACTGGGTCAGCTTTTCAAGAGTGGAAATGTCAGAGGAATAAAGAGACTCCCTTGAAAAGATCTTTTCCATCGCAGAAAGGAAACATCTCAGCATACCCCTTAAATAACAACATACAGCGTGACAGCCTTGCTTCCGACCCAAAGAAAGAAAAGAGGCCGAGAAAACACTGGGTAACATTTACACACACACCCCTTCACTTGGGAGACAGCTGGGCTGGGGCTGTGTCATCCCAAACACTGAATTAAAGGAACGGAAACATCAACTCTGTGGAATCTTTTGGATGGCAAACTAGGCTAGCAAGCAGACAAAGGAAGGCTTTCAGCAAAAGCCCCGATTTTTTTTATATTGTAGCACACTTGGACTGTAAGGCTGCTGCCCCGAGAAGCATGAATCTGTGCCTCCTGGGGAGAAGCCCCATCCAGGCCGCTGTCTCCCGCAGACCCCAGCACAAACAGAAGGTCCCTGTGGAGGGCAGCGAGCTGTGGCTGCACTGGTCCATTCAGTGGTTCTAGAAAGATGCCCCCACTGGTGAAATAGATTTTACCATATTCACTGGGCTGTTAGGAAGATAAATATTGCAACAGTCTGGCTGAAAGATTCCTAGGAAGCATTGATCATGAGGTTACCTGCATTGTGGTAGCGGGCTTTAAAAAGACTTAAGCCCAATTCACCAGCATATATATGCTGAATTCCTTCCAAATTACAAAATCATTCACAATGTCCCCAAGTTTATCAGCACTCTTGGCCAAATATATCATCACCCAACAATCCAAACTCCCATAACTCGCAGAATTTATTATTAGGAAGCGTCTATGGCCAAATCACCCTGAACACACCCGATCTCCTCTGATTATTGGTAAGAAACAAAGGGAGGGCATGCTGGTGGTGTTGCTCTTAGGGTCTCAGCCAGTGTTTGTTTTTTTCTCTTATGAACCCTGATATGATATGTAATACAGTATCAGCAAGTTCTCGAAAAGCCCCTGTGTGTCAGGATTTCTCCAAAGCTTTGACAGCAGGGGCTGTTTTCAAAAATATCCATGTCTATCCCCTGTGTCCAGTGTAAACACAGTGGAGATAAACAGCAAGATTTCATAGACAGAGCAAATAAGAGAAAACAAAGGTGTCTTAATGCCAACTGAATTATCTGGAATAACAAGGAATTATAGGAGGTCATACCAAGTCCTGGCCATACCTGTGAGGCAGATCTGGGAAGTCTGTGACAGACCTGTGCCTCCTGGGCTCTGGTATCCTCATTTCAGTACCACCTTTCAAGACAGCCTATTATTGCCCATCCTTAACCCAAGTCTTATTAATGATGCATGATGTGCTACTGCCTCAAAAGCTGACCATCTGAGCAACTAGTATTTCTCAAACCTAGATTCATGTACGAATTAGCTGAGGAGCTTTTTAAAAGCAACGATTCTGAGCTACAGATTCCTGATGGGATAGGATCCACACTTCTCAGGTCTGGATGTTTGGGAACATTTCCTGAGCAAGTATGCATTAGCATCGTATCAGATCCCTGGACAACATGACGGGTGGGACAAGAAAGAGGGCAGAGGTGGTGGTAGAGGTGATGACAGTGATTCTTCAAAAAGAATTCCATGTGATTCGGATATGCAATTCTTCTCCTGCAGTCCCCCCTCCACTTGAGAACTGCTGGCATTTTGTTTGAGTTAAAAATGTCTTAGAAAAAAAAATGCCTTAGACTAATCCTGACTCTGCCACTCATGAGCCCCGGTGGCCTTGAGTACATTACTTAAGTGGCCTGTATGTCCCTGTTCATAAAATAAGAGCAGTTGTCACCTCGGTGTTAGCCAACTGTCACTGAGCCTCATACACAAGTGCCTGGGCCCCATCCACCCAGTCTGATATGTCATCTCATGTGGGGCCCTGGCTTTGGATATTTAAAGCTCCCCAGGTGATGCTGCTATAGGCACAGCTCTGAAGGTGACTGCTTACCTGGAGCCCTCCACCGATGATTAGCGGGCCTCCATGTGACATGTCTGCAAGGCTATTTTAAAGACTACGTGAAGAAGCAGTCACGCAGTCAATACTTGAGTCAACATTTGAGAAGCAGTATCTACAGGAGTCAAAGGAGTCACTTTACTGGATGAGGGACTGTATGGGGCTTTCTGATCCACTTTTAACATATTAAAGATCCATGAGTAGTGTAGCTTTCCCCAGGCATTTCTCATAGGATAACTAAGTCATATTCTGATTCTAAATCTGTTTCTTCTCAGAGAGCAGGTATAACCAATAAACTTTGTTAAGTGTGCATATGTGTGTGTGATTTTCTTACTATAAAATAAACTGGTGCCCAGAGACTAGAGTTCTGTTAGTGTCTTAGTGTTCTGTGCAGCCACGGTTTCCTGTTAGGACGCTAGAGGAGAATTTCTGAATTCTTAGTATGAGCTCTAAGGACTTTAACCACCTCACTTATCCTCATAACAATTCTGTATGGTATATACCAATAATATTTCCACTTTACAGATGAGAAAACTGAGAAGCAGCATGTTTAAGTAACTTTACTGAAGTTGTTTAACATTTGTAAATTCTGGAGGCAGGATTTGCCCCCAGGCATTTTGGGTCCTGAACATTTATTACCAGGAGGAACAGAAATGAAGATTACTTCCCATATAATCGGTAGTTCAATGTTTGTCATGGAGAACTGGTAACAAATCCACAATTTGTCTGTATATTGCTTACTCTTAGCTCTTCTCAGTAGTTGAAAATCATGAGGCTTTTAACAGCCAGTGCTGGTTGTCCTTGATTTTGTGAAGAGTGGAACGAGATGTACCAGCTGTGGTGGGGAACCTTTTGTGCCTGTGTACTTGCAAATTTATCATCGCTTTCGTCTTTCTGTATGAAATCTGAACCAGACTGTGAAACAGCTGATCCGCTCTCTGCAGCCTCCTTCACAAATCACACCTGTTTGGGGGCTGCTGGGTCCCGCCTTGGACTCCATCCATCCCAAGCGGCTGCTTGGCGACCCAGCCTTCCTGAAATCTGAGTCTTCTTGTTGCATTTTCTGTACTTCCGCTGCTGGAAAACCAAGACAAGCAGGTTCACACACCTCTGTTCACTGATGGAAGTTGTGCCGTTACATTATAGAGTTCAAGGAGCAAAGTGACGATACACACACAGCCCTTGTTTTAGGAGGTTCTGCTCCACCCTTTGCACTGCGGACCCAAACACAACCAGCGGCAGCACTAAGTGCACAACGCCTTTTGCTTCTCCTCTTCTTTCTCTTCTTTTTGTAATGACACCGTTCCCCGTAAGTCCCACTGAGTTAAAAGCACCACACTGCGCATATTATCATTTGAAAACTGCATTTTCTTGTTCTTTATTGTACCAGTCATAAAATGTGATGGCGGGTTCTCACTCACACTGAAAGTAATTTTACAACGTGTTCAGTTGAGCCGGGGTAAGCTGGTTAGTGGACGATGTGGAGCATGGGGTCACTCTGTGAAAGGGGGAAGCTAAATAAATGCTAAAGAGAAAAAGTCAAGAGTCAGGTACACGCCTAAGTGTAAATCTTGATGAACTGTATATTAATTTCTCTCTTGAGTTTAAGCATCATTCAGTCTAGAGAACAGCTGGAGAATAAATTCACTTCCTATTACCCCCAAATTTGCCACTTTTCCTCCTGAATATGTATCTGCCTCCTAATCAATATCCTCAAATGTAGACTGAGAGTTTACCAGGTTGGATAATGCTTTGTAGAGATTCCACTGGAGAAGAAAAAAATGTATGAACATATAATTAGGGCAGATATTCCTCATAGTATTAAAGCTTTCTGCATATTCTTTATAAATGTACATTACATATTTCATGTATACTTATGGCATACCATTCCCTTCTCCAGGGGATCTCCAGGGGACTGTAGCCCACCACATTGCTCTGTCCATGGAACTTTCCAGGTAAGAATACTGGAGTCAGTTGCCATGCCCTCCTCTGGGGGATCTTCCCAACTCAGGCATTGAACTAAGGTCTTCTGCATTGCAGGCAGATTCTTTACCATCTGAGCCACCAGGGAAGCCTATAGAAGCAACAGAGGACAAGATTACACTTTTCCAATTTATATTTTATCTTAGGGCTTTTGCATTGGAAATTTCTACTCATTGGAATGTTATTTTCTCTATGGAAGCTCAGAGCATAGAATCCTCCTTTTGCTACTTAGATCACAGATTAAATGTTATCTCCTCAAAGAGGTCTTCCCTACCACTCATTTAAAGTACCCATGAGCACTCCTTATCACATTAATTATCCACAATTCACTATTGCACATCTTGAATGATCATTTTCTTGTTTAACAGTTGATTGTTGTCTCTACCTTCTGAATGTAAACTCCATAAGCGTCAAGACCTTATATGTCTTATTTACTCCTGTAACCCAGTTCCTTAAAGAATGAGTGCCCGGTGCACACTAAGAACTCATTAAATATTTGCTGAAAAGGAAAGGAGGAAGGAAGGAAGGAGCTGAGAGTTAAGCTTAGATATTAGTGCTGACTTGCACAATCAGGGCAAACTAAGAGATGTGACTTGACTTATATCTTAAAATATGTCAGAGGTGTGGTTTCATGGCTGGTAGGAGGAGGAGAAGATTTTCTAATCAGAACCTCTGAACACTGAGCAGTCAGTTGTGCTAGAGACAGCATATTCACTGGGTGTTACCCCAAGTTCAGAAGAGATGTTACAGGCAGTGATCTGGGGAAATGGCAAGGTAGAGGGACTTTGGAGAAAGAAAACTCAGGACTTGTGTGAAACTGTAGGGACCAGTCTGAGATGAGGAGGCAGGTGGATTAGAAAGCAATCTGAAACAAATTGGAGGAAAGACTCAGTGGGTGACTGCTGAATCCCAAGAGGATTGGAGGTGTCTCCCAATTATTTGTCTAAAACTATATTACAAAGCTGATTGACAGATGAATAGAAACTCATAGAGGCCTCAACTACAGATTTGGTGGAAAATGAGCTCTCACCTCCCCAAATAAGAGGAAACTGCATTTTTGTTAAAATGCTGGGATGGCTATTTCTGTCTTTCTTCTGTGGAGGGTAGCAAGTGCCAGGGAAGGTGTGGCATGGATGAGGCTGAAAGGTAAAAAGGTGGTAGGAAGCTGGAGAATTGGAAATCGGGGCTATGCTAAAAAGATATTCTCAGGAAAATAAAATCTCTATGATATAATCATTCTCTTCTCTTTAGCTCCCTGGCTTTCAGCGTATGTTTCTAGAGAAAACAAGCTCTTGATCATTTGAAAACTGACTAAAAGAATGGGAAAAGCCTTGAGAGTTTAGACCCACAGCTCTTGTCAGACTGCTCAAATGTACTGATCTGCAGAGTACACAGAACCCGAGGTTGCTTTCAAAACCTTGTTAGGCTCCTGTAGGAACCAGGGGTGGCAGTAGGGACTTATCATTACAATTAAAACATACATGCTCACAGAAAGGTGGGTTTTTAAGAAGTGGTCCTCCATCCTGCTGATTCTCTTCAAACAAGACCTAGCTATTAACTTATCCCTGCAATAGATCCCCATCTCTTAATCCCGTTGATCCTCAATACTCTCCTGGAACCTGGTCGTCTCTGTTAGATTCTGAATTGACCTCTACATTGGTTCCTCTGTCCCAACTACTTTCTAGTTTACCTGGAACATTAGTTTCCCCCAGCCCAGCATTCAGCTACTAGCAGGTCAGAGATCTCCCACAGAATCACCCCACATGGACCCTGACTTGGTTCTTCATCCCAGCTCGGCAGTCAAGATAGTCATCCAACTTACAAAGTCAAGCTCCAATTCACAAAGGAGTTGACAATCTTACAAATCTCTTCCTCAAACCAGTTATTCAAGCTTTCACCATTTTTAGAGTCTACTCTTGTTTCCATTGTTGCACTCCCCCGGATACACAGGGGCCTCTCTTGTTAACAATAGCAAATATCAGCATTGTGTCTTGAACCAGTATAGTCCTCTCTTTATTCCTGCCATGCAAACTCAGGAAGAAAAAGAGGAAAAAACCTTTCAAAAAATCCATTATCATTGTAGCAGTTTCTTTTCCTTTTTGCTCTAACTTTGAAGTTGCTGCTACCTCACCTGGATTAGATTGAATTTATTTACACTAGCAATGCTATAGCCTCCAAATTAGGCAATGGTAAATGTCATTTGTGACACAAAACATTAATTTCATCTTCTTCTGAAGCTATCTGGCCTGCTAACCACTGTACGGGGTGCCATTGGCATTGGCTCTGGGTGTGGGGACGGGAAACCATGCTGCCTCCCACACTAGGGCCTTGGCAGGTTGCATGGTGGTGTACACAAGGAAACTGAACCGCGTCTGCATGGCTCACTGCTTATCAGGAGCACACACTGGCTGCCATGCTGTAGGGCAGCAAAGGAAAACAAAACAACAATAAAGGGAGGCCTTTGTCATGGATTAAAAGGGTTTAGAAACATCTGAGCCATGCAGTTTTCGAACACCGACACTGCCAATGACTTCATGACAGGATGTTAGAAAATGTGCTAACTGGGTTAGATAGAGTTGGTGGGGCCGCCAACACCCGTGCTTTGTAAATGGCTTCTTATCTGTGTGAGTGTGGATGCACAATTCAGAGTGAGAGGAATAAGGTTAATGACAGTTACATACTGCTGCTTGTGATTGCAGCTAAGGTTGTCCCTAAAGACTGTCATGACTGGACAAATTCTTTTTTCACATTGGTTAGTTTCATGTACATTCTCAACTTGTTTCATTAGAAAATTCATCACTGGCACAAATAGAAGGGTCCAGTCTTTATTCAGAAGTAGAATCGTTGGTTACCTTATTAAGCATGCTTGAAGGCTCAGATCTCCTCCCACACCTTCAATTCTATACCTAGCGATTCATTCCTTTGTGTTAACTGATGTCCCACCTTCAAACTTCTCTCTTTAAAAATATAATTATGTGGTCGTCTTCTTCGATTTTGTTACTCGATTTGCCTCTACATGTCTTTGGCTGGGTTTATTTTGAAACAGTCAGAGATGTCAATGCATGTCTCTCAATAATTGATAAAATAAAAAAATAGTAAAGATATTAAAAATTTGAACAATACTTTGAACAGATTTGATCTAGTTGACATTTATAGAAAATTTTCAAAAAAAGTAGAATAAACATTCTTTTCAATCACACATGGAACATTTACCATAATGGACTATATTCTAGGCCACAAGATAAGTCTCAGTAAATACAAAAGAATTCAAGTCAAACTATGTGTATTTTCTAATCACAATGGAATTAAATCAGAAATCATTAAACAGATCTCTAGAAAATCCCCAAATATTTGGAAATCAAGTAACATATCTCTAAATAATCTAATGGGTCAAAGGAAAAATTACAGGGAAAAGTAGTTATCATTTTGAACCATATAAAGCAAATATACAACTTATCAAAATTTGTGAGATGTCACTAAAGGAGTAATTAGGGGGAGATTTATAACACCAAATGCCTGTATTAGACAATGAAGAAAGATCTTCAAATGAATGATCTCAGTTTCTATCTTTAAAAAATAGAAAGAGAAGAGCACAGGAAACCCAATGTAGAAAAAAGGAAATAATAAAGATCAAAGCAGAAACAAAGAAATAGAAAAATACAGAAAAAACTAATTAACCCACAAACTAGATATTTGAATGAATTTTTAAAATTGAGAAAGTTCTAGCCAGATATATTGGGGGAAAAAAAGAATAATGAGACAAATCATCAATAACAGGAATTGAGAGAGTTGACATCTATACAGAATCTACAAATATTAAAAGGATAATAAGGAAATAAACTACTTTATGCCAATACATTTAACAGTTTTCTTTTAAGACACAAACTACCAAAGCTCATTCAAGAAAAAGAAAAGGTAACTTGACTAGCCCTATATGTATTAAATACATAGAATTTGTAGTTAAAAACCAACTTTCAAAGAAATTACCATCACTGTGACTTCACTGGTGAATTTACCAAACATTTAAGGAAGAAATATCACCAATTTCACAGAAGTATCATAGAAAGTTGAGGAGAAAGGACTACTTTTCAGCTTATTCTGTGAAGCCAGCATTACCTGGTATCAAAATCAGATAGACATACAAGGGGGAAATTGGTCACTGTAAATTGGTGCAGCCACTATAGAAACAGTATAGAGTTTTCTCAAAAAATTAAAAACAGAACTACCATATGATCGAGCAATCCCACTCCTGGGTATTTTTTCAAAGAAAACAAAAACATTAATTTGAAAAGATATATGTACCCCTGTGTTCATTGTAGCATCATTTACAATTGCCAAGATATGGAAGCAACCTAAGCGCCCATCAAAAAAAATGAAAGGATAAGGAAGGTGTACAATGGAATATTACTCAGCCATAGACGAGTATGAAATATTGCCATCTATAACAATACTGATGGACCAAGAGGGTACTATGCTGAGTGAAATAAGACAAAGACAAATACTGTATGATTTCACCTATATGTGGAATCTAAAATACAAAACAAATGAAAAAAACATAACAAAGCCAACAGTCATAGAGAGAACAAAGAGATGGTTGCTGGGATGGAGGTGGTGGGGGGAATGAGTAAAATAGGTGAGGGAGATTCAGAGGTACAGCCATCTAGTTACAACATAAATGAGTCATGGGGATGATATGTACAGTGTGGGGAATATTGTCTATAATAATGTAATATCTCTGCATGGTCACAAAGGTGGTCAAAAGATATAAACTTCCAGTTGCAAGATAAGTAAGTACTAGGGACATAACATATAACATGATTAATACAGTTAACATTACTGTATGTTACTTCTGAAAGTTAAGAGAGCGATTCCTAAGAGTTGTCATCACAAGGAAAAATATTTTTTTCTTTTGTTTCTTTTTTTCATTTGTTATTTCTTTATCGGAGTATAATTCAATGTATTAGTTTTTGCTGTACAACAACATGAGCCGGCTAAATGTATACATATATCCCTTCCTGCTTGGACCACCCTCCCAGCCACCCCTATGCCACCCATCTAGGTCATCGCAGAGCTCTGAGCTGAGCTCCCTGAGCTACATAGCAGCTTCCCACAGCTGTCTATTTCACACATGGCAGTGTATATATTCAGTGCTACTCTCCCATTTCATCCCTTCCTCCTCCCTGTCCACCCCATGTCCATCTGTCCACTCTCTACATCTGCAACTCTATTCCTGCCCTACAAATAGGTTCATCTGTACTATTTTTCTAGATTCCATATATATGAGTGAATATTTGATATTTGTTTTTCTCTTTCTGACTTACTTCACTCTATATGACAGACAAACTCTAGCTTCATCCACACCACCTCAGATGACTCAATTTTGTTCCTTTTCATGACTCAGTAATATTCCATTGTATACAGGTCCCACATCTTCTTTATCCATTCATCTGTTTTTTGTTTCTATATGAGATGATAGATGTTTACTAAACTTATTGTGGAAATCATCTCATGATATATGTAAGTCACATCATTATGCTATGTGCCTTAAACTTGCTGTACCATAATTACCTCTTAATAGAACCAGAAGAATGTAAATAAATAAAAATTCTTTACAAGTATTAGATAATGATTGACATGAAGAACCAAAATGATCCAACATGAAGATATTCAGCTATCCTGTAGCAGAAAAATAAAACAAATAAATAACAAATATAGTATGCCCCAAATGTTTTGAAATTATTTTTGTTCATGAGGACCATTTGTATGTTACATTTAAGACAGATGTCTGGAATGACAGGCATGAAATGTTGGTCAGCTATTTCTGGGTGTTTGAAGTCATTTGTTAATTTCTTTACTATACTTCTTATACTTCAGTGTTGCTTGACTTTAAAAAAAGAAGCACTCATAATCTTTTAAAACTATGATAGTTTTTTAATTTAAAAATTTCTAAAAGAAACTAGAGTTAGTGAAAATTTTTAAATAATTTTAAAAATAAAATATTTGAAACATTTTAGATCATTATAAATGATTTATTTAATTTATACATTGTATATTTGAATTCAAATTAGTAAAAATAGTTTCTCTCTTTATTTCTAGGATATTCATCATGAGATATTATAGAGGTTCTATAGTTTAAACTTACACCAATTTCACCCAAAGCTTTCTTTCTGTCGTTATATACATTGTATCTGTTCATTGTCAGGCCAGTTTTTTTTTTTTTTTTTTTTCAAGATTTTTTTGACCTGACCATTTTAAAAAGTCTTATTGAATTTGTTACAATATTGTTCCTGTCTTTCTGGTTTTGGGTTTTTGGCCATGAGGCATGTGGGATCTTCGCTCCCCAACCAAGGATCAAACCTGTACCCCCTGCATTGGAAGGTGAAATCCCAACCACGCGACCACCAGCTTAGTCTCAGTTGATTGTAAATACATCCCTGTGTCTACAAAGACATTTAGTCAGCAATCATTTCAGTGAGGAAGAGCAATACTGGCAAGACAATCAAATAGGACAGTAATACAGTCCAGTTGCAAATGGACCTCTGAGAAAGACAGCTGACAATGGGTTGCTGGAATTTGTGCATAATCCAGACTGAGAGCACAGCGCTACACTGACAATTGTGACATTAAACATCAGAAGTTAGACACGCAGACCAAAGATCAATCATTCTATTCCTCCCTGGGACAGGACCAAAGCCCAAAATATTTATCTAAGTAGTGAAGACCAGCTAAATACATGGCAGAAGACCCACAGCAATCGATGTGTGGTTATCATGTGGCAACTACATGCTTCTCCCCTTAGTAGCGCTCTTCTTCTTGGCACTTTGTAAACATTTGGGATCTTAGTTAAACATCTTAGGCCCACAGAAACTAAACAAGAAAGGCTAGGAACACCCGGCTTAGAAGCTTTCAAATGTAGATTGGTATATATATTTAGTATGACGGTTTCAAATATAATGGGAAAATGAGTAGAACAGCAAATCACTTGGTCAGTTGGATTTGCTTCAAGAGTTTATATTAACTAGACAAAGGCAGAATGAAAAGCCTGGTGGGGGGAGTTGTCACCATCACATGTCCAGCATTAGTAACCTATCAGTGGAGTGCTAAAACCACTAGTTGACTCATTCCCAAGTATCTCTAGCTATCCATATGTATATGCATGTCTATCTCTACATACCTCTGTATCTATACATAAACACTAATGTCAATTTAGTAGAATAAGAATATTTTTCTCAGTGGTTGGTTAGTAACTTGTGAACAAAACAAATGATTAACTGAATATTTCACTGTTCAACCAGCAGGTGAAGATTCAAGAGAGAGGTAGAAAAACAGAAAGATATACATACAGACAGTCAGAATTATCTACTTATCAAGCAGTCCAAGATGTCTTGATAAATCTAGCAGTCCCATTCAGCTTTGGATAAAAAATAATTGCAGAAAGGAAAGTGTCGGGTTGAACCAATCCTATGATTGTCCAGTGTGGCCAGGGAAAGTAAAGCCAGACTACAGAACCCACAAACATGAGGCTCCCAGAGGAAGGTGTCACGGACCAGAACGGCTGTGAAAGAGTTCTGATTCTCTTGCAATCTGGCTTCTTCTGGTCATGCTCAGGTCCTTGTCCACATACTAGTGAAAGCATCGTGATCACACCTTAATGAAGAATCCTAAAAATCTGCATGAAAATTTGAGATCAAATTGACAGCTTGCTTCTCAATCTTGAAAGACAATATAGCTAAAAATGCAATAAACTATCAGTTAATGTCTAGAACCAAGATATCAATGTAAGTATTGAGTATGGGATTTGAAAAAAAAGAATTCCCTGTGAAAGATGCCTTGTCCTAGGGTCACAGCAGGGACTCAGAAGGAAACTGGTGTGGGCGAAGAGAGAGAACACTAAGTCACCTGTGGCCCCTCACTCATGACTTACCACCCATGTCAGCAGGGAGATGGCATTTTCCAATAATGACAATTTAGCCAGTGTTTTACACTTGATCTTAGCCAAAAGGCCAAGAACTGATTCACCAGTGTTCTAATATGAGCTCTAGTAATATTCAGGGGACTGTATTCATCACTGAAGCTACTTTTGGATTACAGTGAACTATAAAAACATTCTGTTTTCTTTTCCTACATAGCCAGACTTATAGGTAAGCAGACTACAAAGCATAATGTTAGGCTGGGAACAGTCTTCTCATTTCTGAACGATGCCTGAGAGTCTACCATTAGAGCACTATCTCTTTCTCTTTCTTTTTTTAATAAGGTTTTGGTCTCTATTGAAATTAGGATATCTCTTTAAATATTGTATTTCTAAGAAGTGAACCTGATGATATGTTCTAGTACTTAAAGCTCTTCATTTGCTCCCCAATTGTCACAACGTCTAAAAATCTTATACAAGGGATGTGAGGCTCTTTCTGATCAGAGACCATGACTTGAGTCTGTGTCTTTTCTTACCAGACCTTTCCTTTGGTCTAATACCGTATTCGCCAGTCATTTTGCACTACAAGAATTTTCCTAAATGGACCACACTGTGCCTGCCCTCTTGTTTGCTCACTTGCTGGTCCCTCTGCCGGGAGCTCCCTCTTTCCTCTTTGCCTAAAATCTCCTGCCTCAGTAGCT
Organism: Bos taurus; assembly: GCF_002263795.3. Classification (NCBI taxonomy): domain Eukaryota; kingdom Metazoa; phylum Chordata; class Mammalia; order Artiodactyla; family Bovidae; genus Bos; species Bos taurus. The sequence continues at coordinate 38,054,934 of NC_037350.1, forward strand.
GTCTTGTGCTCTTTTCTCAGTGATCCTTTCCCTGACTACTTTAGGGAGATTCCAGAACTCCTTTCTCTACTTCTGTCCTTTGTGTATCACCTTCATGATTTTTTCATACCATATACCACATATGCTATTACATTTATTATTTTTCCCAAGAAACAATATTAAAATAAATTTCATTTAAAAAATCATGTTGTCACATTTACCAATTAAAAAAAATTAAAACAAAATATAAGCTATACTAAATGGATCTTTAAAAATATGTAACAAGCTACTCCTGGAAAGTATGAACTTGTTTCTATTAGTCAATAAGGGATATTGGGTTCCATATGTCGCTACGGTGAAGATGAGATGAGTAAGGTAATTCTAGACTTCAGTTTTATGTTAAGCACATCCCAGCTCCCTTGTGTATAACAACAACAAAAAAAAGAAAATATTTAATTGATGTAAATGGTACAGGTTGTTAGTTGCAAACAACAGAATTCACTGTGGCTACTCTAAGTAGGCAAGGAATTTATGAAAGGGTTTTCAGTAACTCACAGATGGCTCATTAGGGCCAGAAAGCCCAGACTTTAGGGCTATACAGTTGTGAATAAATACCCAACCACACTGAGGCATCTTTTGTAAAAAAAGACCATTGCTGCTGAGCAAACATGACTTTTAGTACTGGGCACTGATGCTTCAGAACCAACAACATTCCTTGCCCCTGAGTTGTACAAAAAATTAATACTTCTACCCAGCCACTTCTTCATGATTCTTACTCCTGAACCCAGGTCTCTCATAGATGTTCTAATTGGCTGAAATCAGGTCAATCATTTTACCCTCACCACAAAGCATTCTGGGAATGTGAAGTCTACAGAGTTTCCACCTATGTAGAAAATTAACAAAATGTGAAAAGACCTCGAAAGTGTTGACAGCCAAAAATGACAAATGTTTGCAGCACTAATCAAATGTCTCCAGCTGAGTTTTGCTTCAAGGAGCTATTGAAACACTATTGTTTGTATTGAATACAAGGTGATCTCCAGCATCTCTTCTTTTGGAAGATATCAGATTATCTGCTAAGATCTATGAAGTAGTAGGAAAACTGTTGCTTATCTAATGTTCTCTGCCATTAGACTGAGTTGGGAAAATACTCATGAAGGTTTTTCATCTAATCCATTAAGACTTTATTAACAAAGTTAAACACATTTTCAACAAATATATCAGATAAGCATATAACCAGGAGGTTTAGACCATGGAAGTTGCCCAACTCACCCCCTAGAGTGTATATCCCTCAGCTCCAGATTAGAATTACTGTGTTTTCTTTGACCTATACTTGGAATACTGAAGTGAGCTTGTTTTGTAAGGACGGACAAAAGATGCTAACTTGAAAAGCCATTTTTAGTCATGCATGCCATCCCCAGATTGAAGGTTTCATCCAGAAACACTTGAAGTTTTTACTGTGACTCAGTAAAGTGAATGAGAAATGTTCTTGGCACTGAGCATCGATATGAGATCATATGTTTTTTACAGACACTGCTCATCTCCTTGCCTAACTGAAAAAAAAAAAAATTTCAACAGGTCAGTAGGTTGCCCTAAATTGATGAACAATTTTAACAGTGTTAAAATTGTTAAGCATTCTTAAATCTTCATGAAAGTCTCAGGTGACAAGGGCTTCTCCGTTCATTCCTCAGGGGTACATCTAAAATGCCTGAAACAAATCCTCATTTTGAACCAACCTATCATGAGTCATGTTTCTCATCTATGTCATTTTTTCTTATGCTTTTATTTTGTCCATACAATTTTTCACTAAGCTATCAATATCCCCCAGTTTCAATTTCTCCTAAAGTTATCACCTTTTATAACCATAATATAGTTGTTAAAACTATGGATTCCCTGGTGGCTCAGATAGTAAAGAATCTGCTGCAACGCAGGAGACCCAGGAATTAAACCTGGAAAGATCCCCTGGAAAAGGGAATGGCTTGCTACCCACTCCAGTATTCTTGCCTGGGAAATCCCATGGACAGAGGACCCCAGCAGGCTACAGACCATGGGGTTGCAAAGAGTCATACATGACTGAGTGACTAACACTTCCTTTCAAAAAAACTAAACTAGCTTTATGCCAAATTGTAGGAGGAAATCACTACTTGCCTTCTGGGTTACTGACTGAAAGAAATGTTTCCAAAGTCTACATCCAAACTAGTCTCAACAGGCAAAACTAATACATGGTGTTAGAGATCAAGATAGTGGTTAGCCTTTAGGGGGCCATTGACTTGAACTGGATACCAGGGGTCTTCTGTGCTGAAATGGTTTATTTCTGGATCTGGGTACTAGCTACATAGGTGTGTTTATTTTATGAAAATTCATCAAGCTGTGCATTAATGATTTGTGTTCTTTATTCTACACCATGTTTATTAAAAAGTTTACTTTTAGTGGTATATCCAAACAATGGAATATTACTCAGCACTAATTGGGCTTCCCAGGTGGTTCAGTGATAAAAAGAACCTACCTGCCAATGCAGGAGATGCAAGAGACACAGGTCTGAGCCCTGGGTCAGGAAGATTCCCTGGAGAAAGGCATGGCAACCCACTCCAGTATTCTTGCTTGGGAAATTCCATGGACAGAGGAGTCTGGCAGACTATAATCCATGAGACTGCAAAGAGTTGGATATGACTGAGCACACAAAAAGAAGTAAGCTATCAAACCAGGAAAAGACATGGAGGAAACATAAATACATATTATAAAGTGAAAGAGGCCAAATAGAAAAGGCTAAGTATTGTATGATTCTACCTATATGGCATACTAGGCAAAAAAAAAAAAAAAAAATTGTGGAGAAGACATAAGAAGGACAGTTGTTACCAGAAGTTTGGAGGTAGGCAGGGATGACTAGGTGGACACAGAGGGTTTTTAAACAGTGAAACTATTCTGTATGGGAATATGTGTCATTGTGCATTGAACTGATATACTCACCAAGAGTGAACCCTCAGGCCAAGTAGGGACTTTGAGTGATAATGATGTATCAGTGTAGGTTCATCTATTAATATAAGTACCATTGTGGTGGGAGATGCTGATATGGGGAAGTTCCATGTGTGATGAGGCCGGGAAATTTCTGTATTTCCTACTCAGGTTTGCTATGAACCTAAAAATGCTCCAAATATAAAATCTAGTGCCTTCCTTGGTAGTGCTGTGGTCAAGACTCTGCCTTCCAATTCAGAGGCACAGGTTTGATCCTTGGTCAGGAAACTAAGATCCCGCATACCACATGGCACAACCAAAAGAAAAACTATATCTATAAAGTCTATTTAAAAAAAATCATACACATATATACCAAATTTCCTTTTGAACAAAGAGCCCTTCTTTTTTATCTTTAATCTCTCAGACACTTAGGCCATGCAGTACAAAGTTGTGTGAAGAGTGATGAGGAAAGGAAACCAGCAAGGGGATCTTAAAGCCAATTCCTTCCTCTTTATGGAAGGCTGGCCTATTACAAGTGAATAAACATCTTTTAAAATAAAAATCATTTTACCATTGAATTATTTATTAAAACTCATTTTTCAGAGCAGCAAACAGAAGACTGGGGTAAATCAACACGTCTCTGTGTAAACTGGTTACAGAATCCCTAGACTTTTGCTTGTTTTATAATTATTTAGTGTAATTTTAAAATATCTGGAAGAGAAATTAGATAGGAAAGTCACCAGCTATGTGCATAAGCAGATAGATAATAGTAATAGAGCATGATGTGCTATTACAAGACAGGTGTTGTGAGAGTTCCTGGGGACCCTGAACTAAGCCAGGAGAGAGGTCTTGAGAGGCCTCTTGGGGGTGATGGCACCTGCCATGGACGTTTGCACAAGAGTAATTGTAGACTGTTCTCTCAAAACACCAGAACAGAGTCTCTGGTGACACTGTATGCACACAGTGGAGCAGAAAGCAGACCAGAGAGTACCTCTCTGTCCCCTGTGTGCAATTCTCATTGGTTCAAGAAAGATAAAGAAAAGTTGGAGATGTTTTGGAGAAGAGTAATTCAAATAACAAAAGGGATTAACTTCCACGTGGGGACATTGTGTATTTCAATGTATGAATCAATCTCATGAATACATCTCTTGATATCTGGCCAACTACTTTCTTCCATCCCCAACCCAGTCACCAACTGCTGCTGCTGTTTCAATTACTGATGGATAAAAACCAGCAAGCTGCAATTTTGTTTATGCAACGCTCTGAAGAAGACATCCTAGAAAGATGCTTTAGTAGCAAGACTGCTATTGATCTATGCAGTGAAGAGAGGCTAAAACCTGAATGTTCAGGTTTTAGAATTTATGTCTAAATAAATATACCTTGGGCTTCCCCGGTAGCTCAGCAGTAAAGTATCTGCCTACAATGCAGGAGACCTGGGTTTAAGCCCTGGGTCAGGACTATCCCCTGGAGTGCACAGCAACCCACTTCAGTATTCTTGCCTGGAGAATTCCATGGACAGAGGAGCCTGGTGAGCTACAGTCCCTGGGCTCACAAACAGTGGGAAAGGAGTGAAGCAACTGGGTATGCACAAATACACCTTATGTCTTATGATACTGTAATAGAGTAAAAGGAAATTCAGACTGTTCCTCATCTGAAGCATTTCAAACAAATGAGGAGAGGATTTGGTTAAACTTTATAAAAATCATGAAAAACAGAACTGGCCTGTCTTTTCATGTTACATACCTCCAGGGGAACCCTGCATGATCTGTACAGTGTTCAGTACCCCGTGGGGCTCTGCAGTGTGGTGTCCCTGGAGGTGCCATACATTTGTGTGGCAAATTTCAGAATCTGAGAACTATGGGGCAACCACTGAAGCTGGGAAAATGTACATGCAAGAGAAACTAAATAATAAGAAAATCCTAAATCTTAATTTCTCAAAAAATTGTGCATGCTGAAAATATAAATAGCACAAAATAAATAATACAGTATTGGATTACAATCCAAAAAAATAAAATGAATATCCACGAGTCTATAATGATAACAACAAATGATGGAGTAGATAAATAAATAGGGGAAAAGAGACAAATCTTCCTCACAGAAGAATTCCAAATACTATGTAATACTTTCCCTCCAGAAAAGGGACCTTAATTCTCCTTCCTCTGAAGTGTGGCATGGATTTGGTTACTTATGGCTAAAGAATTGAACATGGGGAGTGAAAAAGAGAAACTTTACGGTGAAGAAACATGGCAGACACAACATTTAAGTGATCGAGGTCGGCATCAGCAATGATAAGCCATGTCAACATCATGTACCGCTAATGTCATGGGAAGAAATGGGCACATTAGCCTTTGGTTTTTCTATCCAAAAGCTCACATCCCTAGTCTAACCATGAGAGAAATATCCAACAAACTCACACTGAAGGTCATTCTACAAAATACCTGACCAGTAGTCTTCAAAACTGCCCAAATTATGGAAAACAAGGCAGGTCTCAGAAATTCACAGACCAGGGGAGTCTAAGATGACATGACAACTCAATGCAATGGGGTCCTGGGACAGAAGAAAGGCACTAATAGAAAAACTGGTGAAATCCAAGTGAAGTCTAGAATTTAGATAATAGTCTTGTGTGTGTGAGATGAGTGCAATTGAGTGGTAGTTTGAGCATTCTTTGGCATTGCCTTTCTTTGGGATTGGAATGAAAACTGACCTTTTCCAGTCCTGTGGCCACTGGTGAGTTTTCCAAATTTGCTGACATATTGAGTGCAGCACTTTCACAGCATCATCTTTTAGGATTTGAAATAGCTCAACTGGAATTCCATCGCCTCCACTAGCTTTGTTTGTAGTGATGCTTCCTAAGGCCCACCTGGCTTCATATTCCAGCATGTCCGGCTCTAGGTGAGTGCGAGTGATCACACCTTCATGATTCTCTGGGTCATGAAGATCTTTTTTGTACAGTTCTTCTGTGTATTCTTGCCACCTCTTCTTAATATCTTCTGCTTCTGTTAGGTCCGTATGATTTCTGTCCTTTATTGAGCCCATCTTTACATGAAATGTTCCCTTGCTATCTCTAATTTTCTTGAAGAGATCTCTAGTCTTTCCCATTCTGTTGTTTTCCTCTATTTCTTTGCATTAATCACTGAGGAAGGCTTTTTATCTCTCCTTGCTATTCTTTAGAACTCTGCATTCAAATGGGTATATCTTTCCTTTTCTCCTTTGCTTTTCACTTCTCTTCTTTTCACAGCTATTTGTAAGGCCTCCTCAGACAGCCATTTTGCTTTTTTGCATTTCTTTTTCTTGGGGATGGTCTTGATCCCTGTCTGCTGTACTATGTCACAAACCTCCATCCATAGTTCATCAGGCACTCTGTCTATCAGATCTAGTCCCTTAAATCTATTTTTCACTTCCACTGTATAGTCATAAGGGATTTGATTTAGGTCATGCCTGAATGGTCTAGTGGTTTTCCCCACTTTCTTCAATTTAAGTCTGAATTTGGCAATAAGGAGTTCATGATCTGAGCCACAGTCAGCTCCCGGTCTTGTTTTTGCTGACTGTATAGAGCTTCTCCATCTTTGGCTGCAAGGGATACAACCAATCTGGTTTCGGTGTTGACCATCTAGTGATGTCCACGTGTAGAGTCTTCTCCTGTGTTGTTGGAAGAAGGTGTTTGCTATGACCAGTTCTTAGCAGAACTCTGTTAGCCTTTGCCCTGCTTCATTCTGTACTCCAAGGCCAAATTTGCCTGTTACTCCAGGTGTTTATTGACTTCCTACTTTTGCATTCCAGTCCCCTATAATGAAAAGGACATCTTTTTTGGGTGTTCTAGCAGGTCTTGTAGGTCTTCATAGAATCATTCAACTTCAGCTTCTTCAGCATTACTGATCGGGGCATAGCCTTGGATTACTGTGATATTGAATGATTTGCCTTGGAAATGAACAGAGATCATTCTGTCACTTTCGAGACTGCATCCAAGTACTGCATTTCGGGCTCTTTTATTGACTGTGATGGCTACTCCATTTCTTCTACGGGATTCCTGCCCACAGTAGTAGATATAAGGGTCATCTGAGTTAAATTTACCCATTCCAGTCCATCTTAGTTCACTTATTCCTATAATGTCGACGTTCACTCTTGCCATCTCCTGTTTGACTACTTCCAATTTGCCTTGATTCATGGGCCTAACATTCCAGGTTCCTATGCAATATTGCTCTTTACAGCATCGAATCTTGCTTCTATCACAAGTCCCATCCACAACTGGGTGTTGTTTTTGCTTTGGCTCCATCCCTTCATTCTTTCTGAAGTTATTTCTCCACTGATCTCCAGTAGCACATTGGGCACCTACTGACCTGGGGAGTTCATCTCTTAATGAACTAGTAAAGTAATGCTCAAAATTCTCCAAGCCAGGCTTCAGCAATATGTGAACCATGAACTTCCAGATGTTCAAGCTGGTTTTAGAAAAGGCAGCAGAGGAACCAGAGATCAAATTGCCAACATCTGCTGGATCATCAAAAAAGCAAGAGAGTTCCAGAAAAACATCTATTTCTGTTTTATTGACTATACCAAAGCCTTTGATTGTGTGGATAACAATAAACTATGGAAAATTCTTCAAGAGATGGGAATACCAGACCACCTGACCTCCCTCTTGAGAAATCTGTATACAGGTCAGGAAGCAACAGTTAGAACTGGACATGGAACAACAGACTGGTTCCAAATAGGAAAAGGTCACCCTGCTTATTTAACGTATATGCAGAGAACATCATTAGAAATGTTGGGCTGGATGAAGCACAAGCTGGAATCAAGATTGCCGGGAGAAATATCAATAACCTCAGATATGCAGATGACATCACCCTTATGGCAGAAAGTGAAGAAGAACTAAAGAGCCTCTTGATGAAAGTGAAAGAAGAAAGTGAAAAAGTTGGCTTAAAGCTCAACATTCAGAAAACTAAGATCATGGCATCTGGTCTCATCACTTCATGACAAATAGATGGGAAAACAGTGGAAACAGTGGCTGACTTTATTTTTCTGGGCTCCAAAATGACTGCTGCTGGTGATTGTAGTCATGAAATTAAAAGACATTAGCTCCTTGGAAGGAAAGTTATGACCAATCTAGACAGCATATTCAAAAGCAGAGACATTACTTTGCCAACAAAGGTCCATCTAGTCAAGGCTATGGTTTTTCCAGTGGTCATGTATGGATGTGAGAGTTGGACTGTGAAGAAAGCTGAGTGCTGAAGAATTGATGCTTTTGAACTGTGGTGTTGGAGACGACTCTTGAGAGTCCCTTGGACTGCAAGGAGATCCAACCAGTCCATCCTAAAGGAGATCAGTCCTGGGTGTTCATTGGAGGGATTGATGTTGAAGCTGAAACTCCAATACTTTGGCCACCTGATGAGAAGAGCTGACTCATTTGAAAAGACCCTGATGCTGGGAAAGATTAAGGGCAGGAGGAGAAGGGGATGACAGAGGATGAAATGGTTGGATGACATCACTGACACAATGGACATGGGTTTGGGAGGACTCCGGGAGTTGGTGATGGACTGGGAGGCCTGGCGTACTGTGGTTCATGGGGTCGCAAAGAGTTGGACACGACTGAGCGACTGAACTGAACTTGTGTGCGTGCTGTGTGCTTAGTCACTCAGTTGTGTCTGACTCTTGTGACCGCATAGACTGTAGTCTGCCACGCTCCTCTGTCCGTGGGATTCTCCAGGCAAAAATACTGGAGTGGGTTGCCCTTTCCTTCTCCAGGGGATCTTCCTGACCCAGGAATTGAACCTGGGTCTCCTGCATTGAAGGCTGTTCTGATCTATGAGGGAAGCCCCAGTAGTCTTGTGGCAATGTTAATTTATTAGTTTTAACAAATATACTTCAGGTAAGACATAAAAATTTATATATAATTCCTGAATGAGTTATACAGGAAAACTCTGTGCTCTCTTTATAACTTTTCCATAAATCTAAAATTATTCCACAATAAAATGTGTATTTAAAAATATATAAACAGATTCTAGCAGTATTTGTTAGGTTAAATGATAGATTCATGATGTGACATTACAGGAAGCTAGAGATATATGATATAAATCTTTTATCCTTGGGGTATTTGTCAGAGTGAAATCAACCTCTTCCATCACTTATCAACTATAAAATCTTCAAAATTCATATTCTCTTTCCCTAACTTCAATTCCTACATCTTTAAAAACTGGGATACCATAATCTACTTTACAGGATTTTTAAGTGAATCAAATGAGATAAGGTGTATAAAATGCACAGTTCTTGGCACATAGTAGGCACTGAATAAATAATGTTTTCCTTATTTTTTTGTAATACCTATCCCTAACGTTCACTATTCGGCAAGGTCTTAGCTGATAGCTCAAATGGTAAAGAATCCACTTGCAACGCAGGAGACCTGGGGTCAATCCCTGGTTCAGGAAGGTCCCCTAGAGAAGGGAATGGCCACCCACTCCAGTATTCTTGCCTGGAGAATTCCATGAACAGAGAAGCCTGGCGGGCTACAGTCCATGGGACTGCAAAGAGTAAGACACCACTGAGGGACCAACGCATACACATCAGGCAGGGTACTGTTTTTCATATCATGAAACTAACCCCAAATAACAACTTTTACAGGAGAATATTTTAACCCTAGGAAGAAAGATCAAAACAAATAAATTCAGTCCTTGAAGGAACTATTTTAGTAAGACAGACTGAAAGTGAAAGTGAAGTCACTCAGTCATGTCCAACTCTTTGTGACCCCGTGGACTGTAGCCTACCAGGCTCCTCCATCCATGGAATTTTCCAGGGTGGAGTACTGGAGTGGGTTGCCATTTCCTTCTCCAGGGGATCTTCCCAACCAAGGGATTGAAGCCGGGTCTCCCTCATTGCTGGCAGACACTTTACCATCTGAGCCACCTGGGAAGCCCAAGACAGACTGAATATACAGAAAAACTTCATTTTAAAAATATGCTGAAAAGAAAACCTCTTGAACAAGTGGAAATGATATAAAACCCACTGAGTAAATGTCAAGGACATGAGGTGAAAGGTAGAATAAGTCAAAGAAGACTTCCTGGAGGAGGTGAGACAGGGAAAGAGAAGAAAGGAATGTGTTTCAGGTTTGGGGAGGATTACATTGGAGGAGGAGAAGGGGGTGACAGAGGATGAGATGGTTGGATAGCATCAGTGACTCAATGGATATGAGTTTGAGCAAACTCCGGGAGATAGCGAAGGACAGGGAAGCCTGGTATGCTGCAGTCTATGGGGTCACAAAAAGTCGGACACTACTTAGCAACTGAACAGCAACAACACTTCGGAGGATGGAAAGTTGTTTCTGAAGCAAGAGAACATAGAGGCTTGGGCCCCTACCACATAGACAATATTGTGAAAAGTTCAGTGTGATCTCAGTTTTCTCCTTCTTTCCTTTAAGGACTCTTCCTAATCCCTCCTGGTTTGGCTTTTCTCTCTTCCCTTAGCTAGAAGATCCCTCATGCCACCTCCCAGCTATTGAGGACCATGCCCTGTGGGATGTTACCTAGCCTTGTTCATGGACTTCCCTGACCTCTGGCCATTTGTCACAAATTATCAGCCAGGTATCTCTTGACTTCTAGACTTTAAAGCTAACCTTCATTGTGAATGCCTGAGAATGGATTACTATGCTTTCCTTCCCAGAGAGAGTTTATTTTTCAAGTTTCTTTACTTCAAAGAATTACTGTGATATAGCCAAAAAAAAAAAAAGAAACAATTTTATGCAGGGACCAACTGTGTAGGTATGTAGCTTGGCTGAAGCTTGGATCAGAGAGTAGAAAAGCAATATAGTTAATGATAAGAGAGGCCAGAGTGAAGAGAGAAGGGGTAGGAAGGTACTGGAATCATTAAAAGTCAGACAGCGTAGTGCATCCAGAAGAGGCTTCCTCAACCTCAGCACAATGGACAGACTCTTCTACAGGGGCACAGGATGGGACATTAAAAGGGGGTGGAAGCATGCCACAGTGACCTTCCGTAGGTTTTTCTCTTGCAAGGTATCACCTCTTGTTTTCTTTTATTTCCATCCATATGTGGGCTTTCCAGGTGGCACAGTGGTGAAGAATCCACCTGCCAAAGCAGAAGATGCAAGAAACATGGGCTTGATACTTGGGTTGGGACAATTCCCTGGAATAGGAAATGGTAACTCACTCCAGTATTCTTGCCTCGAAAATTCCATGAACAGAGGAGCCTGGCAGGCTATAGTCCGTGGGGTAACGAAGAATCAGACATGATTGAGCAACTGAGCACACAACATATGCGAGAAACCTGTCTTTGAGGTGGGGTATGAAAAAGTAGCATGACGTTTTAAGATGTGGGGGAGAATTTTCAATTAAAATTCTCATTCATAGCAGACAGTAACTATGATGACACACTTCCCCTCCCTCCGTCTCCTAAAGACCTCTGTCCACATTTTTATTCCCTTTTTCTTCCCATTCCCTGTCCTTTTTCTTTATATATTGTCACAGTATTTATTCAAGAGATGATTATTGTGTATTTATTATGTGCAGAGCCTGTCAGACCAAGAACTGCCAGTGCCGAGAGACTCCTTGCTGCCCTCAGGCCAGCAGGTGGTACAAGCAAACCTGGGCAGGTAGCAACAGGAGAGGGAGGGGTGGGTCCAGGAGAGGCAGGTGGGATGCGCAGAGGAGGCCGGCAACTGGAGACGGGCAGAAGTCCCAGCTTCAGTCCTCCAGCCTGAACTGGGGTCAGGAATCCAGTCTCCTATGAAAAATGGACCTGACAGGAAACTCTCCTGAAAGACCCGGGGTCCTAGGTGACTTATCCATACAGACACTGAGAAGAATAATGCAGAGCCCAGTGATGGGAGCCAGTCCCCAACTGGCCAAGACCCCAGCTCCTCAATAAGGGCAGGGACACTCTGATCAGAGGTAAACACCTCTGCTGCTTCTGCTACTGCTCACTAGGTATAAAGTTCAGACTGACCGATACTAAGCTAGTGCAGCTTCTGGCCTCTGCTCCCAGCATTCCAGTGGTCCAGGAGCAGGGCTGGCCCCAAGCCTTCTGGGGAGGCCAGCATCCAAGTATATCCTCACCCTAAATGTAGAAGAGGGAAGCACTATTGAACAAAATAGGAAAGAGAAAGGAGAATGCTGATGCCTTGTGATGCTTAGAACTCTGCTTTCTCAATCATCTGTATCCTTAATAAGAGAGCTTGGGTTATTGTGTGTGTGCGTGTGTGTGTGTGTGTGTGCGTGTGTGTGTGTGTGTGTGTGTGTGTGTCTGTCTGTCTGAAATAAGAACAAGTGATTTCTTCTCTGGTACCACAAAAAGTCTCATAATATATCCATTCTCTGAAATAAGTGTGCTTGACCTGATTTCCATGGCTGGGTTTGGGGAAATCTGTGACTCTGAAACTGTAAGCTCTAGTAAATTCTTTCTTCTTAAAAGAGAGGTCCTCAGCTTTCTTCAGCTTTCCAATGAATCTGTGACCCATGTAGCTCAAAAATAGCTGTGCTGTGAGAGGATCTTGGGAGACTGATATGTGACAGAGAAAGACCTCTCTATTCATTTCACCCCTTCTTTTCCTCATTTCCTCCCCTTTTGAAAGCCCCTTTACAGCAAGTATTCTCTCAAAAATCCTTTAGAACACAGGAGTATATCAGTAATATAGGGTCTGATTCCATCCAAACAACTTTGAACACTAGCATACCATACCAATGACTTTCATTTACATTACCTTAATTCTCACAACTACCCTAAGGATTAGAAGTTTTCCCTCTGTTTTTGCTGACAAAGAATCTGAGGCTCAGAGAGGTAAAGTGACTTGTCTAAAGACACACAGCAAGTAAATATTGTGCTGAGACACAAAACCTTTCCTCTGATCCTGGGAACAGCAAGTCATCTTTCCAACTATCCCAAAATCCTGCCAGGCTGTAGCATGAAGACAAAGATCACCGTGATCAGAGATTTACCAGGGTCTGTTATACTCCAATGACAATTCTTCATAACCACATAAGCCTCTGCATCATCCTATGCAGATACATTTAACTAATACAGAAACTGAGGTCAAGAAGAGACAGTGTCAGCAAAGTCAAAAGTGCAGGGGACTAGATTTATTGATCATTGTTTCTCCTGAGTCCTTCAAACAAATAACAACAATGGAGAACAGTCACTGAAAGCTAAAATTCAGTGTACAAAAACCTGTGTTAATAATCTCAGAGTTGGACTGTCTTGAATCTCTTGGGGCTTGTAGGGTTCCAAACAGGCAGGTCTACCCAGCCAAGAATTAGGGCCGTTAATCAGATTACTCAAAGTGAAAAAAAAAAAAACACTATTGCCTCTATTACCTGGAGGCTTCAGGCATCTTGTTTTTCTTAAGAGGTTTCTTTGGTCTGACTTATCTTGATAATCCCCTGCCTCCCAGCTTTGTTTTGCTTGATGCCACTCTGATCATAAAGGAGTTGGTATTTTTGCAGCAAAATAATTTAAAATTTTATGGAAAGAGTGCTATGAAAAATCATTTTCAGCAGGGAAGGGTGTCTGTTAAATAGGCTTCTCAAACACACACACACACACAATTAGGGATTCTTTTGCTATGTGGAAAGAATACCTTTATTTTATCTATAGCCTTCTAAAGCTCCCTTCACCTCACGTAGAAATGCTTCATAATATAAACGTAGATCATGTTTATGATCAGTTCATTTTGCCCCCCCCCCCCGCCCCCCTTCATTTCTTCTTGCCGTTCAGGGCTTCTAAAAGCCCCAACAAACATCTGAAGAGCTGCGGTACCCACAGCAAGTCCTCGTTCTGTTATGAGCTCGCAAGACACACAATGCCAGCCCCGCTCAGTCATCTCCTTGTCAAGTCTGCCTCTCCACCTTCCCATCCTCATTCCAGGAGCCTATTAAATTAATGAGATAGAAGTCCGCGCTACAGCGGTCGCCGTGTTATTGGTGTAGAGCGCCGGTGCTGTTACAGTGTGCCTGTTTTCTCTCCTGGGACGTTTAATTTCCGCTTCTCAAATGAGCTGCGAAGCTGTGAGGCCTGGCAGTGTTCGTCCCCGGCACTCCGTGATGCAGATAATGAGGATACTGATAGGTGCCTAGGAGACTGTGATGGCTCCGAGCGCAACCATGGTCTGATAATGCTTTACGCCAGCAGTGTCACAGCGGAGCCACTATCATCCCGCAAGGAATGGTTCATCTTTATGTGTAATACAGCAGCTGTCACCTAAATGGCTAATGGGGAAGCAAAGTAGAACCAGAGTGCTAGTCATCTTTGTCACTTAATAATTTTAAAGGCATCAGACTTCGCTCCCGCAAGTTCCAGTAAAAGCGTGCTTGCCGGTTTTATGCTGTTTGTCGTGGCTTTAAACATGGATGGAGAAATCCGTGGTGCTCTTCTGTGCAAATCTAATTTAGTATCGTTTGAATAGCCGAGTAATTAAAATGTATTATATGTATAAGATGCTGCGATGGTGGAGTGCCTGCATTTAAGAGGAAGATTTATTGGGCTTGCAGCCTCCACTGTGAACCTCCTACAACCACATTAGCTAACATCTGTTGGAAAATGTCGACACCAGGGCAGAAGACATGCACGCGGAATGTATGCTTTCCTGAGTTGGAACAGCAAACCGGAAACACGGCTTGCAATTGCAATTTAAATTAATTAGTCATGGGACCTGTGTCTGCATGGGCACACGCAGGCATGCGTGAGGGTATATGGGTGTGTGAAGGGTCATGAGTGTGTACAGCCAGGTACATACAAACACGCATCCTTTCTAATTAACATCCAACCCCTGCAGAGTCGGAAGTGAAGTTTGATTGGATTTAAGGAGCAGGGTAATAAGAATGGGACAGTTAATACAAACAATGTCGGTGTTGACACTGCCCCATTAGTATTTCCTGGCAGATTATTTTGTTTGCTTTGCCTAAGTGCACAAGATTATAGGGGATGATTTAGTAGGCTAGGGCACTGGATTCTGAAGGCAAGCCAAGCTAATTTCAATCACACCTACAACCAGACTGTTAATCTTTGGGGAGTTACTGCACCTGTGCTGGCAGAGGTTAAGAGGCGAGAGATTCTAGAAGGCACAGATAGAGCAGTTGTCCAGGTGAAGGGAGAGCAGTAGAACGGCCTCATAATTCTCTTAGGGGATAAACTGACAGACATTTCAAAATCTGAAAAAATATGCTCCTAGATAAGTGTGAGATATACTTTCCAAACAAACACAAAATTTGTTCCAAGGAAATACCGGTCAGGAGACAGTCAAGAGTGCTTGCTAACTGATGGGATGGAGTCACATGCGTGTGAAATGTGTTTAGGCAGCACTACATATTGCTTTCCTCTCTTTGCATCACTGAGTAATGGTTTGGACGTATTGTCAAGTGTGTGTCCTGCTAGGAGAAAAATAACCAAGTGGGCTGGGGGAACTGAGGTTCCGAATGATATTAAACATTTTCACTTCATCTCTGCCCTCCTAACCATTTTGCTATTCTGTTTGTAAACCTCTGGTCAAAGCTACTGAGAAACTTCAATACTGTGATCAGCCTTCCTCTAAAGACTGAGCTTCTCCTGCTGCACTCACTCACCGGAGGGCCTTAGGTGATCATGCACTGAGGTGGGGCGGGGGGTGGTGGTGGTGGAGGGGGCTCCACAGGTATAAATGTTCAGCTCAGGTCCGTAAAGTCTCCACCTTGTTTACAGCACATCTCAGAGGATGCAGTCATAGCTGACTGTTTTGAATAAATATGTAGATTTTAAACAAGGTTTTTAAAAGCACTCTCAGGTTTGTGAAGCCTGAGCCAAAAACAGGTATTGACACAAGTGTTGGAAACGTTTACTAACACCTGCAGTCAGGCTCCTCGGTCCTGTGTCTCTTGGCAAGTAAGAAAAGAAACATAGATATAACAGAGTCATCAAAAAAAAAAAATTAGACTGGTAATGCAAAAACAGAAAAAGTTTGCTTTTGCCTAATGGAATAATAACACAATGTTCAACATATATTAAAATTGGTAAAAATTTCTTCAGTATTCATGAGAAAATTGTTAATCACCATGAGCTCTTTGGGAAAAGAGCTTATGGATGTGATTAATAAACTCTACACAAAGTCCATTCAAATTTAGCCTTCCTTAAAGCCCACTTTGGAGAACGAAATGGCAACCCACTCTAGTATTCTTACCTGGAAAACCCCATGGACGGAGGAGGCTGGCGGGCTACAGTCCGTAGGGTTGCAAAAAGTCGGACACGACTGAAGCGATTTCACACACACACACACACACACACACAGTCCACCTAATATAAAATGTTATATTTTAGGTCAGATCTTCATGTCATTGCCATTTCAATGGGAAGCACTGTATCTGTGCTTTGAAAATCACAGAAAAGATGATTTTTCTCGAGGTAGGAGTTTGAAAGTCAGTATTATCAGCATTTTTAAAAAAGAAAGTGAACATATGAAATGTCTTACTTTTCTCATTTATTCAAAGCAAAGGTTGGGCTCCACACAGAGCACAGAGGTAATGATTGTGCATCTGTTGCTGTAATACAGCGAACTGGGAAGAACTAACTACGTGCAATTCAATAAAGTATGTTTAGCATATTTTCATTGCACCAAATATCAGCTGATCCACCTCTTATTAGTATAAATGGCATAGATTAGTGTCAGGCATTTTCAACAGTGAAGAAATTACAGGAGTCTGCAAGGCTCATTAGGCTCTGCCTGCATGTTAACGAGGGGCCAGGCCTTATTAATAAGAAGAGGAAAAAATAAAGCTAAGCTGAGAGGAAAAAAAGGAACAAAATTCTCCTTTAAAAATTCGCCAGCATTTAAAAAGTAACTGGACTGCACTGGACGATTCTTCTCCTTCCTGATTTTCTAGACATTTGTGAAGATCTGTACTGCCCTGTATTTATTTTTTGCCACATGTAAAAAACATTATTCTGTCTCAGTCAATGTCAAATACATAACAGAAACCATGTTATTTTAAACAAGTGAGATGGCTGTCAACTTACGCTTTCAATTAGCCATTCTGGAGTCAGGTTCAGGTCATGTGTTTACAGCTCCACTTTCTCCCACCGCAATCATTTAAAGAAGATAGGGAAATAACCTGCCTCAGCCTTCAGCAATAAGAGCATCTCCGTCTCCTCCCAGCTTCCACACCTCATTGTGTTTGAATATCTCAGTGGCAATATTAGAAGAGCAATCTTCCTAGGAAAGGAAGGTAAAGAAGAACCTTTGGGGTCACATCCAATGAGGATTGTCTCTATTAACCCAAAGGTCAGTGTGATGAATTCTGATTGGAGAAAAACAACTCCTTAATTGGCATTATACTTAAAGTTTGAGAAATTATCAATAAAGGCTAACACCAGAGTACAGGGAAGATAAGAACTATAACAAAACAGAAAAACTAAGGGTCTTGGCTAGAGGCCATGTTGATTGGGAATTGCGTCCAAAGGCAAAGAAGTGCAAGCAAAGGAAAACCCTCCAGGTTCAGTACATGCTACAAGATGCTTTTGAAAAAGGGAGAAAGAAAAAAGTTATGTACTTGTCAGTCTTTAAAATCATACACATTCACAAACATTCATGTACACACACTTACATGGAGCAATTTTATTGCACAGCTTTTTAAAAGCAATACCAGAATAAATATAAATGATCAATTTTTAACGCAAAAATTAAAACTGCTTACACACTGCAGTTCTGTGGAGCCTTTCATCCAAGCATATGTCAATGTTTCTTTTAGGCTACATTCTTATAAAAAGATATGGGATTCCTAGGTGGCACCAGTGGTAAAGAACCCACCTCCCAACGTGGGTTACATAAGAGCCATGGGTTCAATCCCTGAGTAGGGAAGATCCCCTGGAGGGGGCATGGCAACCCACTCCAGTACTCTTGCCTGGAGAATCCCCATGGACAGAGGAGCCTGGCAGGCCATAGTCCATGGGGTCGCTGAGAGTCGGACATGACTGAAGTGACTTAGCATGCATGCATGTTATAAAAGATAAGCTTTACATTAAAGGAAAAAAAACTGTGCTAAAGTAATAGTCTATTATTGAACAGTCAGCAGTAATTAATTTAGAGTTTCAGGATGTTTTGAATCATTCTTCATTACATTTATAATATTATCCCCAAAGCTGAAAAATCACATTTCTTTCCTATCCATTTCCCTTCATTCTGGTTCACCTTATTGATTTCTCCCACTGTGTTCAAAGTGAAAGTGAAATGACCGTGACTCCTTAGGCGTGTCTGAACCAGCATCATCACTGCTGTCCTTACCGTTCCAAAGCACTGCCGTCTTTTGTGGGTGATGGTTGTAAGGTGAGACGATTGTAAGGTGAGATGGCTAGATCTCAGCACCATCTGTAACTGTGACATGTCTGCATCCTATGTACCAACAGAAATGAGTGGATTCTGGAAGGTAGAGAGCTAAGTATTCAAAACCCTCCAACTACCACTGCCTCAAGTTGCTTGGATGATTGAGGCAGTGGTAACTGGCATCTTAACCTACATTAATTTTTTTTAAAGCTTCTTTTCTCTACTTCACATAACCTGTTTTCACAGACCAACAATTGGTTGCAAATTATTGCAGATATGCAATAATACATTTAGAAGTATTTCCTCCTGGTAAAATTGTGTGTATATACAAAATTATACCTTCACATATTTGAATATATGCTTATATCAACACTGTAGTTTTTAGGTACTGGATAAGGCATTTTCTGAGATAGTTAAAGCAAGTTTCTAGAAGGCAAATTTTTTAAAAATTAAGAATTACGTGAATGTGTCCATTTTAACCATATTATCAAGGCAACTTCTGTGAAATAATTCCCCAAAAGTTCCTCACAGAGTCAACTGACGGAAGCAATTTTCTCTATTTTCTTTTTAATCTTTAGTATGGAGACATAGAAATATTTTCTGATCGTCATCTTTCAAAGCAGGTTTTCCCCAATAGAACTGGAATCCAGTTCAAGGAAACACTGAGAAGCTCAAACCTCCCCAATCCCCGTCATGAGAGATGGTGTGTATTACTTGATTTTCTAAAGTGACAAGACATACATTAAAAAATATATATTTCTCTTATTGTTACATTTCAGGCACGTTTACTGTTAGCTGCTTGGCTTCATTATGTATCATAGTCTGAATCTACAAATCAAGTATAATTAGACTTAGCGAACTGATTGGATTTCTAATTAAGCTACATTGGAAACAATGCACAATCAGTAAATACTCTGACTAGGTACATTTTAAAGAGCAACTCTTGGGCTTTTTGCTGATGACTAGACACCAGTGTCATTAAATTTGTTGGTGGCAAGCAAATTTTAAAGCTAAAATAGAGGCAATTAGTAAAGATCTTGAAATATTTAATCACGTTTGTCCAATTAGTGTGCAATTAGGCAGTGGTGTGGCGTGGGACAGGCATTCTGCTTCCGTGCTTGGTGCAGAAGGATCCCTTTGAAATTTTGCTGTTTAGTTTATTGATATATAAAAAGGAAGTTATGGTTGTAATTTCCAATTTAAAAAAAATACTGTGCAGATGGTCTGACTATATATTTAACAATGTTAAACAAATCCAAACAAGGGAAGCATGTTACCTGAAATTACACAGCTGTGATCTGTGAATAAGCTCTGGATCATGGTAGATTACAGCTGTGCTTATCTCGATCCTTGAAACTGCCAGGCATTTCTGGAGAAATTGGGAACCTGATAAGCTCGCCCAACAGGTCTTAGAATGGTTGGTAGTTCCTTACTTGACCAGAGGCACCCTTCTTGGTGGTTAGCTTAGCTTCTAGCTCAGGACCTCTGAGTTAAATCTGATGAAGGAGAGATGGGAAGAGATCCTATAAGAAGTTGACTTGGGAATGTATCAGTAAGCTGGACAGCAATGTTATAATACCTGGTGTTCCCATTGCAAACCAACAACTCCTGTCTACTCAGCAATACCTTTAGGAAGGGGCCATGTTAGTGGGAGGTTTGGTATGCCCACTGCAAAAGAAAAGAAGAAATGTCCCTTGTTTTAAACACTTAATTTGCATTGCTGTGTGATGTGCTTAGTCACTCAGTTGTATCCAACTCTTTGCAACCCCATGGACTGCAGCCTGCCAGGCTCCTCTGTCCACGGGGATTCTCCAGGCAAGAATACTGAAGTGGGTTGCCATGCCCTCCTCCAGGGTATCTTCCCAACTCAGGGTTTGAACCCAGGTCTCCCATATTTCAGGTGGATTCTTTATCGACTGAGCCATCAGGGAAACATAATTTGCATTGCTCTACCACAAAACTTTTTAGTTTTGCAGGAAAGCATAGGGCATTTTCCTGACATCCTTATTTGGATAATCTCTGAAAGGCAATAACCATTTCTCTTTTAAGAGAAGGTTATGAAAAGGTCACAAGGCCATTTGTGTCTCAGGCGGCCAATCAAGGAGGGTTAACTGACCTCAAAGATACCTGAAAAGTGTCATTCCATGAAGCTGTCAGATAAGACAATGAGATGACGGTAAGAGAAAGCAAGGAACATAAACGGTGGGAAGGGGTCATTGCGGGTAGGAAGAAGAGGGGATTCAAGGGAGTGGAAGGATGTACTAAGGGCTCCCCAACCTCCAGGATCTAATGTCTGATGATCTGAGGTGGAGCTGATGCAATAATAATAGAAATAAAGTGCACAGTAAGTGTAACGCACTTGAATCATCCCAAAACCATCTCCCTCACCCTGCTGTTCATGGGAAAATTGTCTTCCACGAACCTGGTCCCTGGTGCCAAAAAGGTTGTGGACTGCTGATGTACTAAGAACTCATTATATACCCAGGTATCCTGTGGACTTTGTTTGAGACAAAGGAATGTCTTCCATTTTCTTCTGGGATATTGACTTCATGCTCGGTCAGATGTAACCAAGGAAATGAAAAAATGTTCATAGATAAATAAGCTTGTTTGTCTAAATCCTGGTAACATAGTAGGGTAAAATATGTTGAATCTCAGGAATCTAAGGATTTCTGGATGTAGATCCAGTTCTCCCCGCTAGGTGCACCAACATTTCATGTTACCCTATGTAAGGATACTCTGTTTGGATAACTTGGAAGCCAGTGAGAGGAAAACCCCCTAGGTACCTACAAATGTAAAGGGAAGGGGTTCAAAAGAAAAGCAAAATAAAAACTGTCCTTGAAAAAAAAATAACGAGTGAATTTATGTGGAGGCTGGGATTAGAGTACACAGAATACATGACCTTATAATAGGTTTACTGGGAATTTAGTTTAGGAAGCCTTTATCATATTTATTTACATATCTACCTTCTTTCTCTCATTCTGAAGGCATTTTTTTTCTTTTTAACTTTCTGAAAGCAGGTTACAATTATCATAAGTCAAAGCCAGACATTTGGAAAGCTTTGAATATAATTAAATTTTATACTGAGATTTAATTACATTCTTAATTAAATTCTATATTTAGAATTTTCATAAATGTGTAGTTCTAAATATAGTCAATTCTAAATTAAAAAATTTAGAACATCAGTGAATATATTAGCGATGGATTACATGTCTATTGCATTGGCCATAAAGTTTGTTTGGGTTTTTCCATAGAATGCTATGAAAAACCCAAAAGAACCTTTTGGCCAGCCCAGTATCTTGGTCTTGCATGAGCAGGAGAGGGATTCTAGACGCAAGACGTCTGCTGCTGTGCCTGGTCGCAGTCAAGTCTTGAGGGATAATGTACACTCTGCCACCTAAGATGGTGAGGTAGGGAAGATTATGTTGATTTTTACAAAGATGTGGCAGAATGGTACTTGAGTGAGTTGGATAAGGCAAGTGATTTTGGGCTTTGCATTGTCCTTCTTTGCTTTGTGGTCTTTCTGCACTATTCCTTGTGCCCTCCCCTCAGGGTCTCCATGTTTCTCGCTGTGCTTTTTCCATGCCCCATTCTTACAACCTGCCCTTGGAAATCTTTCTGGATAGGACTGACCACTTTTAGCAAATAAAAATATTGGATGCCCTGGTAAATTTGAATTTCAGATAAGCCGTGAATAATTTTTTTTAGCATGAATATACCCATATATTACATGGAATATACTTATTCTAAAAATTATCTGCTTGTCTGAAACTCAAATTTAGCCAGGAGTCTTGTATTCAAGAGCTGTCATAGCTCAGTCAGTAAAGAATCTGCCTGCAGTGCAGGAGACCCGGGTTCAATCCCTGAGTTGGAAAAATCCCCTGGAGAAGGAAATGGCAACTCACTCTTGCCTGGAAAATCCATGTATGGAAGAGCGTGGTGGGCTACAGTCCATGGGGTCACAAGAATCGGACACCACTTAGCGACTAAACTACTTTGTATTCAATCTGGACCACATTCACACTAAGATATAAGTAATTTAAAAAAGCATCATCTTTCACCCAATGACAAGTCTTTTTTTGGTGTCAATCAGGAACTTAAGTGATAAATGAATAGCCTAATATTGAAATTTTAAGCATCCATTAAGGTTCTGATTTTCAATTTTGGTTGCATATTGTAGTCACCTGGGGAGTTTTTAAAAACTCAGGCTAAAACCCTAAATAATTAAATCAAAATCTCCAAGGATGAAACCCAGGCATCAGTATTGTTTAAGGTTCCCTAGTGACTCCAAGGTACAGCCAAGTTTATAAACTATTGAACTAAGAAAGGTATTCTAAACTAAGACTGCACATGAGAACCACTAGGGAATTAAAAGGAAAAAAAAGTGCTTATGCTTGGACTCCAACTCCAGAGGTTCTGACTTACCTGGTCTTGGTGGGGGTCTGGCATCCATAGTTTTTAAATCTCCCCATGAGATAATCACTGAGTCAGAAAATATGCAAAAGGGTCTTTTGACAAGCAATGGGTCATCCTAGCACTTTAGAAATCACACCAGAGTCCTTACATGCCCATATAAAAAGCTATACGAGATATTTGGTTTCTGGGGGAAAAGATCCCATAGAGATTCAAATTTATCTGCTACCCAATGTAAATCAGGGTCCTTTTTATTTTTTAACCATGCCCCACATCATGTGAGATCTTAGTTCCCAGACCAGGGATTGAACCCATACTCTCTACACTGAAAGTATGGAATCTTAACCACTGGACCACCAGGAGGTCCCAATCAAGGTTGTATGTTTGGGGAACACTTAGGATGCCCCTGACAGTTGCCTTGGGAAAAAAATCAGATGTGACTGTACAGTATTGAAGGCAATTAAAAAAAAAAAAGAATAACATAAACTATATCCTGCTGGGCCAGATGGGTTGATGAAGGAGTTGCCATGGAATAAATGACTATCAGGACATCTAGATGATCAAAGCTAGGATGAGGCTGGACACACACCGAAAAAAAAAAACACACACAACAATTTAGAGTCAGATGGGAATGAAAGTATTAAGAAGCTTTCATTGAACGCACGTGAAGGTTAGATTGGTGGGAGATATTTTTGTTTCATTGTTTTTTTATTTGTGCAGGAAATGGCAACCCACTCTAGTACTCTTGCCTGGAAAATTCCATGGATGGAGGAGCCTGGTAGGCTACAGTCCATGGGGTCACTAAGAGTCGGACACGAGTGAGAGACTTCACTTCACTTCTTCATTTTTGCCACAAACCAAAACAAACCCTAAGAATTTGATGTGTGTGAGTGACAAGCAGCAACTAGGAGTGACTAGTGACAGAACTGGCTGAACTCATACTAGCATACGCTGTTGAGCAAACTGACTCTAGACAGTTGATAGACATCGGCTCCGCATCATTCATGACCCAATGTGCCCTTACAGCAAAACGTATTTGTCCATCTGTCATAGACAGTGTCGTTCAGAAAATGGAAATTCCTTCGAGGCACTGGCCCTGACAAGAGAGTGAAAAGTGAAAGTGTTAGCTGCTCAGTTGTGTCCGACTGTTTGCAACCCCATGGACTGTAGCCTGCCAGGCTCTTCTGTCCATGGAATTCTCCAGGCCAAGAATACTGGAATGGGTTGCCATTCCCCTCTCCAAGGGATCTTCCTGACCCAGGGGTCAAACCCAGGTCTCCCTTATTGCAGGCAGATTCTTTCTCATCTGAGCCACCTGGGAAGCCCTGACGAGAAAGAAGCTAAGCTAACAACAGTTTGGGTTGAGGTCAGATGCGTGGGGAAACCCAGACCATGTACCAAAGTCCCCTAAGAAGAAGAGTGTGAGCAGATCTGATAGACAATAGGAGAGGCTTACCCCGAAGTGAGGGGCTGCCCTGGTGGCACAGTGGCAAAGGACCTACCTGCCAATGCAGAAGATGCAAGAGAGGCAGGTTCGATCCCAGGGTCGGGAAGATCCTCTGGAGTCGGAAATGGCAACCCACTCTAAATATTCTTGACTGGGAAATCTCATGGACAGAGGAGCCTACTGGGCTACAGGCAATAGGGTCCCAAAGAATTGAACATGACTGATGAGCACACCAATGTGAGTGCAAGTGTATGTGTATGTTGAGGATGATTCTAGGTGGAGGGGCCAGCAGGAGGTGAAGAGCAGGCCAAACAAGAAAAAACTGGAAATGTACGCTAAAATTCCAGAGGAAGTTGCTGGGCAGCTTTCTGCTGAATCGGAGCCTCCTTCCAGTCCCAGTGAGCCTCCTCTGAGAGCACGGTCCTACTGCCAGATCCAGACGTGGGTCTAGAGGGGCACCAGGCTGGCTGGCAACACTGGCCTTGGACGGAGTCTCTTTGAATAATATAAGTTGCCTTGTTCAGGTGGCCTGAGTGGTAAAGCACCTTCTTGCCAATGAAGGAGACATAAGAGACATGGGTTCGATCCCTGGGTTGGGAAGATCCCCTAGAGAAGGGAATGGCTACCCACTCCAGTATTTTTGCCTTGAGAATTCCATGGACAGAGGAGCCTGACAGGCCACGAGTCCATGGGGTCGCAAAGAATCAGACCCAACTGAAGCGACTTAGCACACACCCAGCACACATGCAGAAGCAGTAGCCCTCAGGCCCATGTTCTGTGCCATGGGACCCCCACTGTCTCACAGCTAACTGGGACAGGTGTGGGTGTCCTACTGAAGAGCAGAAAACTCTCAGGTTGGACAGTGCCTATACCTCTGTTCAGAAAAAATTTCAAACCCAGATTTTCCCTCTTGGAAATACAAACAAAGACACTGTAACACATATGTTCAAATGGTGGGAAGGGGGACTACTTGGCATAGAGTTGGGGCAGGAGAGGCCACGGTGGGCCGTGTTTAAGGGGACTGGAAACCTTCATGAAGCAAAGGCAGCCAATAATAGGAAAGAGATAGCGAGAGATCTGGCAGAGAGATGCGGAGAAATGACGAGACACGTGGACAGAAAGAGAAGATACTGCCTTTGAAAGGAAGAGGAGCTGATGGCTGGAGCCTCATGGATTTCTAAAGAGTTTTGCAGTTCATGGTCCAGTTCCAATCTGTGGGCATCCTCCCAACAGCACTGACCCCCTTCCTCTTATTCTGAATGGGTCTCTGTTGCCCTACCCACAAGTACCTAACTAAAACAGAAGGGCATAACACAGTTTGTAGTCTTCAGTGGAAAAAAGAGCTACTAGCTAACAGGCACGTGGGAACCGCCCCTTGTCAACACCCTTAAGGAGTCACCAGTGGATAGGACAGGTGCTCTCTACTTCAGACCCTTCCCCTCCCTGCCCCCTCCCCCACACCCCCCAAATCCTCCTGGCTTGGGAATGTTCCACCAGCTTCCTCCAAGCTTCCAACTAGAAGTGGCTATAAGTTGTAATCTCACAACAATATTTTAAGCCATTGCTCATTTCAGCCCCAGTCCCGAGTAGAACACCTATCTTGATCTTAGTAGCTATCTTAGTAGCTGCAGAGCTGTCACTCAGGTTGACAGGAAAAAAGAATCTGTGCCCTTGGACTTACCCTGTCTGTGCCTCATGTTTCTTATTTGTAAAATGGGGATTGTAACCGTAATTATGAGAAATTAAATGAACTAACACATGCAAAGGATTTAGGAGAGCATCCAGGAAATATTAAACACTATGTCCAACACCAACTCGATGGACATGGATGTGAGTGGACTCCGGGAGTTGGTGATGGGCAGGGAGGCCTGGCATGCTGCGTGCGGTTCATGGGGTTGCAAAGAGTTGGACACGACTGAGCGACTGAACTGAACTGAACTGAACACAAGCAATGGTGTTCTCCATTCCCTTATGCTCTCGGGGGACTTCCATTCTTGCCATAAACTCTCCTTGTTTAGCAGCGCAGTGGTGTCTTACTCATTGGGACCCCATGGACCCTAGCCCGTCAGGCGTCTCTGTCCACCGGATTCCCCAGGCAAGAATACTGGAGTGGGTTGCCATGCCCTCCTCCAGGGGATCGTCCAGACACAGGGATCAAACCCTCGTCTCCTGCATCTCCTGCATCGGTTTCTTCACCACTGTGCCCCCGCCTGGCCCCGCCTTAACCTGGATGTCCATCAAAGGTGAAGCGGTCCCTTTACAGTTGGCCTGATTGTCACAGGCAAAGCCCTTGAACAATCCCCTCAGGGAATAAAAACAGAATCCGTATAATAAAGTCTAACCTGCTTTTCTCTTTTCCTTTGTCCTTCCGGTTTCACTTGCTGACAGGGAGCCGAGTGCAGAGGCCCGTCAGCGGGCGCCTCAGACCAGCGTTCCTGGTGTAAAATGGCTGCTGCGCACACCTCCCCTCAGAGGGCAGTGCGCAGACTCGCTGCCCGGAGACCAAAGTCCCAGGTGAGGGCGGCGGGCCGCGTGCAGAGACTGCGTGGCCGCGTGCAGAGACTGCGGCTCCGCAGCTCGGCCCTTGACCGGTGGGGCGCTCTAGATCAGTGGTCCCTGACGTTTTTGGTATCAGGGACCGGTTTTGTGAGAGACAACTTTTCTACGAACTCTGGGTAGGGGGTGGGGTTTCAGGTTGATTCAAACGTATTGCATTTATTGTGCACTTTATTTCTAATGTTATTACATCAGCTCACTCCTGCTCTCGATCATGAGCTCATACCGTTCCATTCTTTCATTAAAGAATGACACTTTGCTTCTAAACCAACTCGGTCTCCTATTGGCTCCAGCAGCACCAGGCAGAAGGAGCCTTGTTGGAGACCGACTCCAGAGAGTGGGCAGCATAATGTCTTAGACCGACCCCTGCATTATGCCGCCTACTTCCTCATTCTCTTGCTGAACTTGTTTTGTGTGGTGTCTCCGCTCTGGAAAGCACTTTAGTATGCGAATGGAGACGATATCCCACCTTTGTTAAGCAACCCATTTGGAATTCCAATGAAGGGAAATTCAGGCTACTCTGAACAGGATTACTTTAGGCGTGGTTATTCGAAATAATCATAGACTTTCACCCCCGTTTTACCTGGTGGTAGGCTAGAAAGCATGGGCACTGTGTCAGCATCCCAGCTCAGATGGAGTCAATGTTGGTCGATGTCTCCTCTGGTTATTATCCGGGCTGCAAAAAAAAGATCGAAAAGAAGAGTCATTAAGCATAGCAAAATGACTAACCATGACTCAACAACATCAACAGAATTACAATGACCGTTTACTATTGACACCCACCAAAAATAAGGCATTATGCTGACGGGTATATACAAATGATCTCCCTTAGCCCTTCAACAAGTCTGTGAACAAGTCAGTGTTTCAACTTTATTTTTATTGATGGGAAAACTAAGCCCTCAAGAGGTTAAATGGCCTTTCCAACAAAATACTTTAGGAGTTTCCCTGGTTGCTCAGCAGCACAGAACCTGACTGCGATGCAAGAGCCACAGGAGGCACGGGTTCGATCCCTGGGTCAGGAAGATACTCAAAAGAAGGGCTCAGCAACCGACTCCAATATTCTTGCCTGGAGAAGTCCATGGACAGAAGAGCTTGGCAGGCTATAGTCCATGGGGTTGCAAAGAGTCGGATACGACTTAAGCGACTTAGCACGCAAGCACCTAGCAAGGGACAAAGCTGGGGTCTGAGTCTCCATCTGTGCTGTTCTTGGCCTCCTTACTGCACAGGACATGAGCACCTAAGTGATTATCACTTGGTGCTGGTGCAGAATTTCTGCCTTGCATGTATTCATGTCCTATTCTGGGTGCCTTAAAATCCACAAAAAAGAGGGAAACAGACTTTAGAAATAAACAGAAGTATGTTGAGCACCTCTGCACTCTTTTTAAAATTGTAATGTTCTTGTTTTTAAGGACAGTGATACATAATTGAGCAGATTTTCCTTTTCGGACAGACTGATTTTAAGCTAAAACATTATGTATATTTTGGGGAAATCCAAAAAGTTCAGAGCAAAGATTTAAAAACAAAGCAGGTCATTGATCAGAAATACACTTAGACAGGTTTCCTGTGAATTTTCTTTGGCTTTAAGAATTCTCTGTGAATTTCCAGAGGCCCCTTCAAGTAAATGATGGCTCTCTGGAGGGTCATGAAAACAGTCAGGGAATCTTTGTCCCTCCTCCCCAAGCCCCTCCACCCTCAGTTGGTACTCTTGTTTTTGCTACACATTTTTGAAAGGGAGGGGGTGATCACAAGCAGCTTTAGATTTTATTCATGCAAGAGTGTAGTTAGGAAGTAGGCAGCTTCCTTCTAAGAGTGATGGCTTGATGTTGCTCTGTGGTTAGTCCCCATGCTTCCTTAGTGAGCATTTCCCAGGAGACTGAATATAATACCCACGAGCATTGTCGTTTTTGCTGGTCCAAAACTTTTTGGTGGGGAGATTCTTGTGCATCAAACTAAATCTCTCCTACAGTCTACAGTTGCCTGCCAATCTGTGCAGCTGGTGCAGGACTCAGTTACTTTGAAAGAGGAGGAAAGATGGCTTTTTTCCTTCACTCTCCCCCCAGCCTCCACCTCCTCCTGGTAATACTTCTCCCCCTCCCCCCCTCCCCATATTGTACAAAACCATGTGGATTTGCTGAACAGGTCTGTAAAATTAATTATACCGTGAGTGCTTGGTAACCAATGAATTGTGAATTGTACATTATTAAAACAGCATCAGAGCTCTGACTGATCTATTATTCTTTGGGGAATGAACAAAGATAAGAGCTCTACGTGCTTTAGAGGTCTTTCTTGCCACCATCCAGCAGGCACAGAGAGGAAATATCAAGTAGTCTTTTTTTGGTTTTGTTTTGTTTTTCTGCAAGCCGAATTAAATAGAAAGAGTATCTTTTTCCCCCCGTTATTAAATTGTTATATGTGCCCTCACAATTCTCTCTGTAGCGTCTAATAAGGTAGTGGGCACTCAATAAATACTATTCCCCCGTGATTGTGGTAATATGTATCCATATATACTCGTACACAAATGCAATGCCTTGTCAACCTACTGTGAACAGGAGATATACGATATGACATGGCATCGTAATGAAATAAATTGTGTTGATGTAGTGCCTCTCTGCAACAGCTCGAGATGGATTCAGAGTAAACAGCAGGAGACATAAAAAACATCGGCTGAGTGTGTGCCAGGGGCCTCGTGGCTTCAGTTGAAAAGGAAGAATCTGGAAGAAACGGTTTTTCTTGTCTCTTTCTTCTAGACACAACAGGATGACCCCTGGGAGTTGTTTGTGAACCTCTCTTTTTACTGAACTATCTCCCTGGTGCAGAATTTCTCAGTATCTTTCTTCGTGCTACAATGATTCCTTCCAGGCACATCACACAGTTCTCCATGGAAACTTTCTCTTTCCACAGCTGACCAAGCCTGCCGCCCTGGGAATAGAAGAGTCAGGCACGTAGCATTTGGGCTCACAGGCAGGGGTTTGGACTAAGAGAACCAAAGCAGGTAGAAGGTAAAGCTCACATCATTCCGCCACCCACCCTCCACCCCCTGCCAAGTAGGTAAATGTTTCTCAACCCACCATTTCAGGCACAATAGGATACTTCAGAACTAGGCTGCAGAGGAACAGATAGGCAATTTGTAGGGCCCAGTGCCAAGATAAAATGCAGGCCCCATGCTCAAAAAGTCTGAAAAATTTCAAGACAATGACAGCAAAGCATTCAACTAAGCGTGGGCTCTTCCAAGGGCAGGACTGTAAACAACCCCACAGGCTACACACCCAGGAAGCCAGCCCTGGTGCAGAGAGGCATTTGCACGATGGCTCGTGAGGGCTTCTGAATGTTCGCTGCACTTTAATCTTCTCGGGGCCTGATTGGGCCATCAGACAAATTCAGGATTTCTTTCAGCTGGGGGAAGACAGTACCATCCATTCTTTTCCCCACCTGGAGCTACAGTGGGATTACTTTTCCATCTCCGTGGTCTGAGGGCAGCCGTTCTCAATAAGAGACTGCCATGGGGGTCGGGTGGAGCTCAAAGAAGCATGAGAGAGACACACAGAGAGATTACCATAAAAGAGTAGACAGATATCAACTTTCTGATAGACCGGTATCCTTAGCCATGGTTTCTCATGGTTTTTCTGAGCACTACGTTGTTGCCATCTTCTCAGTCTCCAAAGAACTCCCGTGACATTGAGGGAAAGATGACAATTGTTTCTTCTGTTTTACTTTCAGTGAGCATCTTCTTACCTATTGCTTCCTGTTTTAGTTTGGTACAAGGAGACAGGAGAGATGACCAGCAGACATGGGGACAGAGTGGTGAGAGGCTAACAGGGAGGATTGGGGGAAGAAACCATTATACAGATGGTCTGTGGGAATGATGCAACCACAGCCAAGAGGAGCTGGTAGACAGGCAGGAGGGGGATGGGGCGAAGGTGGTATTTAATGAGTTGTACCCAGCCCAGCAGGTCTAACTTCCTGCAAGACCTTCTGATCTGTTTGTGACTCTGTCCCCTCTGAGGCTTCCCTGTAGCTCAGACGATAAAGAATCCACCTGCAATGCAGGAGACCCAGGTTCGATCTCCAGGTCGGCAAGGGAGAAGGGAATGGAAACCCACTCCAGTATTCTTGCCTGGAGAATCCCATGGACAGAGGAGCCTGATGCACTACAGTCCATGGGGTCACAAAGAGTCAGACAAAACTGAGCTACTAACACTACTTTTTACTACTGTCTCCTCTGTGAGGACTTCAACCTGATTATTGTCCTAGAAGGGCACATGTGTTCAATGGACGGGCACTGGGAATGTATTCAGGCACACACCTTCCTTTCAATATCCTTAGAGCCAGAAACATATGTGAGCACTTTAGGGGAATAAATAGATCAGCCCTGAGGGGCACTGGTCCAGGTGACAAATTGGGTTAAGATAAGAAAAGAAAACAAAACGGAACAATAGCCTGTCTTATAATTCATCTGCTGCTTTGTTGTAGAAAATGGTTTTTGCTGTCACCACAGAAGAAAACCGGCAGAGTGGTTAAAGTACCGTTATAACACCACTGGAATAGCCCTTGCTGGTCATCAGAAAACTAAGCTAGAAGCTTCAACCTGCCCATCCACCCACCCCTACCCACACAGGCAGAAGAGGCTCCTGCAGGAAATGGGCTCTGTTTGTGATTGCAGTGTGCCCTAAGACTCAAAAGAGGGCAGCAGATAGCTGACACTGCCTGTCGGACCAGGAAAGCCTGTAACCTGAGGAATGTCAATAGGAAAATCTGCAGGTTTATCAAAACTCACATCCTGCAAGGGTTAGCTGAGCCAGAACTGTGTGCTTCTAGAACTGCGTGTTTAATATCTGTCAAAGCAGATATTTGATTCATGGGATCTAATGAGCTTTGGTGATATGGAGGGCAAATGGCCTCTTGCCCACCATGGCAGCCTCATGCCACGTGATTTAGGGATTGAAAACCTGTGATGCCGATGTCAGCAAAGTCACGGCTGAGACACAGGAGCAATGGCCAGGCAGGGTGGTGTGGAGAGACTGCCTGAGTGCTTTGGCAGCCTTGTAAGAGAGTTGGCTGATATTCTGAAATAAGCAGGACCCTCCCCACAAAGAGGGTGCAGTCTCTCCCGACCTGGTAAATTGCACAGAGACTGAGAATCACAGGATGTGGGAGCAAAGGATTCTGTTACTCTCTTTGAGATTTTCCAGTGCTTGCAGAAGAAAGCTTGTGATGGGAAGGACATGCCCCAGCTCCTGGGAGATTGGGGTTTCAGGGAGGCTGGGGGCAGGTAGGGTGAAGGAGGAAAAACACTGCTGGAGGGGAAGAGGCATGAAGCACTCGGGCAGAAAGCAAAGCAGAGTCCTCAACCCAGTCTTGCAGAGTTTAGGATTTCATCCCAGGGTTCATCTCTGTGATCCTGTTTCCTAAAAAGACTAATAATCAGGTGTTGATTCCTAAAACAGCCTCCCAGAAAAGTTCTTCTGTGTCATTTGGCAGGGAAAAACCGTGAACAGAAAGGAATTGTATTTTTAAAGTCAACCCTGAAATGATATTGCAAAGCTCATAATGATCTTTTAAAAATATCTGACCTGGTTTTAAGTAATTATTTTCACTCTAGTTCCTTTTGTATTAAAAGCGTTTTAAAATCATGTTGAGTTACCTGGAAAACCTCAAATACTTAAAGAATCTAGAAGATGTTGCCTTTTAAAAGTTGAACTCCATTGATTTTGAGCATATTTTTGATTTTTAAAAAGAACTGAAGTTAATTTTTTTTTTTTCTACTTCTTCAACAAGTTCGATTCCACTGAAGAATTTCCCTTGTGCACTTAGTTGCTCTTTCCAACCGTATGAACTGTAGCCCGCCAGGCTCCTCTGTTCGTGGGGATTCTCCAGGCAAGAATACTGGAATGTGTCGCCATGCCCTCCTTCAGGGGATCTTCCCAACCCAGGGATTGAACCCAAGTCTCCCACATTGCAGGCAGATTCTTTACCATCCGAGCCCCCACGGAAGCCCAAGAATACTGGAGTGGGTAGCCTATCCCTTCTCCAGGGGAACTTCCCAACCTAGGAATCTGCACATTATCTTTTTATTTTATTTTTGTTTCTGTAACCTAGAATTAACAGCTGCTATATCGTCTAGGTCCACAACTGATGTTAGACAAAGGGTTTCTGAGAAACATGCCCTGAAATTTTGGGCTGATTTAATATTAAACAATTACCACGGAGCTGAGGAAATCAGTCCCTTTATAGATGTTGGCAAATAGAGGATTCTCTTCATATGTATCATATTAAAAACCAGACTTGGCAAGAGCTAACTGGTCTACAGTGATAGTGTATTTCTCTGTATTCCCCAAAATATTGAGGCAGGAGATTAAGGAGATTATTTTTTACTAGTGTTTCACATGTCATGAAATTAAAGCTGAAAATTGATGAACAAATTAACAGGGTCTCTATTACTCCACAGGGTCATGAAGGACGTCTGGAGCTTTCTTTAAGTGTCCTTGTAGTCTATTTGTGGGCTACCCAGGTGGTGCTACTGGTGAACAACCTGCCTGTCAGTGCAAGAGACTCAGGTTCTATCCCTGGGTTGGGAGGATCCCCTGGAGGAGGGCACAGCAATCCACTCCAATATTCTTGCCTGGAGAATCCCACGGACAGAGGAGCCTGGTGGGCTATGACCCATAGGGTAACAAAGAGTTGGACACAACTGAAGCGACTTAGCATGCACCCATGGAATCCACTTGTAGAATAATAGAATCCAGAGTAATCCTAAGATCTTTCATCTCAAAATAATTCTAGGCAAAACAATACATTTCTCTTTTCCAGAGCAGTCGTCACCAGAATTTAAAAAAAAAAAAAATTTGTTCTCCTGAACATAGCTCTCTCAGGAATGACCCCAGTCAATCCTCAAATTATAAGTGAAGAAAAAAAGCAAGAAAGAAAAAGAAAAGAGAAATGGCTGTATTTACACAATTTTTATGAGGGGAAAATGATCCACAAGAAAAAAGAAATATACATGCAACAAATAAGAACCCGATAAGATAAATAACCATAAAGCCATTGAACTTAATAAGGTAAGGAGACTGCAGGTTGGAAGTCCTGAATTTTGCTGGCAGCTCTGCCCCTCCATTAAGTCATCTTACAAAAGGCTCATTTTCACATTTTAGAGTCTCAGTTTTCTTCTCGGTAAAGTAAGGACATTTGAATTTATTTCAAAATTCTTATTTTATGATTCAGTGAAGTATGGCAACTGACCTTGATTTCTTTACCTTATTGAATTAATTTCGGCTTTAGTTTATGATAAAGCATAGCTACCAGAAATTATGTTAAACATGCATTGTAAAAGGTACACTTTTCTAAGCCATAAGAGATACACAATTTTTAATGGTGTTTTTAATCTTCGTTTCTCTCTTAAATACCACCTGGACTCTTGTGTACCACTCCAGTGGTATGTGTTTGGTTTTCAAAATTGTGTCACTACCAGGAGAGTATTTTTGGGTGCCAGATTATTCAGCCCTGAATCTGGGAGTTTAGGTAGGGAGTTGCTCACTCTGGCCCATCCTTAGCATCTGCCTCAGTCCAGTAGCCCTTAGCTATCTACTAATATCAGAAAATAGATCACAAAGCAAACAAGCCTTCTGCCTGACCATGTTAACAGCAAGATCAACAGCTATTAGGCCACTGTTTTAATTTCCTGTAAGCCTTCATCTATTTTGCTCTGCTTTCTCACCATGGCAGTTCTTTCTTGCTCTTCAGACTCCCACCTTTCCTCAAATCCTTCTTTGTCCATCAACATTTAGGTCATTTATATCTTTTGTATGTAGGTACCTCCGGGTTATTCTGGAGAAAAAGAAATGGCACAGAAAATAGTTTGTGCGTTTAGAAGGTTTGAAATCTCAATCTCCCAGAAAGGTTGATGCGTTGTTGAAATCCTTGCCCTGCATCCTGAGGACCCAGCTGCACACACATCCCTTGCTCCTCCATGCTTGTTAATCCTATTTTCATGTGGGAGGAGGGCAAGCACATTCTTCGGTCTTATATGAATAGAGGTGGGAATGATTAGAAGAAAGGAACTAGCTTGTATTGAATAGTTCATGTGGCTGGCACTAAGTTAGGGGCTTTGCACACATGATCCTCATAAAGAGTCATAAAGAATCTTACTGATAACTTTTGTAATCCCATTATAAAAAAAAAGTTTTAATAGGGCTCAGAGAGGTTAAGTACCTTGCCCAGTGCCACACAGTAAGTGGCAGAGTTCACAACTTAATTCCACAGACTTCCTAATGCTTCCTTTTTTAAAAGTTCTTATTCACAGCTTTAGAAGAATGGAAGCCATTGTCTCCACTGCTTTTTATAATTCATAAAAATCATATAATTTTAGCAAGAAGAAATCTATTATGTGAAATGAAGGTACAATTATATCGTATCCCAATTTTACATGCATATGGTATTTTAACATTTGCTAGCCATGAATTAGGACATTTCCAAGTCTAACACAACAGATTGGAGCAGGACCAGTTAGACAGTATTTTTTTTACATCATGTTAAAGTTAGTCTCTTAGAATGATATATAATGTACCGGGAGAAATGAAACATTTTTTCCTAAATCTGTTTATCCAGAAGAATCTCTTTACCATTAAAGAAATACTGCTCATTGTTGCCTGTGCAGGCGCACCTTCTCCAAACATTTTTTAGGTCAATACATACACGTGGTGAGAGAACCTAAATTTTGAAATGATGTATAAGAGGGTAGAAATTGGTCTCTTTCTTTTGTATCTTTCCTTAGAAAATTTAAGATTCAGTGGGATGGGTAAAACAAAGTGTATTGATATTGTATTAATCTCTGCTTTTTACTTTACCTGGAAAGTGAGAGTGTTAGTTGCTCAGTCATGTCTGACTCTTTTGGACCCCGTGGACTGTAGCCCACCAGGCTCCTCTGTCCATGGAATTCTCTAGACAAGAATACTGGAGTGGGTTGCCATTCCCTTCCCCAGGGGATCTTCCCGACCCAGGGATCAAACCCGGGTCTCCCGCATTGCAGGAAGATTCTTTATCATCTAAGCCACCATGGAAGGAAAAATTGGAAAGGGCTATAAAAAGAAGGAGAAACCTACCACGTGTGGCATAGCAACAACAGCCTAAACCTATATGGCATTTTATGGCTTACAGTTCTGTTTCTTGAAATGGGGTTCCTGGGAGACTTGCCTTAGATTCTTGGGGGAACACTGCCATGCAGATTCCTGGTTCCGACACTATACCTGATGAGTCAGTCTCGGTGGAGGGGAGGGACGGAGGGGTGGAACTCAGGAATCTAAAATTGAAAACTCTTTCCAGATGTATTTTTTTTTTTTTTGCTCTGTCAGGTCTTAGTGGTAGCTTGTGGAATCTTCACACTTGCACTCGGGCTTCTCTCAGGTATAGTGTGTGGCATGCAGGCTTAGTTGCCCTGCCAGCATGTGGGAATCTTAGTTCCCTGTCCAGGGATGGAACCCACATCCTCAGCATTGGAAAGTGGATTCTTCACCACTGGACCACCAGGGAAAGTCCCTCAGATGATTTTTTTATATATACCAAAATTATAACCATTGTCTTATAAAATTTTCACATGTTACTTTCTTTGTATCTTTCAAGAAACCTCTATGCAATAATAGGTAATTATCATTTTACAGATGAGGCTATTGGAACATGGAAAAGTTACTTGTCTGAGGGGACACAGCTAATTAGTTGCAGAGCTCTGAGTAGCATCCACCTCTTTTGCCTTGACCACAGAGTCCGTGACCCCTCCCACACCACGCTGCATATGTTGAGTGGATGCAGGGGATAAAATGTTGGAGGATAACACAGGCATGGGCTTCCCCGGTGGCTCAGTGGTAAAGTGTAGGAGAGCCAGGTTTCATCGCTGGGTTGGGAAGATCCCCTGGAGAAGGAAATGGCAACCCACTCCAGTATTTCTCCCTGGAGAATTCCATGAACAGAGGAGCCTGGCAGTTACAGTCCATGGGGTCACAAAGAGTTGGATATGACTTAGCGACTGAACGACAACAACCTAGGGTTCAAGTTTCATGCTTTCTGTGCTGGATCTAAAAATTCATCACCAAACCAAAAGTCACATAGATTTCTTCCTATGTTTCCTTCTGGAAGCTTTCTAGTTTTCCACATTACATTTAGGTCTATGACCCATTATGAGTTATTCTTTGTGAAAGGTGTAAGCTCTGAAACTAAGTTCATTTTTTTTTTGGCACGTGGACATCCAGTTGTCCCAGCATCACTCATGGAAAAGACTATCCCTGCCTCAGAGAATTGCCTTTGCTCCTTTGTCAAAGAGCTTTGATTCTTGCTATAAAAGTACTTTACCTCTGTTCTCCTTTTTAAAGGGCAGCCAGAATACAACAATTGAAAGATCTCTGGAGAAGGGAATGGCTACCCACTCCAGTATTCTTGCCTGGAGAATTCCCTGGACCGAGGAGCCTGGCAGGCCACAGTCCATAGGGTCTCAAGAGTTAAGAGTCGCTAAGATACAACTTAGCGACTAAACCACCAACCATAAAATAAATAAAAGGCAACCAGATCAGTCCTGCATTTAATGACTACTTGCTTAGGATTTGGACTCCATCTTTTTAGGAAACAACATGGGAGCAATTCGTAGATGAGAATATGAACTGAAAGAAACCCCCTGAGAGTATACTGGGACAGAATCCATCCATACTGAGGTTAGTGGTCCTGGATTAGAGATGGAAAAAAACAAGTTCTAGATGTGACTCCACCATTCACCTCTGGGTCTTCTTCTGTCTCCTTCACTGGAAAATGGAAGGAGTGTTGTAAGACATATGCTGCCTCTGCTGCTGCGCTAAGTCGCTTCAGTCATGTCCGACTCTGTGCGACCCCATAGACGGCAGCCCACCAGGCTCCCCCATCCCTGGGATTCTACAGGCAAGAATACTGGAGTGAGTTGTCATTTCCTTCTCCAGTGCATGAAAGTGAAAAGTGAAAGTGAAGTCGCTCAGTTGTGTCTGACTCTTCTCGACCCCATGGACTGCAGCCCACCAGGCTCCTCCGTCTATGGGATTTTCCAGGCAAGAGTACTGGAGTGGTTTGCCACTGCCTTCTCCGTATAAGACATATGGCAGGTTACTAGTTATCCGATTCTGCTTCTAGGGCCCTGGATCATAGTAGAGTTAATGAAGCTTCCATCTGGAAAAGGGATTCTTATTCGGGCAGCAAGTGTGTTCTTTCAGAACTGACTCATGAGGACTCACTGCATTTCTTGTGGCTGATGTACCCCACGTCCTGGAAAACAGAATAGCCTATGACACACTTAGAAACCCCATTGCACCATCTTCCTGCTTACACCCCAGACCCATCACATCCCACACCTGTATGTGGTCATCGCCCCATGTTTTCACATCTGGCACTGAGGTGTCTTTGTTTATTTATCCCAACTTGGGTCAGAAATGTCTCTTGTTTCTTGGAGATCCAAGATCTGTTCAGCCTCTCCTCTATTCAGCCCTTCCTTCTGATTCTCTCTGCCCAAGGCTGACCACACACTCCCTCACTCTCGAGAGCACACAGCTTATCTATTTTCCACATTTAAGTCAGCCAAAGGCTTTCAAAGATAATGAAAATCTCTCAACTGCACTGTTGAGTTGTAAGGAATTTGCTAGATTTGCTGGCACGGAGAGTTACAGGAATGTTCTTCTAGTACTTTGTGGTCTGGAATCCCTAGAGGGGTCAGGAAGCTACAGGAAACACAGACATGTGAAAATAATTATACTATAGCATGGGGCGTGTTGGCTCTTTGGGGGATGAAGGGGAGAGGCATCTTATAATTCTTGCAGAAGAGGTGACGGTTGGGTATTACAGGATGGTGAGGAGGTCAGCAACAGCCTAGACTGGGAGTGTGGGTGATGGGATCCAGGCCGGGGTAACACCACTTGCAGCGAAAGGAAAGCACAAAAAAGCTCACCATTTTGGATGCAGCTAGTTCAGCCCTACCCACGGATGCGCAAGTGGACTTAGTTGGCTTGGCTGGCAAGGCAGGTCCCCCCTCCCACTCCCACTCTCCATGTTGCATGTATGTCCTTCTTGAGCCTGCTCTTTTGTTAACTCTCAGGAAATCAATCATACTCTGTCAAGACGAGAGAGAGAAGCCTGCTCTACTGGCTAGTATCCACGAGATGAGAACTTTGGTGCAGCTGAAGCATGCAAAAGTATTAGTTGCTCAGTCATGTCTGATACACTTTGCGACCCCATGGACTGTAGTCCATCAGGCTCCTCTGTCCATGGAATTCTCCAGGCAAGAATATTAGAGTGGGTAGCCATCCCCTTCTCCAGGAGATCTCCCCAACCCAGGGATCCAACCCAGGTCTCCTGCATTGCAGGCAGATTCTTTACCATCTGAGCCACCAGGGAAGCCCGCAGCTGAAGCATAGACTATGCTTAAAGGCAGCCAGAAGTAAAGGAGAGAAAGGACTGATGGAAATGCCAAGTTGAAAGATCCTTCCATCCAGGTCACAGGGGCAGGAAGAGGACCTTGCTTAGCCCTGGGTTCTGTTTCTATCTTATGGTGCAGCTCCAAGGAGGAAGCCAAGCATCCTGTGTGACTGTGGGGATTTGAAGGAAGCACGAGGATTGCTATGCTCATCCTGCAATAGTAGCGACTTTTAGGAACAGAACTGGCTGGCTCCCTGATCTTGGACTTCCCAGCCTCCAGACCAGGGAGAAATAGATGTTTGTTGTTTAAGCCATCCAGTCAATGGTAGTTTCGTATGGCAGCCCAAATTGACCAAGGCAATAGGAAATCCAGAAAGAAGGACAAGTTTGCAGAAACCTTAAATGCTGTTTCAACTCTACTGCACTTCAGTGGCAGAGAGGATCAGAAGGCAGTTAGATATGCTGGTCTCAAGTTCAACTGTGGCTCAGTGTAGATGAAGCAGCAAAGGAGTAACTGAGAGCATTGGGAAGACAGATCCTCTGTTAATGGGCTTCCCTGGCAGCTCAGATGGTAAAGAATCTGCCTGCAATGCAGGAGGCCAGGGTTGGAAGGATCCCCTGGAGAAGGGCACGGCAACCCACTCCAGTATTCTTGCCTGGAGAATCCCATGGACAGAAGAGCCTGACTATACTCTGTAGTTTTGCACAGAATTGGACACAACTGAGCGACTAAAACTTTAATTCAGTGCAGCGAATACTATAGCAGGCCCTGGTAAAGCACTGTAGGACAAGCAAAGAAGAATCACATATAGCCTAATGTTTTAAGGAGCCTGTGTGTGTGTCCTCAGTTGTGTCTGACTCCCATGGACTGTAGTTCCTCTGTCCATGGAATTCTTCTAGGCCAGAATACTGGAGCAAGTTTGCATTTCCTACTTCAGGGGATCTTCCTGACCCAGGGATCCAACCAGCGTCTCTCGTGTCTTCTGCATTGGCAGGCAGATTCTCTACCTCTGAGCCACCAAGGAGCTTTAAGGAGCCTACTTTGTTTTAATTATGGCCTCGAACTCAGGTTTAACATGTGCAAAAGTATTTCGAAGATTTATTGCTGAAGTAAGGTGTAAAATTATGTCTACAAATTTAGGTCTCTTTCTCTGGCTTTCTCTGAGGTTTTCTATATAAGTTAGTCCCCCCTTTTTTCTTTCTTTTTTTCTTCAGATTTCTTATGGGATTAAGCCAAATTCTAGGAGATGATAAACATGAGAATTGATTTACTTGCTCCTTATTTTCTATCATTCTTTATGCTTCAACATGACATGACTAACTCACAGCAGTCCAAACAATGAAGGGTACATCTTTATGGAAATCGCCAATCTTAGGAATTAAAGTCGAGAGAGAATGGAGGAAGGTTAAAACAATTTACTTATTTTTTAGAGTTAAACTTCTTTTTCAAACCTATTTTTCTGTATGTTGGTTAACTATTTTTAAATAAACACACACACATACACACACAGTTACAGTCTCTCCGTTGACTGCAAGAGTTTATGAAATGGGCAGTAGATGTTTTTAAAAATGCTTAAAATATTTAAGAAAATATTTAAGGAACACTCTAAAATACATGCATTTGCACGAAGAACAACTGTGGGACTGCAGTACCTTCTTTTGGAAGTTAAACATTGGAATAAAAGATGAAGTTTTAGAATTTGAATTTAATATGCATGCTAAAAGTGCTAATACGCACTTTTTATCATCATGAATTGAGAAAGTCATTTAAAGCAAATAATGGTATCCTGTTTCAACAGGAATTTGCATATTTTGCCAATACCTTGGTAATATTTTAGGAAATCTCTTTCTAAAGTATGAGATTTCCTATTGGAAAAACATTCAGATTCAGTGAATTAATATGGAAAATTTGTCTTCGGTCTCTTTATTTAAATATTTTAAGTTCCTTTTCAATCACATTTAGCCAGTGGAATACAGGTAACATATTTTGTTCTTCCCCGAGAAACTGATGTGTTTACTCTTTTAAGGACTCAAAGGGGCTTTTCAAATTAACTTCAATTTTTGTGGCCCCTTTTTCATATCCCTTGTGTGAATTTATTGTGGAGACTTATGAATGACGGAATCAATTTCAGCAGCTGACTACTGAATTGCTTTGCTTGGGTGAGTATTAAAAAACTTTGGCAATGTGTTCAGACCCGAGTTTAGCGCCTAAGCAAAACTTTTTATAACAGCCAGGATATAAATCATCATGAAGGAGGCACTTGAACACAGAAACACACTTTTAAAAAATTCATCAAAAATTTGAAAAGCACTTTCAATTGTTTATACGACTGCAGTTCATCTCTCTGGAACAAATGAGTTCCCTTTTGTAAGAGTTTTATCTTTTCAAGTATCTATTGTATCATTGCTCAAGGTAGAACTCGAAGTAAAATTACAATTTTAAAACCTTTTGGGCAATGGTTCTAATTAATATAATTAATATTTTAGCAAAATGTCATGGGTTGTAATTGAAAGAAACCATCTGGGTCTGAAGAGTACGTACTGAGGGCAACCCTATTAAGATTAATTCTGAGGTGAGTAAATTAATTTCCTGGACTTGCAAAGCAGCAAGGGGAAGCTTTTCCCTCTTCAGAAACCTGGAGGGGTTGGTCCTTGGCCCAGTAGAGACCCAAGGGCTATCTGGGCTGATTAACATATATATAATTAAAGTACATCAGCTAGAAAGACAGGGCCAGTTTTATTTGGTTCTGCACTACTGTGAAATAATTTTTGTCAACATTACTGTGTGTGTGTGTGTGAGAGAGAGAGAGAGAGAGAGAGAGATCTAGTTTCCCTGAGATCATTCTGTTGCCTTTTTGGAATTCTTGCTCCCTCTCCTAGCAGATACCAAAGAGTAGACAAGATTTCTCTAGCATTCAAACTAGATTTCCTTTTCATTCATATCACCATTTTCAAGCCACATTTTTCATCACCTGGTAAGGAACACTGTAAATAATTGAGGTGATCCATCAAGAGACCCATTCTTGATAATGAAAAATTGCATAACTCAGTAGAAGTCAATTAAAAACCACAAACTTCAGAACCCTTTGCTCAGTGAAGATTTATTATTATAGAAGGCATTTAATACAATAGATTATGGGGTGAAAATTTTTAAAAGTTCTAAAAATTCAGTTAAAGCTTGACAATAGACTTAAGATTTATACAATGTCAAAGTATATTAGTTCTTTGAAATGAAAGTTTTTTCTCCTTCAACATGAAATGTCTTGAGATGTTCAGGATTTTAAAACCACAATGAGAAACAACATCTCACCATGAGATTTTTTTTTTTTTCCCTTTGCAGGTGTAAACGATTCTTTGGTTGTGCCTATACATTAAAGGCAGACAAACTAAATGAGAGAAGTCAGAATATTTTTCTGTGAAACCAATTATCTGAATCATTAAACTACATAGATAAATGACAAATGTTTTTGTTATTTGGTTACTTGGTTAGGACACAGCCAACATTTAATAGAATGTATTATCTTATACAACTGCATATTAATTTAGTGAACAGTGACTTTGCTTCTTTAGAGACATTCAGTGCTGTGTGAGTGGCTGAGGGGAAAATGTCAAGTCTCTCAAATGTAACATCCATAATACTTTTTTCCCTTTTAGTGGTTCTTCATGCCCCAAATATGAAATTAATTAAGGAGCAAGACTTATCTTCAAAAATCAAGAATATTCATTTTGAGATGTACAAT
Organism: Bos taurus; assembly: GCF_002263795.3. Taxonomy (NCBI): domain Eukaryota; kingdom Metazoa; phylum Chordata; class Mammalia; order Artiodactyla; family Bovidae; genus Bos; species Bos taurus. The sequence continues at coordinate 38,097,703 of NC_037350.1, forward strand.
CTCCCAGCATAAGTTTAAGCTCTGCTTAAAAACTTAGGTAGGATATGGTAGTTAGGCCTGACAAATGCCTAACTCCAACCAACAGAGCACATGTGACTTGCTTCCTACTGAAATTAAGCTGCCAAATAAAAAGGAGGGATTGTCCCCTTTCTTAATAACAAAGAATGCAATCGTTAGAATTCTTCAGACTTGGAATTCCAGCAGTGTTCTTGTGTTTTCCTCGATGTGTGACAAGAATGAATAATATAAAAAATAAAAATAAACCTCATCTAAACAAGTGGTCCTTTGACTTTGTAAGTCTCAACATCAAATACATCAAATTCTAAAAATACCTAAGACCAGTGAAATGTCAAAGCTGAGGGGGTAACATGATGGAGATAGGGGACAGATTTTTAAAAATCTTTACATTTTTTGGAATCTATCAGCATTAACTTTGTTCATTTCTGTTGAGATATTGCCATTTCAACCGACTACTAGAGGCCATATTTCATATTCATATAAATATTTGACTTTGACCTCATAAAAAGTCCCTTGGGTTTGTAATACTTTTATTCTTGTATAAGCTGAAACAAATCCTTTCCTTTTAAAAATCAAACAGACCACGTTACACACACAGTTGACTAACTATTTACAAAGCACCCAATTAAATCCTACTTAATTCTCTCTCACTCTAAAAATTCCATCTAACTGGTGTGTAGAGCACTGATCACATTAAATGTATAATGTTCACAAGCCCTGACAGTCCTATCTAACCCAGAATATACTACCTTCCTTCAAGAGAAAAGAAAGTCTTAAAAATAAGTGTTAAGGTTTTGAAGAAATGAGACCAGAAATCACGGTACAAGACAGATAAATCTACTTTAATATTCACATGTAAAAGTTACACATCACAAGAGATTGGACAGTAGTTTAGCAGTTAACTAACATAGCTATAGTGAAAATCATTTTTATAAAAAAATAATCTAGATGCGGTCATCAGAATTTTTGGTCTACTTAAGTTAATGTTTGAAGATCGACTTTTATCCCTGCTTGAAGGATTTGCCATTATGCCTTAAAATTTTTTTTTTCTCCCACTGTTGCCTATTAATATTCTTTGGAGGAAGGAAAGCAGAAAGTGTTCATTGCCAAGAGTTTGTCCTTTGGTAGCAAGCAGAGAACATTTTTCATTTCTATGATTTAAATAATCTGTACAGACATGAAACTCAGTGACATTAAGCTTTAGTGTAAAATGAAGAATGATAAGCATTTTTCCACTTTGATAAAACAGTAGATTTCATAAACTCATCAGGATCCAAGCATTTCCCCATCCCGTAAGCAAAATCATTCCGAATCCATCTTGACCTCCGTTAAAAAAGGAAAAACAAACACTTACTCTTTATATATTACACTATCAAACCCTGTACTTAAAAACTGATAAAGCGCATTTTCCACATGTAGGCTTCAAATACAAAGATTTCGATCTAGGTTAAAGAAAACACATTTGAATGGACTCAGAACAAGTTTATTTTGTGATTAAACATCTCATGCAGTCATGCAGGATCACTAGCTATAACTGTTACTTCCGAGTCTACAGGACACCAGGCAAAACAAAAACAAATTAAGAGCCAGACCAAACAGAAAAGACATTCAAGATTATCAAGAGCTCTTCAACTGAGCTGAAAAATAATTTTCCAAAAGAAATATTCCCACAGATTAAAAAAAAACACACACATAATATTTACAAAAAATATTTAATTAAAAATATCTTATAATTACAGTAGTCTATTAAAGCATATACTTTCTCACACTTATAGAGCATCTCTATATATACATGGTATGAAATGTCACTCAGTTATCTATACAATATGTAACATTCTTGCAGGGAACACAAAGTTCCCTGCCCCCGTATAAACATCTATTTTAAACAATAGATGTCAAAAAAAAAAAAAAAAAAAAATATCTACAATGCTCTGGTATATTAGTAAAGCTTCAAAACAAAAATTGAGCTCCTTGGTCACAAAGTCGGTTTCTAACAGTCGGATTTACTCTTGATTCTTCTATTTATCAGTCCTGTCACACTTAAGCTTAAAAGTTTAACTGCACCTCCAAAAAACACAAAAATGTACAATTCACAGCGGTTATAAATGGGACAAAAGAGAATACGTATGTAGAATGTTTATGAACGTGCAAAAAAATTTTAACAAAGATGAAAAGTTTTATTTTTCTTCCCTCTCTCTTGGAATGACGAATGAAACGTTTCTAAGATTTTCTGATCTTTTTGTTATTTTTCCTTCCTCCGGTTGGCTTTTTCTCTAACTTCTGCTCTCTCCCCCTCCCTCTCTAGGGCTCCTGGCTCGGGCTCAGGCGGCCGCACACCTGTGGAAGAGCAATGAATAGAGGGGGTGTGTGAACCTTCCCGCTGCAGACTAACTGGCGCCACCGACCAAACTCAAGACATGCTTGATCAACAACCCAAAACAAACCACCGGGTCAGACTACACCCGCAGTCCGCCGCCCGGCCCGGCGCCGTGCAAGCAGTCGCGAGCCCCCGGGAAGCCCGCGCAGGGCACCCACTCCGGGGACCCTGCCTGCGTCCTCTTTCGTGGGTGTCAGACTGCACGGGGCGGGGGGGGGGGGGGGGGGGCGTGCGGCGCATTGGGCCCCACGCCCACGAGGGTACCCTCACTTCGGCAAGGAGACCGGCCGATCACTGGGGGCGGCGGGGACACGAGCTGATCCGTCCCCCAGTTCTCGAAGCTAAGTACGGGTTCACTTACTAACTGGGTGGCAGAGAGAGGTGAATCTTCCTTGGGAATCTGCCCTCAGAAATGCTGGGGCGGGGGGTGGGGGGACGGCAAAGAACACCACTGTGCCTGACACCGGAAGGCCCTGGGGACGGGGTGTCTCTGGTGACCGGCCACCCGAGAAGGGAAACGCGCGCTCACCTGGGACGCGCGGCTCAGCGGCAGAGAATGCTGTCGCCCTGCTTGTTCACCGCGCCGGCCTGGAACAGCAACCGACACCGAGGGAAAGGTTAGCGGGCGCCCCCACCGCGCTCCTCCCGGTCTTCCTCATCGGTTCCCGGAACCCAGGCTGGCCCGCCGACGCATGCCCCGACCCCAGCCTGCAGCCCCAGGGGGAGACTCCTCTTCCCCGGGGGGGACATGGACTTGACAGCCCAGGAGGCGCCCAGCCCTGGTCCCCGCCCCGCGCGCCCACCCTGCCGGCCCCCAAGCTCGCTGCACCCAGCCCGCCGCCTGAGGCGGCGGCGGCCCCCGGAAAGAGCGGCAGGACGAACTGTCACTCTCCGCCGCCCCTGCCCCGGGGAAAGGGACCGCCCGCGTGCCTCCACCCGGCCGTCGCCTTCCCCGCGGACCCCCGCCGCATCCGCCCCGGGGCCTCTCACCGGGTCGGTGTTGAGCGCGGTGAGAGGGGTCCGCGGCGGCGCGGCCGGGCAGGTCCCGGCCGGGAGGTGCGGCGGCGCGGGCGGCGGCGGCTGCCTCAGCAGAGCCGGGTGCGTCTCCAGCGCCAGCTGCAGATCCAGGATGTAGTCGATAACGTGCTGCAGGAGCTCTACTTTGCTGACTTTCTTGTTGGGCGGGATGGTGGGCACCAGCCTCCGCAGGCGGCTGTAGCAGTCGTTCATATCGCACTGCAGGCACAGCGCCGGCTCGTCGGCCGCCGCCTCGGCCGCCTTGCAGCGCGCGGCCGCCGCCGCCGCGGCCGCGGCCGCCGAGCCGCCCAGGCTGTGGCCGTGCTCGGCCAGGCAGCGCAGCGCCAGCTCGCCACCGCCGCCGCCGCCGCAGCCCGACGGCGCCTTGCGGCCCGAGGGGCGCACCGGGCTCACCGCCTTCATCGCGCGCGCCCTGCGCCCTGAGCGAGCGGACCCGCTTGGGCGAGCGAGCGAGACAGGCAAGCTCCGACCCCCTCCCCTGGTCCGCGGCCGGCTCCTCTCCCCTCCGCGCCCCGCGCGCCCGCTCTGCGCTCGGGGCACCGGAAAGCTCTGGGCGATCGCGCGCCCAACAATTGACCGGAGAATCGCTCTGGGCGACAGCGGGCGACACTCGGCCGGGACCAAAAGGCAAGGAAAAAAAAAAAAAAAAATCAAAGGCGCCGGAAAGAAAGCAGCCCACCGGGCGCCCGAGTCACTCCCTTCGGACCTCCGACTACAGCCGGCCCGCCGCTGCGGCCGCACTCCCCCGGGCCCGAGGGGTCCCCCGCTCCTATCTCAGACTCACAACCGCACCTCCTCTCCGCTCCGGCCCGGCCCGCCGCGCAGCTGTATTTATAAGCCGCGCGCTCCGGGGGCGGGGCCAGAGCGCCGGCCGGGTCGCCGCGCGAGCGAAAGCGGAGTCCGGGCTGGGCTCCGGGGGGGCGGGTGCGCGGAGGGAGGTGGCGAGGGCGGGGGCTCCGGGCGATGCCGGGGGGCGGGAGCCGGGCAACCCGAGTGGAGGGGTGGGCGGGGGGCCGGGAGTGCCCAGCCAATCAGGCGGACGGTGCCACCTCAGGGAATGACGCTCGGGCCAATGGGAAGGGCACTCCATTCCGTCAACGCCGTGGGTGGGGGCTCTGAGAACAGAGAGCTGGGTGGGAGTCGGGCCAGGGTGGTGTGTGCCCTAGGGAGGCGAAAAGAGAGGGAGAAGTTAATTGCGAAGAGCTGCGGGAATGTGCGGCTGGAATTCACTCTCCCCCCCGACTTAGGCGGTGGAGGGAGCGCCCGGGCCCTGCTCGAGGCTCTCCTGCCACTGCTAACAGCCTGGCGCCCGAGGACCGTCCACCACCCATCCCTCCATCCCTGGATTTCAGCGCCTTAAGAAGGACGCTGTTCTAGAAGGCACGTTCGTTCTCCTGTTTCCCCACTCCCGTTTCTTTCTTCAGCTTTTCCCAACTGCCGAAACCATAATGATGGAATGGAATGCGTAGCCTTTCCGTGCCTGTTTTTAAAACGTTAAAGCTTGAGGGGTGGGGGGTGGCGGGTGGGGAGGGGGAAATGGAAAAGAAGGCCGAATGCACATTTTTGGTGAAGGGACGTATAAATAAAACCGAGACGTCGTAGGGTTTTTCTTTTACCCATCTAGATGCAAAAGTGGGCTCAAGAAATGCAATTGCCTTGAACATTAAATTAGAGCACGTAAATATTAAAAATGCATGGGCACGGAGTATTTAAAATTCCACCATGACATATAATATTAATCCGTTTTATGTAAAATTCATACCTGTAACATAATGTAGGCCATTAATGCACTGCTTCACGTATGAGTCATCGTACCCCGCTTCAAATAAGATACTGAGACTGTCCAGTCTCCTCCTTTTGCAACGAAGTATTGAAATTCACACTTCGGTCCCAGTAGTCCTGCTTGGGCCCCATCCTGCAGAAAAGTCTGCTAATTAAAGACGTTCCTGTGTTAGATTTCTAATGGGAAAGCTGTCCTTCAGTGGCTCAAAACAAAACTGCACAGTGAACTTTTATAGGGCCTTGTGTGTACTCTGCAAGAAAAACTTGAGCCCTTCAGATAAGAAATGAGCGTGAAAACCCTGTCAATAGGGACATGAATTCTGTATGCCTTTAGCTTGCAAACCTCCCACCTTTAGACAAGCTAGGAGATGAATTAGCTCTAGAATTTTCTTAATTTATGTACCTTATATAAATAAGCACCTTCATTTTTATAGATAATTGAAAGAAAGGGACATGGACCTCATTTCTTCCTGTCTACCCTCTGTAAGGAAACCCTCCCTTCCTTCCCAGAACTGAAATACCTGAATCGGGCGGGAATTTTGTTTAGCCACGTGGGTACTTTATGACTATGGCTTTGCTGTTTCTCCAGAGTACATTCCTTTTTCCTGATGAAGTGAGGAGTGACTGTTTAATGCTGGTTTCACAGGGAGAGGCAATAGCCCTCCTTGCCCCTAAATCCTTATATGTTAAGATCTCTGATGTTTGTTTGGAAGTGAGTAACATTCTCATTTATTGATTCTTAATGTGCACAGCTAGATGGTCAGCATGCAATTATCAAATGCTACTGCTGGTAAGTCGCTTCCGTCGTGTCCGACTCTGTGCGACCCCATAGACAGCAGCCCACCAGGCTCCCCCGTCCCTGGGATTCTCCAGGCAAGAACACTGGAGTGGGTTGCCGTTTCCTTCTCCAATGCATGAAAGTGAAAAGTGAAAGTGAAGTCGCTCAGTCGTGTCTGAGTCTTAGCAACCCCATGGACTGCAGCCTACCAGGCTCCTCCGTCCTTGGGATTTTCCAGGCAAGAGTACTGGAGTGGGGTGCCATTGCCTTCTCCAAGAAAAGCAGAATTAGAAAACCCAAAAGAAGATTCGCTTCTAAATACAGGCATAGTTTTATAAATGCTTGAAAGTGTTAGCCATTCAGTGGTGCCTGACTCTTTTTGACGCCAGGGACTGTAGCCCTGCAGACTCCTGTCCATGGGATTTCCCAGGCAAGAATACTGGAGTGGGTTGCCATGCTCTCCTCCAGGGGATCTTCCCAACCTGGAGATTGAACCCGGGGTCTCTTGCATTGCAGGCAGATTCTTTACCATCCGAACCATCAGGAAAGTATAACTGATTAAATTGATATAAATAAACAGAGTGAATATTGCCATTTTAGATAGAAAGCTGGGCAAGGGAACCCTTCTGGGTGCAAGTGATTCCCTTGGAGCCAATCACATCAGCAGATAATAATAATAAAAGGATCTACCTACAGATGTTTTGTTCCACTGATTTTTTTCTCTCTTTCTGAGAGTTTAAAAACTGCTCCTGAATTAAGAACCTATGATTTTTCTGTTTGAAAAAATTTGTGTGCTGATATGCCCAGGGTACCCTCACACTTCACAACTTTTCATATTCTAGGTTGATTAGAATTAAAATTTAAGTTTCAAATAGGTAACACTAAGGGACAATCATATCCATCTTTTTGAACCTGGTGAAATCTCCTGAAAGCCATGCCCTGGGTGTGGCAGGTGCCAAATACCGAAGTTTCAGGTTTTGTTGGGGTTGGTCTGTGTGTGACTGTCTTAAAGTCAGAGAGGCTGAGTGACTGTTGGACTCTAACGGGTAAGTTAAAAGAATGTACTCTGGCCACAGGATCAAGAACTCTCAGGAAAAATGTGATCTCCAGCTCTTAGCGCAGAGGGGGCAGAAATAGTCATTGTATTCTTCTTTGTGAAGGTGGAAAGGCAGCAAGACAGTAAAAAAAAAAAAAGGCAATCACAGTTCTACCTAAAACATTATACTGTTGAAAGGAGGGAGATATGCATCCTGAGCCTTTTGACCCAGGAAACTAGAAAGTACTAGGAGCTACGCAGTATCTGTTTTCGATTTTTAGACACAATCACTTATGTGACGTCAAAGCTAAAGTCTCCAAAGACTCCGGACACCGCTAGTTCAAAACAGAGTTTACTCAGCAATTGCCAGCTTCTGTAGCAACCTCACGAGCTATATTATTTCTGCCGGAAGTTCAGTTTCCCATGACTCTTCCCTTTCACTTCAAACTGCTGCCCTTGCGCTTGTAAAAAGTAAGGCAGACAAGCCAAAAGCCCTTTGCTGTGAAAATGCTGGAGACTCCTAAAACATACCGCAATGGAAACCAGGGGTGAAATATTCAGAGGAGAGTTGCTGGGGAGTCCTGGTGACCAGAGTGATGTGTACACCCCTTCCTCCAGACAAAGGGGTCTGCAGCCCTTTCTGGGGTTGCTGTCTAGATGCTAATCAGACCCTTGCTGAACTGCAACACCCAGGCTCTCAGAACTCACAATTGCCCTGTGTTTACATGAAGCATGGGTATCCAAGCATATTGTGCTATTCAGCCCCAATGCCTTTTTAGGACTTGATATTTCTTTCTCCATGGCCTGCAGTGAAACAGTGGGTGGGCTCAGGCACACAGATAAACATGAGCGTTCCCATGCTTTGGTCCCTCTCTGGATGTAAGTGGTCACTGAATGAGGCCCATGCATTCTTTCTGGGCATAGGAAACCATGCTGTACTTTGCTGCAGGAATGTCCCTTGCTGCAGAAGAGAAAATCGGGCAATGAGGCAGTTCAAATCAAGGCTGCTTTATCTGGCACTAAGCTTTATAAACTTACTTGTGCTACTCTTGGACTGCTGATACTGGTCCCGGAAACACTGATAACCGCTGGGTTTACCTGGCCTTGGAAAAGGCTTATAGGAAGAGGACTTTGTATACTGAACATAGTTGGGCAGTCGTGGCCATCAACAATGCCCACTTCGGGAAATTTTCAAGGTAGTCTGTTGAAATAAGTTGTAGGTGATTTTTTTTTTAAAATCCCCCCTCAGATAAATTAAGGACAGAAAATGAGAAGACACAAATGTCATTTGTTTTTACTGTAGGAGACATCAAGAACGTGGCCTCAAAATCAGACAGCCTGGACTCCAGTACTTTGGCTCCTTGATTTGCTAGTCTTATATCGTTAAGCCAGATTCTTAAATTCTTGTATCTTTTTTTATATGAGATGAAGCTAAAACTGTATCTACTTTATAAGGTATTTATTATATATATATATGTGAATTTATATAAAGTTTTTAGAACACTGGCACATGATGTGTACAATGTTCAAATTTATTATTTTTGATAAATAGTTCCTCCCAGTTTGTGGCTTATCTTTTCGTTCACTTAATCTTTTGAGAACAGAAGGGTTTAATATTGATGACGTTCAGTTTATCAATTTCTTCTTTTAGGGATCGTCCTTTTGGTATTGTGCCTATTTAAGGAATCTTTGCATAACTCAAGGTAACAGGTTTTCTCCTATGTTTTCTTCTAGAAGCTTGATAATTTTTAGGTAGGGTTGGTTTCACAGGCCTGCAACCTGTTCAGTAACACAGGGTCCCGCATTTAGAAGGGCCCCATGCTTGGGCTAATGTTCTGCCATTGCTGTTTTGAAATTCTCAGTAATTTCTGAACGGGGGCCCTGTGTTTTCATTTTGCTTTGGGCCCATTCAGGGCTGGTTTTATGTTTTATCTTTAGGTCTGTGATCTGTTTTCAGGTTCCTTCTATATGTTGCTTAAGATATGGATTGAACTTAATATTTTTGCCTCTGCATATCCAGTTGTTCTAGCATGCTTCATTGAAAAGGCTATCCTCTTTCCATTGGATTGCCTTTGCACCTTTGTCGAAAGTTGGTTGCATGTATGATGGGTTTATTTCTGGCCTCTGAATCCTGATCTACTGGTCTATTTGTCTGTTTTTACACTGTGACCACACTATCTTGATTATACAGCTTTATAAGTCTTGTAATCGGGTCGTGCTGATCGGCTGATCCGTCAGCTTTGCTCTTCTTTTTCAGAGTTATTTGGCTATTCTGGAGTTGTTGCGTTTCCATGTGAAAGTTAAGAATCTGTGAATTTTTTCAAGAGAGGACTTGTATCCAAAATATATAAAGAACGTGTACCCAGATTATATAAAGAACTCTCAAAACTCATGAATAAGAAAACAAACAACCCAGTTAAAAAAATTGACACAAGGCTCCGTAAGACCAGTGAGTGAGTGAAGTCGCTCAGTCGTGTCTGACTCTTCGCGACCCCATGGACTGTAGCATATCAGGCTCCTCTGTCCATGGGATTTTCCAGGCAAGGGTACCCACTAAGTAAAATAGACAAATGATAAATGAGCACACGAGAAGATGCTCAGAGTCACTGATCATTTGGGCTGTGCTTCAAAAGTATAAGGAGATACTGCTACACTCTTGTCATACTGCTAAAATTAAAAAGATTGAACATGCTGAATATGGGTGAGGTTGTGGAACAACTGTAACTCTCTGTACTGCTGATGGGAAAATGTAGAAGGAGGAAAATCACTTTGGAAAACAATTTAGTAAGTTCTTAGAAAGTGAAATATACACATGCCATTTGACTCAGCCATCCCCCTGCTAGGCACCTATCCAAGATAGATAAAATCGTATATCCAGGGGCCATGAAGGGGCATGAGAGTGATGGATATGTTTATTATCTTAGTGGTGGTAATAGTTTCACAGATGTGTATTGAAACTAAGTTGTACAACATATCTGTATCTATTGAATGCCAGTTATGTCTCCATAGAGCTGTTTAAAAGTATTAATTTTAAAAATTAACTTTCAAATCTCAGAAGAGTTCCTTCTATGAATCCACCAGGGTTTGTTTTCTAACTTCTACATGTGGGCATTTTATGGTCTCTCTCTGTCTTTCCTTTAAACTCTGTATCAAATTGCTCTCAGGCAGGGGTCATAGCATTAACTGAATGCTGGTGAGACACTGTCCAAAGCAGTCATGAGACATATATTGCTTTAATGTATCAGCTGTCATGGTAATGCATTAACATATTCAGTCACTTACTGGAAGTGGGCTCTGCTAAACCCACATCCACTCCTCGATGGTTCATGACCTGTTCTGTTGTGACGTGGGTTTTTGAGGCTCTGAGGAGGAGACTCAGCCTGATTATTTGAAATACTTTTCTCTTTTGCAAAAACTAAAGCTATGTTCTGGTCTCTCATCTCTGTTTCACCTCAGTTGTGACTTCTTCGGTCTCAGTGATCCCAGATTAGCTGCTGTCTTGGGGCAAATGCACACTGGGTGGAGAAGATAAGATGCTTCATAACTCTGCTTTCAGGATGGCCTAGCATTTTTTCCTCTTCACTGTTTCCTTCGCAAGAAAATACACAATGTAACAGGATTAGATGCATTCACTTCCAGAGCAGGGAGCACGAATTCCCAGCAGGCACCGTGTTTTTGCTCTTAAAATCCTGTGGCTCCATCAGTAGCCTCAGCTTCTCCACTGGCCAAGAGGAGGGATGGAGTAAGGATTCGCTGGTTTGAAAGCCCCAGGAGAAAAGTACACTTGTGCATAACAGACACCGATGTCCATCAGTGTCTATGCCATCATTGAAATGGGCTTGTAACGGATAAAATGATTAGGGAGAGGCCAGAGAGAACAGGTTCTCGCTTTAGCTCATCATTATCATTTATAGAGAAATTTGAAACATTATTTGTTTGTTTATTTACTATTTAAAAATTTTGTCCCAATAAATATTGATATATGTCCCTCTGCCGCATTCTTTCTTGGAGCAGGTAATAATGCAAGACTTTGCTAATAGTCTGTTCTGTTCATGGCATAAATCATGGCTAGACCTCACTGATGGAGGGATTTTAGTATTTCTTTTTTTATTATTTTAAAATATTTATTTTTATTTATTTATTTGACTGTGCTGGGTCTTCGTTGCATCATGCAGGATCTTTAGTTGTGGTATGCCAGCTCTTAGTTGGAGCATGTGGGATCTGGTTTCCTGACCAGGGATCGAACCAGGGGCTTCCTCCATTATAAGTACTGAGTCTTAGACACTGGACCACCAGGGAAGCCCCCTCCCTTTCTTTTAAAGTGAACACAAAATAATCCCAGAATACTACAGAAAAAGCTCAATTAAATGTATTTTAACTACGTAGAGGAGAGGCACCAATAAACAGTAGTTGGCTTCACATCTTGGAACTGAATGGTGAGTAGGAATTCAAAACAGCAAATCTGCCTTTGCTGAGAAAAATAGCTTTCCCATCTTTTTATATCTAGGTCATGGTCCCTAAGAACAGATACAATGTTCAAGAAACAGTTGCATTATTTTGCCCCTGAGGAGGAATTTTGGAGACATTTTTGTAGAACTCACACAGTTGTCATTGGTTGTTGGATGGTTCATGATGTCCGTGAGCTGTGTACCTGTGGTGGAAAATAAGTGTGTGGAAAGGAGACAAACAGCATGAAAGCTCACTTGTATGTAGAATAATGAAAGTAGCACACTTTTCTACTAGCAAAACATATGCAACAAAGCGCTAAAGGAATTAAAGACGCAGAATTAAAGGAAAAGAGACTGAGTTAACTTCGAACTTTATCCACATTGGTAACTGTATATAAAAATAGTTCAGTTTGAAAAAACCACCCCTTGGGGAGGGAATACAGGTAAACAATTTTCTCTTAAGTAGAATTAAATGATATTATAATCTTTCATAAAATATTTTTTCTTAAAAGACAGCTGTTTGACCGGATAATCTAAAAATTTGTTAAAGTCTTAGATAATTCTCTGGTGGCTCAGATGGTAAAGAATCTGCCTGCAAGGCAGGAGACCTGGGTTTGATCCCTCGATTGGGAAGATCCCCTGGAGAAGGGAACGGTGACCCACTCCAGTATTCTTGCCTGGAGAATTCTGTGGACAGAGAAGCCTGGAGAGCTACAGTCCACGGGCCTACAAAGAGTTGGACACGACTGAGCAACTAACATTTGTACTTGTGTATGGTAGATAATACTTGGTCTGATGCAACCAGATCTACCATTTTAAAAACATCTTGTTCTTTAGGTCATCATCAAAGTATGATTCTCTTTGTTTACATTATGTTCTAAAAATGAATAAAACACATTATTGGGAAAAAGAAGACAATCACTGTGACAGTGTTGTAAAAAATGGTACATATATTGTCATTGAAGCTTCTAGGCATAAGATTGGAGTTATATGAGATCAAAGAAACGTATTGAAAATATTTTAACATGGGTCATCCACCCATTGGTCTGACTTAATCAGGAATCTACAGCCTGTACTACATAAAGTGATTTTTGCCCTCTGGCAGGTAGTTAAATGGGCAATGTTCAGCACCTTCCAATACTGTCCATCAATAGCCTTCCCAGAGCTGCCAACTCCAATCTCTGGTGAACCAAGTTGAAAGAATGGTAGTGCTTTCTTTTTATCCATCTTCTAGAAGCATCCTCATATACCAAAGGGATATATGCTTAAACCTCTATAGTATAGATTAAATCAAACCCAACTCTTCAGCCTTACTTTTAAGACTCTCTGTTAACTAATCTTTCTCCAAAACTGTTTCAGTTCAGTTCAATTCGAGTCAAACCTGCACACACATATCTTGTATAGCTATTATATGACAGCACTATGTTCAAGAAAAATAAGCCCCTCCTGGAGCTTTGTGTTTACAAAATGGTTTAAACAAGTTAAAAAGTAATCAATGCAATACAAGTGCATTCTGTGCCATAGTACGGGCATGGATGGGATGCAGTGGAAGCAAAAACCAACACCTAAGTCCAAAAGGAAACATCAGAGAGGAAGAGTTATTCCAGTTGGGTCCTGAAGATGACTTCATCAATGGAAGAAGACTTTTCAGGTAGTGGGAAGAGAAAGTGCAGAGGCTTGGAGGAGTGAAGCTTTAAGGGTATCCCTCCTTCTCTCTGCTTCAGTCCAAACCCTAAACTTTCATTTCCCTACAGTCACCAAGTACTGATTCTTCTTCATCTCATAATTTTCATCCCATCTAAACAATGTTTCACTCCTCTTTCTTCCAATCCAGAGACACCAACTCTTTCAAAAACCATTGTGGGACTTAGATCAATGTGGTTTCTTCATCTGGGAAGCCATCTATCGTACATTCCCTCACTATAATTTTTTAGAGTAGCTTTATTCATTTTCCATTTTTATAATAAATGTGTATACAAATTGGAAAGAAATTCCAAACACAAAGATGAAAAATAAAGGTCATGCACAAACCACTGTTAATATATTATTGTGTATATTTCCCATGAATACAAATATTATTTCTTGACAGAGATTTTAGTGTGCAATGCATACTTCCCAGAAATCTAATTTTTCACTTCATATAATATGGGTATAGTTCCAGATCAATAATTACTTGGCTTTCTCAAAATTTTTATGTTTGCCTAGTATTCTATTATATGGACATGCCATGACTTATATAGATAATTTATTTTTTCCATTGTTTTGCTATGTCCTCTTATCAATAAGAGGGGCTTTCCCACGTGGTGCAGTGGTAAAGAATCTGCTTGCCAATGTAGGAGACACAAGAGATGTGGTTCGGGTTTGATCCCGGGTCGGGAAGATCTTCTGGAGGAGGAAATGGCAACCCACTCCAGTATTCTTGCTTGGAGAATTCCATGGACATAGGAGCACGGTGGGCTATGGTCCATGAGGTCACAAAGAGTCAGACGTGACTGTGAGACTAAGAATACAGACATAAATATTTTATTGTTTGTAGTTTTTCCTGTGTTCTCTTATCACATCATCAATATTACATGACAGTTTGCATTTGCTGTCATGCTACTATGTAATTCTCCTTAAGCTGTGCCAGGATTGTGTATTTTATTTATTTGTTTTTTACCGCACCACACAATTTGTGGGATCTTAGTTCCTAAGTAGGGATCGAACCCAGGGCCCTGGTAGCAAGAGCCCTGCATCCTCACTCCTGGACTGCCAGGGAATTTCCAGAATTGTTTGTTTGCATTTTCAACTGTCAAAAACATCTTATAGGCAAGGCCAGTTCTTCCTTATCTTTTGCTACTTATCATAGGCAGTAAAGAGAATTATCCATATACTAAGAATTCATCAGGCTGTTCAGGGGGGTCGACAGAATCTACTAGGATGACACCCAGTGCAGAGCGGGTCAGAGGTGACTGGCAGATTTTGCACAGACTTAGAGTGTGGCTGACTTATTGAAATGAGAGCGGGGAAGGGCTGGGGCAGAGTAGTGGTGGATCCACCAGATCAGCTGACATCCCAGGAAGGTTCTTGTCTACTTAGCAAAAAGCCTTAGGTAGGCTGATAAAACTTTAAAGTATGCATTTGCTAGAGACTTCGCAAGGGAGGGATGTAGTAGGAAAGAGACGTCAGAGGGCTAGAAATACCTCTCATTTCTTCTTTTCAACTCTTTATTTTCTTGATCAAGCATCTCCTACAATCAGAATTTACATGCAGTTGCAAACAAATTTGACAATGAAGTTTATGTCCCTGATATACACCAACGAATCACTATATTCACCCACGTTAACCCAAACCTTTTTATTCCTCCATGTCTACACTACCAGCCTTCAGTAGTAACCACCATAATGTACTCCAATGGCAAAAGGTAAACCACCTGTTCTATTGATAAAAATTTAAATCAGGAATAAGTAAACAGAAAAGGCCTTTTTTTTTTTTTTTTTCCTGAAAAGGTTTATTGTGCACAGAGGGGAAGTGTTCAGTCCTTCGTGGCTGCCGCTCTCCTCATGATGGCCAGGACGTGCTCAGCTCCTCTCTCTTCCTCTTGGTGTGGATGTGTCTCCACCCTTTTCTTGATGACCTTGAGGGCCTGCTCCTCCTTGGAGACCGTGAGCAGCTCCATGGCCCGCCACTCATAAGGGGCGAAGCCGCACACCGCCTGGATTGTGTCCTTCAGGAACTTGGTGTGTGTTTGGTGACGTACCCATGACGGTGGCTGTGCCTCAACTTGCTCATGTTCTTAGTCGCCTGGTGGCCCTGAGGAGATCCACAGCCACGGGGGAGCGGCAGAGCCCTGGCTGCTGCTGTTCAACTGAAAAGGTATTTTTAAAATGAAGTTCTTTTTGGACACTTAGGTGCTGATTCACTTTATTAAACAACCAAACAGAGAACGATGTCAATTAAGTGGGTACAAGGTTTCATTTGACTCCAGGAGTTTAGAAAGGGTGGTATAATAATGTTACCAATAAAACTTACCTATTTTGGCAAAATTCATCTTGGAATACAAATGTCCTTAGTATGAAAATGATTCTTCATTTTCTCAGTTGGAATATGATCAGTGTTTTAACCTGCTGATCATGAGACAGTGCTTCTGTAATTCAGGAGGTCTGAAGTCCATCATTTCATTTCTGAAGGGACAGGAAATAACAATTGGAGAGCATTCTTCCTTCACCCTGCCATAGCACGTTTGTTGAGCCATCAGGCTCCTGGGGCATCTTTTTATATCTGTCCTGCTGAAATGAAAAAGAGTGGTCAGCGTTTTATCGAAAGTGTAGTTCTAAGATCTTTATGTGCTTAGTCCCTCAGTCGTGTCTGACTCTTTGCGACCCCATGAACTGTAGCCTGCTAGACACTTCTGTCCCTGGGGATTCTCCAGGCAGGACTACTGGAATGGATTGCCATGCCTTCCTCAAGATCTTTATGGCAGGTGTTATAAGGGACTTTCTCCTTCCTTCAGACTTGGAGTAACCAAAAAAAAAAACACAAAACATTGTCTGCCTTATGCCTTGACAAAATTTAGAATTGTTTCAAAAAATGGGAAGACGTAGTAGTCAGAGTTCTATCTCTGTTCTAGTTACTGTATTTCTAGAGGGTACCAGGTTTTAGGAGTGAGCAGACAGGAGCAGCCAGGGTGATACCCAGCTTCAAAGACCATTTCTCAATAGTCCATCAACTTGCTAGTGGGATGGTCCATGGCAGAGGAGGGAAATTGGCTGAAGATCTCCATGTTAGTTCTTGTTCCCTTGTCATAAGTAAAAATCAGGTGTCTAGAACATTATGGCTTCTCCTCTTGGCCGGTTAATTTTTATGATTCTACCATGGTAGTAATACATGCTGAATAAAGGCTGTCTTGTAACCAGCAGAAGAATTTGGATTAGTAATTGGGAAGTCTCTGGGTACTAAAATAACAAATATCTCTGAACCAGTGTTTCAGAGATAACAGAGAAAATACAGGGGTTTGGGGTCAGGAATCCAGGTCTGACATCTAGGAAGGTAAATACAAGGAGGGAAAAAATGTGAGAGAAGGTACTTTGAACCAATTATTATTTTAATGACAGTTGCTGGAGCATGATATAAATATTTACTGGATAAAGACATAGGATTTCCCCTGTATTCACATATTTAAAGCAGAATATGAGGATCGGGGTGGGAGGTTGGACTGGAAATTATCTAGATCCTTTTCAAATGTAATTTCTATGATTTGATGGCATCCTTACATCACTCTGAACACTATTCCCACTTAATTTGCAATCTCCAATTAGCTTTGCAATTATAGTTTTAGTAAAATGCTTCACTGGTCTTCACTTCTAAATGCCTAATGCTACTTTACTAAAGAAAACAAAGAGATAAACAGACACCTTGGTGATAAAGGTACTTGGCCTGTGTCAATAGTACTAATATTTCATCTTGCAAGAGATTCAGCACTTATTTTATTTTATTTTATTTTTTTCAGCACTTATTTTAAAGCATCCTGTTTGCTGTGTGCATATGCGTTGAACATTACCATCTAGCTCAAGAATCTCATCTACAACTCAGAAGATATTTATAGTCATGTAGCAGTTGTGTTTTTGAAATACAAAGTATGGCTTTATGTTATCAATTTTGATTTCTGTAAGTCATCCAAGAAAACTAGTCTCATTACTCCATAGTCCTATCGCCAAGATGAATTCTGGCTATCTTCCATGTTGTTATTGACTTCTTTTCTAGGAAGTAGAGTTTATATAGTTCTAAAAAGGGCTTCACTTTTCACTTTCATTTATTGGAGAAGGAAATGGCAACCCACTCCAGTGTTCTTGCCTGGAGAATCCCAGGGACGGGGGAGCCTGGTGGGCTGCCGTCTATGGGGTCGCACAGAGTCGGACATGACTGAAGCGACTTAGCAGCAGCAGCAAAAAGGATTTACCGCATATACAACAGTGCATCGTCGAATTCAATCTTCTAATGAAAGCAGGGAAATAGCCAGTTCCCTTCTAACTATGTTACTTGGAGCTTACAGTTTAGGGACACACGGGAGTTTAGGAAGGTACCTAAATCCTGACAAGGTTTGAATCGATGTATTATCATTCATCCATTATCTAGCAATTTGTACTTGGCCCTTCTATTTCCCCTAGAGATTTTAACCTTTATAATAGTAGTAGTATAGTTATATATTTTAATTATGAGCTAAAGAATTATACTCTGCAAATATGGGTTACTTGAAGGCTGTGGTAAGATAAATCTCTTTTACTGTCTTAAAAATCAACAGCAAAGTGATGGCATTGATGAGATGGTAGGGATCAAAAGTAGACTAGCACATGTTCCCAAATGGTGGTGTGCATAACCCAATCTCCCGTGTACTTGCCTAAAACACAGATATCTGGGGACCACCCCTAGTTTTTCTGCTTCCCATAATTCAAAAGCAGTGACTCAAGGACCACATTTTGAAAAATACTAATGTCATCAACAGTAAATGTAATAATAAATTTAAAAAACAATGTACATATGAGATTTTATCAAGCCTATAGGTAAAGGTAGGCAATTCCAGACATAGTTTTTTGAGAGTTATTTGTGTAGACATCCCAGGGGTTGACACACTATGAATGGGAATGAACTCGGGAGGGAATAAAGTGGAGATGCCTGTTGGTGGTGGTGATATGACCGTTTGTTGAACTGTGACTATATTCTGGGCACTGTGAAATGGTTTCACATATAGATGTCTGTGCGCTAAGTTGCTTCAGCCATGTCCGACTCTAGGCAACCTTATGGACAGGTAACCCCACAGGCTCCGTTGTCCATGGGATTCTCCAGGCAAGAATACTGGAGTGGGTTGCCATTTCCTTCTCCAGGGGATCTTCCCAACCCAGGGATTGAACCCAAGTCTCTTGTCCCATGAGTTGGCAGGCAAGTTCTTTACCACTAGCACTGCATATAGATAAGTCATTTAATTTTCATGATTCTCAGAGGTAGCACCTCAAAATGAAGGAATGAGTGAAATTCTTTAGCAGTTACAGTCAACAGAATAAATGTAGATTAAGAAAATCAAGAGTAAAACTTCAATCAGAGGCAGATAGATTAATAATCTATATCTATATATCAATAAGTAGGGGGTTTCCCAAGTGACTCTGGTAAAGAATTTGCCTGCCAATGCAGGAGATACAAGAGATACAGTTCAATCCCTGCCTTGGGGAGATTCCCTGGAGTGGGATATGGCAACCCACTCCAGTATTCTTGCTTGGAAAATTCCATGGACAAAGGAGCTTGGTAGGCTATACAGTCCATGGAGTTGCAAAGAGTCAGATATGACAGCGTGCATACACACAATCTATAAGTGAATATACATACTCACTTTCAGAAGCCTAATCACTAATCGTTCATACGCATGCTCTATTTTTAAGCTTAGAATTAAGCCAGGGATGATTAAGGGAAGAAACTGTCAAAAAATAAATACAAAAAGAATCAGAGCAGGGTAAACTGGTTCTCCAAATATAGACTCTTAGGACTGATAGGAGGAGTGGCGTTTGCCCAGCCAAGTTTCACTTTGGAGGAGAACTCCCAATACAGTGTAACCACCAGGGCAGCTTTGGCAGGGCTGTTTATCATAGCCAGCAAAGGGGAGGGTGGAGCCCTTTTTCTGACAATGAAAACTCTTCACAGAGTTCGGTGAGAACAACATGAGCTCACTCCCTAAAGATCTCAAAATTCAACAGAATTATAAGTCATGAAAAATATGTTCTAGCTGTAGTACTTTGAAGTTACATATAATGTATCCTTTCATGAAGCTGAACGGTGTAACTTCTGTGATTACTAAATTATCTGAAGATAAATCAAAGGGTACAGTTTCAGTTATGCAAGATGAATAAATGCTAGAGATTTACAGATAGAATACAGCATAGTGTTTATAGTTAATACTGTATTGTATGCTCTAATAGCACACTCAAGAATAACAGCAACAGAAGAGGAAAAAGAAGAAAGAAAGCAGGAGAAAACTTTTGAAGGCGATGAATATGTTTATGGCATAGATTGTAGTAATGGGTTCATGGACATAGCCTCATCACCAAACTCATTAAGTTATAGACATCAAATATTTACAGAAAAAAAGATCAGCTGATTTGGCGGTAAATATGATTTATAATCTGCAAGATATTCTGAAAAACTCATGGATTTCAGCCTTGGAGACATGATCAGACCTGCAGCCTAATCTGACCGCAGTCCTAACTGTACTACTGACTGCCTGAGATTCATGTGATCTTTTCCCCTTCAGCTTCCCCATCGACCAGTGCAGGGAGAGGCTGGAACCACGTAGTCTACAGGGTTCTGCCCAACTCCATTAGTCTATACTTTAGTTCATTTGTTTTCAAAAAGACTTTTGCAAGACCACATGATTTACCTTCTTCAAGAATAATAGCAATGGCCTCAAGCTATTTTACGTAAGCATCCGTAGGATATTGAGAGACATGATGGGGAGCCTATGGCTGCTGTGTTGACACCATTCTACAGAATACATGGTCAGAGGTAGGCAGAAGGCTACTGCAATGATCCACGTTTTGACCAGGCTGATTTAGCAAAAGTGGTGAGAAGCATTGGATATATTTTGGATTTACGGCCTGTGGGTTGTTAGGGAAAAGAGGAGTCAAATTTTTCTATAGTTTTTGGTCTTAAACAACTGAAAGGCCAGAGTTGGCGTTTACTGATAGAGAATCAATGTGAGGGGCGGGGATAGGGGAATGACAGCTCATATTAAACTGAAATGCCTACTAAGGATCCAAATTGGACCCAAATTGGATATCTGAATCTAGAGTTCAGGGGAGATGTTTGTGCTCGAGAAGTAAATTTGGGAGTGATCATCCCCACGTGAATGGTATTGTCTCCACAAGACTGGATAATGCAGTCTAGGGAGAGAGGGTAGCTAAAAAAGGGAGTCCAAGGATCAAGTTCTATATCACACCAATGTTCAGAAGCTGGGAAGATGAGGAAGAAGCAGAAAAGAATGTGAGAAGAGAGAGCAGTGAAAATGGAAAGAAATAGTTTCAAAGAGCAGGGAGTGCCCTGTATATTGTATTGTGTGTTAGTCGCTCAGTCATGTTCTGACTCTTTGAGATCCCATAGAATGTGTAGCCTGCCAGGCTCCTCTGTCCATGGAATTGTCCAGGCAAGGATACTGGAGTGGGTAGCCAGTCCCTTCTCCAAGGGATCTTCCAGACCCAGGGATTGAACCTGGGTCTCCTGCATTGCAGACAGATTCTTTACTGTCTGAGCCACCATAGCCTGCATTGCAGACAGATTCTTTACTGTCTGAGCCACCATAGAAGCGCTAGGGAGTGCCTTAGGTCAAATGCTCTTAGAAATACAGGCAGTAAGAAACCTCATCTACCAGGGAAAAATCCAGTATCAGTGGGACCTACTTTATCTATCTCATCTTCCAGCTACTGCTTTGTACCTTGGGACAGCAAGCATAGGAAAGAAGGAAGACTTTTTAATTAGATGTATTCAAATAGGTGACAGATACAGATATTCAATACAGATAGGAAACTATCCATCTACCTAAAAAAATATTATCACCTGCTTCTAAATTCAGTCTGCTAGGGTGCCATGTAGTAATTTCTTTAAAGTAGAAATTTTATCTTTCTGTGTTTTCAGTAACCTGATGACGCAGTTGATGCCAGCTATCCAAATAGCCTACTTTCCAACTGGAAGAATGCACTGTAAAAGGATTAAAAAAAAAAAAAAAGCATTTTTTCCCTTCTTTTTTGTACTCATCATGTGAATGTATTGCTGGACTTCCCTTATAAATAGGACACATGAAATGAATGCATGAGCTCTAACATAACGTCTTGATTCAGTTCAGTTCAATCAGTCAGTTGTGTCCAACTCTTTGCGGCCCCACGGACTACAAGCATGCCAGGCTTCCCTGTCCATCAACAACTCCTGGAGCTTACTCAAACTCATGTTCATTGAGTCAGTGATGCCATCCAACCATTTCATCCTCTGTCGTCCCCTTCTCCTCCTGCCTTCAATCTTTCCCAGCATCAGTGTCTTTTCCAATGAGTCAGTTCTTTGCATCAGGTGGCCAAAGTATTGGAGCTTCAGCTTCAGGATCAGTCCTTCCAATCAGTCTTGTGATTAAGGGACACATTCTAGGCTCAGTTTCTCACAGGGCTTTGCCCATAGCTCTCTCAGCAGTCCCTCTAGCCAGCACCTTTGATGCTAAGATCTGTCATTTACAACACCTCTTAGCTGCTCCCGTCCTTTCAGCTCTGACTACTCCAGATCAGGTGTTTGCCAGGTGGTCTGTGAGGTCACCTATATTTTTTTCACTTCTTCAACTGTGGGCAGAAAGCAACTCTGACAGCTAACCAGAAACTCTGGGTGTGAGTCTAATCTCACTTGTCCAGTTGCTTTGTAGGAATCAAAGAAAATTCTTCCTGCTTACATCATTCCCCCGGCCCCTCCGCTTTGTTGTTGTTGTGTAATTGCTAAGTCGTGTCCGACTCTTTGTGACCCAATGGACAGCAGCCCACCAGGCTTCTATGTCCATGGCATTTTCCAGACAAGAATACTGTAGCTGGTTGCCAGGGGATCTCCAGGGGATCTTCCCGATCCAGGTATCGAACCCATATCTTTTGCTTGGCAGGCAGAGTCTTTACCACTGAGTCACCTTTGAAGTCCCTGTTTTATTTGATCCTTTTTGCCTGTGGATTTCAGAATAACATTTATGAGGATGCTATTTTCTCATATGCTCAGAGAGAATGCTCTTCTTAGTGGTTTTGGGGTCCTTTTCCTGCCTGTGGTCTTGGAGAAGAGTGACTCAACCACATCATTATTAAACTTACATTTTCTACAGTGTAAGTCAATGGATGCTTAAAGATTCTGGTTTTCAATTATGCTGATCCTGTTTGTATATGTGCACACCTTAAGAGTAACCCAGTAAAACATGCTGCCTGCTATGTTAAGCTGCGCCTTGCTTACCTGACATTACCTGAAGCATATGCTTGTCATAACATAATTTAGCATTTTATTCTGTTTCCACAATCACCTTAAATGCCACCAGTGAACAGTACGTTCACTGGTGTTTTCTTTCCCTCTTATTTATTGCGATGAAGTATTAATTTATACCAATAAAAACAAAATTATTTTCTGTATTTACTTCCTAAATGTTCCACAACAGATGTGAATTATTGTACAAAGAATAAAAAGAAGAAATACACCAGCAAAGAATTTCTACTGTAATTTTTTTTTTTTTTGCTGTTCTTTATTTAGTGTTATTATTAAGGAGTATGGCTTACTTCCCAGTGACTTTTCTAGCTTAATGAGGGATCCTGGGAATATCAGTTCTGGGTGAAGACAATAAGCATAAAAAACAAGATACATATGCCTTTCCCTTAGAATACAAATATAAAGCCCAATCAGTCTGGAAGGCAAAAAGCAGCACAAAAGGATACTTATAAAGGAGGCCATAAATACCCTGAATTTGGGGGTGCCTAAGTCATTCCAGGGGATAGTACTACATCACGTGTCAGTCTTTAAGTGAATTTGATTTCTCTGTAGGTAATAGAGATTCTCAGGTGGTTTAGATGGTAAAGAATCTGCCTGCAATGCGGGAGACCTGGGATCGATCTCTAGGTTGGGAATATCCCCTAGACAGGGGAATAGCAGCTCATCCAGTATGGTGATATATATGTTGTGAATATAATCCTTACCATTCTAACTTTAAAAAAGTAACCTTTTCACTTGGAATAATTTTGGATGTACAGAACAGTTGCAGAACTAGAACAAAGAGTTCCTGGGTACCTTTTCCTCAGTTTCCCCAGATGTTAACATCTTACATGATTATGATACATTTGTGATGATTAAGAACTTAACCTTGTTATACAGCTATTAACTAAATTACAGACAATTCGAATTTAACCCAGTTTTTTTTTCAACTACTATGCTTTTTGAGGATCCAATCCAGGATACTACATTGTATCTCCAACTTTTGGGGAAAATTAGGACTGAGAGTTAGAACTATAAAGACCTCAGACAAAATGGATAGCTACTGAGGTTTGGAATCAGGAAGAGTTAATAGAAATAACAGATGGGAAAAACCTTGGCTTCAAAGATGTACTATCATTGTTTTACTTCAAGCAATTTATATATCTAATGCTACTGTCAGGTCTTCTGGTATTCTCCTTTATTGTCAAGATTTAATAAGGGCTCTTTTAAGTCATAATATTGAAAACCCTATTCACTGTGCTATACTCCTGGACTTAAGTGAAGGGCAGTATCTCAGAGATTTAGCAGCAGCATCTAGATGAAAGTGAAGTCGCTCAGTCGTGTCCGTCCGACTCTTTGTGACGCCGTGGACTGCAGCCCACCAGGCCCCTCTGTCCATGGGATTTTCCAGGCTAGAATACTGGAGTGGGTTGCCATTTCCTTCTCCAGGGGATCTTCCTGACCCAGGGATCGAACCCAGGTCTCCTGCATTGCTTTAACCTCTGAGTCACCAGGAAGTGTATGTAATGTTCAGAGATACAGTTATCTTCATATTCTGTTACTATCTTCTGTGTCTTATCTCCTTCCAGTTTATCCCTTATCCCTAGACCCGTAGCTATAGTAAACATCACCATGTTTCTTTAGTTTGCTCATTCACCCAAAACAAGTATTGAGAACCACTTTGTGCTAAGTACTGTGCTGAGCTCTGTGGACCCATTAGTCTTTCGAGTAAACCCAGACAGGATAGCTACGCTTTACTGTACAGTGGGTATTCCTAGAGTGCTTGTGCATGCCTGCTCAGTCACTCAGTGGTGTCTGACTCTTTGTGACCCCATGAACTATAGCCTGCCAGGCTCCTGTGTCCATGGGATTTTCCAGGCAAGGATACTGGAGTGGGATGCCACTGCCTCCCCAGGGGATCTTCCCAACCCAGGGATCAACTCTCATCCCCTGCAGGCAGATTCTGTACCACTGAGCCACCTGGAAAACTCCTTCTCCTCTTCACCAACGCCTAAATCATCCACATAAGAGTAGGCTGAAATTCTATTTCCCCTGAGAAACCTTTTTTCCTACTCCTCAGACATACCTAGTCACTCTCTCCCGTAGCTCTTTGCTCTTAATTCGTTTATAGTATTTATCACCAAGTGTTGTATGAATTGTTTGCTGTGTATGTCTTCCTACTACAGTGGGCTTCTCTAGGTCAGGGCCTGTGTCTTACTCATCTTGTAGTCTTTAGCATTTAGGACAGTGCCTGGCACAGATTGTCTGCTCAGATATTTGATGAGTGAGAGACAGAATGAATATTTGCTGGTCATGGATAGAATGCACAAGACAGTCGATCTTTCCCTCCCAACTGAACATTCACTAATTCCCAAATTAACTTTCACAAAATTCCATGCAGATCATTTAATTAGTTCAATTGAGGAAATAAGGAAATAAGACTCAAAGAAGAAATTGTGAGTCTTTAAGCAATTGATACAGATTAGAATTGCATGGTCACAATTAGATAATCAAAATTTGTGAGTTAGCAAGGAAAAGAGAGAAATGTTTATGGATGGAAACTCATTGCAGAATATTTTATAAAAATGATGTGTGATTTACCTCAACTGTCTTATGTGGATAGAAATTTCTTTCGTTTGAAAGTTATCAATGCGGGTATATCAATTCCCTTGTAACACAATTGGTAAAGAATCTGCCTGCAATGCAGGAGACTTGGGTTTGATTCCTGGGTTGGGAAGATCCCTTGGAGAAGGAAATGGCAACCCACTCCAGTATTCTTGCCTAGAGAATCCCCATGGAGAGAGGAGCCTGGCAGACTACAGTCCATGGGGTCGCAAGAGTTGGGCACGACTTAGCAACTAAACCACCACCACCAGTGCAGGTAAGCAAAGTCTCTGTTGCTGCTGGGTGGTAACTGATTTTCTGGGAAAAGAACTTGAGTTAGCCTATTGAAATCCATGATGTCTAACTTATAAATAGTCCCTTAAACCTGGGGCAGGGGTCACAAAATGCCAAATGGGGCCAGGTCAGTAGCAGAAAGGAACAAAGGCAACCATGCAATATGGGAAGACTTGTGAACTAGGATCGTGCCTGACCCATCTCAAAGTGACAGCAGTTACTCTAATTCAAGGGACAGCTGACGTGCAGGAACGTAGGGTCAGTTTGCTGTAATTTCTGTTTTGTTTTTTTTTTCTTTTTTACAAGAAGCCAACTATCTAAACTTTTAAAAATAGAAACTGTATTTTTATACTAACAGTAAGTTTTAAAATGATCGATATGGTATAAGTGAATTCTCTTCCACTGATGGCAGGGTAAGTTGTTTTGAATCAACCTTTCCACTGAGAGCAGCTAGAGAAGCTAGACTAAATATTAAAAAAAAAAAAAGAAGAAGTATAAAATCAGTGCAAAACCAGCAAGACTGTGAAGAATTGTGAAGTCAAGATCGAGAAGATGATGGAAGTCCATAGAGATGAACCTGATATTTGGGTCCACTTTTCTCCTTAAAGTGATTGCTGATTTTGAAAGCTGGGGCTAAGAGGATGAGAACTGAGAGCTTTGGATGGACTCACGAGGTAGTGCTTGCCAAGGAGTAGAGATCTTGGTCAACATCTCAAGCAGTCAGTTTGGACTTAAAAGGGCTATAGCCAAGAATAATAGTGAACTGGAAACAGACCAATTCTCACAGGAATTAAAAAAACCCAACTCCAGATGAGCTCCATTTGCTGATTAGATTAAGGAGTTTAGGGGTTATTAGTGCCCCTAACCGGAGAGGGCAATGGCACCCCACTCCAGTACTCTTGCCTGGAAAATCCCATGGACGGAAGAGCCTGTTAGGCTGCAATCCTTGGGGTCGCTGAGGGTCGGACACGACTAAGCGACTTCACTTTCACTTTTCACTTTCATGCATTGGAGAAGGAAATGGCAACCCACTCCAGTGTTCTTGCCTGGAGAATCCCAGGGACGGGGGAGCCTGGTAGGCTGCCGTCTCCGGGGTCACACAGAGTCGGACACGACTGAAGCGACTTAGCAGCAGCAGCAGCAGTGCCCCTAACCTAGATGCCTGCCTAAAGCATATGAACCTTCTCTCTGGCAACATACATACATATATACATCATTCATATAGCATCATACAAAATCTCTTGACAATTATAATATACAGTGTCTGGTGATCAATAATAATCAGCTAAAGAAAGAGACAGGTTATGACCAAAATCCAGAAGAAAAATGGACAAGACAAACAGACCCATATGGGATCCAGACACTGGAGTTTTCAGACACAGCCACCATTCGTATTTTAAGGAATTGAAAGACAAGATGAAAAGTGTCTACAGAGAACTAGAAACAATAGTAATGAACCCAAAGAAATTTTTTTTTACAGAATTGAAAATTTATTGACTCTGTAAGCCATAAAAAACATAACCAGGATATTAGATTTTTGAGCACTGCCCTAAACACTGTGAGTGCAGACGTAGCATAAATGGCACCAGTGCGGAAGATAAAACAAATTCCTTTCTTTAAGAATATTGCCAATTGAAGATTGTCCTGGTTTACAGGATAGCATACAGCATTTGGCAGAAGTAATGAAATGTTTCTTTATGGGCCACAAAGGATAGTAAAGATTATAGTCATCGAACAAAGCTGAGGGAATTGATGAGGTTCTGTTAGCTTTCATCAATGACTTGGACCTCCCAGAGCTCTTACATATAGGAATTAACCTAAACAAGCCTCCAACCTAAAAATCATACCTGAAAAGTTTTGATATGGAAATGCTGAGAGATGGCATACTGGGTTCCATAGTCTACAGGATCAAGAAAATCTAGGTTTGATACCCGAATCTTCTTCTTACTGTGAGTGACCCTGGGCCAGTTACTAAACTCTCTGAATGTCCCATTTCTAAAATATGGATAAGAGTTGATTTGTTGATCTTGTGAAGAAAATTAGAAAATGCGTGTGAATTTCTCAAGCACCATAGTACCGTAGAGTTATTGGCACAGAGGTGTCTTTCCCCCCGTCTTCTCTCTTCTCTAACCCACCTAGAGCCCCTTCCACCCTGTTTCCTCCCCCATGTGCATCTCTGCATTCTCTCATTTTCTTCATTCCTCTTTTTATTTTGGGAGAGAAACAGAATCAGCTTCATATCATTAATTATCATCATCTAGAATTAATATATTTTCCTGAATATATGTTAATATCTATCTGAAAGTGAGTCCATTTTAAAACATCAGTGATTTAAATTTATTCTGGAAGTGCCAAAAAATGACCTTTTTACTTTTCTCACAATATGTCCAGAATAAAATATCAGTAGGAGTTGCCTGTTCAAACAAAATCTATTAGGTTTTTTTTTTACTTCCTTGCCAAGGAGAAAGGGTTACAGCTTTATATTTGTGTGTGAGATAGCCTCCCTCGTGATAAGCAAGACAGCTTAGCGGGGTCCTGAGTCATCAGCAAGACCCCCAACTGCTTCAGTCAATGCACAGAATGCTGGCAGAGGAAAAGCCTTTGAATAGATAATGATCTAAAACCTTAATTTTTGAGGCCATCTTTTCTTTCTTCCACACTCTCTTCTTTTAAGTGTACATTTCTATTAAAACATACCATATTGATACTGACAAATATCATGAGATATGCAAATTTTTGAGAAAAGTCTCCATTACAAATTATATTGAAATATACATTATGGATAAAATGCTTTTTGATGTGTCATTTTCCAAGAGGTCTTCACTAAACTAAAAAACAGAGAACAATTTTAAGTCAAAAACACATTATATAAGTACATTCTATTTTCAATCTATGTACTTCAAATATTAGTGCTTAAGAGAATTGTAACACGTTTGCTTCCTTTTATATGAAAAAAAAACTGAAACTTTGCTCTTTATTAAAGCTATTTAGATGTTTTGTATCTGATCTCTATGTATTTTCTACCTTAATTTTAACATCTCACTATGATAAGGATGGTTTTCCTCCAAGTTAACATCAGAAAAATGACAATATTCTTAAAGAATGGAATTTATTTTCTGCATTAAGATACAATTACTAGTTAGTCATACAAAACTCTAAGAGTCAGGGCAAACACTGTTGAACTGGATAGTCCTACAAATTTTTTTTTTTATCAGCTTAAGTAAACAAAATACATTTTGCAGTTTTAATTATCACACACAAAAAAACATTCTCTTCACTACCTCTTGCTACTCTCTTACTGGAAAAAATATTAATTTAATAATTATGCATTGATAGCTTATTAAAACCAGGGTTGGGGATGTCAATCAGCATAATCTGACCAGTGTCCACAATCAAGGCACTCATGGGTCCAGGTGCCCAGGGTGTGCCCAGTTTCCTAAAGGTTTTTGAAGGAGACATTCTCACAGGTTAGTTTGTTTGTGTCTTTCTTTCTCTCCTCCCCTCCTCATCCCCTTCCTTCTTTTTAAAAAATAAATGTTAGCTTTTAGAACAGTTTTAGATTTACAGATGGAGAAGGAAATGGCAACCCACTCCGGTGTTCTTGCCTGGAGAATCCCATGGACAGAGGAGCCTGGGAGGCTGCAGTCCATGGGGTCGTACAGAGTCGGACACGACTGAAGCGACTTGGCAGCAGATTTACAAAGTCATTAGAAAGATAGACTGGAGATTGCATATACTCCACACTAGCTTCCCCTATTATTAACATCTAACCTTGATATCATGTATAAATGTAATTCACAAATCAATCCTGGTACATTGTGATTAATTAAAGTTTACACTTTATCACATTTCTTTGGTGGTGGTGGTTTAGTCACTAAGTTGTGTCTGACTCTTAGGACCCCATGGACTGCAGCCTCCCAGGCTCCTCTGTCCATGGGATTCTCCAGGCAAGAATACTGGGGTGGGGTGCCATTACCTTCTCCAGGGGCTCTTCCCGACCCAGGAATCGAACCCAGGTCTCCTGCATTGCAGGAGGATTTTTTTACCGACTGAGCTACAAGGGAAGCCTTTATTACACTTCTTTAGTTTCCATTTAAGTCTTTTTCTGTGCCAGGATCTGATCCAGAACACCACTTTATACTGAGTTGTCATGTCTCCTTAAGATTCCTCTTGACTGATTTCTTAGACACTCCTTGTTTTCAGTGATTGTCAATGATTGTTTTTTGGGTGTTTTTCTTTATTGAAATATAATTGACTTAGAATATTATTGGTTTCAGGTGTACAGCATAGTGACTCGATACTCTTACACATTCCAAGATGATCACCATGACAAGTGATCTTTGTTTTTAGGAATAGTCTGTGTTTGCCTAAAAAAATAAAAAGACTTGATCATAGGCTGAGGATCACATCTTGTGATTATTTTTCTAGTTGAGGCAGAGTGCCCCCTCAACTAGACAGTCCTTTGGTGAGGGCCGTGCAGGGTTTATTCAGCACTGCTCCTGAGTACATCATCACTGCCCATCATCAGGGGCTCTTCTCTAAGCCCACCCACGAGGCACCTCCAGGCAGCAGCTGCATTTCAAATCACTTTCCTGGCTCTGGGCAATGATGTTTGGCCTCTCTGGACCATTTTCGGTCTACCTCAGCCTCTCCAGAATTCCTATTTCTTTACGCCAAAAGTCCTAATTGCTTTTTAAAACTAGCAACGAATTCCAAATTTTCATCAGCAGAAATCTTGTACCTCTTTACTCAAGGGCAGAGAGAACTCAGTCTTTAAAACCCACAATTGCCTGGTCTCTGCTTCCTGGAGAGGAGGGGAGTTATTTGCATTCATCTTTCTTTTAGAACCCCTAACAACTTCTAATGCAGAAAAGAAGACAAAACAGCTGAGTTTAAATTTCAGAACAGAATGAACATGCATAATTCTGCTAGACATAATCACAGTAGCAGAGTTAGCATTGTTAACAGAGGTGTCTACTAGATGCTGGAGGAGCAAACAGGAGGGAGAAATGAAATCTGTCGCTAAGTAAAAGGAATAAGGGTGAGCAAGACTATAAAGCTTCTCATCAGTAATATCTGAGCTGCTGCTGCTACTGCTGCTAAGTCGCTTCAGTCGTGTCCGACTCTGTGTGACCCCAGAGATGACAGCCCACCAGGCTCCCCCGTCCCTGGGATTCTCCAGGCAAGAACACTGGAGTGGGTTGCCATTTCCTTCTCCAAATGGAGAGAGCTGAGTCTTCATAATATGTGATGGGCAGTGCCAGCATTTAGAAGCCTAAACAAAGACACAAGGGCATGAACAAGGGCGGGTTTAAGGAACTGTGAGTACTTCTGAACTGGTACAAGTGGGAGTGGGAGGATATGAGATTGGAAAGGCAACCAGAAATCAATCAGATCGGAGAGTGCTTTTCTGCCCCTCGAAGGTCTAAGATTGCTGTTGAATGCTGTGACGTTAGGTTACCTTGCTGGCAGAGTAGTGTGGTTTAAGATTGAGATCAGAAAGGGTTAGGATAAGAAAGTCAAGAGTTAGGGTGCTCAAGGAAGAGATGTATAACCCCATATGGGACCATTCGGTAAAATGGTAAAACAGCACATCTAAATCTTGGCTTTTAGAGGTCTTAGCTTGCTGAGCCTGTGGACTGACTAAGAGTTGGCAGTGTAAGGCTTAAGACTAGGTTATATGAGAAACTGAAAACTTTGACTGTCTGGGACTGAGATGCTCTTTGGTCCAAGAGGAGTCCAGAGGCTATTTGCCCTCTAGTGGCAACCGTCAAGTATTTTCTACCTTGCTGGAAAAGGACTAGAATACACAGTACAGAACAATGCTCACTGTACTTCATGAAGCTGCCTGAATTACTACCTAGAGTCGAATAGCTAGCTTAATACACAAGCCTAATATGAATTAGTTGAAACAGAAAAAAAATTTTTTCATAATAAAAACCTATCATACATACCACTAGGTAATAACATTGTCATTGAAATTACTTATTGCAAAGTTTTAATATTATGTTTAATAGGCAGGAATGAAGGTTTTTAAGTGCAGAGATTTAATTCTTTTAAATGTACAACCTAGGAAGATATTTGGAGGTATAGAGATAAGTGTCATTGCGTATCCAAGAATCTATGTTAGGTTCTCTGGTTGTTTACTTTTTTTTGGCTGTGCCACACAGCTTGTGGGATCTTAGTTCCCTGGCCAGGGATCCAACCCAGGGGCCCCAGCAGTGAGAGCTCTGAGTTCCAACCACTGGCCTGCCAAGGAATTCCTGATTGTTCACTTAGAGTCTACTACACTTGCCATCAAGGGAACTCTGGCCACCAATTTAACTTTATAGAGTTTCCAGTTCATGTCTTTGTTTTTCTTCCTTTCTTTTCATATAAATGCTTTTTATCCTACTGCTGTGCTATGCTTAGTTGCTCAGTCATGACTGACTCTTTGCAACCCCATGAACTGTAGCCCACCAGGCTCCTCTATCCATGAGGATTCTCCAGACAAGAATACTGGAGTAGGTTGCCATGCCCTCCTCCAGGGGTTCTTCCCAACCCAGGGATTGAACCCAGGTCTCCCACATTGCAAGTGGATTCTTTACCATCTGAGCCACCAGAAAAGCCCTCTAGGAATATTGGCTTTTTGAAAGTTTTTAATCTTTAAAGTGTATAGCTTTTTGAGAAGTAACATTTTCTCCTGCCTTTGCTAAAGGCATTTCTCCAAAACATTTCATTATTTATTTATGAGGGAAAGTCTTCAGAATAAGGTAACAGTACCACTGGCCTGGCACAGCCTTTGCACACAGCAGCACATTCATAATTGATGGAAGGGTCTATGCCACTGCTGCAGTTAGGGCAAACTCAAGGTCAGGTCTCCGGGAGAGCAAACCCTGTCATTACTTTTCTTAAGAAATGAACAAGAAGCATAAGTTTAAAACTATCTAAAAAGAGACATGCGTGTAGAGTGGGTAGGGGAAAGAGAAGGAGGTGTGGGAAAGAGGAGAAAAAGCAAACTGAAGGCAACCAGTCTAGAGGAGTATCTTGAGCTATGCCTTGCTAAGAAAGCAAGTTTTGTTTTCTTTCTGAGCTGTCTGTCCTATTAGGGTAGGTTAATGATTGGCCACTATGTTAGCCACTTTTTGCAGACATTTAGGCCCGCAGCAAAACTGCAAGTCTTTGAGAAACAAGAGGATTAAATTGTGTTAGGAAATTCTGGTCAGATGAACATCAAACAGGCAGATAAGATTCTTCCTGGAATGCTTCTGCCCAGGTTTCTTTCCCTTGGAAGTGATATGATCTCATCAGAGAATTCTCCTCCCTCGATGACTAACGATGAAATGTAAAGCTATTGACACAGAATGATACTCACCTGTGCAGCTAAGGGAGTGGCTAGGGAAGTGAGTTACAAAAGATATGCACAGGGTAATGCCATTTTTGTAAAATATATGTATGTACATTTATTTATATACATGTTTTTATCCCTATGGGCTTCCCAGGTGGCACCAGTGGTATAGAACCTGCCTGCCAGTGCTGGAGACTTAAGAGACATGAGTTCAATCCCTGGTTCGGGCATGACAACCCACTCCGGCATTCTTGCCTGGAAAATCCCCACAGACAGAGGAGCCTGGCAAGCTACTGTCCATAGGGTTGCACAGAGTCAGACAGGACTGAAGTTACTTAGCACAGCATTTTTATACATAGTTTTTTTTTTTAATTTTTTATTTTGTATTGGGGTATAGCACATTAACAATGTTGTGAGTTTCAGGTGAACAGCTAAGAGACTCAGCCACATAGACATGTATCCATTCTTCCCCAAACCCCCCTACCATCCAGGCTGCCACATAACACTGAGCAGAGGTCCATGTGCTACACAACAGTCCTTGTTGGTTATCCACCTTAAATATAGCGTGTGTACATGTCCGTCCCAAACTCCCTAACTATACTTCTTCCCCACCCCTGCAACCATAATTATGTTTTCTAAGTCTGTGAGTATCTTTCTGTTTTGTAAGTTCATCTGTATCAGTTCTTTTTTATTTTTTGTACATGAATTTGGTGAATACAAAACTATCTGGATTTGCCCTGTTAGTAAGGATTAGCTTAGGTGGTGAGATTGTGGATAATCTGAGTCCCACCTCCCTTTTTAGTTATCTGTGTTTTCTGAAAAAAAAATTTTTTTAAAGGATATAAATGTTTTCTTGAAATAGAAAAGACAGTTACACTGTAGGTAGATAACTATTTGAAAATACTCATATTTATGTGTATATATACGACTGATCTGGGCTTAAAAAATTATTCAAACTCAGGAACTTGAAAAAATAAAGATGAATGCTAATCTTATTTTTGAATGGCATAGATATTTTGTGTGTTAAAGCAAAGAAACAAAAAGCAAATATTAATTTATTTTATCACATAATTTTTAAAGCCTCTGTAAGTTTTTAAGTGGTATAGTCCATGGAATTCTCTAGGCCAGAATACTGGAGTGGGTAGCCTTTTCCTTCTACCAGGGGTTCTTCCCAACCCAGGGATCGAACCCAGGTCTCCTGCGTTGCAGGCGGATTCTTTACCAACTGAGCTATCAAGGGAGCCCTTTTAAATGGAAATACTGTTTGAATAAACATTAGGCACATGCCAAACTCAGGTAAAATATTTACAGTATACAGGACCAATTAAAAATGCACAGAACAACACCTGGAACAAGGTAAGGGGGGCGGGCCATAGTATTATTATTAGTTATATTAATAAATATAAGCCATTTCTTAAAAATCAGTAAGAAGATTAAAAACTTCAAAATTGGACAAATGAAATGAACAAACAACTCCTTATTATGCAGTGGCAAATGGAATCAAATTTTAACTATCTCAGTGTTATAGAAATGCATGTTAATATATATATACATATACAAATATACATATACAAACACAAATCATTCTTTACCTACCAAACGAACAAAGGTTTATAAAAAAAATTCACTCTAGTGCTGGCAAAGTTTCAGAGAAATGGGTACTCACTATGCAAGGGGGAATATGAATCAACACAAATTTTTCAGATGGTAATTTGTCAGTAAATATCAAAACCTTAAAAATATTTATGACTTTCAACTCAGCAATCCCATTCCCAGGAATTTAGCTTAAGGAAACAGTCAGGAATGTTAACATACACTCTTTAAAGACACTGTAATTTCAGATAGATGCAGGAGTTTATCCTGCAAATAAATTCAATGTGTATAAAATGTCACAGATATGGGGTTATGTATGCAGCTTTGTAATAAAAGACTGTAAGTAACCTAGGTCACCATCAATAGGAATAAGATAAAGAACTTGATGGTACTTCCAGACAATAGAATATTATGGAGGTATAACAAAATGAAAAAAAATAATGTCTGATATAGGAAAAAACTTAGCAATATTTTTAAAGATACAAAACAATGTAAAAATGTGGAAAATAAGAATCTATTTCTATTTGCTTGTATATTGATAAAAATACTCTGGATGGATACATGAGCAATCATTAATAACAATAGAGACTTCTGTGGGCGTGTGAGTGGGACACTGGGCAGATATGGGATGAAAATGAAGGGGAAAAATGCTCTTTCATTTGTTTTTTTGTTTTTTAATAATGATTTGATTTTTTAAATTTGATTTTTAAAAACTCTTTTTATTTAATTGGAGGAAAATTGCTTTATAATATTGTGCTGGCCTCTGCCATACATCAACATGAATCAGCCACAGGTATACATCCGTCCCCTCCCTCTCATTGCTCCCCCCCCTCCCCCACCTCTCTAGGTTCTCACCAAGCACGGGGTCGAGCTCCCTGTGTCACACAGCAAATCCCCACATGCTATCTATTTCACATGTGGCAATGTGATCCATACTGTTCTCCCAACTCTTCCACCCTCTCCTTCCCCCACTGTGTCCACAAGTCTGTGCTCTGTGCCTGCGTCTCCACTGGTTTTTGAACACATAGATGCATTTGGTTCTGTTTTTTAACAGAATGAAGTAAAATTTTAAAAATACAGAATGCAGCTGTAAGAGAGTGGAAAAGTCAGGTACATTTTAAAGGTACAGACTGAATAAATATAATACCTCACATTAATTGTTCTTATCCTTTCCTCTTTAAAAAAAATGTTTTTTAATTCAATATATACTGGGTCTTAGTTTCAACATGCAAAAGAACTCTTAGTTGCAGCGTGTGGGATCTAGTTCCCTGACCAGGGATTGAACCCAGGTCCCCTGCATTGGCAGCACAGAGGCTTAGCCGCTGAACCACCAGGCAAGTCCCTCCTTTCCTCTTTGAAGACAGAAAAATTGCTTTTCTTCTCTTGGCATCCTAATATGTGAAAAAGTCCCTGCACATAGTAGGTACTCAATTATTTGGGGGGAAATGAATGAATGAATGAATCCATGCAGGTTTAAAAATTAAATTAGTCACCCAAGAGAAAGCCACAAGGACTTCTCACTTTCCGGATTATTTTTTCAGCAAAAACTAAATTATTTTTTGAGAGAAGACTGAAATAAAAGTTCCAAGTAGGTATTTTAAGTACTTACCTCTTTCATCAGTTGTAATCCTAGAGAGGCTGTTAATGTAGATTGTTAAAGCTAAGATAAAATCAAGTAAAATATCTGAAAGTCAACACATCGCCACACTCTGGTACCATATAGTTTCATGGTCCAGGTTTATCACTTCCATTCAATAATGTGCCAAATCACTTTTTATTTTCTTGCCAATGAGAAATATCAGGATATGTTCACAACTAAGCCATGACAGTTAATGAGGGATAAACGACATTGAGCTCAGAGAATGTGCTATAAACCATCAAAATCCACCACAAAATACACCAAGTATTAAAAATGATGTAGTGCTCATATAATAGTTAGCACTAGGGGTAATGTTCAGGGGCAGAAATGAAGTCTATGAAATCGGCTAGTGACTGTATATTAGGATTAGTGATTCTCAACACTGGCTGCACATTATAATCACCTGGGGAGGTTTAAAAATTCTGATGCCAGAACTTCACTCCCAGAGAGTCTGATTAAATTCATGCAGGGTGTAACCCAGGCATTCCTTTTTTTTTTTTTTTTTTTAAGGTTCCTGGGGTGATGCTGATGTGAAATCAGGTTTGGGAAATACTGCATTGGAATCTGAGAAGGATGAAGGTAATTCTCTTACAGGAAAAAAGATGACTTAATCAGGTGGTTCTGGCCATTATAACATATAAAAATCCAAAATTTTCAGATCAAATCTTTCCTTTTATTTCCTCATCTTCCAGGTCTTATCCAAAACTCCATGCTTGGACTTTAGGTTATTTCCTATAGGTCTGTCTCTCCTGTTTTCATTCTTCCTTCATATTTCCATCTTGCACAACCATAACAAATGGTTTTCCTTGTATCAAGAACTCTGCTATGTACCGGAGGAACCAGAGATCAAATACCAGAGGAACAGAGGAACCAGAGATCAAATTGCCAACATCTGTTGAATCACTGAAACAGCAAGAGAGTTCCAGAAAAACATCTACTTCTGTTTTATTGACTACGCCAAAAACTGTGACTGTATGGATCACAACAAACTGTGGAAAATTCTTCAAGATATAGGAATACCAGACTAGTTTACCTGCCTCCTGAGAAATTTGTATGCAGGTCAAGAAACAACAATTAGAACTGGACATGGAACAATAGACTGGTTCCAAATTGGGAAAGGAGTACGTCAAGGCTGTATATTGTCACCCTGCCTATTTAACTTATATGCAGAGTACATCATGCAAAATGCCAGACTGGATGAAGCACAAGCTGGAATCAAGATTTCTGGGAGAAATATCAATAACCTCAGATACACAGATGACACCAACCCTTATGGCAGAAAGCAAAGAACTAAAGAACCTCTTGATGAAAGTGAAAGAGGAGAATGAAAAAGTTGGCTTAAAGCTCAACATTCAGAAAACTAAGATCATGGCGTCTGGTCCCATCACTTCATGGCAAATAGATGGGGAAACAGTGGAAACAGTGAGGAACTTTATTTTCTTGGGCTCCAAAATCATTGCAGATGGTGACTGCAGCCATGAAATTAAAAGATGTTTGCTCCTTGGGAGAAAAGCTATGACCAACCTAGACAGCATATTAAAAAGCAGAGACCTTTGCCAATAAAGGTCCATCTAGTCAAAGCTATAGTTTTTCCAGTAGTCATGTATGGATGTGAAAGTTGGACTATAAAGAAAACTGAGTGCCAAAGAATTGATGCTTTTGAACGGTGGTGTTGGAGAAGACTCTTGAGAGTCCCTTGGACTGCAAGGAGATCCAACCAGTCCATCCTAAAGGAAATCAGTCCTGAATATTCATTGGAAGGACTGATGCTGAAGCTGAAACTCCAATACTGTGGCCACCTGATGGGAAGAACAGACTCATTGGAAAAGACCCTGATGCTGGGAAAGATTGAAGGCAGGAGGAGAAGGGGACGACAGAGGATGAGATGGTTGGATGGCATCACCGACTTGATGGACATGAGTTTGAGCAAGCTCCGGGAGTTGGTGATGGACAGGGAGGCCTGGCATGCTGCAGTCCAGGGGGTCGCAGAGTCGGACACGACTGAGCGACTGAACTGAACTGAATTGCTATTACAGAAGGTACACAGTCTGTATTTTCAGCTTGGCTTCCACGGCAAGCTCTGTCATCATCTAATGGAATCATTTTTCTGCTCAGTTTCCTCATTTGCACCAAATTAGTCGGGGTTGATAACTTCTAAGAATCTTTTCAGCTCTACAATTGTAAATTCTCTATTTCATTACCCATCCCACCAGTAAATATCCATTTGGCACAGTAAAGAATCACCTGCCAACGCAGGAAACACAAGAGATGCATGTTGATCCTTGGGTTGGGAAGATCCCTTGGAGGAGGAAATGGCAACCCACTCCAGTATTCTTGCCTGGAAATCCCACGGACAGAGGAGCCTGGAGGGCTGCAGTCCATGGGGTCACAAAGAGTCAGACACACATACTCATAACTCATCTTTTGCACATACTCATCTTTTGTAGCTTTCCCAAATATTTCTAAATTAAGTCCATCAAAATCCTCTCTACTGCCCTACTTATTTCTTGCTCCTTTCCCTCCAATGTCATCATTATTTATGCTGTTTCTTCTCCTGAACTGTTTTCATTTCCCCTTAGCCTATCACATCCTCAGTCACCTGGCTCAAGTTCACCTCCTCCAGAGGCTTTTAGGAAATGGTACCACCTTACACCCATCATATTCTTAC
This sequence comes from Bos taurus, assembly GCF_002263795.3. Lineage (NCBI taxonomy): Eukaryota > Metazoa > Chordata > Mammalia > Artiodactyla > Bovidae > Bos > Bos taurus. The sequence goes on from NC_037350.1 coordinate 38,136,291, forward strand.
TCTAACATATGATGAGTACTTTGTAGTGTAGACCTTCTTTACTCAAAGTTTGGTCCATGAGCCAGAAACTCTTGGACACCTGTTATACATGCAGAATCCCATCCTGCTCCTGAGTCTGCATGTCAACCAGATGCCAGGTGACTTCAATGCACATTGAACTTTGAGATGCACTGTTCTGCAACAGTTTAGTAGCTTCTTTAAAGCTTCAGTGATGGCTCAGTGTTAGTAAAGAATCCTCCTGCCAATGCAAGAGACTCTGGTTCAATCCCTGGGTGGGGAAGATCCTCTAGAGAAGGAAATGGCAACCCACTCCAGTATTCTTGCCTGGGAAATCCCATGGATAGAGGAGCCTGGCCACAGTTCATGGGGCCACAAAAGAGTTGGAAACAGCTTAGCGACTCAACAACAAAGCATCTTCTTTTCGTTTCTAGTTTATTTCTTACTTGGATATCTTTAGAGGTTTTCAGATCAGAGATCCTATCTCCTAATTAAAAAAAAAAATTCAATCAAAACTTCTAGTACCCTGAACTAGAATAGCAGCACCCTGAACTATTTGTTGAATGAATGAATGCCCTTCCTGTTGACCAAATACAATTATGGGAACAGTCAACTCAGAATTTAGTTTTAATGGTTGATAAATACTATGATGGGCTTACAGAACTTTAGCGATCTTGAGGAAACATCTCACCAAATCTACTTTTTTTACAGATGAAGAAACTGGAGGCCCAGAGAGGGGAATGACTGCAGCTGGGAGGGCTGGTATAACACCTTCTATAATGCTCAGATCATACTTTTTACTTTTCCAGTTTCAGCAGCACCAATCTTGACACCGCCAAAGTAACAAGTAATCACCTCAAACAAATGCTCAGCAATTCAGGGGGATTCATTTAACTCAAGCGTTTACTCAAAGATTATATGCTTTTGCGTTGTAGACTCTCCATCACAATTCAGAGTGCTTATCATGTGTCTGAGAGACTGGTAAAGGCCGAGGATACTGAAATAACCATGAAATAACTGAAATAACTTGGCTTTCTGAAGGTCACTGTCTAATGCAGAAAGTCAGGGCAGAGGAAAAACAAAACATGAAGACACTGAAAAACGGGAGCCCTTCACCTAGACCCTTACAGACAGTGTATAGTGCAGCACCACGGATTTATGGAAGAAAATGCAGTCGGCTCTAAGTCTGATACATTTCTTTCTTCCCCTTACAATCTTCAACTCTTCTGAGCCCTCTGATTCTGTGTGTGCGTGTGTGTACGTGTGTGATTCCAGCACAATGCAGAACACAGTGAGGCCGCAGTGAAACAAGTCAATACTTTCAAAGCCCACTTTATCTACAAGGACAAGTTTCATTTTCTTTTCCCTTTTTACATGAGTAAATGCTATAGTCACCATAGGTGGAAAAAAGGTCCCCTCTCATCGAACCGGGCCCAGCACCCGAGCCTTCCTGTAGAGCTCGCGCCAGTGGGGGAATCCGCAGAGAGCTAGCGGGCCGCGGCGCCCAGCCGCATCCCGGGCGCGAGGAGCCAGGAGCGCCCGCACAGCCTCGCCAGGAACGCCCGCACAGCCTCGCCAGGAACGCGCCGGCCGCCCTGGGACCGGCGGGGCGGGGCGGGGCCGGGCGCAGCGCCTCCCCGATCTGGGCCGCGCGGCTCCCGGCGCATTCCAGCACCCTCCTCCCGCGCGCCGCGCTCGCTCCCCCGACAGCTGATTCATTGGCTCGGCCGCCCAGACAGCCTGGCGCCGGCCGCGTGACGTCACCCATTCACCGAGCCCGCCTCCCCCCCTCCGCTGGCGCCGGCCGGGCGGTCGCCTTGACAACGCCGACGCCAGCCGGCACAATGACTTCCAGCTGGAGCATCCCAGGCAGCCCGCGCGCTCTCGCGCTATCGCTGAGCCTAGGAGCGCGGGGGTGGGTTTCTTTTCTTTTCTTTCTCTCTTTCTCTTTTTCTCCAGGCTCCTGCGGGTTCCCCCTGCCGGGAAATGCTCTCCCTCTAGTTTTCTAGGGCTCTAATCCCAGTCTCTCCTGAAGCGTGCTTGCGGCCTCCCTTCCTCCGTCGCGGTCTCCCTGGGCTCTGTGTTTTGCTGGGCAGCATCCCATGCTGGGCTCGGCAGACCTACTGGCGGTTGGGTTCAGCCCTTGGAAGCGCTCACACCTGCAGAGTCTAGGCTCCTGCCAAAAGGCGTAAGGCAAAAGGAGGAAAATTTATTGCCATAATAGCGAAAATTATAAACCTCGGCTGTCCTAGAGAAGAATGTTGGAGTAGGTGTTGATTACCTCCCACGATCGCAAAACAACGTTCTTTAAGAAAGAGTTTTGCGCTATCCCCTCTTAAAACGCGGCGGTTCTTATTTTGCTTTTAAAGCAGACTTCAAGACTTTTAGGAACTTGAAGTTAGGGACTGGACGCTTCCAAAACGATGAATCATCCCAGGAGAGAAAACATATCTGGGAAGTTGTAGTGGTGTAAATAAGAATGGAGAGTATTTGCAAGGAGAGGGAGGGAGGGAGAGAGAAAGAAGGAGAGATGGAAGAGATTGCTGGTTTTCCGAGTAAGGCAAATAGTTCAGTGTGCACCCCATTTCCACCCTCACCCCAGCCCACCCCCATCCAAAACTCTTTAAGCCCTGAAGGTGGGGGAGTTGGGGAGGTGAAGGGAGTGAAGAAGATTTAGCTATTGACCAGGGTTGGGTGGGAGGTAATATTTTATGCTTTATTTCACTTTTATTTTTTTGACAAACTTCTTGCTTCAGAACATCTGCATTTTTGGAAGTAAGTCCATAACAGAACTAAGCGAAACCCTCCCACGGATAGCATAAATTTGCATTGCCGAAGCTGCTGGTCTGCGGGATTCTTGAGCCGGGAGGAGGCAAATTCCCTTTCCAGCTCTTGCAAAAATACCTCCAGTAAAAACAAGCACTTTGGCCCCTTTCTACTTTTCATTAGCCCAGATTTCAGCATATACTTCTTTGCTTTATTTGTTGTTTATGTGTTTAGTTCTGTCTTCAAATGGATTTTAAACACTTCGAAGGCAGAGAAGGACTCTCCTAAACTTTACATCTACCGACTCAGTTGAATAGATGATGCACAGTGAGTATCTTTGGATGATGGTGCTAAGGAGTGATTACTAAGCACATTAGGCACAATTATTTGTAAAGAGACTACGACGTAGTAGTTGATGATCATTAATATAACTAATGTATTAGAATTCACGATCAAGATTGCAGTATTTACTTTTCACGTTTCCCAGGAAACTGCCGGTGGCAGTCATCAGTTTGTTAATTTTTTTTCTTTAAACCCACGAACTCATTTTGTTACCCATCAAAAATGAGGACTCAGTGAAACATTAATTTTCTAAAATTGCTGCATATTTAAGTGTGATTGTAATTACTCCTAAGCATTTTAAAATTATAACATCCATACCAAGTGTTTTAGAATCCAAAGAACAATCTATTGGGGTTGACATTTTTTGTATAAAAATTGGTCTATAACTTAACAGATCACTGATTATCCCAGCCACAGTATTTGGATTCATTTAAATGCCAGGTTTCAACATGGGGGGGGGGCACTATTTAAACTAGATCTGCATATTTATTTTTTCCCCTTCCTTTCTGTCTTCAACTAGACTTAATCACAGGTATTTCACTTACCTGCATTAGCTGCCAGTGGTTCCAACCCTAGCCACACTTGAGTGTTACCCTAAGAACTTTTTAAAAAATATGCTTGGTTAGGTTCCTTCTCTAGAGATTTTTGTTTACTTGGTCTGGGGTATGGCCTGGGACATCTTTTTTTTAAAGTTAATTTCCCCTATTGATTCACAGAAAGTTACAAGTATAGTACAGCAAGGTTCCATATATCCTTTACTTTGTTTCCATCTTGGTTTACATTTACATAACTATAAAACAGTTGTAAGATCAGGAAACTGACATTGGTGTGAAGTGTTCCTGTAATTCCGTGTCATCTCATCATTTGCAGATTGTTGTAGCCACTAGCACAATCAAGGCCTGGGACCATTCTAACACAACTAAGGTCTTCCTGGTGTCATCCTTTGTAGTAACCCAGCCCCCACCATCGGAGAAGGCAATGGCACCCCACTCCAGTACTCTTGCCTGGAAAATCCCATGGACGGAAGAGCCTGTTAGGCTGCAATCCATGGGGTCGCTGAGGGTCGGACACGACTGAGCGACTTCACTTTCACTTTTCACTTTCATGCATTGGAGAAGGAAATGGCAACCCACTCCAGTGTTCTTGCCTGGAGAATCCCAGGGACGGGGGAGCCTGGTGGGATGCTGTCTATGGTGTCGCACAGAGTTGGACATGACTGAAGTGACTTAGCATAGCATAGCCCCCACCATTCCCGAGGGTTGACAGCTATTTGCCTATTCTTCATCTCTATTATTTTGCCCTGAGAAAGATTATATAAATTGATTCTTACAAGCTTGTGACCTGCGGAGATTGGCTTTTTTCACTCATCACAATGCTCTTCAGATCCATACAAGGTGTTGCATGTAACAGCAGTTTGTTCCTTTCTGTTACCGAGAGGGATTTCATCATATGGCTGTACCACCGTTTAATTATTCACCTATTGTAGGACATTGTGTTTGTTTCCTTTCTTGGGGGCTGTTCCAAAGAAAGCTGCTATGAACATTCACTTAAAGGTTCTTCTGTGGACATAAATTGTCATTTCTCTGGGATAAATGCCCAAGAGTGTGATTGCTGGCTCATATGGTAAAGTATATGTTTAGTTTTTTAAGAAACTGCCAAACTATTTTCCAGAAATGCTGTACTATTTTACTTTTCCAACACTCATGCACGAGAAAGCCAGTTTCTCCTATCCTTGCCAGCATTTTTTAACTGTTCCAATATGTGTCTAGTGATATCCCACTATGATATTATTAATTTGCAGTTTCCTAATGATTAGTAATGTTGAACATCTTTTAGTGTCTTTATTTGCCATCCACATATCCTCTTCAGTGAAATTTCTCTTCCTATTTTTTTGCCCATTTTTGTATGAGATTGCTTTGTTTCTTTTGAGTTTTGAGAATTGTTCATAAATGCTAGATACAGATCCTTTATCAGACATGGGATTTGCAACTAGTTTGTCCCAGTCTTTTTATACTTTTAAAAGGTTCTGTTGGAGAATAAAGCTTTTAATTTTGAGGAAGACCAATATTTTGATTTTTTTTTAAAGTATCATGCTTTTGGTGTTGTGTCTAAGAAATTTCCACCACATCCTGGATCTTGAAGATTTTCTATGTTTTCCTTTAAAAGTTTTATAATTTCACATTTTACATTTAAGTGTGTAATTCATTTTAAGTTCATTATTATATAAGGTGTAAAGTTTAGATCCAGATGCAAAACAAAAACCAATCACTGTCATGCTGTACACCTGAAACTAACACAGTTTTGTAAATCCACTCTTCTTCAATAAAAAAAGACTCAGACAAGTTAGAATTTTAGTAAATGCCAAAAATGCATCTCTAGCCTTGTGCCATAAGCTGTAGGGTACTGATGTTCACTGTTATCAGTTGCATGAATCATCTTGGCAATTGAGTGTAAAAATTCAATATATGTATTTTTGTGGGCTTCCCTGGTGGCTCAGTGGCAAAGAATTGGTCTGTCAATTCAGGAGATGTGAGTTCAATCCCTGGATTGAGAAGATCCCCTGCAGAAGGAAATGTCAACCCACTCCAGTGTTCTTGCCTGGGAAATTCCATGGACGGAGTTTGGCGGGCTACAGTCCATGGGGTCACAAAGAGTCAGACATGACTTAGTGACTGAACAGCAACATTTCCCTTGTTATGTTTTAAAGTTTTTGGTTCTGAAGAACATCTGTTCCTCTCTCTCTGCCTCATTCTGTCTCTGTTTTTTCCCTAAATCCAGGCAACAAGAAAGCATTCTATCTTTTCTGTAATTTAAATGGTTTTTAGCAGGTCTAATTTATTTCAAAAGATCTAAATACCGACTCCTGGCAAAATAGAACTCTGTAGTCCACTAATTACAGAGGTATTTGTGCCAAACCTTATTCCTTTATGTCTTCCTTGTTGGTGTGCTTACATTCAGTCACTCACTCCTTGTACAGCATCTCCTATAGTAAGACAGAGTATATCACAGCTAGTTTTTTGTTTGTTTTTAGCCATACCACATGGCATGTGGGATCTTAGTTTCCTGACCAGGGATGGAACCCATGCCCTCTGCATTGGAACACAGAGCTTAACCACTGGACCACCAAGGAAGTCTTTTATAGCTGATGGTTAGTTTTATACTATAATGAGGAATCCCTGTCTGTCAGATATGAACTGGGGCTGCCAATTCCATTACTGACGACTTGCTAACATTAAACCAATGCTAAGAGTAAAGCAGAGTGATAGAAAGGATATCTAATTTATTGTACATGTTAATGAAAAAAGGATAACAACCCCTTAAGGTGACTGATATCATTAGGTTTTAGAACAACTGAAAGAGAGTATGCCGTTTCCCCCCTTTCTATGTTCGTAACCTAATTCGACCTAATTCCTAACCTCCTGTTTCTTATTAGTCTATGTTCCTGTGGTTTGCCCAGAAAGAAGTCATTGTATAAGTATTAATCTACTTGCTTAATTAGCACTAGTTTTATTAAGAAATAAATAAGGAATTTGTTGCTGCTTACTTAATACCTAGAATACCTAGAATAAATTCTGAGATTAGCTATTGTTTATGTCTTTAATTACATTGTCACAATGACAAAAGCTGTCTACTTTGTCTCTCACATTTTTCCCTGTGAGCTTAATATCTTGTTCTTTATTACTCAGCTAAATAAATAATTTCTTGTCATCTTAAAAAAAAAAAAAGGATATACGTATATGTTCATATACACGTGTGTGTGTGTTTTCTTTTTCCCCTCCACTTTGCCCCATGCCCCCATATCTACACACCTCTACGGAGTGTCCATTCCTTTGTTGCCGGCACTAGGTCACATTCTTGTCCCTTAGACTCAGTGGGAGACTTCCAGCCCTTTGTGTTTGGACTAAGTAGAATGTTACCCTATGACCATGTATTAAAAAAAAAAAAAAGAAAGAACCTTACAATCATTTGAAACAAAGCCAATTATTACTTTTTAAAAGCTACCTGCTTTCAATTAAGCAGGAAATTATCTAAGGAACCACTTAATTTGCCTTGGTCTGTAGTCTCACAACTGCTTTATGCTGAGTGGAGCATGAAATTAAATATGTAACAACAATTCTAATGGTTATGTTTCAGAATCCAGCATTTTAGAATCTTAAGTATTCTGAGTGGTGACAGATACAAAATGTACAACTCAAAGAATAGGACTGGATTGAGTTTGAGAAAAAAATGCAGAATGTTATTAATGTCCTCTCGGTATTTTATATATTTATATGTGTATATATATTTTAAACTGAGTTCAAAAAAATCTTCTATTAATTTATACATGCAGGAAGGATAGCCATGCCTATATAGAAAAATCTCTTTGATTTACAACAAAATGCCACTCTTTTTTTTTTCACATGGAGATTTTTACACTAGCTTTTTGGATCCAAATATAATGTAGATTATGCCAAGCTATATTAGAAGAAAAGGTCATAATAAATTTTCACCATTTTGTGCAGAAATGCTAATACTAAATCATTGTTCGAGATATTTGTCTTTGTTGAGAGCCAAAACTACAGACTATTTGCAGTGGAGAAACTGTTTATGTAGACATATAAGGACACTAGTTTATGCAAGAAATTTTAGAAGCTTTGCTAAGATGACACTTCAATCAGTACTTAACAATGTTGTAAATGCTAGATGGTTCTCAGAGCCTCTTATTTATTTAAAACATTTTTTACAACTTTAAAACTATTTTTATACTAGATAAATCTTTTCAAACACTAATCATTACGAGTAAACATTAAAAAAAATCTCCGTGTAAATGTGGATAAAAGCATCTGTGTTCTTTTGTAGTTTGTATTCCAAACCAACCCTTTTCTCTCTCTCTCTTTCTCTCTTTTTAAACTGAGTCAGGAATTCTGGCAGTTTTACCAGGGAATTTTGACAAATAGAAAAATTTGACTAGATATCTTCCCCTGCTCTCCCCATACCCCGCCTTGCCCCATTCCCCCACCATATGTGATTCAGGAGAAGTTCGAGCTGAAATGGCTTGCAAGGTAACAAAGTTACTCTGAAACGCATTTATTTGATGCTAAAGATGCCTAGTTTCTATCACTGAATCTCTTCATACTTGATGATATTGTTAAAAACATTTTTCTGTTTTAGTAAACAATTTTCTATAAAAATTCTCTGAGGAGCAACAATTAGACCTCTAATTGTTGGCAGCCCCTGAGGAGGACGTGGCTACGCATGCCAATAGTCTTACCTGGAGAATCCTGTAGACAGAGGCGCCTGGTGGGCTACAATCTATAGGGTTGCAAAGAGTCGGACATGACTGAAGTGACTTAGCATGCACACTCACATATATCATTTTAGAACAAAAAGTTTCTCCTGCATTTGTCCTTCAGTTTTTTGTTTTAATCAGAGAGTGAGCATTAACCTGAATCCCAGAGTCCTTGTGCCAGAATCTGTGCAACCTGGAGAGAATGGCTGAACCTCTCTGATCCAGGTTCCTGTAAACTGCAGCATTGTTTATGTGTGCGATGGACATAATAACTGTCTATCCAAATAGTGAGGATTTCTTGGGATAAAGTAAGACAAACATCCCTTAAAGTGACTAACACACAGTAGGACTTCGTTATCAAGATTTAAGTGGCTCCAATTAAATGGTGGATCATCTCGGCTCTTTTTTTTTTCTTTCCTAGTTTATGTTCTGTTGTGGCAGGTCTTGTGACAAATGCTTCATGTCTGTTATTTCATTTAATTCTCCCAACAGCTTGACGAGCTCAGTCCTAATATTATTATCTCATTTTACAGCTGAGGAAGTCAGAACACAGATACTGATGATATGATCGTGTATGCCCATTTCAGACAGACAGCAACAGGTAGGGGTGACATCCGGAATTCAAGAGGCCTCTCTGCCTGAAACTCAGCCAAAAGTTTTCCCTGCTTGTCAGACCTATGTGCCTTATCGTTGCTGTTGTTTAGTTGCTAAATTGTGTCTGACTCTCTTGCGACCTCATAGACTGTAGCCCACCAGGCTCCTCTGTCCATGAGATTTCCCAGCTGAGAGTACTGGAGTAGGTTACCATTTCCTTCTCCAGAGGGTCTTTCCGACCTGGATATTGAACCCACATCTCCTGCATTGGTGGGTGGATTCTTTACCACTGAGCCACCAGGGAAGCTCTTCTACCTTATTATAATATCAGCCTGCAAAACAGTCTTCCACTTTGTGCGTCTTTTGACATGAAATATTAGTGACCGAGTAAAGGATAGTGATGCTTCTAATACTGTTAGGATTGAAATGGACAGACTTCAGCACGTGGAATTTATTCCCAGCAAGGCCAAGGCTTTGCTACAATAAAAGATATTATAGAACAGTCCAACTGCATTTATTAGACAAGCACTGAAATGCACATGTAAAGATATAAATAATGCCTTTCTGTACCTGGGGGTATGATTTATTTATGCACAAGGGGGTTTACTCTTCCAGTTAATGAGTGGGGTCTATGCACACAGTGTCCATTAGTGCTAACAAATGATGTGTGTGTGGTGTAATAGATCACTGTGCTGAGCACGTGGTGCTCCCTGCCAGGAAGTAGATCTATAGACTATAATTTGTACATGTGATATCACACCTATGAAACCAAGAAAATGAATTAATTACACTCACAAATGTTTGGTGGAATGACAATTTCAAGAGTTAACAAATTCTTTAAGAAATAGGAGAAAGCGCTTTACTAGGAAATAATTGGGTGATATTTTAAAAATCTCAACGTTCGGGAAAAGGCATTTAATCCAAAGGAGTGAATCTGAAGACAGGACCTAAAATAATATTTCAGTTCAGTTCAGTTCAGTCGCTCAGTTGTGTCCGACTCTTTGCGACCCCATGAATTGCATAATATTTAGAACCCTGCAATTCACAAGTCAAAATTGGTCTTGATTTGGATTAGAGGTATCATTTGATCTTAAGGATGTAGAACTAGCCTTTACCTAGCTATGCAGTCACTCCTGAGAGCCTGATGTGGCTCCAGGAAATAGAGTTTCTTGTTATTTCTTTTCATGGAAAGTTGCATGGAAAGTAGAATTAGAAAATGAAAATGTATTTGGTTTCAGGGACCAATAACCAATGCTCAGCTGGTAAAATGTACCAGGTTTTCAAAATAAATGACCCAAATCTTAGGGTTTCATCCGTCTTCACAACATGCCTTCTGACTGTGGGCCACAGGGAACCGCAAACTTTTCTTTCATGCTATTCCTAGTGCCTGTGGCTGCCATGCCACAAAAAAAAAAAAAAAAAGGAAAAAAAGAGAGAGAACAGCAACACCAAGCTACGTTCTTGTGTGATTTCTGTATGTTTTCTTTCTCTCTTTGCTTGTAATGTACACTCTCTTACTGATATATGATGAAGAGTTAGCAACAGGTGTGTATGCCAGTTGGACACCTGTATCAAAAAGTAAACTCAGCTTAAAGAGAAGGAAAGAAGAAAATACAACTACTTAAGCTTTGTATTTCTGGAAGACAATTACAAGTCTAGTCCTAACTTTATTTGGATTTACTCCCTGCCTGTGTTTGAATGCTAGACTTTTTATACTAAGCAAAGTCTAAGCATGCAGTGAATAAGCAAAAAAGTTCATGAAAGGGACTTCTCTTGGGAAGCCACAAAAACAGAACATTATTTTAGAAGATACTAGAATGATGATCAGGACATCATTTTTCTTATCTAATATTATATGGTTAGAGGAACACAGATTCAGCTCTCTGGTTTGCTACATTATGCTCTTATGACTCAGTTTCTTATTTGTCAAATGGGTATAGGAACATGTCTCTGCAATGAGCAGGAAAGTTACATAAGGTGGATGAGATATCATAATGTTTAAAAGACAGTACTATTTTTTAAGCAAAGTGTTATGAAACATCATTAATCAACATTGTTAAAATAATGGTACAAACCATATCAAGAATATCTTGACCATAAGGCCCTATGAGGAAATGTTCTAGAGCATTTAGCTAATTCTGTTGATACTATGTATAAAATAGATGGCTGATGAGAACTACTGTATAGAACAGGGAACTCTACTTAATGCACCATGGTGTCCTGAATGTGAGGAAAGTCCAAAAGAGAATGGACTTATGGTGGTGCCGGTGGTAGAGAACCCACCTGCCAGGATAGGAGAGCTAAGAGACAACCAGTTCAATCCCTGGGTAGGGAAGGTCCCCTGGAGAAGGGCAAGGCAACCCACTCCAGTCTTCTTGCCTGGAGAATCCCACAGACAGAGGAGCCTGGCGGAGTACAGGCCGTAGGGTCTCTAAGAGTTGGAGGTGACCAAAGCAACTTACCATGTACACATGCATAGGTTTGTGTGTGGCTGATTCATCTTGCTGTACAGTAGAAACTAACACAGCACTGTAGCTCAACTATACTCCAATAAAATTAATTTAAAAAGAAAAAATAAATCTCTAATTATATTGGCTATTAGGAACCTATGATAGTTTTCAAAGTATATCTTGAATGAGGAACTAATGAGTAAATGAGTGCCTATTTCACTTTTCACTTTGGGATTAAATAATTAAAGGCCATAGAAAAGGAATTGCAAATATACAGCATGTGTACCACTTATCCAGTCTGCTTTACTAATTTTATTGCTGAGAGTGAAGATAAACTCAGATTTTCTCAATAGAGGACCTCAAGTCATCCCTATTAGTCAACTGGAATTCATTTGCAAGAAAGTGTATTTGCAATCCTGAAATATTTAGTGTTAGTCACTCAGTAATATTTAGAGAGATTAATAATCAAAGGGGGCAGGGTTAATGACGGGTGTGACACTTATCTGGGGCCTTTTAACACTTGACAATCATGAGTATATTCAAACATACCATGAGTTTGAGCAAATTCTGGGAGATAATGAATGACAGGGAAGCCTGATGTGCTGCAGTCCGTGGGATTGCAAAGAGCTGGACACAACTGAGCCACTGAACAACAACAAGAAGGACATGGGTTTCCCTGGTGGCTCAGGAGTAAGGAATCCACCCGCCAATGAAGGAGATGCGGGTTCGATCCCTGGGTTTGGAAGATCCTCTGGAGAAGGAAATGGCAACCCGCTGCAGTATTCTTGCCTGGGGTATCCCATGGACAGAGGAGCCTGACTAGCTACAGTCCACGGGGTTGCAAAAAGTCAGATATGGCTTTGTGTCTAAACAGCAAGGGCAACAAGAATACCAGAACACAGAAGAGTTGGAGGATACATATATCCCCCAAAGAGATGCCACTTTTGTGATAGCATATGCCAATGTGGCATCTAGTGTGTGATAAGTAGAGAAAGTATATTGATATGAAGACAATTACACATAGAAAGTGAAGTCGTGCAGTCGTGTCCAACTCTTTGCTACCCCGTGGAGTATAGCCCACCAGGCTCCTCTGTCCATGGGATTTTCCAGGCAAAAATACTGGAGTGGGTTGCCATTTCCTTCTCCAGGGGATCTTCCCAACCCAGGATCAAACCCAAGTCTCCCGCATTGCAGGCAGATGCTTTAACCTCTGAGCCACCAGGGAAGCCCCATTACACATAGAAATTGTCTACAATTTACAAAGCAATTATTATTGCTACTGTTGACAATAGAAAGGGAGGAAATAAGGAAGAAAAAGAAATTTCTTACTTTTTTCTGGCAGTACCTGAGTTAAAAGCAAGGGTAGGTTAAAATGAAGCTCTCTTGGGATTTCCTTAGGGGTCCAGTGGTTAAGACTTCATCTTACAATGTAGCGGATTCAGACTTGATCCCTGGTTGGGAAGCTAAGATCCTACATGCTTCATGGCCAACATACCAAAACATAAAGCAGAAGCAATATTATAGCAAATTCAATAAAGACTTTAAGAATGGTCCACAAAAAGAAATCTTTTAAAACATAAATAAAATGAAGTTCTCTTGATTCCAGATTATTCAGTTAGTCTATAAAAAAAAATCTAGGCTTATGTATAATTTGTGAAAGTGAAAGTTGCTCAGTCATGTCCGACTCTTTGTGACCCCATGGACTATCCAGTCCATGGAATTCACCAGGCCAGAATACTGGAGTGGGTAGCTTTTCCTTTCTCCAGGGGATCTTCCCAACCCAGGGATCAAACCCAGGTCTCCCGCATTGCAGGCTGATTCTTTACCAGCTGAGCCACAAGGGAAGCCATTTCAAAACCCAAAGTAAAGAAATGGAATACGTGTGGTACATACAAAGATGGATAAGATGGGGGTCCCTGTCCTTGAGGGGCCCAGTGTATAAGGAGGAGGTTGTGTTTGCTCAGTCCCTCAGTCGTGTCTGACTTTGTGGAAAGTAAACAAATAATCACGGTTTAATGCGGATGTCCAGGTACCTGGTGAATGAATCAACCACTGGACTATAGTGCTTGTCTCTCTTCCACTGATAGAGACTGAAAGTGAAAGTGAAGTCACTCAGTTGTGTCCGACCCTTTGCGACCTCGTGGACTGTAGCCCACCAGTCTCCTCTGTCCATGGGATTTTCCAGGCAAGAATACTGGAGTGGGTTGCTATTTCCTTCTCCAGGGGATCTTCCCGACCCAGGGATCGAACCCGGGTCTCCCGCATTGCGGGCGGACGCTTTACCCTCTGAGCCACAAGGAAACCTGATAGGGATTCAGTGCAGTTCAGTTCAGTTCAGTCGCTCAGTCGTGTCCGACTCTTTGCAACCCAAGGAATTGCAGCACGCCAGGCCTCCCTGTCCATCACCAACTCCCGGAGTTCACTCAGACTCACGTCCACTGAGTCAGTGATGCCATCCAGCCATCTCATCCTCTGTCACCCCCTTCTCATCCTCCTGCCCCCAATCCCTCCCAGCATCAGAGTCTTTTCCAATGAGTCAACTCTTCGCATGAGGTGGCCAAAGTACTGGAGTTTCAGCTTTAGCATCATTCCTTCCAAAGAAATCCCAGGGCTGATCTCCTTCAGAATGGACTGGTTGGATCTCCTTGCAGTCCAAGGGACTCTCAAGAGTCTTCTCCAACACCACAGTTCAAAAGCATCAATTCTTTGGCGCTCAGCTTTCTTCACAGTCCAACTCTCACATCCATACATGACCACTGGAAAAACCATAGCCTTGACTAGACAGACCTTTTTTGGCAAAGTAATGTCTCTGCTTTTCAATATGCTGTCTAGGTTGGTCATAACTTTCCTTCCAAGGAGGAAGCGTCTTTTAATTTCATGGCTGCAGTCACCATCTGCAGTGATTTTGGAGCCCCAAAAAATAAAGTCTGACACTGTTTCCACTGTTTCCCCATCTATTTCCCATGAAGTGATGGGACCAGATCTTCATTTTCTGAATGTTGAGCTTTAAGCCAACTTTTTCACTCTCCTCTTTCACTTTCATCAAGAGGCTTTTGAGTTCCTCTTCACTTTCTGCCATAAGGGTGGTGTCATCTGTGTATCTGAGGTTATTGATATTTCTCCCAAAAATCTTGATTCTAGCTTGTACTTCTTCCAGCCCAGCATTTCTCATGATGTACTCTGCATATAAGTTAAATAAACAGGGTGACAATATACAGCCTTAACGTACTCCTTTTCCTATTTGGAACCAGTCTGTTGTTCCATGTCCAGTTCTAATTGTTGATAGGGATTGCTTCATGTTAAAAATATACATTTTAATGAAAAAATTATTGATATTCACGTGATGAAAAAATTGTACCAGCCATACTGCTTTATGGAAATGTATTTGTATTATGTGAGTAAAGTGAAGTCACTCAGTCGTGTCCAACTCTTTGTGACCCTGTGGGCTGTGTCCATGGGATTTTCCAGGCAAGAGTACTGGAGTAGGTTGCCATTTCCTTCTCGAGGGGATCTTCCAGACCCAGGGATCAAACCCAGGTCTCCCGCATTGTAGGCAGATGCTTTACCATCTGAGCCACCAGGAAGATCTATATGTATTATGAATAAGAAATTACCTTTTGTAGAATTTATGCCTAAAATTAATTCACACCATGCGTTGTCAGCAGTTCATTTAATCCTAAAAGTTTGAATGCTATAATGATGACTTAAAAAAAAACAGCACTGAGATTTTAGGCTTTTTTTTTTTCTTTAGAAAAAGGTTTATTAATATTTTTAAAAACAGCAGTTAAGGGACAGATTCAACAAACATCTGAGACCCCTCTCTCTTCCATGACCTCCTGTGAAATGCTCATCCATTTGCTGCCGTTGTTCTTTGTTAAAAGATGCATTTATGGTTCTAAAGTTCCCTACAAATAGTGCTTTAGTTGCATCCCACATATCTGGAGAGTGTTCACTACTATTTAGGTCTGAGCCACCAGGGAAGCCTCTATTTATTTTTAGATTTCCATTTTGATTTCTTAGTTGGCTCAGAAATGATGTAGAGGTATAGGGTCAGAACAGTTTTGGTTTTTCTTTTTTTTTTTTTGGTTGGGAGATAGGCAACACATTCAAAGTTTCAAAATCCAAAAGGATTTTAGGCTTGTTTTAAAACCAAATGGAAGTTTCATTCACTTCCTCAACATGTAATTACTGAGTACTTGCTATGGCCCAGACATGGTTAGCTCTTTCAATAGATTCTTTTGCAATCTAGTAAGGAAATAAAATCTGTACCTGGTACTATTACTACAGGGAAGAAAGTAGCTTGCCCCATAAAGGACTCACCAGTTGTTATAAAGTTGTTGGGTTTTTTTTTTCTTCCTCAATTCCTATGTTGAAAACCATTTAATGCCTAAGGGATAGTGTCAGGAGGTGGGGCCTTTGAGGATGATGAGGTTGAGAATGAGAATGAGGCCCCCTGAATAACTCCCTCATTCCCCCCACCCCCACCATGTGAGGATACAGCAAGAAGTCAGCAACTTGCAACTCAGAAAGTCTTCACTTGAACCCAACGGTGCAGGACCTTGATCTTAGACCTCCAGCTTCCAGAACCGTGAGAAATAAATTTCTGTTGTTACATATCGTTAGTCTGTAGTATTTTTTGCTATGGCAATCCAAATGCCTATGACACCAATAAAAACTACTGAAGTTAAAGGTAGAGAAGATTTCTTCTAGCCTTGTGAAACTAGAGTGTGGGTTAGAGATAGTTCATAATAATAGCACGTAGGTTAGGGCTTCAAGTAAAATATACAATCAGTCTACCTGTGTATACACACATATTTTTATAGAAGGGTAGTGTACACATCAAAAGCAGAGACATTACTCTGCCAACAAAGGTCCGTCTAGTCAAGGCTATCGTTCTTCCTGTGGTCATGTATGGATGTGAGAGTTGGACTGTGAAGAAGGCTGAGCGCCCAAGAATTGATGCTTTTGAACTGTGGTGTTGGAGAAGACTCTTGAGAGTCTCTTGGACTGCAAGGAGATCCAACCAGTCCATTATGAAGGAGATCAGCCCTGGGATTTCTTTGGAAGGAATGATGCTAAAGCTGAAACTCCAGTACTTTGGCCACCTCATGCGAAGAGTTGACTCATTGGAAAAGACTCTGATGCTGGGAGGGATTGGGGGCAGGAGGATGAGAAGGGGGCGACAGAGGATGAGATGGCTGGATGGCATCACTGACTCGATGGACATGGGTCTGGGTGAACTCCGGGAGTTGGTGATGGACAGGGAGGCCTGGCGTGCTGCAATTCATGGGATAGCAAAGAGTCGGACACGACTGAGTGACTGAACTGAACTGAACTGAGTGTACAGATGGAGTGTAGTGTATGGCTTGAAATATTTTCACAAAAAGTATCCAGCCCTATAATCAGTGCTCAGGTCAAAAACTAGACCATTATCATCTGGTCTACAATACTTCTTGAGGCATTTTCTTTTTTTTTTTTTTCATGTGGTGATTCATTGATTTCAGTACCATTTGTTGAAAACACTTTCCTTTCCCCATTGAATTTTCTTGGCATATTTGCCCAAATCGATTGACTCTGCAGATGTGAGTTTATTTCTGTGTCTCTTCTATTCTTAATGGTGCCCTTTGATAAATATAAATTTTTAAATTTGACATATACAAATGTAAAAATAAGCCTACTTTTACAGTTAGTGCTAATTGTGTCCTACTTATGAAATGTTTGCCTACTCCAAGGTCATGAAGATATTCTCATGTATTTTCTTTTAAAAGCTTATTGTTTTACCTTTCATGTTTAGATCTACAGTCCCTCTGGGACAGATTTTTGTGTATGTATGATATGAGGTGAGAATAAAGATTTACTTTTTTCCATGGTTATCCAGTTGACCCAGAACCATTTGTAGAAAATTCTGTCATTTCCCCAATGCATTGCAATGAGTGGCTCCTTTGTCTTAAATCAAATGACCTCATGTGTCTATTTCACTTTCTGCATTCTATTCTGTTCTCTTGATATTTTAATGGTAATTTATACTATTTTAATGAATATAGCTTGATAATAAGTCTTGATATCTAAAGTACAAATTATCCAGCTTTTTGTTGTTGCTCAGAACTGTTGTAGTGATTTTTGCCTTCTTGCCAAAATTAATTTGTCAATTTTTATATATATGTGTGTGTTACATAATGTACATTATATATATGGGCTTTCTGGGGACTTAAGTACAATTGGATCCATCTATCGCTAAATTTGGAGAGCATTATTAGCTTTCTAATATTGAGCTGTTCAATTTATGGATGTGGTATAACTCTCCATTCATTTACATTTTATAACATAGCTCTCCTTGTGATTTTGTAGTTTTTCAATGCAGAGGTCTTGTAAATTCTGTTTTTTAGGGTTTATACCTAGGTATTGGATTTTTAAAATATTTGTGATAATGTTTTCACGTGTCAACTTGACTAAAGTCCAGTAGACTAGTGCTTCCTATGCTAGACCAGTGATTCAATCAAATACCGATGCTGTGCCTGTATTTTTGTATAACTAGTCCCTATAATTGCTGGACCTTCAGTGAGGGAGATTACGTGGAAAATCTGGATGGGCCTGACTGCATCAGTTGGAAGGACTTAAAATCAGGACTGAGGTTTCCCTTTCAGAGAGAAGAAATTGGGACCCAGGATGACAGGACTGGGTTGTGCCCATGGAGATTCATTCTATTCAGGATGCTTCCATTCAGGACGCTACCTGATGGCCTGGCCTTTGAATTTCTTACTGACTTAGCCCTCACAAACGTAAACCAATTTTCTGTAATAAATTATCTACCTATCTACAATCTTTCACTTACCTGTCTATTTAGTTATCTTCTATCTCTCACTAGTTCTTCTCTGATTAAACACTGATTGAAACAGATTTTGGTGCTAGAAGTGATTCCAGAATAATAGGAGCTTAAGGATGAGTTCTCTGAATTGGTGCAAGGCAGTTCATGGAGTGATACAGCAAAGGAATTACTCAGATTATCGCCATTGTATGCCCCTCATCAAGTACCACGACCTCAGAAAGATTAAAATATTGTAACCAATCTAAACAGCTGTGCTATGCTGCATCCCCATCAAGTACTGGGATTTAATTATATATAAATTAAAGTTTTAATATTCATACCCTATGTGATGCTAAATGTCTAAGCATCTTTTAAATGATCTTTTAAATTTTTGTATCGTTGGAAAGAATACATGGTTTGGGGATGTTGAATATGAGGAGAAATAGAGTGGGATGGTCCAGGATTTTCTGATAAGGTTTGGAATATTTTATTCTATTCAAATCCTGATCTACTCATTTCTCAGAGCCTTGATTTCATTCTTCTGATGTCAGAGAACATATTACTTTGCTCATATTCAAAAGCCAAAAATTAAAAAGCCAAAGGGAATACATTTTTTTAAAAGTTTGCCTGGGACTTCCCTGGTGGTCCGGTGGTTAAGATTCTGTGCTTCCAGTGCAGCGGGTATGGGTTCCATCCCTGATTGGGAAACTAAGATCCAGCATGTCAAGCAGCGCAGCCAAAAAATAAAAATAAAACCAAGTTGCTTGCTGTTTACAGCAGGCTAGTATTTTATGAGTCTTCTCTTCTTGGAAGTGAGAATGAGCCCTGGTGATCCTAATGGACTTGATTTCCTCGGTCAGCACAGGCAGACCGTACTTGCACGGAGATTTGCAGGCATCACAGCTGCTGCATTTTAATTTTTACACAGATTGAAAGAATATGTGAGCTGAATGCACCCTGGGCGAACCTGCAACCCTAATCTCCAAGGGAACGGGGAACTTAATGACGCCTCCGCCACCTCTGAGCAAACACATCCAGAGCAGACCTGGGAGGGATCAGGGCCAGACAAGCTGAGCACACAGCTTGGTCCCCTAGAGAAATGTTTTGTCTTTCTAATCCTAAAGTATGGGGTATAATGGAGTATAGAGGATCTGTTAGGAATAAAACAGCCAAATGAAAAAGGAGGGAGCAAAGAATGGCAAAACTTTGGGGTCTTCACGCCAACTGAAACTAAAGCATGTATGGAAATAAAGGGGAAAAAAAAGGTAACCCAAAGATGTAGCCCAGAGGGAGAGAGAGAGCACCACCCCTTCTGCTTTTCTATATGACAACGGAAACATTTCTGCTTCTTTTCTGTATGCTTCACACATAAACTTGAGGTATTGTCTTGGGAGAAACGTTTAATTAATTAAGATACAGTTTGGCTGACCTAGGACTTTGCAGAAGGCTGTGAGAGTATTTGCATTTTCATAGCTCCCACAAATCTCTCGAGATGGCGTTGTCATTCCCATTTTCCAGACGAGCTGAGTCCAGTGACTGAGTCCAGGGCAAGATGCTGAAGGAGGTTGAGAGATACATCTCTTGACTATTTCTTGAGTAAGGACTTAAGGAAATAATGAACACTCATATTTCCAAAATACAGTTTTGTGAGTCTTTACGTTTACCTGATTATCACATAGTATTTTGAGGCAGGCAATAGTAATAAAAGAGGGAAGAACAAAGGGACTAGCCTGGTGACTCAGATGGTAAAGAATCCGCCTGCAATGCAGGAGACCCGGATTTGATCCCTGAGTCGGGAAGACCTTTGGACAAGGGAATGGCTACCCACTCTAGGATTCTTGCCTGGAGAACCCCATTGGCAGAGGAGTCTGGTGGGCTACCATCCATGGGGCTGCAAAGAGTTGGACACGACTGAGTGACTCACTCACTCAGAAGAACAAATCTGACTCCATATTGGATCTAACCTTCCGGCTCTTGTTGCCTGGGCTTAGGCAAGCAGACTCTGCACCTTTTGTAAGAGAATGTTGCTTATAGCCTGAAATGTACAGGATAAGGTATCCCCCTGGCTCTGACCTTTAAGGGTCTGTATAGAGATAGAAAGTGGCAGAACAGAGAATAACATTTGTCTTGTTCAAGGTTTACAGGAACACCATGACCTGACTTTGGACAGCTGCAAGATCAAAGGATTCTGATACAGAAAAGTTTGCAACAATTAACCACACCTCTCCCTCACCTTGTTTTTAAAAGTGCTTTGCTGAAACCCTTCCGGGAGTTCGTGGCCCTGCAGTAAACCTTTCTCTGCTCCAACTCCGTTTCGGTTTGTTT
This sequence comes from Bos taurus, assembly GCF_002263795.3. Taxonomy (NCBI): domain Eukaryota; kingdom Metazoa; phylum Chordata; class Mammalia; order Artiodactyla; family Bovidae; genus Bos; species Bos taurus. The sequence goes on from NC_037350.1 coordinate 38,156,839, forward strand.
GATCTCACTGTGCATCAGGCACCTGAACCTGTCTTTGGTAACAGTAAGCCCTTGATAGGTTTGTTGTGTCCTACAGCTCCAGGAGTTGGTGATGGACAGGGAAGCCTGGCGTGCTGCAGTCCGTGGGGTCGCAAAGAGTCGGACATGACTGAGCGACTGAACTGAAATGAACAGATTCACCAGGTGAAAGTAATCCAGGCTTCCTTGCCTTTGGCTCAGCCATTTTCCAGCCTAAGAGAGGTCCTTTGCCTCCTTCGTTCCCAGAATCATCTGCTGACCAGTCTGAGGTTAAACAAACCATTTTTTCAGCTTCCCTCCGCCAACTGGCTACAGAGAGGTAATGATAATAACTATCATTGATTGAGTGCTTTGTTTATATTGCTTTGTTAAGACTTCTGAGGTTATTTCAAAGTTATGGAAGGGTAAAATGAGGCTAGGCAAGGTAGATGGAGGTGCCTGACGTTATCTACTTAGTAATGAGCCAGATCAGAGCCTGGGCATGCCACGTGGAAGTCTCATGCTTCTGAATTCCGTTTACCTTGAGCCAGGACAGGAAGGAAGGTCATTTCATACTGTACTTGGTGTCTGGTTTTGCCCCACGAAAGACGCCCCAATTGAACTTTCTCAGGGAACCAGCCGGCTCCTGCTTGCCTTCAGTTAATTACCTGTGCAGACAGACTTGCACTTTAATATTGCCTCACACCTGAGACTCTCCCAAGGTTATTAGACTGTGTCCTAAGGTGAGGAAAATTCTTTTTAAACATTAGTGTTTAACGGTTTTCAGCTCAAAGCGACTGAATCACCTACAGGGTTCTGTCCTGGGCCCCAGGAAAATAAAGATAAATTAAAACTGGCCCTTCTTCTCCAGGAGCTTTTGGATGTGGAGCAAGTATCACCTTCAAATGAAGCAAATGGACATGTTCTAGACGGACAGCACGTGACAATAAATAGAATGAGTAATGCAGATAATAGAGAATCGTAAATAATGTGACAAATGTACTGTATAATGTAGAGTAATAATACCAAGGAATATTTGGTAAGAGTATTTCCTCTGATATTGATGGTAACTTTGTCTGAAAGAGTTAATTTATCCCACAGTTCAGCTTAGTTCAGTTCAGTTGCTCAGTCGTGTCCAACTCTTTGCTGCCCCATGGACTGCAGGACACCAGGCCTCCCTGTCCATCACCAACTCCCAGAGTTTACTCAGACTCATGTCCATTGAGTCGTTGATACCATCCAACCATCTCATCCTCTGTCATCCCCTTCTCCTCCAGCCTTCAATCTTTCCCAGCATAAGGGTCTTTTCCAATGAGTCAGTCCTTCCCATCAGGTGGCCAAAGTATTGGAGTTTCAGCTTCAGCATCAGTCCTTCCAGTGAATATTCAGGACTGGTTTCCTTTAGGATGGACTGGTTGGATCTCCTTTGGTACAATTGACTCTCAAGAGCCTTCTCCAACACCACAGTTCAAAAGCATCAATTCTTCAGTGCTCAGCTTTCTTTATAGTCCAACTCTCCCATCCATATATGACTACTGGAAAAACCATAGCTTTGACTAGACGGATCTCTGTTGGCAAAGTAATGTCTATGCTTTTAGTATGCTGTCTAGGTTTTTAAAAGGAAGAGGTAGTAAGAAAAACCAATCCTACAATTTAATATTTCTGGGTAAAGTCAGAGAAAAATTATCATTTCTGAGTGTAAGTACTTCATAAATTAATACAAAATATCAATTTTGTAGAATAGCTATTGGTATTGACTAAGAATTCATCAAATGTTAAATATTATTATTGTCTCTTCAATGAAACAATTGCTTATATTTTAAGTGGTGATTCAAATGAATGTTACATAATGCATAATATTTGGTGATGGAGTCTGATTTCATACAAGGTATTTTTCATTGCAAAATTTTTTTACTTTTTTCATTTTGTATTTTTGTCAGTAAAAGTAGAGTATTTGGGGGAGAAATGTGTGGTTTTGTAGCTCAGCTCAGTAACTGTATCCCCTCCGGTATTAACTGGTAGTTACTTCACAAATCCATACGTTTTTAAAAGAACAGATATCCTTTCAAGTAATTAAAAAATGTTTTCTAGGTACTTGTTTATATTCAAAGTCCGTTATCTTGCACGAACATTCCCCCAAACATACACCAGGAATTCTTCTCATATTTTGAGTTGTCAATATGAAATGTACTTAAAATTTCCCCCAGCATCAGTTTTCTTTGTAAGCTCTTCAACACATTTCCTATGCTTTGATAACAGATAATGTCTTGTTTTGCAATTACTTTCAAGAAAATGACTTCTATAGTTTTCTACCTTTAACTCATATTAAAACTACGCCAATAAGCTGGTTGTCACACATCTTTGTATCAAACTGAATGTAGCATTTGAAGAAGCTAACGAGAAAGGTTCCCTTCCTGAGCAGTACTGATACTCCGTCGCAGAATTACCTGTCCGGGTAGTATTCCCAGCCCTTGCTGTCTTGCTGAAATGACTTGCATTTTGTGGAAGCTATTTGGACCATTACTTGCAAGGTGAGGAAAGCTTTTTGAGAGGCTCTTTGATAATAAGAAAAACAGGAACTAAACAGGTAGATGTTATATAGTGGAACAAATGACCTATCATGATAAATTTGCTAGCAGTCCCTTTTTTGGACAGGTATTTGTGTGTGTTGTTTGCTTACCTTTCTGTACACTTAAAGGCCATATTATCAAAGTACTAAATTGTCATACAAATTTGCAAATTATTGAAAATAACTTTAAAAATATCACCAACCCCATTCGCGGACAATCCCTGTCAACATTTTTGTGTATTATATCTTTTGACTTCCTGTGTATATTAAAAAATCATTACAGTATGTACGTATCATTTTTTATCCTTTCATCTGGCTTTTCTAGAATTTCATCTAAAGGGAGTATATAGTCCTTTGTGTCTGGCTTCTCTTGCTTTACATGAGCCTCTTGAGAACATCGATGCTATTGTTGAATCATATTTCATCGTAAGGATGTACCACTAATCGTTTATCCCTTCATTAATTGATGAGTGTTGAGTTCGTTCCAGCTTTTGACAATTAGTACTCTTGCCTGGAAAATCCCATGGGTGGAGGAGCCTGGTAGGCTGCAGTCCATGGGGTCGTGAAGAGTTGGACACGACTGAGCAACTTTACTTTCACTTTTCACTTTCACGCATTGGAGAAAGAAATGGCAACCCTCTCCAGTGTTGTTGCCTGGAGAATCCCAGGGACGTGGGAGCCTGGTGGGCTGCCGTCTGTGGGGTCGCACAGAGTCGGACACGACTGAAGCGACCTAGCAGCAGCAGCAGCAGCAGTGTGAATAAAGCAGCTCTAAACTTGAGTACAATTCTTTGTATGGGCACGTTTTCATTTCTTTTTGATAAGTGCTTAGGAATGGAATTGCTGGCCATATTGTATGTGTGTATTTAAATTGATAAAAAACTACCAACTTATCTTGCAAAGTGACAGTTCTGTTCTGCACCCTCACAAGCCATGCATGAGAATCTAGTTGCTAGACATCTTCACCAACGCTTGGCATCGTCTGTCTTTATAAATTTTTCTTTATTTTAGTCATTCTTGTGGGTATCTAGTCGTTTTAATGAGTGTTTTTCTAATGATTCATGATGTTGAAAATTTTTATGTGCTTATTTGTCTTCCTTATGTCTTCTTTAATATCTTCTGCCTTTTTTTTATTGGATTGTTTGCTTTTCTTATGGAGTTATAAGAATTTTTAATATAGTCTGCATACAAGTCCTTTATCAGATATATGTTCTGCAAATATTTTCTCACAATCTGTAGCCAACCTTTTCATTTTCTTAACAGTACCTTTAGAATAGTAAAATTTTAGCAAACATTTGAGTTTTGATGAAGCCTATTCAATCAATTTTTTCTTTTTGAGTCCTGGTTTAAAAATATTTGCCTAACCTAAAATCAATAAGATTTTCTTCTAGAAGTTGAATAATTTTAGGTTTTATATTTGAATGTATAATCCGTGTTTTAAATAATTTTTTGATGTGATGTGAGTCAAGTTTTCCCTTTTTGCATATGAATATCTGATTTTTTTCTTGCACTAGTTTTGATAAAGAAAACGAAACAAAAAACCAAATGGTCATAGATATGTGAGTCTGTTTCTGGATTCTTTATTCCATCTATTAAATTTTCTATGTTGATACACTGGCATAATTTCTTACTTACTATAGCTTTTAAATAAACTTGAAATCAGTTCATGTTAGTCCTATAACCTTGGTGTTTTTCAAAGTCGTTTTGGTTATTCTAGGTCCTTTTTATTTTCATGAGAATTTTAGAAACAGTTTTTGAATTTTGTCAAAAAGGATTTTTATCCAAACTATATGAGGAACTCTCAAATGTGATATATATTTTTAACATGGGGTGGGGGTGGGGCACCTCTTTTTCAAGCTTATCTTTTATTCCTTTAGCATTTCTGTCCAATGCAACTGCAGGTTGTTTGTACAAATAAAGATACCCATTTAAGCTAAAGGTCCGAGACTATTTCAGATAATTCTTAAAGTGAGTACTCTTTTGAAGCTCAGTCCTAGATCCTGAAAGCATGGGGGCACGTCAGGCCACAGGCAGTCAGGATCCCAGGGTGTCATGTTAACGACAGGATGGGTTTTTTTGAGCACACGCCAGATCTAGATTCTGCTCACTGTTGCTACAATCATAAGTCAAAGGATTCTTTCTTGCACTTGATGTACCAAGAACTGCAGTTCTTGTAGCTACCACTTGAATCTACCCAGAGCATTCAGTATCAGCCTTGAGTATGTACAACAGTGTTACAATGTCCTGGCCCTGAGGGCCACAGCTGTGGGCACTGTGCTGTGTTGTGTTAATTGCTCAATCATGTCTGACTCTTTGCGACCCCATGGAGGTAGCCTGCCAGGCTTCTCTGTCCATGGGGATCCTCCAGGCAAGAAAACAGGAGTGGGTTGCTATGCCCTCCTCCAGGGGATGTCCCCCACCCAGGGATCGAGCCCAGGTCTCCCGCATTGCAGGTGGATTCTTTACCGTCTGAGGCACCAGGGAAGCCCTCACTAAAGTGAACCTTTTGTTCCTCATTACAGTGATATTGTTCCAGAACTTGGATCCATTTTTCAGTCCATCTTGTTTAATGCTTCTCTCTTGTTGGATTCTTTCCCTACACTTAGAAGCTACCAGTTTATTGAAATTTTATGCCGTGCTCTTTTTAGAATGCTTATTTTCAGGCATGTATCATATTTGTGGATCAGACCTTGACAATTACAAGGCATTTAAATGATTAGATTCTGATTGTCAAAATTCAAGCCCTTGAAATAGAATGCCTAAGCTAATGCATTCCACACGCCAGCATCTCATTTGCTGATCAATGTGTTCATCAGAATCAATGATGAGCACGTACTATATACTTGTCAAAGTAAACTTATTAAAAATACATTAGTTCTAAATAAAATCTTGTATTGATTTGTCATTTGTTTTATTGATAGCAAACTTTACACCTGCCCTCAAATATTCACATCAAAAAATATCTGTTTTTTCAGATAGATTGAAGTTCAATGATGAATACAATTCCTCATTGAGAGGATACTGGCTCATCAGCATGCACCAATGGCATGCCTCACGTTCAGAAAAACAAAGATGAGGGCAGCTATGGAAAGCAATTGATATTCCTGCCCAGGTTGGAGTTGATGTGCAAATGGATAAACACAGTGTTTCCATTCCGAAGAAGCTATATGGAATCACACCAGCAGGGGTTTGATCCTGAATTTCCTTCTGTTTTTAGCTCTGTTGTCATTTCAGAAGCTGAGAAACCAAGAATCTCCTAGAGATGTATTAAGGGATTCCAACCCCCAAGAGAGAACGATGCAACAATTAGCAATCACATAAAAAGTAAACAATAAAGCATGTAACAATACAAGGGGGGGTATTACAAAATGGATTTATAAATGTGGGGTGGTATTAGTTTAGTATGACTTTGTTACTCACTATTATTAACATAGTGCTTACTGACCTTTTTAGATAGTATATAAAATGAACTGGTCTAGAGCTAAATAGCTAATAGTTTCTGTTTTTAATTAAGCTCTGTCTTAATATCTCCCCAGGGGTCTAATACACTGGAATCCATTTTTGAGGGGAGAGAGGAGGTTAAGGCTACTTCTAAGGGGCCCTCATTAAAATTTAAGCAGAGAAAAATCCCTCCTTTTTGTGGCTCTACTTTTTGGCAAAATTTCTGCATTGGGTCTTTGAGTAGCTGGAGGACAATCAAGAGTGACTAAATTTAAGAGATTCAAGACTTTATTTTACCGATAATGATGATCTATTAGATCCCATCTCCTCTCCTAATGAGTGGTCCTCCTTCCTTCCTTCAGGGCCCTACCACCTGTCCTTCAGGGGGAAGCAATCAGCCTCCTTATTTTTAGGACCAATCCCAACTTTAGAAGGGCAGAATTCCATTAGTTTAAAGTTGACAAATAGTTGCTGTTAGTCTCACTCTGGGAGAAGGCAATGGCACCCCATTCCAATACTCTTGCCTGGAAAGTCCCATGGACGGAGGAGCCTGGTAGGCTGCAGTCCACGGGGTGGTGAAGAGTTGGACACGACTGAGCGACTTCACTTTCATTTTTCACCTTCATGCACTGGAGAAGGAAATGGCAACCCACTCCAGTGTTCTTGCCTGGAGAATCCCAGGGATGGCAAAGCCTGGTGGGCTGCCGTCTCTGGGGTTGCACAGAGTCAGACACGACTGAAGTGACTTAGCAGCAGCAGCAGCAGCAGCAGCAGCAGTCTCACTCTAACCCAGAACCCAATTGAGGACATGGATTTCCAGTCAGCTCCAGGGACTTAAGACCCACTTTGCTAATAATCCCTATTATCTCTAACCATAAAGAGATGCTTCCCAGGTGACTCAGTGGTAAAGTATCTGACTGCAGTGCAGGAGACTCAGGAGATGTGGGTTCGATCCCTGGGTCAGAAAGATCCCCTGGAGTAGGAAATGGCAACCCACTCCAGTATTTTTGCCTGGAGAATTCCATGGACAGAGGAGCCTGACAGGCTTCGGTCCATGGGGTCGCAAAGAGCTGGACTGAGCACACACATGCAGTATGTGAGTATGTGTGACATAAAGAGATGGGTCCTGGGAGCTCTACTATCCAGAGGCAGAACACTATCAGATGGAAAGGGAGGCATAAGACAGCAAGAGAAGAGCGTAGTAGTTCCCCTGCACTGCTCATGGGCCCTTATCCACAGGTATCATGTGTCCAGCATGTCTTCAACCCAAGGGAATGAGTTTATTCCAGGCCCTGACTTCGAGCTGGCATACTCATTTTGTAGGTAGTCTAACTGCTCATCTAACTGGCTTTCCATCTTGTGCTCATTCCCGTAAATTATATTGTGTGGCCATCAGAACAAAAACCCGTATAGGACTTTGCTCTAGTCCCCATGGATCTGACTTGTAGCTTTTTGTCTTACTCTGTTGTAGTAAACAAAGTGAAATTTGGTTTGCTTACATCGGGAAATAAATGCTGGTAATTAGATGGTTAATGGTGGTCTGTTCACTAGGTGAGATGCTTCAACCAGGAATGATTTTTTTAAAGAGATTGATCTCAATTTAGGAAATAGTGCCCACGCCTCTGCCGTGATTTTAAATTAGCCATGGCAGTGTGAAAATGCACAAGGTTGAAGGCTTCTCCAAGGAAGAAAGCTGGGAGTGGTGGAGGAGTGAGACAAAGCTTGCTTGATGAGTCTTTGCTTGTATTAGGAAAGAAAAATCTTTAAGTAGCTTGTCCAGTTCCTTTGTGTTTGCGTATGTGAGAAGCTCTTGCAGTTTTCTTAAGCTCAGTGCCCTGATCAGAATCTCATGGGCACTTGGCCCATGCCCAACCTTGGCTTAAAGGAGGCTAGAAAGCTGCTATCCTGATTTTTGTCTTTATGATGGGAGGCAAGCGAGACGAGAGAAAAGGGAGTTTGGAATGGCTGTCGTGTCTGCACCAAGTGATCTTCTCATTTTTCTGTTTATTCAAGACAAGCCCACTGAACTTTTAATCTTTAGTTCTTCATCTTTTTGCTCTCTTATGCTCTTGGTTGTGCTTTTCTGTGCATACATTTTGCTCCTTAGTATTTCTGCATCACTGATGGGATAAAGCCCCAGTTCCAAATCATAGCATCTGAGATCCTTTGCGCCTGGCCCCTGCCCTTCACTTCAGCTACCTCTACTTCTATTTCCTTGAAGACGCCACTACTGTACTAAGTGGAGTCTCTTTGTTGTTGTCATTTAGTCTCTAAGTTGTATCCAAATCTTCGTGACCCCATGAACTGTAGCCCGCCAGGCTCCTCTTTCCATAGGGTTTTCCCAGGCAAGAATATTGAGGTAAGTTGCCATTTCCTTCTCCAGGCTTCCCTGGTGGTTCAGACTGTAAAGAATCTGTCTGCAGTGCAAGAGACCTAGGTTCGATCCCTGAGTCAGGAAGATCCCCTGGAGAAGGGAATGACTACCCACTCCAGTTTTCTTGCCTGGAGAATCCCATGGACAGAGGAGCCTGGCGGGCTACAATCCATATGGGTCATAAAGAGTCGAACACGACTAAGTGACCAACAATTTTGCGCTCTCCAAGGGATCTTCCCGATTGAGGGATCCAACTCTTGTCTCTTCTGCCTCCAGCATTGGCAGACAGATTCTTTACCACTGTTAGGAAGACCTGTGGATTCTCTAGAAAGTGAAAATGAAAGTCGCTCAGTCATATCCAACACCTTGTAACCCTGTGGACTATACGGTCCATGGAATTCTCCAGGCCAGAATACTGGAGTGGGTAGCCTTTCCCTTCTTCAGGGGCTCTTCCCAACCCAGGGATAGAACCCAGGTCTCCTGCATGGCAGGCAGATTCTTTACCAGCTGAGCCACAAGTGGATTCTCTTACTGTTTTCTAAAAGTGGCATACTGCCTTCAGGCCCATGTTGTCTCAAATACATAACATTTACCCACGAATCAAGACCACCTCAATCAATCTCTCTTCTGGGAAGCTTTCCAAAGGCCGTTCTTCTGATTACTATTGACCTTGCTATGTCGTAATGGTTTTCTCACATTCCTGCCCTCAAGGATTCCTTGGTCTAGTAGGACAACAGGACTTGGGAACAGTGCCTGGCACAGGGTAAGCATGTAAAAAATGTGCCGTGAAGGAGACTGAATAACCCAAGATAAGTTGTTAGGACAAACCAATTTGATTAGTTGATTGAGCAAATAAGCAGAAAACATTTTTAACCTTATAATATCAATTTAGATTAGTACTGATTTAAGCCCATCATTTTGTAGATTATATATGTTACCAACTCAACCTAATAGCTATTTTCCCATCTTCTCTCCCAAGTATGTGCTCATATGTGTTTGTGTGACTTTATTATCTTCAGTTTTCTTTCTCTACTTCTCATTTCCCCACCATTAGTATGGCAGTTCCACTTCCCTCATTGTTTGTCTCTTCACATCTGATTAATATTATCACCAGGTATAAGACTCGTCTCTGCCTCAGTGGAGCAGGGGCAGTCTTTGTATCCAAAAGCTAGGATACATCTAAGTATTCTCACACAAAAGTCACTTAACATTCGCAGCGCTGACCTCTGGTAAGCAGACTTTGTGTGCAATGCCATGAAGCGTGGTTCATCGAGGGATGAAGAATCATCTTTTTTTCCCCACAGTAAATAACCTGAAGGCTACTTAGTTCCCTTACAGACTTTTCATTCTATTAAAAAAAAACACTTCTGAATTCATATCACTTAATCTATACTAATATAGATCTCAGAAAATTCTCTGATATGTTTTACCCTTTACGACAGAGAGACTAACCATCATGTAAAACTGGTGAGTTGGCTGGCTTGTTGGAACCTAAGAGTCTTTTCAGTATAAGAAGGACCAGACTCCATGCTTCCAGTGCAGGTGGCGAAGGTTCAATCCCAGGTCAGGGAACTAAGATCCCACAAGCTTCATGGTCAAAGAAAATAAATAAAAAGCACAGAGTGCTGGTTCTGAGGCTCTTAAAAAAAAGACAATACCATTCAAGAAGGGCCACCTAAACCCTGGGAGAGATAAAAATTTTTTAAAATTAAATCTTTATATACATCTTTGTTTTTATTGTGATATAATTGACATATAACTTTGTATTGGTTTTAAGTGTACAACATAATGATTTGATATATGCATATACTGAGAACCAAAAGCTTTGTAGCTCAGTTGGTAAAGAATATGCGTGCAAGGAGATCCAACCAGTCCATTCTGAAGGAGATCAGCCCTGGGATTTCTTTGGAAGGAATGATACTAAAGCTGAAACTCCAGTACTTTGGCCACCTCATGTGAAAAGCTGACTCATTGGAAAAGACTCTGATGCTGGGAGGGATTGGGAGCAGGAGGAGAAGGCGACGACAGAGGATGAGATGGCTGGATGGCATCACTGACTTGATGGACATGAGTCTGGGTGAACTCCGGGAGTTGGTGATGGACAGGGAGTGCTGGCGTGCTGCCATTCATGGGGTCGCAAAGAGTCGGACACGACTGAGCAACTGATCTGATCTGATCTGCAATGCAGGAGACCAAGTTTGATCCCTGAGTTGGGAAGTTCCACTGGAGAAGGAAGTGGCAACTCACTCCAGTATTCTTGGTTGGAGAATCGCATGGACAGAGAAGCCTGGCAGGCTACCATCCATAGGGTTGCAAAGGGTTGGACATGACTGAAGTGACTGAGTACATACATATTTCTCGAAATGATTACTGCAATAAGTTTAGTTACCATCCATCACTACACGGCTACGTTTATTTTTGGGTGAAGACAACTTAAGATCTAGTCTCTCTTAAACTTTCAAACATATGATACTGTTAACTACAGTGACCTGCAGTGCATTATATCCCCAGGACTTACTTATCTTATAACTGGAAATTTATGCATTTTGATCACCTTTAGCTTTTCACACATTCTCGTCTTTATTTTTATATTCATAATATTTGTATACTTTTATATTTGAGCATCTTGGAAATATGAGCCAGTGAAATGGCGCTCACTTAGGCAGGACCTTATTAGATAATAAAAACAGCAACCAAAAGACCTCTTCTGCCAGTTGATATACTTTGGGCCACTTACAGAGCAAAACTGGGAAACAGGTGAAGTTTTACTATCCTATTCCTTCAGTAAACCCTTATTTAGTGGTCACTGGAAAAAAAAAACAAACCCATATCCTCCGGGAATTAGTCAGATATGGGATTGAGGCCATATATTGGTTGCATGACTTTGGGGAAGTTGTTTTGCTGTTTAAAACCTTGGTTCTTACATCTATAAAAAAGGACTGGTAATCCTTATCTCAAGGGCTGTGTGGCTGGGGCACTCAAAGGTAAGTGCTCAATAAATGCTGGTATTATTACTACTGTTACTGGCTCTAACAGGCCTTAAGAAATACGTGGGATAAGTCACAGTCCTTCCTCCAAGGAGTTTTTATACTTTATTTGGGAGGAGATCGTAAACAACTAATTATACCACGAGACAGAGTAATTTTAGGGCAGTAATAAAGGTATAAACAAAATGTTACACGATTAGAAAATGGGTAAATTTGGACCTCATGGAGACATCAGAAAAAAGCTCTGTGATGAGGACAAATCTGGGTCGAGGCTTTGGAAATGAGCAGGCTTTTAGGAGAGAAAGGGGAAAGGGACGTTTCCATCACCCCAGTCTGCTCTTCCTTCAACCTGTGTGATTATGAGGGTTTCTACCACATTCCTCCTCCTTGTTGTACCTAGTACCTGCCTCAGAAAATAATACAATATTATTATCTGAGGGGAAATGCTCTATTACTATATTTGCGTGTAACCCTTGTGTGGAAGATATATGGACGGTAGTATGGTTATAAGATAGTATTGTTTTATGCTCTGTTTGTGAAGATCAGAGACCTACTGGATTTAAGTGAGAACCAGTCACCTTGAAAGCAATATCTCAGGCTGGACAGCCAGAAACCAGAGAGTCAACTCCAGAGGGGCACTGCGGGATGATGCTCTTGTTTTTACCCATGCACTTAACCAGATACCAGAGAGGTGGTTCCCTTTGGAAGGTGTGAGCATTCTCTCACAGAGTAGACTGGGCATGGGAATGGGGAATTAGCATGCTCAAGCAACTTAACCAAGAAGTTGTGGGCATCCGTTGGGCTCTGTGTGATCCAGGTGTATGCACCTAAGTTCATGCACATTTGGGTCTGGAGTCAGCTCCACCATTCACCAAAAGTGGGTCTTGGGCAAGTTACTAAATCTCTCTGCATCTTGTTGTACCACTCGTGTGCATGCGTGCATTCTCAGTCCCTCAGCTGTGTCTGACTCTTGGTGACCCCATGGACTGTAGCCTGCCAGGCTCCTCCATCCATGGCATTCTCCAGGCGAGAATACTGGAATGGGTTGCCATTCCCTTCTCCAGGGGATCTTCTTGACCCGTGAGACCAAACCCGCGTCTCTTGCATCTCCTGCATTGGCAGGTGGATTCATTACCACTACACCATCTGGGAAGCCTACCACTTATAAAGTGTGAAAAACAAAATCTCCCTTATAAGATTGATGTGAAAATGAAATGAAATAGTTCCTAGACAAAAGATCCTAGAATATTAGTTCTTTTTCTTCGTTCCATTTCTTGTTTCCTCCAGGTCCCCTGCCCCTGCCAGCACTGAACTTTAATACGAAGTAAAGACTGGAGTATTTTAGTATCAGCTGTACTAAGAGACACTGAGAAAAGTGGTTTTAGTCATGTGCTTTAGAATATCAAAGGGGAGCTCAGTGTTCCTGTGGCTCAGCAGGGGGGAAAACCCCGATAAAGGGTGTGGTGAGGGAGATGAACCCCTGAGAGACCTACCTTTTTCATGAGGACGTTGCTCGTCCAGTGCTGAGTTTTAATGGGTCTGCATTGTGAAAAGGGAGAAGGTACCTCCTCTACAGATATCCATCCCTTAATATAAAAACGAGTAAACGCACAACTTATTCCTAGTGGCATTTTGCTTTTTGTTTTTCTTGTTTTGTTTTTTAGCAAAGAGGTGAATTTATTTGAGATATAAGAGACATTCTCTGGTACCTAAGTACACAGGGACTGAATCAGGGATGGAAATGTCAAGGTCAAGGATACTTTCTGCAGTGATCTTTTTCTCTACTATTTTTTAAAAAATTTTACTGGAGTATAGTTGATTTATAATGTTGTGTTAATTTCTGCTGTACAGCAAAGTGAATCAGCTATGAATACATGTATCCCTCCTTTTTTGGGTTTCCTTCCCATTTAGGTCACCACAGAGCACTGAGTAGAGTTCCCTGTACTATAAATAGGTTCTCATTAGTTACCTATTTTATGCATAGTAGTGAATATATGTAAATCTTAGTGGAATTTTGCAACAAAAAATCTTGCCCCATGTGAAAGGAATTTGGGGAGTTCTTAGGCAGTTTGGGGAAATTTCAGGGAGGCGAAGATGAAGACAGGCTTCAGTGATGGGGACATTCACTCTACTTAGAAATTAGACACTAATTTCTAGTAAGTCACTCAACTTAGAAATTAGACATTTACTTGACCTAACTATAAGTGGTTCTACCATGGTGGGGCAGAAGACCAGAAATTCCAGTATTTAAATTGCTCAGCCTCATATGATGAGCCACGATGAATAATATACACTAGCTGATTTGAGTGTCTTCTTACAGCCCAGTCTGATAGTACCCTAAACTGACATTATCATCTCTCAGTATTCTTCTTTCCTTGGCTCTGCAAATGCAAAGTGAAAAAAGAGAAATGAGGCAAAAATGCTATTCAGCACAAATACATGAAGTTGAAGTGGCTTTTGGCCCAAATGGTCCAGAGCATTGTCTCCATTCTCTGTCTTTTTAGCCCAGTGGAGAAAAGCTGTTGCCCTAATGGGGAAATGAGGAATCAATATGGAGCTAATCCTGATTTGGAACCTTGGAATGTGAAAATCACAGATCTTTAGGGAGGAAAGCTGTGTTAAAATCCAACTTTTATTTTACACATGTATAGTATGTCTTAGTTTCATGTATGTGATGTTCATCTTGCATGTAATCATTCTAAATGTGCACATAATCATTCTAAATAACTAGATCTAGATGGCCTGCAAATGTTTGCGAGGGGAGCCCTTCTAACTCCATAAATGGTACCAGTGGATGTGTGACAAAGCAAATGGGTTAGACTTAGGAGGCCAACCGATTTGCAATGATGCATGGGTTATTGTCAACATGGAGATAATCAGCAGTACTGAGTGTACCTGAGGCTTAATCTCGTCTCAATAATGATGCTGGTGGGACAGATACAAGGATGGTATTGAGAGAAGAGTGACCTGAGACAAATATTAGTGGTGCTGTCCACAGCTCATTGTCTGTAAAAGCACTGACTTGACTCAACTTGACAATAGTTATCAGTAGAATTCTAGTCTCTCAGAATTAGCATTAAGGATATTTTCCTCATGGTTGGAAGTCTTCAGCTGGAATTTAGCTAAAAGCTGGAGACTTTTCTGAGGTAGCTACAATGACATTTTCAAGTCTGTGGTTGTTGGCGGTCACATCGTATTCCAGGTGGCTGAACCAGCGTCGTAAATGATGTCAGCATTACCTCTGTATTCCGAGCCATGCTACTCATGTTGTGCCACTGAGTGTTCAGTTTTGAATTCAGTGTTCCCTTTGCCTTTCTTTGCTTTTAGAAGCAAAGAAAGGATTGTCAAAATCTTTCTCATTTTGTCATTCATTCTGTTTCATTATCAAGTCTATTGGAAACAAATATATGCCATTGTTATTTTGACCAAAACAATTGGTTCCACATCTTGATAGTTACTTCAATCTTTTATGCAGGAGGAGATGGAGGCTGAGCGAGAGGGTAACCCCATGTAATGAGAAATGCGTATGTAATCAGATGTGGATCTCACAACCAACATATTAAAAAAAAATTACATCTCAAAGAGAATGAAATGACACACATTTTGGTCAGTGCTAAGAATATAGAACTTCACCTGTTTCTGCAGACTGCATTGTTTAAACTCTCTGCAAGAATGCTTTGCTCCCAGGACCTACTCAATGCTCAGCATAGAGGACATTGTAAGGGAAAAACCCACCAGTAGATCCTTGTTGAGGGGGTTGACTCTAGCAGCAAAAAATGATAATATGGTAGTCAATATTTCCAGGTCATCCTCATGTAGTCATCGCTTCCTTTGTTAGGTAACAAAGCAAATTTCTGGATACATCTCTGAAGTTCTAGATCCCTTTTCAGGATGATGCAAGATTGAAGATAAAGGCAGGATTAGCAACTAAGGAGAATGGAAAAATAAGAATGAAATGAATGAATGAACTTGACTGAAGCATTGATAGGAGATTTAAATTCATGCCAGCTTCTATGTCAAGTTCCTTTCATTCATTTTAGCTAATCTCTACTATAGCCAGGAATCCGAGGCAAGAAGAGATTAAGCACCTTGTCTGAGGTCTCATAGCTGACAAGTGGATCATCTCATCTGCTGACTTCTTCACTCAGATCCAACTGCCTATCCATAGTTAGGCGATGGCTTTTATTTAGTTGATTTCATGTACTGCTACTGCTAAGTCACTTCAGTTGTGTCTGACTCTGTATGACCCCATAGATGGCAGCCCACCAGGCTCCCCCGTCCCTGGGATTCTCCAGGCAAGAACACTGGAGTGGGTTGCCATTTCCTTCTCCAATGCATTAAAGTGAAAAGTGAAAGTGAAGTCGCTCAGTTGTGTCCGACTCCTCACGACCCCATGGACTGCAGCCCACCAGGCTCCTCCATTCATGGGATTTTCCAGGCAAGAGTACTGGAGTGGGGTGCCATCGCCTTCTCCGATTCCGGGTACTAGCTGACAGTAAGACACCGGATGTAACATTCTCTGATCACAACAAAACCAATGAAGTTTTTTTCTGATTCTGTCTGTTAAGAAGTCATCATTGGAGTGTCAGGGTTTACCTCTCAAAGACATTGGTGAGCAAGTAATAGGAAAACTTCACCCTGTTGTGTAAAGCAACAAGTGAAAATGGTCAAACTGGGAAGAGTGGTTTATTTGTGTTGAGTTAGAAAGTCAGAAGTGTCGGCATGTCCTCAATGTGGGCTCCACCTGCTTGAATGTCTTTCAATAACATTGACAGGTCATTGTGTTTCAACTATTATTTCTTTCTAAGCAGTGCATGGTATGGTCATTGAAATACCCTTATTTAATCCCAGGCAAGTTTACCATGATCTCACAGAGTCTGATATTAAGAATACCAGTATGCAGTTTATATATGGCTTTTTATATTTACTCCATAGCATAACTTACTATGAATAGTATATTTTCAGCTAGACCCTCCTCCATGTCTATCATATAAAACAAGCAACAGAAAATCATAAGAAGAAAAATATGCCTGGTGATGTGATGATTTTGTTAATAGTGAGCCTCTGTGCCTCTGTGTGATTGAGATGCAGTCCGTTTCTGCTGCACCTCTCACTTACTCCCAGGAAACAGTCCCAGTTGTCTAGAGAGTCAACACCTCCTGACAGGCACCATCTGGTCGGCCATTCATTAACTCCCACGATGCGGTCTGTGAATCTGCCTCTCTCCCCGTGACCAGTGACACCATCAAGAGCTGGTGTGGCCTAAAGCAATATTGCTTCCCTGTTTGGATCACCCAGTTACCACCAAGCACGAGTCCTATGGGCAGTGTCCTACTTACTAGGTGGATTTGTTGTATCCCTAGATGGACTATTTGATGACAGTTTGGAAATTTAAAGGTGATTGCAAATAGCAAAAGAGTAAGAAGTTTTGATGGGTGAGCAGATCATCAATGATAAAAGGATTATTGTTTGGTTTGGGGAGAAAGAACAATGTAGAAAATTCTTCTTTGAGAGTGCATTTTTTGAGAGGTGACTAACAGAGTCATGAGTTAGATTCATTTTCAACTTGCATTCAAAAAATCCCTTCTTCTGCTTTCTTTTAGTAAGGAGTCTAGTGTCTGCTCTGAGATGCTAAGAAAGGAACCAGGAGAGTGACAGTGAAGGCAAAGGGAGGGGAACCATCAGAGACACTGAGTGTGGAATAGCAAGGCTCGTGGTCATTACCATTAAATTAACCACAAGATCCAGTGTCAGATAAATGTTCCATCCTGTCTCAGACTCATGTTTTTCAAATTCATTCTTCCCCTTCTAGTTCTCCTACAGGGAAGTTTGTCCTGTTTTATTGTAAGAGTTATTTGATCTGCCGTGAGTCTTAGAAGGGGTCTTTTGAAATTTTCTGATGCCAAAAATGTTGGGAAGAACATAACCTTTCTAGAGTGAATCTCCTAGAATTTGAGCTCTACGAAGGTAGGAACCAGGTTGTCTTTTCCTTTGTTGTATCCTGAGCATGGTGTCTGCCATATCTTAGATGCTCTACAACATCTTGGTGAACGCACCAATGATCAATTCTGCAGTGCAGTGCAAACATGATGCTCTGGTAACCGTAATAGTTTGCTGAATTCTTGTAAATACCTTGCTCTGGGATCCATGTATTTCATGGGCATTATCTGATTTCATTCCTTATAAGCAACCCTTTGGGTGCTGTTTTTATTCCCATTTTGCAGATGAGGAAAAGGAAACTTAGAAGTTACACAGCTGGTAAGTGGCAAAATCTTGGCTCTAATCCTGGGTTATTTAAAGGCAAATAACCCATGTTCTGAACTGATTTGCTGGATTCAATGACCCGTTGAATGATGTGAATTTTGAACATGACAATTTAGTTAATCATTTGTTTCCTCCTTCCATTTCTGTGTATTTCATTCCTGGATTGTTCACATCCTTTCGCAATACGTATGCCTGGATTTTACAAGCATGGATGCTATCTTCCCTCTCGTCTCTCATGCCTTCTCTCCTTCCACCTTAAATGATGACATGTAGTGAAGGCATCGAGGTAAATGGGCTGAGTAGTTAAATATATGGGTCTCCATCCCAGTTTAGTAATGATCTTACAGATTTTCTTTTCCAGCCTCTCTTGTGTGGAGTCTGAATCTTCATAGATGCCTCCATTTCATCTCTCTGGCTCCTCATCTTTACTTCCCCCTCCACCATCCCTATAGGTGTGAATAGCATTTATAGGGAAAATCAGATAACAATATGTACTAGTAATGATAAGAACAGCCAGCAAGGAAAGTCAGCTCCTTGAGGGTAGGGCCGACATGTTATTTATCTTCCCTGTACATCACCTAGTTCACTCCCTGGCATATAGAGGCACTTCATAAATATTTGCTGATCTACTTGTGTATGTATATGTGTGAGTCATAAGAAAAGTGTGCCCCTTTTATTTTCTGTATAATATAATCGACTCTCTTCTTTTTCACCACAGTATTGAGTATCAATACATTTAACAAGATCTAGGAGCATCTTTCCCTCTCTCCTTCTGTGGTCTATCTCCTATAAATTTATTCATTTATAACAGGGCACCATTACACAAACAAACCTCTTACAAGTAGCAATGCAGATATGGAGCATACACTCATCTTTTTGATCTAGTTGAATAGCCGTACATATCATGTAGCTTCCTTGAATGTCTTTCAAACATGACGTAAAAGACATATTTAAATATGTCTCTTTCTTTTAAAGGCTAATAATATAATATGTGTTATTTTAATTGCAGGGTTTGGTAATGTACTCCAATTTTACAAATACCGTGGGTAGTTACAAAAAGAGCAACTTTTGAAAATAACTTGTACTCTGAATTCAAGAATGTCTCTTTTATGTGATATCAATTCCCCTTGTGCCTTGGACTTTTGTTTCTTTCCATTTCACCTCCAAAATTACATTGAAAACATCTGCTAAGGACTTATTTAAACAGCTAGTTAATGCTTTATAAAGCTCAGAGGTGCGCCCATCTGTTCCGGGAGCATTCTCTCTCCGCAACGGCTCCGTCATATTTTCTACCTGTCTGACAGCTGGTTTTGCCTGAAAACTCTTAATTTCTTTCTGTCAGTAGTGCGGCACCTTACGTTAAAGTTTATCACTGAATTTTCCATATTTTGCTTTGCTCTGAACATCATTTCCCTTTTTTCTCACGTCTTCCTTAAATCCTTCAATTTTGTTGTAGTTTTTATAGCCAAAATGTCCTCATAACCAAACTGAAGTCAGAATGCAGCTCTGATGGATTCATTGCCAACGTCTTGGTCCTATGCCCCCTCCCCACCAACTGCACCTTCGTGTACAGGACCCGATGCAAAGCCCTTTAGCACACATCTGCTTCCCAGGGATTATGGGTGCATCCTTACTAGGGAATTCAGGCCAGTCCCAATACCACCCTCCAGCCTAGCCTACCTCCTTGGAGTGTTTCAGCTTTCTCAGGGATGAGGCAGGAACCAATCCTCTGCATTGCCTGACAGAAGAAAACCCATTTCCGGATCTTCTGATGGTCCCTTGGAAGCCCTCCCCACCCCCATCCCGTCTAGGCTGAGATGACAGAGGAGGCTCTTGCCCTCCACTCCTTATCAATGGGCAGACTCAAAGCAACTATCTTCTCCACACAGTCTCTTTGCTATTTCTTTCTCTCTCCTTAGTCCATCCTTTTTTTTTTTTTTTTTTTAAATGAGTGATGGGATTCAGGAGGTACAGAACCAGTTCTCCAAAATTTCTTTTGTAAACTCTGCACGTGGAGAGCTGTTTCATATTCTTTAAGACATCTGATAGCTAATGGGTATCATCACCTCGCTTGAAGAGAGAGATGATGAGCCCCAGTTTAACTTCCACCCCACTCCCTGCATCATTTTGTTACTGTGGCAGCAACTCAGATGCAGTAATTTGTGTTCCGAACTTATTACAGAACATCAGATGGCATCTTGTAGCTATCAATATTTATCTCTTACATACTCAAAGTAGCCCATTGACTTTCAGAAATAAATGTCTGAGCAGAGCTAACAATCCTCCCATTTTAGATCATGGTCTTATGCTCATGCAAATATGGGCTCATTAAGGACAGAAATGGTATGGACCTAACAGAAGCAGAAGATATTAAGAAGAAGTGGCAAGAATACACAGAAGAACTACAAAAGAGATCTTCACGACCCAGATAACCATGATGGTATGATCACTCACACTCACCTAGAGCCAGACATCCTGGAATGTGAAGTCAAGTGGGTCTTAGGAAGCATCACTATGAACAAAGCTAGTGGAGGTGATGGAATTCCAGTTGAGCTATTTCAGATCCTAAAAGATGATGCTGTGAAAGTGCTGCACTCAATATATCAGCAAATTTGGAAAACTCAGCAGTGGCCACAGAACTGGAAAAGGTCAGTTTTCATTCCAATCCCAAAGAAAGGCAATGCCAAAGAAGGCTCAAACTACCACACAATTGCACTCATCTCACATGCTAGTAAAGTGATGCTTAAAATTCTCCAAGCCAGGCCTCAGCAATACATGAACCATGAACTTCCATGTGTTCAAGCTGGTTTTAGAAAAGGCAGAGGAACCAGAGATCAAATTGCCAACATCTGCTGGATCATCAAAAAAGCAAGAGAGTTCCAGAAAAACATCTATTTCTGCTTTATTGACTATGTCAAAGCCTTTGACTGTGTGGATCACAATAAACTGTGGAAAATTCTGAAAGAGATGGGAATACCAGACCACCTGACCTGCCTCTTGAGAAACCTATATGCAGGTCAGGAAGCAACAGTTAGAACTGGACATGGAACAATAGACTGGTTCCAAATAGTAAAAGGATTACGTCAAAGCTGTATATTGTCACCATGCTTATCTAACTTATATGCAGAGTACATCATGAGAAACGCTGGGCTGGAAGAAGCACAAGCTGGAATCAAGATTGCCGGGAGAAATATCAATAACCTCAGATATGCAGATGACACCACCCTTACGGCAGAAAATGAAGAAGAACTAAAGAGCCTCTTGATGAAAGTGAAAAAGGAGAGTGCAAAAGTTGGCTTAAAGCTCAACATTAAGAAAACAAAGATGATGGCATCCAGTCCCATCACTTCATGGCAAATAGATGGGGAAACAGTGGAAACAGTGGCTGACTTTATTTTTCTGGGCTCCAAAATCACTGTGGATGGTGATTGCAGCCATGAAATTAAAAGACGCTTACTCCTTGGAAGGAAAGTTATGACCAACCTAGACAGCATATTAAAAAGCAGAGACATTACTTTGTCAACAAAGGTCCGACTAGTCAAGGCTATGGTTTTTCCAGTGGTCATGTATGGATGTGAGAGTTGGACTATAAAGAAAGCTGAGTGCCGAAGAATTGATGCTTTTGAACTGCAATGTTGGAGAAGACTCTTGAGAGCCCCTTGGACTGCAAAGAGATCCAACCAGTCCATCCTAAAGATCAGTCCTGGGTGTTGATTGGAAGTTGATTGGAAGTTGTTGAGTTGAAGCTGAAACTCCAATACTTTGGCCACCTGATGCGAAGAGCTGATTCATCTGAAAAGACCCTGATGGTGGGAAAAATTGAGGGCGGGAGGAGAAGGGGACAACAGAGGATGAGATGGTTGGATGGCATCACCGACTCAATGGACATGGGTTTGGGTGGACTCCAGGAGTTGGTGATGGACAGGGAGGCCTGGTGTGCTGCTGTTCATGGGGTCTCGAAGAGTCAGACACAACTGAGCGACTGAACTGAACTGAACTTATTCTCAGAGCCTGCATCATTCTCTTCCCAGACTGCTCTGGGCTTCCCTGGTGGCTCGGATGGTAAAGAATTTGCCTACAATGCAGAAGACTCGGGTTCGATCCCTGGGTTGGGAAGATCCCTGGTTGGGTAGGAATGGCTCCCTACTCCGGTATTCTTGCTGGGAGAAGCCCACGCACAGGGGAGTCTGGGGGACTACAGTCCTTGGGATTGAAAGAATTGGACACACCTGAGCAGCTACCACCTTTTCACTTCCAGGTTGCTCTGGGGTGCTTCCCAGGTCTTCAGAATGCTCCGTATGCCCATTGGTATTTTTTCCTAATCATGGAACAGTTGTTGCTTTGTTATTATTGTTGTTATAATCGTTTTCATAGGTTAGTTACCTAACAATTAAATTCCCATTAACACCAATTTTTTTTCTCATATGAGAATCCTAATTTCTTCAACTTTTTATACACATACCCTCTTCTGCTTTTCTCCTGATGTCCATGAATATTCTCTAAGAGGCAGCTACACTCTTAGTCTTCTTCCTTTTGCCTCATCAAATGTAGGGGGTGCTAGAAGGAAGAGGTACATCACACATTTGATGCGGACTTCACCTGTAGAGAAGTTTATTTGGAGCTGCAATTGTGGCATTCAGAAAAGGCTTATCAGACACAGGTTTGCTATAAAAACACGTGTTATGACCCTTGATGTTTGATTTCTTCTCGAAACAGAGCTCCCGTGTCTCAGAAACCAAGCATAGTTTTCCATTTGGTCCTCCACCAAAGAAAATACTGTCAGTTCCAGGGAGTCAAATACAAGTCTGTCTGTCCCAGTCCATTAAAAAAAATTATTCAACTGCTATTATTAGTAGACGTCAGTTTCTAAGGGCAAATCTGAAGAGTGGAAAATAATGTGTGCAGTTACTTTGCATTGATATAGGCATGGCTATTTTTGTCTATCAAGGAGGGGAAAAAAGACTACTTCATGTATGTTCCATGCATGCACACGATGGGAGCCATATTTCTCTGTCGAGCCGTGAAGCCAGCTGGAAAGCAAGGGCCAGTAATAGAACTGGAAAGTCATGCTGATGCTCTTTCTGTGCTTGTGAGAGTCTAGCTCCATGGATTGGGGATTTTACAATTCCCGATTGCAAAACTGTTCGTGTATCTGATGATCCATGCCATTTCAGGCAGGTGTTTCTTTGTGGGCCAGTTATTCCACCTGTGAAGTGAGTGGTAACAGGACTCCTGGGTAGTTTATTAGCAAAATGGAGTCATTTTTGAGCAAGATATCTGCAGGAAAAGCTGCTAGGAACCTTGACTATTCTAGAAGTGAAGCAAGTTTTTTAATTTTTATTTTTTAAGAGGAGGCCCAAGGACAGTGTATTGTGGAGAAGGAGGTTATGGTTCTCATGAACATTCTCTGTTTCCTTTGGACCCTTTTGTTCTTCTGGTTCTCAGAAACTTCGAGACTTGTTTTCCTTTTTCCTCTCAGTGGAGGGCAATCTTCTCTGAGAATTAGCCAATACCAACACTAGATAGTTCTCTAAACAGCATTGCCTTTTTATTGTGGGCTCTTGCAGATATGAGTGTAAATATAGGAATTTCCAACCATAGAATGGCAGTTACAAGGGGCGGGGGAATTTCCAGTGCCTCATAATTGATCACTGATGCCATCCACTATGAAGGCCAGTCTTGGACCCAAGAATATACTGAAAGATGGGGATGATTTCACCAGGAAGCATTAGCAAATTCTGGAATATTCTTGATGTCAGAATTAAAAGCAGATTCTAATTTTGGCTTCATGGGTTCATGGGTCATCCTGTTTGGAACCTTCCCTGGAGATCCTTCTATTCTGTTTCCCTGGCAAGGAGTGATGTAGATTTCCTTACTGCTTTCTGAAGCTCTGGAGCAGCGGGAAAGGTTTCCTCTCCCTTTTGCAAACTCCTGTGAAGGAGCTTAGTAGCAGTACCAGGGCATTTGTTTTCCTGTAGAGTGGATGGGGGTGGATAAGGGTGGAATGAACTTCCTCGCGTTCATCAGTGAGAGTCAAGTCCTCTCATCCTATTTACTATTTCTTACACTCTAAGCCATCATTTCTCATAAGAGATTTTTATATCAAAAGCAAGCACAAACCCACAAATTGGTTGGGCATAAAGAATATGTATTACAAGGTTACTCCTAACTGTGAGAATCATTAAGGCTTTTTTTCTATGAGATAATGTGGATGGTTGCCTATGTATGGGGTTGGCCAAAAAGTTTGTTTGGGTTTTTCCACATGCTGGTATAGAAAACTTGAATAAACTTTTTGGCCAACCCAGTAAGGGCTTTGCCTCATCTCTGTCTAGCCAAATTGCCACCTTCCCTGCTAAGCTCCACATCCCAGAGTGATCACCTTCTAAATCCCTTTCTCCTATCAGATATCAGATACCTCGCACCTAGTCATGTACTTATGTGAAGTTTGTGTTGTTACCTTTTTAAGCAGTTTACATTGTATTGGATACACATTGTAACTGCATGACATTTCTACAGGGCTCTATTCTTCTGGTCAAACTGAAGATCTGACAGCTATGAAGCTTTCTGGCGTCCCTGGTGGCTCAGATGGTAAAGAATCTGCCTGCAATGCAGGAGACCTGGGTTTGATCCCTGGCTTGGGAAGATCCCCTGGAGAAGGGAATGGCAACCCACTCCAGTATTCTTGCCTGGGAAATTCTATGGACAGAGAAGCCTGGTGGGCTACATACAGTCCATGGGGTCACAAAGAGTTAGAAGCGACTAAGTGACTAAGACACACAACTCCTGAAGTTCCCTACTTGGCCTTCTGTTTGGTTCACTTAAATATGTTCGCAAGAGATATTTATAATATATAATGCAAGGCAGGAAACTGGTATTTGTGCATAAGAAATAGTGTTGCTGCTGCTGCTGCTAAGTCGATTCAGTCGTGTCCGACTCTGTGTGACCCCATAGACGGGAGCCCACCGGGCTCCCCCGTCCCTGGGATTCTCCAGGCAAGAACACTGGAGTGGGTTGCCATTTCCTTCTCCAATGCATGAAAGTGAAAAGTGAAAGGGAAGTTGCTCAGTCGTGTCTGACCCTCAGCGACCCCATGGACTCCAGCCTTCCCGGCTCCTCCATCCATGGGATTTTCCAGGCAAGAGTACTGGAGTGGGGTGCCATTGCCTTCTCCAGAAATAGTGTTAGGCATTATGTTATATGATTGCAAATTTCATTTCATTTTTGCAAGCATGACCTGAGATTAGATATTGTTATCTCTGTTATCTTCAGAAGAGAAAAGCAAAGCTTTCTTTATTTTTTTTTTAATCCATAGCTACCCTTGGGGAGTCTCAGGACCAGGGTTCAAAGTTATGACTGTGAACTTCAGAATCTGTTATTTCCCACTACTCCAACAAAAACACTGGAGAAGTCACAAACGTTTACAATGCCAGACTTATCAAAGATATTTTTTAAGGTGCAAAATATATTTAGATAGACTCAGTAATCTTCAGTTAAAGAATAAAATCGATGTGTCAATAACATTACTTTTCTAAACTCTTATGTAGTATTTATACCCTCTTCTCCCCACTTCTTCCCTCACACCCACCTTTGCTCCACTCAGGCTGTAGAAAGTTCCCTAACTTTCTATTCATATTTGTCTCACTGAAACTCTTATCAATCCTGGACTTGTTTCCCACACACCTAGTGGATCCGGTTTCCATTCGAGGTATATAGTTCTTAAACATAGAGCAGATTTCTTCTCTGAAGTAATTGAACAGGAGAAGTTGCAGACTCAGAGAAACCAGATATTATCATAGGTGAGGGTGAGGTAGTGGATTGGGAAAAGGGCTTTGAGGGAAAGTTAGCTTAGCTGGTAAAGAATCCGCCTGCAATGCAGGAGACCCTGGTTTGATTCCTAGGTTGGGAAGATCCCCTGGAGAAGGAATAGGCTACCCATTCCAGTATTCTTGGGCTTTTCTGGTGGCTCAGATGGTAAAGAATCTGCCTACAATGCCGGAGACCTGGGTTCGATCCCTGGGTAGGGAAGATCCCCTGGAGAAGGGAAGAGCTACCACTCCAGTATTCTGGCCTGGAGAATTCCCTTGGACTCCAAGAGTCCCTTGGACTGCAAGGAGATCCAACCAGTCAATTCTAAAGGAAATCAGCCCTAACTATTCATTGGAAGGACTGATGCTGAAGCTGAAACTCCAATACTTTGGCCACCTGATGGGAAGAACTGACTCATTTGAAAAGACCCTGATGCTGGGAAAGATTGAAGGCAGGAGGAGAAGGAGACGACAGAGGATGAGATGGTTGGATGGCATCACTGACTCAATGAACATGAATTTGAGCAAGCTCCAGGAGTTGGTGATTGGCAGGGAGGCCTGACATGCTGCAGTCCATGGGGTCACAAAGAGTTGGACATGACTTTCACTTTCTGCCTAATAATGCCTAGGACACAGGGCTAGCTTTCCAGGCACAGTGCTCAGGAGGGTCCCGTGCTTGACTGAATGCCACCATCTTGAAATCCTTAATAATTTTATTTTGAACTTGTGTTTTGTAAGTGAAGCTCAGTGGGATGATGGAGCATGATCATGAGCAGAGGAGCTAGGCATAATGTGCATTTGAGAATAGTTTTTGTGATGCCCCAGGAGAACAGAATTCCAATGAACCCATATATCTGGTAGTTGAGCAAGACTCAAAATTGTAATACAAGGTGAGCAGAGCACATTAGCCTATAAGAGAGGACATTGAGGCACATCCCAAGGGACCGTGCTTTCTGTTCAGATAAATCAGAACTTTCAAATGCAGAAAAAGGCAGCTGCATTCTAAGAAACATAGCCACCAAGGAACCCTATCCTGCCCTTTCTTATTCCTGTTACTTTCCTGTACTAGCCAGACCACCTACAATAAAGCTGAAGAAAGAAGAAAGGGGAAAGATTGGGCAAGGCAGGGTTCCCTTTCAGTTCTATCTTACTCATCAGTGAGCTCAAGGTAGAGTATATGGCTACAGCATATCAAGAAGTGAAATGAAAATAATCTTGTGTGTGTGTTAGACACTGGTTTGGCAAGAATGAAATATGTATATACAAGTACACTCCATGAAACAAAAATTATGTAATTTTGGTGATTCTGCCTAAGGGTTAAAGTTCTGATATTTGCATTTAGACTTGGCATGGTACAATATAAAGATGAACAGTAAAATTCATGCTCATAATGTAAAATTTTATTTATTTTTTACTTAAAACAACTTTAAATAGCATCTTAAAAACACCATGACCAATTGAGAGAGAGATTACAGAAAAAAGGGAAAAGCTTTCTATTTTGTTAACGTTAATGGCATTTTTCCTGCTTTTGGAACAAGGGGCCTAGGTTTTCATTTTGCACTGGGTTGTATAAGTCACCTAACTGGCCTGGTGGGATGTTTGTCTCTCCCGGAGGTTCAGCTGCCAGGATTTTACCCTGATGATTCTACCCTGGAGAAAAGAACTTCCATGAATTTAAGTGAAAGTGAAAGTTGTTCAGTCATGTCCAACTCTTTGGGACCCCGTGGACTATACAGTCCATGGAATTCTCTAGGCCAGAATACTGGAGTGGGTAGCCTTTCCCTTCTCCAGGGGATCTTCTCAACCCAGGGATCGAACCCCCGTCTCCTGCATTGCAGGCGGCTTTTTTACCAGCTGAGCCACAAGGGAAGCCCAACAATACTGGAGTGGGTAGCCTATCCCTTCTCCAGTGGATCTTCTTGACCCAGGAATTGAACCAGGGCCAGGGTTTCCTGCATTGCAGGCAGATTCTTTACCAACTGAGCTATCAGGGAAGCCCCCTCCATGAACTTAGGAGTTCGCCAGTATGCAGCGGACCTTCCCTGCACTCACTCATTCTAGAGAGAAACCTACGAGGGTATGGGTCCTCCCTCATGCACTGGATTTCTTATTGGTTTTAGGCTCTCACTTTATGAACAGATAAGCAAGGACCTACAAACATCACAGCAAAATTTCCAGCCTTTTCATCATCCTGCTACTCTTCTCTGGCTTAGAAGATGCCCTGCTTCTCGATTCATTGCAGATACAGACTCAGATGCAATTTTTGTAATTGCATTTCTTGTCTGAAAGTGGTCTTCCTAGAAAATACAACTTCAGTGAGCTTCTCAAGAGAGAAGCTGTGATCAGGTGAAAAAGTCAGTCTAAACTCTGCATTTAACACAGTTGATGAAGTCATTAATTCGAATTTTTGGAGAAATATGTTCAAGCTGGGCATAGAGGAAAAGAGGATTGAAACAGGTGGCTGTGATATTTGGGGGAAAGCCCGATTGATTTTAAATTGCAACTCGGAGGGAAGAACAGAATGTTGATACTAGCAGTGTCTGGCAGGCAGCTCAGTGGAATATTAGGTCTTCCTAGAATCAGGCTTCATACTAAACTGACAAGCCTCATTTCTGAAGCTTGGAAATCCATCAGAGGTGTGGGAAGTAGTATGTGCATGGCTATACCCTGAAGCTGGCCAAAAAGAGTTCTTGACTGTCCACTGTCCTGGGCTGTCTGCGGGAGACTTGGGGGGGTGTGTGTGTGGGGTTAGCATATGAGAAGAAAAGCAGGAGGATTTACAATCAATTTAAGAGAAATGAGACATATTTCTTACTCTTAAATAAGTTAAATAGAAGCTTTCTGGGAAGGAGGGCATCTTCTAAGTCAAATAATCCAGTTGGCTCTTCTGCCTTTTGAACCTTATTTGTCTCGCTGTACCCATTCGTCTGAGTCTATTCTGTGGGTCTACACAGAAAAATGTAACCCTCCTCCCCATGATGGCCCTTTCCACTTTTGAAGGCAGCTACGGTGTGCTTTGTAATCCTCTCTGCTGAGAATCAGAGAGCGCTCTTTCCTTCAGCCTTTCCTCATTGCAAAATTTCCAGCCCTTTCATCATCCCGCTACTCTTCTCTGACTCTGCTCACTTGTCAAAAATTTATTGTGCACCAACTATAGGCCAGGCATGCCTACAGCTAAAGTACCAACATAAATAAGATATAGATCCTTCCGTGAAAGAGTTCTGGGGCTAGTGGGTGAGACAAATGAAAAAACTGTATACTGTAATAAGTGCTATAATACAGATATGCATGGGAGATGTTATGGAAGTATAATTTGCCTTTTTGTGTTAGAAATAAGCAATGTGTTTCACGTAGGGTTTGACTGGTGCAGAGCAGGGAAGGTCTCTCATATCTTAGAATTTTAAAAATCTCATCTGTAACCCAACTTATAAGCCCCTTTTCATACCTAATGTTATTTTTTTATGACTTCCCTTTTGATCTCTTTTTCTGTATCATTGCTGTTGCTTAGTCGCTAAGTCGTGTCTGACTCCCTGCAACCCCCTGGACTGTAGCCTGCCAGGCTCCTCTCTCCATGGGATTTCTCAGGCATGAATACTGGAATAGGTTGCCATATCCTTCACCAGGGGATCTTCCTGACCCAGCGATCCAACCCACGTCTCCTATATTGGCAGGTGGATTCTTACCACTGAGCCACCAGGAAAGCCCTTTCTGTATCATACTCATCAACAATTGTCTGTTTTATTGGTTCTTATTTTTCATTCACATATGTTTTAATTTTATCAATTTTTCTACTTTAAAAAACGGAGTTATCATCTCTGTCTTTTTGGGTTTCTTAGTTTTCAGCCTTGTTGAGCTCTAGCACATTCTTTTAAGTCGACAGATCTCCTTTGGGTAGTGCTTTCACCACACTCCGTGGGTTTTGGTGTAGGAGGTTGTTCTGTGGTTGCTCAGTTATAAACGGTTTGTAAAGTTAGGTTTGTCTAACCCCAAAGTTCTCCCAATGACTCTCTTCAGATACTGTCGTCCAGAAGCCCTGCAGAGTCTGACGTCTCTGCTAAGAGGACACTGGGAGCGATTGCCCCTGCAGAGGGTCACTCCTCTTGCAGCGTCCCTTTGCCTTCCTCACCACTTAGAGAGGAACAGCAACACCCCCCACCCCCCAATTAGGGCACACAACGAGGGGAGCTGGCAAATGGGCATGTTTTTCTTAACTATGTTGCCAACATGCGAGAATGAGTTCTGGAGAGAGACCCTTTGCCAGAACAACTAGTTAAAACAGGAATATGATTGTGTCTAGATTTCATCACAATAGGATGAGAAGCATCATTAAGCAAAGTGGGAAGGCGGTGGACTGGTGTAAATCGACTCTCCTACTCATTCAGAGCAGGAACTGTTCAGTGAGCTGCAGGTGAGCCTCATAAAGCATTGTTTCACGTGGATGCCTGCTGGGCTGGTGACTGAGAAAATAATGTAGCCCAGTTTGTTACTCTTAAAATAGCCTTTTCTTATCATCCTTCCTTCAGGACACAGTGGTTTCATGCTCCTTTTCTCCTTTCCCTATAAAAATGCATCCTTAAGAAAAGATCCAGAAAATCCAAGATAGATAACAAGATAAAAATGATTGATAACAATATTCAACCTTACCCAGACTGACATTCATTTTAAAGGGACACAAAACCTTAGGCTGAGGGAAACCAGCGTGGATTTGTAGACTTTTCATCATCAGTAGTAGAAGGGGCAGTTTGGATGGAGGTTCTAGTGTGGATGGGGCGTGGCTCGAGTCTTAAATGAGCCAAGAGGACTGGGTATACATACGCAAGGCAGTGGTTCTCAAGCAAGCAATATCCGCCCCTCCCCGCCCCCTAGGGGGACATTTGGCAATGTCTGGGGATGAAGGCAATGGCACCCCACTCCAGTACTCTTGCCTGGAAAATCCCATGGATGGAGGAGCCTGGTGGGCTGCAGTCCATGGGGTCGCTAAGAGTCGGAACCGACTGAGCGACTTCACTTTCACTTTCCACTTTCATGCATTGGAGAAGGAAATGGCAACCCACTCCAGTGTTCTTGCCTGGAGAATCCCATGGATGGAGAAGCCTGGTAGGCTGCAGTCCATGGGGTCGCACAGAGTCGGACATGACTGAAGCGACTTAGCAGCAGCAGCAGCAGCAGGGGATGTTTTTGGTTGTCTTAACTGCGGTGAAGGTTACTAGGGGCCTCTAGTAAGTAGAGGCTAAGGATTCTAGACAGGCCCCCACAACCAAGAATTATCTGCCTGCAAAACTCTGTACAGGAGTTCCAAGGCTGGGGATGCCTATTGTAGACAGACACAGATTTGGTAGTGACTCCGGCCCCCAAGAGGGAGGGGCAGCAGGAGAGCCTCAGGGTGCCAGCTGGAGACGTACGGCCTTCCCTAAATAAAGGAGTCCCCACTGCTTAGCAATCGAAAGTCACTGTCCTACGACCCAGTATAGACAGATCTGACTTCTTTGGAGAATTCTGAAATCCGGATTTTTACGTGAATGTCTACATTTACAAATACCAGCAATGAATCCAAATGAACAAGGTTGAGAAAGCCACACAAAAGACGACCACGAGCTGCACTTGGCTTTTGGGTCGCTACCGACAAGCTGTCACCCAGACAGTCGTGTCCTAAGAAGTATAGTGCAGGTTGCAAGGTACTGGGGGAAGGCTCTGGCCACTAGCCCTTCTGTCTGCAAAGGCCACAACTGTCCTACTGAGGCAGGAGGCACAGAGAGGTCTGTTTTAGCTGTGTGGGGGAAAAAAAAAGGTATTGATGATCTAAAATCGCTCTATCATTATTCAACATAGTTTCCCAAAGTAATTTCACCTTTTCCTCTTGTAAAATTCTCTTGGGCTCAATATGCACATTTTGGATTTTGGACTTCTACTAATTCAAATCTCTGTCCAAAAGATTAAATAAGATATACACAAGCAAGTTCAGAATGTAGAATGACTCTACAGTCTCTTAGAATGACTAAGAGAAATGTCAGTTGACCTCCACTATGGAGACACTGCTTAACTATGTGAATGGGACTGTAGATACCGTTGTTTAACTGGATAGAATTAGTGACCAGCTCCTGGGATAATGAGCTGAGTTCACCCGCTTGAATTTGGAGGGCAAACACATGTTCTTTGTGTCTGGGAGGTATGCTTGAGGTTTCCTTTGTCTCTCCCTGCTTTGGGGAAAAGCAAATTTGGCATGGCCTCTGAATGTCTGCCTCCTCCACGCTTTTTTTTTTTTTTTTTTTTTGAGTATAGAAGCTTTGTAAATTCGCCTTGTTCAAAAACAAGCACCATCTTCATACCTGCTGAAAGGTAATTCTGATCCAGAGGCTGTGTAATGAACAAAGGGGGCAGTAATACCAACGGGCGCGCAGACAGCTCAGCCCACGCAGGTACGCAGGCAGGGCTGCACCGACCGGGGAGGGAGGCCCTTTGTAAAGATCCCTTTTTATTGTGACTCTTTCACCTCCCCCAGCCCAGCCTGAGCCATGAGAAGAAGAGCGATGTCAATGAGACAGGCCAATTTTACCCATCTTACACAATCGTGCATTACAGACTTTCCAAGAAGACGCCATTCGGGGTGAATCACCAGATTCAGGATGAAAAGGTTTTGATTTGCAAAAGCGCTCAAGCATTTCTCTTTAGAGCCGGAGATGGCAGGGAAGGAACCTATGTGCATGCAGCTGCTTCACCTTTGGGCCAGGTGCACTGGCAAGCACTCCGTGGTGGAGCAGGGAGAAGGCACCCAAGCGTTTACAGGCGCCTTTGTGACACCCTGGGTGCCTGGGCCCGTGAATGCCTTATTTAAGCCAGCAAAGAATGAAAGGGTGCTGGTGACGGTGGGGGTATTGAGACGTGTGGAACTGAGTCAAAGCATGAACTACTTGTTAACATCAACCGAAATTAATGTTTAAGCTTTCAGGTTTCAATTGGATTTCATCAACCCAGGAAAGAGGTGATAAGAAAGTGCTAGATTGAGGATTCTATTATTTTGGATGATTTTGGCTACTGATAACAGAAAATTTATGTCAAATGACTGAAACCCTTTATTACTCAAACTTTGGTCTCAGGACTGCCTTCACCATCACCAGGGAGCTTGTCGGAATTGCAGAATCCACAGCTCCAGTCCAGACCTGAATCAAAGTCTGCATTTTAACAAGACACACAGGTTATTTGTATGCACTTTATAATCGGAGAAGCACAGCCTTCAACAAGAACTCTGTGTTTTTCTTTTTCTAAGTCTCAGAGACCAAGTCGGCTAGAGGTAGGCAGTTCCAGGGTTGGGTTAACTCAGCAACTCAAGGATGTCGAAAAGGACCTGGGTGTTCTTCATTCTTCTGCTCTGCTCTACTAAGTGTGTTTACTTTTATACTTGGATTTATCTTCCTGTCGTCACAGGTGGCTGCAGAAGCTCCAGGCATTACCTTGCGCAGCTGAGTGAAGGGGTGGGAAAAAGGAAGCTTCCTCTCACACATATGCCTTTTTAACAGCAAAGAAACATTTTCCAGAAGCCACTTAGTAGATTTCCTTTCATGTTATATGTCTCATATCTGGCTGTCCAGAATTGCAATTTCTTGCCCATTCCTAAACCAATCATTAGCAAAGGATTAGAATCATGATCATTGGCTAAAGCCAATGAATATTTAACCTCTGGGACCAGGTAGGAGTCTGGGCTTCTTCGATGCACGTGGTGATTAAATATATGAACAAAATGGGTTTCTGTAACTTGGAAGAAATAAGACTGCATAGGAGAGAGACGGTTGGTGGGAAAATCAACAGTGTGTGCGGCAAGAATTTTTTAAAGGCTGGTCATGTATATTTTGGGACATTAGGAATTTCCTCGTGAGTGTTTGTTTGAGAGTTAAAAAAGAACCATCTGTGAGGGTTCCCTTTATGTCTGAGCTCAGAGATAGTGCTCTAGTGACATGTATAGCCTTGGATGGTTTGTGCTACAGGAAGTTCTTAATAATAGGATAATGCAGTTATGTTTTCAAACGAGACAGCTAGAAGGGGCATTTCAGATTACTTCGTGTGTCATGCCCATACAGTTTATAAATGAACAAAAAGTCCAAATGACCTGTGCCGTACATTGGTCAGTTGTGTGGAGACCGCGATAGTCTCCTTTTATGTGCGACCATCTTGATGGAGGTAGTTCATTCTTTCAATTTTACATCTGGACTTTAAAAAAGCACATCATTTTACTTTTCTGGGGGAAAATGAATGATTAGGTGGAGTGAATCACACAGAGGCCATTTTAAGACCATCTAAGAGAAATAGGATTTAATTAAGCCGGTCAGAGGATCCCAGCTGTCACGAAACCACGAGACCCCAGAGAGCAGGGTCTATCTGATACAATCTGTAAGCACTTGGCAAGTGTTTGTAGAACAATTAATGGAGTGGATAAATGAATTAAGTGTAATTATATCTTTCTCTAAAGAAAGTTGTCGTGTGACCTACCTTTACCATTTGCATTCTTACTTGCTGTATGTTGTTTTTAATGGACTTTCTCTGAATAAATATGATTGAACCAAAGGATTCCTGGGAATCCAGGATACTTTCTCTTTCATACTCTTATTTCTGAGGGTCTGAAAGAGAACAGCAAATCCAACAGGAGGCTCCATTAATAAAGGAGGTGAGAAAACTAAAGCTCAGAGAAATTAATTCAAGGACAGCTACTTATCTGTGAAGTTGGGATTTAAAAAGGGAACTGTTTGAATCCATGCCTTTAACATATATAGTAGTTAATCTATCTAAGCGTTATTATATGCTAGGAATTGTTCTGGGCTTCACAGATGGCTCAGTGATAAAGAATCCGCTTGCCAGTGCAGGAGATGTGGGTTCAATCCCTGCGTCAGAAAGGTCCCCTGGAGAAGGAAATGGCAACACACTCCAATATTCTTGCCTGGGCAATCCCATGGACAGAAGAGCTGGTGGGCTACAGTTCATGGGGTCACAAACAGTCAGACACAACTTAGCAACTCAACAACAACAATAGGCATTGTTCTAAGTGCATTATTCCTGTAACCCTTGCAAAAAGCCTATGAGGTGGGAATTGTTTACTATTCCACTTTACAGGTAAGGAGACTAAAGCTTAGAAAGGCTGAGTGACCCATCTGTATCCATGTAGCTACTCCTGTTAGCCCTGGGCATGAACTTATGCCTGTCTGATCCCAGAGCTCCACGCACCACTATCATATTATTGCTTATGGATGGTGGAACACAGTATCGTATCCTATGTCGCTCAAGAGAGCAGGATTAGCGTTTAGAAGAGCCTTTAAGAATTGGTCTGCGCCAACAACAGACTTGTCTGCCTCAACTACAAATGAGCTGGGGTGGCAAAAGTCACTGTCAAGAAGGCATAGGCAAATTTACTGCATGTAATTAGAAGTAGGATTGGTAATTTCTGTAGTCTTTTTCAAGAATAGAGTTTTATAGTATAAATTTTTTTAAGGCACTTTTGTTTTCAGTACTGAGCCATTCACTTAATTGGAAATTATTCTTTGCAAGGGAAAGAAATAGGTAGAAAAAGGAGACTTTCATCTCCTTGTCTTTGCTCTCTCACATGCCTACCCCACCTCCAGCTCTTACACTCAAACCCCTACGCTTGCAATTTATTGTAGATGACATTCTTTTCCACATCTGCAAAAGCAGTGCCCACACTTTCTTAAATAAGAATTGGACCAGTGTTTAGATATATTTACCACCTCTTCCCCAAACACCAATGTCTGATAATCTAAAAGCCCACGTCTAAAACTTGTGAGCAGTAGTTGAAGCTTCCATCAATGCAAATCTGAGATAACAAACACTTCACGGCAGCGAGTGGTTGCTTCATCTCAATGAGGTTAAGATGGTAGGCAATGGAAGCTCTGATTGGTTTTGAGAAACGGACACAGTGTTTCTTTTTTCAAATTGGGGTATAGTTGTTTTACAGTGTTGTGTTAGCTTCTGCTGTAAAAGGAATGAGTCAGCTATATGTATACCTATAATCACCTCCTGGACTCACAAACCCCTGCAATCCTACCCATCTAGGTCATCACAGAGCACCAAGCTGTGTTCCTCCTGCTAAACAGCAGGCTCCCACTAGCTATCTGCTTTACACATGGTAGTGTACGGAGAACAGTGTGGAAGTTCTGTAAAAAATCTAAAAATAGAACTACCGTATGACCCAGCAATCCTACTACTGGGCATATACCTAGGAAAACCATATTTCAAAAAGACACATGCACCCCAGTGTCCCCGGAAGCAGTATTTATAATAATCAGGACATGGAAGCAACCTAAATGTCCACTGACAGTTGAATGGGTCAAGAAAATATAGTACATATATACAATGGAATATTACTCAGTCATAAAAAGTTGTAGAGATGTGGACGGACCTAGAGTCTGTCATACAGAGTGAAGTAAATCAGAAAGAGAAAAACAAATATTGTATATTAATGCATGTGTGTGGAATCTAGAAAAATGGTACAGATGAACCTATTTGCAGGGCAGGAATAGAGATCCAGACACAGAGAACCAATGTGTGGACCCAAGGCAGTGGGGAAGGGGGCGAGTGTCAGATGAAATGGATACAAATTTAATATTTGCCCAGAGAAATATTTTCAAACGTCTCAGTCTAGTTTGAGTCATCATTCTCCATGCTGGTAAATGACGCTTCAGTAACTTGAAACCTTACTAAGTGACATCATCCTGTCTTCGAGATAGTGAAGCTATCTTGGGCTCAGAGGACAAGCTTCTCAAGTGGATCCTGGGCACTTTCTGTTTTCTGTGTCTCTCTTCCCTTTTTCTTTGTCCTGCACTCTCCTTCCTCCCATGGTCTACTTTTCACTTTGAAAATCACTGATTTCAAAAATGCATCTGTAGCGGTTAATTTTGCATGTATCTGATTTTATGGGTTTGTGGAGCTCCTGAAGTTAAATTAATTTTAAATGGATTTTAATTACTAATGCTTTGGGCCATTGCCTTTAGCAAAGTCAACAAAACAATCAGGGTTACCTTAGTTTGTCTCTTTGAGGAATGTGCTCACCCGTTTGGGCTCTTACTAAACAGAGCAGCTTTCTAACTAGAAACATAAATAAATCCATGGCTATATTTGAAGGTCTGAGTTTATTTCTTTTTCAAAAACAGCCACCATTGATTTAAGAAATAGGATTTTAAATGTGCACCAAAGGATTTTTGTTTGTCAATAAAACCTCATTATTTTTCAAAGGTGGAGAGGATCCTAGTCATAATAGTATGCTATGTAAATGCTAAAGCAGAGGCTAAATTATGACCCAAAGGTTTGAATTCTATTCTTAGCCCTACACAGAGTGCTTTGTATGTAACAGTAGAGAAATCAGGTTCCTTCTCAATACAGTATCCCCTTGTAAATTAAGGGTAATCAACTCCTAGTTGAAAAGTGAAGGCATAATGAGATAATGTTCAAAATGGCTTTTAAGTGTCTACCTATAGAGGTTGAAGGTGAAAAAAGAACATTGCCGTGTTTGTGAATACCTGCCTCCTGGGAGGGAAGGCTACTCAATGTTGTTCCCAGCGGAATGTTCTGTTCAATCAGGAGCCATCACTTGAGTGGTTTGATAATAATAAGCTTAGATTGACTGCAGATAAAAATGGGAAAGGTTGATTAAGTCATTTAGTCCCTTGACAATTTTGCAAACCAAGCGATTTCTGTTAAGGATTAGCCTTAGACTGTGTAGTACACAGTCCAGTCGAATCACCAAGGTTCTAGTCTCCACCTTCCACACCTTCCCCCAGAAAAGAGCATAAGATTTTTACTATTTTCTCTGAAAATTCATATCAAATTTCCTTCCTCTCTATATATGCTACTATTATTAATGACTCCTAGGTGGTCTCTAATACTTCTTTTATCCCTCTTAGTTGAAAACGTGCTAAAATACACCCAGGTAATAGAAACACCCGAGGTTGGCAGCTGGTTAATTCATTAATCAGTTAAATTCATTGTTTAGCTTGACAGATATAAGACTCTAAACAGCATGTTAAAGCTCTATGT
Source organism: Bos taurus (assembly GCF_002263795.3). Classification (NCBI taxonomy): domain Eukaryota; kingdom Metazoa; phylum Chordata; class Mammalia; order Artiodactyla; family Bovidae; genus Bos; species Bos taurus. The sequence continues at coordinate 38,194,309 of NC_037350.1, forward strand.
CCAAATATATGAATATAGAAGATAATTAGAAATAAAATAGTGATTTAAAATTAAAACTCCAAACATAAACTTCCTGAGACAAGTACAGGAAGAGAAAAGGACCTTTTTTTTCCCTCCAGTTTCTCTCTAGAATTGACTTTCCACCCCTGTTTAATACAGCCGTCAATAATCCTATTTAACTCACATTGTATGCAAATGTGCAAAGCCAAATAAATATACAAGCAATTATTTATTAATAGCAAGGATGTGTGTGTCTATACTTTTACAGTTTCCAGAGTATTTTAGACTCATTCTTTAAAATAATATCTGCTTATTTTTCTCAAGCTTTAAAAAATAATCTATGTAATTGTTTCACCCTTATAATGAGATTCATCTTTCATTCATGTAATTCTCGTTTGGTTCATGTGTACTCAAAAATGTAAAAAGTTGAGGATGTTTGAGAGCACCCCCAAAGTACAGATTTCAGGGTTTTGTGTAAACACTACCACAGGCTCGCTCGCACACACACACACACACACACACACACACACACTCTGCTTCTTTTATCTTTGTCTTGTTTGGTATTCCCGGTCAGAAATTACTTTCCTTTCAAATCCCCCTTGATAACTCAGATTCTATGTGATTGCTTTCAATGGTTGCCCACCATTAAGGAGTCTTCTTTAAAGGCAAAGAGACTGGATAGCAAAAAAGATGAATCAGAGGAAGGAAAAAAAAATCTTTGAAGAAGAAAATATGCTTGGGTAAAACAGGAGAAAGCAAATGACATCTTAGTTATACAGGTACTTCTAAAACTTGTGCTATTATATATTATATATATAATTTAAGTTGCACGTGAATTCTCCGTAATTTGGAATAAATTTTGGAGTAAGTTTTCTTGTTCTTATTCATCTTAAATATAGATCACTATTTGAAAAAATAAGTGATAACTTGTTTTCTCAAGTAAACAAGAGTGAAACTGACCATAGAGGACTTCAAAAAAGAAGCAGGGGAGAGGGGAATTTGCAAGATGAGGTGTTTGATAGAAACAAAAAAGTAAGCACTATTTAGACAGAGTACTTGTGATGACTAAATCACAGGATTTGAGCAATGATGGGAACCAGCTCATCTTTAATTTCTTTATGCCTCTTGGGTAATTTTATGCACATAAAGGAGCCTCCAGTGAAAATGTCTTCATAATCATCAGTTCAGTTCAGTCGCTCAGTCGTGTCTGACTCTTTGCAACCCCATGGACTGCAGCATGCCAGGCCTCCCTGTCCATCATCAACTCCCGGAGTTTACTCAAACTCATGTCCATCGAGTCAGTGATGCCATCCAACCATCTCATCCTCTGTGGTCCCCTTCTCCTCCTGCTTTCAATCTTTCCCAGCATCAGGGTCTTTTCCAATGAGTCGGCTCTCCGCATCAGGTGGCCACAGTATTGGAGTTGCAGCTTCAGCATCAGTCCTTCACAGTCATATTTTATCACTATGGTACCCCTCTGTTTTCTCATCCTAGCCACACAGGCTTTTCTTTACTTCTCCAAACATTCAAGGTTCCCTCCTGTCTCAAGACCTTTGCAAATGTTCTGCTTTGCTGAAAGAGTTCCCAGAAACAGCATGGATCTAGGACATCAGGATAACCCATGATACAGCTGGTTGTTCAGATGTGGGTGTGACACACAGCATCCTAGCAGGGTCACTTCTGGGGACACTGGAACGCACTGTCAGGAAGAGTGCAGGGCGAGGGGATGGGAAGCCGCCGAGGGGTGAATCTCAGTAACAGCCGCATGTCTAGAGGAGGCATCCAACGAGAGCGAGAAATGGTCACGGAAATAGGTTCTGTCCGCTTAGGGCAATGTCTTAGGAGCCAAAGGGAAAAGCAAGTTTTAAGAAAACAGATACAAGCAGTATTGGACACAGTACTAAGCACAGGGTTGGCAGGTAGAAAGCACTTCATTTCCCCCCCCCCCACCATTCATTCATTCATTCATCCATTCAACCATTCATTCTACAAATATGCATGTATAGCCAAGTGCCAGTTGCTCAACTCATAGAAGTGAGGAAAACAAATACTATCCCTACTTCATCCTAAAGCTTATATTCTGGGGGAAGAGGGAGTGGGGTGAAGAGAGACACAAAACAAATTCACAGTGAGTATATAATATAATATCAAGTGGCAGTAAATGCTATGAAAAATGCAAAGCAACTTAAGGAAATGGAAAGATCCAGTGGGGCTGCTTTGGGCAGGGGAGGCAGGGAGACCTCTCTGTTGAGGGGCGGGGTGATATCTCAGTACAGAGAAGAATGAAGTGAGGCCTGAGATGCTAGCAGTTATGATGATTAACGAGATGACCTGAAGAGGATGGTGTGAATGGTACCAAGGGATGAGACAGTCCTGAGAAGGAGAAAGTTGTCAACAACTCAAATGCATTGAGATGTCAAAGTAAAGGATAGGAAACTGTTTATTGGATTGTTAGTTTTGACCATTAAGGAGGTTAGTGATCCTAAAAAGAGCAGCTGCATTGACTTGTTTGGGAGACAAACTGCAGATGATTAAGGAGTAAGATGGTAACAGGAAATGGATAGAGGGGAGATATTTTGAAACAGTTTAGCCATGAAGGAGAGTGGTTAAGGGAGTTGCTTAGTCGCTAAGTTGTGTCCAACTCTGGCAATCCCACAGACTGTTGCCAACCAGGCTCCCCTGTTGGTGGATTTCCCAGGCAAGAATACTAGAGTGGGTTGCCATTTCCTTCTCCAAAGGATCTTCCAGACCCAGAGATCAAACCCACGTCTCCTGCTTGGCAGATGGGTTCTTTACCACTGGGCAGATATAAATGATACAAAACTAATTTTTTGTGCTTCTCCCCCTCCGCCTCCAGACAAGGTTTTCTCAGCCTCGGCACTGTGGACATTTGGAGCTGGATGATGCTTTTTGATTTGAGAGTGATAAGGGGTACTGCCCTATGCATTGTAGGGTGTTCAACAGCATACTTAATCTCTACCTACTAGATGCCAGGCACACCCCTTCCAGCCAGTTGTGACAACCAAAAATGTCTCAAAGTGTTGCTAAATGTCCCCTGGAAATTAAGTCTCCCCCAGTTGAGAACACATGCTCTCTACTGAGTTAACCTGTATAGTTAGAAATGATGGCTAATGAGCCCATGGAGAGGGAGAGAGAAAAGAGATTGAGAAGGGAGGGTCTTAACATGAGGCACCATAGTCAGGAAGTTCAAAACACCAGCAAGTGAGAAAAAGCAGAACTCTAAGGACTGTTAGTCAGTGCTGTATTGTATGAGTTTAGGAACAAATGTTACTCCAAATTAAGAAGGGAGCATTGAAACTGAAAATCAGAAAAGAAAAAATACATTTGTTATAACAATTTGGAAATCAGCATGCAAATTTTCAAGGAAAAGCAAGATTATTTTAAAAAAGAGAAACCATCAGTTATCTTTTTTACTTATTAGGAGGATAAGACAAATGAGCACACAGTTTGAGTTGGAAAGTGGATCACGTGATTCATAAATTGCCCCTTAGCCTGGGAAGTCTTTAACTTGGGATTGAAGACAGATGTTTCTGATGTGACTCATGTATTTTTACCACTTTCTCATGGGCATGAACTGAGTTTATTCCTTTCTGTCTCCTGGTGATGTCAATGTCTTGTTTACACAGGATGAGCCTGCCTAAGTCAAAACTAGCCTCAAGTCATGTGATGCATGGTAAAAATACAGAGGTGGGTTTCTCTTTAGATAGAATATAGTTGCAGGCTCTAGGGGAATAGACTTGATTTCTGGGTTGAGTGCATGAATTTTAGATATTTGGGAATGTTCTAGAATAACAGGATTTCAGAGTAGAGAAAGATTGCCATGGTTATCTCCACAAACATTTTATAATTTCTTGAGATGATATTTTAAATATTACACATTAAAAACACCTAAAAAGTTGTGCCTCTTTTAGCGGTAGAAAAAATGTGAATATACTACTTGGTAATCAACTGTTCTCCCCCCCAAATTAAAATTAAATATTCATCTACACCTGAAAAGACCACTGGCATTTAATACCATATCAGAGAGAACTATTATAGTTATTTTATGATGTGATTTCCCTAAAGCCTCATGACAGTTTAGTGAGTCAGGTATTATTTCACGTGAAAACAAGAAAAACTAGCAATTGTGCAGAAAATCATACCTAACAAGGTAGAAACAGCTGTTTTGTGTCCAGAACTGATCTTTGGACATCACTCCCTCAGTGATTTTTTTTTACCTGTTTGATGAGATCTCAACTTCTTTTTAATGGTAAATACACAAACTAAACCACTTTGGGACTGATATTCGGGCAATTGATTTCATCCAGCCAGACTCTATCCAGGACAGCTGAGTCAGCAGACATGATTTTTGTCCAGGTCCTATCTAGCAGAGCACCCTTCAACCTCCCCTGGCCGACCTCTCTAGCAACACACTCGGGAAATGATCCATCAAGGGTCATATCAGATGTTATGAAGAGGTAATTTTCTCTGAGATTTAAATTAAGGATTTGGGTTTGGTCACTGGCCTCCATATGAGGAGAATACTTAATGATTTTTAAATTGAGTACAGTTTTTGTAAGCAAGTGTATTCTGTTGCAAGATTTTTGGAATTTATTACATCCTAAAGAAAAAAAAAAAACAGCCCTCAGAAAATCATTAATTTCTAACAAGTAACTTATTTCCATTACAAGGACCCTTTCTTTGAATGGATAGTTCTGGTCTAATCTATATGCTTTCTTAACTTTCATGGTAACTGTTACTGTGCACTTGTTATATATGTATATGTGTGTGTGTATATGTATGTATATGTGAGTATATACACACACACACATCTTCTGCTCCAAATGTTCTGTTTGTTTGCTTGTTTTCTTTTCATTGGGCTCTTAAGAGCCCCAACAACCCACAATAACTTGCAGAATCTACTTAGCCCCAGGGAAAAAAAAAGAGCATCTCCGCTAAGCATCACTTCTCCCAAACATTATAAGGGGATACATTGAAGTGACTTTAAAGAAAGAAATCTATGGATAGAAGCTTCAGGATACTCAGTGTAAAAGCAACCCCTGAGTCTCTAAGACAGCATCTCACCCAAAAGAACCAGGGATCTCTTCCCGGTGTGCGTGCAGATGAAATGATTGGGAAGGCACAGTTGGGTGGGCCAGTGGGGAGAAGATGGATGAGTGGCCTCTGTGTCTGTGAGGTGGTCAGCGAGAGAGGCAAATCCCACCGCCCCCCACTCCCATAGCTGTATGTGCCACTCTTCCTCTATACAAAGACAATTTGCTTTTCATGTAGTAATGAAGAACAATGTTTAACAGACAAAGGAGCTTCTAGTTTATTATTGTGCTGTCTTTGACTAGAGCTCGATGCTGGGAAAAATGGTAATTCACAGTGTGAATGCTTCTTTTCCAGCCTTACGGGTTATGGCTGAGCATGTACATTGTATATTGCAGACGGTACAATAGCGAACGCTGTGAGAACGAGGAAAGAATGAATTACAGCTTTCCCCCCGCCCCTTGCTAGCCAAGAAAACCAGGAATTTCTTCACAATGATTTTTATGTATGTTTCTGTGTGGATGGGGTATTCCTGAGCAATATACGCTACTAGATTCTGATTAATGATTTTAGGTTTTAGTGTTTTTAAACTAATGTATAAAATCTACCACAATACTCTTAGAACACCTGTGTTCTTCTGCTCCCCGCCCCCCCAGTAAACAGACAAGGCACAGGTGGTGCCTCATTAACTTATTTCATGCAAATAAAAACATATTGCATGATTTCTGCTCCTTAACTATATAATCACTGAAACATGATCGTGTTGATGAACGCAACAAACTTTGGAAGGGGAAGATTCAGCATCTTTTGTTGGTTCTCTTATGCTGAAGGGATTTGCAGGCCTGGTAGTAAATCTGATTTAAACGGAAAAGTAGAGGGAATGTCTCTTTCCTCTGTCAGAAATCTATTTTCTTCTAGTCTTTTCTGCATGTCCTAGGACCCTCTGTAATATAAAATTGGAGATATAGAATTGGAGAAAAAAGGGAAGACCAAATTTCCCATGGAGGTAGAAGAATTGGGAACCCAGATGAAAAGCCATCACAAATAAGCATGCTTAGGTGTCTTGATTCAGTGTTCAGATATTCTTATCAATGATTTCCAGGGAGTGACGCTGATTTGCTCTGGAAACAATGATAGAAAAATAGTGACTGTGTACTGGAATGCTTTTAGCATTATAAAATCATATTGGAAAATGTCCGAGCATTCCAACCCAACTGTAAACAGTACCATGCTGTATTTATGGGGGATTGCAAGTCTGTTTTTAAAAGTCTTTTGAGATATTATTTCTGTTTTTAATTTATTGAATTAAAGCCAGATTTATTCAATTAAGATAATACACTTCAAGGTTAACTGCCATTTGCTGTTCATTTAGGCAAGCTATTGTACAGTTATGTAAATTTCATGAACAGAGACACTACTTGAGTGTCTTAATTACAAGCAAAAAGTGTCATTTAAATATGAATTAAGTGAATCGTTGCCAGTATTTCCTGTTCCTGTATTTTGTATCTTCTTAAAATCTAAGGGCTATGCTATGATTGGTACTCTGTCCTAAGATTATTTTTCCTATAAAATAAAAACACTCCTACTATTAAATATTATTTTTCAAAGTAGGAAAACATGTAAAAATGCCACGATCTCATTGATCATGAATCATAGAAACATCTGAATAAGAAGGTGACAATTTTTTCCAGGTGACCACTGACAGTCATCTTCACATTGTTACTGAAAAAAAAAAAAAAATTCCATCCTATACTAGGGGGATATACTAGGGGGATAATTTGCTACATGTGTCATTTGCTCAAATTTATCCTCAGTGTGCATTCATAGTTTAAAAAATACTGTCTTTTAAATCTACCCATTTATAATGGATCCAAACATTCAGTTCTCCAACTCAAACACTGGGATGAGCACAATTTTACCACTTCTTTAACTTTGTTGAAAGGAACCTTTATTTTAAACTTAGAACTGTCATGTCTATAGTTGGGCTTAGCAAAAGGGACCCACGATGACCTAATACTTTGTGGATTTCTGTGAAATAATTCCCCGTGCATCTCGGACGGACACATGTTTTTGTGTGTCGCTGTATTTGTTGGATAGTTCTTGTGTATTAAAACGATCTAGAGACCAATCTGGCATTCATCAGGACTCGGAAGGGAGGATTCACAGTCCTGTTCCTGAAAACCCCACCTCACTTCTGCGCAGTCGGTTCCCAGCTCCACTGCTGAAGCCTGGGAAGTTATTTCCAGCCGCCCCCCGGTCCCCTCTCCAAGGTAGCTCCTCCTCGCTCCCCCAGGAGTGAGAAGTTCACTATTCAACTCAGTGCTTGCATCATCCTTTCCAACATGTTCCCACTGATACATTAAAGGAATTAATTGCTCATAATGATCTCACCATCTGTTAACAGAGGTTCATACCTACAGGCTGGTGGCATGCGGTGGTTCTATTCAGGGATCAATAGGCAATGCCGGGCGGACGCTTTTCCCACATTTGGCCGCCTCTGCGCGCTGAAAGGGGAGGAGAGCTCCGTGCCGGCCATCTGCTCCCTGTCTTTCTGTGCGAGACCTTGATGCGGTCCAGCACGGCTCTGATCTGACTCCAGTCCGATTGGAATGTGGCTGATCTGAGAGCCTCTCAAAGCTGTGAAAGTGAGTCAAAAGGAGATGCCCATTGTCCGGCAGGGCTGAAAGAAAATGATCACTTTAAAATTCATAACTCCCAGGTGCCTGCCATCTATTCATGGGAAAAACCCTCTGAACTTTCTCTTCATTAAAAGAGAGAGAGAGGGGAGTCTTGCTAAAAAGAGAGAAAAGGAAGTAGTTTGTGGGAATGTGCAGGGGATTTTCAGGCTAAACAAATGAGGAATTTGGAATTTTTGCACTTGTATCAAAAGGGCTGTGTAGGGAAAGGGGAAGCTCTTATTTTTAAAAAAGGGCAGGGAGTGAGGTGGGTGGGGGGATTGGGGGGATTGGGGGGATTGGGGGGATGATTGGGGGGATTCCTTCCTGGGGCACTGTAGCAACTAATAACTTTTTTTCTCCAGGAAAATTAAAAAATCACTCTGACCTTTTTACTTTCATTACCTGAAGCTGAGAAAAAAAAGTTTGTTTTTTTTTTTTATTCTGGACAGCTTTCTTAGTTGATTTCTGTTCTATTCTGGATAACATTCTTAGTCGATTTCTATTCGTATTCAACTGGGGTGCAGTTTGGGTGGGAGCTTAGGGAAGAAGGAGAGTGGGAAATTCCTGAATAGGTACAAGACATCAGTGGACACGCAAATGAAACTCAAATCTACCAGGTGTTTCTAGGGAGGGATTTATTCAGCAGGATTACCTGCGCCCACCAAGATATCTGTCAGGAGCAGAGCTCTCACTGAGCCTCAATCAAAAGAGGAGCCATGAGGAAACAGTAAAGAAAAAAAAGTTTTTAAATCTCTATGTCTAGGAAACTGAACATTCAGCCAAGTTCCCGAACTGCAGGAACCGCAGGACTGTTGTATCGACTGCTCTCGGCTATTGGTCATTGTAGAAAACTGATATTGTATCAGAGACACTTAAGAATTCGGAGAGGATTTATGGGTTAATGAATTGAGAGCCAAACAAATGTATAAACAGAAAGACCTAAGTTCTGTCGGTTGAAAATCTTTTATCTTACAGATACTGACAAGGCCCCTAGAGGTTAGGTGGAACCAGTGGTAAAGAACTTGCCTGCCAGTGAAGAGACATGAGAGATGCAGGTTTGATCCCTGGGTCAGGAAGATCCCCTGGAGAAGGGCATGGCAACCCATTCCAGTATTCTTGTCTGAAGAAGTCCATGGACAGAGGAGCATCAGGACTACAGTCCACAGGGTCGCAAAGAGTCAGACATGACGGAGCAACTTAGCACAGAGGTTAAGTGATAGGCTCAAAGTCATAAAATTTGGGCTATAACCTTACCTGTGCAATTTTCTTTCTACTGCTTCATGCTACCTCTCTCAATGGGGAAAGTTTTAAATTATTTTTGCTCAACTTTCCCTAATTAAAATATACATTAGTATTACCAAACTAAATAATATAATAGTTTTTTTTTAATAAATTCATAAGGTCATAGGAAGATGATGAATACCAGTACTAATACATAAATATTGATCAAGCAAGGCCTTAATATCATACAGAAAATATTGCAAAGATGGCAGAACCTACTGGGGGAACAGGGTAGTAATGTCCTGTTGGACATCAATGACCAAATAGAGGAAGAAGGAGGCAATCGTCCATTCAGAGTGAAAAACCACCTCCTTGACAAGCCAGGAGTCAAAAGAAGTGAATGGCAGAAAGGAGATGGAAGAACCTAGAAAAAAATCAAATTCTGAAAATGAGAGAAGATATTTATATCAGCAATAATTGCATCTCGGATAAACCTCTTTGGCTATGATTTTGTCACTGTGCACAGCTAAGGAAAAGATATTTCTGACAAAATCTGTGTTGCTTTCCTAACAAAGAAGAAGCCACACCTTGACTATATTTTTTTTTCTAGAAATTTAGTTTCAGTTTATTAAGAATCTTTGTTTTGCTTGACTTTTACTTTGTGGAAATGTATCTTTAATTTTTAGGGCAGTGGATGGGAACATAAAATACACTAAATAGAATTTTTAATTTTTTTTACTATTTTGACATTGTTTTTATAGTAGTTGAAGTGAGAAAAAGCCATCAAGGTCAATTGTAGATTTGATCACTAATCCAATTTAATTCTTAAGTTATTAACTTGTCTACTCTACAGTTTATGTGGATTAAGTCAGAATTGGTGAGATATGGTTTGGGAAATAAAACTCATGAGATTACTCCAAAAAAAGTAAAAAAAAAAAAAAAAAAATAGGTAAACCAATAGAAGAAATGAATTAAAAAGTTACCCACAATCCCCTTACCAGGGAAAACTACTGATAATTTGCAGAGTGTATATTAAACAACAATAAAGTGATCATATTATTCACATTATCTTACATAGTATTTAAGTTGAAATTATAGACTTTGGACCATATTTGACCTACCCCCACCCAAAACAAAAGGCAGTTTACAAATGGATCAACTTAAAAGCTTTTCACGAACAACATATTGTGCATCTCTTTCCTTTTTGATAAATAGGCAACCAGCTCTACTTTTAATGGTTTCATATATGCTTTAGAAACTATTTGAATAAGTGTTCTCTGAAGGCTCTGAGTGTCTCAGCTCTTTTCAGAATCAGATTGAGATCCTCATGCAGATTTCATAGTAGATCTAATGTGCTGCAGTTACCAACCATTTACTTAAAAGCGTATTTGCTGTTTTTTTCCTCTTGTATTGAAATGATAGCCCTCTTTCTACTGATGTGTAGAAAGCCATCATTGAAAGCCAGTCTGAGGCCGTATTCTCAATTGTCAGATGAGGAGGAATATAGTTAATGCAGATGTGCCTTAAGAGTGAGACACACACATGACCTCCTGTATAGCACAGGGAACTCTGCTCAGTGTTATGTGGCAGCCTGGATGGGAGGGGAATTTAGGGGAGAATGGGTACATGTATGTATGTGTTGCTGATGCTAAGTCACTTCATTCGTGTCCGACTCTGTGCAACCCCATGGACTGCAGCCCACCAGGCTTCTCTGTCCATGGGATTCTCCAGGCAAGAACACTGGAGTGGGTTGCCATTTCCTTCTCCAATGCATGAAAGTGAAAAGTGAAAGGGAAGTCGCTCAGTCGTGTCTGACTCTTAGCAACCCCATAGACTGCAGCCCACCAGGCTTCTCTGTCCATGGGATTTTCCAGGCAACAGTACTGGAGTGGGGTGCCATGTATGTGTTAGGTAGTTAGAATAGGGAAAAGGAGTCCAAAATGGCAGTGGCTAAAAGACAAGGAAGAGAAAAGCCCGAGAAAATAAAACAGAGGCAGGTCAAAGGAAGGTCAGAGGACCAGAGCGAGGACTTCAGGTAGAACAGCACTCCTGACTAAGCCCAATTTGCATAGGGCAGGCCCAGAGGGGAGAAAAAGATATAAAAAGAGGAGCCAAAGGGCTCACTCTCTCTCCCCCCACGCCCCACCATGGGCTGGGGCGCGCTTCTCTTCGTGTCTGTGGATCGACATCCCCTCATGCCTTGAAGATGGATTTTCCTGCTATCTTCTAAATAAAATAGAGCTGTAACACTGAGCTGTAACACTGATTTGTGCAAGAGCTATAACACGGTCCGTTTGAGACCTGAGAGCTATAGCACGGTCTGTCTAAGACCCAAGAGCTGTGACACGCCAAGGGGGCTTAATGTCCATCACTCCAAATCTTTGTTGTGACGAGACAGAACCGAGGCGCATACACTCGCCTGACATATGCACGTACATGGGTGTATGTATGGCTGAGTCTGAAACTATCACAACACTGTTAATCAGCTATACCCCAGTACAAAATAAAAAGTTAAAAAAAGAGAGAAAAGAAGGATCAGGCATACAAAGGTACCCAACTCAAACCATGACAATGACCATAAGCAACAGCAAAACCCCGAACAAACAAACCACCAAACTACAAAACATCAGTGAAGCAAGGTACTGAATTCAAAGGTGGTCCATTTCTTTAGAGGTTTTGAGTGAGAAGAATGCAGTTGGTAGAACCACAGGGAAAACAGCTTGATTCCTGGCTCTGTTATGATCTGTGGGCTATAATCCTCAAAGATTTAAGATTCCATTTCTTAGGGTGCTCTGACTCCCAGAGGAATTTATAACTGTGAATGTGTTTATATTGACTTTATTTCTAATCATTCCTTTTTCTGTCAAATGCTGTCTGTGACCTGATTAATATTGTTTTTCAGTATTTTTCCCACAGACTCTTACTAGGGCCAGAAATGCCCATCTTTTCTGTAGATGAGTGCATTAAAATTTTTTTTTTCCTTTCAAGGATCCTAAAGGAAAATTTCCTCCCATTTTAATTATCCAGCTTTTGAAACTAATTTTTAAGTTTTTTTTTAAAAAAACATTCCATTGTAATCACTTTACATTCACTCAATCATCAGACTCAACTTTCTTCTCAATCCTTGTGTGCAAATCTAATAAACAGAAAAGATTTTTAAAAGCCACAAAACAAAAGCAAATACATTTCAATGCTGTCCCACCCCCACCCTCTCATTCTCACAAACACAGGACTTGTAGGGTTAGCTGATCTCTGGGTTGGGTTTTATTATTTTTCCCTTTCTTTCTTGTCTTTTTTTTTTAAAAAAAAAAAAAAAAACACACAACTGCATGGAAAGTAAAAGTTTATTGGGGGCAAGAGGTTCAATGACTATTTTTCCCTCAAACAAATTAATCTTGTATAACCTGCATTTATAAAGGCTATTTTTAAAAAGAGGAGGAAATAATCACAGGGGCCTTATTTGGAACTCTTGTGGGTTTGAGTTCACATTTGCACCAGCCAGAGATTTTCAATTAGCAGCGCCTTAGAAAACAGGGACCCCTGCCTTTGTCAGTGTCCTGCGCAAGAAGAAGAGCAAATAGATTGGAAATGGTCTTATGGCTCGAGCTCCTGGGAAAATGTAACAGGTGTTACAGCTCAGCTGGGTGTGAGATTTATGAAAAAAAAAAAAAGCCCACTCAGACTTTGCCCATAGAATTCTGCTTTCTAGCCAGGGCTTCAAGTAGGAAGAAACTAATGACTTCATTACCATCTCAATTCTGGGAAATGCCTGGTCCAGACCTGAATCATTAAAGGAAAGGTATAGCACTCTGGGTGACCTTCCAAGATCAAAATGTTATTTAGAGCAATTCCATTAGTCAGAGCCAGAAACCTGCAAGAACACACCCTTCAGGAATCACACTTTGGCCGTGAAATGAGAAAAACCAAAACCAAAATGAGCCCCGCCAGAAAAAGAAGGGAGAAAGAAGGGAAAAAAAAACCATGGTCTGTAATCATTCCGCTGGACTATTTGAAAAGCCCACCCTTCCAGCACCTCTTCCCCTCACTCTGTGTTGTGACACATTAAATGGCTCTTGTCGCTTTCTCTCTTCCAGTGGATTATAATTGGGGGAGAGGTAGAAGCCAGGAATGATGTCAAAGTTCCAAGCAACAGAAGGTGAAATGAATCTCGTCAGTACTAATAGTACTTAATAGTACTAACAGTAGTAGTACTTAACTGGTAGCAATTAACAGTAAATTTTGTATTAGATAATTGCCTCTTTTATTAATCTGCGGTGGGAAAAACACGGTACATGCGAGTCAGTCTCCTCTCCTGTTTAGCCTTAACAGTCCTCTGTAGCCATTGTCTTGGGTTTTATTTTACGTCGCCGTTTCGCTGAAAAAAGATGAAGCTGGCCAGTGAAAATGCAATTTCAGTAACCTTCTCACAGTCTGTTTATCTCTAAATGCCAGTCCCCTAGTGGCGGATCCCCCACCCCCATATGACTCATTTTTATTATGCTCCCACACGCTCTGCTTTCCAGAACACCTGTGAGAGAAAAAAAAAAAAAAGTCAAAAGATTGTTCATAAGGCCAAAGTGTTCAAGCTTGTGAAGTTGCTTTAGGAAACCTGGGTGCCCTCTACTGAACCCCACTCCTAAGAAGATGAGCTTCATATTTAAGTAAACACAATTTTTCTTGCAAAATATGAGGCGATACCTTCCTGTTAGATCTGAGACCCTCCATGTCCTGGGGGACATTATGACCCTTGAACTAGAACTGCTGCTGCTGCTACTGCTAAGTCGCTTCAGTCGTGTCCGACTCTGTGCGACCCCATAGATGGCCTCCTACCAGGCTCCTCTGTCTCTGGGATTCTCCAGGCAAGAACACTGGAGTGGGTTGCCATTTCCTTCTCCAATGCCTGAAAGTGAAAAGTGAAAGTGAAGTCGCTCAGTTGTGTCCGACTCTTAGCGACCTCATGGACTGCAGCCTACCAGGCTCCTCCGTCCATGGGATTTTCCAGGCAAGAGTACTGGAGTGGGGTGCCATTGCCTTCTCTGTGAACTAGAGCTAGTCACCAAGAAAGCATTAGGCTGGATTTTAATGACTCTATAGGCATTAAAGTCCAATGGGATGACAGGGTTGGAGCAAAATAAATTTGGATGACAGAGGGTAACAAATACTGCTGAATGTGGCAAAATGGCCAATTAAGGGTTGCAGTCCTTGGTCATCACATACCAAACTAATGTCTGCTTATCATTGCACGTATTGATTAAGGTTATACTATAATTTGGGACTTCATGTAGAGACCATGAAGTGGCCTATTTAGTGGTCAAAACAAATTGGGTATGATGTTTGGGACATTACTTCATGATGAGAGCTCTAGATTAGATATTTCCCAAAGAAATGTTTGTTAGAAGAATATTTTGCCAAAGAACTATGTTAAGTCTTACAGAGATTTACTGCTAAACCTACAACCTTTCTCGACTTCCTTGTGTATTTTACTTCTACTAGTTCTATTTTTCAGTGTAAGCATGTTATGGATGAGAAGGTGTAAAAGCTTACATGAATAAAATTTACCACTTATAAATTAATCTCACCGAGCTCTTCACACCTGTCCCTGGAGTAGATAAATGAGGAAACTAGGCTTAGAGAATTTGTTACTTAAGACCAGATCCAACTTGAACTCCTGGGGACAGTCTGGTCTTTGTCACATTGGCCACCTATGGTTTTGATATAATCTGAAAATAAGTCTAAGCACAGTTTCATCCATGAATCTTTAATACATTCTTTATGAAAGTGGAAACCCTTAAAAATTATTTTACTTGCTATGCCTTCAACTCAGAAGCAGGGTTTTTAAGCTAGAAGATGGCCAGAATTGTGATTAAGAGTGTGTGTTAGTGCTTCATCAAATGCTTAAAGATTTGATGCCACATATGAACAATAGGATCTCTGGCTTCAGTGGGCAAGGAATAAGGGAGAGAGAGGCTAGGTGGAGGGAAATATTTTGACTGTAACAGAAAATCCTGAGGATATCCTACTGGAAAATGCGCCCCATAGATGACCGCTGCCACTCGATTTTTCCCACCTCTGGCTGTGGGAATGAAACATCCTGGGTGGTCAGTAAATAATCAGGAGCATCGGGAAATTTGATCTAAAATATTTGCTGACTTAGCAGAAAGCTACACAGGGTTAAACGCTCTGGCTTTGGGTTGCTAAATCCCCCAGTGGAAGAAAAGGTGGAGGAGTTTGGACAACTTTTGAAGATGCTGAGAATTGGGGCACTCTGGATAAATTGCTGTTGTGGTTATTGTTTAGTTGCTAGGTCATGTCTAACTCTTTTGCAACCCCATGGACTATAGCCCACCAGGCTCCTCTGTCCATGGGATTTCCCAAGCAAGAATACTGAAGTGGGTTGCCATTTCCTTCTCCAGGGGATCTTCCCAACCCAGGGATTGAACCCATGTCACCTGCATTGGCAGGCAGGTTCTTTACCACTGAGCCACTGGGGAAGCCCGTGGATAAATTACAGATGGAAAAAAAAAAGCTCTGCCTCCCCCCAAAAGGGAGAAAAAGACTTATACAGAACTAGAAAAGTTGTTATTCAACCTGAGATAAAATCTGATTTATAAAATTAATGAATTAGGGTCCCTAACAAAACAGCAATAATAATTGCTTTTTTTTTTTTTTTTTTAATGTTTGCAACATTCCTGGGACTCCATTGCTACGTGCCAAGTTGCTTCAGTCATGTCCCACTCTGCGACCCCATGGACTGTAGCCCACCAGGCTCCTCTGTCCGTGGGATTCTCCAGGCAAAAATACTGGAGTGAGTTGCCATTTCCTTCTCTGGGCACTGCAATAGCACAAGGAAGGTAGAGATAAAGAAGATACTTGCTGGGCTTCCCTGGTGGTCCAATGGTTGAGAATTTGCCTGCTAATGCAGGGGACATGGGTTCAATCCCTGATCTGGAGGGACCCCACAAGCCACAGGGCAACTGAGCCCACAAGCCACAGGGCAGCTGAGCCCGTAAGCCACAAGTACTGAGCCGATGTGCACTAGAGCCCGTACGCTGCAGCAAGAGAAGGCACCTCAATGAGAAGCCCGCACATCTCAACGAGAGAGTAGCAGATGCTTGCCACAACTAGAGAAAGCCTGGATGCAGCAACAAAGACCCAGCGCAGTCAGAAATAAATAAATAAATAAATCTTAAAAAAGGAGAAGATACCTGCCCCTGCCTTGAAGGAGGTAAATGACAGAACATTTGTTAAAGTGTTAAAAATCGCAGCACGAAGGAATAGCTTATCATTTTCTCTTGGGATGAGCCTCAGATTGGCTTTTTCAGATCAGCGTGCAAAAGCTCAGATACCTATCCTTGGGCTCAGAGACTTGAGGAGGATTTGTTCAAAATAAACATGCAAAGAATAAAACGTTAAGGAGACGGTCACGAGATGTGGGCACCATTCCTGTTCTGCCCAATATTTTGGATCAGTCACAGCATCTTTCTAATTCATTGTAAAGACCGTGCGTCTGACTTACAGAGTAAGCTGTCCTTGCATGAGAATCACTGGACCATTTCACAAAAGCGGAAACAATATCAGTATGAGATTCTTGACATTTTTACTCTTGCTAATGATATGCTAAGTATTAAGTAGTGGAAAATGATACTGCTGGCCAATTATCAGGATGGCATTATGGTTTTTCAAAGAAGGCCTTTTTTTTTTTTTTAAATATTACTTGATTTTCAGCTGGCATGTCCAATCTGAGTTGGTTTTTATTTTAGACATTGGCAGAGCCAGGAATTGTGCTATGTTATTATTAGATGTTATTTCTAGGTTGGAATTTTGGTGACATAATATGATCAGAGTGTTGCCATCTATTTCTTTCTCTATGCTTATTTTATCCTCACTTGCCAAAATAAATGGTGAAACAACAAAATCAGACTGCAGTTTTATTCCAGGATCCATTTTATATTTGACATAACTTTTCTACAGTTAATATTAGCTCAGATAAGGAGGCATGATGATAAAATTACTTCATATTTACACAGTGGCTTTTTCTCTGAGGATTACAAAGCAGACATTTGAAAGGCTTATTAAATTTATATTCCTCTGCAGGTGTAATGCACTGTTGTTATTCCATTTCACAGATAGGTAAGCTCTAGAGCCGGAGAAGGCAATGGCACCCCACTCCAGTACTCTTGCCTGGAAAATCCCATGGACGGAGGAGCCTGGGCGCTGCAGTCCACGGGGTCGCTAAGAGTCGGGCACAACTGAGCGACTTCACTTTCACTTTTCACTTTCATGCACTGGAGAAGGAAATGGCAACCCACTCCAGTGTTCTTGCCTGGAGAATCCCAGGGACGGCGGAGCCTGGTGGGCTGCCGTCTATGGGGTCACACAGAGTTAGACACGACTGAATCGACTTAGCAGCAGCAGCAGCAGCAGCAAGCTCTAAGCACCAGCTCAATAGCTGTGGTGCATGGACTTAGTTGCTCTGTGGCATGTGGGATCTTCCTGGATCAGAGATCCAACCTATATCCCCTGCATTGACAGGTGGATTCTTAACCACTAGACCACCAAGGAAGTCCTGGTTGTTTTCTTAAAATGACAAAAGTTTAAAAAAGTTTTTTTCAAAAAACTAACAGGAGGAAATAAATTTCTTTAATAGGAAGAAACAAATTATTTTTACATGTTTTAAAATTTTCCATTTTAAAACCATGACAGGATGGTAAGGAGAGTGATAAATCACACTCTCTTAAGTGGTCAGTCACATCATTAATTATTCAAAGCTCTCAAATGTTGGAGAGGTTTGAGCAACCCAACACATTTCTATCGTGCTTCATATTTCCAAGATGCTGAATGCCTCAGAACAAGTGATTGCCAAGGACAAGAAGGTGGGAGAAATGGGGGGATGCTGGCCAAACGTACAAAGGGGAACTTTTGTAGGGTGAGTGAGTCTAGAGATTTGATGTACAGGATGACTATAATTAATACTACTGCACTGAATATTAGAAATTGCTAAGAGAACAGATTTCATGTACTCTCATCACACATGAAAATGGTAACTTATGTGATGAGAAAATATGTTAATTGCCCTGAAGAGAGTAAAAATTTCACTATGTATGTCAAATCATATTGTACACCTTAGATAAATGTAATTTTTGTTTAAAAACTGGTCAGATACAGGAAATCTTTTAAAACTATGAGACCTTCTATATCCAGTTGTCCTTATTTGCAGATGCAAATATACATACCTTGTTTTTACTTGCCTATGTACTTCTTGGAACTGTAGCGGTGCTAATAATTCAGATGTTTGTGGGGGAGAAACTGTCACTAACTTTGTGTTTTACCCAAGTAAACTAAGCTTTGCTTGAGTGATTTTTTGGATCAGTTTTCTAAGGTTATTATTGAAATAATAACCCATTCTCATGTCTGGAGGTGGGTCCAATTCTTCCATTCATTTGTCTCATTTCCTATGTATGGCTATTTAGTATAGACTGAAGAAAAAGGCTTAGTCTGAAAATAACAAATTCAGAATAACAGATTCTAGAAGATAACAAAAAGTCATAATAATGGAAATTCAGCAATATGGTTGTAGAGACATGTGAAATGCAAGATACATTTTGAAGGAAGAAATGCTCAGATTTATGTGAATTAATGTGAATTTTGCTGAGGACAAGGTTGGCAATGGAAATCATCTTAGAGTGTCACCTTTGATGATGAAGAGTGAAGAGTCAGTCTCATATACACTGTGAAACCACACTCTGTACAGAAAGAACCCACAGCTTGCAACTGGGTGATATTGAGTACAGATCCAGCTTTGTACTCCCTAGATCTGTGATCCTGGAAAGATGCTACTTTTCATGAACCTGGGAAATATACTTTTCTTCTGAACCATATTTTTCATCTCTAATCAGAGAAAATAATTCCTATTTACCTGAGAGGGACTGAGGGAATTGTATTGTACTGTGATGTACTGTATGAAATGTGTTTTTATTACTATAGTATTTTGGGTTCAGACTTGAGAACTAGGTACCAAAAGATGTCAGGTAATTAAAGTTTGCTACCCAATGTGGAAAAATGATTTTATTTCAGTACATTTTATAGTTTGCATATTTTTCACATAGCCAGCAGATTGTTTAGTACCTACTTACCAATAATTGCTTCATCTGCAATGGAAAAATGAAAATTTATCCTTCAGATTTGTAGATATCTGTTTTTCAGGAGGAGAAAACAGGATTGGCTCCTGATAACAGAGAATTATCTGGGGGTTAGGAGGGCTCTTGTTATCGTGGCCTCACTAAGCCCTAGCTGATCTCCTAAGCAGGCATTTTGAGAACTCATAAACTGATGTGTGCAGAGAAATGTGAACAATATTATCCATAAACTTTTAGCTGAAGTAAATGTAACACTCTATTCCAATCTATTTGAAAGATGTTTCTTCTCTATACCAACCGGTGGGGAAGAAGGGGCTAATTTTTGGGGGGGAGGGGGTGGGCTGTCAAGTTCTTATCTCTTTCCTCCAAAATATTATGACATTAAAATGTTTATTTTCTTGGTGTATTTACCACATACTGCTTTGAATTCTAGTTATCCAAGTAATTATCTTTTCACCCACCTTAAGTTGACTTTGTCTCATGGAGTCAGACAGTTGTTTCTCTACACCTTAACAACTGTAGGATCTTGAGAGTTACTTAAATTGTTCGAGTTTCAGTTTCTTCATCTGTTAGACAGGGATAATATTTCCAAGCTTAAAATGTCATTATATTAGTTGGAATAACATATGTAAAATATGGTACATAGTAGTCATTTAATAAATAGTAGCTTTTTTCCAAGACACAAACCGTGTTATATTTATATCTTCCATAGTGCCTCAACCATAATTCAGTTCAGTTCAGTTGCTCAGTCTTGTCCAACTCTTTGCAACCCCACAAACCGCAGCGTGCCAGTTCTCACTGTCCATCACCAACTCCTGGAGTTCACCCAAACTCATGTCCATCGAGTCGGTGATGCCATCCAACCATCTCATCCTCTGTCATCCCCTTCTTCTCCTGTCCTCAATCTTTCCCAGCATCAGGGTCTTTTCCAATGAGTCAGCTCTTCGCATCAAGTGGCCAAAGTATTGGAGTTTCAGCTTCAACATCAGTCCATCCAATGAACACCCAGGACTGATCTCCTTTAGGATGGACTGGTTGGATCTCCTTGCAGTCCAAGGGACTCTCAAGAGTCTTCTCCAACACCACAGTTCAAAAGCATCAGTTCTTTGGTGCTCAGCTTTCTTTATAGTTCAACTCTCACATCCATACATGACTACTGGAAAAACCATAGCCTTGACTAGATGGACCTTTGTTGACAAAGTAATGTCTCTGCTTTTTAATATGCTATCTAGGTTGGTCATAATTTTCCTTCCAAGGAGTAAGTGTCTTTTAATTTCATGGCTGAAGTCACCATCTGCAGTGATTTTGGAGCCCAGAAAAATAAAGTCTGACACTGTTTCCACTGTTTCCCCACCTATTTGCCATGAAATGATGGGACTGGATGCCATGGTCTTAGTTCATAGTAGTTATTTAATAAAGTTTTGTTAAATCAAAGACTGGCAGTGATTTATAGTGATCCCCATCAGCGCAATGAACATCTTCCTTGCTGGGGGAATTTGTCTGACTGCACTGACTTCTACCCTTCCTGGCTCCGTGGACACTCTCAATTTGACCATCCAGTTTTCACTGAAGACTTGGACACAACTGGCACCAGTGAAGCAGGACATGGAGGAAAACCGCTGAATCTTCTGGGACTGGACATCTCCAAACAGTGGTAGGAACCCTCTGAAAATGTCAAGTAACTATTGTTGTCATTCAGTTGCTCAGTTGTGTCCGACTCTTCTGCGACCCCGTGAATAGTAGCCCTCCAGGCTCCTCTGTCCATGGGTTTCTCCAGGCAAGAATATTGGAGTGGGTTGCCATTTCCTTCTCTAGGGGATCTTTCCCAAGTAACTATTGGGAGTGGGGAAAACAGAGCACACTCACTGAATGACACAGACTCCAGCATTGTCTGGAAGAAAGACCTGAGAGGGGCTTGGCTCAAGTTTGCTTACATGGATCCAAGCCTGGACTCACCATTCACCACTAAATATCCTTCAAATCCTTATACAAGCACAGTACTCTAACACCTTTCAAGAGAGACTTTTAAAATCTGCTCTTTTAGCAACTTTAAAATATACTAAATATACTAAACCGCATAGTTACCATGCTGTACATTACATTCCCGGAACTTATTTACCTTATAGCTGGAAGTTTGTACCTTTTGACCATCTGCACCTATTCCCGCCGTCCCCCCACCCAAAACCCCACCCAAACCCCACCCCTGAGTAACCATTAATCTTCTCTTTGTTTCTGTGAATGGAGTTTTCTAGATTTCACATATAAGTGAGATATTGCAGTGTTTGTCTTTCTCTACCTTATTTCACTTAGCATAATGCCCTCAAGGTCCATCCATGTTGTTGAAAATGGTGGAATTTCTTTCTTTTCTATGGATGAATAATATTCAATTGTGTGTATGTATGTGTGTGAATATATTCCTTATCCATTCATCTGCTGATGGACACTTAGGTTTTTTTCCATGTCTTGACTATAGTAAATAATGTTGCAATGAACATGAGGATGCAGATATTTCTTTGAGATACTGATTTCATTTCCATTGGGCATATTCTCAAAGGGAAGAGGGACTGCTAGATCAACTGGTATTTCTGCTTTCAGTGTTTTGAGGCACCTCCACTCTATTTTCCATAGTGGCTGTATGAATTTACATTCTCATCGACAGTGCACAAAAGTTCCTTTTTCTCCACATCCTCGCCAACACTTGTTATCACTTGTCTTTTTGAAGCCAGGCACTCTTATAGATCTGAGGTGACATCTCATTGTGCGTCGATTTTCATTTCTGATGATCGGTAATGTCAAGCACATTTTTCACGTATCTGTAGGCCACTTGTAGGAGTTCTTTTGGATATTATTCTCTATTCAGGTATCAGTTCAGTTCAGTTGCTCAGTCGTGTCAGACTCTTTGCAACCCCATGGACCACAGCATGCCAGGCCTCCCTGTCCATCACCAACTCTCAGAGTTTACTCAACTCATGTCCACTGAGTCAGTGATGCCATCCAGCCATCTCATCCTCTGTTGTCCCCTTCTCCTCCTGCCTTCAATCTTTCCCAGCATCAGGGTCTTTCCAATGAGTCAGCTCTTCGCATCAGGTGGCCAAAGTATGGGAGTTTCAGCTTCAGCATCAGTCCTTCCAATGAAGATTCAGGACTGATTTCATTAAATTGAGATATTTAAAACACAGTGTCACTTGAATGAGACCATAATGCCACCCCTCTTCTCCACATTGGGCCACATTCTGAGAAACATACCGTCAAATGTGTAGGTGAAGGACGGGAGGGAGTATTCATCTGGACAGAAATACATTTTAGTGAGTGAATCAACAGTAACTAGTGGCAAAGGAAAAGAACCCGAGCAGTCAGAACACTGCTGGAGGTCCTGCACACTTTATGGAACCTTGATTACTTGCCACCTGCTAGGATGACGGGAAGACAGAAAACTGGTTTTTTATCTTGATTCTGCATATACAAAGATGCTCCCTGCTGGTTTGTTTACCTCTTTAGCTTTGTCCTCAAACCGCAGACCAAGATGATCTTTCCCCGCTAAATATGTAATTTTGAATTAACGCCGCCTGTCCGCATTCCAAATTGGCTCCCATTTTCCCCCTCACATCCTCCAAACACCTCCACCAATCTCTGTCCTGCTGTATAGAAAAACATACAAAAAATGGGCTTGCACTATATTTAGAAAGTCTGATTAAAAAAAAAAAAGATTAATAATTGTATCTAGTTGTATTGTTCCCAGGTCACACTCACCTCCTGTGCCACATTTAGAGGTTGGAGGGGAGAGGATGTCATCCACAGAAGGGGAGCTGAGGTTGTGTACACTGCTGTAGCCCCAAGCACTGATGGGATCCTGGAGCTGGAAAGAGGACTAACTCGGTTGGAAACAAAACTGAATAGAAGTGTTGATCACAATGCAAAAATAGCCAGTATGTCCAAGTGGTCAAAATAAGTATTTCTAGTCTATTTTAAGTGCATTTTTATGGCTTACAATTTAAAAAATTAATTAATTGTTATTTTTGGCTGCACTGGGGGCTGCTACACAGGCTTCCTCTAGTTGCGGCAAGTGGAAGCTACTCTCTAGCTGCGGTGCGCGGGCTTCTCATCGCCGTGGCTTCTCTTGTTGCGGAGCACGGGCTCTAGGTGCACTGGCTTGAGTAGTTCTGGCGAATGGGCTCAGTTGCACCATGGTATGTGGGATCCTCCTGGATCAGGGATAGAACCCATGTTCCCTGCATTGGCAGGCGGATTCTTAACCGCTGGACCACAAGGGAAGTCCCACTGGTTCACAGTTGTTATCTAATCATTGTGTATTACCAAATGGTTGGAATTTAAGGTCAAAAGGAGAAGTAGCTATACCTCAATAGAATACACCATTGAAGAGATCATTTAAACAAATGTGTCCCTTTCAAAGCTTCTAGAATGAGAGATCACCAATTATCTATTATCTATATCTCTCTGTCTCCATCTGTATGCTAATACACATAACTATATATGTACCTGTGTACACACATGTACACACGTGGTGATAGCAAAGGACTGTGTCTTTGAATTGCATTTCTCTCATGCCTTTTTACTTAGTCACTTTTCCCCCAGTCCTGGACTAAAGGAAATCTTTTTGAAGAAAAAAACCTCTTCATCTTTCCTTTGAATTCTAGCAAGAATTTTTTTTTTTGAAGCAGAAAAGCCATTTAATTTTTTTTTTCTCTGAATTTGATATTCTGACTGTCATGAAACCCTTGTTTAGTAAAGGCAAAAATTGTACCTACCTCGATTTTGGCTGTTTGTTCACTGTTTTTAGATGGAAATCGAGGTAAAAGCTTGGATGGAATTTGAGCAGACTGTTTGACATGCTCTGTATTTTCCTGCTCATTAGTTTGTGCTTGAGTAGACAGCCTGTCACTCTCCACAAGCGATGGGCACATTGGTATTTTGTTGTGTGGATTACATTTATGGGAGCCTTTCTGAAACTCTCCAAGCAGTTTGAAAGTATAAATACATATTTTAAAGTTTTGGATGGTTTCTTCTACTTAATAACTGCCTGACCACTGATTGCTTTTATTTTTTTCTGCTGTTCAAATAGACTTTTCACAAGAAGAAGCAGAGTTTAAAAAAATGACACAAAAAATGATCATACAAACAGCAAAAGAACATACTGTGGAGCATTTCTACAAAAATGTCTCTCTTAAGAGTTTCATTACAATAAAATAGATGTTTTTCCCCTTCACCTACTGAGACACTCGCAGTTTGGGTCTCCTGAATTATATTATGTCTGATAGCTTCCTATTGCATTAGAGAATTTCCATTAGGTTATAAAAAAATTTCCTGATAAAGCACCATTATTTCTGTGGCTATGAGGCAAAGCATAATCTGATTATGTAGCTACTTTTATTATAACTGTAGCTAATGTGATAGTATACACCATATTATTACAGAAACGCTTTGTGGTGTTTTCACTTTTGGAAAAGGGCAGACAGGCTTAGAGAAAGGACAACAGGAGAGACGAGGGATATTTGAACAGAACAGCCATGTATGCCCTTAAAAAGCGAGTCAGCTCCACAGCTGTATCATGCAATTTGTTCTCCCAGGAAGAATGAAGAAAAGAGGGGCTGTTCCCCTTCCTCACAAATCGGGACGACACACCCTGTGTATGAAATCAGAAATCACCTGTCTCATGTTTCGGAGGATACCCGATGGTGGAGATAAACAATGGGAAATGGTTTCATTCAATTCCGATCCATATATTGAGCCCCTATGAAGCAAAAGTGCTCTGCTAGATGGTGCGGATACAATGGTGGAAAGACCACAATCCCTATTGTTAAGCAGCGCACATCGTTTAGTAATTACAACACAATGGAGTGGGAGGTGTGTAAATTAATAATTATTCAATGTAGCAAGTGATATAAAAAAGATATCGATAAGGTCTGTTGAAGGTTGAGTAGGAATACCAGATGGATGAGACAGGAGTGCGTTGAGCAGAAGGAAAGAGGTGAGTGTGGGTAGAAACAGGTGCAGAGGTATTGGAGGGTCACAGGTTAAGGCCAGATGTGAAGGACATAAAATGCTCTGAAATATATTGTGGACTTTATTCCATGGTGAGGGTGAAGGAGGTGGTCCCCAAAGGAGCAGCAATAATAACTCAGATTTATGTTTTGGAAAGATGTCTCTGCAAATAGAGTGC
This sequence comes from Bos taurus, assembly GCF_002263795.3. Classification (NCBI taxonomy): domain Eukaryota; kingdom Metazoa; phylum Chordata; class Mammalia; order Artiodactyla; family Bovidae; genus Bos; species Bos taurus. The sequence goes on from NC_037350.1 coordinate 38,219,574, forward strand.
AGGACAGATAGGAGCGATAAATAACTGAAAAGAGGATGATCAGAGAAAAGAAGGCTGTGAACCTACAGTGAAGTAACTCACAAGATTTTAGGGATGTGCGGGTTTGCTATATGTGTTTAAGCCAAAATCAATTGAATGACTGAAGGAAAAGGTGAGATTCAAGGGAATTGAGTTGTGTGACTAGATAACTGCTCAGCCCCATTAATGGATAAAGAAAAATCTTGCTAATGAGTTTATTTGGGGATACATTAACTTTGATATCACTTTCAGAATATCCAGGTGGAATTGTCCAATAGGCTCAAGAAAGATACCAAACTTCTGAGTTATCAGTGTATTAGCAGCAGTTAGAGTTTGGGAAATGGATGACATAACAGAAGGAAGAAATGGAAGGAAACATGAATGATGACAATCTGGGAGCACTCACCTTCAGAGGCCATACAGAAAAGAACTAGAGAGGAAGACCAAGAAGAAATGGTCAGGGGAGGAGGAGGACAGAACATAGGAAAAGGTGAAATAATGGTTTGGTGAAGAGAGTTTCCAGATGGAAGGATTCAGTTGTGTCAGAGACCCCTGGGAAATCAAGAAAAATAAAAACAAAAAGTCCTCAAGAGGACCAGCTGGGAGGAATCAGAGACTCCGGAGACAAACTACTTTCTCTGAAGCTTGGCTCCCAGGTGGCACCTGTGCTAAAGAACCCACCTGCCAATGCAGGAGACGCAGGAGATATAAGAGATGCAGATTCAGTCCCTGGGTCGGGAGGGTCCCCCGCAGGAGGGCATGGCAACCCACTCCAGTGTTCTTGCCTGGAGAATCTCATGGACAAAGGAGCCTGGTGGGCTATGGTCCATAGGGTTGCAAAGAGTGGGACATGATTGAAGTGATTTAGATTTAGCACACATCTACACACAGGCAAAAGAAGGATAAGAGATACAGTGAGGGTAAGGTACCTTTGTAACTGGCTGAGAGCTGAGCAAGGCTGTGTACCAAGGAAGAGACAAATGTGCAGAGAAGATACAAGGATTAGCTTTGGACTTGGAGAAGGATAGGTACTCATGTGAAGGTAGAATGGAAAAGAGTTGTGTGATAGGGTTCACGTATCGCGTGGGGTTCACACACCTGTGAGACTAGACTATCTGTCTCAATCCACTTGTATGTGAACGTTTGCCTCTCTGTGGCTGCAGACTGACTCACCCCAGATTAATCATCTTATGAATGAGTATCATTGTTCAGAACAGTCTCTAAGTGAGGGGTATGTCAAGGTCATCACCAACTCATTAAGAATGTTACAACGACGGTAATATCAGAACCTGCAAACCAAAGCCTCTTAACACATACTGTACTTTTTATGTGTTAACACTGTTGTGTTATCTTAGTGAACAAGAAATGAAAACAGAATGATAAAGTTGAATTAACAGATAACCTCATTACTTGAAGTTTTATTCTGCCTAACCTTCAGCAAAAAAGAGGCTAATGTTCAAAGAAAGAAACTTTGGAAAATTTCCTTCCCTAGTCACTCTCTACACTGAAAGTCCTAGGTAGGTATTATAAAATGTTATTGAACATGATACCCCAAGGCACAGAGAAATACTGAATCATTAAAGAGAGATCAAATTATGTTCTATTTCCTACACAGTAAGGAAAGAAGGGCTAAGCATTTAAAGATTTTCAGTGGAGTTAGAATACAAAGAATTTGTTTGGTTGACCTCAGGTTAAGCAGAAAATAAAATTTATGAGAACTTCTCATTTCCACCATTCTCTGGGCACTCCAGTTAATTTAACTTTTATATATGGAAACAGTACATAGTTGGTTTTTTATTATTATTATTTTTTACTTTACAATATTGTATTGGTTTTGCCATACCTCAACATGCATCCGCCACAGGTGTACACGTGTTCCCCATCCTGAACATAGTTGGTTTTTATTCTACCATGGAGAAATCATACTTGGTTACAGGTATGAACTGTCTAGGTATAAGGCACAGATGTTTTCATCCCTGATCATAAATATTTTTGTAGGTTTTATCCAATTCACTTAGAATCATTGAAGATGTTTCAAAGGAGACAGTCTGTTGTTGGCACATAAGATAATCTCACTCAATGAAATTTTTTTTTGGGGGGGGGTGTTGAAAATCAATGTGCTTGATTCCAGGAAACTGAAAGGCAAACCCCAACATGAATATGCCACCATTTTTGCTTAGAACCATAAGATTGCTGTAGTTAATCTTTTTTTTAACTTTTAGATGTTTAGACTTTGGATCCATAGTGACAAATACTTTGGAAAAAAAACTTGACCTAGCAGTAAGTATTGTTTTATTAATCTCATTTATATCAATTGGAAAATTTGGGTATTTTGCTCTGTTGAAGGATGGTTTCCAAGTAAAGGAATTATGATTATGAGACTGTATGGGATATTGAAAAGACTTTACTTTGGATCCAAACAGTTATGTACATGAAAACCCAAAACTCTCAAAATCTTGTTTTTCCTAATTTATAAAACAGGTATAATAATACCTATCTATATCACAGAGTTATTATATAGCTTACTATTAAAATATATAGTCACACAGCACTTAGTATTCAGTAAATGTTAGGTGTTATTTTTATTATGTTAGCTCTTAATGGAACACTAGCAATCATGTAAATGTTACCTTTACAAGGGGAAGAGTATTTTGTGTCAAATATATCAGGATTTGGAAATGTCTGCAGAAATGCAAGCTCAAAGACCATGATGCTTCTAGTTCTGGTTTCAGCTCTGCTGTAGGATACTGACAAGTCCTTCACCTGTTTGGACCTCAGAGTTCTTATCTATAATGCAAAGTGTTTGTCTAAGATGAACTTCAAGGGCCTTTCAGATTTGAGATGCTATGTGTCTATATTCTTTGTATTTGGCCTAAATTTTCCAATTTGGGGCTATCTCTCTTGGATCATATCTTTCAGCTATCAAAACATCTCCCATCTTAAAATAATTTTCTTCTATGTCCTGCAGTCATCCCATTTCTCATAGCAAAACTCCTTGAGAGGGTTGTCTGTCTTGGTTGTCTCTCCTTCCTCAGTTTTCATTCTGACTTAAACCCTCTCCACTTGGTCTCCTGGCGACACATTTCACTGAAACGGCCCCTGTCAGTCAACAGCGATCTCCATCTTGCCAAGTCTTGTGGCCAATTCTGTCTTTATTTTACTCGTGTGACCTAGTTAACTGGTCCCTTCCAGTTGAAAAAATTGTTTCTTTAATCTTCCATGTACTGCACTTTCCTGATATTTTCTCCTGCTTACTGGACAGTAACACCTGCTGACTTTTTTTCTTCTCAGTCTCTAATCCAGTAGGCCTAATAGAAATAAAACATGAGCCACCTATGTGATTTTAAATTTCCCAGTATTTAATTTCTACATTAAAAAAGTAAAAAGAAATGGGCAAGATCAATTATAATAACATATTTTAATTAACTCACAATATTCCCAAATATCATTTCAATAAGTAATAATTAATGAGATTTTTAATAATTAATGAGATATTTAATATTCTTTAGATATATAATTAGCCTTCACAATCTGATGGGTATTTTGCACTTAAAGTGTGTCTCAGTTTGGAGAAGCATATTTTGAAGTTCAAAAGCCACCAGTGGCTATTGCTGCTGCTGCTAAGTCGCTTCAGTCGAGTCCGACTTTGTGCGACCCCATAGACAGCAGCCCACCAGGCTCCCCCGTCCCTGGGATTCTCCAGGCAATTATACTGGAGTGGGTTGCCATGCATGAAAGTGAAAAGTAAATGTGAAGTCGCTCAGTCGTGTCCGACTATTAGTGACCACAAATGCAGGAATGGCTCAGTGCTCAATCCTGAAGCCACGTGCAATCTTTCTTGACCAAGGTGAGCATCTATTATCATGTTTCAGTAAGTATTTATCAGGTGCTTAATACGTGCCAGGCTACTGTGTTCTAGATAGTAGGGACACAATAGTGAATAAAACAGTCATAAATTTCCACCCTAATAGAGCCTATCTTTTAGTAAGAAAGAGCAGACACTAAACAATATAACCGAGTTTATTATATGGCACAATAGAAGGTGAGAAGCGCTATGGGAGAGACAGAGAGGTGGTCGAAAAGAGAAGAATGAAGTTACAGAGGCAAAGAAGGGGTCAGATGATGTAGGACTTTTTTTGTGTGCTATTGAAAAAACTTTGGCTTTTATCACCTTGAGATGAGGAATCATTAGAAGGCTTTAAAAAGAAACACATGATAGAACTCAAGCTGTGAAGGTGATTTTGGCTGCTGTTTTGAGAATATATAATAGAAGGTCAGGGGAGAAACATTGTGACCAGATAGGCAGCTGCTGCAATAATCTAAGCTGGAGAGGACAGTGGCTTTGATCAGTTACCAGAGGAAGTAGTGAAAATGTATCCGGTTCAGGCCAGATATACCATATAAATATGGGAATCAACACATAGCTACTTTGTCCAATGGGGTAACTACTGGCCACATATTGCTATTTAAATTAAAGTTAACTAAATAAAGTAAAATAAAAATTTAGCTCCTCAGTGATACCAGCTGTATTTCAAGTGCTCAAAATCCACTCATGGTAAGTGTTACTGCAGCAGACAGTACTGATATAGAAGATTTTCCATTCTTGATGAAAGTTCTATTGGGCAACATTGATACAGACGACATTTAGAGTTTTGTCTTCCTGACTCTCAGTCAACTGCCTGCTAGATGTCTCCACTGAATAATTAGATTATTGTTATACTAACAGATGTCCAATAATCATCGAATACACAGCATAGTCTATATTCTTGATTCCAGTCTTCACCTCTGTCTACTTGGACTTCACTTTTGCCATTCTGATAAATGGGATCACCATCCATACTACTGTACCAACTGCAAGGTCATTCCTCATTTCTGTCTTTCTCTCCCCACCCACCTCTGTCACTTCTAATCCATTAGCGGGTTGATTTGCTTCTACCTCCAAGACACAGCCTGAGTGTGACTGCCTCTTAGCATCTGCATGTCTATCACACCATTTTTCACTCAACAATTGAGATGGCTTCTAAATTAGTGTTTTTCAACTCTTACAATACAGTAGAGTCACCCAGGCATTTAGAACCAAGACAAAGCCACGAAAAACAACGCCTGGTTGCTACTCCATGCCCACAGGTGGGACTTGGCTTTATAAAAGCTTCCCAGAGGCAAGGAGGGCTGGAGACCACTTTTACCTTGTCTTCCTCCACCACTTCCCATTGTCCATTCGCCACGTAAGAGGCAGAGTGACCTTTCTAAATAATAAACCAGATCATGTTAGTCCCTTGCCTGCGACTTTCTCAGGATCTCTCATTGCTCTGAAAAGAATTCAGAGCTCCTGACCCTCTAAAATCAGACCCAGAACGTTCCTCCAGCCTGCTTTGCTTGGCAGACCCCAGTGCTTCCTCTGGGAGGTACTCTGTGCATCTCATCTGAACCAGCCCTCCTCTCCTTCCCCAGCACCTTTTTCAATCACTTGTCTTCCCAATTCCCTGGTTTATTTTCTTTTTGGAATCTACTGCTCTCTGAAATTGTTACCAAATGCAAGTTCACGTGCCCAACACGTTGTGAAGTGCAACGTCGGAGTATGGAGCAGAGAAAGGTTTATTGCAGGACCATGCAAGAAGAAAGTGGGCTCATGTACTCCCCAAACCCCAAACTCTGGAAGGGTTTCAGCAAAGCAGTTTTAAAAATCAGGAGAAGGAGGGAGGTCGCAGGGTCTGCGATCAGTTGGTGTATGATTCTCTGATTGGTTGATGGTGAGGTAAAAGGGTGGTTAACATTATCTGCCTGTAGGTCTAGAAGCTGTTAGTAGTTGGGCTTTCCTGGTGGCTCAGATGGTAAGGAATCTGCCTGCAAGCAGGAGACCTGGGTTTGACCCCTGAGTCGGGATGATCCCCTGGAGAAGGGAATGGCTACCCACTCCAGTATGGTTTAACATTATCTACCTGTAGGTCTAGGGGTTACATACTCATGATCATCAAATTGTCAATTTCTTCCATTTGGTGGTAGTTTTTAGCATATGAAAAACTCAGAAAATATGCATGAGGTACTATTATTTGGGTACCTAAGAGAGGAACTACAGCAGAGGATATGGGGGAGAGGTCTGTCCTGGGAGGCTCCATAGGTTTCTGCTTGGTTACACAATGATCATATTTAATACTTTTTTGATCTGTTGTTTATCTCCCAGACTAGAACACATGAGAACTAGTCCATGAGAACAAGGAACTTTCATTGATTTATCTCCAACACTAAAACAACTTGGCAATGAATAAGTATCTTTGAATGCCTCCATTCAGTTCCTTCATTTTCAGGGAAAAGGCAGTGATTACAACGATGATCAAAACGTACATAGGAACAGCTATGATTTACAGAGAGCTTACCCTGTGCTAGGCACTGTGTTTATTTCAATACACCCATTTTGCAGATAGGAACACTGGGTTTTAGAAAGGCAGAGTAACTTGATTGGAACTGAAACAGGAGTGAAGGCAGCAGGGCACAACCTTTAAAAGAATGACATAGCCATGTGACATGACAGAAACTGGTTAGAACCAACCAGAACCAAGATGGCAGTTTTGGCTTCCAGTGGACCTGGAGCTTCATCATATGCTCACTGAAATCTCCACCCCTTTCCCTTGAAATAATCGGAATAATCCTCCCATTCATTAGCTTATGAAATTGTGTGTGTGTGCTAAGTTTTTTCAGTTGTGTTCGACTTTTTTGCAACCCTATGGACTGTAGCCCACCAGGTTCCTCTGTCCATGGAATTCTCCAGGCAAAAAATACGGGAGTGGGTTGCTGTTTAATTACCTAGCCCATAAAAACTAGCCACACCATATTTCAGGGCCTCCCACCTTCTCAGTTGGCTCAAACTCTGTCTGTGGGGTGTGTTTCTCTCTAAATAAATCTGCTCCTTACCTATCACTTTGTCTCTCACTGAATTCTTTCTGTATGAAACATTAAGAACCTCAAACTCACCAGGAAAAGGGCCACCAAGGTAGTACGTATGAGAAGCCACATCTGGAGCTGGGATCAATCTGAGACCAAGGGCTTACGTCTCAACAAACAAACCAAAAACCAAAATTGTGACCATTTAATAAATAAATGGCAACTGATGCATTTCAGGGACTTGTCAAACACTGGTACATAGTTGATGACCAGGAAAAACAATAACACTTCATCTCCTATTCCCATACAGACTTTGGGTCACTGTTGCATCCTTTTTTGCCTCTTTAAAGGATTCGAGTGCTGGCCTGCATTCCTCTTTTTGCCAGTTATTTTGTGCAACATGCAGTTCTGGCCTAAAGAATTCCATCTCCTAGCAGCTACCAGGGTTACTTGCAGCCTCAATGATCTTCCTTTGAGAGAGGGAAAAAATCCCTTAACTTTGTAACACAGCCCAGCGATGCATGAGAAGCCTTTGTCAAACCGTAGCTGGGGGAAAAAAGGAAAATAAAAATACCGTTCTCCTCTGGAATGTCTCCTAGGACTGGTGAAAAATGCTAATTCTGACAACAGCAGAGTCATTTAAAAAATCAAGGCATCTTTCAGTTATATTCGAAAGGAGATTAAAAGGAGAAAATGATATTCTTGGAATCTAGCAGCATCTTATCCTCTCCAGCTTGGTCCTCCTGGTGCAGCATGCCCTCTTGTTCCACCAGGAATGATTTCCCTTAGCTCATCCTGGTCAAGCTTTGGTTCCCTTGGAAGGCAGAGGGCTGCAGGCTTTTCTGGATTCCCGGGGAATAGGCTGATGTGAAGTTCGAGACCTCCCTTCTTTCTTTAAAAAGCCCCCACGGATGCCGCGTTTTTACTTTTAATTACTCCAAGCTTAGCCTGCACGAGGGTGCTTACCCTACGAGCCTCGACTCCACGGGCTAAACTGGAGGCTCCAGGAGATCAAGTTCAAAGTGAGTCAGAGCGCTTGCCAGAGGCCAGTTTCTCCTTCCCAGCGCAGGTCTACACCCTCCGCATCCATCCAGCCTCATGCCTCCGAGAGCCCCTCACCCTGCAGCGGGGACGCCCCTCTCCCCCGGGGCATCCTGGAAACACTGGGCCTGGGGGATGCGCTCTGTGGGAAGAGGGTGAGGAGCCCAGGCCGCGCTGTGTGTCCCCGGCTCCCGTCCCCGGGCCCCCCGAGCCCCGGGGCTCCGGGCGGGGGCCAGTCCGCATTCCTGTGCAGCCGGATGACGGGCCTGGGGCGCCCCTTCCTCCCCGCGCCGCTGCCAAGGACCGCGGGGTGAGGGGGTGGGGGCGTGCGCCCCAGCCCTCGGCCCCAGATGGCCCGGCAGCCCCGCGCGGGGACATTTTCTCAGGCTTTCAAAAAGAGCACTTTCTTTCCTGCCTAATATTTAGCTCCTTCAAATGCAAATGGAGAGGTTTCGCTCCAAGGTTAGCATAACAATTATGGGAAAAGCTTTAAATCTGATGCGTTTGTTTACACGATGAAAGGCCGGCAGGATCCGAAAGCGCGGAGGCCCCGGCTTTTCAGCGACTATTTTCTAACTGGTGCCCTGCGAGTCAATTTTAGATCACAAAGAAAACCAATTTATAGGACGGTGGAGGCTAATTTTGGAGGGAGTTCGACGTTATTATCTTTTTTTTTTAATGACCGCTGCTGAAAGAGTAATTCCGCCCCCGCCCTCTATCCCTCCCCCCACCCCCTCCACCTTTTCATCGTGAAGTTTGGTGGGAGGTAATTGGTGTCGGTCACGAGCAGGAAGGTCTTCATTCTTGGGGGACCTGGGGTCCAGGCATTGGGCTAACGTAGGTGGAGAATTGTGCAGAGACTTGGTGGGATTTTGGCCTAAGGTACATCAAAGCAATCTTTCAGTGCACGTGCTGAGGAAGTCGATTTTCTTTTCCATTTGGCTTAGGTGGCTTGGTATTTCAAAAAAGCTGGTGTGGTTTTAACTACCACTGATGGGTATCAGACGAAGATTTCAAGCAATGACATTCCCTCACTGTTGTTCAGTTGCTAAGTCACGTCGGACTCTTTGTCATCCATGGACTGCAGCACTGCGGGTTTCCCTGTCCTTCATTATCTCCCGGAGGTTGCTCAAACTCATGTCCATTGAGTCAGTGATGCTATCTAACCATCTCATCCTCTGGCGCCCCTTTCTCTTCTTGCCCTCAGTCTTTCCCAGAGTCAGGGTCTTTCCCACTGAGTCCCATTAAACCATTGATTTCCAGACCTTGACAGTGAGAACTGGGCCTTGCCCATTGGTAGTGTCTTAGCTCTGCTGAGAGCAGTAAAGTTGACTGTCAAGGCCTGCTGATGAGCAAAAAGGAAATCTCAGGCTTTTTTTTAAAACTGTCAGACCCTCTAGGAGACTTTTTCCAGACCTTCCTCCTGGGGCCACCCGCCCTCCTACACACCAAGGACAGCTTTTAAATGCCATGCTGTGAGATCTCAGCCTATTAGTGTTCTCAATGTGAGGCCCAGGAGAGAATGAAGACCCTCGGGAGCTTGTTAAATCTATTGGCTTCATTGACAATATATTGGAACATGCTTGTAAACACTGCAATCTACAATTCCTGTAACACTGAAAGTTTATGATATATGGAATATTTAAGAATGTTAATCCATTTGGGGAATGTTTATTGACAAACATAAATATGTCATTTTCAGTGTGAAGATAAAGCGACAAAAATATTTTGTTTTTCTCGTATTGTTTCCACAGGTGAACTGAAATACCTTTCCTGACCGTGGGACCAGGGCAAGCGTGAATGATGTTATTATCAGACAGGTACAAAGCAGTAGTTTTTAACTTGAGTGTGTACCAGAATCACCTGAGGGTCTTGTTAAACTGGATGATTGGGTCTCACCCCCCAGTTGTTTGATGGAGCAGGTCTGGAGTGGAGCCTGAGAGTATCCATTTTGCACAATTGCCAGGTGACGCTGGTCCTCTTCCCCAGACCACACTTTGGAGAACTACTGGCTGTAAAGAATCAGAACTGTATGATTTTGAGAGAACCTAATATGATAAGAGTTTCCTCTTTGCAAGAATAGCTTAGAGAAAAAGAATAGCTACTGATTGCTACTAGGAATTAAGTAAGACTGAGGAAATATTCTTAAATGTAAACATTTCTCTAATATAGATTTCTAAAGATTATTGTTGTGTTAGTTGCTCAGTCTTGTCCAACTCTTTGTGACCCCATGTATTGTAGCCCACCAGGCTTCTCTGTCTGTGAAATTCTCCAGGCAAGAGTACTGGAGTGGTTTGCCATTTCCTTTTCCAGGGGATTTTTCCCAACCTTGGGATCAAGCCCAGGTCTCCTATATTGCAGGCAGATTCTTGCAGTCAGAGCCAGCATGGAAGCCCAGTAACATTTTGCGGAGTGCTAAACTGGTAATTTAGTATTACCAGATTATTGATGTGGCCTATTTAGGAACTCAAAGTGAAGTGAAGTCTTCCTGAGTAAGAGATGTGTGTTAGAAAAACACTACTTGGTAGCTAAGGGAAGTAAACCCTGAATGTTCATTGGAAGTAAACCCTGATGCTGAATGTGAAGCTCCAGTCCTTTGGCCACCTAATGCGAACAGCTGACTCATTGGAAAAGACCCTGATGGTGGGAAAGATTGAAGGCAGAAGGAGAAGAGGGTGGCAGAGGATAAGATGCTTGGATGGCATCAGTAGTTCAATGGACATGAACTTGGGCAAAATCTGGGAGAAGGTGAGGGACAGGGAGGCCTGGCGTGCTGCAGTCCTTGGAGTCACAAAGAGTTGGATGCAACTTAGCGACTGAACAACCAGCCAGATGAATGGGTTCGCAGGAGGTGGTGGCTTATTAATGAAATACGTTTGTTTTCAAATATTCAGATACATGGAGATCCACTGCATAGCACTGGCCTCTTAGTAATCACGTCCCTATTATGAATTACCCCATGATATAGTCTCTTCTGGAGCGTTTTCTTTCTCTGAAACCCTGGACTACAGGCTTCTTTTCCTTACTAAGACCGCTCTTCAGACCCAAATGCTGAAATAAGCCTTCAAGATGGAAAGATTGAGATATTCATGAAACCTTAACTGTCTTAAAAAGAAACCTTAAAACCCCTCTCATTCCATTTGATGTAATCAAACATTCTTACATGCTTATGTTTAGTGTCGGTATTTGATCTTAGTGTTTTCAATATGTGCATTTCCATTTTATTTTAAATTGCACATCCTATGAGGATTTGCAAAATTCTGATTTTTCATAGTGCCTAGTATGGGGCCACACAGAAATAAATATATAAAAGCAAATGATTTTAATGACAACGATGATGTGTCATTAAATGGCTTGACCTGAAGTTAGGGTCTATTTATATGCTACTAAAATATATAGATGAAAATATATATTTTAAATAAAGTCACTTGTCCATGGACACATGTCATGCTAGTTGAGAGACAAGTAGCAAATTTAAATTACCAGAGAAAATTTTCTCAAGTTGTATTTTTATGTGCATTAATGTATATAGCTCAATGGGGGCTTCCACTGTAGGCTCAATCCCTGGTTGAGGAACTAAGATCCCACATGTCACATCAGTTCAGTCGCTCAGTCGTATCTGACTCTTTGTGACCCCATGGACTGCAGCACGCCAGGCCTCCCTGTCCGTCACCAACTCCCAGAGTTCACTCAAACTCATATCCATTGAGTTGGTGATGTCATCCAGCCATCTCATCCTCTGTCGTCCCCTTCTCCTCCCACCTTCAAACTTTCCCAGCATCAGGGTCTTTTCTAATGAGTCAGTTCTTCGCATTAGGTGGCCAAAGCATTGGAGTTTCAGCTTTAGCATCAGTCCTTCCAGTGGATATTCATGTCACATGGCGTGGCCAAAAACAAATAAGGAAAAAAAAATATAGCTCAATAAATGATACGTAAATCATTTTGTGAGATAAACAAATGCCTAAAACTGATATTTTGTTTAATAGGCACCATAGCACACTGACCAAAGAGCTTCACCACTAGCTAGTTTTGTGACTGGGTGTGGAAGATAAAGGTGATGCTGTTGAAATAGACCTTGTTGAGTAAGTCATTTTACGCTCTCTCATCTACAAGCAAGAGGTATGAGTGATCCTTACAGTTCTTGCTGGATTACGTGTATAGTGTCTGCTTTGGGTTATTGAAACCACATGATAAATATACATGCGTGAGGGCCAGCATTGGTTTAAACAGGTGACTCTATTATGGTAATATTGTCAACACCTTATAAAATTATTGTGGTCTCCTCTACATATGTTTCAGTCTCCTTGGATTTGTGGGAAATGCTCTGTTGATTGTTTTTCATTGTAAAGGAGCCAATTTCTTTGAGCAACTGCTATTTCTACCTGAACATTCAAGTCATTGAGGAGACATTTAATTTAGAAACGGAGCAGAATTTTTTTACCCTTGCTGTTCTCCTGTGTCATAGCTGACTGCTTTAGTGCCAATAAAATGCTAGGGGTTCTGGTTTTTACTGGGCAAAAGCACTGAGTGACAAAGTCATTCCTATTAAATATTAACATTGTTTACTAAGAATATAATTAGAAATAAAATAAGCAAGCATGTAAAATTTGTATCTTAATCATCCTCTGTTCTTGTTCAGGTGTTAAAAAACAGTTTTCTTGGTCCTACACATCGTTAGGGTTTTTAAGGCATTAAGCTGTTGTCACAGAGAGGCAGTGGACAGTTCCATAGGTATTTTAAGAAACTTGACTATTTTGGAGATGGTGTGAAGAGTATGACAAGAAATGGGTGTGTGTCTCTGTTTTGTGAGGTGCAGAATGGAAGTGGAAAAAACGACAGAATAAATAAGGCTCTCAGGTATTTACTAGTTTGGAAATAAAACCACTGTTTGAATCCAATAGGTCAATTACATATAAATACAGTGTGGAAGGCAGATAGCCAGAAATAACAGATTTTATTCTCCAGAGGGAAAGGGAGAATTAACCAGAGCAGAAGCTTCTGGAACAAGGATACTCCATTAGATAAGAACGGTAAGGCTTGAATGCATTTATTTCATTGTATATTTGTCTTATTTACCAGTTCTCCTGCTGGTGGACATGTATGTGGCTTCCGTTTTTTCTTTCTGTTATAAATAATGCTATTTCTTTATTGTGCCTGTTTCCTGCTACAGAGGTGCCAGGTTATCTCAAAGGCATATTCCTTTTGTGATGCATTATTAATTTCTATTCTGGCTATAATGTTATGAACAAAATAGTAATCTCTAGACTGATTTCATGTATTTGCACAGTAGAATTGTTAATTAAAGGCAATGTAGCTCTCCAGCTTTGCAGCTAATGCCAAAATTGCTTTCTAAAATCTATGTACTCTGACCACACTGTAGAAGAATTCCTGTTGCTTTTTATCCTTCCTACCATTACTCTATTGCCAGAATTTTACCTCATTTTGGTTTTTAATTTCCTCTCTTTGATTATTTTAATATAGCTGTTCTTTTTGTATATATTGTCTGTTCATCTCTTTTTTTTTGGTCCATTTTGTCTTTTTCATCACATATAAAATACTCTTCCTTTTTAAAAAAATAATGAAATTAAAAATTAGTTAAAATTTAAAATTATTAGAAACATTCTCATACTTATCTTGTGATGATTATATGCTATTGCAAAATCATTCTTACTTTGTGGCTGGCACTTTCATCCTCTATTAGATATTTTTTTGATCCACATATGTTCTGAGCTTTAGATGACTTATCTAAAGAAAATTAGGGTTAGGGTTAGGTTTAGGGTTAGGGTTTTCACTCTTTATGTTCTGTTTAAGAATGCATCCTCAGAAACCAACACGACATTGTAATCCTCCAATTAAAAATCAAAATTTTTATAAGAAGCATTATATCACATCCTTGTTCTAAAAGTGTGAAGTCCTCAGTCAATCTGTAATTGTTTTTTCATGAGGTGTGAAGAAGAGATCCAAGTCTGTTTTTTCCCTGAAGGGGCAGCTGCTTATCCCAGTGTGTTTAAATAGTCCCTTCATTCCTACTGGTGTGCCATGCCACCTCCATTGTATTTTCAGTGTTCGTATTTACCTGGGTCTGTTTTATGGTTCTCATTTGTGTTCTATTAGTTTATTTGACTCTATCTACCCTAATTCCTTGATAGCTCAGTTAAAGAATCCGCCTGCAATGCAAGAGACCCTGGTTCGGTTCCTGGGTCAGGAAGATCTGCTGGAGGAGGGATAGGCTACCCACTCCAGTGTTCTTGGGCTTCCCTGGTGGCTCAGCTGGTAAAGAATCCGCCTGCAATGTGGGAGACCTGGGTTGGGAAGATCCCCTGGAGAAGGGAAAGGCTACCCACTCCAGTATTCTGGCCTGGAGAATTCCGTGGACTGTGTAGTCCATGGAGTAGCAAAGAGTTGGACACGATTGAGCAACTTTCACTTTTCACCCTAATTGTATGCCATCTTAATTAAAAATGGCTTTGTAGTCTTTCTATTTGGTGAGGACAAACGTTCGCTTGACTCCTTCAGGTGTGTTTTGAGTCTTCTTGATCTCTTGCTCTTTCATACACACCTTAGAATTAGCTTGTTAATTTCCACATTAAGTCTCTTCTGAATTTTGGTTGAAATTGCCCCAACTCTTGCTCAGTCTGGGAAGAATTGACATTGTCCCAGTAGTTCAGTTTTCTAAGACATGAAAATCATAAGTTCTCTATTTATTTACATCTTCCTTATGTCTTCAAATGAAAGTTGATCATTTTCTCTCACAGGTTTTCATGACTTTTGTTCTAAATAGTTAATATTTGGTGCTATTACAAATGGTATATTTGAAATCAGTTAAATGTTTTATTTGTACATAAATGAGTTTTGACTTTTATGTCACAACTACATCTAGCAACTTTGCTGACATGTCTTACTAAATTTGATAATTTACTGTAGCTTCACTTGGGTTGTGTTATATACCGTCATATCATATGAAGTATTGTTTTATTGTTTTTTGCTTCAAGATTTCTAGATATTTTCAGGCTTTAGGGATAGCTATCCCATCTTTTTGTTTGTTTTGGAAACTCAACTACATATTTAAATATTTAAAATACATAGTTCTTGTGGTATTTAGTTCTGCCACATCATACTCTCACGCCTTTTTTTTTTTTAAAGAAATAGTCACAGAGTGAAAAGTCAATCTTAAGACTTGAATTTAAGATCAGAGAAGTTCACTAGCTCTTAGCTACTAGTTTGTACAATCATACTTATGATGACAAATGATGACAAATACCTTTTATAATAACTTGAAGAGGCTCTATTTTCTAAACTTATTACTATAATTTCCATTCAGGAGTATAAGTAGCTATGACAAGTTTGCTTTCAAGGGTTATAGAGAAGGCCCTTGGGAATCTCAAATGTAGGTGAAAAAAATTAAACTTCTAGTTTGCTGGCCACAGGGAGAACAGTACACTTAGCACTCTAACCTGGTTGGGAAAAAACAAGTCCATATTCTGAGAATCCGATTTTATCAGGAGTGTTTTTTAAAATCTTATTTCACTTATAATGGCTTAGCTTTTGTATGTTCAATGTGTAGAACAAAGGGAAGGAATGAGAATGACTTTACCTGGAAAACTTGAATGTTTTGTTTTTTTAAAACTAACATTATTTACTCTGAAGGTAATGGCTCAGACGGTAAAGAATCTGTCCACGATGTGGGAGACCCAGGTTCCATCTCTGGGTTGGCAAGATCCCCTGGAGAAGGGAATGGCAACCGACTCCAGTATTCTTGCCTGGAGAATTTCATGGACAGAGGAATCTGGCAGGCTGTAGTCCATGGGGTCTCAAAGGGTCAGACACGACTGAGTGACTAATACACGTTGGATATCACTGCACTGGTTTGTAATGTTTGTGTTTATTTCCCTGTCGAAGGAGGAAAAGGCAGAGAGATTGCTTATAAAAGGGAAAATACTTAGTAAAGGAAAAGAAGTCAGCTTTCATCCAGGAAAATGGTATCTACATCCGATTTCCTTCTAGGCAATTTCAGATTACTGGATATATTTATAATGGGTGGTGATTTTTAATCATTGAAAGTAATAACCTCATGTTTTTTTATTAGTTCCTTGGCTTTAATAGGCCATTCGAATAATGCTTTAGCTAATAGTTTTGTGGCTTTTAGTGAGAAGGAAACAACATTTTGTTATTACTCAAGAAAAGCATATTGCTCTTTAATGATCTGTTATCAATGAGTTTCTTGTCGTTGCCTATTCTACAAAATGTCTGCCACTTAGAATTCAGGAGATTAATTATTATTTTTATAGAATTGATCATAAAATTCTAGTTTGGTTATATGCGATCATTTGATGCTTTGTTTTTTTATAGTCTTTTAGAATGACCATATTTTAGCTTGTGCTACTTTAATAGAAACCATGCCATTTGGTATAGAAGGCAAAATATTTATTATTTGAAAAGGTAAAAATACAGAATTATAGTGAATTATTTTATAGCTTGATTTACTGGTATTTCCCCCCGCCTCCCCTTGCTGTTGAGTGTTTAGTGCTGGAAATGTCTTTCTTAGAGTGAGTAGCCTGGGGTTAGTATAGGCAGGATTGAACAGATTCCTTGTTTTCAGCCTGGGTTGGAACCTAGTCAGTATATGGTTAGGTATAACTAGGATTTTGGTTTTACTTCACTTAGTATATATTATCCCAGTAAAATTTTGATAGTTTGCAAGACTGCTAAACTATACAGGCTTTTACTTGAGGTTTGTTTTTTTCTTTTGTGACCTGTCCCCTTTTTAATAGATTACACAATAATATTTTTCTTCAAAGAAAGAGATACATCTGAAAAAGTAACATTGGATCAGTTTCGTTCCTCCGTTGTTTCATATTTGAAAAAGCAAAAATGTTTGGATATGATGGGAGTATGTAGTACAAAGTTATCATAAACCAGAACATTGTGGAATGCGTTTAATAAACCCCCAGAAATAAAGTCCTATGTATTGTGGAAAGGGGGAGAGTGAACTCAGCTGAAATATAGCCCTTCTCAAGAGAAATAGGGTTCAGAGTGACAAGCTTGTGGTCATATTTCTCTATTATAGTGGCTGGGAGGGGGAAAGGAGAAAGTGGGAGGAGTTTTATGAGCACCTCATACCATAAATTTGAAGTACTAACTCCAATGTTAATAACCTTTAGAGAGCCTCAAACTTAAGAGATTGGTCCTTTGGCATTTGATTTTTCCATCTTTCTTCTTCCTCCTTATTTCACTGGTTTTTAATATTGTCTAGGTTTCACAGTCACTAGAGTAATTTTTAAAAATAAATATGATACTCCCGTGCTGTTGAATCAGAATTTTTAGGATATGTGCATTTTAAAATGTGTGTTTTAAAGAGCTCCCCCAGATAGATATGGTAATTGTGAACCACTGGTCCATTTCTTAGTAATATTACCTAAAATCCCCTACTTGTATTTGCAAATAAGTTCATGTCAGAAAGGCAATCAATTCATATTCCATCTGCCAGTTTACTATTGATCTAACCTACACGTTGTAGAATCTTGCCAGAGAGATGAAATACACCATTGTAAATAATCTCCAAAATAAGGAATAAATTGAATTTTTGATTATTTTTGATGTCTAAATAGATCTAGATAAGGAAAGCCATAGTCTTGATTCTGAAAGCCTGAAAAGCAAATGCTCCATCAAGGGTGAAGAGGTATCTTTTGACTATGTTAAGTTTCTATGCCTTTATATAAAAATTGATTGTTCTTGTCATTTTTCTAAATAGAAAACAAAGGAGTTGTTTAGGAAACATATTTCGGATCTTCATACCGAGCCCTGTCCATCCCTGTGGCGATAATGCCCATTTGGGGTTTAGCTCTGTATATACAGAACTTGGTCACAAGAGAAACAGACTCTTAAAAAAATATTAACTAAATGCAAATAATTTTCAGTTTTCTTTTCTTTAAAAATGTATTCAGCTGGAACTTGTCAGCATTTCCAGGGAAAGGAAGTCACTCACTAATTAGTGCTGGAGGTGGTGAGTGAAATAATTGTGTGTATGTGTGCATATCTGTGTGTGTGTGGGAGGAGACAGAAATGAAGGAAGAGGAGGTTTTTTATTTAATCCCCATGTTCCCACACCGCTTTTCTCAGAGCGATTTTTCTTTGTGATTAACTTTCTCAGCCACATTAATAAGATCTGGGTTTTTTCCAAATCTGGTGTTTATTTATTTGATTTACAGATAACATAGAACCGCTTGTTCTTCTCCATCTCAGATATAGGTCTGCTGCCTACTTGGGTCTTTGATAGATTTAGTCTCTTTTCTCAAGACTTTTGTCCAGATTTTAAAAGGTGGAATAGCTCCTTTAGAACTGATAACTAATAGATTATCACCTCAATAACTTCTAAATTAAGGGGCTGTCTAATAGTGCACACTGACAAGATAGAGTTTTGATGACCTTTAGAGTGAGTCAGTGAGTATGGAATATAAGAGGTTCAAAACGTCCAATGAAGGCTTCTCTCTCCAACTATTCTATTTAAAAAGGAAATGAATACCAACTAGACCTGCAAGAAACCCCCAAACCTAAAATACCTAAGTGTTGCTGGAAATGTGAAAGAACAAGAACTCTTAGGCATTGTTGGTGGGATGGAAACTTTGGAAAATTTTTGCCGTGTCTAGTGAAACTAAGCATGCATATGCAGTATGATCCAGTAATTCCACGCTTATGTGTGTATCCTCCATCAGTTTCTGTTTATGTATACCAGAATATGGCTAACACTTCTCAAAGCTGCCCTGTAATGGGATATATATGTATATATACATATATATCCCAAATAGGCTTCCCTTGTGGCTCAGCTGGTAAAGAATCCACCTACAATGTGGTAGACCTCTGGGTTCAATCCCTGGCTTGGGAAGATCCCCTGGAGAAGGGAAAGGATACCCACTCCAGTATTCTGGTCTGGAGAACTCCATGGCCTATATAGTCCATGGGGTTGCAAAGAGTCGGACACGACTGAGCGACTTTCACATATCGCAAATGCCCATCAAAATTCAATTTAATAAGTCAACTGTGACATATTCGTGCATTGGCATGCAGTGTGCAACAATAAGGGGCTGCCCAGATGGCACTAGTTGTAAAGAACCTGCCTACCAATGAGGGAGACTTGAGAGACAAGGGCTTGATCCCTGGGTTGGGAAGATCCCCTGGGAAAAGAAATGGCAACCCACTCCAGTATTCTTGCCTGGAGCATTCCCATGGACAGAGGAGCCTGCTGGGCTACAGTCCATGGGGTCACAAAGAGTTGGACACGACTGAAGCAACTTAGCAAGCATGCATGCAGCAATAAAGAATAAGTGCCAGTGCTGGAGACCTAAGAGACACTGGTTCAGTTGCTGGGTCGGGAAATCCCCTGGAGGAGGAAATGGCAACCCACTCCAGTATTCTTGCCTGGGAAGCCCTATGGGCAGAGGAGCCTGGCAGGTTACAGTCCTTGGGGTTGCAAAGAGTTGGACACAACTGAAGCAACTTAGCATAGCACAAACTACACATACATGGAAGGATGTGAATCGATCTTAAAGATATAAGCAAAGATCAAGCAAAACAAAGCCAGACCTGATGGAATATATTCTTTGAATTTCATCAATAAAAATCAAGCATAATTCAACCACATTTTAGGTATGCATAATAAGGGCTTCCCAGGTGACTCAATGGGTAAAGAATCCACCTGCAACACAGGAGACGCAGGTTCAATCCTGGGTCTGGAAGATCCCCTGGAGGAGGGCATGGCAGCCACTGCAGTATTCTTGCCTCGAGAATCCTGTGGATAGAGGGGCCTGGCAGGCTACAGTCCCTAGGGTCACAAAGAACAGTGAAATTGCTCAGTCGTGTCCGACTCTTTGCAATCCTATGGAGTGTAGCCTACCAGGCTTCTCCGTCCATGGAATTTTCGAGGCAAGAGTACTGGAGTGGGTTGCCATTTCCTTCTCCAGAGGATCTTCCCAACCAAGGGATTGAATCTAGGTCTCCCACGTTGCAGGCAGACGCTTAAGAGCAGGACACGACTAAAATGACTTAGCACGCACGCGTAGTTGCTTTATGATGTTGTTTTTTTTTTTTTTTACGATGTTGTTTTAGTTTCTGCTATTTAATTAAGTGAATCAGCTATATTATACATATATCCCCTCCCTCTTGGACCTCTCTCACCCTCTCCCCGTGCACCTCCCCCCGCCGCCATTCTACCCATCTAGGTCATGACAGAGCACCAAGCTGAGTTCCCTGTGTCATACAGCAGGTTCCCACTAGCTATCTGTTTTACACGTGGCAATGCACATCTCTCAATCCCAGTCTCACAGATCATCCCTCTCAGCCTCCTTGTCCATACATCCATTCTCTCTTTATCCTATTTGTCTCTATTCCTGCCCTGCAAATAGGTTCATCTGAACCATTTTTTCTAGATTCCACGTATATATATGTGTTAATATATGATATTAGCTTTTCTCTTTCTGATTTACTTCACTCTGTATGACAGACTCTAGGTCCATCCATGTCTGGTCTGTTATATTTCTTGCCATGAGTGTGGGTTATGTCACTATTCTAGGGTTCATTAAAGTGTACATTGGTTTTATGCATTTTTTTCTCTTCATATTATATTTGATGGGGCTTCCCTGGTGGCTCAGTGGTAAAGAATCTGCCTGCAATGCGGGAGACACAGGTTTGATCCTGGGTCAGGAAGATGCCCTGGAGGAGGAAATGGCAATCCACTCCAGTATTCTTGTTTGGGAAATCCTGTAGACAGAGGAGCCTGGCGGGCTATAGTACATGGGGTTGCAGAAGAGTCAGACATGACTTAGCAACTAAACAAAAACAACACTATATTTGATAATTTAAAATAAAGTACTTCAATACTGGATGCTTGGGGCTGGTGCACTGGGATGACCCAGAGGGATGGTATGGGGAGGGAGGAGGGAGGAGGGTTCAGGATGGGGAACACATGTATACCTGTGGCAGATTCATTTTGATATATGGCAAAACCAATACAATATTGTAAAGTTAAAATTAAAAAAAAATTAAAATATGGAAACAAGCAACTCAAAAAAAAGATAAAAATAAAATAAAGTGCTTGAACTATTTGTAGAAAGGAAATTAAGACACAGCCACATATAAAGAAAGTTTCAGGGTCTGACTTAAAAGTCACAAAAGCAAGGATGGCCCCTGCTAATTGCCTCTTGCTTCTTACTACTCCTGTGCCTTGTTATGGCACATGCAGCAAGCTATGACATCTGAGAGGACCCCAGCAAGGGTTTCAAGGGCGCGAAGTCAGGTTGCAAAAGATGCCTTAAGTCTGAATCTGATTACTTGGGCAAAAGAAAATCAGATGCTTCGTGCTGCTCTAGCGTAGTTTTGTGTGTCTGTGTGTGTGTGTGCATGTGCGTGTTAATATGTTAATTCTATTCTAGTGTGATGAGGGAAGTGCTGGAATTCTGTACCAGCCAAACACCTAGTCTGTGCTTCAACCCCTGACCGTAATGAATGTAAAATGCTGGTAGTAATAGATAGATTGAAATGAAAACCCCTTCATCTTGGCATGCGAGAGATTAGCAATCACATTTGGATTCTCAAAATGCTGCTTGATTGGAGATGAACGTGTGGGTGGATTGACCTTTCCTGCGAGAGCTGTTGTTTTTGCACTAGATGTGTGAAAAACAAATTTCGAATAGCTGCCCTATTGCACTTCTCTCGTGATTTATATTATCACCCTTTTAGGTTTCTCAGCGATTATTAAACTCACTGGGGCCTTTTTTCCCTCTTCCCCTCCTCCAAACACTTTTATTTTTCCTCCATGGGCTGGAACTTTCTACTAAAGAAAGGTTAATTTTTTTTTCACCTTTTTCATACTGTCAGCATCCGATTTCTTCATCGATTGACTTGTGTTTGAGTCCCAAGAATGTCCGTTTTGAAATAAAGGGAGCTTTTAGGATATTTTTTATAGAAGTTGTTCACAATCCCAGGAGGAATAAACCCCACATTTAATTTTTCTCAGCTTTCAAATGGATTATACAGTTCCCAAATATTTCTCCAGTTTTTTTTAAAATAATAAATATTTCCTGTGTGTTGTCCTGTACACAACTATGATGCTTTTTCTTGTTATAACTAGCTAATTGCCACAGAGTAGATTTAGGGTTTTGGTCAAATTCTTAAAATTTCTTTAAATGATTGAGAAAGTGAGACAATGTATGTGGAATCTAGAAAAACGGTATTGATGGACCTGTTTGCAGGGCAGGAATAGAGATGCAGACACAGACAGCAGACTTGTGGACGCAGCGGAGGGGGAAGGCGAGGGTGGGATGAATTGAGCGTAGCACTGAAAGATGTATATTACCATATGTAAAATAGATAGCTTGTGGGAAGTTGCTGTATGACACAGGAAGCTCAAACTGGTGCTCTGTGACAACCTAGAGGGGTGGGATAGGTCCGGGGTGGGAGGGAGGTTCAAGAGGGAGGGGACATATGTATATTTACGGCTGATTCATGTTGCTGTATGGCAGAAACCAACACAACATTTAAAGCAATTATCCTCCCAATTAAAAATCTTATAAAAGGAAGTGAAACAGGTGATCAGCCTAACCTACACTTTGAAGAATCTAAGGGGGGTGGGGAAAAAACTATCCACACTCTACTATACTTTCAGTGTGGTTTGCTTTATTTTAAATGCTATTTTGAATCGGGACTGGGATGGAGTGAGAAGAGAACAAATAATCATCTGCCAAATCAGGAGCAAGCAGTTATGCTCCTCTTTATATTTTGAGATTCCTCTATGTTTTATGTAGGCTAGGAAGTAAGTCATTTTATTTTCCATCATGTGTGCTGTGTTTGATCTCATAAACAACCTTGACACGTGTAGCTGATTTGAACTTATTTTAAATATTTGAAAGATATTTAGAAAGTGTTGGAATGGTCATGGTTTCAATGGTCACCAACATAGAAACCAGATATACCGCTGCACTGAGAAGCCTGCACACCACCAATAGAGAGGAACCCCTACTTTCCACAACTAGAGAACGTCCGCACGCAGCAAGGAAGACCCAGTGCAGCCAAATATAAATAAATAAACAAACTTTAAAAATGGCCCCCTTGTTCCAGAAAAATTATAGAGACAAGAACACAAACTAAATAGCCTTACAAGTGGATTGATGGCACATTTGTGCCCTTGAAAAATCATCTCACAGGATTTGTAGAGCTGTTATTCAGCGAATAGATAGAATTCTTCAGTGTCACTAGGGAGTAAAATGGATTTAACCTGACAGTGGCTGCCAAGAGCAGTCTACACCTTTGCCAAATGGTAGAATATGATCACAAAGTCAGCGCCTTCCCGTGGTCTTGCTGCTTCTCTCAGAAGGCTGCCTCCCGGGATGGTGACCTTTGTCAGCTGTGAATCCGTCCTACTGTGGAGAGGAGACAGGTCACCTGCCACTCGCATCAGGCTGGAGTTTATCCTGGCTTCCTCAAGATTTTTCAAAGTCAGAAGCTGGCTGCTGCTGGATACACTTGAACTTTCGCAGTAGAAACATGGAGGGGAAGATGTGGACCATAGAAGAGGGAAGCAAGATCTGGGAGGTTTCGTGGGCATTTTGATGTCAATTCAATCACATTTGTAACCTGTATGGAAATACAAGTCCTGGATTGAGTTAATAACAGACAGTGCGAGATACAGAATTGCATGTGGAGTATGGAGGGTGGTGAGTTACAGGGGAGTAGATTGTGTAAGGAGATGGGAAACAGACTCAGAAGAGCATCCTCCAACCCTGCTAACATAAGCTTTGTTGTTTGTGAACTTTAAGATAACTTGAAATGGTGCTTCCTGGACCGTGATTCAGTCTGGTTTCTCTGGACAGTGTGTATCCTCTGGTGTGGGCAACAGGGCATGTCACATAGGCACACACGACAGCCTGGCAGTGCTGGTGGGATGTATATGAGTCTTCGCAATGTTAGGAATATCCTGGTTTCTATCCCTATATGTATCTGCAGAGAATTAGATATCAGCACACACACATACACAAACATACGTCTACACACACGCGCATTCTCAGAAACCACTTGGTGAAGGGAATGTGGGCTGAACATACTTCCTATTCATCTCATTTGTCAGTGTCAGGGTGCTGGAGGTATGAGGGATACTCTGTGTCTGGGGCTGATGTTAGGGAGGTCTTGCTGACATGAGAAGCTTAGGTTGACTGATGACCCCATTCAGCCTGTGCAGCTGACTGCAATTGTTGAACTCTGTCCAGCAATTGTTAACCAATTTGTTGAACTCTGTCCCAGTCTGTGGAAGGCTAGCCTAGTTGCTCTCCAGGAGTTCAAGGCTCAAACAGGTTTCTCTTTGCTTTCTGGGATGCATAAAGAACTTTTAAAAATTCTGAAAACTTGTTGGCACCTTCATTTGGAAGGAAG
The DNA here is from genome assembly GCF_002263795.3 of Bos taurus. Lineage (NCBI taxonomy): Eukaryota > Metazoa > Chordata > Mammalia > Artiodactyla > Bovidae > Bos > Bos taurus. The sequence goes on from NC_037350.1 coordinate 38,243,928, forward strand.
CACAGCTGTGCCCTTAGAAAGATGCTGATCCTCTGTGTGCCCTCATTCAGGTAGGAGGGCTCTGACTTTTGGGAGCAATATGACCTTGAAGGAAGAATACTATCAATGAGGGTGCCAATGACTGGATGGAGGGTGTGTGTCTTCGTCCCTCTGCCATAGGCCCTGGTCCCCTGCTGGCAACTCCAGAACTGTGTTCTTCTTCCAGTTCTGTGGCTGCAAAACTGAGCACCAGGAATAAATGGGAGAAGACAAATCTTTCATCCTCATGTTTTGAAAAGTAGCAGGATAAAGTTGAGCTTGTGTACTGGAGCTCTTTGGATGCTATTTTTTTCACTGAAGCTACAAAAGATGCTTTATTTTAAGTCCTCTTTGGATCTGTGGCTTTGCCTATTCTAGTGCTCAGTCTTTAGAACAACCCTGGGTTAGCCAGTTCTAAGCAAAATCTTGAAATGAATGATTTTTATTTTTAGGGGGCTTGCTACTCCCTAAGTGACTTTTATGCTGAAGCCATCCCAGTTTTTCAGGTGACTAATCATTCCATGGAGAAAGGAATCCCTCCTCAAAGTGGTGAAAAACATCAGGTAACAAAACAACAGCTATTTTTAGGATATGAAGATAGTTGACTACCTTTTTAAAAAAATAACATTGCAGTATTATTTTATTTTCTGTCCATTTAGAATTTAAAATCCTTTAAAGATAGGAATTTTTGTCAAGTTAATCTGTTCCTACACTTAGAAAATTGCCCGGCACATTCAGTGCTCAATAAAATTCTGTTGAGTTAGTAACTGGATTTTTATTTTATTTTACTTTGTCTTATTATTTTTTGATAGAATTTCTTGATAAAATCCAGAAACATTTGTGTTAGAAAAATGGAGATCTAATTGCTGAGAAATCCAGAGGAATAGACCTTTAATGACACATTGTTGAGAATTTTTATATCAGGCCAAGGGAGATATTTTGAGGCAAAGAAAGTTTCTTGAATTTTGCCACTCTGGCACACTTGTGCCACTCTGGCCACTCTTGCATACTTTTAAGGTTAGTCCTAGTCATTGGTGTAATGTATTCAAATGAATGGCTTGTTAGCAAATGAAATGAGGGTATAAAAAGTGTCTGTAATTTTCCCATGGTCATATGAAAGTTACTCTTGTTTGATTTTGCTTTTCATTTTATTGGCAACCTCTAAAATGCTTTCTAGGGGTTATTGTTTTTTAAATATTTATTTATTGATTTGGCTGTGCCTCTCAAGATCTTTGCTGTGGCTTGCTGGATATGGGATCTAGTTCCCTGACCAGGGATCGAACTCCAGCCCTGTGCATTGGGAGCATGAAGTCTTAACCACTGGAGCACCAGGGACGTCTCTCCAGGGGTTCTTTTAAATGGTGATGAATAAGCATTACTGAGATTTCAAAACAGCTCGGGCTTCCTTGAGGCAGACTGTTGTAGCTAAGGAGATCCTGCATAGAAGAAGTCATCTTCCTTGTTCTCCTCTTCCTCCTCATCAATAATAACAGATTGCATTTAATGGTACCCCTTTGCAGAGTTGTCATCGTCGAACTGACAGTTTGATTATTCTCACAACATCTTGTTGATGACAAATAAGAAATCATGATAATTATCACTCTCTAGATTCTGACTGTCTAGTTGGGCTGATGCCTGAACCTTCTCTCCTTGTCTTTTCTCTCCCCCTGCAGTTGTGTAGCAACGGCTCAGTGGATGGCGAGCAGGATGTAACCTTGAGTTTGTGCAGAACAGAGCTGTCTATCCTCTATCAGTCACCATTCCACCCTCATCTTGGGAGAACACGACCTTTGATCACAGATTTTTCTCTGATTGTCTTCTTGTCCCCCACCCTTCTTTTTTTTTTTCTTAGTCATTTGCCTTGTTCTTTTCTCTCTCCTCTCCTAGCATTGCCTGCCTCCCCTGTCTCCATTCTGTTCTTTCTCTATTTTCGCCGGCAGATCTCTACTGCACCTTATTCTCTCTTGCCTTGAAAGTTTATGCAAGATAAAGTATGGACCTAGAGATTCATATAAAGAACAGCTCTTTAACTTTCAAAAGTGGGAAATGGAATTCACTAGCAGTACAGTGGTTAAGACTCTGCCTTCCAATACAGGGGGCGTGGGTTTGACCCCTGGTTGGAGAACTAAAGTTCCACATGTCTTGGGGTGCAGCCAAAATTTTATAAAACGTAGTGGGGAAGGATTTATTCTGCTCTATTTTTAGTGTACATGTTTCTTTAAATGGATATTTCTCTACCTTTGGTGACCATTGGCGTGTTTTTAGCCACTTAGTTGGAACTGATTTTTTTTCTAGCCCAGTTTCCTTTTTCCCTGTTCTTCCTCCATTAAGCTTCCATAGAACTTGGAGTAGGAGAGGCCCTCTAGAGGGTTTCAATGCAGAGCTTTGGGGTTGGTCCAATCAAAGGGGAGGTAAAGGAAAAAACTGAGAGCTCCCTCTTGGTTAAGTGTGTGCATCCAGTTCAGTAGAATAATGAAGAGCCAGTAGCCCATGTTTGTTGAACGCAGGCCATAGGCCAAGCACTGTTGAAAGCACTTTATATCCACGAATGCAGGAAGTAGGCCCTTTGTATTTGCTTTATTTCCCCTGATATCCTTGGCAAAAATTTCTTTTCCGTAATTTCAAACTCATTAAAACTGAAATACAAGGATAAGAATTCAGCCACACATTGGACATGGTCAAGACATTGACCATGGTCATGGACATTTCAGTAGGATGGTATTCCCATGAAGGGTGGTTTGAATTGCAGCATTAAGTTGCTCACTTATGTCTGACCCTTTGCAACCCCATGGGCCTACCATGCTCCTCTGTCCATGGGACTTTCCAGGCAAGAGTACTGGAGTGGGTTGCCATTTCCTTCTCCATTAGATTGGGAAGAATTGGTAAATCCCTTGGGCTGAGTTTCTGTGGTAGTGGGTGGGTGGTACTGGTGGTAGAGTGTAGACTAATAAATTGTCCTATCTGTTGATGGGAGTTTATTCTGGCCAGTTCCAAAGAGACATGGGTTTGATCCCAGGTCGGGAAGATCCCCTGGAGGAGGAAATGGCAACCCACTGTAGTATTCTTGCATGGAAAATTCCATGGACAGAGGAGCCTGGTAGGGTACAGTCCATGGGGTCGCAGAGTCAGAGATGACTGAGCATGCACCCTCACACACCAAAGCAAAGAACTTTTTAGGCATATTTTTGGGAGATCTATTCATTTGGGAGTGAGGAAAAACTTTTTTATTTAGATAGTCTGAAGTTGGCGACTACCTAGAAATGGTGTATTTTAAAATGCAAAACCAAACAAACATAAGCAGAAGCCCAAAGTACTTAAAATATAAGAATTTTTTTCACATGAGGGAAACTTGATTTTCTTGGTCTCTGCTGAGAGAGGTTTTGATGTTCCCCTCTTTACTTCTTTTTAAAATAATCTTTTATATTCTAGTGCTTGTGAAAAAATACCTTTGATTCTCACTTGGCCTCTTCCACTGAATTGGAAAATTTGGTTCCATTCTCTTAGCAGGTAAATAGCCTTAAAACCATTCATGATTCTGTCAGGGTAGAGGAGAGCTGAAAAGCATTACATATGTTCCAAGTTAAGAGAGGCCAATCTTTTGCTGTTTTCAAGTGGTTCCTTCCCTTCCCTTCTTCTATTAAGGGCTCCACCACAATGGAGCTTTAATCAGCTTCATTGATTTAAAGCTAATTTGCACTTGGCTTCAAGGTTAAGGTCCACAGCACAAGCTGAAGACCTTTAAATCAGAAGTCAGAATGAAAAGCCTTAGGTATATCATATTGTCTGCTGTGCATAAGAATGACAACTCTTGATGACTGTGAATTAACTATTGGGGAAAAAAAGGCACAAAGCCAGTTTTTCTTCTGTGTTAATATAACCTCTGCTAGCCGAGTAACGCAGCATTGCTATCCACGTTTCTGTTTCATCATGTAAATTGATGGAGCTGGCTGAAAATACTTCGGTATTGTGATGTTTGCAGCCGTCAATTTCTGCTTGGTTTCAGTTGGATTTCAACCTAATTGCCAAACTGATTCCATCTGTAATAACTTTTAACATTTATTTTTCCCAAAGGGAAAAAAATGTCTTGTCTGTATTCTGCAATTAAGAAGGTGATGAAATATTCAGTGTATGTCTCCACTCTGACTAAATTCTTTTGTTAACTTTATCAGATAAACTATAAAATATTAACCAGGCTCGCTGTTTGAGCATGTGCAGATGGCATAATATTTACCAGGCATATTTTCAATACACATTTAATTTTATAAATTGAATTAACTATTACATGGCTAATTTTTTTCTCTTTTCCAAATTGATGCAACAAGCAACCGTGTTGTTGGCTGTATGTACTACACTAGAACATTTGTGGATAATTTCATAAGCTTAGCTGTGTATATAATAAATAACGTTTCCTCCAAACCTAACCACATGAAATCAAATCAAGCAGAAATAATGCTATTTTCTAAGCAAAATTATGCTGAGTAGCAATGTGCAGGGTTTTTGCTCTCTTTTTTTTTTTGACAGCTTAGTTTTTCAAATTTTCTGCAACATTGAAGTAGGTAAGTTAATTTTACCTACCTCTCTTATCCTCCATGCAACTGACCTTAAATACCCATTGCCTTACCCTCTCTGCTATTCTCAAATACACTAATACTTCAAGAAGATTTTTTTAGAATATGTTTTGGACTGAATCAAGGCTGAATTCTAAATCATGGTATAAAATTCATTCTAATTAAGGACCATGAAAACCCTTAAAAAAAAAAAAAACAAAACTAATGAACAAATGGCTTGGTTGTTGGTGAGCTGGTAAAATTTCTAAATGGGTCTGTCTAGCTGATTGTAGCGGAGAAGGCAATGGCACCCCACTCCAGTACTCTTGCCTGGAAAATCCCATGGATGGAGGAGCCTGGTAGGCTGCAGTCCATGAGGTCGCTAAGAGTCAGACACGACTGAGTGACTTCCCTTTCAGTTTTCACTTTCATGCATTGGAGAAGGAAATGGCAACCCACTCCAGTGTTCCTGCCTGGAGAATCCCAGGGACGGGGGAGCCTGGTGGGCTACCGTCTATGGGGTCGCACAGAGTCAGACACAACTGAAGCGACTTAGCAGCAGCAGCAGCTGATTGTAGATTCCTATGAAACTGTGCTTTGTTCAGTGCCCTCAAGGATCTCATGATCTATTTAAAGAAAACAAAAAAAGTGTAAGGAAACAGTTATAATCCAGTGTGACCCATGTTATACTGGAAGTACCTGGTAGGGATCAGAGAAAGGAGGGTGTATGGCTGATTCTGGGCATTGGAATTAATGTGATGGGAAGAAAGAAAATGTTAATCACTCAGTCGTGTCTGACTCTTTGCGACCCCATGGACTGTAACCCACCAGGCTCCTCTGTCCATGGGATTTCCCAGGCAAGAATACTGGAGTGGATTGCCATTTCCTTCTCCAGGGGATCTTCCCAACCCAGGGATCAAACCCAGGTCTCCTGCATTGCAGGCAGATTTTTTTTCCATCTGAGTCACCTCCCAGGGTTAATGTGATGGCGAAGATGACAGTTTAGCTGAGATTTAAATGGCTGTCCATGTGGACAAGGGAGGTACAGAGGAGAAGGGACTTTCCGAGCAAAGGGGACAGAATGTGTGACATGATGCACGTTTCAGTGCCATGAGGGATGTGTGGAAGTGCACAGAGCATGCGGTAGGGAGAGTTGGGAGAAGAAATAAGGAGGGTGGTTGCAGCCCAGCCCACAGAGGTGGCATTAACAGGACGCACTGATGTCGTGACCCTGTGGTTCATGCGGCCACAGGAGTGGCATGTGCTGGAAGCCATGTGCCTGCAGGCAAAAGGCAAGCAGTGGAGAAGACAGAGTCAGGCATGGTGACTGAGTTGCTCGAGGTCCCCAGAAATTACTTAGAGAGCTGCATCTTGGGAGCAGAGTGCAGTGCAGCTATGAAAAGGATGGGGAGGACCTGGGAGGGCTCAAAACAATTCATTTGGAATATGGGACCTCATTTTGTACCACAAGTTGGTGAATAACTCGTGATCTCTTGATGACTCAAGAGCTACAGGTGTAAATCTTTTCCAAGTTTATACCAACCTCAAAGTTATGGAATCTGATTTTATCATGTTTTCCTGTGCATCAAAGTGGTTTTGAGTCTCCCTTGTTCCTTCTCTCCCATTAATTGATTATAAACATGATTACTTGGAGGTGTCATTCAGTGTCAAGTGATCACTTTCAAAAAAGAGCAAGCACGTCCACCTGTGACAAGTTTGTGATTAAGCCCAGAAAACACAAGCCTTTTACAAAGTGAAGAGTTGTGGGCGCTACAGTTCACCGGTGTTGGGGACTCAAGAGCTTGAATACCTGCATGTCTTTATTTTAGAATGTATCAACCTATGGTCATGTTGACGACTCATTTCAATTCGTACATGTAAGTTAAACATAAAATACATATTTCATAGGTAAGCTGAGACAATAATGGTGGGTTATGTCAAGAGAAGGAAAGGCGATGAAGCGAAAAAGACATTTGGGAAGTAGAAGTGCAAGGTGAGACTGGATAGACCCTCCATCTGTTCACACGAAGGAGCAGGAACACACACAAGCACGGAATTCCCCCGAAAGCAAGAGGGTGGGTTGGGAGAAATATTGTTTCAACAGCACTATTTCTTTAGAGCGTGTTACATGAAAACATTTGTTTTTAATTCTCAAGGTAACTGAGGTCATCTTCCAGGATCACATTCGGTTATTCAGAACAGTATTGATCATTAGCGCCATGATCATTAGCCTCAAGGGCGCCCCAGGTACAGTTGTATAAAGACCAAGGTTCGGTACCCCCTCGGCTCCCCTTTTAAGTCCTTCTCTGCTTGAGCCTGCCACCTCCCCTATGGCCATCTGCTCTAGGAAAAACGAAAAGCAAATGGATTCACCCTGAGGTGCTAAAATGTGAAAAGTTTAATTTCTACTCTCTGTGCAGAGTATTTACATTATCATTGAGAGCAGAGCCTTTCACTAAAAGAAGGGCATCAGCTTGGATGTCTAGGCTTCAGCTAGTTCAGAGGAGAAAGGTGTAGCAGGTGTTGATTTTTCCTTTACTCCGGAGCTCACATCATAGATCAAATCACCTACTGTCCCTGCCATGTTCATCACCTCTTATCTATCTTAGGACAATAATCTTCTGGTTGGTCTTTTCCTTTTTTAAGCCTTTCTCCACAGTAGGACCTCGTAAGCTAAAAAAAAAAAAGAAAAGAAATTGAAAGCATGTAGGTTAGAATAATTTTCAAATTGCCACCTCACTCAGGAGCTTCTAATAGTCCATTAGCACAGATAGGAATGCTTCAAACTGTGTGATAGTTGAAGATTCTTCTTCAACTTCTGTGAATAACTCCTTTCATCCTATCTCGTTTTTCTGCGTTGTCCAGGCTAACACTTGGATGATATCTCTGCCTTCCCCTGGAGTCTTGCATTTGCCACTGTCTTTCCTTGAATCTGTGTCTCAGAATAAAGGCTCATTTTATCCATGATCTTTTTTTTTTTTTTCCCCTAACACTGTGCATCCTGGTCACTCACTTTGGCTTTCTTCAAGTTTTATGGCTTATAAGTAGGTATTGCCTGATGTGTTGCTTTGGGTGTGCAACTTTTAATGTTATCACTGGTTTTCAGTTCTTAGTAAATAAGAAATGAACTGCATCATCCCAGCAGCTTCTCTTTATAGAGCCCTTACAACAAGATATCTTTCATACATTATTAAATCCCACCAAGAAGTTGTCCTTATTCCTAATTTGTAAATGAAAAACCGAGGCAGAGAGGGTTGAGGAAGCTTGACCAGTTGTACTTGGTAAATGGCAGAGCTGAGGTGTTAGTCTCACTCTTCTTTGTTGAAACACGGATCATTCACATTTGTACTGGTCTGTGTAAGGAGAAGGTTTGCTTTTGTTGTCAAGGATTTCTTTTATGTGTCTTGAAAGCCTAGTAAACATGCATTTCTTAGGACCTGCCCTTTAAAATTAGAAATGGAAGATTTGGACACTATTAATGTGACGGGCATTTGCAAGCACTGCTTAATTCATCTCACATCAGTCTCTGGTCACATGATAGTAATATAATTTCACCCGTTGACAGCCACACAAGAAACTGACAACCTGATGCCCTGGGAACTGAGTCCTTCAGTTAAACTCCTCAACCCTCATTTTGAAGATTTATGCTGTCATATCATGAACATGAATTCCATAGCAGCAAAAACACAAAATTGTGGTAGTTATTATACATTTCTGCTTATTGATCACATACGGATGGACAGTCAGACTTGTCAGCATCAAGCCAAGGATACACCAGGAAATCAAATTAAAAGGAATAAAATATAACTTTCTAATTGCATTTGTGGCCAAGGGACCTACATTATACAGCAACCAGCGTGTAACAGTGTACTTCATGTTCCGTGATTTACCTTGCTGATAATTGCTTTGCACTCCTAATAAATTAACCCACAGAAAATCTATTCATCTGCATCTTCTTTTTATGCAGAGCTAGAGGAAAAAGGACCAGTATAGCAATTTGAGTGGCAATCATGCACTGATTTAGCAAAGAAAGTGGCATGGTGAGAGTCTTAAGCATTCTGAAAGCATTTCTTTGTAAGAAAAGAGGAAGGAGAAAAGAAGAGAGGGCTTTTGTTAATTAAGTTCTGTGTTTTTTATCGTTTTGTTTTATTCGCTATGGAGAATACATTATATTCCAGGTTCAAAATGCCTGTTTAATACAGTATATTTCCAGGCAGATATTTTATTTTAATATCACTCATTTATTTTCTTTAAATATTCATAGAAAATTCTCATTGTTATTTTTAAGATTCCTGGAAGGAAAGAATGTATAAATAGGTTATTGTACTCCTAAGGGGTTCCTTCCATAAATGTTATAGTAAATCTCATATTTCAGTTTGCTCAATTTTTTTGTTGGACTTTGTAATCAAAATCGTTTTAAAATTCTTTACTTTTATTCTAATACATTGTGTGCTTTTAATGCTTTATGTCCCATCTAGTGCCTTGATATCACTAGCTTATTTGATCCCCACAGTCAACATGGTAGAGTGGAAAGTTGAAGGAGTGAGGATTTCAAGCTTCCATCCTGCCACTAGATTGGGCTTAATATCGGTCTTACTGTTTTCTTTATCTGAGTCTCCGTTTTCTTTATCTTAACATAAGGGATTATAGGAGATGATCTCTAAGGTCCTTTATAAATTCCAGGATATGCAGAAAAAAATAATGTGGGTGCTTAAGGGTCAGTGAGGCCAATGACTTCTGCAGTTTCATAAAAGTGGGTGGGTGGTACGAGGACAAGAACTAACTCTGCTTCTGGCAATATGGCAGACTCGATACCCTGACTGACCTCCCTGCAAATAACTGAAAATGCTGCTTAGGATAGTTTTTTAACAGTCTCTTTAGCTGCAATGGTGAACTGGCAAGAAAATAATAATTCCATTGGTAGAATGTTGCAAGAAAACAATATAGGAAATAAAATTATATTTGAATTTCAGATAAACAAATACTTTTTCAGTATGAGTCTATCCCAAGTTTTGCCTTTGATATGCTAACTCTAAAAATTATTTGTAGTTTATCTAAAGATTCAGGTTTAATTGGGGATTCCGTAGCTAATTCTGACAATCTTACTCAGAGGCTTAAAACTAGATGGTAGTAGGAATCTGGAGAAGTAAACTCGAACTGAGGCTGCTTTCACAATGAAGGTATTTGCTGAATCCAGACGACATTAAGCTTTGGCTTTTCCATTCCTACAGGAGAGAGAGGGGAAGGAAACTTTATAGGAGATCCTTTGGATAAAACCAGGATCCCAAAAGACTACACCTTCACTGTTTAGGTAACTAGAAGTAAACATGACCCCTGACCTGAAATGTATGTGTGGAGGAGGGTAGCACTGATAGCAATAAACATTTTTCATCTCAAACCTTAGTGTTGGTTGGGGAAAAGGGAGGAAGTCCACCCTGAGAGTTCATATCTGAATTATATAGCTTGGTGGTCTCAATACACTCAAGTTAATAATTTAACTTAGAGTGAACCTTAGTTAACAATGTGAGTAGGCATCTGGGAGAAGCAAAGGCAGAGGGGAAAAAATCCCACATTCAACCCAGGTCTCAAAAAATTCCCGTATATGAGCATCCAAGGAATTGATCCAATACTTTGGCCAGCTGACGTGAAGAGCTGAGTCACTGGAAAAGACCCCGATGATGGGAAATATTGAAGGCAAAAGAAGGGGATGGCAGAGGATTAGATGGTGAGATAACATCACCGACTTAATGGACATGAATTTGAGCAAACTCCAGGAGACAGTGAAGGATAGACTGCCTGGTGTCCTGCAGTCCATGGGGTTGTAAAGAGTCAGACACAACTGAGCCACTGAACAACAACAATAACAAACTTGTAGCAAAATCATTTATATGTGGAATCTAAAATACGATACAAACGAGTTTATTTACAAACAGACACACTCACAGATACAGAAAACAAAGGTACGGTTACCAAAGGGGAAGTAGAAGAGGGATAAATTAGGAGCTTTGGATTAGAAGACACAAACTACTATATCTAAAATAGATAAGCAACAAGATCCTATTGTATAGCACAGGGAACTGTATTCAATATCTCTATAATAAACTATAATGGAAAAGAATTTGAAAAGAAGTACATATATACACACATACATATACTGAATATACCTATAAAAACTGAATCACTTTGCTGCACACCAGAAATTAACGCAATTTAACTCATAAGTTAACTATAATTTTTAAAAATTCACATAGATAAATACATTGTGATATAATCATTACAGAGGACAAATATATTCACATACATAGAACAATTAAAAAGAATGAACTGCAGTTATAAGCAGCAAGTTAAATGTATCTCATAAATGTAAGTGAACAATGCAAGTCACATTAGAAGGCAGGGGAAGATCTAGAACATTCATGTTCCAAAATATGAACAACTCAGCAACCTGTTGTCTAGCATGCAAATGGTCTGGTGAAACAACAAAGAAACAGAGGAAATGATAAACATGAGAGTTAGGAGGGAAGTTACTTGTGGAGGGAAGCGGGGGCGCCATAGATAATGGAAATGCTCTGTTTCTTTATCTGGATGGTGATGTATGGATTTGAATTTTACTGTGATTCTTTGTACTACAAATTTTTATAAATGTTCCTATACATCTAGTCAATATTTTACAAAGCAATTAAAAAACTGAGCTTCTGAACCCTGTGGCAGTGTTCATCCTAGCGCACCAAGCACGTGGTCATTGGCTTTTCTCTATTTTGTGTGCTGTGCGGTGTTGTGCTTAGTCATTCAGTTGTGTCTGGTTTTTTGCGACCCCATGGACTGTAGCCCTCCAGGCCCCTCTGTCCTTGGGGATTCTCCAGGCAGGAATCCTGGAGTGGGTTGCCATGCCCTTCTCCAGGGGATGTTCCCAACCCAGGGATCGAACCCAGAAATTACAGAGCAATTAATTACCCACTTTATTGTCATTGTAAGAGATCACCCAGCTAAATCACCATGTCTTCTGAATGCAAACCTCTTACTGCATTTCAAACCATAAGTTTCACTGTGTTCAGTATATTCCTTGAGAATGAAAGACATTAATTAAAACTGGAGTGATGAAAAAGCAACCTGTAATATAATTGGGAAAAGGATCTTCTGAAGAATCTGAAAGAGCCAGCAGCTGGACAGTACGGTACAATGGTTAGGAGTGCAGGAGTGGAACACGTGCGTTTTCATTCTGCCCCACTACCTACCAAGGGGCGCTTCCCTGATGGCTCAGTGGTAAAGAATCTGCCTGCCAATGCAGGAGATATAGGTTCAATTTCTGGATTGGGAAGATCCCCTGGAGAATGAAATAGCACCCCACTCCAATATTCTTGCTTGGGAAATCCAGTGAACAGAGGAGCCTGACAGGCTGCAGTCCATGGGATTGCAAAAGGGTCAGACATGGCTTAGCAACTAAAGAACAACAACTACATACTAAATGATGGACTTCAGCATGTTATTTCGGAGAAGGCAATGGCACCCCACTCCAGTACTCTTGCCTGGAAATCCCATGGACGGAGGGGCCTGGTAGGCTGCAGTCCATAGGGTCGCTAGGAGTCGGACACGACTGAGTGACTTCACTTTATTTTTTCACTTTCATATATTGGAGAAGGAAATGGCAACCCACTCCAGTGTTCTTGCCTGGAGAATCCCAGGGATGGGGGGCCTGGTGGGCTGCCATCTCTGGGGTCACACAGAGTCGGACACAACTGAAGCGACTTAGCAGCAGCAGCAGCAGCGTGTTATTTACTTTCTGAGCTTTTGACTCTTCATAATGTTTAGGATTCTGTAAGCTGGTATAAGGACAGCATTTATTTGGGTGTCTAATAAAAACTCAGATAATTGATGTGTTATTATTACTACTCTTATTATTTCTTATTTAAGAGTAAGAAAGCTGCAAATTTAGAATATGGAGCTATGGGAAGTAAAACTATACCCTTAAATTAGCTTTTATTACACGTGTAAAACTTCCAGCTCCCCTGTACTTCAAAGGGCACTTTGGTATATTCTGAATGGGAAGTCAGATGAACGGAACTCATTTCCCATCATTGCCATGTACTTATCATCCAAGCTGACCTTTCATAATCTCATTTTTCTCACCTGAAATATGATGATGGTAGTGGTGATGATGGTGACACTGTCCCTTTACATCATCCTGGGTTTTTGTGAGTCTCCACTGGAGTAAAAATTAGAAAAATTTATTTAATAAACATGTCATTGTTATTATTATATTCTAAAAACAACATTTTGGGGGGTACATTCCCTGTAGTTTCCCAGGAACAAAAAGGCGAGTGCTCAAGTTTTCAATGTGTGTGATTATGTTTTCATGACCTCTAGTCATTACCGTCGAAGCTGCATAAAAGTGGTTGTGTAAAATGTCACATAGCAACGTGTCCCATCTGCTTAGCAACAGGAAGAGGAGAGGTAACATTAAAAGAGAACCTATAGAAAACTAGAGTCAAAAAAGAAAGCTTCAAATCCTAAGCCTACCATTTTTTTTTTTCCCTCAAAAGCAAAACCAAACCTTGAAACTGTTGACTGAAAGAAAATCTACCGAGCTCCCTCACAGCACTGAATTCATTTTTGTTTTGAACCTCATTGTGTATTTCATTTAAACACAGAAACTCTAAGGTGTCCCAGTAATCTCGATGACTTTTTCAGCCTCCAGATGATCAATGTGAGGTAAGAGGAATAAAATCCCCTATAGGAGAAAAATCCTCCTGTGTGGCAAATTAACTTCCCAGAACATCAAGATACAATCCATAAGAAGTGATTTATTAAACGGTGCCAGGAGGAGTTAATTTACTTCATAGCAGCAAGTCATTTGCTACAAGAGAATTGCTTACTCACCTTAGATATTTAGGAGTTAATTCATTATAGTTTTGCTCATCACTGCTGCTGTAATGATGGATAATTATATGATACCATTTCTACATTATTCTACTTACCACCCAATGGCCCACTGTTCTTAACAGGTTTTTCTTCTCTTTGGTATGGATTAAGGAGTTTTGAAAACATTTAAAGGTTCCTTCAGTGAGTACTTTATTTCATCAATTCCAAAACATCAGTGATTGTGAGATGTACCATTATATTATGTTGTTGTTGTTTTAGCCTCGAAGTCATGTCTGATTCTTTTGCGACCCCCTGGACTGTAGCCTGCCAGGCTCCTTTGTCCATGGGATTTCTCAGGCAAGAATACTAGAGTGGGTTGCCATTTCCTACTCAGGGGATCTTCACAACCCAGGGATCAAATGTGTGTTACCTGCATTGACAGCCAGATTCTTTACCACTGAGCCACCAGAGAAGCCATTATATTATGTACCAAGACAGAAAAAAAATATGCTGTTAATTAAACCTGACATTATGTGTTCTTATTAATAATTTTTATTTAATTCCTGTTGAAAGAATCCTTTAGATTTTTTCAGATATAGATTTGTTAATCACACATTACTCTTATACATTCATAATAAGGAAAATAGAAGTGACATATATTGATTATGGAATTCCCCAAATATCTTCAAACTCAAATTTTGAGTCTTCTGAATTATTTTTTCACTTGGAGTCATTTGTATTCCGTGTTTTTCCGGAGAACGTTTTACTCTGTACATTAAGAGGACCAGTAGCAGGAAAAGTTACTGGAGTGGGTTGCCATTTCCTTCTCCAGGGTAACCTTTCTCTAATGGCCTTTAAATGGTGTCTTGATTACAAACCAAGAAGCTGTAGCTCCCTCGAAAACCTACCAGGAAAAAGTCAGCTTTGTACACAAATAAGCAAAGACAATGAAATTAACAGTCTACTCTGGTCGAGAGTCATTTTAAAGTGCTACTGGCTCTAAGATGAACCTCTATATCTGAGACATTAAAAATGAAAAACAGTACATATTTGTATTGGTGAAACATAGTATGGAGTTAAAATTTTAGTTTTGAATAAAAGCAGTCTGAACCGTGCAAACATAACGGTGGCAGTACGTTTGGGATGCATTAAAGGCTTTTTGTTGTTGTTCATTCGCTAAGTCATCTCACTCTTTGTGATCCCATGGACTAGAGCACACTTGGTTTGCCTGTCCTTCACCATCTCCCTGAGTTTGCTCAAACTCATGTCCACTGAGTTTGTGATGCCATCCAACCATCTCATCCTCTGTCGTCCCCTTCTCCTGTCCTCAATCTTTCCCAGCATGAGAGTCTTTTCCAGTGAGTCAGTTCTTCTCATCAAGTGGCCAAAGTATTGGAGCTTCAGCTTCAGCCTTAGTCCTTTCAATGAATATTCAGGGTTGATTTCCTTTAGGATTGACTGGTTGGATCTCTTTGCAGTCCAAGGGACTCTCAAGAGTCTTCTCCAACACCACAGTTCAAAAGCATCCATTTTTCAGTGCTCAGCCTTCTTTATGGTCCAACTCTCACATCCATACATGACTACTGGAAAACCACAGCTTTGACTATCTGGACTTTTGTCGTCAAAGTGCTATCTCTCCTTTTTAATATGTTGTCTAAGCTTGTCATAGCTTTCCTTCCAAGGAGCAAGTGCCTTTAAGTTTTGTGGTGCAGTCACCGCCTGCTTTGATTTTGGTGCCCAAGAAAATAAAATCTGTCACTGTTTCCGCTTTTCCCCATTTGGCATGAGGTGATGGGACTGGATACCATGATCTTAATTTTTTGAATGTCAACTTTAAAGCCTCCTTTTTCACTCTCCTCTTTCACCCTCATCAAAAGGCTCTTTAGTTCCTCTTTGCTTTCTGCCATTAGAGTGGTATCACTTGCATATCTGATTTTGTTGATATTTCTTCTGGCAATCTTGATTCCAGCTTGTGAGTCATCAAGCCTGGGATTTTGCATGATATACCCTGCATATAAGTTAAGTAAGCAGGGTGACAATACGCAGCCTTGACTTACTCCTTTAAAGGCTTAGAGCTCTAAATAAGTTTCAAATTGGACAATGAAACATGATGCTTAAGTGACTAGCTCCAAACTGCGTAGAATTCAGTCTGATTTCCTGAACAAGACTATCAGCAGGCTGGAAAGCAGATTTGACCAATAATGTGACTCAAGGAATGGTAGCCATGAGCATGTGTCTTGAAGACCTTCAGTTAGAGCAAACTGACTAACGCCCTGGCTGCTGGGCTATGAAATCCATTGCTCTGTTTGTCCTGAGACCACCCTTCCACACTGGCTTCTGCCAGACTGAACGTTGGCACAGAAACCAAGCAGGCTTATTCTTGTATGATGTGGAACTCATACAAGAATGACCCTTAAATGTTGAATCCGACTTTGTCTCGAGAACTCCCCATCCAGGCTTGCCCCGTCTTCCCTGGCCACAGGGCAGTCTAAGATGCTTTTCCTTCCCTCCCTCTCTTGGGGTTAGACTTGTATGCTGGTCTAATGGCTGTCCCCATCTTCCCAGAATCTTCCCCTGTTTTCTCTCAGAGGCTTTCCCCCTAATAAAACCCTTGAATGCTTAATCCCGTTTTGACATCTGCTTCTTAGAAGATCTAAACTAACATAGAGAAAAATTGCTGACCAATTTTCTTATTTATTAAAAGTTTTAGATTTTTTTTCTGTTTCAGAAACTCTTTCCTAATCTTCTTAAAGGCCCCTTTTCCAGTAAATAGCAACAGGGTAGAGGCCCATAAACATTTGCATGCAATTTTAGCAGACACATGGGAACTTTGTAAACTATTGGAGAGTCCTCTGAAAGTCCACAGCACACCAGGTCAAGTATCCTCTCAATACACTCTGAAGACATTGATAGTCTGCATTGATAAGGACTAATTATGCTTTAAGAACTTTTCTTTTCGCCTTGTAAAGCAGGCTCCATAGCCATTCAAAGCCTGTGGTGATATTCAAATTGCTTAACAACCAATCAGAACAACCACCTCTACAGCCTCTACGACATGTACGAGTTCCCACCCTGTTTGTTCTCAATATCTTTCTTCCATGAAACGAACAATAACTGTTAGCATGTGCATTCTTCTACATTTTTATTAAGAAATATCCAATACATTTTATTAAATGCCAGTAGGGTCTGTGACCTTGGGTAGGGTAAAACATCAGAAAAAGAAAAAAGCCCACAAAAATTAAAAGATAGGAAAACTAGCAGTAAAGAGTTTCTCTTTTTCTTGAGTTAAATGCAAGCATGGCTTGCATGGTTTAAGTTCGAGCAATGGTTTGCACACCACTATTCTTTAAAAAGCCAACAAAAGGTTTTCGAGGCAGCCATTTTTAATTGGTCCGATCCTCATTCATATCTTTTGAAAAACCCTCACAATTTGCGTTGAACTGCATGCCTACCTTCTTGTGTTCCAACCCTTTGGCTCACTTTGTCTGTTGTCTTTCCCATATGGTTCAAAAAAGCACTGTGCATAATGCTTTTCTCTAGCATGCCCTTTTGATTCTCAACATTCTTCTGAGGGCCTTAACTCTATAACCATTACCTGATCATGGTGCTTTCATCTGGGATTAGGTTTTGCACTTCTATTGATCTTCCTCTATGGGGTTGAATGTAGTAAATGAACCTCCTAGCTCCCAACAAATTTGCATGTAATTGCCTGTCCAGTCCTGAACACCGAATAATGGGCTGGAAGAATACACTAGCATTAACAGAGCCAAAAATGTTTTTCTTTCAGAGGCTCCGCTCCTTTGTAAAAGTGGCATATATGGGAAGAATCAGAAAGCTTTCTCAAAGTTTGGGAAAATGGTAAGGTTGGGGAATGTCCGAGAATTGCCATGCCATCTGAATCATTATAACCTTGCATGTACCTTATTGAATAAGTCTAGAGCTGGCGTTAACCTCTTTTTGACCACTGGAATGTACTGACCTACGTTTACACATCCCCCAGAGAGAACTTAACTGCTTTAATCATCCTTTTAACTTTATTTCTTTGTAAAAGGCTTACTAGAGAGTGATAAAAATTTCACTCTTAAACTGTGCCTTTGATGGAGTTAATGATCAAGCACATCTGAAGGGTTATTGTTGAATGATTTTAAGTCAAAAATATATTTATTTGACATCAGACAACTGTTCTATTTTATGCGCTATCTACTTTATTAAAAATATCTTCTGAGCTATTATAATGGGTAAGAAAGGGAATTTTTAGAGGAGATATAAAATTTACCATAGAGATGTCCGAGTTTTTTTATTTTCATCATAGTTAATGACTAAAATTCAGAACTGTATTGTTTCAGGGCTTGATTTTTCTTGAAATGATGAGTTCATCAATATTTGTATAATATACTTCTTATTGACTGTCTCTGCAATATGACCCTGTTATAAAGCATATAATCTACCTTAAAATGTTTAATGGAGGATTTAGAAAAAAAATTAAATAAAGTTTAATTTTCTCTGTAATCATTGGAAATCCACTGGGATGTCTCATATCTAGAGGATTGGGAATTATTTCTCCTAAGTACACTTTCTTACTTCTTTTTGGAGAACACAAAAGCTCTGCATTCTCATAGAATAGTTGGTATGTGACTGGGAGAGGAGTCAACACTCATCTCCTTGTTTGTCCTTTTCAGCCTGAGTTGGTGAAGTCAGCGGACTAAAAACATGCCTTGGAATGATTAAGAGGAATTATTTGGGAGGAGGTGTCTTTTTTGAGGCAACGTTGAAAGGATTTCTCAATTGCACTAATAACTGTTGAAATTCAAGTTATTAGCACTGACAGGAAACCAACAGAGTCTTTAGTAACATTATAACTTTTTCACCATCCCAATAAAAGTGGCAACACTTCATGTTCATTTGAGTTCAATTCTTTAGTATTCTACTTTGAATTAGCTCAAAATTGGCACCCTGCTCCAGTACTCTTGCCTGGAAAATCCCATGGATGGAGGAGCCTGGTGGGTTGCAGTCCATGCAGTTGCGAAGAGTCGGACACAACCGAGTGACTTCACTTTCACTTTTCACTTTCATGTTTTGGAGAAGGAAATGGCAACCCACTCCAGTGTTCTTGCCTGGAGAATCCCAGGGACAGCAGAGCAGGCTGCTGTCTATGGGGCTGCACAGTCGGACACGACTGAAGCGACTTAGCAGCAGCAGCACAATATTAACACTGTGTTATAGAATTCTGTGCAATATGGAAAATAGATATATTTAAATTTATTTGGAAAGAAAATTTCAGAAAATAGAACAAGTTCTATTGTTTTAGACCACATCCTTATATCAATAAGTATTTCTGTCCCTGTTGCTCTATTAGTCATGTTAAGGTGGTATCGAGTAAGTAAGAGTTTTCCCAGGAACTCAGCTAAGCTATATATGTTAGCTCATTTGATTCTACAGAGATAATGAGAATATGAGGTGTGGAATACTTTAAGACGAGGAAACTGAGCTCCAAAGGATAGTCTCTGTCCTTTGGACCCTAGTCATCTGACACAGTCTTTTTGTATCAGATGTTTCGATGTTTTGTACAATCTTTTTGTATCAGATGTTTTGTACATTTCATAAGTTTTGTACAAACTTATGAAATGCTCATATTTGTGTACTGTTAGCTTCATACTGCATTGAAAACCACGTGGTGATGTGAGTAGGGTCCCAGATTGGGAAGCAGGAGATCTGTGTTGTAGTTTTAACACTGATCTTAATTTGTCCATGAAACACTTAAAACTAACAATTTAACATATAATATAGGCTAAAAGTAGTGAAGCTTTTAAGATGCAGCATCTATCTGTCTATGGCATATGTGACATAAAAACTCCTTCCTTTCTGTTGATTGTACTTTTGTCTGAATTCCCAATTCTCCAGTCAGTTCACATGAAGAAACATTTTAAAAACTAAAACATGAATAAAGCAGTTTACATAGAGATATTTAAAAGCATTCATCTGTTGACGGACACTAATGTTGTTTCTATGCCTTGAATAATGCTGCAAATGCAGTGCAATCCCAATCTTAAAATTTATATGCTAGTGCAAATTCAAAAGACCCACAATAACAGAACAGTCTTGAAAAATCAGAAGAACAAAATTGGAGGACTCACACTTCCTGATTTTAAATCTTGATAGAAAGTTACAGCAACCAAGACGGTATGGTTTTGGCATACAGACAGACATATATATTAATAGAATGTAGTTTTAAAATCCAGAAATAAACCCAGATGATTTTCTAAAAGATGCCAAAATCATTCAGTGGGAAAAAAAAAGTCTTTTCAAGAAATGAAGCTGAGTACATAGTGAGACACCTGGATATCTACATGCAGAAGAATAAAGACCCCTACCTCACATCATATATAAAATTTAATTCAAATTTCTGATTGAAAGGGCTAAAATGATACAACTTTTTCCTGTAAATCTTGACCTTGGATGAGGTGCTTATTTCTTAGATATAACACCACAAGAATTACAAGCAATAAAAGAAAAAAAAAAAGGATGAATTGGACTTCATCAAAATGTAAAAATTTTGTTTTGCAAAAGACACTCTTCAGAAAGTGAAATGACAACCTGCAAAATGGGAGAAAATATTTACTAAACATGCATCTGATAAGGGACTTGTATCCAGAATAAACAACTCTTACAACTCAGTAAGAAAAAGACAAATAATTTAACTAAAAACAAAAGATTCATTGACATATCTGGATATTTCCTACAAAATCCTGAAAATAAATTTGTAATTTGAATGAAATATTCACTTTAAGCATAGAAATTCTGAGCACTTTAGATTAGGAGTGGTCAGAAACATTGTTCCTCACTGGACGGTCACATATTTTGAAGATGCTGTCTGAAGCATTCTGTAGATCCCAACTAGACTTTCATGTTAATGACTCTTGGTAGGTGAAACACCAACAGCAGGAAAAATAGTGCTCTTACTTTCCTCCTCTTCTTTTTTTTAAAATTTACTTACTTATTTATTTATTTTTTTACTTTACAATATTGTATTGGTTTTGCCGTACGTCAACATGCATCCGCCACGGGTGTACACGTGTTTCCCATCCTGAACCCCCCTCCCACCTTCTTAATTTCAGACAGACAAAACCCTCACATTAAAATAAATTCTCATGACATAATTTTCAAATTTAATGTCACATAGAATAATCATTTTGTTTTTTGATTTCAAGGTGGTTCTGTTTTGTTAAATTAATTTTTCTTTACTTGATCTGGAATTGCTAATCCAGAAGAGGCACCATGGAAAGGCTAGTATGGAGAATCTTTTTGTTTCAAATTGGAATTTTTTTTTTTGCCACAACATCTGTTACAAATTGGCAATAGATGGTAACAGAGATTTTTGTTTTATGCAGTAGATTTGGTAAAGACCTATTATAATATACTTCAGATGTATAGTACATGTTTAGGAATTTCAAAATAAGCTGACTTCAAGGCAGCTTTTTAAAATATACCTTAAAAAGAGTGCACCACAGAATTTCCAGTAACCAGATTTATTATAACGTCATGTGCATTACAATGAAATCTCCTAAGATAACTGTCAATTATGTTTTCCTTCATCTCATTAGCAGAGAGGTCTGATATTTTTGTATAGCTAACTGAGAATTCATGGCACTTGGTGTACGATTGTATTGTAAATTGCTTTACTTAGAAAAAAATAGCTGTTTATGTCATGGCATGATTGACATTTTGGCAGAACTGTGTAGAACTCTGGAGATAATGTTTATCTCTTAACTGATGCATTTACAGGAAAGGTTCAAAAATGAAAAAAAGTTTCTTGTGGAATAAATGGAAATCTCTTTGGGGACTGTATGGCTTCATGATTAGAACTGGGCAGGGGATCTTTCTGAATTATCTTAATATATTTTTATGAATAAGTAAAAAAGATGTGTTCATGCATTCATTCATTATACAAATATTGTAATGGATGCCTATTAAGTGCCACGTGCCTGAATAAATGCTGTGTGTGCTGTGATGACTACAACAGACCTGGTTGATGCCCCTGGTGACGTAATAGTTCTGTACAGAAATCAGCATGAATGAATATATCTTTATATGTAAATGCACACACACTCACAATGTTTCAGAAACCAAATTCCAGAATAGGTGCTATTAAAGCAAGATTTTAAAAGTAGATGGCAGAAATTATTCAGAGAACTTTTAACTCCCTCTCCTAGATAAGGGATATAAAAGGGTATGGAAATAAGAGAATGAGGAGAGAGAGAGTTTTTAGAGAGACCTTATTGTGTTCTGTGAGTTCTTCCATATCTCAACTCAATAAAAGACTATGGAGTCCGATTCTTCGGTTGAATAAGAAGACTTTTGATGAGACAGTTGTAAGTTGATCTATGTTCTTCCTGCTGGGGAGACTCATTGGATGGTCTAACTCCGACCTAAGGAGCCTAACAGGGGTGAAAGACACTGACCGACTCCTGTTGGATGAATAAGCAAGAAGTGATTTCAGTGGTGCATAGCTGCCTTCTCTGGTGTTGCAGAGATAAATGTGTGTGAGTGTTTCCTGTGGGCTGAATTTGGGCCAAATGCCGGATAGAATATCAGCTGGGGATCTTCTATGATTCTGTCAAAGAACAGATTATTTCTGAAGAGATAGACATAAGCAAAGAATCTATTCAGTTCCCTGATTTCAGAGGCAGAGATAATGGTAATCAATGAGCTGGTATTCCCCCAGCATCAAGGGAACTCCAGGTGAAAGTCCTTCAGTGATGAGAGTCTCCTAAGAACCCATGAAATCACTGCTATATTTTCAATTGATAGCCAGCAAGGTACTACTGTGGGCTTCCCTTGTAGCTCAGTTGGTAAAGAATCTGCCTGCAATGCAGGAGACCCGGGTTCACATACTGGGTCAGGAAGATCCCCTGGCGAAGGAAATGGCAACCCACTCCAGTATTCTTGCCCGGAGAATCCCACGCACAGAGGAGCCTGGTGGGCTACAGTCTATGCGGTCGCAAGAGTTGGACACAACTTAATGATTAAACCACCACCACAAGGTCCTACTGTACAGCACAGGGAACTCTGCTCAATGTTATATGGCAGCTTAGATGGGAGAGGAGTCTGGGGGAGAATGGATACATGTACATGTATGGCTGAGTCACTCTGCTGTGCATCTGAAACTATCATAGCATCGTTAACCGGTTATAAGCTAATATAAAGCAAAAGTTAAAAAGGAAAAACAAGACCTGTGAAAGGACCCACCAAAGAGAGGCTTCTCACTCCCTGTCTGAATCCAAGAATGGGATGCCAACTCCCAATGGTGTCAGTGGAGTCAAAAGTTAACCCTTCTTTGTGAAGGAGCAGAAGCTATAGATATCAAGATGGGGCAAAAAAGTGTAAGTGAAAGATTACTTAAACTTCTGTCTTTAAATTTTCTTGTCTTTAAAGATGGAATTAGTAGCACCACATCATAGAGTTGTTGAGAGGATTACATGGGATAAATATATAAGGCTCTTACAATAGTAAGTGACACATATTAAGAAAGCTTACCTATCATTTTAAAAAGAAACAGCAGTACCCAGATACAGCATCAAAGAGAGGACCATTTCCAGAAAGACAGTGGCAAATGAAAAGGAAAAATTAGGGAGGGCAACAGATAAAAAAGAATAATGAGTTTGTCCCAAATTACTTCTGTTCTGTGCTGTAAACTGGATACACAGGTCAAGTTTCCATGGTCAAAGGGAAGTAAAACTTTTAGAAGTAATCCAAACAGGGAAGGAAACATAATACACAGTTTTTCAGAAAATTTGCATTTATGTATCTTATACAGTGATTTCAACTCTCCACACTGGTTTTCCTCTGGAAACTTTTACAACCCATCTGGCTTGACACAAAACAAATATTGCCAACCTTATCCGATTATTTGGCTTAAAACTATTCTTTTCGTCTCGTCATTGTAAACATTTAACCTAGAATAAAGTAAACCAAGAATAAAGTAAAACATTGCTAGGGAAAAAGAAGCCTGATTATCTTTGTTAAATGCTGAACACGCCAGCTATATTTCCTAAAATAAATCCACAATGTTGACCATCACCGTTGTAGGTCCTTGTTAGCTCCCTATTGACACCCTTACTTAGAGCAGTTGTTTTCAACCAGATTTTAGGCCGGCGACTCAGAGTCACATCATTCGCCACTTCCTCATGGAGCGGTGGCTTCTGGCATAGGAGTGGAGATGGCACATTTGTTGAAGGAAGAGGTATGTGTGTGCATGCGTGTCAAGTCGCTTCAGTCGTATCTGACTGTTTGCAACTTTATGGACTGTAGTCCGCCAGTCTCTTCTGTCCATGGGAATTCTCCAGGCAAGAATATTGGAGTGAGTTGCCATGCTTTCCTCCAGGGGATCTTCCCGACCCAGGAGTTAAATCCGCATCTCTTATGTCTCCTGCATTGGCAGTGGGTTCTTTACCACTAGTGCCACCTGGGAAGCCCAAGAAGAGGTATTTGTGGTTTGAAAAACTCCAAAGTGGTTCTGCTCTGGGTCATTCCTTCCTTGCCCATCCCCCACACGACTCCCCGCCCATCCCACCTCCATTCCCACACACAAGTTGAGGGGCTGATAGTGAGTGTTCAAGATGATGTAAGAAATTAATGTCTTTTTTGACTTCACTGAGTCTTCGTTGCTGTGCACGGGCTTTCTCCAGTTGCAGAGAGCAGGTACTACTGTTCAACATAGCCACGTGGGCCTCAGTAGTTGAGGCATGGGGCTCTACACCTTGGGAGCATATGGGATCTTCCCAGACCAGCGATCGAACCTGTGTCTCCTACATCAACAGGCAGATTCTTAACCAGTGGACCACTAGAGAAGTCCCACTATACCTCATTTTTAAGGACACTTTTATTGAGATGCAGCTTACACAGGATACAATTTGCTCGTTTAAACTGTACAGTTCAGTAGTTTTTAGTATAGTCATAGGTATTAGTATAGTCACAGGTATTAGTATAGTCACAGGTATGTGCAGTCATTCTCACAGTTGATTGTAGAATATTCTCATTACTACAAAGAGAAACCCTGTTCTCTTTAGTCATCACCCCCTTGTCCCCTTTCCCCCTGTTCCCACCCTTCCAGCCCTTAATAACCATTCATTTACTTTCTATAGATCTGTGTACTCTTGACATGTCGTATGAATAGAATCACATGTTATGTTGCCTTTCGTGACTGGCTTTTTTCACTCAGTACAATGCTTTCAGGTTCCATCCATGTTACACAGTATATCATCAATATTTCCTTTCTTTTTATTGCTGAAAAATATTCAGCATGGATATGCCCTATGTGTTTATCCATTTTTCTTATAGATGGACATTTCACACATTTTTTTGTCATTGCATCTCAGCTAAGTAATAGATCATCCAATGTATGAAATCACGTAATTTATTTGGGGTGAAAATAATGGATTATTGATGTATGTTATATGTATATACACACCCAACTAACTCAAGAGAATGGTATACACCCAACTAACTCAAGAGAATGGTATAACTTTAAAAATTATACACAGTAATAGAAAAGTCTCCATAACCATCAGGGGGATGTGGGGCTAATCAGTTGCAAATGCTAAAACGTGAATATAGAGCCAGTGAAACTGGAATGAGTTAGCCGTGCTAAGGAACTCTCTGGGTTTCTCAGGGCACTGGAGTCAGTTTGCCTATTCCTACTCCTGCTGATAACCAGCGTTGACATTTTATTTGCAGTTTGAGAAACAGGTAAGATTTAAATCATCAGGAATTTCAAGCAGATTCTTTACTTATTTACAGCAATCATTTTCATGAGCAACATGAAATCTTGAGCAAACATCTCACTTAAAAAACATAGCAGCTTTTAAACTACTGCCAAAATATTAGGGCAAATAGGTGTGTGTGTGTGTGTGTGTGTGTCTTGGCAGAGTGTACATAAACATATAATGCCTTGCTTACATATTCATAGGCTCCCTGCTCGCAGTACAGCAACTTAATAATAAAATACTTTGAAGAGGGAACGACGCTGTGGAGCTTGAGATACCACTAATGGATTTGAAGAGGGTGCTGATGCATTGTAGGAGGAAGTGAACTGAGCTCTCGTGTGTAAAGGAGGATTATAAAATATAATTATGAAAAAGCAATCGTGGCAGGCTTGAGGAAGTTCTGATGATGTGTGGGTACTACAAACGACTTGTTTTGTTGATGAGAAAGAAGACTTGGATGGACGTTTACGGTGCTAGCCATTTTCCCTATCTGGAAACGTGGAATGCATTATAGGAATGGCCATATTGTGAACTCTAGGCTGAAAGTTAAACAGTGTCAGATGGAGGCTGACAAGGCCCATGCAGCTTTTCATTTCAAACAACAGTTGGCTAGGAAGGCTGTGCTTTCATATCAAGAGCTTCGTGAAGACACTGGAAGAAAAAAATATGATATAACTGTCAAAGTAGATGAAAAACTTTTTTTTTGTAAAAATAAGCTTAAGGAACTCCAGGATTAAATAATTCATGGCATCTTGCTGGGAGTGGAGATAGCATGAGGACCTTTCTGAATATCATTTTCTGGATGCAGCACTAACAACTTGTTATAAATTGCGGGCATCCGAGGAAACAACAACTAAGGCAGGCAGTTAGAACCTTGACTTCTTTTCAAGTTTCCACCTCTAATCTCATTTCTTTACCTAAGGCTCTGCCCTTTAGGGCCAAATGAAAAAGCATTCTTATAACATTAATCTGATATTTACTGGAAAAAATAAAGGCCAGTACCTAACAATTCAATAGATGTAAAAACATCGAAGAGACAGATCCTTAATAGATATAGCTCTAGTCTTGATCCAGTTACCCTTCCCTTCATGAAAAATTATTCATTCTATGCTTGAAGTTCAGTGTTGGATTCCAATCTTTAAACAAGGGGTGTATAAAAAATAGCAATACAGTTTATTTTTTCAGAAGCACTTAAGTAAACAAGTGTTGCCCTTTAATGGAGCTATTTAGGAAGATAATTTTGACATGGTTAACACATTTATGAAACACTATATTACTGTAAAGAAATTGTTTAAATATTAGGAAAAAATTCAAACACAGAAAAGATTTGCAACTTGAAGTTTAACATTTGCTGTATCTACTTTACATCTTCTCTCTCCCTTCCCGTCTTTCTCTCTCTCCCTCTCTCCCTCTTCTGATACAAGAACTAATGATAAACCCAAGTCCTCCACCCTCATTTTTTTCTCTTTGTCTACAGAGGAAACCACCCTTGAGATACTGGTGTGAATCTCTCCCATGTACTTGTCTGAAAGATTTCATTTTTATAGAGTAGTTCTAGTGCTTCCTAGGTGGTTTAGTGGGTAAAGAATATGCAATGCAGAAGACACAGGCTCGATCCCAGGCTCGAAAAGATCCCCTGGAGGAGGGTATCCCAACCCACTCCAGTATTCTTGCCTGAAGAATCCCATGGACAGAGGAGCCTGCCAGGCTATAGTCCATGGGGTTGTACAGTCAGACACAGCTAAAGCGACTGAGCACGAGCTCAAAAGCAGTTTTATGTTTTCAACAAGGAGATTTTGCATATACCCCCTTGCTCCCACCCGTGCATAATTTCCCCTGATTATCAACATCTCTCACCAGAATGGTACCTTTTTTAAAAAACCAGGAATGTGTCTCCATTGACACATCTAAAGTTCTTTGTCTAACAAAGATCAGTTGGCCATATTTGTGTGGGTCTATCTTGATACTAGACTGTTTGACAACTGAAGCTTTATATTAGTTCATAAGCTCATATAAGGTGAACTCTCCAACTTTTTCTTTTTTAAAATGTTTCAACTATTCTAATTCCTTTATGTTTTTCCATATATATTTTAGATTCTGTTGTCAGTAGATTTGATTAGGATCATATTGAATTTATAGATCAAAATTTAGAGGAAAATTTTCATATAAATGGCATCAAGTCTTCCAGTACAGGAGCATGATATATCTTTCCATTTTATACAGGGTTGCCTTGCTTTCTTTCATTGGTGTTTCAGTTTTAGCCTACAGATTTTGTACATATTTTATTAGATTTATATCTAGGTATAAATAATAATGTTTTAAAATTTTCAACTCCCAAATGTTCATGTCTAGTCTGTAGAAATGTTATTGAATCACACGGAATTTACATATTTATTTGGAGAGAATTTTTAACATATCTCAGCTTTTAATTATATGGAATATTTTTTTCCCTTTTATCCCTATCTTTCATGCATTGGAGAGGGAAATGGCAACTCACTCCAGTGTTCTTGCCTGGAGAATCCCAGGGACGGGGGAGCCTGGTGGGCTGCCGTCTATGGGGTCGCACAGAGTCGGACATGACTGAAGCGACATAGTAGCAGCAGCAGCAGCAGCTATATTTCAGTACTTTTTCTTCTTGTGCTTTATAAGTTTGTGGCAGTTGTAAATTGTATCATAATGCAATTTTATTTATAATTGTTTCTTGTTGCATAGAAATGCTATTACATTGTATATTTTAATCTTGTACTCAGAAATAATGCTAAACTTTGTTTATTGTTTAGTAAAAATGTAATGTGAACCACAAAGGTAAGTTAAAATTTTCTGGTAGCCACATTCAAACACAGAAAAAAAGAACTTCAACTGCAATTATAGTTATTATATTCTAATAATACATTCTACTTAATACATCAAAATGTTATTTTTAACATGTGATCAATATATAATTTATTAGTGAGATATTTTCTTCATTTTATACTAAGTCACCAAAATGTGGTATGTATTTTATACTGAAAGGAGATCTCAAACTGGGTAATTAATTTTCAATGGTTAAAATGTAGTTCTGCTAAAACAATGAAATGTTTTAGCATTTTTTCCTATCAAAACAGTAATATTTAATAAAAAATTCGTATTGCTTCAGTTTTAAATTTACATTTAAATTAATTAAAATTAAATTAAGAATTCAATTCCACAGTCACACTAGTCACATTTTAAGTGCTCAAGAGACACACAAAGCTACACAAAGCTAGTGGCTACCCTATCAGACCATGTAGCTCTAATATGTTTCATTTTTCTTTATACCATTTTGGTCCTATTTTATATTTTTCTTATTTCAGCCTTCTTCAAATGTATTCCATTGTTCATTTTTTTCCAATTGGATAGTTATTTCATTAATTTAAATGTTTCTTTTCATGTTAGTATAATCAATTTAAGAAGATTATAATTTTCTTCAAAGTACTGCTTTACATATATCTCATTGTCATTCAGTTTTACATTTGTTCTAATTCCATTTTCAAATCTATGACTCATGAATAATTTAGGCATACTTTTTCAAATTAACAAACATATGAGAGGACTTAGTATAATTTCATTATTTTATTTCAATTTTATTGCATCGCAGAGAACTTAGTTGATGTAATATACACTCTTTAGTATTTGTTGAAACTTGACTTATGGCCTAGTATGTTCTATCTATGGCTTCCCAGGTGGCTCAGTGGTAAAGAACCCACCTGCCAATGCAGGAGACTCGGGTTCTATTCCTGGGTCAGGAAGATACACTGGGGAAGGAAATGGCAATCCATTCTAGTATTCTTGCCTGGAAAATCCCATGGACTCTGAGCCTGGCGGGCTACAGTCTGTGGGGTCTTAAGAGTCGGACATGACTTAGCAACTGAGCATATGTTCTATCTGTATAAGGTAAGCTCTAAATTTATTTCATCTTTGTTAATTTTTAGCCAGTGTAGTCCATTAATTTCTACAAGGCATCTTTTTAAAATCTCCTATTATTATTTTTTTTCAACTTTTTGGTTATTTTAGGAATTCTTTAACAATATATTTGAGATTATATTTTTGAGAGGACACAATTCAGAATTGTTTCTATCCTTCTGTAGTGGTTTTTATTTATCTTTCTATTCATCCACTTATCTATCCGTCTGTCTATCTGTCAACTATCTATCCTTTATTCTGTCTATCCATTCATATGGTCTTTTGTTTAGTATTTGTGATAGACTCTCTTTACATTTCTTTTGTTTTTAACTTATGTGTTTGTTGTTTACAGCGTTGTCTTTTTCATTTCTGGCTTTCTTCCTACAAAGCAGACCCTGTGACTCAGATTTGGGTGCAGCTAATTTATTTGGGGAAGCGAGGCCAGCAACTTACAAAAGAAAATCAGAGAAGTGAGATCGGAGAAAAGCCAGTGAAGTTTGTGCAAATAGTCAAATAACCGCAGTAGAGAACTGAGGCTCAGTTGCCCCGAAGATGTTCTTAGAAATCTTTTCCTTGGGGCTGGGAAGGCTGGGAGATTTATACAATGACTTCATGCCTTTGAAGGTTGTCCCGGATGTTAATTCCTTTATATATCCTGTTTGATCCTCTTTGTGGTCAGAAAATTTACAGAACCATCAGGCAGAGAAGACAAGAACCAGTTATTCTACAGGTGGGGTGTTCTCTGTGTTCAGATGATTAACAGCAGCTTTAGGGGAACTCAGGTTGGGAGGAGTAATCGTGGGTCTAGGCATCAGCAGTGGCAGGGTTTAATTTTAACTCTATCTGGGTTTAGTTTTTTAAATACTATCTGAGAATCACTATTTTTCAGCTATTGGTTTTGTCTATTTAAATTTATTTGGATTCCCCCCTGCCCCGATACTTACTTTAATGCTATCTATCCATCACATTTTTCTTGGCTTCCTTTTTCTGTCTTCTGCTAATATGTATTAAGTGTATTGAATTTTGTTTATCCTGATTATCCCCCTTACACTGGTTGTGAAAAGAATTTTGTTTGTATTTGTTAATGCTACCATTGAAAGTTGAACAGAAAATATTTAACCTTAAGTTATATATTATCTCTAACTTTTTCAAGACAATAAAAGAAACTAAACTGCTTTATAGTTTCCTCCCTCTACTCGCTACCATACATGAGTAATTGTTGTGCAGTATTTTAATTTACACGTTGCCTTTATTATACAACAGTTAGTTAATATTTTTATGCAATCAGTGCTTCCATACTAATTTGCTCTCCATTGTTTCTCACATCCCACTTCTTCCATTTGGGTCCGATTTCTTGTTTCATTAAATGTCTTTCACACTTCTTTCTGTGAGTATTTGCAAGTGGTAAATTTCCTTAGCCTTTTTTTTTTTTTTTTGAACAAGATAGTTTTTTTTTCTCTCGCTTAAAAAAATGACTAGTTGGATGCAAACTCTTGTTTGATGATGTTTTCCTGTAAATATTTTCAATGTATCATTTCATTGTCATGTGACCTCTATTGTCTGTTGTCTTTTAAGTTTTTATCCTATTGCGGATAATTTACTCTTCTTTCTGTTGGCTTTGATTTTTTTTTTAGTATTCTTTGCTTTCACAATAATGTACCTGACTGTGGATTTATTTTTACTTATGGTGTTCTGCAGTTATTGGACACATATCTTCAATCTGAAGAGTTATATTTTTCATTATTTCGAAAAAAAATTTTCAGCCACCAACTCCTTGCATATTGCTTTTCTCTGTCCTTTTTTATTGGGGGGGGGGGTGGGCACTACATAAGCTGGAATTCCTCATTTTATCTATTTTGTCTCTTTATCACTTTTAAATATTTTGTGTCTTTGTGATTTCAGTCATTTCTTCTATGCAGTTTCCTTAGATCCATATTTCAGTTTGCACATTCTCTCAGCTATTTCTAACCTGTCCTTTTACTTATCCATTGAGTTTTTAAACTTCAGTGATCATATTTATTTTATTTGTGTGAGCTCTAATTGGCTCATTTTCAGTGTCATTTCTAGCCTATGTAACTTGGAAATTGGATGTTACGCCTTTAATTTTTTTTAAACTTATTTTTTATTCATCTTCTGGTTGTTAGTTTATCATCTGAAGTTTTTTCACTTAAAATCCTTTTTTAGTCTTACATATGTTAGATTGATTATTTTTTAAAGTTTGGAAATTTTCATCACAATCACATCTTTTAGGTGGGGCTTGTTTTTCCCCTGACAGTCTTTTGAGTCTGAGTTTTGGGAGTGTCTGGGTGCCCAGTTATCAGTGTTCATGACCATGCTTTGCATTCATTCTCAGCTTGGAGTTCCTTAGACCCTGTGGTAATATCTGACCATGAAGAAAGTATATCTGCATTTGCATTCTCATGAGGGCTTTTGGAATTTTTTTAAAATTGCTTTTCCAGCAGAATCTAGACAAAGACAGATAATTTTCCTTCTTTCTTGCTCTCTCTCTGTGCCTATTGGAAGATATTTTCTCTTTGTCCCCCTACTCTTGTGTCTGCTCCAGAAATCCCAGTTTTCTGAGTTTATTTCTTTCCTAACTCCCCTTTTTACATAGAAGATGGCCTAACCTTCAGTCATCACATGGATAGTAAAATCCAGCCCCTGGGTAACCAAGGCAGAACCCCCTCCACAGGATTTTCGTCTTTCCTACCACTTTGATTTTCAATTTCTTTCCCCCTCCTGGCTTATAGAGATTTCCTTCTAGTTCCTAAAAGCTCAGCTAAGCATTCAGAAGACTTTTGGTTATTGTTTTTTATTCCTTAATTTAATTAATTAATTTATTTAATTTTTGGCTGCCCGGGGTCTTCAGTGTTGCGTGCAGGCTTTCTCTAGTTGCAGTGAACGGGGGCTATTGTCTAGTTGCAGTGAGTGGGCTTCTCTTTGCAGTGGGTTCTCTTGATGTGGAGCTTAGACTCTAGAGCCCAGGCTCAGGAATTGTGGCATGGGGGCCTAAGTGCCCCACAGCTTGTGGGATCTTCCTGGACCAGGGATTGAACTGATGTCCCCTTCATTCCTAACCACTGGACCACCAGGGAAGCCCTGGTTCTCTTGTATACACTATTTCCAAGAGCTTGTGTTGGGAGAACCTCCAGACTTAGTTGGCCATATTGGAACTGAAAATCCTGTGGTATCCCTTTTGAAATAGATTTCAGAACATCTTTATGATCTGTAGACTAATTAATCTTCTATTATATACCCAAGGTTACAGAGGTTCACATAGGGACAGTGGCACTCACTAAATTTGCCTCCACTTTAATGTTTGAAATAGGGTTTTATGAGGATAAAGTTGGACAGAACATGTATGTTTCCAACGTACCTTTCTGCAGTGCTGTCACATTATACAGAACCTGTGAATTAAGTAGACCAAACTTTAAAACTCAGTATTTGTGCCTTTTCGTACATGTCCAAGAATGCTGCTGAGCAATTCAGAGTCATAACAAATAGAATGAATCCATCACATTTTAAACTACAGTTTTAGCTGACCCAAGGTTTTGGAAATTCTTGTCTTTCTTTTTCCTTATTTTTTTCCCTATGTGTATGCTTTCTGAGATAATCTGACATGTGGCTGACAATGATTTAAATAGGACTTAATCTGGTCAACAGGGGAAAAAAAAATAGAAACTTATCTTACTCAAACTCTGAAATTCACAAATTTTCTATTTATCGTGGTAACTTCAGACCTGTGATACAGGAATGGCATCTCAAGTGTGTCTTTAGTTGCCTAAAATGACAAAAGAAGTAAAAAATTTCCCATTGCACCGTATGGGATGATTACCCTATAATTTTGTTTTAAAACAATTCTTAAAATGACTAAGAAAGAAAAAAAAAGTCTTTGAAGTATCAAAAGCAATTATTAATATGTTGAACATGTTAGCATTATGCAGTGTGATTTTGCTGACCTTTGAAGAAGATCTTTGTAGAAGAGTCACTTCTGGGTGACTAGAGGTGCTTCCATCTGACTTCAGAAGTGCAGACCATGGTTAGGAAGGTTTCCTGGGAGGCTTTTGTCAACTGGTCATGAAGAGACAAGATACAGTAATGGAGAAATAAGCATAAAGCTTCTTACGTTGAATAGGAATAATCTCATGTAAAACACTAAAAAAGTAGAATGGACAAAACAAACTCATACTGTGTATATATCGAAGAGAGGGTGAGTGGAGACAAGTTCAGATGCAGAGGCTTCTAACACTAATATTAAAGAATATTTGTTCCCAAGATGGTTACAAAAGCACAGTAACTCACAAAATCCTTGAAGGCAAAGACTGTTTAATTTGCTTTCGTGTTATTCATGTCCAGAATATTACTTCATGTATTGCCATACATGCCAAACTTGTTCAATTTATTTAATTGAATAAATGAAATAGTTGAGTGGAGGCAGTGCTCCATTGTACTTAAATATATTCTGGCTTTTAGAATACCTTGCTCCTCACTGTATTTCTTTATTTGTTCCTGTATTTAGAGTTGACTGTGCTACTTTAATATTACCCTAAATGTTATATTTTCATTTTAGATAAGTATAATGAGCAGATAATCTGCTTTAACTCTTTCCATTATTATCTACAACTGAAAGAAAACTTCCCGTTGAAATTTTAACTATTTTAAATAATCACTAACAAAGGTCCGTCTAGTCAAGGCTATGGTTTTTCCAGTAGTCATGTATGGATGTGAGAGTTGGACAGTGAAGAAAGCTGAGCGCTGAAGAATTAATGCTTTTGAACTGTGGTGTTGGAGAAGACTCTTGAGAGTCCCTTGGACTGCAAGGAGATCCAACCAGTCCATCCTAAAGGAGATCAGTCCTGGGTGTTCATTGGAAGGACTGATGTTGAAGCTGAAACTCCAGTACTTTGGCCGCCTCAATGCAAAGAGTTGACTTAATGGAAAAGACTCTGATGCTGGGAGGGATTGGGGGCAGGAGAAGGGGACGACAGAGGATGAGATGGCTGGATGGCATCACTGACTCGATGGATGTGAGTTTGAGTGAACTCCGGGAGTTGGTGATGGACAGGGAGGCCTGGCATGCTGCAATTCATGGGGTCGCAAAGAGTTGGACACGGCTGAGCTACTGAACTGAACTGAACCATCCATTTGGTAGAAGTGACCTTACTTGTCGGTAGGGCATATTTTGAAACTCAATTCTGTATCAGTGACAAACGTATCATATTGACCTGGCACTTATTTCTTTATTTTAAAGCAGAAAGTGTTAGTTGCTCAGTTGTGTCTGACTCTTTGTGACCCCAGGGAGTCAGAAGGCTGACTTGGAGCCAGCCAGCCTTCTCTGTCCAAGGAATTTTCCGGGCAAGAATACTACAGTGGGTTGCTATTCTCCTTTTCAATAAATCTTCCCAACCCAGGGATCAAACCCAGGTCTCCTGCATTGCAGGCAGATTCTTTACCATCTAAGTCACCAGGGAAGCCCCTTTAAAATATGGCCTTTATTTCAAGATAATATAAAGGCAAAGAACTGGCAAGTATAGTCTGAATATTGAGTAAATAATTTATACAGGCCTCTGTATATGTGGTAACAATCTCATATTTGCTAAGAGCAGCACAGATAATAATATCATCACCTCCTATTTATTGGACACTTTTAGTGACTTCACTTTCACTTTTCACTTTCACGCATTGGAGAAGGAAATGGCAACCCACTCCAGTGTGTTTGCCTGGAGAATCCCAGGGACAGAGGAGCCTGCTGGGCTGTCATCTATGGGGTCGCACAGAGTCGGACACAACTGAAGCAATTTAGCAGCAGCAGCAGCAGCATTCTCAGCTAAACAGAAATGTTGCTGATTCTCCATTTACTGCCTTACACTGTGTTTTCCTTTGGGGACTAATCAGTATGATGTATATTTTGAATTGCTTTCCCAATAGTTTGGACATATTTTTCCAAATACTTTCATACTGTTTTTGGCAAACACTGGCCAGTGTTTAAACAAGTAGGCTCTTGTAATGATGTCTTCCCTGGTGGCTCAGTGGTAAAGAATCCACCTGCCAATGCAGGAGACTCGGGCTCAATCCCTGGGATGGGAATATCCCCTGGAGAAGGAAATGGCAACCCACTCCAGGATTCTTGCCTGGGAAGTCCTATGGACAGAGGAGCCTGGCGGGCTGCAGTCCTTGGGGTCACAAAGAGTCAGATATGACTTAGCAACTAAGCAAAACCAACAACAGCAATCTAACAATGAAGAGGTTTTTTTTTTTTTTTTCCTTCTGTACATATAATTGTTTACTAATGAATGAAGTCCCATTTTTTGGTCTCATTTTTATCATTCTACCATGGCTGTATATCAGTGGTCCCCAACCTTTTTGGCACCAGGGAACGGTTTCATAGAAGATACTTTTTTCCATTAGATGGCAAGGTGGGATAGTTTGGGGATGATTCAAGCACATTACATCTATTATGCTGCCACTGACTTGATAGGAAGTGGAGCTCTGGAGGTAAAGCAAGCAATAGGGAGTGGCTATAGATGCAGATGAAGCTTTGCTCGCTTGCCCTGCTGCTCACATCCTGCTGTGTGGCCCAGTTCCTAACAGGCACGGGACCAGTACCCACCAGTACCCCAGGGGTTGGGATCCCTGACATGTATTATTTATGTGTATTATGAAAATGTGTGTAACTATCCATCCATCTGTATATCTGGTTAGTAGACATTTTGTCCTGCTCAAAACATCCATAACCCTTTGGTTTGTAAGATATTTTCTCCATGACAAAGGATCCTTGAAATTTTGTCTTGCCCAAAATGTCCAGAAGACACTTGGTTCACACCCTAAGATCCTTGAGATATGGTCCTATCCAAAACATCCGTAATTGTATTTGATCATGCCAAATGGTATCGGATAGGACCAGATATCAAGGACATTTTGGCTTGAACCAAACGTCTTATGACATTTTTGAACAAGACCAAATAGACTGCATGGGTCTTAGTGTCTAGTTGTCTGTTGACTTTTTGTTCTTGTTGTTCTTTAGTTGCTAAGTTGTGTTTCACACTTTTGTGACCTCACAAACTGTAGCTGGCCAGGCTCCCATGTCCATGGGATTTCCCAGGCAAGAATACTGGAGTGGGTTGCCATTTCCTTCTCCAGGGGATCTTCTCAACCCAGAGACTGAACCTGAGTCGCCTGCATCGGCAGGTGGATTCTTTACCGTTGAGCCACCTGGGAAGCCTTACCCTGTAGGAGAAGCAATATTTTATGATACTAGAATCTAAATACAATTGGGCAGTACAGCTAAACATTAAAAAGAAGAAGAAGAAAAAAAAGCAGATTTACCCAAGATGAGTTAGAGAAACAAGAGACATTTATCAGGAACTTACGATTAATTGGTAACCATACCTGAGATGAAGATCGACTCTGTGATTCACCCAGGACAAAGCACAATATAGGCTTGACACAGAAACGATCTAGAGAACCCGGGGGGTTGCATGGTATTTATTGAATGGTAATTAGGGAGGCTACAAGTTATTTTGGAAAGACGATTACAGTTTTGGAAGAAATCTATCATTTGGATCTCTATGTAAGGGATATTGGGTAACATGATAAACAGTGTATTCAGTTATTTTGTAATAGATGCAGAGTCCTTCCAAAAATGGAAACTAGTAAAGGCATACCTGGGAGGTATTGCAGTTCAGTTCCAAATCGCCACAGTAAAGTGAGTACTGCAATAAGCTAGTCACACAAAGCTTTTTGTTCCCCAGCACATATAAAAGTTATGTTTACACTATGCCATAGTCCATAAATGTGCAATAGCATTATGTCTAAAAAATGGTATACACACCTTAATTAAAAGATAATACTAGAAAAATGGCACCGATAGACTCGATCGATGCGGAGTTGCTCAGTTCAGTTCAGTCGCTCAGTCGTGTCAGACTCTTTGCGACCCCATGAATCGCTGCAAACCTTCAATTTGTAAAAATACATGACATCTGCAAAGCACAATAAAGTGAAGTGTGATGAAATGAGGTATGACTGTATATATAGACCACAAATGCTGAAGTTATAGCATGCAACTGTAACTCAGAAAAAGCATTTAAAAAAACCTAGGTTAATAGATCGGAGAAGGCAATGGCACCCCACTCCAATACTCTTGCCTGGAAAATCCCATGGACGGAGGAGCCTGGTGCGCTGCAGTCCATGGGGTCGCTAAGAGTTGGACACAACTGAGCAACTTCACTTTCACTTTTCACTTTCATGCACTGGAGAAGGAAATGGCAACCCACTCCAGTGTTCTTGCCTGGAGAATCCCAGGGACGGGGGACCCTGGTGGGCTGCCGTCTATGGGGTCGCACAGAGTCAGACACGACTGAAGTGACTTAGCAGCAGCAGCAGGTTGATAGATTGAGTACTTCGTTTCTGATGACAAAACTTAATTGAGCAACAAAATTTCCTTTGCTCCTTTAGTTTAAATATTAGAATTCTAATAAACTTCAGCATCAAAATTTAAGTCATGATTAAATTGCCTGCCCAGACTAAGGGGACAGCCTTTGTATTGTTTATTAAAAAGAAGTTCATATGCTTTAGCTACCAGACTCACAGATGTGAAGTATTTGGACTTGACCCTAATTCTAACCTATGAGGGTAGACTTTGAGAATGGTAATAAATAAGGTCATTATTACTTTAAAAAAGTAGAATTCAGTCTCTTGTGCTGGAACAAGGGCTCAGAG
This sequence comes from Bos taurus, assembly GCF_002263795.3. Taxonomy (NCBI): domain Eukaryota; kingdom Metazoa; phylum Chordata; class Mammalia; order Artiodactyla; family Bovidae; genus Bos; species Bos taurus. The sequence continues at coordinate 38,281,753 of NC_037350.1, forward strand.
AAGACCCTCACATCCTGGATGTGTATAATAGTATGAAAGTTTTTAACCTGAAAAATAAGTGCAACAGTGCAAACAGTGTTGTCAACTACTGGACTCTTAAACCATCAAACAGCCCTATAGTGCACCAAACTTTAGGAAAACTCTGCCTGCCCTTTGGGTCTCTTGTGAATCTGCTCATAGGAAATAATGTTGTTTCGTCATTAACTCTAGTTAAATCAGACAGACTGAAATTCAAACCCTAGAGTCATCATTGATCAGCAGTGGTTTTGTGGACAAGCTACCCTCTCAGTCCTAACTTTCCTTATCCATAAAGTAAAAAGAACAGCACTGCTTAGTTCAGGGTGCTGTGTGAGAATTATATACGGAATGCACTTAGTGTAATGCCAAGTATGAATTAGGAGCTCAGTAGCTGTTATTTATAATTGTTAGGTGAAAAATTATTCTCCCAGTAACTGGATGAGGTGACCTGTGTTTTTGTGTGTGGCTGTGCTGGGTCCTCTTTGCTTTGTGCAGGACATTCTCTAATTGCAGTGATTGGGGCTACTCCTTGTTGCAGTGCTCAGGCTTTTCATTGCAGTGGCTCCTCTTGTTGCAGAACACAGGCTCTTGAGTGTGGGCTTCAGTTGTTGCAGTGCATGGCATGTGGGATCTTCCCGGACCAGGGATGGAACCCATGTCCTCTGCATTGGTAGGCAGGCTCTCAACCGCTGGGCCATCAGGGAAGACCCTCCTATATTTTTAAGTAGCTAAAAAAAGTCAAAAGAAGACTGATATTGTGTGATATGTGAAAATTATACAAAATTCAAATTTCGGTGTCCATAGAAAATGTTTTATTGGAACACAGTCATACTTACATATTTATGACACTACAATGGCAGTTGAGGCATTACGACAGAAACACAATGACCTGAAAAGCTTAAAATGTTTACTATCTGGTCTTTTTTTTTTTTTTTTTTAATTTGGCTACACTGCATGACTTGCGGGATCTTATAGTTCCCCTATCTGAGCTTGAACCTGTTCCCTTGGCAGTGAAAGCATTGAGTCCGAACCACTGGACCAATAGGGAATTCCATTATGTGGTCTTTTAAGAAAAAGTGCATGGAGCCTGATCGTAGATGATAAATTCCTTTAAGGATGGAAAAGATGTCTCCAATAGACATTAAGCTGCTGGAGTCTGGCTCTGTATCTATACGGTGAACTCTTAAGTATAGTTTATGTTAATGAATGAATGGATGAACAAAAATAAATAAAAATATATACAAAAAACGTCTTCAAGGACTTTTTCAGATTGCCTTTGTAATTAATTTTTGTGAATCACTTGCAAGAACTCTTTCCCGGAAGTGTGTGAGAGATGCCAACCTCAAGCTGGTAGCGTTAACTCGGTTTAGCTGAAGTAGAACTGAAATGTCACCCACACGTACATCAGTCTTTCACCCTCTGCTTGCTCATCTTTCACATCTTTGGAACGTACTTTCTGTTCTTGTACCTGAAGAGACTTTTATACAGGTGGCCATGCCTGCAGTACATTTATCTTTTCTAGGATGGTGTTATTTTCTTTTTTCTTCAGTGTTGTTAGTTAGGCTCCACAGGAGGACAAACAGGGTGAAAGAGAAAGGAGGTTGAAGCTTAAGGCCGTGGGGCAGATGGCAAAGAGGTGGGGGCTCAGACAGGACCCTGTTGTTCCTTAGGTGTGGCTTATAGAGAGGTGAGAGGGCCCTGGGTACATGTGTAAAGGAACAACTATTTTCTTACTCCTTGCCATGCTTCTGACACCAAATGTTTGGATTTTTTCACACCAAGCAGTTCTTCAGTCCTCTACAGACACCAATTTAGTATTTTGCAATTTAGTTCAATCCTGACATTATATACCCAGAGCTGGCACTGACCCCACAGGTTAAGGGCTCAATCTTACAAGACCAGCCCCCTCTACTTGAGATGTCAATTATAAGTCCAGGCTTCCTATAGTTTTTTAATTTTTAAAAATATTTTTGGCTACACTAGGTCTTCATCACTGCACTTGGACTTTAGCTGCAGCGAGCGGAGGCTACTGTCCAGTTTCAATGCACGGGCTTCTCATCTTGGTGGCTTTTCTTGTTAGGAGCACGGGCTCTGGGCTTCAGTAGTATGGCATGACGTGGGCTTAAGAGTTGTGGCTTGTGGGCTCTAGAGCTCAGGCTGAGTAGCTGTGGTGCCTGGACTTAGTTGCCCCGAGGTATGTGGGATCTTCTCCGACCAGGGTTTGAATCCACATCCCCTGCGTTGGCAGGTAGACTCTTCACCACCAGGGAAGTCTCAGGCTTCCTGTACTTTTGACTGACCAGCTATAAATCAAGGTTCCCAAAGCCCCTTCCTTGGCTCCATAATTTGCTAGAATGGCTTACAGGACTCAGGGAAATACTTACTATTACTGGTATATTATGGGCTTTCCAGGTTGCGCGGTGGTAAAGAATCCACCTGCAATGCAGAAGATGTGGATTTGATCCCTGGGATGGGAAGATCTCCTGGAGAAGGAAATAGCAACCCGCTCCAGGATTCTTGCCCGGGAAATCCTATGGCCAGAGGAGCCTGGCAGGCTACTGTCCATGGGGTCGCAAAGCGTCAGACACAACTTAGCGACTAAACAACACCTGGTTTATTATAAAGAAAACAGCTCAGGAACAACCCAATGGAAGAGACGCACAGAGTAAAGGACAGAGAAGGGGCACAGAGCCTCCATGCCGCATCCAGGCAAACCGCCCTCCCAGCGCCTTATATGTTCACCAACCCAGAAGCTCTCACGACCTTGTTGTATAGGGGTTCTCACGGAGGATCTCCTATGTGGTCATAATTGATTAAATCATTGGCCATTGGCCATTAAACGCCTAGGGGTTTGGGGGTGAGAGAATAATTCTAAACATCTAATCATGTGGTTGATTCCCCTGGTAACCAACCCTCCAGGAATCACCTCATTAGCATATATTCAGATGTAGTTAAAAGGGGCTTATTCATAGTAAGAAATTATTCGCTCAAGAAATTCCAAGGGTTGGGACTTCCCTGGTGGTCCAGTGGTTAAGACCCCATGCTTCCAATGCAGGGGGCACAGGTTCTATCCGTGGTTGGGGAACTAAGATCCCACATGCCATGAGGCCAAAAAACAAAGAAAGAAAGAAAAAAGAAATTCCAAGGGTTTTAGGAGCTCTGCACCAAGAACCGGGAAGAAAGACCAAGTTTCTTATTATGTCACTGAATCACAACGTGGGTAGGAAAGAGGTAAAAAGGGTGTCAGGGGAGCCTCAGGGTAGAGAGAGCCTTGTTCTATGAGTATTTTAAAGTCAGGCACAGCCTGTCCTGTGGTCTGGTGTTAAAGGACAGACAGAGATTGGTCATAGGTCTGTATCTCATCCACCCAAACCACAGATAAGCTGTGCTGTCAACTCTGCATGATAGAGAAACTTGTCCAGACTTACAAGTCTAGGAGGGTGACCAAGAGAAGGCAAGGAGGGAAGGGAAGTGAAGGGCATGTTAATGAGAGTGGTCCATTAATGTTTGTACCTGGGTTCCTTCTAATGACTCATATGCTGAGTCCTGATCTGTCTCCTGGAGCTTCAGACACGCTGTCTGCATCGAAGTGCTTTGACACATTATTGTACTGTACTCTGGGTTGCTCATTTCATCAGCCACGGTGCTGCTGTTCACACAGAGCATGTCACATTTGACAGATTTATCACAAGACTGTGGGCTCTATTTTCTGCAGCACTGTGGAACCCTTTCCCATTAGTGATAGCAGGAGTCATGTTTATGCATGAAGAGAGGCTGTTCGATTGGGCCATTGTAGCCTCCACTGCAGGCAAGAGCATAGCTCCCATTATCAAGTGGGGCTAATAGGGGATATTCATATGCACTGGAGAATCAATTCCCTGGACATGGACCTCTCCTACAAAAATAATTGCTACTCACTGGTGGTAAAGATCTCAGTGATGTCAGGGCCTTCCTTAATGGTGAGATTAATGCTCTACCGTTCTTGGCTGGGTCATTTCTCTACCAAAAAAAAAAAAAAAAAAGAGGCCCTAGTCTGAGACTTAGATGAGATGTTTTTCGGTGGAATCTGGAGCTGCACTGATTTTCTGTGCTATTTGGGTGACCCTTCTCTCTATAGACATTTTTCTTTCCATGGACTGAAATTAGCTGAAGCAACCAATGAATGGCTTGGAGTTCAGTCCCAGGTGATACACCTAAATAAACCAATGACCGTGGGCAAGGCCTTTCTTCTTTCTGAGCCTTTGTGTCTTCAGCTTTAAAATAAGGAACTGATGTGAGATGACTTCTAACCATTTTTCTCATTATTATATTGGAGTTATGTTGTATATATGTTATATTGAAAATACATTTTTGTCTCATTTTATTTTCCCCTACTGGATTGTGATCACATTTCTCATTTTATCTCAAGAGCCCAGCCCAGTTCTTGGTACATATTTATTATATGGGTTCAGTAGATTTTGTTTATTGAAAATAAAATTTTGCAATTCTGTAATATAAATCATTTGTGTTCTCATTGGACAAGAATGCAATTCCTTGGATGACATATTTATTCCTCTTTTTGTATCACCAAAATATAGAAAAAAATGGATGAAATTGAATTTATTGCAAAAGTATAATTTATACTATTATATTATATTATAAAGTATTTAGTAAAGAGAGACTTACTGAGCACTTGCTGTTGGCAAGAATAGTCAGAGAATTCATAGATGAACTTGAATGAAAGACTGCTGCTGCTAAGTCACTTCAGTCGTGTCCGACTCTGTGCGACCCCATAGACGCAAGCCCGCCAGGCACCCCTGTCCCTGGGATTCTCCAGGCAAGAACACTGGAGTGGGTTGCCATTCCCTTCTCCAACGCGTGAAAGTGAAAAGTGAAAGTGAAGTCACTCAGTCCATGGACTGAAAAAAAATCCATGGGATTTTCCAGGCAAAGTACTGGAGTGGGGTGCCATTGCCTTCTCCAGAATGATAGACTAGGTAGAACTTATTTTGATCTGTCAAAGATTAGAATGTTTGGTGAATAGGCAAAAAAAAAGGGAAAACCAGTGAAGATGAGAAGAAAATAAATATGGCTACAAAGTGAGAATAGTAGAGAAAGAAAAGCAAAGTGACTTGTTGATTTTGTTGACAAAGTTGACAAACTTGTTGACAAAGTTTGCACCTAGAGAAATGAAGAAAATAAGGTTAAGTGTGGGCTAAGGGTCTTGGTTGAGACTCAGGTAAAATCTAAATGTATCACAATAACAACAAGAGAACCATAGGAATTATTGGTCTTTTCTGAAAAACAGAACATCATAGTGAAAGCTGACTCAGAGAAAAGGTACTTTAAATCATTCACTTGATCAGAAAACAGATGGAATCTGACACTTTTCTTTTTAAAAAGAAGCTCAACTTCCATCCACTATCAGTTCTGTTCAGTTGCTCAGTTGTGTCCGACTCTTTGCGACCCCATGAACTGCAGCATGCCAGGCCTCCCTGTCCATCACCAACTCCCGGCCACCCAAACCCATGTCCGTCGTGTCGGTGATGCCATCCAACCAAATGAATAGTATGCTTAGAAAAAATTGCATTCATGATATACCACTTCATTCTCTAATTCAGTCGTCTTTTATTTTCTCTTGGGCTCTCTCTGCATTTGTTTGTTTGGTTTTTGTGATGGTTAATTTTATGTGTTAACTTGACTAGGCTGTGATATCCAACATTGGTCTGGAGGTTGCTACGAAGGTAGATTTTAGATGTGAACATTTAAATCAGTAGACAGTTGAGTAAAGCAGATTACTCTCCATAATGTGGGTGAGGCTTGTGCAATCAGTTGAAGGCTTCAAAATAAAGACTGAGGTCTCCTGAGGAGGGAGGATTCAGTCTTGAGGCTGACTTTGGACTCTGTCTGCAGCATCGGCTGTTCCATCTCCAACCTGATAACCTGCTCTGCAGACTTTGAACTTGTCAGCTCTCCAAATCATGTGGACCAATTCCTTAAAACAAATCTCTCTCTCAACAAACTATTGATTTTGTTTCTCTGGAGAAACGACTACATCAGTATTTTTTTCCCCCCATGGTTTAGCTGCCCTGATATAATACTTTAAAAATTCAGTTGATATACTCAGAAGCCACTCAGTCATATTTTTCTGCCTTGGTCCCAATCTCTTTGCCATCCCTGCCCTCAACTTTCCACTGCTTGATGAAAGAGAGTATTTATTTCCTCTGTGCTGTTTCATCTTTTTCACTGCTGGAGTCTCAGAGAAAGAAATTTGTATTTTTTTTTGATTCATAATATGAGTTGGAAATATCACTTTCATAAAAGATGCTCACCCCACTTCAGCAACACCTAAAAAGATTCCAGCTAATTTAGTGCATTTAAGCACCAAACTGTAGTTGCTACTCAGTGAGTTATTAATTCTTCCTCTTTCTTCTTTTTCTTATTTTTTTAAAAACAATATCTTGACCTATTCTCACTCCTTCCTTCTGCCTCACTGTAGAACTTACTTTTTCCAGAGATGGAAATGTAAAGTGGATACTCTTTCCAAATGTTTCATTTGTTTTCTTTATTTCATAGAAAGCTTAATTTCACTGAAATATGAGTAAAGACACATTTCTAGAGTCTGCTTCAGAGTAATCTTCCATCTTTTGAAAGTAATGAAAACAGATAGTAAGCATGCTAAAATAAGAGCTGTTACACTGTTTATGCCAAAATTTGTAAATACTGGGCAGCTAGTTCTTCTCTACTTAGGAGAACTATTTTGGCTATGTCTTCTTGCTCTATTTTTGACCATATAAACTCACTCATTGAATGTTGCTTGGAGCCATGCGCCTGATTACAGATCAAGAGGTACTGCTGGGGAGTGAGATACACTTTGGGGTTTTGCTTTATGTTTTCTAATTAGGTTCTATTTTTTTCCTCATATTTTGCACTTTTGAAGTTAACATATATTCACTGCAAAAAAAAAAAACCCTGAAAAACTAAACAATGTCAGCCATAATTTAATAGCATATAAATAATTCTTAATAGTTATAGTGTGTCTTCTTCTTTTCTTCATGTGTGTATATATCTATGTGTGTGCATGCCTGTGTGTGTATATGAGAGAGAGAGAGAGGTCTAAATTGCTCTTCACATAAAAGTATCTCATGTTTCTTTCTTTTTTTTTGGCCACACCATATGTGGGAATCTTAGTTCCCTGACCAGGGATCAAACCTGTGCCCTCTTTAGTGAAGGCATTGAGTCCTAACCACTGGACTGCCAGGGAAGTCCTTCACATTGTTAACACTGCTGCTGCTAAGTCGCTTCAGTCATGTCTGACTCTGTGCGACCCCATAGACGGCAGCCTACCAGGCTCCCCGGTCCCTGGGATTCTCCAGGCAAGAACACTGGAGTGGGTTGCCATTTCCTTCTCCAATGCATGAAAGTGAAAAGTGAAAGTGAAGTCGCCCAGTCATATCCGACTCTTAGCGACCCCATGGAGTGCAGCCTACCAGGCTCCTCTGTCCATGGGATTTTCCAGGCAAGAGCACTGGAGTGGGGTGCCATTGCCTTCTCCATTCTTAATCCTGGGTACAATCAAATTTCATTTGACTCTGTTCTTGTCCATTACAGCTGAAGTCCAATCTTGGTTATTTTCTGCATCTGCTCCCATCTTTCTTAGGTTGGAACAGAATGGCAACATTTCTGTGATCCAGGAAATCAGGAAGAACTTCTGTTCTTTAGTTTATTTAGAGACTGCCTCCCAGAGTCCCTTGCCCTGTTCCATGTGGGGACTTGCTAGGGCTTCCAGAGCCACAGAGCTTCCTGACCTGCCTCCAGGGCCCCTGCCCCACACCCCCATTTGGAGGTCCCACCGTTCCTGCTTAGATTTGCCATCTAGAGTTACTCATTGAAGATATTTGCAACCTTTTTGTCCTTTTCTCGTGATCCTGAGGACCCCTTCACTCTTTTAATTGCTGCTTGTCCATCCCCAAATCAGGTCATGAGCCCCTCTAAATCTTAGAAATACCCAGCCTTTCTTTCCCAGTCATTTGTATCGCAATGTTTAAGGTTCATCTGAACAAATCCATCTTGAAAATGGCCAGATTCTGAGGCTTGAGACCCAGCATAGACTATTTAACATTCCAAGAGCTAAGAAGTTTCCAGTCTTGACATCTAATCTGGAAACTCCACCCCTCAGGATGTACAGCTTCTTCTAAAAGCAGCAAAAGATAATAACTTTTGGGTTTTCACCTATGTGTGTGCATGCTCAGTAGCTCAGTTGTGTCTGACTTTTTGCGACCCCATGGACTATAGCCCACAGGCTCCTCAGTCCATGGGATTTCCCTGGCAAGAATACTACAGTAGGTTGGCATTTCCTACTCCAGGGGATCATCCCAACCCAGGGATGGAGCCCCCGTCTCCTGCTTCTCCTACATTGGCAGGCAGATTCTTTACCACTGAGCTACCTGAGAAGCCAGAGTTTTCATGTCCTATTAAATGCCAACACTTCAATTTGTTTACATATAAGCAAAAGCATAATTGGTGTAATATTATAAATTACAAAAAAAACTATTATAAATGTTATAAGATTTTTTTGAAAAACAAAAAACAAAAAACCTAATGTCATAATTATTTTCCTATGCAATTTTTTTTTTTTCAATTTGCTTTGGTTAAAATATATGGACATGTGTTCAGAGTGTTAACTGGTATATGTCCAACCAACCTGTGCTCTTCACTTTTTTAGATTATCTCAAATGCTCCATAAAGAAATAATATGAACCCTTTTTGTAGAGCATCTCAGCCCTACTGGACAGTTGGGGAAAGATTAAGTTTTCTGTTTCTGAACTCTGCACAAAGCATTCAGGGTATTTGCCTTGAGCTGTGTTTAACTAACTGTGTCATATCTGATTAGCCTAAGTACTCACACATAGCAGAAGTTGTACCAAACAGTCTTCATTTGCTTTTCCTTTTTCACTCTGTCTGTTCTGTGGTGGCTAAAAGGGACTGTAGCTTTTAACCACTTTTTTTTTTTTTGAATGTTACCTTTCAAGACCGCAACTTATCTTCTCTTCCCTTGAATATGTGTCATGACAATAGAATAAATAGATGATTTAACCAGTAACTTTACCTAAATCATACTTGGGTGATTATGAGTCTAGCTTTTCAAGGACCGGCAGCTGTCTCTTGGAATTCTTGCTCTTGGGTCGTCCCCCTCAGGGCCACCCTTCCAAGCCATGACATGCTCAAGCCACTAGGGGTGGTGTCGTGCAGGCCCTATTGTTGGTTGCTCATCTGAACCATGGGGCCGTATTGGTGGTTCCAGATCAGTTGAGCCTTCAGATAACTATAGACTCAGCCAATATTAGAAGTTATTATGTTAACGTGTAGAATTACATTGCCTAGTTAACTACATGCCTAGTTAACATGTAGAATCTCAGATGATAATAAAATCACAAGAACCCTAAATACGAAAGAGTTCTGTGCTAAGAGCACCAGTTTTTAACTTGTTCATAAGTCCAACAAAGTCAGCCTAGGTACCTAACTAACACGATGGGCTATATAGTACTGTACTGTAATAGGTTTATGATACTTTTTACACAAATAATACACAAAAGACAAATACAAAAACTCATTTTTAATCTTTCAGTACAGCACTTTGAAAAGTACAGTAGTACAGCACAACAGCTGGCATATGGGGCTGGCATCTAGTGAACAGGTAAGAAGAGTTACCTGTTCAGCAGGAGGGAGCAGAGGGGGGAGATGGTAGAGCTGAAGGATCGTCAGCAGCAGGAGACGTCGAAGGGCAAGATGCAATTGTGCTCACGGCTAACGTTGATGGAATGCATGTTCATGTCTTTGAAAGTTCATAACTAGAAGACTTTCTGTAAAATAAAGCAGTCATTGTTTTAAGTCAGGAGCTTTTGAAGTGATTTGTTTTGAAGCAATAAGATGAAATACATTCTTTTAGTCTCTATTGTAAGGGGATCACAAATAAAATGAAACTCTAGCATCCTACGAGGTTCATTATTGGTTTCCAAGCAGTGGAACCATCTTCCAAAAAAGGCCCATTTGGTTTCATAAAAGCTTACTGAGAATCTACTCTGTGCCAGGCAGATGGTTAGGTTTTGGAGATAACACAGAGTCTGAGTCAGCAAGTGGCAGACAGTTTAACAGAGAAAATGTGTATAAAAGAATAATTGCTACTAATTAATAATGAATACATGAGATACAATGAATGAATTACAGAGATAATTTTTACTTCACAAATGCTTGAGCATCTATTACATGCCAGATACTCAAGGCACTTGGAATTGATTCAAAGGGAGTTCTTGGTCTGGAGAAATTTGCCAATGAGTAGGCGAGATAGATTAAAATCCGTATTTTCAATATAATGTGGTAAGTTCTAGGACTGATTCACAAAGTAGTTGGAAACTTGATGTCATGATGTGTATACTGCCTAGAAGAGAGAATGCTATATAAAAGCTGCTAAGTGTATTTCATATTCCATCGTCTGCCTTCCTTGGGGTGACATATTTTATTCTCCAAGAAGAGCTGCAACAATATCGTGTGTCCACATATCCTTCAACAATGACCTCGGGTCTGTCCCATCAAGGGGAAGAGTCTCAGGGCACTCCTTTTGAAGTTGAGCTGGCCTCCAGGACTCACCTGTAAACAAAAGAACTTGCTGGAAGTGATGCTGCGTGAGGCTGGGCCAGAAGTCAGCAGTATTAGCATTTATCTCCCGGAATAATCAACTTTCAGCTGTTCCATTTCAGGGGACTTTGCCTGGAACCCAGCTGCCATGCTATGATTAAGCCCAAGGTACATGGAAACACTCTATGCAGGCATGGGGTCAACAGATCTTGTGAGCCCAGCCTCTGAGTCATCCTAACCCAAGCATCAGTCCCGTGAGTGAAGGACCCTCCAGATGATTCTAGTCCCTGACTGACTAAATCAACCTCAACCCACTTGAGTCTTCCAAGTGGAGGTCCCAAATGCCCAGGAGCAGAGACAAGCCATCCTCACTCTACTCTGTCCAAAATCCTAATGCACAGAATCCATGACTATTATAAAATAGTTGCTATTTTTATGTCACTAAGTTTGGAGTGTGGTCTGTTACATAGCAATAGGTAATTAGGATAAAGAGGTTCTGAGAAAGAACCACTTTACAATGAATTACATTATTTTAGAATAGTGTTTATGGTGAGATACCCAAGTGCCTTAGACTGTAAAGAGTCTTCCAGCCATGCAGGAGACCCAGGTTCCATCCTTGGGTTGGGAAGATCCTCTGGAGAAGGAAATGGCAACCACACTTCAGTATTCTTGCCTGGAGAATTCCATGGACAGAGGAGCCTGGCAGGCTATAGTCCGTGGGGTTGCAAAGAGACAGACATGACTGAGCGACTAACACTTTCACTTTCACCACTATTTCTGAATGCCGGCCATTCAGTTAACTCAGAAACTGAAAAATAATTTCATCATTAATTCATTTCTGAATGCAGATCACAGAGTTTGGGCAGTACTGCCCTGACTTCTCCACATTTGTAAAATTATGGGTCTACTTGCTTGAGGAATATTCCATTTCTTCTGATGAGAACTAATTTCTCTTCATCTTCAGATTTAGAGCCAATGAAAATGTTGAGGGAAAAAACTGATTCATTTGATATTCATGTCTTAATTCTGTAAGACAGAGCATTTTAGTAAGTGATTAGTGGAGAATGTACCTTGCCGTATTCAAAGACACTGGCTACCTTACATATAATGTGCGGTTGTGGCTTTTAATCACTAATCATCATTTGTAGGAGGAACTTGTTTATATGAAGAGGACTTGAAGAAAAATTCAATATTAAACTGTACAGTTCTCTTCCAGTTTATAGTCATTTTTTCTACCACTTATTAATGATCAAACCATATACAGTTCTCAGACTGGCAACTTGCAAATTGTCTAAGGAAGATACTCATTTTAATTATGTGAACTGAAAGAGGCACTTTTTTTGACTTTTAAAAAAATCTTACTGTAATTGAGGAATCATTAAAAGTTGGAATACAGTGCCTTTAAATTTTGAGGGGGGGATAAAGGAGACTGTTTTCATATCCAAAACATTTTCTTTCTTAGACTGTAGTCTTGACAGATGAGATAATGAAATCTGAGTCTTTGTGGTGGTAAAACAGGTGACACAGAAGGAAAACAAGGAGGTACAATAAATGGTTAATTAATGGATGCCAGTTATATCTCCGTCAGAATCAAATGAATGTCCTACAGCAGTGAGAGGACCAGTGGTGAATGAACAGAAAGAACTGGGCTGGAGGGGACAAAGAGGGGGTAAGCCTACCGTTGTCTCCTCTTGATAGCCACGTGCTGCTGGGTCAGGATAAAAAGAAATCTCCTAGGATCATTGCACATTTGGAATCTGAAAATTCTAACAGTGAATGCCTATATTATTTGCAGGAAAGGCATACTTCTTGATTCCTAACTTTCCTATTCTTTGCAAACTAGCTAGAGGAGAAAGACTTGATGGACAGGAGGAAAGCATCAGATAGATCCTAGCTCCAGACACCCTTCCCAGGTCTTCACTGCATCATCCTGTTGCTGCCTATCTGAGTCCTCAGATATCCCTGTCCCTTTTTCCCTACCTTCTGCTTGGAAGGTATTAATAATATATAGGACCCCTCAGATTTTACCTGAGTTGCCTAATCACAATTTTCCTTAAAAGACCAAGATGCAAGGTGAGCAGTAAGTAAAGGTGTTGCCTGAGGCAAGAAAAGTACAACCAATTTAGGATGTAGTCCATACCATGCTGAGTATCATTTTGGTATAAATTTATACTTTTATATATATCATTTGAGGATATAGCTATGTATTAAAAATAATTTTAAAAATGGAATATTGGGACTTCAGTGGTTAAGACTTCCTGCTTCCACTGCACGGGATATGAACTCAATCCCTGGTTGGGGAACTAAGATCTTGGCAGGGCCAAAAAAGGAAAAAGAAATCAAATATTCTCAGAAATTTTTTTCTAGCAAATTGAAAGAGATTCTCATGTAATGTAAATTTGAATATTTTTGAGGGGATAATGCATGTCTAAGTATTGGGATATGAGAGTGCACATTTGCAGTATTTTTGTTCCATTAAGATTTTTTTTTTTTTGAGCTTGCTTGTCAGTTCCGTCACCAAGCTTCACGAAGCTTTGCTAATTTTGTGAAATTTGGAATAGTGTTTTGCCACTTTAGAGATAATCCCTGAAAGCTTCCTTCTTGCAGATGGCAATAAATCATTCTCTCCACTAAAAGCTCGATGTCATTTGAAATTTATTACACAGAGTGGGTAGTGGACTTAAAAGCCATTCACGTGTCTTATTACTTCAATCATCTAATTTATGGATTTCAGCTGCAATTGCAGTTGGAAAAAGTATTTTCCTGCCTCTGATCAATATGAGTCTGGTATTGTGTTCATCCCCTCTAACCCACCCTACCTGATTTCATCTAGAATCCTTCTTGGATTTTATAGCTTCTGCAGTCATTCTCCAGTTTCCATCATTCAAGGTGATGCAGGCCTGAAATGGGAAGTGCCAACAAGGCTGATGTAGATTGACTAAGCTTTACCAGCTTTTAGCTGCACTTGTCAAAAGATATCTTAGTTATTACTAGTTGAGCAATCTTGCCCTAGGGGAGGAGAAGCTGTCAAAAACTCCTGTGTTTAATATGTATATCTCTGGCTTCATGGAGAGAGTATGAAGGCAGCCTATTAGACACAAATGAGGTAAGCCTTAGTAACACATACTTAACACAAAGGAAGATAAGGAATTGGGTACTCTTTATTGCTATATTTGAAGTGTTTGTTTTTATTTTTCCCATCCATAAAAATCTGTTTCCATTTGGTCATTCTCATCCCTATAATGAAAGATGGTATCACTAGATAAATAAAGTGAAGAGGAATGTGGGAATATTATAGTTCCCTATAGCAGTCTGGAGTCTCCGGTAGCACACATACCCCATGGGTGTGACAATGACTGAACCACCGCAAGGCCCAGGTGTAGACTCTGTCTTTGACTGTCACCACAATGCTTGTACAAGCCAATGACTGTATTCTTTGATTTCAATCTCAGAAAAATAAGATATGCTCCCAAATATTCCTATCCTGAGTATGTAATTCAATGCCATGGTAATGCATACATCTAACCCTTATTTTCTTTACATTTTCAATGGATTCAACCTCATGGGAAAATTAAAAATTGATTCAAAGACCACTACATGCAAGATACTCAAAGATAACCACACCCTCTTGGGGCTTCCTTGGTGGCTCAGCAATAAGGAATTCGCCTGCAATGCAGGAGACTTGGGTTCGATTCCTGGGTCAGGAAGATCCCTTGGAGAAGGAAATGGCAACCCACTCCAGTATTGTTGCCTGGAGAATCCCATGGACAGAGGCGCCTGTCTGGCTTACAGTCCATAGGGTTGCAAAGAGTTGGACATAACTGACATGACTCAGCATGCACAGTCGATTTACAATGTTGCGTTAGTCTCAGGTGTACAACAAAATGATTCAGTTATACACAAGGTCAATAGGAATCCAAGAAATTGGGCTAAGAATCCTGCATCTAAAAAATGTCCTCATTTGAGGAAGACATTTAGTAAATCTCTTCAACAAATGTTCACCATGTTGTCTGACTATATGAAAGAACCACGATTTGCTTCAGTTCCTTCCAAGGAGTCCACAAATTCTCACTGTATCAATTATAGTTCCTATCTCTTTTATTGCATCGTGTAACAATTAGGTCTTACAAAGGTAACAAAGCCAAACCTCTTGCTACATAAACCATGAAATGTGAACTGTGCCCACCAACCATCACTTCTGACCAGAATCCGTTTTGTTGTTGCTGTTTTTGTTCTAGATGCCCCACCTAAGGGCAACTTTTCCGTGTTTAGATCAAACTTCTCATATTTCTTCCTCACAGGTACTTAGGTCATAGATGATTTTGTATGCTAAAAATTATTCAACATTTGTCTTGCTAAAAATTTTAAGCCTACCACATCCAGGGGACTATTAGTAGAAAAAAATAATGGCATCAAAATACTTTTTTTCTGATTAAAAATAACAGGAAATTTGAGTGCATAAAAAAATCCATTTTCTATAGTTATACCATTCAGAAATAGCTACCCTTGAGGGTTTGGTTCATTTCCCATCTTTTTTGCATTGTAACTATTTGAGATATGACTATATTTATGCGTTTATACCTTTCTATTTATAGAAGGAAGTGTGGGAGGAGGGCCTATCTTGTTTTTTTGCAAACAATAAATCTTAGGTTGTGTTTCACCAATTCACAAACAAACACTGACTTATTTATCATGCCTTTACTATTATTTTTTTGCTTCCCTTGTGGCTCAGCTGGTAAAGAATTCACCTGCAATGAGGGAAACCTGGGTTCAATCCCTGGGTTGGGAAAATCCCCTGGAGAAAGGAAAGGCTACTCACTCCAGTATTCTGGCCTGCAGAATTCCATGGACTGTGTGGGGTCATAACGAGTCAGACACGACTGAATGACTTTCACTTCACTTACTATTACTTTGTTTAATTCATTATCTTATTAGGGGCTCATAAAGCCTTAGGAATCTGCTAAATAATCTTCTATATCTTCTCCTGTGTTAGGAGCTTATTTAATTCTCTTAGGAAAATGGGAGAAGTTAAAATGCTTAGAATTATATACATCCTTCATATAGAAGAAAGCAGACACATAAGAGTAGACAAATGTTCTACCTATTTCTTGAAGCATCAAAACCTCACATGTTTCAGAGCTGGATCTCAAAGATGATCAAGTTTAGGGACTTCCCTGGTTGTCCAGTAGCTAAGACTCCATATTCCCGGGGCAGGGGGCCCTAGTTCATAGATCCCACATGCCACAGTTAAAAGTTTGTATACTGCAACTCAGAGTTCGAATGCCCCAACTAAAGATATAACATACTCTGAAGAAGATTGACCGTCCTATGTGCCCCCTGATACAACAAAATACATAAAACATAAATATATATCTTTTAAAAAAGTGATCAAGTTTAACTTTCACATTTTATAGATAAAATGACTCCATGAAAAGTCTAGTAATTCCCTGATATTTTCTGTCTCAAATTCAAAACAAAAACTACAGGAAAAGAAAGGTTGTGAATTTTTCTGTTTTATGAAGTTAAAAGAAATCTACAAAGATGCATTGGTCAAGAGACTTATCTCATCTCCAAAAGGCTTTCTTCAGTAAGACATTCGTTTCTATGCCATTCACCTCCCTCTCCTCTCAGGTGGCTTGACTTCCATTTCTGAGGACACAGCAATAGGAACAGAATGGGAAGGGGCAGAGATACAGGGAAGGGTTAGCCCTGTAGTCTGCCCAACAAAAAAAGACCTTTGGAGTAGTGTAAACTAGGAATCACTTATTATCCTGCCTTTTGTCCCTTGGTAGTGAAGAAAGCTGAGCACTGAAGAATTGATGCTTTTGAACTGTGGTGTTGGAGAAGACGCTTGAAGAGTCCCTTGGACTGCAAGGAGATCCAACCAGTCCATTCTAAAGGAGATCAGCCTTGGGTGTTCTTTGGAAGGAATCATGCTAAAGCTGAAACTCCATTACTTTGGCCACCTCACGCGAAGAGTTGACTCATTGGAAAAGACTCTGATGCTGGGAGGGATTGCAGGCAGGAGGAGAAGGGGATGATAGAGGATGAGATGGCTGGATGGCATCACTGACTCGATGGACGTGGGTTTCGGCGAACTCCGGGAGTTGGTGATGGACAGGGAGGCCTGGCGTGCTGCAATTTATGGGGTCGCAAAGAGTCGGACACGACTGAGCGACTGAACTGAACTGGACTGAATTCAATATGGCATTAGGGCTTCCCCGATGGCTCAGGGGTAAAGAATCCACCTGCAGTGTAGGAGATGCAGGAAACTGGGATTCCATCCCTGAGTCAGGAAGATCCCCTGGAGAAGGAAATGGCAACCTACTCTAGTATTCTTGCCTGGGTAATTCCACGGACAGAGAAGCCTGGTGGGCTATAGTCCATGGGGTTTTAAGGGTCGGACAGGACTTAGTGACTATGTCACCACCACCACCGCCAGTTTGACAGCGTGTTTATGTAATGCTGTATATGGAGAATTCCATGGACTGTATAGTTCATGGGGTCACAAAGAGTCGGACAGAACTGAGCGAGTTTCACTTTCACTTTATATAATGCTGTATAAAGAATCCCATAAGTAGATAACAAAAATTTAATTTAAAAAATCCTTAAGGTGAAACTAGTTTTTGAGAGCTACCTCCACTTTTATTTGGAAAAACATAATAAAAGTTTCATTAGGGGCTTTCTTGGTGATTAAGACTCTGAGCTTCCAATGCAAGGGGCACAGACTCAATCCTGGTTGGGGAACTAAGATCCCACATGCCATGTGGTACAGCCAAGAAAATATAAAGAAATAAGATTTCTTTTAAAAAGTTTCATTAAAAATTCCTTAAGAAGACATCAACCTTTAAATGCTGAAATAGCTCCACCAGCAGTCAGATTTTTATTTTGAAAAAGGTTTTGTGTACTAATTATAATCTTGAGTATTCCTAGCATCCTTAATAAAAATAATTTTAATATACCATAGTTTATAACATTCAAAATGTTATCACATATGTAAACAAGATAGAAGGAAATTAAATTATTATCTGACTATTCTCAAATTTGATAAATATATGACTAAAAGAAGAACTGCCATCCCATTCTCCCTTTTTCTCTAAAAGGTCTACCTGTGTTACATAACTCAGTCACATTTCCTTCTAGAATGCTTAGACTAAATGCTTAGTAATTAGGACATTCATATGTCATGTTGTTAAAAATATTCTTCATGTAGGAATTCTACAGTTTCAATGTAAACTTCTCACATATGTCTCACTTATATGTTTCCATATGGGACCATATTATACTTGTTATTGTAGTCAATGTATGATGTCGAGCATCTTTCCATGTGCGTATCTGCAAGTTATTTACCTTCTTTACTGAAGAGACTACAAATCTTTTGCCAATTAGAAAAAAAAAGACTGTGACCATTCTTTTTAGAAGCCACATAGAATGAATAGAAGAGATACACAGCTTTTATCTAACCACTTCCCTTTGGTGGATATTTTTGTTATTTTTCTTCTCCAAGATTATAAAAACAGGTTTATGTTTTCTTCTACTTCTTTTTTATACTCTGAATTTTTAAAAGTACACCTTTCACCATCAGATATTCATTTCGTGCATGCTGAAACATCTGGCTGGTAGAAGGCCTGTGTTGTTCTTGCACTGGTTCCCTAACTACTGCGTATATTTAAAGTCTACAGGGAAATCCCTTGTCCAAGAGCCATAGTGCCGTGGATTAATACCTGATACTTCGACTTAAGTTATCAAAGGTTTTCTGGTCATTAAACAGGTGAATTTTCTTAAGAAATTAATTGAAATGAGATTTCCAGGGTGATGCCAATCTGAATTGTGACACCAAACGCAAGTTAGAACAACAACAAAAAATTCTTAGTAATGTAACATTTCAAGAAGAACCAAATTGAATCCTTTCCCTTATAGATGTTTTTTTTTTTTTTTTCCATTTAAATTCTTAGTCTTTCTGCTTTGTAAATGTGGTCCTTCTGATCCTAACAAAGAAAGTAAATTATCCAACACGTACAGTCTTTTGAAGAATTTCATTTTCAAAATTTATGCTTTAAAGACAGGTTCCAGCATTTCCCTGATCCAGTGGTTAAGACTCTTCTTCCAATGCAGGGGGCACAGGTTCAGTCCCTAGTCAGGGAACCGAGATCCTGTATGCCGCGCAGCATGGCCAAGAAATAAAGATAAATAAAATAAGAATAATAGATTTTTTTTAAAGTTCCATTTTCGTACTACATACTTGTACTTATCCTGGGGTAGAGGTGAAAAGAAGGAGGGAGAAACTTTACACAGATTATTGAAAAATTCACAATTCATTAAAAAGGACTTCTGCTTTAACCAGCATATTCTATGAGCATTGTTTACAAAGAGGAAGAATTAGATTTACATTTCTTTTCTTCCCATGGGAGTATGGCAAAATTCTAAAGAAAAGCAAAGGGGAAACAAGGCTCCCAGACAACTCTCACAATGGACTCAACCGTTGTGTAACTTCACAGTGGCTGTACCAGCGTGTTCAACAAGGAGATTTAGATGGATAAGCTTAGAAATCTGCTTTATAAAACTCAACCTTCCAAATAGAAATTGGAGGCAGGGCAGATCTCCAACTGAATTTCCTATGAGCAAAATAATACATTATTTTTCTAGGGGCAGAGTGCACTAGGAATTTATGCAATGGTCAGACAAGATCCTAAGAATGAGAAAATCTATTTCTTAAATCTCTCTAGAGACTACAGATGCATGTGGCTTAAAGAAGTCTTTCCATGTGTCTTCTGATTTTCAGGAAAACATATTTTTAAGCCACAGCAAGTGAGGTGACATTTTATTTTCTCCATAAAAGATTCTCTTGAAAGGTTATTTTATAGTTTCTTTCTTAGACTCATTCCAAAGAGGTTTTTCTTAGTCCAGTTAGGACTCATATCTCTTATAAAAGGTGTAGAGAGGATAGACTAGAACTTGGGGAAAGGAGAACATAATTTAAATTTCTTTAATTTGTCAGCAGAGTTCTATCTATATCCTGCTAAAGTTGCAGAGCCCAAACTGAAGGATGATTTTTCAGGTAGTCATGGAGATGTGAAATAATACTGTTGCTTGCTTCTCATTTGGCTTCCCTGATAGCTCAGTTGGTAAAGAATCCACCTGCAATGCAGGGGACCCTGGTTCGATTCCTGGGTCAGGAAGATCCCCTGGAGAAGGGATAGGTTACCCACTCCAGTATTCTTGGGCTTCCCTTGTGGCTCAGCTGGTAAAGAATCTGCCTGCAATGAAGGAGACCTGGGTTTGATCCTTGAGTTGGGAAGATCCCCTGGAGAAGGGAAAGGCTACTCACTCCAGTATTCTGACCTAGAGAATTCCATGGACTGTTCTAAATTGTTTTACAGGGACTTCCCTATTGGTCCAGTGGCTAAGACTCTGTACTCCCAATACAGGGGACCACATTCGATTCGTGGTCAGGGAACTAGATCTCACATGCTGCAATTAAGATCTGGTATAGCCAGGTACATACATAAATAAATATTTTTTAAAATTTGTTTTACTTCTGCCTGTGTGCCTTACAGCTATGTGTGTGCTTATTAGTTGCTGCTGCTGCTAAGTTGCTTCAGTCGTGTCTGACTCTGTGCGACCCCATAGATGGCAGCCCACCAGGTTCCCCCGTCCCTGGGATTCTCCAGACAAGAACACTGGAGTGGGTTGCCATTTCCTTCTCCAATGCATGAAAGTGAAAAGTGAAAGTGAAGTTGCTCAGTCATGTCCGACTCTTAGCGACCCCATGGACTGCAGCCCACCAGGCTTCTCTGTCCATGGGATTTTCCAGGCAAGAGTACTGGAGTGGGTTGCCATTCCTTCTCTGTTATTAGTTGCTAGCTAATACTTTTAGTAACAGAAAATGCCTGGTGTGCACGAAATCAGCTCTCAGCCTACAAGTCATCATTAATATATCAAACCACTTTTTCTCTATGAGTTCACGGGCCTGAATCAAGCAACTATTACAATTCAATCAGCACTGTCACAGTAGATAAAATCTAATCACCTGAGTCCTAGATTTCAATCAATCACCATTGTCCTTTCAGGCACTGGAAAACTAAAGATTTCAGTGCATGATGGACTTCAGAATGTAGAGAAAGACCTTGAGTTATCTTCCCATTACCTAAACTTTCCTAGCATTATTTCCTTCAGGTAATAATGTATTGATAGACTTCCCTGGTGGCTCAGACAGTAAAGCGTCTGTCTACAATGTGGGAGACCCAGGTTCAGTCCCTGGGTCAGGAAGATCCTTTGGAGAAGGAAATGGCACGCCACTCCAGTACTCTTGCTTGGAAAATCCCATGGACTGAGAAGCCTGGTGGGCTACAGTCCATGGGTCACAAAGAGTTGGACACGACTTCACTTTCACTTTTCACTTTCATATATGTCTCAGATATCCTTTATAGTCTACAATTGTGCAAAAGGCTAAGACATTGAGTCAAGATGGTATCATCCTTTGTGGGTAAAGGTGATTACAGTGACGACTATGTGTGGGCCAACAGAACTCTCTGTGATGAAAAACACGTTCTCTGCTGCGCAGTATGGTAGCCACCAGCCACCATGTCTCTTGAGCACTTGAAATATGGCTTGTATAACTGAGGAGCTGAGTTTTTCAGATGGAGCTAGAGATTATCACACTAAGTGAAGTAAGTCAGAAGGAGAAAGATCAATGCCATGTGATATCACTTCTATGTAGAATCTAAAATACAACACAAATGCACTTATCTGCAAAACCACAGTAGACTTACAGACATAGAGAACAAACTTGAGGTTACCAAAGTGGAAAGGGGGGATAAGTTAGGAACTTGGGATTAGCTGACACACTGTATATAAAGTAAACAGTAAGGACCTACTGTGTAGCACAGGGAAATAATATTCAATATCTTATAATAACCTGTGGTGTGTACGCTCAGTCGCTCAGAAGTGTCTGACTCTTTGTGACCCCATGGCCTGTCGCCTACCAGGCTCCTCTGTCCGTGGGGATTCTCCAGGCAAGAATATTGGAGTGGGTTGCCATTTCCTACTCCAGGGGATCTTCCCAACCCAGAGACTGAACCTGCATCTCTTGTGTCTCCTGCATCGGCAGGTGGATTCTTTAGCACTGCACCTCCTGGGAAGCCCATAATAACTTATAATGGAAAAGAATCTTAAAAAAGAATAGTTAGATAGATACATAACTGAATCACTTTGCTGTACATCTGAGACATTATAAATTGATTATACTTCAATTTAAAAAAGAATTTAAATAGTCATGTATCTCTAGTGGCTACAGTATTGAACAGGGAAATTCTGTAGAATACTTTCATGGACTGTATCTATTCTATAGAATGATTGAGAGCATTCTGATTAAAATGCATGTTAGCATCTCTGTGATAAGCCTATTTTAAATGTATGCTATAAAAATAATTATAAAACTTGAAATCGTTACATGCTTTGGAATTGTGTAGAAATGGATGATGTGTGTTTTTAAAATTATGAAATATAAAAATGTGGCCTGGTCCCTAAGAAGTTATTTATGGGAACTCGTTAAAAAAAACAGAGACAGGCGTTTTCTGTAAACATTCTTTTCATTATAAAAGTATGCACAGATTCAATGAGCTGTGAGATCCTACTGTTTGTAAACAGAAACTCTCTTCTGTTGCTTTGTTCTTACATCACCTGGTATGCGGTAAGCATTCAATTTTTTTTTTTTTTTAGAATGAATAAAGTTTATCAGGTTCTATCACTCACAGGAGGTATGTATCCAAATCTGCTAATGAGCAGTGCTGAACAGGAAAAGAAAGAAGAGTTATTTAACAACTTATCATTTACTTGCTGCAAGATTACCCTTGGCTAATCACCCTCTGCAGGAATTCAGTAAATAAAAGCAGAAACTTTGACCAGCAGTATTTGTTTCACATGGATACAATCCTTTCTTCAAAAGTAACACCAAGTTGTAACCAGTTAATCTGTGCTTTGTTATGGCGTTTCTCTGTGCAGAGCTTGTGGGTAGAAATATCACAAGTGATTCTACATTTTAACTTAAAATGAACTCAGTCTATGTATTGCCTTCACATTGGTTTCTTAGTTTTTATTTTATTTTTTTAAAAGATGTATTTATTTGGCTGGGCCAGGGCATAGCTGCCGCATGCGGAATCCTCAGAATCTCCAGTCTTCATTGCAGTATGTGACCTCTTAGATGCGGCATGTGGGATCTTGTTCCCCAACCAGGGATTGAAAATGGCCCCCCTGTGTTGGGAGCGGGGAGTCTTAGTCACTGGATCACCAGGACAGTCCCTGGGTTCTTAGTGTACAACAGGTGTTGCTGAAAAAAACTTAATGCCAGATGATGAAATTGAAATATAGTACTGTGCATCAAGAAGAATGGCTCTGCAGTTAGTTTTCTTGAGAGAGGTCAATTAAAAAACGGTTAGCATGAGTCTTAGACTGCACATCTTGTGTCCTGGACAGTCTTGGAACCCTCCAGTACCAAGGCAGGAATTCAGTTTCCTATTTAACAGCAAAGGGATTATAAAAAGTTCTCAGAGAAGGTGTTGGCTAGTCTCATAAACCTTCAGCTCCCTATTGACTGAGCCTGTCAAGGCTTGCAAGTCAGTTCAGAATGACTGACTCCTGTTCTTGATTATTGAGCGACAAACTGCTTCTTGGCATCCTTTAAGAAGAACATCAGGAACTTCTTAATTTTTAACATCCTTATAGCTTGATCTAAAATCCCAGACATTAGGCATCCAGTTAAAAATTATTCCTAGATGGTTTGCATGTGATGTCACCAAGACAGTGTGATGACAGAAATCTATGATAACATATGTTTTTCAAAAAAGTTATAAGACAAATAATTCATGTTGATTATAGGTGAATAGCTTGACTTTCTTAGGAAGTCCCTTTACCTGCCAAATTGTCCACCTGGTATCAGATACAAACCAATATGCAATGTCAAATGGTGAAATATGTGCTTTTTAAAAAATGAGTTTGTTGAGGTGGGTTAGGGAGATCTTACACCATGGAAATTTTCCAGAAAGTTGCATAATATAATTGGGCATTTCGAAGGACAGATGGCTCACAGCCTCAGTATTTTAAATTGATTTTACTGCCTGGCAAAGGTGTCCCAGATAATGAGGGTGATTTCAGTATTGTGTAGAGGTGGTGATGTAATTTAGGGTACAGATTCACAATGGGACAAAAATCCTAACACAGGTGTGTGGTCAGTTCAAATACAAAATCATGGACACAGTCTTCCTTGTGGTTGAGTCCAGTGGTTGACAATCTGCCTGCCAATGCAGGGGACACAGGTTCAATCCCTGGTCGGGGAAGATTCCACATGCCTCGTGGCAGCTAAGCCAGGGCCCCACAGCTGAGCCCCTGTGCTGCAACCACTGAAGCCTGCGTGCCTAGAACTCATGATCTGCAGCGAGCGAAACCACCACAACGAGAAGCCCACACCCTGCAACTAGAGAGTGGTGCCCCCAACCCCCCCACCCACCCCACCCCCCCACTAGAGAAAGCCCTTGTGCACAGCAAGGAAGACTCAGGGCAGCCATAAAAAATTTAAAAAAATAATTATTTCGGGGGCAAATATGTAGTCATTCAGTCCATCCTAAAGGAAATCAGTCCTGAATATTCACTGGAAGAATTGATGCTGAAGCTGAAAGTCCAATACTTTGGCCACCTGATGTGAAGAACCGACTCATTGGAAAAGACTCTGTTGCTGGGAAAGATTGAGGGCAGGAGGAGAAGGGGATGACAGAGGATGAGATGGTTGGATGGCATCACCGACTCAATGGACATGAGTTGGAGTAAGCTTTGGGAGTTGGTGATGGACAGGGAAGCCTGGCGTGCTGCAGTCCATGGGGTCGCAAAGAGTCAGACACGACTAGCAACTGAACAACAGCAAAGCAAAATGTTGACGGTGGGGACTGGATCCTCCTGAATGCTTATAGTAAAAGGTGAGGGGAGTGTGGGAAATTAAAGGAACTGATAAGCAAAAAGGAACCAGAACTTGAAGAAATAGAAAGCTCTAGCTTATCTGTATTGCAAAATACAAGAAAGTTTGTTCTCATGAGACAGCTAAGGGTGTGGCTAAACCATCACTTGATAAGGGAATCAGGACTGGTGTGAATCATGAATTTAATCAGCCATCTCCAAAGAAGCCAGGAATAGAGATGAGATTGTATCAGCAGAAGCACTGCAAACTTTTTTCTAAAAGAGACAGGAAAAATAGGACATAATATAAAAGAGAGCTGTCGGACTTCTTGGGGCTTCCCAGGTGGCTCAGCGGTAAAGAATCTGCTTGCCAGTGCAGGAGACACAAGAGACATCCCTGCATCAAGAAGACCCCCTGGAGGAAGAAATGGCAGTTCAGTTCAGTTCAGTCACTCAGTCATGTCCAACTCTCTGAGATCCCATGGACTGCAGCACGCCAGGCCTCCCTGTCCATCACCAACTCCCAGAACTTGCTCAAACTCATGTCCATCCAGTCTGTGATGCCATCCAACCATCTCATCCTCTGTTGTTCCCTTCTCCTCCTGCCTTCAATATTTCCCAGCATCAGAGTCTTTCCCAATGAGTCAGTTTTTCACATCATGTGGCCAAAGTACAGGGATTTCAGCTTCAGCATCAGTCCTTCCAATAAATATTCAGGACTGATTTCCTTTAGGATGGCCTGGTTGGATCTCCTTGCAGTCCAAGGGACTCTCAAGAGTCTTCTCCAACACCACAGTTCAAAAGCATTAATTCTTCGGCACTCAGCTTTCTTAATAGTCCAACTTTCATATCCATACATGACTACTGAAAAAATAGCTTTGACTAGATGGACCTTTGTTGGCAAAGTAATGTCTCTGCTTTTTAATATGCTGTTTAGGTTGGTCATAACTTTTCTTCCAAGGAGCAAGGGTCTTTTAATTTCATGGCTGCAGTCACCATCTGCAGTGATTTTGGAGCCCCCCTACATTACAGTCTCTCACTGTTTCCACTGATTCCCCATCTATTTGCCATGAAGTGATGGGACCAGATGCCATGGTCTTCATTTTCTGAATGTTGAGTTTTAAGCCAACTTTTTCACTCTCCTCTTTCACTTTCATCAAGAGGCTCTATAGTTCTTCATCATTTTCTGCCATAAGGGTGGTGTCATCTGCATATCTGAGGTTATTGATATTTCTCCCAGCAATCTTGATTCTAGCTTGTGCTTCATCCAGCCCGGCATTTTGCATGATGTACTCTGCATATGTTAAATAAGCAGGGTGACAATATACAGCCTTGACATACTCCTTTCCCTATTTGGAATCAGTCTGTTGTTTATGTCCAGTTCTAACTGTTGCTTCTTGACCTGCATACAGATTTCTCAGGAGGCAGGTCAGGTGGTCTGGTATTCCCATCTCTTTAAGCATTTTCCAGAGTTTGTTGTGATCCACATAGTCAAAGGCTTTGGCATAGTCAATAAAGCAGAAATAGATGTTTTTCTGGAACTCTCTTGCTTTTTCCATGATCCAGCGGATGTTGGCAATTTGATCTCTGGTTCCTCTGCCTTTTCTAAATCCAGCTTGAGCATCTGGAAGTTCATGGTTCACGGACTGTTGAAGCCTGGCTTGGAGAATTTTGAGCATTACTTTACTGGTGTGTGAGATGAGTGCAATTGTGTGGTAGTTTGAACATTCTTTGGCATTGCCTTTCTTTGGGGTTGGAATGAAAACTGACCTTTTTCAGTCCTGTGGCCACTGCTGAGTTTTCCAAATTTGCTGGCATGTTGAGTGCAGCGCTTTCACAGCATCATCTTTTAGGATTTGAAATAGCTCAACTGGAATCCCATTATCTCCACTAGCTTTGTTCATAGTGATGCTTCCTAAGACCCACTTGACTTCACATTCCAGGATGTCTGGCTCTAGGTGAGTGATCACACTGTCATGGTTATCTGAGTCATGAAGATCTTTTTGTATAGTTCTTCTGTGTATTTTTGCCACCTCTTCTTAATACCTTCTGCTTCTGTTATGTCCAAACCATTTCTGTCCTTTATTGAGCCCATCTTTGCATGAAATGTTCCCTTGGTATCTCTAATTTTCTTGAAGAGATCTCTAGTTCTTCCCATTCTATTGTTTTTCCTCTATTTCTTTGCATTGATCGCTGAGGAAGGCTTTCTTATCTCTTCTTGCTATTCCTTGGAACTCTGCATTCAAATGGAATTTGAATGGAATCCAGTATGCCTGCCTAGAAAATTCCATGGACAAAGGAACCTGGTGGGTTCATGGGGTTGCAACAAGTCAGACCCGACTTAGCCACTGAGCATGCATACGTGTACCCCAGACTTCTTAGGTTTTATATGAGTAGACAATAAAGCTGTCCTCCTGCAAACATGTTTCATCTTTTAAGAAACAGGAAGAATGACCCCAGAGGTAATTCAGAGTTCAACAGAACGGACACTATCAACACACACCCAGGAAGCAGGGTCAGCTTCTCCTCTGTTCCAAATCAGGGGCCTCCTCATTTTCAAGGGCTCAGATGACATTGCCCCTTGCTAGGGGATGGAGCTGACTCATAGAGCCTTGGGGTGGGCGTGATATTTTTACCGCAGTGAATCTTCAGTTCAGTTCAGTCACTCAGTCGTGTCTTAACTCTTTACGACCTCATAGACTGCAGCACGCCAGGCCTCCCTGTCCATCACCAACTCCCGGAGTTCACCGAAACCCACGTCCATCGAGTCAACGATGCCATCCAGCCATCTCAACCTCTGGCGTCCCCTTCTCCTGCCCCCAATCCCTCCCAGCATCAGAGTCTTTTCCAATGAGTCAACTCTTCACATCAGGTGGCCAAAGTATTGGAGTTTCAGCTTTAGCATCAGTCCTTCCAATGAATATTCAGGACTGATTTCCTTCAGAATGGACTGGTTGGATCTCCTTGCAGTCCAAGGGACTCTCAGGAGTCTTCTCCAACACCACAGTTCAAAAACATCAATTCTTTGGCACTTAGCTTCCTTAATAGTCCAACTTTCACAATAGTCCAACTTTCACATCCATACATGACCACTGGAGAAACCATAGCTTTAATTAGATGGACCTTTGTTGACAAAGTACAGGGTGGCTGTATTTGAAGTTGGGAAGGATGAAGTGAAAGTGAAGTCGCTCAGTCATGTCCGACTGCAATGCAAGAGACCCTGGTGTCCGACTCTTTGTGACCCCATGGACTGCAGCCCACCAGGCTCCTCCATCCATGGGATTTTCCAGGCAAGAGTGCTGGAGTGGATTGCCATTTCCTTCTCCAGGGGATCTTCCCGACCCAGGAATAGAACCCCGGTCTCCTGTATTACAGGCAGACGCTTTGCCGTCTGAGCCACCAGGCAAGCCCCTGGTGGGTCCCTGAAGTAATGGGATTAGTATCGTTAGAACAATAGACTCGAGTGCTTGTTCTCTCTCCTTGTGGGCTCAGAGAAAAGGATATGCAAAGACAAGCTGTTGTCTGCAAACCAGGAAGAGCTCCCACCCAAAAATGCACCTCCACTCCCACCCTCCAGACATTCTGGGAAATCCAGCCTGTACAATTTTGAGAAATAATTTCTGTTGCGTAAACCATCCAGTCAGTGGTATTTTATTATAGGAACCTTAGCAGACTGATATAAATGTTAATAGCTAGGGCACAGTTTTGTGTCAAGTTTTCCTAGTTATGTAGTTGTTTTATTATATTTTGGGGGGAAATTCTGGGAGACTGATTGTCTTTAGCTATGGAAAAACTGACATTTGTTAAATCCCATATGACTGATTTTTAAAAAAAATATCTGGGGAATTCCCTGACAATCCAGTGGGTAAGACTCCCTGCTTCCACTGCAAGGGGCTCAGGTTAGATCCCTGGTCAGGGAACAAAGATCCCACATGCCATGCGGTGCAGCCCAAACAAAACAAAATTATGAATATAGCCCATTCGGCTATTCGTTTTCTTTTTAGACTTTTATTTATTTCTGGCTGTGCTGCCCGGGCTTTTCTCTAGTTGCGGAGAGTGGAGGCTATTCTCCATTTGTGGCCACGGGCTTCTCTCTGAGGTGGCTGGTCTTGTGAAAGTGAAAGTCGCTCCGTCGTGTCCGACTCTTTGCAACCCCATGGACTATACAGTCCATGGAATTCTCCAGGCCAGAATACTGGAGTGGGTAGCCTTTCCCTTCTCCACGGGATCTTCCCAACCCAGGGATCAAACCCAGGTCTCCCGCATTGCGGGATGTTTCTTTACCAGCTGAGCCACAAGGGAAGCCCAAGAATACTGGAGTGGGTAGCCTATCCCTTCTCCACCGGATTTTCTTCCGGACCCAGGAATCGAACTGGGGTCTCCTGCATTGCAGGCGGATTCCTTACCAGCTGAGCTTGTTGTGAAGCACAGGCTCACGGGCACAGCGGGTGTCAGTAAGAGTGGTATATGGACTCTATAGTTGTGTTTCCCAGGCTCTTGAGCACAGGCTCTGTAGTTGTGGCCTGTGAGCTTAGTTATCCTGACACCTGTGGGCATGTGGGGTCTTCCTGGACTGGGGATTGAACTTGCATCTCTGCTTTAGCAGGCACCAGTAAAGCATCTGCCTGCAATGCAGCAGGCATGGGTTCCATCTCTGGTTTGGAAGACCCACTACAGGAGAAAAGGGCAACCCACTCCAGTATTCTTGCCTGGGAAATCCCATGGACAGAGAAGCCTGGCGGGCGACAGTCCATGGGATCACAAACAGTTGACGCGACTGAGCACACATACATAATAATTACCACTGAGCCACCAGGGAAGCCCCCCATTTGGTTATTCTGATTCTTAAAATATTTGGACTTTTTCAATTACTTTCTACTTGTATCATTTTTCTTTTATCTTACCATTTTTTAATTTAATATATTTGGTCACTTTTTCAGGCTCCATTTTTTCTCCTCTTCAAATGTATACACTCTACTTTTATTTTTTTTTTAATTTTATTTTATTTTTAAACTTTACATAATTGTATTAGTTTTGCCAAATATCAAAATGAATCCACACTCTACTTTTAATCTCTTTTTGATTACCACTGAAATTTTATCATGCATGTTTAACACACAAAAAAACTTAATCTTTATCCTAAACAAAGTATGACCTTGTCTTTTCTCTCTGGGTGTTCAGGATATTTTCTTTATCCTCAAGTCTTCTAGTTTTATTAAGATATGCCTTAGGGAATTTCTTTTGATATATCTTGTTTGGGACAAGTTGTCCTTACTAGGTCTATGGATCTGTTTTTTAATCTTTTCTGAGAGATAAAATATTGCCTTTCCTCCATTCCTGTCATGCTGCCTGGGGATTTCCCTGGAGGTCCCTTAGAGCAGTAAGACTCTAAGCTTCTAATGCAGGGGGTGAAGGATGATCCCTGGTTAGGGAACTAAGATCTTACAGGACCAGAGTCGTGGCCAAGAAAAAGTCCCTTTATGCTGTCTATGCGGGGCTTATAATTTTATGTTCCAAAGTCTTTAAAATTCTTTTTTGTATTTTCTCTTCTCCTTATTCCCTTTTTGTTATATTCCAGACAAAATTTTTGGGTATATCTCTCAGTTAACCAGTTCTCTCCTTATTGCATAAAACTGATGTTTAAGTCATCCACAGAATTTTTTATTGCAACAAATATATTTTTTAATTTCTAGGAGACTTTTTTCTAGCATTTTTTCTATTGCCAATAATTTCTTGCTGAATACTCAACTTTATATCAAATATTTTCAAATATTTTACTTGTTAAATCATTTCATGAAGCTGTGAAGTATCTCCACTGAGTTAAACATCTGCAGTTTTTATGAGTCTAAATCTGTTATTTCTTGTTTTTGTTTGCTGATGCTAACAGCAGTGATTCGGGTAATATTGTTTGTGAGTCGATTGTTGTTTAGTTGCCAAGTCGTGTCCAACTCTTTTGTGACCCCCATGGCCTGTAGCCCACCAGGCTCTTCTGTCCATGGGATTTTCCACGCAAGAATACTGGAGTGGGTTGTCATTTCCTTCTCTAGGGGATCTTCCAGACCTAGGATCAAACCTGCATCTCCTGTTCGGCAGGCAGATTCTTTATTTGCGTCGCCTGGGAAGCCCTTGTGAATTGATTACAATTGGGCTGAGTCCTTTAGGATTCACATACTTATTAAATCCAATGTGACTCTTTTTCCCTTGAACCTTTGAGTTTAGTCCATTTGGTTATCTTGACTGTTGTTCTTATGAACTTTTTCTATTAATTTCTTCTTGTCCCATTTCTCTTTCTTCTTACCATACATATATATATTTAATATTTATTTATCTGGCTGCATGAGGTCTTAGTTGTGGCATGTGAGCTCTTTTAGCTGCACCATGTGGGATCTAATTCCCTAACCAGGGACTGAACCCAGGCCCCATGGATAGAATTCCATGCCCTCATTGAGAGCGTACAATCTTAACCACTGGACCACCAGCAAAGTCCTTCTCTTACCATTTTTGTATTGAGTATATTTGATCTTTTTTTATTCTCATTTTTTTTACTCTCATTCAAAATTATACATCGTACCTTTAAGCTCTCTTATTGGTTAGCACTGAAACTTTCCAGGCATGTTAAGCATAATAAAATCAAAAGCTAAACAACACTTTCATCTACATTTTAAATAAGATGAGGACTTTAGGACATGTTATCTCTGATTGACTTTTCTCAGACTTACGTACCTCAGGATTCCATCGTATTATTTTCTCTCTGGTTCACTAAAACAATGTCCCTTCTTCTCTAGCACATTTCTTCAGCTCTGTGGCCTCAGCTTCTGGCTATCCTGGCCTAAATTCCTACGTGTTCCTAATTTGTTCCCAATACTCCTAAGTTCCTAATGACCCCCTAGATGTGTGCCTCAGAAACCCCAGCCCCTGTATGCCAAGTTACACTCACATTTATTTCTCAGCAGGCTCTCTTGGAAAATGCTCCTACCTTGCATGAGACCAATGATACCTCCAAGTGTATGTTTTTTCTAGGCTTTTGTTATTGTGAGGTGAATTTCCCTAGAGCAATGACCATTTGTGATACACTGATTGGGAAGGTTTTATTTTTTATTTCAATCATTATTTCTCTCACATCCAAGATACCTAATTAGTGTTTCTAAATAAGAACCTGTTCTTGTTTCATAACCACTACTCTTGTTTAGTTCTTGTTTCACATATGCAATTATCTAATTTATTTTTACCTAAAAATTAATTGTTCAGTTTTTGCTATATATATAAGACATATATATATAAGACTAGGTGCTGGAGAATATAGTGATAAATAAAAAAAATTTCTGCCTTCATGAAACCAGTTATAGTGAAGAAAATAATGGCTGACATCATAGTGTGCTTCATATGTTTCAGGCATTCAGTTCAGTTCAGTTCAGTCGCTCAGTTGTGTCTGACTCTTCGCGACCCCTTGAATCGCAGCACGCCAGGCCTCCCTGTCCATCACCAACTCCCGGAGTTCACTCAGACTCACGTCCATTGAGTCAGTGATGCCATCCAGCCATCTCATCCTCTGTCGTCCCCTTCTCCTCCTGCCCCCAATCCC
This sequence comes from Bos taurus, assembly GCF_002263795.3. Lineage (NCBI taxonomy): Eukaryota > Metazoa > Chordata > Mammalia > Artiodactyla > Bovidae > Bos > Bos taurus. The sequence goes on from NC_037350.1 coordinate 38,313,911, forward strand.
TCCCAGCATCAGAGTCTTTTCCAATGAGTCAACTCTTCACATGAGGTGGCCAAAGTACTGGAGTTTCAGCTTTAGCGTCATTCCTTCCAAAGAAATCCCAGGGCTAATCTCCTTCAGAATGGACTGGTTGGATCTCTTTGCAGTCCAAGGGACTCTCAAGAGTCTTCTCCAACACCACAGTTCAAAAGCATCAATTCTTCAGTACTCAGCCTTCTTCACAGTCCAACTCTCACATCCATACATGACCACTGGAAAAACCATAGCCTTGACTAGACAGACCTTTGTTGGCAAAGTAATGTCTCTGCTTTTGAATATGCTATCTAGGTTGGTCATAACTTTCCTTCCAAGGAGTAAACGTCTTTTAATTTCATGGCTGCAGTCACCATTAGTCAATAGCATATTTTTCATATTCTTTAAAAAACGAATAACTATTTCTGTCTTCCTGGGTGCTAAATATATGTATTAAAAAACATCTTCAAGTTTTCCCATTTATTTCCATTCTTTCATGTTTAAACTCTTCCATAAGCACACCCTGTTTTCCCTCCTTCACATGTTAGATTTCCAGATGCTTGGTCTCTTGTTGCTGTGTTTTCATTTTCCAAGAATGACTTCTTTGCCCATCATGGATTCTATATGACCTCCTTACAAGATCATCCAGTAGGAGTATTAACCCAAATCTTGAGAACTTAAGTTCAAATGATCAATGACCCTTCGATTGCAAACAACTAGATGGCATATTTGATAAAATCTCTCTTGCAAATGTACACTCACAGAAATGTACACATATATACATATATATGCAGATGTTTTCATTTATAGCAGTATAGTCTTTTGAAAGCATTGATCTTTTTTTTTTTTTTAAACCACTGTAGCTCTCTATTTGTTTCCTGTCTTGAGATATCTTTCTAATCTATGGAGATACTCTTCTTTCATTTCCAAGCATAAATATGTGTCTAATCATTTTTCTTTAGCTCTTTTCCATCATTTTTATGAGTCTTATGAAAAAGAAGATTTTATTCTATGCTTACCACCCTCTTAAATTGGAGAAGGCGATGGCACCCCACTCTAGTACTCTTGCCTGGAAAATCCCATGGATGGAGGAGCCTGGTGGGCTGCAGTCCATGGGGTCGCTAAGAGTCAGACACGATGGAGCGACTTCCCTTTCACTTTTCACTTTCATGCATTGGAGAAGGAAATGGCAACCCACTTCAGTGTTCTTGCCTGGAGAATCCCAGGGACGGGGGAGCCTGGTGGGCTGCTGTCTATGGGGTCGCACAGAGTCGGACACGACTGAAGTGACTTAGCAACATAGCAACCCTCTTAAATAAAAAGTCCAGTTTAGATTTCATTTGTCATTTTAGAACCCTTGATAAAAAGTTTACCTCTGTGTTATCAATAGTTGGTTTTTGTTGTTGTTTTTGGTTTTGTTTTGTCATTAGAAATCTCCTCCCATTTTGGCATAAAGTAACATTATCTCATTTGCTAAAGCATTTCCTTGAGTTGTAAATAATAAGGTGCCCTTCAGTAAGTAAAGCTATTGGAAGTCTTCATGGTTGATTTTACATTTGGAGAGAAATTACAGCTGAGAACATTTCAAGATTGCTGTGCCCGAAGTGAGGTGTCAGAACTTTGCAGTATAAACACCATTGTCCTTGCTTGGGTGTTTGACTCTGTTTGTGTTATTTAAACACTTGAATGCTGACACTGGTGTCATTGTGAAATGCATGTTTTATCAACGTTAGCCCATGAATTCCTCAAACACCTTTAGTCTTTGATGAGTGATAAGTGGTAAAAATAATTTCATTACAGCTACCATTTGACTTTTATTAAATGCCAGAAGTATAGGGCATGCCTATTCAGGGCCCTCTGTACCAATTATTTCATGATAGAATGAAATCTGCTCAGCATGGGATGCTTCTGAAGTAGGATGAATGCCATCAAATTCTTCAATGAATCCCTCAACACATGTTTTCATTTCCTTCACATAGATAATGAAAAATGTACAGATCCCTGTGGGGCCCCACTTGTTATTTTCTGTTCCTTCTTTACCTGAAGATGCCTTTCTATGAATTTATCCTCTGAATAGCAACCTCTAGTTCACTAAGTAGCCACCTCATAGTTGCACAGTATTCCAACTGTGCAAGCAACAGCTGTGAACGAGAGAAATGCATATCATCATAGAGCTTATGGAGCTCAATATGTTAGCACTGTTTATTCAAAAGACCACCTGTGTTTCTGGGGAAATTGGAGACGTTCCAGAGGAGAATGAAGACGCAGCAGATAGTAATGAAACCTTCAGAGCTGTATGCCGAGGCATCATTGCCTTGGGTTAGAGACAAGGCGCCAGTCCTGCGGGGAACTTGATTTCTAATATCTCTAGCAGAGCATTCTTGGTTCAAGTATTAATTAGCAAGTCGGTGACTCGACTCCCCAGCTCCATTTTCTCACATATAGAGAGGATTTGTAGTCTTGATTGTCATTGGGAGAGAAAAAATTACACTGATATGCCAGGGGAAATGATTCTGCTTGTTTCTTTTTTAAAGCTATATTTTTCCATGTTTGTTTTCACATTTGTGGAGGTTATTTTATTGACCATAAATATTGAAAAATATTGTTTTCTCTTAAATAGATAACGACTCTGTCTCATCCAGGTTGTTGAGCAAAACTGAGTTTCTTGACCCATCTAAAGTTTTCCTGTTAACTGTGACAAAAGGGGAGAGAAAGGTCGAAGAATGGATGAGTGAATGATGCATTGTGATACCTGGTGTTCTTACAATGAAGTGAAGTGAAGTGAGGTCACTCAGTTGTGTCCGACTCTTTGCGACCCCATAGACTGTAGCCTACCAGGGATCCCATCCATGGGATTTTCCAGGCAAGAATACTGGAGTGGGTTGCCATTTCCTTCTCCAGGAGATCTTCCTGATCTAGGGATTGAACCCGGGTCTCCCGCATTGTAGGCAGATGCTTTACCATCTGAGCCACTAGGGAGCAGCCAAACGGTAGTCACCACAAAATCTGACCCGTACAGGGATTGAACCTGTGACCTTGGCATTATTAGCACCACGCTCTAACCAACTGAGCTAACTGGCCAGATACCTTCTTATAATAGAGATTGCCAACAAAGGGAAAGTGCAGCATTTGCCTGCCAGGATATCTAAACTGAGGCTTCCCAGGTGGCACCAGTGGTAAAGAACCCATCTGCCAATACAGGAGACACAAGAGATGCGGGTTTGATCCCTGGGTCAGGAAAATCCCCTAGAGGAGGTCATGGCAACCCACTCCAATATTCTTGCCTGGAGAATCCCATGGACCGAGGAGCCTGGTGGGCTACAGTCCATGGGGTTGGAAAGAGTCAGACCTGGACCCAACTGAAGTGACTTAGCATGCATATATCTAAACTGAGTGTAGCCTCAGGATAGGATAAAGCAAGCACTTCTTTCTCTTTCCAGGTGTGTCCTCAATGAGACTGAATTGCAGATCACACTGTCATAGTAACCTAGGGTCGCTCTAAGTGAATAGTGCTATTGTTGCTGGATATTTCTACATCTTCTTTACCCCTTTCAAGGTGCTATGGTAATTTCGAGGCATCCCTTCAATACTTGGGTATCTACCTAGCCTGGGTGTCATGGTAACATTTTCTGGGTTGTTTGTTTACACAGCTTCTAAGTGCAGAGCTGTCTCCCCAGAGCATCTCAAGATTATTTCACATTAGAGAAAACAGCTACCTGGGACTGAGCTGATTTATAAGTTGCTTCCTTTAAGTAACCTCCAGAACACACTCTTGTTTCTGGTTTGCCTAGCTTTTTTATGAAAGCGTGGGTACGGGGTGTGGGAGGAAGCAAGCTTTGCCAAATAATGTAATGTGGTCTCTGCCCAAGTCCATTGATTCCTTGCACTACAATGTGCTTCTTTGGTATTTTTTGCAGAATCCATGGACTTGGTTTTGAAATGAGGTTTGGTGAAGGTGCAGGTTATGAAAAGAAGTATTAGAGATAAATGTGTTTTTACCTAAGAGTCCAGGCTACTTGTTTGCCAAAAGCTGGCAGAAAACCAAGAAAAAAAAAAAAAGAATATAGACTTATCAGGGTATTGGAGTGGAAAGCAGAGGGCAAATATATACAGGATTATAGTGTTAAAAATGCATGAGGGCAAGAGAAATAGCTCTTGGTTTTTGAAATGTGTTATACATATATGTGCTTTTTTTCTTTCCCTCATTTCCCCACACACACTCCATATGAAATTCTTGATGCTATAAGAGACACTCTTTGCCACACAATGAGTATTTGTGTGAACCGTATTGTGGGCTAGGGCGGCTGAGCATTCTCGTTCTGGCTAGTTAATTGGGGCTGAAAAGGAAATGCCTAGACCTGCCTGTAAAAAGTTTCCCAACTATTCCTTTTGCAGCTGTTCTACCTGAGAGTGGGTTTATAAGCCAAGATCTGGTGTGGGGTGGCAACAGTGGTTAGGAGGTCCGCCAGCAGAGGAGGCCCCCTTCAGAGACGCCTTCCACACCTGTGCTTCAGGAAATAAAATTTCCTTTGTTATTTCTCCCTCTTCTGTTTTCACTAGTGTAACAGTGTGAGTTATTGAAAAGTTAATTGGGGTCCTGTCCTTTTTGCAGACCTGCAGTCTTCCACAAAAAGAATGAGAAGGTAAGTTTTTCTCCCCTTTAAGTAAAAGTAACATAAGCAGTGCTACCGCAAGAGTGGGTCCAGGGACCAGTGGCGTCACCCAGGAGCTTGTTAGAAGTGTACAGTCTCGGGGGACTTCCCTGGTGGGCCAGTGGCTAAGACTCTGTGCTCTCAGGGTAGGGGGCCTGGGTTCCATCCCTGGTCAGCAGTATCTAGGGAACTAGATACTGCTTGCCATAGCCAAGAGTTCACATGGTAGAACTAAAGATCCTGTGTGCTGCAACTAAGACTCGGCACAGTGGAAGAAATAAATATGTGAAAAAAAAGAAACGTACGTTTTCTGGAACTTCCTGGTGGGCCAGTGGCTAAGACTCTGCACTCCCAATGCAGGGGCTCATGTTCAATCCCTGGTCGGGGAACTAGATCCTGCATGTTGACACTAAAGGTTCTGTATGCTGCAGTTAAGACTAGGTACAGCTAGATAAAGAAATAATAATAAAAAAAAGAATTGTACATTCTCTAGCCCCACCTCAGGTTGACTGAAGAAGAATCTCTGTGGTAGAGGCCTGCAATCTGTGTTTTAATAAATTCTCCAGGGAGTTTTAGTGTGTGAGAAGGAGTGGTGGAGGGAAGAGACTGCCTTGGTGTTCAGAGTCCGTCACAAGTGTATTTTGCTGGATTGTCCCAGAGAGATGAAAGCGCTTGGCAACTGGTACCCATGCCCCAGGAATGCCCCAATAAGTGGCAGAACCTCCAAGGAGAGGCCCTGGGGACACCTGAAGTCAGATCACCAAACACGTGGCTTTGAGAGTGGCAGTGGAGATCCTGGCTCTGACTTTAGCTTGGAAAGTATGGACCCTGCCGGAAGAGCCATCTCTTGGTGTGCCAAGTGACTGTGGGCAGTGAGCAACTTGTGGGGAGTCACAGCTCCCCCTGTCCACAGTTCTCAGACTGCCTCAGCCCAGAGTACTCAGATAATCTCAGGAAAGTGAGGGCAGGTCCCCATAAAATGCCTCAGATTGAATTTTCTTCCAATTTTGGCTTGAATGGAGCAAGATACTTCAGTTTCAAAAACAAATACAATATACACTCATGTATATTATAAAAAACACTCATAAGCATAATAGTAGGAAGAAATAGTTTTCAAGAAGGCTAGTCACATATGGCTTGTTTGAATTGAGATGTGCTGTTAGTGTGAAATACACACTTTATTTGGAAGAGTTAGACTATACAGTGGAAGTGAGAAATAAATTTAAGGGACTAGGTCTCATAGAGTGCCTGATGAACTATGGACAGAGGTTTGTGACATTGTACAGGAGACAGGAATCAAGACCATCCCCAAGAAAAAGAAAAAAGCAAAATGGCTGTCTGAGGAGGCCTGACCAATAGCCGTGAAAAGAAGGGAAGCGAAAAGCAAAGAAGAAAAGGAAAGATACACCCATTTGAATGCAGAGTTCCAAAGAATAGCAAGGAGAGATAAGAAAGCCTTCCTCAGCGATCAATGCAAAGAAATAGAGGAAAACAATAGAATGGGAAAGACTAGAGATCTCTTCAAAAAAATTAGAGATACCAAGGGAACATTTCATGCAAAGATGGGCTCAAAAAAAGACAGAAATGGTATGGACCTAACAGAAGCAGAAGATATTAGGAAGAGGTAGCAAGAATACACAGAAGAACTGTACAAAAAAGATCTTCACGACCCAGATAATTATGATGGTGTGATTACTCTCACTCACCTAGAGCCAGACATCCTGGAATGTGAAGTCAAGTGGGCCTTAGAAAGCATCACTACGAACAAAGCTAGTGGAGGTGATGGAATTCCAGTTGAGCTATTTCAAATCCTGAAAGATGATGCTATGAAAGTGCTGCACTCAATATGCCAGCAAATTTGGAAAACTCAGCAGTGGCCACAGGACTGGAAAAGGTCAGTTTTCATTCCAATCCCAAAGAAAGGCAATGCCAAAGAACACTCAAACTACCACACAATTGCACTCATCTCACATGCTAGTAAAGTAATGCTCAAAATTCTCCAAGCCAGGCTTCAGCAATACGTGAACCGTGAACTTCCTGATGTTCAAGCTGGTTTTAGAAAAGGCAGAGGAACCAGAGATCAAATTGCCAACATCCCTGGGATCATCGAAAAAGCAGAGAGTTCCAGAAAAACATCTATTTCTGCTTTATTGACTATGCCAAAACCTTTGACTCTGTGGATCACAATAAACTGTGGGAAATTCTGAAAGAGATGGGAATACCAGACCACCTGACCTGCCTCTTGAGAAGCCTGTATGCAGGTCAGGAATCAACAATTAGAACTGGACATGGAACAATAGATTGGTTCCAAATAGGAAAAGGAGTACGTCAAGGCTGTATACAGTCAGCCTGTTTATTTAACTTATATGCAGAGTACATCTTGAGAAACGCTGGGCTGGAGGAAGCACAAGCTGGAATCAAGATTGCTGGGAAAAATATCAATCCTCAGATATGCAGATCACACCACCCTTATGGCAGAAAGTAAAGAAGAACTAAAGAGCCTCTTGATGAAAGTGAAAGAGGAGAGTGAAAAAGCTGGCTTAAAGCTCAACATTCAGAAAACTAAGGTCATGGTATCCGGTCCCATCACTTTATGGCAAATAGATGGAGAAACAGTGGAAACAGTGTCAGACTTTATTTTTTTGGGCTCCAGAATTACTGCAGATGGTGATTGCAGCCATGAAATTAAAAGACGCTTACTCCTTGGAAGGAAAGTTATGACCAACCTAGACAGCATATTAAAAAACAGAGACATTACTTTGTCAACAAATGTCCATCTAGTCAAGGCTATGGTTTTTCCAGTGGTCATGTATGGATGTGAGAGTTGGACTATAAAGAAAGCTGAACACCGAAGAATTGATGCTTTTGAACTGTGGTGCTGGAGAAGACTCTTGAGAGTCCCTTGGACTGCAAGGAGATCCAACCAGTCCATCCTAAAGGAGATCAGTCCTGGGTGTTCATTGGAAGGACTGATGTTGAAGCTGAAACTCCTGTACTTTGGCCACCTGATGCAAAAGAACTTATTCATTTGAAAAGACCCTGATTGTGGGAAAGATTGAGGGCAGGAGGATAAGGGAATGACAGAGGCAAGTGGTTGAATGGCATCACTGACTCAATGGACATGGGTTTGGGTGGACTCCGGGAATTCGTGATGGAAGGGGAGGCCTGGCGTGCTGTGGTTCATGGGGTTGCAAAGAGTCGGACACAACTGAGTGACTTAAGTGAACTGAACTGAAATACAAAGAAGAAAATGTAAAATAGTGTATTAAGATTCTTGTTGGTTGCATGTTGAAATAATATTTTCGATATTTTGAGTTATTGATTTAAATAAAATATGTTTTTAAAATTTAAAAAAGAAGGCATGTCCAATATGAGAAGGATCTTTTTCCTGCTCTGTTCAGAATAAAAATAGTGAATTCTTACATCTGAAATCTTCTGAGAATTGTCCCACAGAAGGTTTTTTAGCAAGTTCTGGTTAACTAGCCAGCAAAAATGCAGGAGATGTGGCTCAGTGGTAAAGAATCCTCCTGTCAATGCAGGAGACCTGGGTTCAGTCCCTGGGTCGGATTCTTCCCGTGGAGAAGGAAATGGCAACCCACTCCGGTATTCTTGCCTGGAGAATCCCATGGACAGAGAAGCCTGGCCGGTACAGTCCATGGGATGGCAAAAGCTGACAAAAAGGAAAACATATATTCCCTTTATTTGTTTCTGTATGAAAAAATTTTTAAATGCAATTGTATAGAAAATGGACTTGTTATGACTGGTTGCTTTAAGGTTGAGCTGAGAACCTCATCTGTGTTACAGTAAAAAGATGAGACTTTTTAGTGGGAGCCTTGGACTTGACGCTCAGCTGTATGACCTGAGACTAGGTGACTTTATTTTTCTGTGACTGGGTTTCACCATTGTCTTCTAAAGATTCCTTTCATAAGATTTTTATGTAATTCACTCCTTCTCAGGATAAAGTTTTCTTCTTTGGTATCACCAACTGAGAATGGCCTTCCCTGACCTCCATATTTAAAATATGCCCCTCTCTTCTCCCAGTGCCGTTCTGTCCCCTTCTTCTGTTTAGCTTTTTCTTGGCATTTACCTGAAATTGTGTTATATATTCATACCCTTGCTTGTTTATAGCCTGTTTTCTGTGCTAGAAAGTAATCTCCATGAGGGTACAGAAATCTTTTGTATCTTATTCATCCTTGTACCTCCTTGAGTAGAAGATTGCTAGGCAACAGTAGGCTCTCATTCGTATTGGTTGAATGAATAAATGATCTATAATATGGTTACATAGCCTAGATCTTCTGGTACTTTTGTGATGATTTGTTGTTGTTTAGTTGCTAAGTTGTGTCAAACTCTTTTGAGACCCCATGGACTGTAGCCCACCAGGCTCCTCTGTCCATGGGATTTCCCAGGCAAGAATACTGAAGTGGATAGCCATTTCCTCCTCCAGGGGATCTTGCCAACCCAGGGATGGAACCCGCATCTCTTTCATTGGCAGGAGGATTCTTTATCACTGAGCCACCAGGGAAGCCCTTGTGATGATTAGATAAACCAAGCCTGGTGGACGCGTGTGCATGTCTTTTTGCGGAAGTTACCTAGTAATAGGGTTGAGGACGTGGGCTTTGGAGTTAGAGAGATTGGGTTTGATACCTGGTTCTATTGTTGGCCAGTAAGAGTAACCTGGGGCAGGCTATGTTATCCCTGTTGGCCCATTTCTTGTCTGTAAAATGGACTAATCACACCTGCATTATGGGCTTGGTATGAAAATTAAATAAAATAATGTAGGCTTAGCAAAGTGCACACTGCTTATGAAATAGAGTGAATGAATGAAGCTCATGGAAGTAGTTTGATAAAGGCATAAACCTATGGCAATGTAAAATGTTATCATTCATATAATTAATAATAATAAGCTCCAATGTACCTCCTGTATGAGGTCCTAGTGCCTATTTCACACAGGCAGAGGAATATCCCCAGCAAACTTTGTAAGAACTGCCCACATCATATGCTGTGAAACACTGAACACAGCCTTTCCCAACTCCAGTATCCTGTGAAAACATTTATTATAACCTGTCTCACATGAGGGAAGAGAAACAACCCCAGACTCTGGAATGCATGTCACGTGACCTCTATTCTAATTCTTGGTCTGTCACTAATATGCTTTGTAATTCTTGGCAAAGTAATAATTTCTAGATCCCAGCATTTTCATCTTCAAAATAAGGACAAAGAGTAAGTAAATGATTGTGATGGCTTTTTTCAGTTGTAAATATTCCATTAACATACTTTCTTATACCTTATTTATAAGGGACTTTTATTTTGATTTCCTGAGACCCCTTTAAACCACATCATGGACCAGCCAAGTGATCCTGAAACATCAGCTTAACACCTCCTATAAAAACTCCAGGACCTCACAGAGCTTCATTCCTGATGCCGTAACTTTTATTAAGATACCTTATTGAAATTGGAGGTTGTAAATATTTAAGCTGCAGTCATTCAGTCTCCAGTTTTTTTTAATATTGGGAGGACTTTAAAATATTGATATTTGATAAGAGAATCAGGGGTGTGAAGTTTTCTTTTCCTAAATGAAGTTCAATTTTATTTCATGAGAGAAACTTTTTTTAAAAAATGGTATTATAAAAGGATTGTGGGAAGTAGAGTCAGAGTGGGAGATGCTGCCCCAAATGGGCTTAGAATCAGCACTTTCGTTTCAAAGATGCTCTGTACAACATATGAGCATGAGTCAAACGAAATAAAAAGAGTCCATATAACATGTCTTATAAAATAAATTTCCAAAAAGGAAAAACTTTAAAAAATATTTTTAAATGTTTAAAAAAATATTTTATGTATTTATTTATGGCTGCATTGGGTCATTGCTGGGGTGCAGGGCTCAGTAGTTTGCTGTAGCTGATGCACGTAGGGTTAGTTGCTCTGCGGCGTGTGGAATCCTAGTTCCCCGTGCCTGCATGCTCAGTCACTCAGTCGCGTCTGACTCTTTGCAGCCCCCATGAACTGCAGCCTGCCAGGTTCCTCTGTCCATGGGATTTCCCAGCAAGAATATTGGCGTGGATTACCATTTCCTTCTCCAGGAGACCTTCCCGACTCAATGTCCTCTTCATTGCAAGGTGGATTCTTAATCACTGGACCACCAAGGAGGTCCCATGAAAGTGAGACACTTTTAAACAGATGTCAAGCTGCCCATCTGCCTGACTCTTCTTGATTCAAAAAACAAAGAGCTCCGCATCAAAGGCCTCCTGGCTGACCATCATTTCTTTCAACAGTAGACAGAGAAATCCTATGGAAACCAAGTTCAGTTCAGGGTTCCCTGGCCCTCGTAAGCTGCAAAACCTCAGCTCCTGGTTTGGCTGATGCCCTTCCCTGAGGCCATGAAGTTTATTCTTGAGCCCTTAACAATACTAAGACTCTCCATGGCTTTGAGCCACTGTCTTGAACTAATTTTTCCCCTTGTTGTCCTCCAATTTGATAATTGCCTGGATTACACAAACTGATACTTGATTGTTCCCGAACATATTCCTGATATACATACAAAATGATGCTTGGTTTATTATTTATGTAACTCTTTCCACTTATGTCAAAATTTCTTATATTTTTGTCTTCTCACTTATATCAAAAGTTATTATATTTGGGGACTTCCCTGGGGTCCAGTGGTTAGGATTTTGCCTTCCAATGCAGAGGGTTTGGGTTCAATCCTTGGTTGGGGAGCTAAGATCACACATGCCTCATGGCCAGAAAACTTAAACATAAAACAGAAACAATGTTGTAGCAAATTCAATGAAGACTTTAAAAATGGTCCACATTGAAAAACAGTTTTTTTTAAGTTATTATGCTTTATTGGTATCGCTCACCAAAATCTTGAGCTGATGATCAGAAGAGGTTATAGAGAGAGCAAACACTTGAAAAACAGGTTGATGAAGTGACTGGATCTGCAGAGAACCAGCATGACGTTCCATGTCGCATGGCTATCCAATGTTAATGTGTACTGATGAGCACCAAGGTGATAGAGGTCTTTTTAAAAAAGGAGATAAGAGGCTCAATAGAGCATTTTAATGCAGCCTCATCTCACTCATCCTCAATTATTAGGGCTATGTTCGCCACTGTTTTTTAAAAATGTGCATGCAAATGGGATCATTAGTCTATAATGAATGCTGCTTGTCCCAGGGAGCTCCGCAGTGGCCTCTGGGTGATGTGAAGGACACTGTCTGCATTGGTTGCCCTGTGTTCTCACTACTGTTTTTTACTGTGTGCAGTGAGCATGGGCATTACATGGGCTTCTGTTCCCTGCCATGCTTCGGCGCTTCCTTCCCGTGAGCAGGCAGTCTAGTCAAATTTAAAGGGATCCCACTCTTCCAAAGAGATCAAAACAAGTGTTCCAAGAGCATTTTATATTTTTCTTGTGCATATCAAGTGCCTTGCTTAGTGCCTTCCTGTATAGAATTGAGTCAGGCCTTCATCCGGGCTGTTGTCCATTTGAGGGAATAAAAGTGTCCAACCACAAACAAAGGCTCAAACTTGTTAGCATATGATTTTGCATATGATTTGCATGTTAATGGCCGGATGTCAAAACACACAGTCATGTACCTGTCCCTGTTCCTTCCCCTCTATTGTCAAGATGGGCTGATTAGTCTTATTAAAATTAACTCTCAGGCTTCTCCCAGTCTCAACCCCAACAAAATGAAAAGCAGTGACAGTGACACAAGATGTTGTAAATTGTTCTGATTCTGCTGCAGGATCTGTCATCGTGATGGTGAAAAGCTAAAGTGAAGAAGTCAGTTGTATGGATGAAATTTTCAAATTTGAGATGGGAGATTGATTTTTATTAACCTTACTCTCTAAGCCCAGAGAGGTTTTTTCTTCTTCTCATTACCCTAAAACTCCTAAGAACAGCTATTTGGATGTTCTATCACTTAATCCCTTCCAAATGGTTTTAGTTTTAAACTAACAAAGAAAATAAATAAATCTGTGATCCATACATAAGAGGGGCTCATGTTTCTGTACAACTAAATATTTCAGATGTTTAGGAATAAAAATAAAGGAAACACATCAAGTAGAAAATTCTAATGAGGAGCATATTTGTCCAAGGATGGCATCCTAGACATCATTTTGATGGGGAGAATGAAGGTTTGTTAGTGTAAGGTATTTTCCTCAAATTAGTAGCAGAGAAATCACTGCATCTGGAAATACTTGCTAATAAGGGTGAGATGTTTGATTTCAGAGTCCAATTAATTCAGAAGTGACTTGTGCTTTCCAGCATAGTTAGATCTGGTACATACAACCACACACACACACACACACACACACACACACACACACACACACACACATACTCCTCCATGATAATTTAAAGAATTGCATTCTAAAAGAGATTAGTCCTGGGTGTTCTTTGGAAGGAATGATGCTAAAGCTGAAACTCCAATACTTTGGCCACCACGTGTGAAGAGTTGATTCATTGGAAAAGACTCTGATGCTGGGAGGGATTGGGGGCAGGAGGAGAAGGGGACGACAGAGGATGAGATGGCTGGATGGCATCACCGACTCGATGGACATGAGTTTGAGTAAACTCCTTGAGTTGGTGATGGACAGGGAAGCCTGGCGTGCTGTGATTCATGGGGTCGCAAGTAGTCGGACATGACTGAGCGACTGAACTGAACTGAAATGAACTGAATTAGGGAAAATGGAAATGTTTGTGTATTGCTAAGAGATTCAAAGTTATTGTTAAGATGATAGGCACTCTGCAGGAATACAAAGAGATACAACGACATCCTCACCCTCACTTCAGCTCTGCTCTGGCTGGGAAGACAAAGCAAGCCCATGTAGTGTTAGTTGCTTAGTCGTATTTGACTCCTTGCAACCCCATGGACTGTAGCCTGCGGGGAGCCGGCAGGAGGCACTTCGCCCGTGGCAAAGGTCACGAGGAAGGAGGCTCGACATACACAAAGGCGGGATCGAACCTCAGGAGTCCCCTTGGAAATCCTTGAGCATCTACCCCCATAATCAGAGCCTGCCTACTTTATTACTTTGTGCTCTCACCTACGCCTCTGACTTTATGGGGGGGCTGTCCCCCACCACCTCTTTCAGAAAAAGAGTTAACTTAGAGCTCCAGTTAATAAAAACTCCTGGGCGTGACAAGAGTGTTTTAACCTACAAACTCCTCTGAAGGTTCTCTAGCCTGCCTGACAGGCTTGTCCAGCCACATGTGATTGCTCACAGCCTCCCAACCGTGAGAGGCACGAGATGCTTTAAACCTTCTAAAAACAGGTTCCTTAGAAAAGTTAGAAAACCATTAGTATAAATATAGTGGGCTGATTAGAAATTGTATTGGTGAAGGGTTTTTCATTTGTTGAGCCAATGTTTGTTGCTAAGTCTCCACATCCCCTGCCCTTATACACATTAATGAATATATAGAAGAAATAAGTATTAACCTTTGATATTAATCACGTTAGACCTTAGGCTAAGTAAATTCTTTCCTTAATTAAAACCCACTACACCCTCACCCTATAGGAATGTAACTTTATCTGGTACCTTCAGAAGGAGGAGTCTTTTTTAAGAATAATCACCCCTGGAGAAATGTGTCCTGGTTGACAGACCGCTGTCACAAGGAGAGGGTCATAAATTGTCAGCAGGCCCCCTGGCCAGAAGATGTTGTAACACCCCTAAGACCTCTGTATACATTTGTATGAAGCACCTGACTTTGATAAAAGTCAGGACTGTTGACCCCACGTGACTTTTGCATAACATCTCAGTGTATAAAAGTAGACCATGGAAAATAAAGAATGGGGATCAGTTTCTCGAAATACTGGGCTCCCCATGTCTCTCTCTCTCTCAAACTCTGGCTGAGTCTCCATCTGGAGCGCGGAGCCCACCATGCTTACTAATTATGCCTGGGCTTCTAAGATCCGACCAGGGAGGCCTCAGTGTCTCCTCTCCTTCGGGAGAACGGAAGGACGCTTGCAGCCTACATAAGTGGTGCAAGCTTCTCGTCTTGAAGTTTTATTGGTTTTCCGCGTAAACCAAGCTACTCAGCCTCTTTTCTCCGCTGAATTTTCCTACTGAGCTATCCTCATTCTATTACTCTTTACATCTCTAATTAATATCTAATTGAAGCTATTGTATCCTGATCCTTGCCGACGCCGTCCCTGCTTTGAACTCCCTGGATCAGCCAGGGCTGGACCTCGGCAGTAGCCCATCAGGCTCCTCTGTCCATGGAATTCTCCAGGCAAGGATACTGGAATGGGTTGCCATTCCCTTCTCCCGGGTATATTCCCAACCCAGGTCTCCTGCATTGCAGGCGGATTCTTTACCATCTGAGCCACCAGGGCCTGGGAGAAACTCATAACTCATATAAGAGTATAGCTAATGTTTTACAGACCATAAGTACCTAAGATTCTGAGGAAGTGTGGTGTTAGAAAAGGTTCTTCATGAGTCTCAGGATATAGCAAAGGCAATTATAATATTACTCATGTATCCACTCTACCTGGCTAATATTTATTGAGGGCCTATGCATTAGGTACTACACGAAATGCTAGATGTAAAACAATGAGTGGAGCACAGTTCATTTCCTGATTCAATAATAACTAATAAATCATTTAATTTGAATAATATAGATGGGTTTATGGAACTCTTCTTGTAAATATTTGATATTTAATTATATGATCAATCCAACCTTAAGATGATGGTATTTATTACCTCCAGTTTTTGATGAACATAACTAAAAAGAGGGAAGTGAATTTTCAAAGTCTCACAGCAGTAAGGTGGCTGAAACTGGACTTGAAATCTGGTCTTCTGGTTTCAAGGATATGGGAGGAGAGCAGTCTAATTGGAGTGAAGGTTTCATCCATGAGAAGTAGAAAAAAGTGTCTAAAAAATTCATTGAGGGTAAGATTAGGCAAACTCTTAAAGGAAAGGTTAAGAAATTTGGAAATGGGCCCTATTACATTTTGAAGGGAGACATCTTAGTAAAGAGAACACTGTAGTAATGCAATTAATCCTGGGGTGGTAGGTACAGTTAGCCAAAGATGGAGAAATTGTTGCCAACAGATTAGCCATGATCCCATCACAAGGTGACACCTCAGTGTATTCCAGCATTGAGTACAGCTGACCTTAATGGCTAGAGGTTGCCACAGAAATGGGAATAGAGGAGCAAATATAAGGATGGTGGGTTTTTTTTTTTTTTATGTACTAGAATTCTGTTTATTAAGAAAGTGATTCTAATTTATTAGTATATTCATTATGATATGCACGTTTTGGTTTTTTGTTTTCTTGCCTTTCAGTTTTTAAATATTTATTTTTATTTATTTATTATTGTCATCTGGCTGCACTGGGTCTTAGCTGCAGCATTTGCACGATCATAACTGTGTCATGTGTGTTCTAGTTCCTTGACTAGGGATTGAACCTGGACTTGCTGCATTGGGAGCACATTCTTAGCCACTGTACCACCAGCAAAGTTCCTTGCCTTTCAGTTTTATTTATTTTTAACTTGGAGTGTAAGTGATGTAACATTATATAACTTTCAAATGTAAAACCTAATGATTTGATATCTGTCAATATCACAAAATGATCACCATAGTAAGTCTAGTTAATATCCATCACCGTACATAGTTACACATTGTTTTTTCTTGTGATGAGAACTTATAAGATCTACTCTGTTAGTTGCTTTCAAATATGCATTATAGTATTAACTGCAGTTGTCATGATAGAGATTACATTCCCATGACTTATTTATTTTATAGCTTGGAATTTTGTACTTTTTGAACATCTTTCCCCATCACCTCCCTTAACTTCCACCTCTGGAAATCACCAATCTGTTCTTTGTATTTATGAGCTAGTTGGTTTGTTTTGGTTTTTAGATTCCCCATGTAAGAGAGATATGTAGTATTTGTCTTTTTCTGTAGGGGTGCATATTGAGAAATAGTTGATGAGTGATAACTGCTTGGATATGAGATTTGGAATCAAGGAAAGGTTAAAGCTTGTGTTCAAATTTTGAACTTGAGAGTTTGACAGTGCATAGTTGTCCTAACCACAAACAAAGAAGCAGAAGCAATTGGGAGGAATTTTATTTCAGGGAGAGATGATAGGCCTACTTTTGGGGTGTTGAGAAGGAAATGATATTGTAATAGTCAGTAGGTAACACACAGTTGGGCTTCCCTGGTGGCTCAGATGGTAAAGAATCCACGTGCAATGCAGGGGACCCTGGTTCGAACCCTGGGTCAGGAAGATCCCCTGGAGGAGGAAATGACAACCCACTCTAGTATTCTTACCTGGAGAATTCCATGGACAAAGGAGCCTGGTGGGCTACAGTTCATGGGGTCCCAAAAAGTCAGACAAAGAATGAGTGACTAACATATACAGCACACAGTTTTCAGTTGATGTTGAAGGTCTGGGTTCAAGGGAGAGGGTTGGAGGGGTGGACTTGAGAGTGTTTCTACAGATCACCATTTCCACAGTGGAAACTTGCCGTGAGATGATATCTGAAGGAGCTGTGGAGAGTGAAATGAGCAGAGGGCTGAGGACTGAGCGTTGTCCAAACAACTGTGGATTCATGATGAATAATTATCCTCTTTCTGATTGATCCTCAATAATTCAGGTGTGCCAACGTTAGCCTTCTTATGTCTCTGCACGCTTTGAGTAGCTAATGAATACAGTTCTGGACAGAGATGGCGATAAGAAATGTTTCTCCCAAGTCATCCTGGGTTTTCTCCCTGGACCAAAGGAAAGAAATACTTATTTAAGAGCCAGGGGGTAGAATCATGACATGCCCTAATAATATTAGATAAGGTAGTTGTGGTATTATAAAAAATAAATATTTGACCTTTGTCCTGGTTCCTGGCACAGAGCTCCTAAAACCTGGCAAATCTGAGTGATAACAGTGGCTTTTTTCATGCTAATGAGATGACTCCTGGTGAGGACTCCTAGCTTCTGCATGGGGACCGGTCACCAGAACCAAGATAAGATTGGAAGTTTGGATATTTCAGTGCTTTCTCCTGGCTCCCATCTCTGGGAGGAGAGAGGATTGAAGATTGAATTCAGTCACCAAAGGCCAATGATTTAATCAATCATGCCTACATAATGAAAGCTCCATGAAAATTTCTAAACAACAGAATTTGCAGGGCTTCTGGGCTGGTGAACGCTTCGGAGTGGTGGAAGCATGGAGCATCCGAAGAAGCCATGAAAGCCCCGCACAGACACTCCCCGCCACCAGCCCCCTGCCAACCACACATTTCCAGGTAAATCTCTGCTTTTGCGTGTTCCTGAGTTGCATACTTTATAATAAACCAGTGCGTGCCTGAGTGTTCAGTCACTTCAGTTGTATCCAACTCTGTGCGACCCTATAGACTGTAGTCTGCCAGGCGACTCGGTCCTTGGGATCTCCCAAGCAAGGTAGCCATTTCCTCTTCCAGGGGATCTTCCTACCCAGGAATCATCTCCTTCATTGCAGGTGGATTCTTTATTGCTGAGCCACCAGGGAAGCCCTAATAGACTAGTATTAGTAAATAAAGCACTTTCTTGAATTTTGTAAGTCGTTCAAGTGAATTATCAAACCTGAGTGGGAGGTGGTTGGAAACACTGAATTTGTAGGGAGTCAGGAAGAAGTGTGAGCAGTCCAGGTACCCCATTGCTCCTGGTGTCTGAAATGAGAGCAGTCCTGTAGAACTGAACCCTTAAACTTTAGGGTCTGATTGTAACTCTGGGTATTTAGTACCAAAATCAAATTGAATTGTTAGACAGCCAGTTGGTGTCTGAGGATCAGATAACTGATGGGTGTTTGTAAAGACACCACATATTTGGTGCCTTTTCTGATATTTGGTGTCATCAGAAAAAGAAAAATCTCTCTGCAGTCCTGGAGGGTGTTGAGTTGATCAGTAATATTCATAAATTCTGGGAATTCATCATTCTTACTCTGTTCTGACCAACATGGGTGTATTCTGACTCCTAGCCATGAATGTCACTTTCTGTCATCATACATCAACAGTGCTGCAGAGGATTCATGGAGAAGGTAGCCAATGATCTTCTAAAAATTTTTTATTAGGGTATAGTTGCTTTACAATATTATGTTAGTTTCTGCTGTATGTACATGGAAGTGAATCAGCTATATGTATACATATATCCCTTCCCTCCTTTTAAAAATATTTATTTATTTGGCTCCTCTGGGTCTTAGCTGTGGCACACAGGATCTTCAATCTTTAGTTGCAGCCTATGGGGGATCTAGTTCCCCGACCAGGGATTAAACCTGGGCCCACTGCATTGGGAATGTAAAGTCTTAGTCACTTAACCACCAGGGAAGTCCCCAAATCCCCTCCATCTTTGACCCCCACTTCCCATCGTTCCTGCATCCCATCCATCTAGGTCACCACGGGGTACCAGGCTGAGCTCCCTGTGCTACATGAAATTGAGTGGTAACAGAAGTCAGTTCTAAGAATAAGGAGTGAAACTATGATTTTGAGGATAGGGAGAGCAGGTAGGCAGATCACTTGCTTGAAAACCATTGGCAGAAAAGACAGGACCTGAATGGCCCAAACAATCTGCAGGCATCCTTGACTCAGCTGACTGCTCTTTGGAGCTCCTCTGTAGGGAGTGCTATAATTCCACCTCAAATATGTGAATGACAGTGGTATTACAAGTGTGATTGCTATAACAGGAATGGATTCAACACGGGAAAGATAGTACAATGAGAAATTGTAGTGGCTATGGAGAAGAACAGGAAGGTGTGTCAAAGATGAAAAATAAGCAATATTTATTAGCCTGTAAGGGGCTTCCCAGGTGGCCCCAGTGGTAAAGAACCTGCTTGCCAATTCAGGAGACATGAGAGACGGGGGTTCGATGCCTGGGTCTGGAAGATACCATGGAGGAGGGCATGGCAACCCACTCCAGTATTCTTGCCTGGAGAACTCCATGGACAGAGGAGACTGGCGGTCCATGGGGTCACAAAGAGTCAGACACAAATGAAGCGACTTAGCACACATTAGCCTATAAATATGGTGAACTTCAGTTTCAATGCGTAGGATTTGTGTAGTCTTGGGAAGGAGCACAGAGATGGTTCAAACTAAACCTGCTCATTTGACAACTGGAAAAGTGAAGGAGCTTTTCTGGATTTCGTGACTACTTAGTAGTAAGCCTGGAACTACAGCTTAGGGACCTCACTCATATATTCTTTCCCCTCCCCACTGCCTTTATGATTTTGTACCTGCTTCTGGCCATGTGGATACCACCTGTCTCCTGACAAACTTCCCACCTCTATGCTTTTGATGATGCTGTTTCTTAAGCTTGTTCTACACTCTTAAGTCTCTGTGAAATCCTGTCCTTTGAGATTTCTTTAAAATTTACATCTTCCACAAAGAATTCCCTGAACACCATTCTTAACAGTTTCCTCCTTCTGAACAGTTCTAGTGCATTGATTTATTCTTGTGTTTTTCTTATTTATGCACAGCTCCAAATGCCTCCAGATCATGAGTGCCATTGGAAGGAATATGCCTTACACATATCTGCTCTCTCTACAGGAACTCTTACATCTTTCCATGTAAGCTTTGTTTCTATGCCTTCTTCTTGATGATGATGGTAAGGGGTGTTTTTGGTCCAACTAAATTATTTTAGTACCAGCTAACTCTAGTGACCTCTTCCTTTTTAACTGGTCTTCCTGAAACATTGCTCCCATGGATCCACATCACCAAAGGGACAATATAACAATGACAGGAGGTGAAGAGTAAATACCTTTAGTTTGAGTGTATTGAGGATGGAGGTTGATTAATTGGCTGCACCGGATCTTAGTTGCAGCATGCACGTGCTTAGCTGTTCAGTCGTATCCAGCTCTGTGATCCCATGGACTGTAGCTCACTGAGCTCCTCTATCCATGGAATTTTTCAGGCAAGAATACTGGAGGAGGTTGCCATTTACTCCTCCAGGGGATCGTCCCGACCAGGGATTGAACATGTCTCCTGCATTAGCAGGCAGATTCTTTACTACTGCACCACCAGGGAAGCCCCTGGAATATTGCAACATGTGGTAGCTAGTTTCCTGACCAGGAATCGAACCCAGGATCCCTGCATTGTGAGCAGGGAGTCTTAGTCACTGGCCTACCAGGTCCCCAAGGACAGAGGTTAATTTTAAAACCTCATTAATAAGGACTTCCTCTAGACAGAAGCTTAGACTTAAATTAATAAACTTTTCATAACAGGCATTCCTGAAAGGCTTTTCTCATGCAGGACATATTTTATTAACTGTTCTGTGGGTTATATGAATACATTTCAGAGAGAACTGGATTAGGACTGAAAAATTCAGTGGGCTTAAGTCACAAGAATGTGTCTCAATAATGGAAATGGCCTTTTGTGGAAGAAGTGCTACTAATCTGATTTAGCTTCAGGAGCACAGGGCAGACCCTCTACCCACTCACCTCCCAAGCTGTCAACATCATTTCTCACTGATGCTTAACATTAGAAATCATATTACAAAGTTGTAATTGTTTGAAAAGATCTAAAACTTTGCATAGAAAATCATAGAGAAAGCTTACAGTCAATACTCCTGTTAGAGATAATACAATATATTAGAGGTAACACATTGACTTAAATTTAAGCCACTTTAAGATAGAGGGTGAAAGTGAAGTCGCTCAGTCGTGTCCGACTCTTTGCAACCCCATGGACTGTAGCCTACCAGGCTCCTCAGTCCACGGAACTTTCCAGGTAAGAGTACTGGAGTGGGTTGCCATTTCCTTCTCCAGGGGATCTTCCCAACCCAGGGATCAAACCTGGGTCTCCCGAATTGCCAGCAGACGCTTTACTGTCTGAGCCACCAGGGAAGCCCCAAGATAGAGGGTAGAAGAAGATAAAAAGAAGCTCTGGTAGAAGAAGATAAAAAGAAGCTCTGGGGCTTTGATAGGTGGTAGGAGTAGGAAAAAGCATCGCCTGCTATTAAAGACACTATGTACTGCTGCTGCTGCTGCTAAGTCACTTCAGTTGTGCCCGACTCTGTGCGACCCCATAGACGGCAGCCCACCAGGCCCCCTCGTCCCTGGGATTCTCCAGGTAAGAACACTGGAGTGGGTTGCCACTCCCTTCTCCAATGCATGAAAGTGAAAAGTGAAAGTGAAGTCACTCAGTCGTGTCCGACTCTTTGTGACCCCATGGACTGCAGCCTACCAGGCTTCTCCATCCATGAGATTTTCCAGGCAAGAGTATTGGAGTGGGGTGCCATTGCCTTCTCCAAAAGACACTGTGTATTAGGGCCAGTGAAAGCTCCGAAGGAAACTTCATGCTCACGACAACTTTGCCCTGCTTAGAGATGCGCACCAGGGATGAGGTAATAGTTCTGGGTCTCCAGCTCTCAGTTCCAAAAAGTTTATTACATAAAGTAAATAAACATGATTCTCAGGTACTGACTCTTTGTAAAACCAGGCCTAATAAATTTTCGACCAGTTATTCCCAGGCTCTGAAAGGTTTTCCCCAGTAGAAGGCTCACATCTTTAGACTGCCATCTCATTTTCAACCACATGAGTGGAAACATGTTTTCCTTGCCTTTGAGTTAATTTTCGAATTGCTTGACTAAGTCACTTACAAGGAAGGCAAAAAATCAACTCCTAAAGATAGGAGTAATAAAGACTTCCTTTCTTATTCCCATAGCCAATAAAGGACATAAAAATCCCAGTTTAAACCCAAAGGCACCGTATTATGGATATCCAAGGATTTGAAAGGTAAGGGAGATGTGCTAGTCTCACATCCCTTTCGCCAACTAAATGGCCTCATTAAAATAGCCCGCTAATGTGAGCCCTGTTTCACACCTCCATTTAGGATGAAGCAGCTATGCAGAGGTCAGCTGCAAGAGGGCGACGCGACAAGAAATGCAAAATCCAACAGAGCTCCTGCAGTTCCAGCAATCTCTGTTCACAAAGTTCATGACATGAGAACAGGCTTAAATGATGATGCCTATTTTTTTTAAAAACAGCTGTGAATCTATGACCCATCTGAGAGTGAAATACAACATCTTTCAGACTTGACAAGTAGGATAATGTATATATATTTGTATATGTTATCTCTAATATCTGTCTCACAGGACCATTAGGAGAAATGAGACAGCAGATGTAGGGGACTTCCCAGATGTCCTGGGATATCATAGAAATGTAATAAATATTATCCTCTGTTGTGTGTTTATTTGCTCAGGCATATCTGACTCTTTGCAGCCCCATGGACTTTAGCCCACCAGGCTCCTCTGTCCGTGGGATTTTTCAGACAAGAATACTTGAGTGGGTTGCCATTTCTTCCTCCAGGGGATCTTCCCAATCCAGGGATCAAACTCACCTCTCTTGCATCTCCTACATGGGCAGGCGGATTCTTTTACCGCTGAGCCACTTGGGAAACCATATATATATATATATATATATGGTTTAATATGGTCTAATTTTTTGGAAAAAATGATGCAATAGCGATTCAAAATGTGCCAAAGAAGAATACTGCCAAGAAGGAAAGGAAATAAAAAGACAGAAGTTGAGCATTTCATTGAAGAATCAAAGACATATATATCTAATATATATATATTAGATACTCTCAAGGCAAGCTTTGGTTTTATCACTGTTACTAAATATATATATGTAATATTTATATCAATATTATTAAATCTATCTATCTATCTACCAACCTATCTCTCTCTATATATGAAAAACCTTTTTCTCCAAGGCTGGCTTTGATTCTTCAATGAAATGCTCAACTTCTGTCTCTTTTATTTCCTTTCCTTCTTGGCAGTATTCTTCTTTGGCACATTTTGAATTGCTGTTGCATCATTTTTTCCAAAAAATTAGAGCTTTCCATGTCTTTCCCCACCTGGATTCTGCACATTTTGTCTGCACCCTGGCAAAGAATGCCTTGAGGAGCATAGTCTTGGGGCTTCCTCCTCTTCTCCGCCTCACATCAGACACATTTGGGGGTGCTCCCTCTTTCAACCTGCCCAACAGAGGCTCCCCCACAGGAATTTTCTCCCTGCAACTCCACGTTCTTCTTCTGTAGTTGACTGTGACTGGGAAAATCAGCGTACAAAGCATTTTGCATTCTCTGGATGTACCACACAGTAATTCTGCTGTCTGAAAACTCTGTAATGTCAATAATTGATGCACTTGAGAAGTGGTAATTAAATTAGTTAATTATGCTGGTAAAATTACATGCAATTATGTGACTGCAGGGTATGTTTAGTAAATTAGGCTTTCCCATACTCACTACATATTGTGGTGCCAATTTTGTTCCTTGATGATTAGGTAGCTTTTGATACTTCTTAATTGATTTAATACCTGGATCTTCATTAGCCCTTGATTGCTATGCTATGTATGTCTGACATTTTTTTCTCTCCGATATTTTACTGAGATCGTACATCAAGGGAGAATATATGTACATGCTTGGGGATGCTGCATGCCTATATGTGAATATATACACAAGGTTTTCATTTCAAATATTTAGATGTTGAAATATCACCTCCTTCACTGCCCTCCCACCTTCTGGGATATAGCTAATCCTATCATGTTGAATCAAATGGAATCCAAGAACTTAACTCTTCTTGAACACTCTAAGAAAAAGAAAAACTCATGTTTCATTATTTTGCCTTTGAAGTATCAGTACAAATAAATACTAGGCAGTAACAAAAAGAGGCTGTAGAAGGCAATGGCACCCCACTCCAGTACTCTTGCCTGGAAAATTCCATGGACAGAGGAGCCTGATAGGCTGCAGTCCATGGGGTCGCTGGGAGTTGGACACGACTGAGCGACTTCACTTTCACTTTTCACTTTCATGCATTGGAGAAGGAAATGGCAACCTGCTCCAGTGTTCTTGCCTGGAGAATCCCAGGGATAGGGGAGCCTGGTAGGCTGCTGTCTGTGGGGTCACACAGAGTCGGACACGACTGAAGCAACTTAGCAGCAGTAGCAGCAGCAACAGAAAGAGGCAAACACACGAACTATTAAGAAAGTTGATCATTCTACCTCTTTATTTTTTTTTTTTTAGCATGATTCTTTATCTATGAAGAGTTACATAAAAGGTTATAAACAATGGAAACTACAGAGCTGGCATTTGACCCGTAGAAGTTTAGAATCTGTTATGGGCTTCTCATGTACATTTGTAAATCTCCATGGTGTTGTGGAGACTATTAGTGCTATGGATGGAGCTTATGGAGACAGAGCCTCTTGGTTCAAGATTTTGATTGGCTGCGAGCTGGAGGGGAGTCTGGAAATTGATGTATGTATTAGATGAAAAAATGAAGATCCTATTAAATTCCTGGTGGATAGTCTCAGAGTGAAGCAGGGTTTAGGTTGGGACTGAAATTCAGGTTCTGCCCTTTTCTTGTCCGTTTCCTTTCCATCACTCACTCTAAACCTTTGAGTTGCTTTTGCTTAGATGGGAACTAGGCACATTTTCAAAACAGCTCCTTCTTTGACTCTCAACTGAGTGTCAGGAAGCAACCTGAGTTATATAGAAGAAAACATATCAATGGTAATGATCTATATTGAAGAATTGGATATTCAGTCTTTTTTGTTTGCTTGTTTCTTGAGGATTCAGTGCAGTTGTCAGCATTTTCAGCTTTTCCCATATCTTGTATCCCACTCGTAATATAAACAAGGAGGGATCTTAATGAGGAGAATGCTTCCAGAAAGGAAGAAAGTCTTAGTAGTGCTGGAAGGAATGGGCAAGTTGCTCGCCATTTGGGGCTCCTCTTGTCTTCAGAAGCCAGAGAGGTGGACAGACGGACCCTCACAGAGCCTTTGCTGGTGCTAAGATTCCATGATCATCTAGAAAACTTCATCTCTGAAATGAATGAGCAAAGACTACTCATTATATCTCTTGTAGTTTTTTCTTATTTTCCTTTGTTTGTTTGATCCTTTGGTAGATGCAAAAGACCACTAGAGATAAACGATAATAACTTGCATTTATACAGTGCCATCTTCTTTCTTTATCTCTGGATTTTTATATTCTCCCAGTGGTGACAGAGAAGAATAATTAGTCCCATTTCATAGGTTCTTTTTAATCTATCTCAGAAATTTTTGCAAAATTTGAATAATGAATATATGTGTAGAATTATCCAGCCAGTTAGATAAGGACAAGTGATGTATAGTTCTTATGCTTTGTGAATTCAAACTTTTAATGAAACCTGCTTTTGGGCTTTTTCCAGGAAGTTTTCTTTTCTCTGCAGGCTGGAGTAAGTCCTTTCATAATACCTGTGTGTGTCCCCATCCCTGAATTTCTGTTTTGTTTTGTGTTTGTCTGGTCACATATACACACACATATGACACTAGATGGTAAAATTCTTGACCAGAGCTATTCTGGCTGACTTGCTATCTACATATTAACCTTCAGCCCAATACCTGATCCACAGCTGTTGAAAATGAACCAGTGGAAATCAAGCCTGGAAAATCAACATTCCTTTCATCATCATGCATGTGTTCAGTTGCTCAGTCATGTCCGACTCTTTTCGACCCCATGGACTATAGTCCACTGGGCTACTCTGTCTGTAGAATTTTCCAAGCAAGATTACTGGAGTGGGTTGCCATTTCCTTCTCCTTCCTGATCAGGAATCAAATTTGCATCTCCTGTATCTCCTGCCTTGACAGACAGGATCTTTACCACTACGCCACCTGGGGAGCTCTATCAGGGGGCATTAAACTCTTACCACTGCACTTTCTGTCTACCAGGTGCAAATCCCTACTATTAGGACTAATGTGTTTTGTTTTGAATGCATTCTCTATTTTTTTTTTTAAATGCTAATATCTAATGGAATAGAAACTGAAAATTCTCTTGATCATTAGGTTGAAGATTTTTACTTTATTTAGTAAAAATTGACATTTATTCTTCTGGTTCTCTCAGCCCCAAAGGATATATATTCTTTAATGTAATGATAAAACATATTACAGTCACACATATGCGTTAGTTCAAAACACCAGATGTATTTAAATATCTTTGTGTCTTACAAGAACAACTTATGTGTATGTATTTAAATTAATGTGGACACAGGTGGAAGATGAGCTGAGTAAAGCCATCGTTGCTAAACCTCACAGATAGTATAAGGACTGGGAAAAAGAGGGGGTTTCATGGCGGGGGAGAATCCTGGGGAAATAGAGGAGAAACTCGCAGAGTATTGATGGAAACCGTGCTGCTTCCCATTAGCCCTGCCAAGAAGCAGGCAATAACACCACCTGTCTGTTTGGCAGCCACAGGTATCTACACATGGTTCGTGTTTTTCCTCTCCAGATTTCAAGATTTAGATTGGAGACCCTACTAGTTTAATCAACAGGTGAAATAAAATGTCATGAAGCAGAAATCACCATCAGCATTGCTGTGTGGGGAAAAGAAGAGGCAATCAGGAGTTCTCTCCAGGCACTCTTGTGAGTTACATAAGGGCTTCCTGTTGAAACCATTTCTTGGCCCCGGGGCTTCTGTGAAGCCGGCGAGCTATCCTGTAAGCTGGCACGATGCCACTGTAACAGATGGCCAGCAGTGCAGGCAGCAGAGACCATGGAGGAGCATCGCAAGTGAATGCTGAGGGTGAGATCTCTAGGTGTGAGCCCGGAGATAAGTCTGTCCGCTCTTTAGTCCTGAGCTCCTGAGAAAAGCGGGGATAGGGAATATTAAGACTTCTGTCTGGATCCTTGGCTATTACTCACTTCAGGCCGAAATGCCAGCCTTGCCTCATTTGTGTGGTAGTATTAGGTTTTCTACTCCAACTCTTGTGGGTGTGTGGGGTGTTGCAAAGAGGATGATGGACAAGATAGAGATATTCTAAATAGAACCATGAGTATTTCTGGTTTGCTTTAGCTCTCCAGCTCACTCTGTGCATTCCTGCCAAATTCATCTCCAAAGGCACAGCTTGGATCATACTCCTTCTTCCCCCAAATTTTTTATGATAATGATGATGATGAAGATTTTGATAATAATGATGGTTTTGATGATGGTGGTGGCAGCGGCTGTATTTATTAAACACTTGCTATGTGCACAATTTTCTTACCAGGCTGGTAAACATTCTATCAAAGGTCACATAGCTATTAAGTATCAGAGCTGGAATCTGTAACTATATCTGTCTGACTCTAGAGTAAGAACCTTAACAACTATACTCGATACGTGCATATATAAGCAAAGTCATCTAAAGTTTGGGGCTTCCCAGTTGGCTCAGTGGTAAGGAATCTGCCTGCAATGCAAGAGACACAGGTTCGATTCCGGGGTGGGGAAGATCCCCTGGAGGAGGACATGGCAACCCATTCCGGTATTCTTGCCTGGGAAATCCCATGGACAGAGGACCTTTGGTGGGCTACAATCCATGGGGTCACAAAGAGTTGAACACGAGTGAGCATGCATGCACATCTAAAGTTTCTCTGGAAATTTCTTGATTGTCATCAACTTATAGTCAATTCATACCCACCATCATTTGTGCTTGAATTCTTCTGTATTAAGGATCATGTGTGCTGTTGCGAGGGATGGTAGAAAGAGTTTGAGCTTGTGTGTGTATACCGATGTGTGTGTATGATTAAGCAAAGTGTGCTTATTTTATAACTACTCAGAATATGGAACTTTTTCTGTAGTAGCAGCACCTTCCGTTCTTCCTGGGCTTCCCTGGTAGCTCAGACAGTAAAGAATCAGCCTGCAATGCAGGAGACCCAGGGTCATTCCCTAGGTGGGGAAGATCCCCTAGAGAAGGAAATGGCAATCCACTCCAGTATTCTTGGCTGCACAATCCCATGGACAGAGGAGCCTGGCAGGCTACGGTCCATGGAGTCGCAAAGAGTTGGACA
Organism: Bos taurus; assembly: GCF_002263795.3. Classification (NCBI taxonomy): domain Eukaryota; kingdom Metazoa; phylum Chordata; class Mammalia; order Artiodactyla; family Bovidae; genus Bos; species Bos taurus. The sequence goes on from NC_037350.1 coordinate 38,342,318, forward strand.
CAACTGAGTGACTAACACTTTCACTTTTTCAGGTCTGTGTTTCCTATGCCCATCAGTAAGTATGAAATAATGTGTGCTCATGGCAGTCCATGGGGTCGCAAAGAGTTGGACATGACTGAGCGACTGAACTGATGTCACATTTCAGAGTGAATACGCACATACATTTATCACTACTACTTACGTTTCAACAAATGCATTTTTAAAATTCTGGATCTGAGGACCTGTGAGAAAAGTCATAATTTAAGATCTCTGTGCACATCGTATTTCCTTGTTAACCAGGCAGAACAGGCTGGTTCAGATGTTTGGGAGTATGAGAGCACTTAATCTGTTACCACTGCTTTGCATCGTATCATGTTCTAGACTTCTTAGGAGCAATCTTTATTTATTTTTGGAGCTCACAGATTGCATTTGAACGAGTCAGGAATATTTTCCAGCTTATTTTAGTGAACTTACTCATATGCTGCCCAAATGGAAGAAAAAATACACTCTTTTCCAAGGAGTGGCTGTTAGTGCCATCCTAGTGCTAGACTGTTTATCTGATCACCCCACGGATTAAACACTTGCCTGGATTTCTACTTGTCCGGATTTCTACTTGTCCATGAAGGTGTGCATGTGTCAAAAATAGCACATTTCTACTGGGTAATACAAACTGGGGAGAAGCTGTCACCGAAATTATGTATATTAATTCCCCACACCCAAATACTTTGTGTTCTTAGATAATCCTTCTTCTGCAAGGCCTTGAATAAACCTATAAGTGTTAGTTCATCTTTGAGAGCCACTTGGGGTGATAAATATGCATATCTGACTCAAAGCTTGCACTCCCAGTGATGAGGGATTAGTTGCCTGGTTATTTGTGGTTATTTTTGTAGCACCTGTAAATTTCAGTGTTGGTGGTTTGCTTCATCGGGAGCATGTGTCATACATTTTTATTAACTCTCTGAACACAGGTGCTTCCTGATTATCTATTTGATTAACAGGGTGACCAAAATTAAAACAGAATAAACAAGCCCTGCTATAGTTACTTTCACTTTGCATACCTATTTGCATTGTCATAACCATGGAGACTGTTCAAAGTGGCGCTCCGTGGTTGGCCACCATCTCATTATTTTTTATAACTTTTGCATTTATTTTTAAATATTTATTTATTTTGGCTGCTCTGGATCCTAGTTGCAGCTCACAGGACATTAGTTGTAGCACGTGGGATCGAGTTTCCTGACCAGGGATCAAACCCGAGCTCCCTGCATTAGGAGCATGGAGTCTTAGCCACTGGACCACCAGGGAAGTCCCACTATCTCATTTAATTCAGTAGAGCCTAAAATCAATACAGATTCTTCCAAGTACCAAGCTTAATGCCTAATGCAGAATAGTCTGCTGAATGAAGAAGTAAATATATGACAGCTGCTGCTGCTGCTGCTAAGTCGCTTCAGTTGTGCCCGACTCTGTGCGACCCCATAGATGGCAGCCCACCAGACTCCCCCGTCCCTGGGATTCTCCAGGCAAGAACACCAGAGTGGGTTGCCATTTCCTACTCCAACACATGAAAGTGAAAAGTGAAAGTGAAGTCGCTCAGTCCTGTCTGACTCTTAGCGACCCCATGGACTGCAGCCTACCAGGCTCCTCCATCCATGGGATTTTCCAGGCAAGAGTACTGGAATGGGGTGCCATCGCCTTCTCCCAAATATATGACTAAACACATACATATATGTATGAATATACTTAATGTAAGTGGTCACCACACATGCCAGGATAAACCACCCTGCTTTTATTTTACTTTTAAAGTTCTCTGGCAGATATGATTCACAAGTATTCAGAGGCTGTTGGAAACATCATGCATCAGGAAGGAACGGAGATAAGGAACCTAAAAAGGACCAAATCTTTGAGCCCATTAATCAAATCCATAATTCCCACTAAGGCAGGTAAAACAATGAATAGTGTTAAGTGAAAAAAAATTACTCCATATCCTGAGCATATTTGAAAGCTAAAATCAGAGACTGTTGTCCGGGGGCACACCAGACACACTTCTGAAAGGCGGAGACGTTTGAAGACCCTCATTAAGAATATGTCACCTGTGTGCTCAGATAAAACAGGAAAGAAAAATGTATCTAAGTTTCCAAGGAAATGTAGCTCTTTCTTCCTCCCACTCCGTTTCTCTGAATGATTCTCTAAGTTACCATATGAGCAAAATGGAGCTTGAAATAGACAAAATGGGGCTAGTGCTTTTTTTTTTTCCCCCTATGAAATATCTTAATGGAATTGCTACTCCCTGCTTTCTGCACAAAGATTATTTGGTTTTTCCATACACTTAGAAAGGAAAATTTTAAGTTTCCAGTAAATGTAGTTATTTTCAATAAGTACCACCACTATGTTTCTAGATACTTTATAATTAGGGTATTTAGGGGATGTATTTATTTGGTTGTGCCTTATCCAGTTAGATTAGGTACCATTAGTACTTTCATGGTTTAATGGAAATGATAGCTGAAATGTGAATGAATGCCTCCTCTGTGGGTAGAAGGAAGCCTAGAAGCCAACAGCTATAGCACTTAAACGTGCGCCAGTTCTCATAAAAAGAGCAGCCACAGGCGGTGAACGGTGGGCTGAACGCACAGGACCAGAAAAAGCCTCCATTAGTCTCCTTTCCTGCAATCTGTATGCCTGCCTAACTCTGTACAGATGCTGTCCTCTATTCCAGCAGGCCCCAACCTTTTTGGCACCAGGAACTGGTCTCGTGGAAGACAGTGCTTCCATGGACAGGCAGGGGGGTGGTTTGGGGAGGATTCAAGTGCATTGCATTTCTTGTGCACTTCATTTTAATAAATATTATTATACCAGCTCCAAGCTCAGATCATTAGGTGTTAGATCCTAGAGGTTGGGGACCCCCGGTTTACTCCATTAACAGATACCTGCACCCATGTACATTCTATAGCCCAAATCAGAGACCTTTTTGGTTTTTTTCTCCTTTAGCCAAAGTATCAACTCATCCCCGCCCCCCCTTTTTAGCTACGGTTTTGAAAAATTATGCATCACTATTTGGAATTCTCCACATCACCATATTTCAGATTTCAGAGAAGAGGGGTTCTTAGAATGATTTGTACTTCAGTCATGCAGGGTGACAGCCAAATGGCCCGTGCACCCAGTTAACCATGTTAACTCCCAGTGTTTAAGGCTAAAACTGCAACTCATTAAAAGCCAAAACCAAACCAGACAAACAAAAAACAAGATTTTTCTATCATCCATCTTATGGATGCAAAACCTTCCTGAATTATTGGACTTGGCCATTCTCATGAGGGGATTGTGAAAGGAAGCAGAAGCTTGTGTTTAGAGCCTGCACCTTCAGTTCAGTTCAGTTCAGTCGCTCAGTTGTGTCCAACTCTTTGTGACCCCATGAATCGCAGCATGCCAGGCCTCCCTGTCCATCACCAACTCCCAGGGTTCACCCAGACTCACGTCCATCGAGTCAGTGATGCCATCCAGCCATCTCATCCTCTGTCGTCCCCTTTTCCTCCTACCCTCAATCCCTCCCAGCATCAGAGTCTTTTCCAATGAGTCAACTCTTCGCATGAGGTGGCCAAAGTACTGGAGTTTCAGCTTTAGCATCATTCCCTCCAAAAAACACCCAGGGCTGATCTCCTTCAGAATGGACTGGCTGGATCTCCTTGCAGTCCAAGGGACTCTCAAGAGTCTTCTCCAACACCACAGTTCAAAAGCATCAATTCTTTGGCGCTCAGCTTTCTTCACAGTCCAACTCTCACATCCATACATGACCACAGGAAAAACCAAAGCCTTGACTAGATGAACCTTTGTTGGCAAAGTAATGTCTCTGCTTTTGAATATGCTATCTAGGTTGGTCATAACTTTCCTTCCAAGGAGTAAGTGTCTTTTAATTTCATGGCTGCAGTCACCATCTGCAGTGATTTTGGAGCCCCCCAAAATAAAGTCTGACACTGTTTCCACTGTTTCCCCATCTATTTGCCATGAAGTGATGGGACTGGATGCCATGATCTTCGTTTTCTGAATGTTGAGCTTTAAGCCAACTTTTTCACTCTCCACTTTCACTTTCATCAAGAGGCTTTTTAGTTCCTCTTCACTTTCTGCCATAAGGGTGGTGTCATCTGCATATCTGAGGTTATTGATATTTCTCCCGGCAATCTTGATTCCAGCTTGTGTTTCTTCCAGTCCAGCATTTCTCATGATGTACTCTGCATATAAGTTAAATAAGCAGGGTGACAATATACAGCCTTGATGTATTCCTTTTCCTATTTGGAACCAGTCTGTTGTTCCATGTCCAGTTCTAACTGTTGCTTCCTGACCTGTATAAAGATTTCTCAAGAGGCCTGCACCTTATTAAGTTTTCTCTCTCGTAATTCAAAGTCACATCCAAGCAACATGTGGTTACTCATTTTTTTTTCTGTATTGATTCAGTAGGCAGGTACCAGGTCCTGTGTTGGCGTATAAAACTATAGAATAACTTAAGAGATAGTCTTTCTTTTCAAGGAGTTCATGACACAAGCATATATAGCTATAAAATTACATATCTATGTAAAATATCATCATGTCCGACTCTTTGCAACCCCATGGACTGTAGCCCACCAGATTCCTCTGTCCATGGAATTCTCCAGGCAAGAATACTGGAATGGGTAGCCATTCCCTTCTTCAGAGGATCTTCATGACCCAGGGATTGAACCTGGATCTCCTGCATTACAGGCAGATTCTTTACCATCTGAGCTACCAGGAAAGCCCCATATAATATGTAGCATATGTTATATATTTATTACAATAAATGACTATAATATTATCAGTTCAGTTCAGTTCAGTCACTTAGTCATGTCTGACTCTTTGTGACCCCATGAATTGTGGCACGCCAGGCCTCCCTGTCCATCACCAACTCCCGGAGTTTACTCAAACTCACGTCCATTGAGTTGGTGATGCCATCCAGCCATCTCATCCTCTGTCATCCCCTTTTCCTCCTGCCCCGAATCCCTCCCAGCATCACAGTCTTTTCCAATGAGTCAACTCTTCACATGAGGTGGCCAAAGTACTGGAGTTTCAGCTTTAGCATCATTCCTTCCAAAGAAATCCCAGGGCTGATCTCCTTCAGAATGGACTGGTTGGATCTCCTTGGAGTCCAAGGGACTCTCAAGAGTCTTCTCCAACACCACAGTTCAAAAGCATCAGTTCTTCGGCGCTCAGCTTTCTTCACAGTCCAACTCTCACATCCATACATGATCACCGGAAAAACCATAGCCTTGACTAGACGGATCTTTGTTGGCAAAGTAATGTCTCTGCTTTTCAATATGCTGTCTAGGTTGGTCATAACTTTCCTTCCAAGGAGTAATATGTATATTATTATCATTATATACAACAATATAATGGAAAATGACTTACAGAAAGACAAAAGTGGAATCAAATAATTTAACCTGGAGTCATTAAGAAGACTTCACAGAGAAGGTGACGACTGAGTCCTGAAAGACAGTCACCCAGGAGAAAGACATCTAGTGTGAATGAACAGGAAATTCACTAGGATTGCCCCATAGGGGAGAGGGCACTTTAGATTTGCACCATTCGATGAGGGAGTTATTAATAGTATCACATGTGGCTACTTAAATTTTATTACAAGGATACTAATTTAAAATCCAGTTCCTTAGTAGCCAACCACATTTCAAGCACTTGATGGCCACATTTGGCCAGTGGCAACTGTGGGGTGCCGCGTGAGTGCGTGCTAAGTCGCTTCAGTCATGTCCGTATTGTATCCATCTTGGATAAAACTCCTCCCAGTACACACTTTGTCTAAGACACTGCTTAGATAGCATATATTTAATTTCATTTCTCCCCCATAGATTGAAAGTTATTTGAAGGTAGAGACCATATCTATTCACTGTTCTGTCCATAGCACAGAGGTGGCACATGGTGTAACCAACAGATACGTAACTAAAAGGAACTACGGAGGTAGTACAAATTCTTACACAAAAGCAAGGTTTAAAGCACGCTCATCTGTGGCTCTCTGTTCTTACTGGCTTGGATAAACAAACAAGGGCTCTTTTATAGTAAAAGGATGATACAGTATTCTAATGCTTGATAGTACAAAGTCTAGGAAAGGAATGAGATCACTCTGGTTTGATATTTTAAAGGGAAAGATGGCAGACAAAAGGCAAAGTGTGTTGGAACGAGAAGTCTAGAAAACAGCCCAGGACAATGGGTGACTGAGAAGAGAACAGGAAGAGTCGGCAGCGGGACTGAGACATGGAGCCGCTTCTTATAAATGTCACTTTGCATGCTAAGTCGCTTATTGTGTCCAACTCTTTGCGACCCTGTGGGTTTCCTGTAGCCAGCCGGGCTCTTCTATCCATGGGATTTTCCAGGCAAGAATACTGGAGTGGGTTGCCATGCTCTCTCCCAGTGGATCTTCCCAACCCAGGGATCATCCCGTCTCAGGAACCTGCATCTCCCCACACCTCCTGTAATGGCAAGTGGACTCTTTACCACTAAGCTACTGAAGACAGAAAAATTTGACAAATAACTACAAACTCAAATGTTCTCGAGGGACAGGTAGGTAAAGTGAATCATTGAAAATGAACATGGAAGTGTTAAAAACCGGTGAATTTGAGATGCTGTGTCCAGCCTCCTGAATCAGCGCACGGGCTGTATTTCCGTGCCTCCTTCCCCACCTTCACACTCAGCCAACTTCCTGTCCATCTTTATGGTGGTCTTTCCTGCTTTCATTCCATTCCCTCTTATACATACAGCCTTAGACTCTACATTTGGCCATTTTAGCCAAGTTCTCACATCATGTTAAAACCTCTCTCCTTCTTCTGACCTTACAGCATATGTTTCTTGTCAATTCCTGAACCTGGTTAAATTCCTCTATTTCTCTGCTCTCGAGAGAAATTCTGGTTGCAATGATTATTTTCCCGCTACATGTTTGGTTCATCTGACAGCACTTAGGTCCTCCCTGCAGATCAATTTCGCTTTTATTCAGCTCCAGGTCCTCTCTTCTAACTTGCCCATGGTAACTGTCCCCAAATTTTACTTTTGAGAACATTACCCAGCTCTTTCATTTATCTTTAATGAGAATATTGGGATTATTCAGACATGCGTGAGTGCGAGTGCTAAGTCACTTCAGTCGTGTCTGACTCTTTGCGGCCCCATGAACTGTAGCCCACCAGGCTCCTCTGTCCATGGGATTCTCCAGGCAAGAATACTGGAGTGGGTGCCATGTCCTCCTGCAGGGGATCTTCCCGACCCAGGGATGGAACCCAGGTCTCTTACATCTCCTGCACTGGCAAACGAGTTCTTTACCACTAGTACCACCAGGCACTGCACTTTCTTGACTCTTTTTCCTTGCCCGTCACGATTTCTTTATGCCTTTACTAAAATCTGTTTCATTTATATCTTTGAGGAAGGAGTGATCTTTCACTCTTTTTTCCATTCTTTGAAATGAGACTTGACTTTTCCCATCTTTCTGGAAGACATGTGCTCGTCCCCCACCCTCCTCCATGTTTCCCTGAGATTCTGCTCACAGCCTTCTCCGTGTGTAGCTGTTTCCTTGGTGGATCTCATCCAGCTTCCGAGGGACCTCAGCCTAATTCTCACCCTCTTTTCTGAGCTCTCTGTAGACCACCTCCAACCATGCACATAACGTACAAATTGTTTGAACACTGAGTTTAAAAATACACCCATCCTCTTTCCCTCCAAACCCGGCTTCTCTCTAGGAGGTCTCTATTTTTGTGAATACAAGAGAAATCCTCCTAGCTCTGTAGCTTTGAAACCTGGAATCAACTTTAAATCTGCCCTAATCTTCCTCCTTCCTTGGAGAATCATTATAGATCATAAGACTTTCCACACCATTGTTGTGTAAAGGGCATTTTCAAGTTCCTGAGACAGGCACTGGCATAGAGAGAGAAAAAGACTAGCTTTAGAAATAGAAGCCTTGAACTTAGGTCCTGGCTTTACCACGCAGTGCCTTTCTGACCTCTGGCAAGTTGCTGAAGTCTCTTTGTTCAGTTTCCGGTCTATAAAGAGACGATAGCACTACCTTTCTCAGAGGTTGTTGTGGGCATTTCAGAGGCTAATATGTGTAATTTGTAAGTTCTTGACAAATTCTATAGTGACACCCCTTGATTTAATCTTTGAGATAACCAAGTATATAGTCCCTCAAAAGTTCTCACTCTCAGAAGAAGAGACTTGTAAAAACAAGTGGATTTGGGTGAGTTAAGAACCTTTCTTTTGCAGTAGGCAAACTATCCTCAATGGATCAAGTTCTGTACTAAGTCTAACTATTAGTTTAAATCCATCTGAAATTGCTATTCTTAGTGGATTTTTTTTTCAGGCAATTATTGGAAACTGTAAATAGTCCAGTTTACACTGTAAATAGTGGTAATACTTCCCTTTCAAAGTGCCCTGGGGCAGTCCATTGGAGGGGAGGAAGTCTCTCAGTCGTGTTCCACTCTTTGCGACCCCAGGGATGCACCAGGTTCCTCTGTCCATGGGATTTCCCAGGCAAGAATACTGGAGTGGGTTGCCATTTCCTTCTCCAGGGGGTCTTCCCAAGCCCAGGAACAAACCTGAGTCTCCTGCATTACAGGCATAGTCTTTACCATCTGAGCTACAGTCTAGACATTGGAAGGGCACGTGATTCCACCTGACATTGCATTAACAACTCTTTTGCTAAAGATACTGGGGTGGGGGCAAAGGTTATGCCAACGTCAGTTGCTGTGTCTTCATTACCAGCATCTTGCCCATCAGGATTACTAGTTACCTCTGTCTCCCGCAGACTGAAGCAGCTGGTCCACACACTTTAGTCACTTGGACTCATGGAAGTACAAACATATAAGGCAAAATTACTTTTATTATCATTTCATTATTAGGTTCATTATTAACACCATGATCCCTAACACATGGTGTTCATTATTAACACCATGTCTGGCTAAGGCTTGGAAATCTTTGACTTGATGAATCAAGATATTATGTGTAATTTGTTAAGTTTATTCTTTAGTTCTCTACTTTTTGGTTCTAAAGTGCTTCATATGTAGTGTTGGGTTCTATTGTGATCTTCTTTTAGCTGAGAACAGGTAACTCTGTCTTTAAAAAAGCCGCTGTTTGGGGACTTCCCTGATGATGGTCCAGTGCTTAAGAATCTGCCTGCCAGTGCAGGGGATAGGGGTTCGATCCCTGATCTGGAAAGATCCCACATGCCAAGGGGCATCTAAGCCCCAGAGTTGCAACTGCTGAGCCCTCGACCACCCTAGAGCCCATGCTCTTGCAATAAGAGAAGCCACCTCAGTGAGAAGCCCGCACATCACAACTACAGAGGAGCCCCCACTCCCAGAGTCCACATAAGGCCCACATGCAGCAGCAAAGACCCAGCACAGCCGAATAGGTAAATAATTTGTTTTTAAAAGTCACTCTTTCTCGTGTAGTCTAATGAATAGCAACAAAATAAAATGAGATACTAATATGTTTCTTAAATACATTTGATATGAAGATTGGCCTGGTAGAATTATTTCTTGGAGTATACAGCCCTGCCTCAAGATGCTGTTCTGTTTGTACTGAAACATTTGTGTGCAATATATAAAGCCATGAAAGAGAGCCCTGTTTTATATTGTGTGTTGATGTGTATCTGTAAAAAATGAATTTTTTTTCAGTATGGAGCATTTTTCATTTAACAAGACATTACAAGTAACCTTGACTGTACTGAGAAGGCACACAACCTCTGCAAATTCTGCATCTTCCTGATCCTAGTCTCAATTAGGTGCCAAACGTAACTCTAATTCTTATGTTCTTATGTAGTGTTTAATTGTACAGATTCCATAAAAATTCACTTAATATAAAGAAAACAAATACTCTTTTTTATTGCCACACTAAATACTTTTGCCAGCAAATGCTTTTGGGGGTGCTTTTTATTTATGGATTTTTCACAATGCCGGAGAGCTTTTGTCTTTTTTAGTGCTTTATATTTATAGTTGTGGGATGATCATTTTCTGCTTGGTTTCACATTGAGCTCTTTCAGAACTAGTTGGAGTAGTAATAGTTTCATACTGTTTATACTTTCTCCCCTTGAGTCCTATGTTAAATCTTTTTCACTCTATCAGTGACATCGCAGTATATTATGGTATACATTCTAAGGCTATTAACTTTCGGCACTGCTAATGATTTCTTTTATATATATATATATATATACACACACACACAGCACATAAAACATGTAAATGTTTCTTATTCAAACAAGAAAACTCAAAGCATAATCAACCCCACCAGCCAGGAGGAAAAAAAAGAAAAGGAGATTTCCCCCCCCCCCCCCCCCCCAAATGAGATTGCAAGAGAGAAACAGGTTTGCAAAATACTGGTGTTGGAAAACAAAGTAAATTACAATAGACCCCTAAAGGGAGAGATTTCCTTTTCTTAAAAAACAGCTTGTTTAATATTCTATTCCTACACTTATTTTTTTTTTAAAGTAACACATTTGAAAATCAACAATCACAATGTAACAGTTTTCTTGACTAGAAGGAAAGGTCTGAGTCTTTGTGACAAGGCAGGAAGGAAGAAAAGGAAGGAAACTCAGAGTGACCTTGACTTCTTTCTTCATCATTGTGCTCAGGCATTTGTAAAGGAGCCTGGACTAATAGCTCACCTTCTGTTCTAGGAGTTCAGAGACTTTGAGGGTTGAACCTGGAGGTAATGTCTGCAAAGTGGCTGGGAAACAAACACTCTTAGGGGCAAAGTTTAACAACAGAAGATTTAAGGGATTAGGGTGATTCAGCAATGGCCCCCCAAATAGGAGAAATGAAATTTAATAGGGCAATAACAACCAGTGTTTGTGTCTGCACAATGAGGATTGCCTGATCCTAAAAAGAAGTCTTGGAAGCCACTGGATTCCTGGCTTACTTCACATTTTGGCTTCCTTTATGTTCCAGCTTTTTAAATTTAAAAGAAAGAATATTTGTTTATTTATTTGGCTGTGCCAAGTCTTCATTGCAGTGCGTGGGATATTTAATTGCAGCATGCTAACTCTCAATTTTGGCATGTGAGATCTAGTTCCCTGACCAGGGATTGAACCCAGACCCCCCGTGTTAGGAATACAGAGTCTTAGCCACTGGACCACCAGGGAAATCCCTACATTCCAGCTTTTTGATCAAACAGGATGGTTCAGAAAACGCCTTTCATGGAATCTTGAACATCTTAACTTGGCCATTTTCAGGCCAAGCAGTCAATGGCTGTAGAATGGGATAAGGATAAATAGGACAGAGGAGCGAGCAGAGCAAAGAGAAATGGGATAAGATGAGAAGTGACATGTGAGGAGAATGAGACAGGAGAGAAACCAGTGAGGGGGAACAGTCAGAGAAAAGAAAAGAAAACTAGATAGCAAGGGAAGTCTGATTTTACTAAACCTTAATCCATGCCTAGAACTAAAAGGCTAGGGATATGGTACTAAAAAAAAAAAAAGGAACAGTGCATTTTCTTAAGGCACTAAGGTGGACTGAGGAAACGTTTACAAAATATTTATTGAGGTTGCCTCAGCAGCACACAGACGTCCACATCTGGGTAGGTCCTGCCCTGCCCAGATTTACTCCCTTTGGGGCAATGGAAGGAGGCCCTGTAGCAGCCTGGTTCTCTGTCCTGACAGATGTTCATCTGCTCCAGAAAACAGTGTCCTAGAGGAGGGAGGTCAGCAGACAGGACGTCAATGTCAGGGTTCCATGCCAGGAATAGGAACTCTGGGTACATAGGAGGGTTACAGCTGGTCAAACCCCAATGCACCAGTGCAGCTCATTGGAATGGTCAGAAGGCTAGTCCCAGAACCTTTCGTTAAATCTCCCTTGAAATCTTGATGCCAGGAACCTCTTCTGGTGGGAAGGGGCTGGAGAGACACGGAGGTTAAGCAAAAAAACCCAAAAGCCTAATTATTATATAATTTTTCCTTTAAAATGTTTTTAAATTTATTTTTCAGAGTTCTTAAATCTTCCAAGTTAAGGAGCTACTTTCCTAGCAGTGATTCAGTTCCCAAAATAAAACTGGACACTTGCTTGAAAGCTACGTTTTCAAGGTTAATGCTGTGGTGTATACCTTAGCCTTTTTGCACATTCAACATAGAGCTAATCAGAGGATCTGTTGTCTCTAGGAAACCGAGAAGGAAAACAATCAGCTCTGTTCTTCTCTCTGAGCTGGGGGAGTGAGCTATAATAAGGGAGCACAAGAATACGTCCAGACCCAGCAAGCCTGAACACACAGGTTAGCACGCCTGGCTGACCTAACTCGCAGGTGCGCGGTTGCCAGGTAACACTGGGGCCTCTGGGTCCTTTAAGAAGGCCTGCAGTTGGGCTTGGAGAGGTGTGGGCATGGCCTGGGGCTGTGATAGGGGGCAGGGCAAACGGAGTCACTCTCAGGGCAGCTGGCAGTGGGACTGCCCCTCACCTATGTGGCAAGTGGGAACAAGCCTGGTTTGGCCCTGAACGGTTTTTCTTCCTTGGCTGCCTGTGCTGTGGAAGGGCCCTGATTAGTCATGATCACACAGAAGGAAGGAAAGCCCTGCTGTGCATTATAAAGCATTCTTGTTGTTGTAAAGTTGCTAAGTCTTGTCTGACTCTTCAGTGATCCCATGGACTATATAGCCCACCAGGCTCCTCTGTCCGTGGGTTTTCCCAGGCAAGAATACTGGAATAAGTGGTCATTTCCTTCTCCAGGGATCTTCCCAACCCAGGGATTGAACCCACATCTCTTACAACTCTTGCACCGGCAGGCAGGTTCTTTACTATTAGTGCCAACTGGGAAACCCACACGCCACCTGTATATAAATGTATTTAAAGCACAACTCCTGTCCTTTATACAGTTACGTTCTAAAATTCCCCTCAATCTTAGACAAATTCAAGGAGCACATTTTTATACAGGTGAAGAGTAAAATGATTTTTGGAAAGAGCCACTGACTGATTGAAAATACCTGGATTCTAGTCCCAGTTTTGCAACTTTCTTCATGATCAGTTTTATCTGGAAGTCATAGCTTCATTTGAGATTCGCACACTATTTGCTCAAATCTCTGTGTGTTTTAGGAAACCCAGAATTCCCCACCATCTCTTTAGGAATTCTTGAGGACTTAATTTTCTTTACCTTCTATAATTCCTACTTTCTTCTTACATGGATTTAATTCAGATCATGAGTGACGTGGTCCCTTGTATATGGTCTGCTTATAGAGTCTGCCATTTCTTAAATCATTTATCTGGTAAATTCACAAATGTGGAACTCCTTGTCCCCAAATAAGGCCAGATGCGTAAGGACCTGCTTTGTCCTCAGCTAATGCTGTGTTGTCTTTTAAAGGGTAATAGTAGCTCCTGGTCATTCATGTGCTCTTCTGAGTTTCATTCCCCTTGAACAAGAAAAGCTTTACGTGGACAGAGACAGCATGACTGTACTGCAGAATAGGTGGTGGTCCTGGCCTGTAACGCATTTACAGAGAAAGGCCCAAGGTTTAAGGGCAGAATCTCTTTTATTATTGTTTAAAATAGCAGAGGATCTCTTAAAAAAAATTTTTTTTTTGGCTGCTCTGGGTCTTCATTGCCACGCATGGGCTTTCTGTAGTTGCAGGGAGCTCGGGCTCCTCTCTAGTTGTGATGGGCAGGCTTCTTGATTCAGAGCCTGGGCTCTAGGGTGCGTGGGCTTCCGTAGCTGAGGCTTGCGGACTCAAGATTGCAGGCTCAGCAGTTGGGGCGCATGGGCTTAGTTGCCCCTCAGCTTATGGAATCTTCCCAGATCAGGAATCTAACCTGTGTCCCCTGCATTAACAGGTATATACCTTACCACTGGACCGCCAGAAAAATCCTGAGCAGAATCTCTTTTACTTTAAAATCTGCATTCCTGGGTTAGCTAGTTTTAGAGAAGGGTAAGTATTGAGGATCACCCAATTTCTCCTGATCTAGGGCTTCTCTTTATAGCTGTGTCTTTCCCAAGCATAGAGTCTTTCTCTTTGGGATAGCCATCTGTGCCTGAGTCTGTTGAGGGTGAATAAAAGATGGGTTATCTAATAAGACATAGGAAAACTGAGAGCTTGCAGTTGAAACAGGCATCCAAGCTGCTTTGCCACCACCTGGAATCAGGCAGGCAAAAGGGGAGACGGCAAAGGCCAACCTTCCTAGCCCAAGGGCTATCATTCTACTTTGTATGTTTGAGTCACTGCGAGAAGAGAAAAGATTTATAGGCATTCTTTCAACACTTACTCAACAAATATTTATTGAACACCTACCTTATTCCGAGCTCTGCAGTGTATTTAGAAATCTGGGCTGCAAACAAATCTTTCCTCCTCACTGTTTTCAAGCACTGCTCTTTTTAACTGCCTCCAGATCACATCCCAAGTATCAATCCATGTATTGATTGAATGCTTACATGTGTAAAGACTCTTACAGGGCTGACATTGTCAATATTTGCAAAGTCTAAGACTTGGAAACGTGGAGGAAGCTTATTCTCTATAGACGTGTACTTTCACGGACCTTATAGTGCAGCTCAAGTTGAGTTTATGTTAAAAAAAAAAAAGGCCAAAATGAGCAAACTGGCACATAGACAGCACTCAAGACTGGGGAAAAAATGATACAAAGCACTTCTAAGAAGCCAATCCAGACTTCTGCTGTGGATTCTGATATTATACAGGATCTCAGCGTCAAATATGTATTTGAAGTGAAGTTGCTCAGTCATGTCCGACTCTTGGTGACCCCATGGACTGTAGCCCACCAGGCTTCTGCATCCATGGAATTTTCTAGGCAAGAGTACTGGAGTGGGTTGCCATTTTCTTCTCCAGGGGATCTTCCCGACCCAGGGATTGAACCCGGGTCTCCCACATTGCGGGTAGATACTTTACCCTCTGAGCCACCAGGGAATCCTTTATGTATTTGAAAAGATATCTTTTTAAGAAAACTATAAATATGTGTATAGTGATGTTAACAGCTGGGTAGATGATGTTTGTTCTGTTTGATCATGGTGAAATTTAAGGTCTAAAATGCAGGGTTGAGATGCCTAGTTCATTCAGGAGATGCTGTATTTGGCAGACAAAAACATGGCCCTTGGTTATAATCATCACCCATGGTGTTACATCTCAGATGTGTGAATTAGGAAAACACAATCTTTGGAAAGGCTTTGGCAGCCGTCCAGAGGTTCATGCAATACCAAAGATGAGGTCTTGGGAGAAGAGTTTCTCTTTCTGAATATGTCAAGCGGCTCAGTGGTAAAGAATCCATCTGCCTTTGCAGGAGACGCGGGTTCAATCCCTGGATCAGGAGGATCCCTTGGAGAAGTAAAGGCAACCCACTCCAGTATCCTTGCCTGGGGAATCTCATGGACAGAGGAACCTGGTATGCTATACAGTCCATGGGGTTGCAGAGTTGGACACAACAGGCAACTAAGCCCAGTATAGCACATGGACAGATATTATCTACTTCCTCCCTTGTACTAACACACCAAGTGTTAGTCACTTTCAAAAAATTATTATTATTTTGGCTGCCCCGGGTCCTCATTGCTGTGTGCAGGCTTTCTTTAGCTGAGGCTGCTCTTCACTGCAATGCGCGTGTTTCCCATTGCAGTGGCTTCCTTTTGTTGTAGAGCATGGGCTCAGAGCTTGTGGTGCACTGCTTTCGCTGCCCTGGGGCATGTGGGATCTTCCTGGACCAGGGATCGAACCCACGTCCCTTGCAATAGCAGGCAGACCACTGAACCACCAGGAAAGTCCTTCAAATTATTTTGATGTTTTTCTCCAAGTGTGGTGGGATGGCTAGATGTTGGAGGATCCTTCCTGCTATTCTAAGAAGATTGGGCATCATGCTGGGCAAAGGAAATTAACAAGGTTTGTCAATAAGTAAATGATACACCAAATATTTGCTTCAGAAAAACTTATTGTAATAACCTAGCTGAAAAGAAATGGGAACACTGGCAAAAAACTTTGGAGAATTAATGTCTGGGAAGTGTCAAAATTCACATCTCCTTGAGGTAAATGGGAGAAAAGAACTTCTGAATGCATTTCAATCAGGTTCTTACCTCCTCAACTCAAATCTAGGACACTGGTATAGTATTTCCTTGCTTCTTGCCTTTCAATATAGTTCTGTGTGTACTATTTAAAAAATACCACAGCATCCCAGGGCAGGATCTCTTTCAGAATGAATCAAGTGATTCCCATGTGCTAGTTTATAAATTGTTAACTGCTTTGGGATTCATAGAGATGAAAGATGCTTTATTTATTGTCCTTTGAGATGAATGATGCATAATTTATAACAGTAGGATTACTATTTTATTTACTCTTGTGATGCTGAAATCACATTCTTGTCTAGTGATGGAATTGCAGAATCCCTTTTAATTTGTGGGCAAGTATCTTATTAAAAGCTTCGGTGTTGGAGGGTCTGGCGACTCCAGGGTGGGTGTTGTATGAATGAAACAGTATGATCCTTTTGTTGTTACACAAAGGCTTTATTCTCCTGCTCACATGCGTTAGTGAGATATTAACCATGTGTGCATGATGTAAAGATGTTGGCTGTATGTGTGTTCATGCAGGCTTATGATGACATAATTATGTAGATTTTGCTAAAGTACCTTGAAGTCTCACAGTTGTAGACTTTATGGAGTCTTCTCCTTCAGTGATCCCAGGACCACATAAGGCACTCTTATGTTTCGAGGTAATCACATGTTTTCAGCATCCAAGAATATCAACAATTTTGCGTTTAGGAAGATATCAGCTTCCTGGCTGATAGAACCATTAGAATTCTTCACTTTGTTGCTTTGTAAGGACAAGTTTTGTTTGCTTGATTTTTTAAAAAGGGAATTATTTCATTATATAATTATGTATGTATACATATATATGTATAATCTTTATTGAATTTGTTAACAGCATTGCTTCTGTTATTTATGTTCTGATTTTTTTTTTGGCCATGAGGCATGCGGGGTCTTTGCTCCCCCAGCAGGGATGGAACCTGTACCCCTCTGCACCGCCGCGTTGTAAGCAAGCGTGTCTACATGCTCAGTTGTGTCCAACTCTTTGCGACCCGATGGACTGTAGCCCTCCAGGCTCCTCCGTCTGTGGGATTTTTCCAGACAAGAATACTGGAGTGAGTTGCCATTTCCTCCTCCAGGGGATCTTCCCAATCCAGGGATAGACCCAGAGTCTCCTGTGTCTTCTGCATTGGCAGGCGGATTCTTTACCACTGAGCCACCTGAGAAGTTCCCCCTTGCACTGGAAGGCAAAGTATTAACCACTGGATGGCCAGCAAAGTCCCTTGCTTACTTGATTTTAATGAAAAGGTGTGGATCCCTTCTTGACAGCAAGGTTTGGGACAGTTTCTTTAATTTTTTAAAAAATATTTGTCCTATGTTATCTCTGCATCAGAATGATTTGTGTGGTTTGGGTGAGGCAGGAGTGTTGGAGCTCTTTCCTGCCTGGTTATGTCATCAATTCACTCCTCCTTTTGTGGAACCAATGTCATCTACTCTGTCTTAGGGCAGAGCCTCAGTGGAAGGTTCAGATATAAGAGAGCAGAATCACGATAGCTATTAGCTTCTTCTTTTAAAAAATTTGCATTTACTTTTTCCAGAGGAAAAGTGCTTTCTTGTCTTTCAACTGTTGAACAAATAGCAATAGTAGGAAAGGAAAGGTCTTTAGACAGATGGTCACAGGGACTGCAGGGTGGGATCCGGCATGAACTGTCCAAAAAAACCGGGAAGCAGATAAACCAAAACCGTATTTTTACATCTTAAAATGATCTTACCAGTTTGGTTACATGTTTCTGTTTTATTAGGATATTCATTTGCTTTCTTATCTAGACTCAGTTTGGAATTTCTAAGACTGTTCTGTTGGAAATATGGAAAGTGTTTCTAGGGAATTCCCTGGCAGTCCAGTGGTTAGGTCTTGGCGCTTTCACTGTTGAGGGCCCAGGTTCGATCCCTGGTCAGGGAACTAAGATTTCACAAGCCATGCTCTGTGGCAAAAAAAAAAAAAAAAGGTATTTTTAGAAACTGTGATTCCCCTGTCCTAGTGAAAGGAAGTGTGCCTTTTTTCTTCTATTTTTCTAGTGGAAGCAGATGAAAAGAAGCTAAGATATAACTAATGACTCTCTTTGTGTTTATGGAAAACCCTGGTGTAGGATAAGGAGGGATAGCAATTATGTCTTCTTTGAGGACAGAAATGGACTTCAGCTAAAGGGAGGGATTAGAATCAGGTTTAGGAAAGTCCTTTGTCTCTGAGTCCGTCCATTCTGGGTGCTGGGTTTTATAGAACACATTTCTGCGAATGCCTCTTGTTTTTCTTCCCAGCATTGTTGGGACTACACTTGTCTCAGCAAAGAAAAGATGTCCACCTCTTTGGAATGACTTCAAGAATACAGGATTTGAGGCATTCAAACATGTTATTTTGGGGCTTCCCAGGTGGCGCTAGTGGTAAAGAACCTGCCTGTCAATGCAGATGTAAGAGACGTGGTTAGATCCTTGGGTCTGGGAAGATACTAGAGTGGGTTGTCTAGTATTCTTGCCTGGAGAACACCATGGACAGAGGAGCCTGGTGGGCTACAGTCCATAGGGTTGCACAGAGTCAGATATGACTGAAGCGACTTAACATGCGTGCATGCAACATATTATTTTACCGATCAGAAAGTAAGTCTGATTTTTCCCTCAAGTCAGTTGGCTTGTACCTAGACAAGAATCCCAATTTCTAAGCATCAGGACTGAGGTTTTTTTTTTTTCTGTTCAGCAGACTCTGGGGTGGTTCTCAGAAGTAAGAGGTCAAGCTAAAGATTTTGGAGTCTTCTTCCAACTCTGGATAATTGAAACCAAAAAAGGAACACACTTACAAAACTTGAAAAAATATTCATTATATCAAAATGGAAATTATTTTCGTATTTCTTCAAAATGTGTATGGCTTACAAGTTTTTACATTTCTTTCTTTTGAGGTTTTTTTAAAAATTTTTTAATTTAGCTAGTGATGTGTAGTTATCTTTGCTTCCCTCCTTTTTATTATTATGCTTTTTTTTGCATTAAAGTTACCTCTGGAGTGTAAAGCAAGTGTTTGCTTCCTGCTTTGGAAACTTTCTGTGGTTATTCAGATTGGCACCACGTCACTGCCAGGTTAATAGAGCTTCTTTAAATATAGCCATATATTATTAAAGCTGTGACAAATACACTGGAGTTTTATCACTTGTGATGAATCTTTCATTTCCTTGAGATCAATTCTAATTCTGGAAATGAAGTGCTCACCCAAGAAAGAAACATGACATCTTTCTGAACCTCAAAAAAAAAAAAAGGAAACAATTTTGTTCCATAAAAGAGGAAATCTTTGCCGTCCTGATTTCCTAAAGGCTTTCTAGTCATCATAGGACTAAAGAGCTATATTCTTTTAAAAAATTTTTGCAGAGTACAAGCAATGTATATCTCTACCCTGCACTCGATTGCCTGAGGGGCTTGTCTTCAGAATGATGAGATCCTAGAACATTAGAACTGGAAGGCATTTTTAGGACCCATTGGCCCAATCTCTTTATTTTACAGATGAGAAATACAAGGTGATTTGTCCAAGGTCATGTAGCTATTTAATAGAAGAAACACTACTTGAAACCTGTTTCTGATGTCTTTTATTACCATTTTTTAAAGATTTTTTGATGTGAACCATTTTTTTTTTTCAAATTCTTTATTGAATTTGTGACAGTATTGCTCTTGTTTTATGTTTTTTTTTTTTTTTTGGCTGTGAGGCGTGTGGGATCCCAGATCCCCAACCAGGGATTGAACTCTCACCCCCTGAATTGGAAAGTGAAGTTTTAACCACTGGATCATCAGCGAAGTCCCCTATTACAATTTTTTAAAAAGCATGTTCTAAATCTTTAATACCACTGGTTCTAGACAGTAGGAAAAATACTTTTGCCCTTAGGCAGATGTGAGATTGATCCCTGGGTCAAGAAGATCCCCTGGAGTAGGAAATGGCAAGTCACTCCAGTATTCTTGCCTGGAAAATTCCATGGACAGAGGGGCCTGGTGGGCTACTGCATGCCTCAGGCAGGAGCAAATAGAGACACTGTGGTCAAGAAATTCAAGGTCAAGTTCAAAGAGATGCCTAGGAACAGAACCTGTGTTGTGTTGTGCTTAATCTCTCAGTCCTGTTTGACTCTTTGCTGACCCATGGTCTGTAGCCCGCCAGA
Source organism: Bos taurus (assembly GCF_002263795.3). Classification (NCBI taxonomy): domain Eukaryota; kingdom Metazoa; phylum Chordata; class Mammalia; order Artiodactyla; family Bovidae; genus Bos; species Bos taurus. The sequence goes on from NC_037350.1 coordinate 38,362,450, forward strand.
ATGACAATATATACATACAATGAGAGAAGCCTGCATGCAAACCATTGTCAATTTGGGCTGCAGGGGTCGGGAGACAATCACTGTTTGTTGTCTTCTCCCCCACTGTGCCTTCAACCCTAGAGTCATTACTGTAAACTGAGCTATGCAAACCCTACAAACAGAAAAGGAGGTGGGTTCACATTTTCCATTTGTCCTCAGAATGCCTCCCAAGTACCTGTCATCACCCACCATAGTGAAGATAATATTCTTCCCCTTGTTTGCTGAATTGTCTGCCTGCTTCTTGCTGTAATTTTGCAGCTTTTACTTGGCAGCTCTGATAAAACAAGAGATAAGCAAACATTAGACATGCTCCTTTGCAACAGGGCTGTCCTGTGTCCAGGCAGCCATTATAAATACTAAGCAGGGACAACAGAGAAGATTACATGGAAACAGGGATCACTCGTGATGCTCCCACGTGAGAACTTACAAATTGCCTGTGTTTCACTTGAACGTAAGGCTATTTCGTGACATGTCTGTTTGGTCTGGCTTTGTGTCTGAGATAACACCGTTAGGATGACCTTTGTTTTTAACACAGAGCCCTACAGTATTGTGTCGGCTGCCGCAGAAGCCTGGGTATGTTTAAGCAGCCCCGGAAGTCAGAAATGTGTGATGGATGGTCTCCTTGACATCTACCCAACTCAGCATCTTCCTCAGCTTTTTCCCCAAGCTTCTGAAAGTCATGATTAGGGACTTCTCTGGTGGCCCAGTGCTTAAGAATCTGCCTTGCAAAGCAGGGGGCGTGGGTTCCATCCCTGGTTGGGGAACTAAGATCCCACTTGCTGTGGAGCAAATAAGCCCTTTGGCAAAAACTAGAAGAGTCCGCGTGCCACAGTGAAAGATCCCTCATGCCACAACTAAGACCCAATGCAGCCAAATAAATAAATAAATATGAAGGAAGCAATAAATAAAAGTCACGATTACTCTTATCTCTACTTTCTGTTAATGTGTACTAACGTAAGACCCAAGTTAAAAGTGGGACAGATCCTAGCTTATTTTAGTTACTTATCAATAGTATTTGTTGGGTTGCCCACAATAAACCAGGCATTTCACATAGGTTCCTTCCTTCCTTTTACTCTTCCTCCCTTTACCCCTCCCTCCCTCACTTCTTTCTTTCTTTCTTCTTTTCTTTCAAAAGCTTGCAACTCAAAAGATGGATATTATCACTCCCCCTTAAATGAGAGCTCAAAAAGATATCTTGGCCACATTCCCACGGGCAGAGTCAGATCTAAGATGACCATTTGTTTTCCTGGGTAATTATCAGTAAATCTTTGTTTTACTCTCCATTCCAGGCTTGGTCAATATATTATATAGTCCTCCCAGTTCGTTAACAGCAGAATTGATCTGAAGCAAAATTGTAAAGTGGGAGGAGCTTGTCTTTGGCCTCTCTGGCATCATCTGTCAGACTATCTCCAGGAGGAATATTCCTGGGAACATAATTTTCTGACCCCTGGGTCTTTTAACTTCTGTGCTTCCCTGACTTATTCTGTCTCAGCTGACTATTAACTTGGTGCAACTAGATTCCTGTAGGCCTCCTTCATCCACACACCAGCTGAGAGTTCTCAACCATTGTGCTCCCCACACTTCAGTCCACCCACTGCCTCCTCATTCTGCACAGGTCAGGATGAGATGAAAGCTTCTGGTATGAGGTGATTATTATTTCTTGTCATTGTGTCATTATATAATTTCTTCCCAGTGCTTTCACAGAATTCTGTATGTGGCTTTTCCTTTATGATTTATAGCATTTTGTAGTAATTATTTGCCTACATTTCTCTCTCTTCTACAATATTATGAAATTGTGAAGGGCTAAGATATTATTGTGTTAATGTATGCTCAGTACCTAGCAACTTTCTTGCAATAAAATAGTCCCTGGAAGCTTAGGAATCTAAGATTTTCTGCTGTCTTCCTTTGCTCTCCCAATTACTGTAACTTTCTGACTGTCTTCTAGGACTTTGGTCATCAACTCTGTTTTTCCTTTCAACTTCTGAGGGTTCCCGGATTTCCCAACTGTATATTGAGTATTGTGTTTTACTGTATTTCCCATATTTATATTGTTATGATGTGTGTCTTTTTTTCCTAGCTTCAAATCTACAGTGTAACCTGCCTTTATGGGCTTCCCTGGTGGCTCAGTAGGAAAGAATCTGCTTGTCAATGCACGAGACTCGGGTTTGATCCTTGGGTTGGGAAGATCCCCTGGAGAAGGTAATGGCAATCCACTCCAGGACAGAGGAACTTGATGGGCTACAGTTCATGGGGTCGAAAAGAGTTAGACATGACTGAGCGACTTAAACAACACCAATAGCAACCTGCCTTTGCTGCAGTTACAGCCAAAATTTAGTTTAGATGAGCACAGTTTGCCTATTTGGCTTTGACTACTGATATCTGTCCAGATTCTAATGACCATTTTCTTTCTGTTTGCAAGATCTGATCTTGGAGCTTGAAGGCATGGATTTGAACTCTAACTATATCCTTCCAGCTGCATGACCCGTAACTTAGACTCTTGGAACTCACATCCCACATCTGTGGAAAAGGGGTAATAACAATACTCTTTCCTCCAGAATGAACGAGATAATATATGTAGAAGGACTTTACAGATCAACACTAAACCGTTTCTGCCACATCCAACATTAGTGCTTTGCACCAGTCTTAAGAAGTTCTTAACAAAAAAATCCTCTGCAAACTCTAATAACAAACTCTCCTAAGGCAAGAAGTGAAAATATTAGGATTTGGCATATCACCTTGGAAAGATAGCCAACTCTGCACTGGATCATCTTTGGAAACCAGTGAGAACTGCTCTTTTATTGTTTGCTAAATTTAGATATGCAAGACACATGAAATTGAAGGTTCTGTAAACCTAGTGTTTGTAAATTATTTTAAAATAAGTTTCCTAGACTTTTAAGCCACTCTGAATATTTAAGCCTGACAATATGTTTGATACAACGTATAATGAGTACAGAAATTACAAACTACGGGCTGTCTCACACGTTCATGTTGGTCTGAAATAGCCTTTAGAAACAAGTAAAAACCAGACATGAGAACATAAGAAAAAGTCAGACACAGCAGTGTCTATCTTGAGTGAAGTCTTGGTATTAAAATTTTAGATGAATGGAACTAAAAACCTTAGAGAATTCTGTCAGTTGGAATGTAAAAGTATTTCCCAAAATTTATTTATCTCATACTCTAGCCTTATATCTGTTCTATAAAATAGAGAGCTCACAATATTGATGTTTTATATAAAAGAAGAATGTTACTTTTAAGAATATTACTCTTTTTACTTTGTGGGAAGATTTCAGATTGTGGTCATCAAGGGAGTTGTTCCTGGAAGATGTTCAATGAGTGAGAAAGTCTGACACCACCAAGTATAATTAGAGATGTTAAGAGTTGGAATTTTTCTCTAATTTATGTGTTTTTAAAAAATTTTTTGAATGTTGGTCTTCAGTCAAAAGTGCATTTGAAATGCACTCTAAGCTAAAGTGGTTTAAAAGGTTTTAAAATTTGATGCTGGGAAAGATTGAAGGCAAAAGGAGAAGAGAGCAGCAGAGGATGAGATGGTTGAATGACATCACAGACTCAATGGTCATGAATTTGAGCAAATTACAGGAGAGAGTGAAGGACAGGGAAGCCTGGTGTGCTGCAGTCCATGGGGCTGCAAAGAGTTGGACACGACTGAGTGACTGAACAACCACAACAGTAGCAATGTTATAAATACCTCTGGTGCGGATGTGACTAATACCTTTTGCTCTGCTGCACTGAGTCAAAATTCTCCCTCGTAATAACAGTGCGTTGCTTCAAGCTGGCTAAGGAACAGTTGAAACTCTTTGAAGAGCTTGTGTGATGTTTGGAACTTACTCCACCTAAGATCTGTAGATTTCTGGAAGCCCTGTCCCCTGTTCAAAATGGTCAAAAGGAAGCAAGAGAATCACCAAGTTGACCATGGTCTGGGCAACTCCGAGGAGTCTTCAAATATTTATATTGCATCTATGCTTCAGCTAGGAGGAGGGCAGGAGGAGAAGGGGGCGGCAGAGGATGAGATGGTTGGATGGCATCATTAACTCAATGGACATGAATTTTAGCAAACTTTGGGAGATAGTGAAAGACAGGGAAGCCTGGCATCCATGGGGTACAAAGAGTTGAACATGACTTAGCGACTGAACAGCAAGAAATAGTGGAAGATGAAATGCTGCAGTCAGGAGTTAACAAATTTTTTTCTATAAAAGGCTAGAGAGTAACTATTTTTGCTTTCAAAGGCCATATGATTTCTGTTATAACTGCTCAGTCCTGTCATTATAGTGTGGAAGCAGCCACAGTCGGTATGTAAACAGACAAGCATATCTGTGTTCCAATAAAACCTGCTAAAAAGAGGCAAGAGGGCAGATTTGGACCGAGGGTTATAATTTGCTCACACACACCTGTTCTAGTGGTAGCTTTATCACTGCTTAACGTTTTTAAACTTTCTTTTCCCCATGGAGAGGATTGGGACCAACACAGACAATCATAGAGAGATTAATAACCATTAAAATTCAAGACAAGGGCTCAGACATATCGCTGTAGCAGAAAAAGCTTCTTTGGGAGAGAGTGAGTGGTTTCCTTTCTAATCCTACAGACTTTATTCAGAGCAAATAAATAGCTGAGGTGAGAATTTAAACTCTGAAGACAATGTGACCCTCTCCTTCTTGGATGAGTCTCAGAGCCCATCCTCTGAATGTAATTATTGAGAGTTCACAGTCTATGGATGCATTGTCTATGAACTAAACAGAAACTAGCTTCCAGGAAAAATGTGGTCAGATTCTAAGACTGAGGCATCAAAATGCCAAGTAGCTGATGACTCACATTAAAAGTATCACTTTCTTTTCCCATGGCTTAAATTTAACCATTTTCCTGCTTGTTTCCACATCTAGAGAAGGACAGAAAAAGAGATCAGACAGCTAAAACAAACATTTGAGGATGACCTTGGAAAACTAGAGAGTGGCAAAAATTCTTTTTTTTTTTTTAAAGACAGGTAATAGATAGTTTGAGATAATCTGAATCTAGGCAAAAATTCTAAATAAATGGAATGATCTTTGTCACGTGATGAGTTTTGCCTTTTCTTACTCTCCCTGTCACCTCCAGTACCATGGCGCCAGTGCCACTGGGTGGACTCAAAACCTTCTCTTTGCCTTGGGTGGGGTCTGCATCTCCTGGCTTCTCTTTCCTTTTTTAAAAATTAAAAAAATTCATGTATTGTTGACTGTGCTGGATCTTCTTCATTGCTTTGCATGAGCTTTCTCTAGTTGTGGCAAGGGGAGTTGTTGGTGTTCAGGCTTCTCATGGCGGTGGCAGCCTTTGTTGCAGAGCGTGGGTTCTAGAGCTTGTGGGCTCAGTAATTACGGTGCATGGGCTCAGTTACCTCGAGGCATGTGGGATCGTCCCAGACTAGGGACTAAACCCTTGTCTCCTGCTTAGCAGGTGAATTCTTCACCATTGAGCTACCAGGGAAACCTCAGCTTCTCTTTTCTTTCTCCTCTTTCCTCCCATCAAAATTCTCAGATAATCTCAGGAAAGGCAACTTGTTTGAACTAATTTTTATACCAATGTGGGAATAGTTGATAGCCCCAAATTAATCTCTGATTTATAGCATTCAGGAAGTGTAGGGAGATAATTTTAAGTAGAGAGGAATGCCATGATAACCCTCAGATCAGATCAGTTGCTCAGTCGTGTCCGACTCTTTGCGACCCCATGAATCACAGCACGCCAGGCCTCCCTGTCCATCACCAACTCCCAGAGTTCACCGAGACTCACATCCATCAAGTCAGTGATGCCATCCAGCCATCTCATCCTCTGTCGTCCCCTTCTCCTCTTGCCCCCAATCCCTCCCAGCATCAGAGTCTTTTCCAATGAGTCAACTCTTCACATGAGGTGGCCAAAGTACTGGAGTTTCAGCTTTAGCATCATTCCTTCCAAAGACATCCCAGGGCTGATCTCCTTCAGAATGGACTGGTTGGATCTCCTTGCAGTCTAAGGGACTCTCAAAACCCTCAAATGACATTAAATAAGCCCAGAACAGGCATCTGTTGCCAGTATTGATCACAAAAGTGAAAACTCAAATTGTCAAAGTATTTTTGTCTAAGAGTCAGCTGATTCTCTAGATTTTGACAGTCATCCTTTACTTTAATATCTAAGTATGGCGACTTGAGACTCCTTCTTATATCAGGATAAAAAAATATCCTTATCATTTCTATGAATTTCAGGGGGTTTCAATCTCTTGATTGACCCACAAAGTAATTTGCTTTTTATTTATTTATTGAAGGATAACTTTTTACAAGGTTGTGTTAGTTTCTGCTGTACAACAGTGTGAATCAGCTATAAGTATACATATATCCTCTCTCTATTGACCCTCCCTCCCCACTGCCATCCCACCCCGCTAGGTCATCACAGAGCACCAAGTTGAGTTCCCTGTTACTTTGCTTTTTAAATGTCACTTTGGAGTAGGAAATGACAACCCACTCCAGTATTCTTGACTGGGAAATCCCATGGACAGTTGTAGACTTCAACTTAAATTTAATACAAGATCTTGCAGCCTCAAAATTTTCTCTGCCATTTCTGAAAATATGATGTCTTCTTCTTCTCTTCTTAGGTTGCCTGCCTTGGCACTAAGGTTCTTTCTTCCTTCTTTTCTATAAACATAGAACCTTCTCCCAAATATGAATTTTACTATCACCTTGGAATGAAAAAGCAGATTCAGTCAGTTCTTGTGTTATAATAATAGCAAATTTTCACTTCTCCTACTGTGTTTAATTATTGACTATCCAGTAACTTCATGGCAAATAGATGGGGAAACACTGGAAACAGTGACAGACATTATTTTGGGGGGCTCCAAAATCACTGCAGATGGTGACTGCAGCAATGAAATTAAAAGACGCTTACTCCTTGGAAGAAAGCTATGACCAACCTAGACAGCATATTCAAAAGCAGAGACATTACTTTGCCAACAAAGTCCATCTAGTCAAAATTATGGTTTTTCCAGTAGTCATGTATGGATGTGAGAATTGGACTGTGAAGAAAGCTGAGTGCTGAAGAATTGATACTTTTGAACTGTGGTGTTGGAGAAGACTCTTGAGAGTCCCTTGGACTGCAAGGAGATCAAACTAGCCCATCCTAAAGGAAATCAGTCCTGAATATTCATTGGAAGGACTGATGTTGAAGCTGAAACTGCAATACTTTGGCCACCTGATATGAAAAATTGACCCATTTGAAAAGACCCTGATGCTGGGAAAGATTGAGGGCAGGAGAAGAAGGGGACAACAGAGGATAAGATGGTTGGATGGCATCACCAACTCAATGGACATGAGTTTGAGTAAACTCCAGGAGTTGGTGATGGACAGGGAGGCCTGGTGTGCTGCAGTCCTTGGGGTTGCAAAGAGTCAGACATGACTGAGCAACTGAACTGATCCAGTAACCTAATTGCAAATACAATCACCTTTTCTCAGTTCTATTTCTTAAAATATTTAGCATATTGAATTGTTTTTTGACTCTCTCTTTGGTGTTTTTTTGGTATTTTGGCTACCATTACAAGGAAAATTATAGAATCTGTCTATTCATTTCCTACCACCCCCACATTAGTTAAAAAACACAACTTAGTGTTGATTTGGTTCTTTATTTTACTTTTAAAATAATAGTTTCTATTAATTCTTTCTATGCTTGGTCTCCTGTTCCCTTCCCTATTTGCCAGTGGAATAAAGCATTCACTCATTCAAGCTGGAAAGATTGCATCATCACTGGAATATTGATCTTCTTTGCTCTTGAGATTTAGATGACAGGTAGGTCCTTAACATATTTTCATTCCCAGTTTTTCTCACTTCTGTCTTTTCCTTTATGTTTCCACTGCCAGCACCATAGTCCAGTCCTGTATTATCTTCAACTTCTCCAGGTACAAAATGAAGTCTTTTCCATTCTCCCCGTAGTGAATAAAAGGAACGAGGGATCCTTGAAACTCAGGGAGCATAAGGTTGTTTCACTATGGAATTTTGGTATTACACAACATTCTGTTACCTTTGATGCAATTCAGTTTGACAGATGTTTTTCATGGGATAGAGAAGCCATTATCTGAACTTCTCTCCAACTAATTGGCGATCCTTGAGTCAAGCCCTGGCTGGACTTCAGGAAGCTGGATCTACCTTAAAAGTGGATGGGGATGACTCTCAGTTGCCAGATATGGGACAAAATGAAAACAAATAGTATATAATTGATTTGGCATATTTTAGAATTATACATAATATTAAATAATTATATAAAATTATCTACTTTCGTAGTCTACAGAACATATTTTCTTAGAAAATAGGGCTCATGGGTTATGTTAAATCAGACCCAGTTTTCTTGGCTCTAGAAGCATGTCTGGCAATATGGCTAGAAGAGATTAGTGTGTGGTTTGTAGTTCTTAATGGAGATGTCTTTGTGCATCTTCTTGGCAGCTTTGCAGATAATCTGGCCATATACATCTGGTGCATTGCTGTGAAATGTTGCATGCGTAGCTTCTAAAACACCTGTTACTTTTTACTTTTCTTGTGGAGAAACAAATAAGCTTTAATTTTATCTTAGCTACAAATTTTTGTCTTAGAGATTTTGGGTCAGTCTACTCAGTTACAGGTTAATATTAACACCCACAGAATAAAAAGATATCCCTAAGATACCAAGCTAGAGAGTAGCAAAGTCTGGAATAGAACCTGGTTGTTCTATTTTTCTAATTCACTAATTTTTATAATTGTGTCTGGAGATCAAAGGTGGTGGGGAAAGCAAAATACAGCATCCTTTACTTATGAACGAGTTCTATTCTGAGAGCATATCCGTAAGTCCAACTTGTTGGTAAGTCCAACAAAGTTAGTCTAGGTACCCAACTAACACAATTGGCTCTAGAGTACCATGCTGTAATAAGTTCATAATGCTTTTCACACAAATAATACAAAAAAATGAAACATTTTTAATCTTACAGTACAGAACCTTGAAAACTGTAGTAGCACAATGGCTAGCAAACAGGGAATGGCATCGAGTGAACAGGCAAGAAGAGTTACTGACAAATGAGGGGGAGGAAGTGGGAGATGGTAGAGCTGAAGGGTTGTCAGCAATCGGAGACGGAGGGAATGCTGCAATTTCACTCACGCCTGATGTTGATGGCACAGGTTCTGGTTCCTTCCTTGGTGGATTCATTTCTATCTTCCCTCTTGTAAAAACCATCCAGGGATGTCTGGGTAGCAGATCTTTTCTTTTTTCTCATCATAGATGACAGAGTAGCGCTGGATTGCATTCTGAATGGCTGCTGCAACCTCTGTGTGCTGTTCCATGTTCGGGTCCTGTGTCTCAAAAACACTCCTTCCTCTAATAAAGAAAATCCTCTTGCCATTTCCTGCATTGTGAATCTCATCAGTTCTTCAGTTACTTCTTCTTCCTCTTGTCTCTCTTTGTCCTATCTCTGGGCCTCCAGTTTCATCAGGTCTTCATTAGTAAGCTCCTTGTTACAAGAATGAGAGATGTCTACCACCTTATTGCCTTGCTCCGCTCTCTTAATCATTTTCACTTTTGTTTCCATCGTTACCGCCTGGCGCCTCTTAGCAGTACGAGCTACATCACTGCTTTTGTGCTTGCTTCCAGACGTCCAGGGCTTGAATTAAAGGTGCTGTACCACTGCACCCTATGCAATTCCATACAGTTGAGTACACAAAGCACAACCACTTGTAGAAGATGCACGCTCGTGACAGTGCACGCCAGGCACTTGAACTAACTTCTGTGGTCGATCAGATGAACGCACGTTTGCACTTTGAAAGCTGGCAACTTGAAGGTTTGTATGTAGGGGAGTTACTATAATGCAACATGTGGGAAAGTGAAACGTAGGAATGGACTTTGGGGAGACGCACTGGTGAGGATATTTATGGGAAAAGCAGCACACTGAGAAAAAGAGACAATGGGTGGAAAATGGGAAAAGTGAGAATAATGAGAAGAATACAATAGAGAAGAATACAATAGAGAAAAGCAGACATTGTGACCCCCAAACCATTTGAAGTTGGTGAAGTCCCTGTAGGTCTTGAGACTTTTTCATATGGTAGTGTTTTAACTACCTGGATTTCTTTGAAAGTCTTTTTTTTTTTTTTTTTCCCCATGGACCTGGGAAGTCCTTGAGGATTTTCTTGATTGCGGTCCCATATCTGATGTAACTGGCATGGCTTAACTTATCTGTAATTGCCTGATGCAGATGTAACTGCCAAAGATGGCACATGCAGAGTAAAAGAAGCTCGTTGACCAGGAGAACTCTACCTCCTGAGTCAACAACAATGTGGACCCTGTGGGATGATCAGAGTTCAGAACAGGACTGTAGGATTTTCTTCCTTCTTTTATGCATTTCCTCCTATACGACTTCACTCTGGGGACAAAAGGAGTGAAATCCTTAGGGTGCTTACTCTCTATAAAAAGTAAACCAGTGTCTTATATGTACTCCTCTAGGCAGGGATTGACAAACTTTTTTTCTGAAAAGGACCAGATCGTAATTATTTTAGGCTTCATAAAACCATACTTAACAGATATGGGCCAATATACAAGTTGCATCCCCTTTAGGGGATCTTTAGGATGGAAAAGGCACAGGCTTCATCCCATCAATGTCCTATGACTGTAGAAAGCTCAGGGTCTGGCTTGTATTAACAAAAATGCTCTTCATATTTTCACAAGTGAAGACATGCACATTCTGGTACCAAAATTGTTACTTAAAACATCTTATGTCACTCCTCAAATATTTCTTGAGAATGAATTCCTGGAAGTGGAATTTTTGTGCCCAAATCTTTTTGTGCAAATTGCCTACTTCCTCAGAAAGGTTGTACCTATAGTTTTTCTGATTCCCAGAAAATATTCCCCTCATTCCTACCACACAACACTTAATCCAGACTAGTTAGTCTTGAAACAATGGTCCAGTTCCCTGAGACGCATCAAGCACCCTTGGGGGCATTGAAACTTCCATTGCAGAAGCAGTGGGCAATTTACGGGGTCCCAATGTATTCTCCGGGCTTTCCTGGCGGCTCAGGTGGTAAAGGGTCTGCCTGCCAATGCAGGAGTTGTGGGTTCGATCCCTGGGTTGGGAAGATCTCCTGAACGAGGGAAATGGCAACCCACTTCAATATTCTTACCTGAAAAATCCATAGACAGAGGAGCCTGGCAGGCAACGTCCAAAGGGTTACAAAGAGTCGGACACGACTGAGCTACTATGCACACACACAAGCATGTTCTTCTAACAAATTGGCCTGCTGAATCAGAGTGGCAGTTTATTAAATATGCCCTTTTATGAAGGAAGCATCTTGTAGAGGTTGAGTAAGTAGAGAGCACAGTTTTAAAAGAAACAATGCCATGAACACTGTTGTCTTAAAAAATACCATGGAATTTATCTCATGATTAGTTTAGACACTCAGTCAATATTTATTGAGCCTGAAACTATGCTAGGAGTCTGGAGTGCAGGAAAGAATAAAACCCTCACATCTGATTTGGGAGCTCATAGTCAAATGGGGCAGGATTCTTCTGTGGGGTAGACGGATGAGCCTCAGGAACTCTGGGGCAGAGTCCCCACTTATACGTTAGGCTCTTTCCTCCACGTATGTCCTGGTGGAAATGCGCTCTGACCTCCTGTGAGCACAAAAAGAAACCTCAAGTCCCGGATTATTGCTTATCTCTCCCCAAGGCCATCTATTGTAGTGACTGGACAGAGTCATTTAACAATTATTTTTTTCCATTTAAAAGTGATATGTATGGACACATACCTGAATTTATCATTAGATGTCAAATCTTTCTACAGATCCATGAGACATCACCAAACAGCAGAGTGAGTTGTAATCACAGAATCCCTAATAAGAGTGAAAAATGAGGAGAATTTTGTCTTTAGCCAAAATGCTCATTTGTCACTTGCTTCTCACATCTTCTTTTTGATAATCAGTGCCATATTTTTTAGGGGCTTTAGTCTATGATTACTGATTTTGGATTGTCAATAAAAGCTAGAGTTAAAGCAAAAGGGACTATTTCTCCAATTCTGTAGTGATTTGGAATATATCAGTTTGAACAGAAAATTTTCATGTAGCTGTCGGTTCTTTCAGGGGTTTCATTTCTTTGACATCTTTCACCTGAGCACTGCTTGTGGGAATGGCATGCAAATTGAAATGTTTACAATATGGTGCTAAAATGATAAAACAGAACTCAAAATTACAGTTATGCCATGATTACATATGTGTTAAAATATGTATGCTTGTGAGCAAAGCCTGATAGAGAATATCCCCAAGGTGAAATTACTTACTATGTTAGTGGCAGGAAGTTGACATGCTTCATTTTTCACTTTTGAAACCTCTTTAATATTGCTATCAGTAGTGCTTTTATTATTTGGAAAAAGTTCACAATAATAATGTTAAACACTTTATTTGAGACAAGATCAAATTATCATCAAGCCCTATAACGTTATGCCCAGACTGAAATGTCAGCAGTCAAAGGAATTATAAGCATAAATGTGAACAGCTCACACTGGGTGGCTAGCTTTTACATTTGCAAGTAAGAATAGAAATGCATCCTCCATCTACTATTACAGTCTTTTCCAAAATGAAAGACTGTCTCAACTCCAAAAATTATACCTAATGAAGCAACAGAGGCAACCAAAGTGTTAGTGATGAGCACAGAGCATCATCACTACCTGGGGGCACCTGTCTTCCTTATGGTGCTGTGAATGCTGAACAGCAGCGCTCCATCTGAACTTGCAGTCCCAGAGGTTTCTGTCAATGCATTTTGTAATGGACACTGTCAGTTGTATGCCTACTACCTATGTCCCCCCCCCTTTTTTTTTCTTCTTTCCTAATAGTAATCCTCTCTCATTTTTAAAAGTTATCTATCCACCCTGTTTCCAGTTGTAGAATGGGATTCAACTTTAGTCTAAGTCAATTTTATTATGACATTCCCCTGGTTGCTATTTACAAGTCCAAAAGGTAGGCATGTGGCCTAATTTGTAGTTTCTCTGCATCACATGTTGGCAATCTCACAGTATTTCAGACTTTTCGTTATTGTGCTGTTTGTCATGGTATCTGTGATCAGTGATCTTCGATGTTACTATAATAACTCACTGAAGGCTCACATGATGGCTCGCATTTTTCAGCAATAAAGTATTTTTTAATTTGGCTTCCCATTTGGCGCTAGTGGTAAAGAACTTGCCTGCCAATGCAGGAGATGCCAGAGACACGGGTTCCATCCCTGGGTTGGGAAGATCCCCTGGAGGAGGGCATGGCAACCCACTCCAATATTCTTGCCTGGAGAATCTCAGGGAAAGAGGAGCCTGGTGGGCTATGTAGTCCATCAGATTGCAAAGAGTTGGACATGACTGAAGTGACTTAGCTTGCAAGCACACATTTTTTAATTAAACTATGTACATTGTTTTTTAAGACACAATGCTATTGCACATTTAATAGATTACAGGATAGTGAAAAATATAACTTGTATATACACCAGGAACCAAGAAATTCATGTGACTTGCTTTATTGCAATATTTGCTTTATTGCAGTAGTCTAAAACCGAGCTTGCAGTATCTCTGAGGTCTACCCATATATGTTCATTCTTACTATAAATCATGGGGGAGACATTTTCTTTCTCTTTCCTACCGAATATAAACAAAAATTCATATAGTCCTGTTGACAGTCATCTGGAAAATAGGAGGGACACCCATCTTAATGTAACCCTGATCCTGCAGTCTGGGAAGTGGAGAGACTAAAAGAATCTCAATTCTTTTATTTAAAATGTATTTATTTATTTATTTTTGACTGTGCTGGATCTTCATTGCTGGGCAGGCTTTTCTCTACTGGCAGCTGGCAGAGGGTACTCTTAAGTTGTGGTGTGTGGGCTTCTCATTGAGTGGCTTCTCTTGTTGCAGAGTATGAGCTCTTGGGCATGCGGGCTTCAGTAGCTGTGGTACGTGGGGTCAGTAGTTTCAGCTCCGAGTCTAGAGCACAGGCTCAATAGTCATGGCCCACGACTGCAGCATGTGGGATCTTCCCAGACCAGGGATCGAACCCATGTCTCCTGTATTGATGGGCAGATTCTTAACCATTGGACCACCGGAGAAGCTCTGAACCTCAACTCAACATAGTTGAGTTGTCAATTACATAATATCTGGATCCTATCCTACCCTGGACTTCTACCTGTATGAGTCAACAAATGTTATTATCATGCAGGACAGATTGATTTGTTACTCTGTTGCTTGTTGACCAGATAACCCTAACTCTTCCATTTCTCAGTAAGTTCTGATCTCTTTCTGTAATGTCTTCCGAATCTGGATATGATTACATGTACATCAGACCCCCTGATACTTTTTCTTTTTGGATATTAATGCCCCTGTTAAGAACTTTACCAGTTCTATTGAAAGCACCATATTTTTCCCAAAGAAATTATAAATTTCCTATCATTAAAGGCAAATGGGAATCTCCTAGAGCAGTATTTCTCAGAGGTCAATGTGCATAAGAATCACACAGAGATCTTGTTAAAACATAGATTCTGACACAGTCACTCTGGGTGGGGCTTGAGAGTTTGCATTGCTAACAATCTCCCAGGTGATACACAGGTTATCTCCACCAGTGACCATGTGAGGAATAACAAAATCCTCCAGGACTCACAATTTTAAAATAAAAATATCATTTAATAATCTCTATGTATTTTAGCCTCCTAAACTATGAGTTATTTGGCCTCCCAGTTTCCTCCCAACTCACAGAATCTGTTTAGCTCTGCTTCTAGTAGATAATTTCTCACGGCTATCTAAAAAAGACAGATGTTCGATGGCAGGCCTGGAAGGTACATTGGAGATATTATTAAGTGGAATAAATGCTCCTATTTTTGTTTGTTTGGAATATAAAAGAATATTGACTTTTTTCCAGAATGAACTTGAACAGCTCTCCTAAGGACTTTTGGCTTGGTGGACAATGCAGTGTGCTGTGAACTGGTGGCTGGTGGCTGACATCGGTCAGATTCTGACAGTGGGGCCCCATCCAATCACTTCATCTTGCTGAGTGTCTTTTTCTCATCTTTAAATATGTGAAGATCAGACCACTTCTAAATTCCTTTTCAGAACCACAGCTTTGCAAACATGAGAAGCAAACATACCTTCTTCTGCCTGTGGTTTCAAAACCATTGGAGGTTATGGCATTTTTGGCAGGATTGGCCACCGAGGATGATCCCAGACTTCCCTTCAGGTCCTCTGGCTTCAGTGTGTGCAGCCCAAACCAATTAGGATATGCATAATTCCTCTGAGGACTGGAAATTTTCTTGCACCTGCCAGAACTGTGGTTCCCAAACTTCAATGTACCTTAGAATTCCCAGTGAAGCTTGTTGAAACACAGGTTGCTGGGCCCCATCCTCAGAACATCTGATTTAATAAGTCTGGGGTGGTGCCTGAAAATTTGTATTTCTAAGTCCTTCCATGGTGTTGATGGTCCTGGTCCAGGGACCACGCTTTGAGAGCCACTGAGCAGTCTGTAAACTTTGGTGATAAATTTCAGCTTCTTCCTACTTGATCCAGAGATCCTGCCCTTTGCAACCCCCCTATAAGTATGTGAGGTGCTCATCGCATCCCCCCACCTGTCTGATTGTTGAAACTTGCATCACATGCTTGTTGTTGTTTTGTCCATGCCTCTTACTCAACAGATGTTTGAGTAGTTTTCAAAGATACAATTTTTAAAGGCAGAAGTATGAAGATGATCATGCAAATAAATCACTTGCGAGTCTCCTGCAAAAAGAGTGAGAAAGTATTACATTTATGTGTTTTCTGTTAGTGTTTTCCTCTTTGGAATTATGCTATTTATATCAGTTGGCATCCTGGTTCTTTTTTCTTTCCACTTTATGCTGTCACACGATTGCTCTCGAATTTATTTGAAATTGTAATATTAAATGGCTTCACAATACTTCAGACATGATTATTAATATGGTTTAATTATTTTCCCTGTGATTGAATACTTGGCTTTTTTTCCTGATTTTTCAGATAAGCAGCCAAGTGACACACATCTTTACGTACAATTCTTATTACTTTCTTAATGTATTTTCTTAAAAGCTGAGTTACTGGCCCAAATTAGGAACATTTTAAAGGGTCTTAACTAATGCTGAATTGTTTTCTAAAAACGTCACACCAACATATCCTTCACAAACAATGAAGGAACCATCTCTTACTTCTTGCCTCTAGTGAATGGTCTCTTAAAAGTGTTTGCCAGTTTATTTGTGAAAATTTGCATTTATTATTGTTTTAAATTAATATTTCTTTGATGATCATAGTAAGTGTAAACCTTTTGCTTTTTGGATGTGTCATTTTTATACATATGTTTTAAAAAAGATATCTTTTATCTTTTCAAGCTATACTGCCTTCTGGGGGGAAAAAACAGAATTATGATTAAATGTAAAGACAAAAAACACTCATAAACAATACAAAATTAACCATTGTTAACATCTCCCAGACATTTTTCTTTGGGTATGTATGTGTATACATTTGTGTTCATTTATATATTTTGCTTACAAACATGAGAAACATTTTTAAAAGTTGTTTGCCAAAGTGAGATTATACCATAAATGAAGTTTATAATCCATCTAAAATTTAAAATCTATAATAGACATTTTAATTAAAAATATACCTTTAAATAGCTTTTATATTTACTGAATGAATTTAGTAGTATATATGCATACAGTATTCAACCCATCCCCTACTTAAATCATTCTTTGTATTAGGAACACATTATCCAGTATCAGGAAAAATTTCTAGAAATGAAATTTCTGAGCCCAAAACCTTCACATTCACATATATATTTTTTTCTCTGGGTCATAAATAAGATATACATTTTCTAAAGTTTAAAATGTTACAGGAAAGAAATGCTGCTGCTGCTGCTAAGTCGCTTCAGTTGTGTCTGACTCTGTGTGACCCCATAGACGGCAGCCCACCAGGCTCCCCTGTCTGTGGGATTCTCCAGGCGAGAATACTGGAATGGGTTGCCATTTCCTTCTCCAGGAGATCTTCCCAACCCAGGGATTGAGCCTGGGTCTCCCGCATTGTAGGCAGATGCTTTACCATCTAAGGGAAGCTCCCCTGGTGGCTTAGATGGTAAAGAATCCACCTGCAAATGTAGGAGACGTAGGTTTGATCTCTGGGTCAGGAAGATCCCTTGGAGAAGGAAATGGCTATCTGCTCCAGTATTCTCGCCTGGAGAATTCCATGAAGAGAGGAGCCTGGCATGCTCCAGTCAATGGGGTCGCAGAGTCAGACATGACTGAGTGACTGAACAACAAGCAACAATAGTTTAACACCTTCTTTACTGAGAGAAGTTGAGATTGTTATGCTGTTTTCTCCATATGTATATATACACATTTATGAGATTTTTTTTAGATAAACTTCTATAAGTGGAAATGCTCAGGCAAGAGATGTAAACATTTTAAGGGCTAAAATTTACTTCCAAATTGTCCTTTGGAAAGTTTTACAAGTTATATTCCTTACTAATAGTGTACTAGAATGTCCATTTTCACATCAAATATGAACATTTAAAAGCTTTGGGTTTATGCTGCTAAGTGATTGTCCAGAAGATTTAAATCATATTAATTTCTACCAATAAAAAAAGAAAGAAAATTAAAGAAAGGAAAGAAAAATGAAAAACTTTTTATTTTCTTATTCAATAATCGTATCATGATTTTTGGTGTCATTTTGATTACTGGGAAGAATGTTTACTTTTATATGTACCTTCTACACAGAAAATGATAGGGGGACTATATTATGTTTTTCAGCTCCTAGCAACTGATCCATTAATGAATGCTCTTTGCTACTGAAGTGCTGGTGTCATTCTTGAAGATTTATAGAAGCTTTCCAAAGCTCAAGGTCTTTAAATCACTAGCATTGATGCTCTTGGAAGGCTCCTAACAAGTAAAAAAATATTTTTATTACACATACATTAGAGTAGATATTTACTCATAAATTATTTCTATTACAAAACAGCTGATTCAGACATACTTTTAGTCAAGCATTTTGCTCCATCTTTAATGTAAGCCATGTGCTCAGTGTCTGTTGTCTGAAGCTTCAGGGAAAGAGGAAATTTAGGCATAGAATGTTGTTATCCATAAACATGGCACAAACCCTTGAGAAAACTTAAGCTGTTGAGATGGTTCAGTACAATGTGAGGTGTTAGACAAATTGGTGTATTTTGGTTGCTTCATCTCTCTCATTCTCTCTTTGAGCCAATATGTATACTGACTGCCTTTCATGTGATTAAAAACCATGTTGGCTACTTACATACTGTGGAAGTACGAAGGCATGACTATTGGCCTTGGAGTTGTATTAGCCTAAATAACAAACTGATACCAAATAAAATGCTTCTGAGGCTTAAGATTAGCTGTATAAGACATATCTAATAAAAGGAAGTTTCAGCTATCCAATTCCAATTGATTCTATTGTTTCATTTTCGACATATTTTAAAGAACAGAGAAATGCATTATATTCTCATGCCCTTAAGAACTCTTAATAGCAGTAGTATGATATAATTAAGCACAAATGCTGTTTTAATAGAATACTAAAATAACATCTAGCTAATAGTCATGGTTGGCTTTGGGTTTTCAAGTTTATGCACAGCGTATGATCCCTGTGTTATGAGATAAATTCATGTCTCAAGTATTAACTTCAGTTGGAAATTGACACATTGTGCTCTTTTGTTCCTGTTGTGTTAGCCTTTATGTAAATGAGAATTTGGTTTCATGTTCATTTGAAAGATAAATAAAAAGAAACTCAGAAAAATTATTAAATGAGATTAAGCCTTCTGAATTGTGAACTTGCTAAAATTTTCCTTTTGATTTTTGTTTGTCTGAGTTTTGAGTTTACTTTTTATTTGCAATTCTTCTTTGTTTTGGAAAATATGCCTATTGTTTGCTATCCTTTGAAATTTCCAAAGGCCAATCACAAATTATAATTTATCAGATGAAATAACATGGGAATATTTGACAAAAATCAGTGGATCTGATGACCTTTGATGAAGCCTGCAACTATGAGATAATATAGAAAAAAATATCTCTGGGAAAAACTCAGTAGAATGGAGTTCATAAATAGTGCTCAACATTTAAGCTGATACACATTTTTTAAAAAATTTTTAAACAAGGATGTCAATAATATAGAGAAATATTGTTTGCAAAAATAGATTCTTTTCAGGGTGGAATGATAAACTAAAGATTTCAGAAATTCATCATCACACATTTTCTTGGGAACCAACAAACAGGAATAGTCTGTTTTCTTTCATTAAAATTGATTTGATTTTAATTTTGACAGCCACTGGAAGTTTATCTTTCATCTACACTTTTGAGAGCAAAGCAAGAACACGGATCCTCTGAATAGGATTTTTCTGTGATTTGGGTAGTTGTTATTACCAGAAGGTTTTGTGTGAATAATAGATGCCAAACTTGGCTTGACTCCTCATTTCCAGTCTTTTTTACTCCTTTTGTATCGAATTGCTAATAACTAGCTTCATCTTTTGTCACCAAAAGAGAATGGCTTTTTTGTTTGCCCACAGAACTGTATGACCCTGTGCTGTGCTATGAGTTATCACGAGATGATAATCCACTCCTTTGGAAATGGGTCCGTGAATCCACAGACACTTCCACAAATAACAGACTGCAGGCTTTTGAGCAGACACGTTTATACCCCTTTTGAATGCTGTTTATTAAATCTGCAGAGAAACTGGCTGATTGAAAGAGAAAACTATACCAGATAGGCCTGTTTCCCTGGCTGTGGAAACAGTTTCTTCTTCCTCAGAGGGAATAGTCCATGAGAAACCTGAGTAACTTTAATGAGTTTTAGACAATCCAGCCGTCCATGTATGGTTCATTCCCAAGCCTTCTTTAGTGTTAAGGATTTCAAGAGCAACAGTCTAGGATGTTCTAAAAACAGAACTGATGAACGATAGACACTTTGTATTACAACCCAGTGTCCCCATAAGGAAATCATTTACCAAATATATACATATATATATATGTATATATACTGGAGAATCATTTTTCATGCTCTCTTTGTCTCTTGGGATGTCTACAGTATCTGCTTGCATCAGTCAGGGAGGCCCAACCACTGTGCATTAGGAGGTAAGGGATTTATTATGGGAATTAGAGCGTCCACGATATGGGGGAGGTGGAGGTCCAAGTGGGGAGTTGGAGAAGCTGTGAGCCAGAAGTCAAGTGCAGCCAGTCACCCAGGTGGATGGGGAGCGGGAAGGTCGTGGAGGGGTTTGGGGGGCTGTGCCTCTGTGTAGTGACCCCTTCTGTGGATTTACTGCCAAGTATCTGGTGGTGAACTCAGGCCCCCGCTGGTCAATAGAGGCAGCTCCATAGACTCATGAGATGCAGAGTGGAGGAGTGAGGATGTGTTGCAACCTGCCAGCATCTCTGCATCTTCTGTCACCATATCTAGTCATGGTGACCTCCGGGGAGCATGGTTGCTGTTTCACTTCTGCTTCCAGATCTCATGTGAATTCCTCCTTGTCGTTGTTTAGTCACTAAGTTGTGTCCAACTCTTTGTGACCCCATGGACTGTAGCCCACCAGGCTCCTCTGTCCATGTGATTGTCTGTGCAAGAATACTGGAGTGGGTTGCCATTTCCTTCTTCAGGGGATCTTCCCAACCCAGGGATCAAACCCGTGTCTCTTATGTCTCCTGCATTGGCAGGAGGATTCTTTACCACTGAGCCATCAGGGAAGCCTAATTACTCCTTGGGCCAACTTTAACTCAGAACCACACATGGAAGAGCCATCTAGGAAATGAAGTTCCAACTTAGCCAAGTTGACCCATTACAAACTCCCATGGTATTTAACAGAACAGAGAGATCATATAGGAAAATAACTTCTCTATTCTGTCTTAACACATACTAGAATAAAAAAAGAATGCCTTAAAAATATGTATCTTAGAAATAATGGTAAGACTGTACCCTATAGCTTTCAATTTTTATACACTTCCTCATTGGTAGATGGCTTTCAAAGTATCAAAAACTGTAGTGCAGTAAATATTTCAAGGTCAAATTTTCATGTAGGTGATTCTTGAGTAGCCTGTGTTATATATGCCAGGCCATCTCTTCCTATCTTAGC
Organism: Bos taurus; assembly: GCF_002263795.3. Lineage (NCBI taxonomy): Eukaryota > Metazoa > Chordata > Mammalia > Artiodactyla > Bovidae > Bos > Bos taurus. The sequence continues at coordinate 38,383,590 of NC_037350.1, forward strand.
TTTCTCATGAGTTTCCATGTCCTTTTTACACCACCATTTTATAAAACCATCAGTTCTGGAAAGATGGGTAAAGGAAGATACATAGGCAATCTACAAACTCTGAATTTTTCTTTGTTCTAACACACCAAGTAAGAAAAAAGGAAGGTGATTGGTTGACTGTATTTCCCATCTATATTAAACTAGAAGATATTTTTTTTTTCAGTGTAAATATGCAAGCGAATAAAAGTTTCCCACATTAAGCAACATCAGGTTTTGCAAAAGCATTACCTTATTTCTAACCATCCAAAGACTAGGGCTTTGCTATATTTGGCTTTCTGGCACAGGCATGCCGGCCATCATCAACTGACTAGACCAGAGGTTCCCTAACTCACTCTCTTCACAGCACCCTTTGTGTCTTGCTAACTTTTTAAAGTCTTCTTAGGTCGAAAGAAATATCTAACAGTTCCATTTAATTTCGTTTCTGTATACACTAGTTTTTTAATTAAATTAACTCAGATCCAAGCAGCTTAAAAGTCATAGCTCACATGGTATGTAGTAAGCAACAGTGTGTTTCCCTATGCATGTCTACGCGAAAGCACTGAAGCGCCAAGGTACCACCGCACATCATTTGGGAACTGCAGGGCTAAAATGAGAACAGAGTTCTCTTTTGCCTCATTTCTCTTTCTGGACTCTTTCCAGATAATTTACCTGAGTGGCTTATATTCTATCTTTTAAAAAATGTATCAGTGTAAGTCTTAAGCACTGTTTCTGAACTCCAGTCTACTGAGTGTATTCCCAAATAGATATAGATATAGATAGATATGGATATGGCACAGTGGTAAAGAATGCACCTACCAATGTAGGAGATGCAGGTTCGATCCCTGGGTCAGGAAGATCCCCTGGAGGAGGAAATGGCAACCCACTACAGTATTCTTGCCTGGAGAATCCCACAGAACCTTGTGGGATACAGTCCATGGCATAGCAGAGTCAGACAAGACTGAGCAACTGAGTGCTCAAGCACAGATATAGATGATATAGATATATATGTTTCCCTCATGCCCTCTGTTGCAGGGAATTGGTGTATTGGTATAAGATATGATGATTGAAAAATATAATTTTTTTTTATTCTGCCTTTCCAAGAGCATTTTCCACCCCAGGGACAAAATTATTGTGTAATTAAAATTTCTGTAATGTTTGAGGGCTTGAGCAGCTTTTTCTCATTGTGACAGAGGAAATGCACTCCTTATTTTACAAAAGCAAAGATACAGATTTCTGTCATTAGACTTACTAGAGCCAAGTTGTAGATGTTCTGACTCAGCGTGGTCTTGGAACATTTGGAGTCAGGTTTTCAGCTGGAGTGATGATAAGTATCTAGCTTCTCCACATCTCCTTGGAAGTGATGACAACATCTCAGACAATGAAGGAGGAATCCCAGAGCAGCCCAGCCTCCTTGGAAAATTCTGGCAACCTGAGGCAGTAGAGCCCTGATGTGGCCAATCAGAGCTATGCACAAAAGACTGGTGTGATGCTTGACTCGTGGAGCCCTGTGGGTATCCCTATAAACACATTAGGAAATATGTTTAAGTAATAAACTTTCTTAAGGAAAGGAAAGCTCAGAAGCACTGAGATCTCCATATAAATTTACTCATGGAGGGTAAACATTGAGATGTGTATGTGTGTGCACACTCAGTCGTGTCCGACTCTTTGTGACGTCATGGACTGTAGCCTGCCAGGCTCCTCTGTCCATAGGATTTCTCAGGCAAGAATACTGGAATGGGTTGCCAGTTCCTCCTCCAGGGAATCTTCCTGACCCAGGGATCGAACCAGTGTCTCTTGTGTCTCCTGCATTGCAGGCAGATACTTTACTGCTGTGCCACCTGGGAAGCCCCAAACATTGAGATACTTGGTTCCATAGCCAGTTCTTTGTCTTTTGTGCAGGAGTCACTGACTACAGTCCTCCCCGTAGTGTCCTGTTTCTATCCTTTGCTACCTTGATGGGGGACGGTTCTCTCCTACTGGTGATGAGAAGAGTTTGTAAGTACTGTAAGATTGGTTGCCAGAGTAGGAAGACACATTGAGTGAATATAGGTTTTGTCCAGTTCAGAAGCACTCTCCCTTCAGGCTATGCATGATAATTTGAAACAAGTTCTCCATCCAAACAGTGGCTGGGGAAACCTCTGTTTCCCCTTTTTTATTCTAGCTCATTCTGGCCATCTTGGATCAAATGATCCACCCCAAAGCCACCTTCATCATTTTGGAGCGTTTATATGAAACCCAGGAGGTTTTGGAAAGTTTCATGTAAAAAAGAATCTTGGCTGCCCACACTGTTATTTGAGAATCCCCCTTAATTTAACTGCACCTCCTTTCTTTCCCCCCAAAGTTAGAAACTATATATCCCAATGTCCCTAAAGTCTCATTTACTCCATGAAATCTTCCGCGATGAAACATTCTTGATTCCAGTGAACTCTCTCTTTTTTTTTCCTGCTGTTCCACCTTCCGAACTGATGGTGGAACAAACCAACTTCAAGTACCCTCTGATGGAATTTGTGAATGGAGACAGATGCAGTCTCAGAGAAATAGCATCCATGCTCCTTATGATTCATTTTGAAAGTTTAGGTTAATTAATTTTAGCCTAAAGAACTCTGACAATGTGGAAAATTCATTAAGGGGTTTATTGGAAGAGACACGCCTGCTGCTCCTGAGGAAATTTCCTTAACATTTCTTTTTCCTCTTAAGTACTTGAATTCTCAGAATAACCTTTTATATCTTTCCATAGGGTGGAAGTAGAAGAGCAGCATGACAGATTAGAGCCAAAGCACTTCACTGGAGCAGACGTTTGCAGATCTTTAAAAGAATAGGTGTCATTCCCACCAGAGTTCAGTTTTTCATAGTTTTGTATTAAATTAGAAAAAAGTATGGTTTGAAAGTGAAGGTACTCCAAAAAAGCTGGAAAGCTGTGCCTAGATTTATGAAGTTGGAATTATTTTGATAAAATTGGTTTTTTAAATGAAATGTTGTTTTAAGTGTTTTAATGGTATTTGTTACTTAGAGGAATCCTGCAGCAAAGTGAAAGAAAGAAAGTCACTCAGTCGTGTCTGATTCTTTGTGTTCCCATGGGCTGTAGCCCACCAGGCTCCTCTGTCCATGAAATTCTCCAGGCAAGAATACTGGAGTGGGTTGCCATTTCCTTCTCCAGGGGATCTTCCCAACCCAGGAATCGAACCCTGGTCTCCCTCATTGCGGGCAGATTCTTTACCGAGTGAGCCACCAGGGAGTGATTAATCCTGCAGCACATCTTGCTACACAGATGAAGGCAGGGGTGCCCTGTCTTATTCTAGGGTGTTAGGGGTGTGTGTGTATGGATGTATGGAGGACAGGTAGGGGTGGGCAAGGGAAAGGAGAACATTTGTGGAAAGGTTAGAGCCAGTCTCTCTGTATTTGTACAAACATCATCTCAGTGACCATAAGTCTCTTGGGTTTCCTTTTTCGGACTCCAGGCTTCAGAGTGGACTGCTATTAACCAGCATATTTCTCAGGGTGACCTCTGGATTTAATGTTCGTATGTAGCTACATCCTCTTTCTCAGTTTGTTATTCTTTCTCTTTTTCTCCTTGTCTTTCTCTCTCTTCCTATCTCATGTGTTTCTCCGTCTCTGTTTCTCCATCACACACACACACATGCACACACAGGCACACACACTCTTCTCCCATATGGCTTCAGTTGCACACGCCTAGTTTCTCTGCACTTGGGCCAAACCACACAAGCGGGACAGGCTAGAGGGACAGTTTTCTGTGTGCTTCTCATCTTTCATCTATGAAGGAGAAGAACTATGAATTTATAATCATAATCATCGATTATTATTATAATCATAATTATCGATGATTATGATTATACATCCATGTTGTTTCCATGGACTCATTGTGTTTTCTGTCTTGGTGTGAAGGAAAAAGGGAAGCTGGTGGGCAAATCTGAGAAAATTCAAGCAGGCTTTTATACATTACAATTCAGGCAAAGAAAACAAGGTATCAGTATGTTTCCTATGAAAACTGAAATCACAGGTAAATCCCCATAGGGTAGCTGGAAATAAAACTGAGACTTGGCTTGGGGGAGAGGGCACCACAGGTCAGATACCTGATAAAAGGAAAGAAATGTCTAGAGTGAGAAAGTATCAAAGTATAATTTTAGGTAAACATATGGATATTTTCTTGGCCAAATAGCATGTGGGATCCAGTTCACCAACCAGGAATTGAACCTGTGCCCCCTGTATTGGAAACGTGGAGTCTTAACCACTGGACCTCCAGGGAAGTCTCAAATATATGCATTTTTAAGGAAAAAACTCACATCCTGCTATGACTCAGATGGTAAAGAATCTGCCTGTAGTGTAGGAGATCCAGGTTCAATTCTTGGGTCAAGAAGATCCCCTGAAGGAGGGAATGGCTGCCCACTTCAGTATTCTTGCCTGGAGAATTCCATGGACAGAGGAGTCTGGCGGGCTACAGCCCATGGGGTTGCAGAGAGTCAGACAGGACTGAGCAACTGAGCACACACACAACATTGCAATAAATGGTATTCCATGTACTGTATTGTTTAAATGTATTGATTACACAGATAAAGAGTTGTGTCCAGCAATGCACTGGTCTAAATGACCATGTTCCATTCTGTATTTGTTTCTCTTCCCATCCTTACCCTCTTCCTCAATATTCATCTCTTTGGTCAGACACACAGTTCCTCCCAGAAATGGATCCTGATTTGTACTGGTGGGGACTGATAAGTGCCTGGGATTTGGGACCCAGACGCTTGCTCCTTGGAAGGAAAGCTATGACGAACTTAGACAGTGTATTAAAAAGCAGAGACATCACTTTTCCGACAAAGGTCCATATAGTCAAAGCTATGGTTTTTCCAGTAGTCATGTATGGATTCGAGAGTTGAACCATAATGAAGGCTGAGTGCCAAAGAACTGATGCTTTCAAACTGTGGTGCTGGAGAAGACTTGAGAGTCCGTTGGACTGCCTGGAGATCAAATCAGTCCATCCTAAAGGAAATCAACTCTGAATATTCATAGGAAGGACTGATGCTGAAGCTAAAGCTACCACAATTGGCCACTTAATGCAGAGAGCCAACTCATTGGAAAAAAACCCCGATGTTGAGAAAGACTGAAAACAAAAGGAGAAGGGGGCTGCTGAGGATGAGCTGGTTAGATAGCATCACTGACTCAATGGACATGAATTTGAGCAAACTCTGGGAGAGAGCAAAGGACAGCGAAGTCTGGCATGCTGCAGTCCACGGGTCATAAAGAGTCGGACATGACTTAGCGACTGAACAACAGCAAACTAAGAGGTTAGGAGAAACAATGAGTAAAGAACAAAGCTGATAAGCAGCAGTGACAGCAGGCAGTGACACGCACTTAGTTGCCTTTACTGGATACAGAAGGTATCCGGCAGAACTGTTTTAACTATTATCTAACTAATATCTCCCTGGTTTAATCTTCTTAATGGAATTCCCACCTGCCTACTGTGCACACTTCTCCTTGAATTAATGCTTAAGAATATTCATGTTTGGATTTCCTTCCCTCCTATCTCCCTATTGCCCAGTAATGATTTTCATTACCTGCTCCTGTCGGTGCTGACTCACCTCTGAGATAAGATAAGCCTATAACCAAAACTCATCACCATGGATCCCATTCCCTACCCAGGAACCTCTCATCCTGATCCTGAAGCTTTCCTGTTGCCAAGCCAGCTGAAATATCTACCTTTCCTTTGCCAGGCTGGCTGAACTACCTGTCCTTACAAAAATATAATCAGATTAGAGGTGAATCAGCTCTCAAGTAGACAGGTGAGTATCAGGGAAACCTTTAGAAAAGAGGAGAGTAAAGGCAAGTGGAGAACTTCCTGTAGAAGTTATCTACAGGTGCTGAAGGTTAGGAATGTGACGGGAGAGTGTGATGATTTGCCTGCAAACATTTATTAAACGTTTGCATTGTTCCTGGCACCTTGATTATGATAGCTAATCAGTTTACCATTGTTTCTACACTTTTTGCAAGGGCAGGAATTAATTCAGGGCATTTATGTGAACAGATAGAATAAGCATGCCTGGCTGAAGGAGAAATACTTAGATTAAACAAGAAATTAAATTTCAGACTGTAGGCCTCCACTTCTGACCTAAATGTGAGGCTGGTTCCATTGACCACAGAATGGATGGACCCAGCTCTCTGGACCTTTAAAATGTACATTTCAAGTGATTATGACATGCTATTAAAATTTTAATTACTGATGATTAATAGTGATTCATATAAAGATATTTGTTAAATACTTGCTACTAGCTAACATGCAAGGATAAATTAGAAGGACTGCAACTCTCATGTAGTTTATATTGTAATAATACACAGATGTTTTTAACCCAAAGCTAAAATTTAAACAGATGGCTTTCCAGGTGGCTCAGACAATAATGAATCTGCCTGCAATGCAGGAGACATGAGTTTGATCCCTGGGTCGGGAAGATCCCCTGAAGAAGGAAATGGCAACCCACTCCAGTGTTCTTGCCTGGAGAATCCTATGGACAGAGGAGCCTGGTGGGCTACAGTCCATGGGGTCATGAAAGAGTCAGACATGACTTAGTGACTAAGGCAACAAAATTTAAATAGCATGAAATAGATACAGAAACAACTGAGAAAAAGAACTTGCTGATGAGATTTCAAGAAAAACTGTGTGTGAAAAGAGAACATTTGAGCTGGAGTTTGAAGATGGTTATGAAATTATTTCTGCTACTATGGATGGAAAATTTTTGCCTGCTGTATCAGCAAAGGATGCTGTGGCCAACAGGTGTTCAGCCACTACCAAGCCCCACATCCCCCACAACGGTGATCCCTGAGGGAACTCAGTACAGAGACCAATGGGCTGTCCACTGCCAAGCCCTCAGCCACGCTGCCACCCCTAAGAGTGCACCCTGAAGGCATTCAGGATGGAAAAGAATAGGATACTGGCCCTAGAGAGCTAAGGTGCATATCAAAGAAATGATTTCAGTGAGCCCAGACTCTTGCAAAATTCATTAACTTGAGATATTTTGTTTTCTTTAATGAACAGTAATCTTTTGATGTTTTGACTACCTGGTTTTTGTTGCTAAAACTCCTATATATCCTGGTTCCTTCCCTACCTCTTCAGAACCATGCCTCAGAGCTATCTGAGAGGCTGCCTCCTGGGCTTGAAGTCCTCAGAAAGTCCACCAAATAAAATGTATAAAATGTGAGAGTTCAATGCCTGGGTGGGGAAGATCCCCTGGAGTAGAAAATGGCAACGCATTCCAGTATCTTGCATGGAGAACTCCATGGACAGAGGAGCCTGGCGGGCTGCAGTCCATGATATGGCAAAGAGTTGGACACAATTGAATGACTAACGCTTTCACTTTCTTTCCCTCAAGTTTTAGGTTGTGTGTTTTTATTCAGTCGATTATACCAAGGCAGTCTGTGTTTACTATTGAAAGATTATAAAGTGCAGATACACTTAACACACACACACACAGATACACATAAAATGATTACCTGGTCCATAAATAATCCACATGTATACATAAGTGTGAATTCCCTGACTCTCTTGATATAAATATGAATGTGGATATATAAAACATAGGTATAATTATACATGAGTATATACATAATTAGATATGTTAATTTAAAAAAATATAAACATTTTGTGTATGATGGGTTTTATTTCACCAAACAACACACCAAGGATATCTTTCATGGGAATTGATATTAATCTATAGAATCATGTTTTATTGCCTGAATAGTATGTTGTATGTAGATGTGTTCAGTTCAGTTCAGTCGCTCAGTCATGTCCCACTCTTTGTGGCCCAATGGACTGAAGCACATCAGGCCTCCCTGTCCATCACCAACTCTCAGAGTTTACTCAAACTCATGTCCATTGAGTTGGTGATGCCATCCAACCATCTCATCCTCTGTCGTCCCCTTTTCCTCATGCTTTCAATCTTTTCCAGCATCAGAGTCTTTTCAAATTAGTCAGCTGTTTGCATCAGGTGGCCAAAGTATTGGAGTTTCAGCTTCAACATCAGTCCTTCCAACGAACACCCAGAACTAGTCTCCTTTAGGATGGACTGGTTGGATCTCCTTGCAGTCCAAGGGACTCTCAAGGGTCTTCTCCAACACCACAGTTCGAAAGCATCAATTCTTCGGTGCTCAGCTTTCTTTATAGTCCAACTCTCACATCGATACACAATTACTGGAAAAACCATAGTCTTGACTACACAGACATTTCTTGGCAAAGTAATGTCTCTGCTTTTGAATATGCTTTCTCGGTTGGTCATAACTTTCCTTCCAAGGAGTAAGTGTCTTTTAATTTCATGGCTGCAGTCACCATCTGCAGTGATTTTGGAGCCCAGAAAAATAAAGTCTGACACTGTTTACCCATCTATTTCCCATGAAGTAATGGGACTGGATGCCATAATCTTCATTTTCTGAATGTTGAGCTTTAAGCCAACTTTTTCACTCTCCTCTTTCGCTTTCATCAAGAGGCTGTTTAGTTCTTCTTCACTTTCTGCCATAAGGGTGGTGTCATCTGCATATCTGAGGTTATTGAGATTTCTCCTGGCAATCTTGATTCCAGCTTGTGCTTCCTCCAGCCCAGCATTTCTCATGATGTACTCTGCATATAAGTTAAATAAGCAGGGTGACAATATACAGCCTTGATGTACTCCTTTTCCTATTTGGAACTAATCTGTTGTTTCATGTCCAGTTCTAACTTCCTGACTGGCATACGGATTTCTCAAGAAGGTGGTCTGGTATTCCCATCTCTTTCAGAATTGTCCACAGTTTATTGTGATCCACACAGTCAAAGGCTTTGGCATAGTCAATAAAACAGACATAGATGTTTTTCTGGAACTGTCTTGCTTTTTTGATGATCCAATGGATGTTGGAAATTTGATCTCTGGTTCCTCTGCCTCTTCTAAAACCAGTTTGAACTTCTGGAAGTTCACACGTATTGTTGAAGCCTGGCTTGGAGAATTTTGAGCATTACTTTACTAGTGTGTGAGATGAGTGCAATTGTGCAGTAGTTTGAGCATTCTTTGGCATTGCCTTTCTTTGAGACTGGAATGAAAACTGACCTTTTCCAGTCCTGTGGCCAGTGCTGAGTTTTCCAAATTTTCTGGCGTATTATGAAATTATTTAACTAATCCCATGATATTGGGAATTTGGAGGTTTTTAATTTTTTCCCTATTATAAACATGCTGAAAGAAATCCTTGAGGCAAATTCATTCTTTTAGGGATGAATATCTTGAAGTAGAGTTTCCAGGTCACTGTATCTGTAATTTTTTGTTGTTGTTGTTGCACCACGTAGCACGTAGAACTTCCCGGATCAGGGATCAAACCCACATCCCTTCAGTGGGAGTGCAGAGTCTTAACCCCTGGGCTACCAGGCAAGTCTTGCATCTGTATATTTTTAATGTATACATAGAAGATCAAGATATATTCCAGGGGTGAGGATAATGTAAGCAGCAGCTTAGATATAGAAAAGTACAGGCCACTGGGGATGGAGTGAAATGGGTGGTGTGATTTGCCTGGAGAAGAGAATATAATGGAAAGTCTAAGCCCGGTTGGACTGCTGTAGCAAAAATAGCTTAAACTGAGTGGCTTATAAACAACAGAAATTTATTTCTCATGGTACTAGAACCTGGGAAGTCCAAGATCAAGAAGGAGCTAGGGAATTCTGTGGGATCTCTTTAATAAGGGCACTAATCCCATTCACGAGGGCTCCACCCCCATGATGTAGTCACCTTCTAAAGGACCCATCTTCAGATACCATCACATCAAGGATTAGGGTTTCAACAAATGAATTTTTAGGGTACACAGACATTCAAACCATAGCAGGAAAATAATAAAGAAATATGATTGAATAGTTAGGATAGGACCAGAATTTGCCTTTAAAGATAGATCAAATAATGTAGAGATATCAGTAGTCAGTGTTCAATGGCTTTGAATCTGATGGTATGGATAGAATCTGCAGGTTTTCTTTCTTTAGAATCTCTAAGGGTTTGGGAGAATTCCAGTGTTGTTGGTATTATTGCTTCAGTGCTTTATAATGCTGAAGAGCTGCATAAGTGCTTTTGAGAAACAACAAAAATACCTAGTCTTCAGAAAGCATCAGTGCTTGACTAAATGGCCTCAAACGGTGGAAGTTTTGTCAATGCTGCTCTCAATGTGAGAGTCCGTGTGTTCGGTGTCCAAGAAATCATAGTAGAAGCTGGTTGTCATATTTAATCATTCCACACCCACCCCCAGCTACTACAAGAGATTTTTTTTTTTGTCTTTCTTTTTAAAAAATTAAATTTGTTACAAGGCCATGAGGTATGTGGCATCTTAGCTCCCTGACCAGGGATAGAACCCACACCCTCTGCATTGGAAAAGAACGCATACTTTCTGCATTGGAAAGCAAAGTCCCAACCACTGGCCTGCTGCAGAAGTCCCTGACAGTGATTTTTTTTTAATGCAACTTTAATTTTTCTTTTCCTCACATGCCATGAGCAAGGTCTTCTAAAGTGACAGCACCACAAAGCTTCTTAAAGAGTAACAAGAGGGAGATGGAAAATCCATGAGGATGCACACAGCCAGCTGTTTTCATTTGGGAAGGAGTTACATTTACCCTTCTTTGAATTTCCCCTCACACTGGGAAGTCATTATTATTCTGGATTTGCCTCCTGATGTTTTTATGACTTTGTTTATTTTAATACATGGTTCATTATTTGTTTTGGAAACCCTTCCCAATGCCACTTCAGCTTCGCCAGTGAGATGTTTCATCATTTCCTCTGTTGTCACTTCTTGCGCCTTGGCTAAACTTTCATCATGGGTAAGGATGTGATGCTCTGAGACCACAATGTCATGGTTCGCAAGAGGTCTCATTGGACTCTGACACTGTGACACTCTACACTCTGTGTCTACCATACTCTGACACTGTGCGGCAAGCTCAGTCGTGTCCAAATCTTGTGACCCCGTGGACTGTAGACCACTGGGCTCCTCTATTCATAGGGATTCTCCAGGCAATAATACTGGAGTGGGTTGCCATTTCCTTCTCCAGGGGATCTTCCCGATGCAGGGATTGAACTCCTGTGTCTCCGGCATTGTCAGGGAGATTCTTTACCACTGAGCCACCTGGATGATTAGGTAGGTCCAATAACTATGGATTAACTCTTAAGAACGAAGAGATTTAATACTATGCCTCTCACTCTCGATGGAGGAAAACGATAACTTTTCACATTCAATTTGGGGAAAAAAAAAAAAAGCCAAACCCTGTTAAATTCAATGAAATAATAACCACCAGCAGCAGAAGCAGGCTACTAAGGCATCTCTTTCCCTCTGCGAGCCTTTCTTTTCCGGCAGCAGAAGGGCTTCTGTGCAGAGTCACATGTTTGATTGACTCTGCTCTCCAGCTGATGTTTACACTGCTGTATTCATCTTGCTCCGATGGCTGTGACGTGCCACCCGGATGCAGCGAGGCTGACGGGATGTGAGGGGGACCAGACAGATGACAGTGTCTTCGTCCTTCAGAGCCAGTGAGGATGATCTGTCACCTGATGATGGGCTACAGCCTGTCATTTATTTACTTACAGCTTTAATGTGGGTAAAATTAGCAGGGCCGGGGGTGGGTGAGGGGGGGCATGGAGTGACAAGAGGCGAAGAGAGAGTGAGTGGTTACGGGAAAGAAGACTTTGACAGAGCTTTTCTTGATATCAAAATATCAACAAGAGCCATTTCGTACATCTCAATGGGCATGCCAGCCCAGGAACCAATTATTAACAGCATTCTGGGCAAGAAATCAGATTTGCAAAACAGGAACTTTAGCCATTTAGTCTGGGGGGCGTGGGGCAGACAGACTGTGCACTTGCCCCTTGATTATATGAAGTGCTTTGAATTTCTTACACATTTAATTTCTGCCATAGTCAGTGATGCTTTTTTGGCCAGCACATTTTCCTTTTCGTTTCTTAAACTGCACACATTTTGCAAAGTAAATTTTATATGCTGTGGATATCATCATCCATGTATCCTTTTTTGCTTTGCAAGTGCTACTTAAAATCATTTATATGGCTCAGGAAATTCAAACAGGGGCTCTGTATCAACCTAGAGGGGTGGGATGGGGAGGTAGATGGGAGGGAGGTTCAAAAGGGAAGGGATATATATATATATATATACACCTATGGCTGATTCATGTTGAGGTCTGACAGAAAACAAAATTCTGTAAAGCAGTTATCCTTCATTTAAAAACAAAATCATTTATAGCCTTGAAACCAGAATCTCAAAACCACTGACCTTATCTTATGGGGTGACATCCTGGGTGATGGGAAAGAATGGTGAAAATCTGGGGAAAATGACAGTAGATATTTTAAGTGTTCTGCTCATTTTGTAGGGATCAAAATGTGACTATTCATATTTTAAGGGGATTTGTAAACCAAAAATATTGATCTTTGCCTGCAGCTAAATGGATGAAATATTCCTGAGTTAAACAAATGTAATGAACAAAGTACATGAAATAGTTTATGTATAAATACAGATTTGAACTTTAGTACAAAGTTTCAAAAAGACATCTCCAGTTTGGGGATTCTTTTCTTATTTTACAAGAACAGTCTTGCTAAGTCATGTATCACTTGGGGGAGAGGCTCCAGGAATTCTCTACATACTGATGATCTTGCCCTGAGGATGTGATGGTACAGGGAGAGCCTGCCTGGCAGTGTTCCTTTACGTGCCAAAGGCCACGAGGCATTCGCAGATTATCACTAGCAATGTGGCCGATGAAACACAAGTACTGGGTCCAGCATTATGTCAATAAAATCCATCATGCAAAATGCATGCGTGCGTTTTCAGTTATGTCCAACTCTGCGACCCCGTGGACTATAACCCACCAGGCTCCTCTGTCCTTGGGATTTTTCAAGCAAGACTACTGCAGTAGGTTGCCATTTCCTACTCCAGGGGATCTTCCTGACCCAGGGATTGAACCTACATCTCCTGTGTCTCCTGTACCGGCAGGTGGATTCTTTACCATTGTACCACCTGGGAAGCCACATTATGGAAAATATCCAGGAACTAACAGAATCCATAGGAAATGTTGCCCACTGGGAAATTAGCAGTGTAACCTGTAGTAGCCAGAATCTAGCCATGCCAAGCTCGAGTGTTAGCGAGGCTCTGGTTCCATATACCGTATCTAAATGCCTCTTCTCTCCTGTCTACATTTGTCCTGCACTCTATCCATAGTAATCATCTCTCTCTGGGCTCTCAGATTTGCAGCAACCCCTCAGCAAGCAGTCTAGGAGACAATAGGTCTCTATTTTGCCCCATGAAGGCAAAATCTCTGAGGCATTTGGGCACGTCAATGTGATTTTCCGGAATCCTAGGAGGAATATTGCACTTTAATAGTCCGTGTCTACTGTGGGAGAGGAAGTGGTTCCAGTTGGTGCTGAGAAGGTTGTTGGAACAGATCAGATACACTTTACCCTGTGGACCCATTGGCAAGACTTCCCTAAATGTCTCCCCTATTCTTAGATATTCATGTCTCTTTTTCCTTCTGGCTGCAAGTTCAGATCAGAAAAGAACAGGCTCTGCCGCTTCTCTGTACCGGGTCCCCGAAGCTAGAAATACAAGCTACACTTGACCTGTCTCCTCTCCTGTGGTCTTTTTGCCAAAGAGATTGAGATATGACCATGAACTCAGATGATCAAAGGGTCCTGTGGGGTCTAAGACTCCCAACCAGTAACCGGCTTTGCCTCTTTTGGGAGCTGCAAGTGTCCCCAGTGTCTGGTGTATAATTTGGTATATTCTTGTCAATTTGCTGAGTGGTGAAGTAGAGCCACTTGAACTCTGAGAACCATTTGATATTTTCAGCGCATCTTCCAAGGTTTCACTTTGTGTTGACCCAGAGTCCCACTTCTTTCCCGAAGAATGTCAGGAGGGCTGTACTTTCCTGGTGGACCCATGGTTAAGACTCCATGCTGCCAATGCAGGAGCCATGGGTTCAATCCCTAGTTGGGGAACTAAGACCCCACATGCCATGCAGCATGGCCAAAAGATTTAAAAAAAAAAAAGAATGAGGAGGGAAGAGAATTTCGTCCCCTGTTCTGTTTGTCAGTGTGTCTTGGAGACTGACAAGGGCTAAATTACCTCTCCTTGTCCTCCTGCCTTGGGAGGGGAACGTAATGAGTCTCACTCACAACTTAGCTGGATACTGTTTGCTTTGGATTTTTGTGGACACAGGCGGTGCCTGGAGGGTCTGGGCCTTTACGGAGAACACCTGTTTTCATTTCTTCTGCCTGCATTATCGCTAGGTATGACATATGTGGGGTGGGGCCTTAGGTTATATTTGCAAGATCAGCAAGGTGAAGAGGGTTAAACATTAGGATTTTATTACAGTTTAAGCTGTACTGTTTTTCTCAACAGCTCCGCCTGGTTCTTTAGCCTTCTTATATCTCTGGTTAGATGTTGTTAATACTGGTGATATGGGAGGAATTAGGAAGAAAGGGCAGAAGATTTCTGGAGCTGACCCTGCCTACGAAATTTCCAACTCCCCTATATACTAATAAATGTTTTATAATGTACCACACACTCCAGTATAACATAATAATTTTAATAAGAGGTATATAAAAATAATTCATTATTGTTCTTCTGGCATGGCATATGCATGCTCAGTCATGTCCGACTCTTTGTGACCCCATGGACTATAGCCTGCCAGGCTCTTCTGTCCATGGGCTTTTCCAGGCAAGGAATACTGCAGTGGGTTGCCATGCCCTCCCCCAAGGTATGTTCCCAACCCAAGGATCAAACCAAAGTCTCTTGCATCTCCTATACTGGCAGGCAGATTACCACTTGTGCCACCTGGGAAGCCCATTGTTATTCCATCAAATATTAATTGAGGGCATCCTATGCATAGAGTCCTCTGTATTCTTTGAACCATGGCCCTGATCTCAATCCCTTTAATATATAAAGTTGGGGGAAAAAAAAACTCACATTCTTTTTTAAACCAAAACAGCTCTTCCTTATTTCCTGTCTTTCACATTCTTTTTTGTAGCAAAGGTGAGAAGTAAAAAATAAGTATGATCCACCAGGACCTTTTCTGCTGAGACTGTACACGGTATCCAAATCCTTAATTTGTAATTCTTAGCACTCACTGTTTTATTCTTGACCTGGATGGGATGCTGATTCCATCCAGTATCAGTCTATTCATGAAAAGCTCTAAACACAAAATTATATCAAATGTAATAATAGACAAGCAGCTTGACTGAATCACATATTTGCCACTGAGTGTCGCTGCCCTATAATACCTGTGAGCTGGGATAATGCTGAAGGTATGTATCCTATTCAGCAGCTGAGCCCTGATCAATGGGAGTGGAGATTGGCTATGAACAACTGGTGTAGCCTGACCCGTGCCACCTGCTGAAACTTACCCAGGTTGGGGAGCACCTGGGGTGGGGGTGGAGGAGAGGTGGTCTTGCTGGTGGTGTGGAGCATAACTGATGAAGGGACATTGTCCTCTTGTATGGGTTTCCTTGCTGTTGTGTAGTCGCTAAGTCATGTCTGCCTCTTTGCGGCCCCATGGACTGTAGCCTGCTAGGCTCCTCAGTCCATAAGATTCTCCAGGCAAGAATACTGGAGTGGGTTGGGATTCCCTCCTCCAGGGGATCTTTGGGACCCAGGGATCAAACCCGCATTTCAGGTTCTTTACCACAAGCGCCACCTGGGAAGCCCTGTCTAGGTTAGATTTCCTCCCATTAGATCAATAAACAGCTTGATTTTCACCTTTTTTTCTTGTCACAGACCTCAGGGCAACCCCTTCCTCCCTATCATTTCAATATTCAGATTTGCATTTGACCTTGAAGGTGAGGAATAAGTTAGCTGAGCCTTTATGACATTAGAGTCAGTCTGAACTATGTTCTTGGCCAGGTTTCGCCAGTTTTTAAACATGAGATGAGTTGTGGAACCTTTCTGAGTCTCAGCTTTCTCATCTAAATGGAAAGAACAGTATAATAAGATAATAAGATATAATATATAATTATATATATTATATTAATTATATAATACAATATATAATAAGATAATTTTGCAGGATTATCTTCCTACAAGGAAAACGAACTTAATACACTTAAGGCATCTAGCAAAGTGCCTCCGAAACAGGAGCCCCTTTTTATGCTGTATATTTTGTTATAGCCCAGAATAAAGAGTGGAGACTCTGAAGAATCAGTGGTTTGGGTCTTTGGAACCAGCTGATAGTTTCAGGCATTGAAATATTAGGCATTCTACATCTCAGATTCATCATCTATCAAAATTCTCCAAGCCAGGCTTCAGCAATATGTGAACCGTGAACTTCCTGATGTACAAGCTGGTTTTAGAAAAGGCAGAGGAATCAGAGATCAAATTGCCAACATCCGTTGGATCATGGAAAAAGCAAGAGAGTTCCAGAAAAACATCTATTTCTGCTTTATTGACTATGCCAAAGCCTTTGACTGTGTGGATCACAATCAACTGTGGAAAATTCTTCAAGAGATGGGAATACCAGACCACCTGACCTGCCTCTTGAGAAATTTGTATGCAGGTCAGGAAGCAACAGTTAGAACTGGACATGGAACAACAGACTGGTTCCAAATAGGAGAAGGAGTACATCAAGGCTGTATATTGTCACCCTGTTTATTTAACTTCTATGCAGAGTACATCATGAGAAATGCTGGACTGGAAGAAGCACAAGCTGGAATCAAGATTGCCAGGAGAAATATCAATAACCTCAGATATGCAGATGACGCCACCCTTATGGCAGAAAGTGAAGAGGAACTCAAAAGCCTCTTGATGAAAGTGAAAGTGGAGAGTGAAAAAGTTGGCTTAAAACTCAGCATTCAGAAAATGAAGATCATGGCATCTGGTCCCATCACTTCATGGGAAATAGATGGGGAAACAGTGGAAACAGTGTCAGACTTAATTTTTTTGGGCTCCAGAATCACTGCAGATGGTGATTGCAGCCATGAAATTAAAAGACGCTTACTCCTTGGAAGAAAAGTTATGACAAACCTAGATAGCATATTCAAAAGCAGAGACATTACTTTGCCAACAAAGGTCCGTCTAGTCAAGGCTATGGTTTTTCCTGTGGTCATGTATGGATGTGAGAGTTGGACTGTGAAGAAGGCTGAGCGCCGAAGAATTGATGCTTTTGAACTGTGGTGTTGGAGAAGACTCTTGAGAGTCCCTTGGACTGCAAGGAGATCCAACCAGTCCATTCTGAAGGAGATCAGCCCTGGGATTTCTTTGGAAGGAATGATGCTGAAGCTGAAACTCCAGTACTTTGGCCACCTCATGCGAAGAGTTGACTCATTGGAAAAGACTCTGTTGCTGGGAGGGATTGGGGGCAGAAGGAGAAGGGGATGCCAGAGGATGAGATGGCTGGATGGCATCACTGACTTGATGGACATGAGTCTGGGTGAACTCTGGGAGTTGGTGATGGATAGGGAAGCCTGATGTGCTGCGATTCATGGGGTTGCAAAGAGTCGGACATGACTGAGTGACTGATCTGATCTGATAAAATGGTGGTGGGGGGGGGGGCGTCTCTGAGTGCGTTCAGTTCCATGATTTATGGGCAGAAGGCTGAAAGAGAACTGCAAAGAAGTCTCCAATATGTTAACTCTGAGCAATGTAAGCTTCAAATAAAGAGCACTTATAAAGCGTCTGAATAAAATGTGAGGGGCAGAGAATTTCTGCAAGAGACCTAGAAAACTCCTGATATTGTTTCTATGTGTCAGATAAAGAAGTGACAAATGAGGCATTTCTTGCAAATTTAAGATTGTGATGAGTTTATTCTTTTAAAAATATAACCTTTACTTTCCATTATTTTCAAAGGTAATTATATCACATTCACATTCCTTGAAGCACTTTGAAGACAACATGGGAATTGAAAGTTTTAGTATTTCCAAAGGAATTTAAAAACACTGAATGATTTCAGGCTCAGATCAAATAAAAATAACTTTTTAGGTCTCCATTGATTAAAAATTTATGTCTTGTTTTCAAGCATTTCCTTCCACAGTAGTTACATACCCACAGAACACAGTTTGAAGCTTTTTAACTGGTGGTTTTTGACAACTCCAAAGCCCTTTCTCTCCTGCCCAAATGTTGCTTGTTCGTGAAGCCCACCAAGGAGGTAGACAAGGGAAAGAGAGAGGGGAATGGTTGGCCCCGTTCAGAAGAACATGTTGTGTTCTTCTGTCAGAAAATGTGGAGACATTTGTGAGAAAGCTGACTTGGAAACAGAATCTACACCGGGTAGCCCTGTCTGACACTGCAATCTTGCTATTATTATTTTGCTAGAGAAAAGCTGCTTTACAATGCTGTGTTGGATGTGTGCATGCGTGTTCAGTCATATCCAACTCCTGTGACCCCATGGACTGTAGCCCACCAGACTCCTCTGTGCATGTGATTTTCTAGGCAAGAATAGTGGAGTGGGTTGCCATTTCCTACTCCAGAAGATCTTCCCAACCCAGAGAGTGAACTCGCATCTCCTGCATCGGCAGACAGATGCTTTGCCACTGAGGCACCTGGAAGCCCGCTGCTGCACAGCAGTGTGGGTGAGCCATAGTGATACATATGTCCCTCCCTCTTGAACCTCTTTTCCCACCCACATCCCAGCCTTCTAGGTCCTCACAGAGTACCAGGCTGAGCTCCCTGTGTTAATCAGTGGTTTCCCACTAGCTCTCTCTTTCACACGTGGTAGTGTATGGATGTGGGGTGGCACACTCATAAAGAATCCACCCGCCAATATAGGAGACTCAAGAGACTCGGGTTCGATCCCTGGGTCAAGAAGATCCCCCAGAGTAAGAAATGGCTATCCACTTCAGCATTCTTGCCTGAAAAATCCCATGCACAGAGGAGTCTGGTGGGCTACAGTCTGTGGGGATCGCAAAGAATCAGACACGACAGCACACGTGCACACATTTGCAGTGTGTACATGTAAATGCTGTTCTCTCAATGTGCCCCATCCTCTCCAGCCCCCGTTGTGTCCACAAGTACATCCTCTCTGTCTGTATCTATATTCCTGCCCTGCAAATGGGTTCATCAGTACAGTTTTTCTAGATACCATGGCTATGCGTTAATACATGATATTTTTTTCCTCTGATTTCCTTCACTCTGTATAAAAGGCTCTGCTACTGCTGCTACTGCTGCTAAGTCACTTAAGTCGTGTCTGACTCTGTGCGACCCCATAGATGGCAGCCCACCAGGCTCCCCCATCTCTGGGATTCTCTAGGCAAGAACACCAGAGTGGGTTGCCATTTGCTTCTCCAATGCATGAAAGTGAAGTCTCTCAGTCATGTTTGACTCTTAGCAACCCCATGGACTGGAGCCTACCAGGCTCCTCCAACCATGGGATTCTATAGGCTAGAGTACTGGAGTGGGGTGCCATTGCCTTCTCCATAACAGCCTCTAGGTTCATCCATTTCAGTTCAACTGACTGAAATTTGTTCCTTTTTACGACTGAGTGATATTCCATTGTATATATGTACCACAACTTCTTTATCCATTTGTCTGACACTACAGTCTTTTACAGAGATGGTGGATGAGAGTCTCGTATGCTATTTGTACAAAAATTAATACACTTAAAGCAACATTTACAAGAAGTGGCTCCAAGTCCCCAGTCCCAGTGCCATCCTTTCGTGTTCTCTTCTGAGTTGCTCATTGTTCTGGACTGCTTTCTAGACTTCTTTCTTGTTCCAACACACTTTGTCTCTTCTCTGCCATCTTTCCCTTTAAAAATTCAAATCAGAGTGATCTCATTCCTTCCCTTGGCTTTGTACTGATTTTTAAACATTAGAATATGGTATCATCCTTTTATTATGAAAGACCCTTTGTTTGTTTATCCAACCCAGTATCAACATATCAACAGAGAGCCAAATGAGCATACTTTAGCATTTTGCTTTTGTGTAAGAATTTGTACTCCCTCCATCGTTCTGTTTAGTTAAGAATCTATTCATGTGCCACCTCTGTGCTGTTGAGAGTGCAGTGAATAGATACGGGTCTCTACCTTCAAGTGGCTTTCAGTCTATGGGGGAGAAATGAAATTAGATATATGCTATCTAAGCAGTGTCATAGACAAAGTGTGTACTTGGAGGAGTTTTATCCAAGATCAGTACAACACAGTATGATAAAATTCTGTTCTTTTCCCCTGTTTACAAAGTAAGTACGATTAGGATAGAAGATGATTTCGGCTTGATCATTCCACATTGGTTGAAGGATCAAGCCTAATTTTAGTCTCTTCACAGTCCAGTTTGACATTTCTGAGGTGGAGCCATTCAGTGTCCTGTAGAGAAATTGAGGAGGCGAGGGGCAGGCAGAACGCTCTAAGGAACAGGAATGAGAACGGGAGCACAGCACCCAACTTTCCTGTCTTTTTCCAGTCTAGGGAGTGGAAAGAATGAATCAAGTCTGCACGTACGCACAATTTCTCAAAGCAGGCTGGTTGCCAGCTTCAATTTTGAAAATTCAATCAAGAAAATCTCTTCTTAACCTCCTCATCTTGTCTATGATTAGATTGTATAGTTCTATGATGGGTGAAATGTTGTTTTCCGAATTTCAGGCATGGCCAGGATTCATCCTCAGAGCAGAATCTCTTTGCCCAACTCCCTGCTATACAATTGCAGGCATACCTCGTTTTATTGTGCTTTGCGATGCTCCGCCCATATTGTAATTTTTACAAGTTGAAGGTTGCATTGAGCCAGTCTATAGGTGCCATTTTTCCAACAGCTTTTGCTCACTTTGTGTATCTGTATCACATTTTGATAATTCTTGCAATATTTCAAAGCTCCACCAGCAAAAAGATGATGACTTGTTGAAGGCTCAGATGATGGTTAGAATTTTTAGTAGCATGTTTTAACTAAAGTGTGTACATTGTTTTATCAAACTTAATGCTACTGCACATATAATAGCCTACAGTCTAATGTAAATGTAGCTTTTATACACACTGGGAAATCTAAAATTTACAGTATTTCTGAGGTAGGCATGTGTATATTCACAAAGTGAAAATGATATTTTAAAGCAAGAATCATCTTTCTACATTATTTCTGTTCATTGTCAGGCAGGAATAAAGATGCATATATAGAGATGGCATTTTAGAAGTTATATTCCCACAAGATATAACGTAACTCAGTAGCCATCTGAGTGTCTCAAAAACCTTTGTTTACTTATAATTTTAATAACTTCAGGAGCATGAACCTACTACCTTATAATAAGCTTTTGAAATATTAATTACTTATGTTCCTTTTTGAGTCTGTGCTCAGTCTTACTCAGTCGTGTCAGACTCTTTGTGACTCCATGGACTGTAGCTCGCCAGGCTCCTCTGTTCATGAGATTTCCCAGGCAAGAATACTGGAGTGGGTTGCCATTCCCTTCTCCAGAAGATCTTCCCAACCCAGGGATCAAACCCATGTCTTCTGCATCTCCTGCATTGGCAGGCAGATTCTTTGCCACTGAGCCACCTGGGATATGTTGCCCTGTAGGAAGCCTGGTCGTGGGGAGGCCACCACCACCCTTCAGCTCGTCCTTCTGTTCTCCATCCTCCCCTACATCAGAAGGAATACTCAGGTACTCCTACAATCCTCTCTCAGCAGATTTTTAGTGGGAATTACCTATTCACAGATCCACTGCAAACACCGCTGCTCTGCTCAGTTCTGAATCTTGGTTCAACTGGGTATTATGTATATATTTACCAACACAATCCCGGTACAAAGCTGGCACAACAAAGTGCAATGGTTTTGTGATGGGTAATGCTATTGGTTTATTAGTAAATTCTATTTAGGGTTGTGTACTGTAATCCAGGTTTGCTATTGGATTTTTCCTGGCCTTGACACAATGAAAAGAAAGATTGAAATGTTGGCACACCACTGAAGAAATTATGCTGCCCTCTGAGTTATATTTTATCTCCCATGTTTTACACCGAAATAGTTTCCCTTTTAACGATCACAGGATACTGGATTGAGTGTGACTTGTAAAAGGAATCCCATGAAGTACTAGCACCTCTGATTTTTTGCTCCATATAAGGATGCTTTCTCTCAAAATCATTCAAAATTGGAATAGACTGCCTGGTTGATGGTGATCACACCATCATTGGAAGTGTGCAAGCAGAGACCAGATGCCATCTGCCAAGAATGCAGTGGAAGGAATCCTTGTGTCGGATGGAATACAATACGCTCTCAAATCACTCCCCAGTTTAAGGTGCTGTGGTTGTGTTAAGTCTTGATTTCATAAGATGGTAATGAATTTGCAAGATTGTAAGTTTTCATAAGATTGCGAAATGTAAGATTTCATAAGATTGTAATGATAAAGATTATGGAAGCTCGCTCTTCACTTTCGGCTTTTCCTCTTGTAGTCAGTTCTCTTACTTTCCCCAATTTTATTTTAAATTTTAAAAATATTCATTCCATTTTTTGGCTGCATCAGGCTTAGTTGTGGCATGAGGGCTCTTAGTGGTGGCATGCAGGATCTAGCTCGCTCACCAGGAATCAAACCCGGGCCCCCTGCACTGGGAGCCAGAGTCTTAGGCCACTGGACCACCAGGAAGTCCCCGTTCCCCAAATTTACAGATGTGCATTTGCCCTGCTGACAGACATTTGATGTTATCTTACCCTTTTCCTTTTGTCGCAATAGTATCAGAAATCTGTGACGAACGGACCCAGGGGGAATGGGGAGGTGCTGCGGCTTAAATCCAGAGCCTTGCCAACTCTGCCTCTGGCTGGCAGTTTCACACAAGCACGTTCCACGAATCCAAAACCTCGGGTTTCGCCAAGTTCAAAGCCTAAGGAGTACCTACCTAATAGAGCCGCTGAAAGGACTAAATAAGAAAATAACTATAGGGACTTCCCTGGTAGTCCAATGCAGGGGGTGAGGGTTCAATCCCTGGTCGAGAAGCTAAGGTCCCACGGTTCAGTTCAGTCGCTCAGTCGTGTCTGACTCTTTGAGACCCCATGGACTGCAGCATGCTAGGCCTCCCTGTCCATCACCAACTCCCGGAGTTCACCCAAACCCATGTCCATTGAGTCAGTGATGCCATCCAACCATCTCATCCTCTGTCGTGCTTTCTCCTCCTGCCTTCAATCTTTCCCAGCATCAGGGTCTTTTCAAATGAGTCAGCCCTTCGCATCAGGTGGCCAAAGTATTGGAGTTTCAGCTTCAACGTCAGTCCTTCCAACAGGCTTCAAAAAAACCAGAACATGAAAACAACAGAAGCAATAGTGTAACAAATTCAATAAAGATTTAAGTATTATAATAAAAAAAGAAAAAAATAGCTGCCAAGTGTTTCATGTAAGGTATGACATTTTAAGGAATATAATTCAATATTTATTGATTGTGGTGGTTTTTATTATTCACCTGGGTTGTCTATTTTCAATTAGTCAGCAAATCTGTCACTTGCCTGCCGCAGATGGATGATGGATTGATTTCGAGAGCTTTGTTAATTCTTGGCATTTTACAAAAGGATGCATAAATATAATCATTATTTCTATTTATGGCCTTTCACCTATCTGTCCCTTAATTCTGTAATTCTATGAATCAAGTTAAAGGACAGCTTTACATAAAGTTTGAAATACTCCTTTTAAAAAGTAGAGTTAATTTAAAATTCTTTAAATAGCCCATAATTACAAAGTACCCCCCTCCAAAATTCCAGTCCCAATTTTAAAAGCTTGTGTTAACTGTAGTCTACCACGGTTACCATTGTCATCACGGAAGCTTGTTATGTTTATCTGACAGAGAATATTTGGATTTAAAAATTTTTCAGATTTTTGTTTTGTTTACAGAGCGCTGATTCATACAAAAGTGGTCGCTCCAGTTTAACGTGTGAATTATGCTTGCATGTGCGGCTTTCCTTCCCATTGAAACAGAAATGATCCCAGTGAGTGAAAAGCAAAGATAAGCTGAGAATAGAGTTGCAATCTAAGTTTGTGCAGGTGGTGTTTTGTTAATGTCCTAGTGCATGGGCATTGTATTTTCTGCACACACAGTAATAGTCAATTTTTTTTTAGAACATGCATTACAATGTTCAGCTTATTACAAGTCATGACAAAGCCCTGTTGGAACCAGAGAGGACTTATGCTCTTATATACTGAGAAGCGGTTCCCATTGAAACTCAAAGAATTTTTAGTTTAGGAAATATCAACCAGCAATTTGCTTTGTGGGTTGTTTACAGACCAGCTACTTTCTGCCTTCCATTCCTTCTGCGGCGTATTGAGAGCAGGTCTTGGGTTTTGAGGTTAGTCTTCTCAAACGTGTTTTGAGATGATAAAAATCACACCAGGCCCAACTGGATCTTATGTCACAAAACTCTGTGCCGTATTTCTCTCTCCCTCTTTTTCTCTATTCAGAGCTAAAACAAACCACTTCATAAGAACCTCATAAATTTTTCCTTCTGTGCACGTTAGTTAAAAGACTCCTCTGCGGTGCCTCCCGCTCTGTGGGGACACCGTGTCACAAGCCGCTTGTTGGGAGATCAAAGTGGAAATCTTTGGCTGGCAGGATGCCTGGTGGGTCTCCATGATGCATCCAGGGGGCCTTCCACATGCGTTCACCTTCAAAAGGCTAAGGGGACAGGGCACAGTTATCACAATCCATAATACATTCAAAATTCAATACAGTTTATAGAATCAAAAGTAATTACGCCTTCAACAGATAAATGGCTTAGGAGCTTTCTCTGGGGCTGCAACCATATTAGAAACTGTCAGCCCCCCCCTTTTTTTTTTTTTTTTGTGGTGGGGATAACTCATTCTCTTTTCTTCTGATCAGAGATGTTCTAACTTGACATATACATCGTGAAGACAACTTCCTGACCCTTTAAAGTATTAGCTATGGAGAGGGGTCGTGTTTGCTACTGTATGCTCCAGCAGAGTAGGCAAGATAGTGTTTAAGAATTAGAAAAATGTTAAATATTGCATATGCTATTTGATTCTGGGCTTCTTGGTCTTCTCCCTTTTGGGCAGCCTGGACTTGTATTCAAATGAACTGTTGCCTGCCTATTAACTTTGGCTGCCAAAGCTTAGTTTCCTGGCAAGATCATTCATTAACAACTTATTTCCTTTACCAAGTCACCCTTGCTGAGTATCCAGTCTACAGGGTAATAGCATTTGAAGGTGAAAGAAACATTAAGATATCAGTTTAGTTAAGCGGTGGTGTCAACATTTAAACACTAAGAATCTGAAATTCATCCAATATTATACATTTACTGTATAAATGTATATATGCTGTATTTTATGTAATCTCTAACATCAAAGATTTTAAACTATCCCATTACTTCATGTGCCAATAAGACAAAAAGAAACATGACCACTCTAAATTATGACGTTCCTTTGACAGTAAGACACATCCTGGTTTCAGAGAAATGACTAGTGTCAGACTACCCCATTGATACAAACATATCTCTCATTCATGATATACATAACTTGTACCCATGTCTTTCATAAACTAAACAAATACTATGAGGAATAGGCATATACATTCTAAAAGGAAATCAGGATCTCTGCTGAGATGGGAGAGGTAAGTGGCCCCCAGAAGGGGAAGTGGAAGATAGGTGGACACCAAGTTTTAAGACATCCTTTGGCCAGAGGCTGTCCTGGGAGTACAGACATATTACTTGTGCCTGCCCAAGGCGTGTTCTTCCAGTACCCTATTCCTGTTGTGGTTCCTCCTTCTGTAGAGCTTCTGGTTCTTTTTTTTGTTCTTTTTTTTATAGGGTACTACCTAAATCTCAAGCTTCCCAGGTGGCTCAGTGGTAAAGAATCTGCCTGCCGACGCAGGAGATGTGAGTTCGATCCATGGGTCAGGAAGATCCCCTGGAGGAGGAAAGGCAACCCACTCCAGTATTCTTGCCTGGAGAATCCTATGGACAGAGGAGCCTGGCAGGCTACAGTCCATGGGGTCGCAAAGAGTCAGACATGAGTTAGCGACTAAACAATAGCTCAAATAACGGTGATTGTCCAAAGTTCTTAAATTTCAAAAGGTTGACTTTGGGACAGCACTGCTGGTGGCTGGTCCTCAGCCTCCTGCCCTCAAATACCTGGGAGAGGAGTGAGTCTGGGAGCAGCCTCTCCTGTCTGCTCAGCAGAACCATCTCTGGAGCTTGGGAGATGGGTCTTCACAGGGAAAAGCTGGCATCCTTGGTCTAAAAACGACAGACAGTTGTTAGAAATAAAGGAGGATGAGAACGTCAAGACCAATGATATGGCATTTGTTTTGAGGCGTCTACTAATGAATGGCAAAGGCTATCACTGAAATATGCACATTCCAATAATTTTCACTTGATACTTCCTTGGTAGGACACATGTCTGTAGGTACAACTTTGAGGAGATCTGGTATTTGTCGTTCAGGTTCTATTTGACTGCTGACTTGCTTTACAAATTTACTTTCCTTATATAGATGCGTATTGTCTCCAAAGGCAAAATCTAAGAGTTCAGTCTCCAGTGACAAGGAAAGACATAAGAAGTGCATCAACAAGGACCTTAGAAACCACCATCATTTAGTGAATGTCTTGCTTTTGTTACTCAATATTTCCCGTTCTATTCAAAAAAGCTCAAAATTAAGATAATAGCTTCACGAAACTGATTCAGAAATATTAATTACTTCTTAGCTTGTTTCTAGACTTATTACAATTCATTACTTTCTTCTGATGTGGTAAATGTTGTCACACTTTGGAGCTGGTCTGCTGTGCCATTATCAATTTTTACAAGGCTCCACTTACATGATTGTATCGCTTTGATTTTTAAAATGTCTTCATTTATTTCCTGGAAGTTATTGAACTGACATAAAAAAGCCATTCTTTAATGGGAGTGAATTTTCATATGCTATTTTCATCAAAACTCATCCCTAGATACTGTGTTGGCCCTGTGTCAGGCATTAAATTCCCTTTGTTGCAGTCTCTTTCTTATTCTAAGTGTTTACAGGTAAAGTGAAAGTGAAGTCACTCAGTCGTGTCCGACTCTTTGTGACCCCCATGGACTGTAGCCTACCAGGCTCCTCTGTCCATGGAATTTTCCAGGCAATAGTACTGGAGTAGATTGCCATTTCCTTCTCCAGGGGATCTTCCCGACCCAGGGATTGAACCCAGGTCTCCTGCGTTGTAGACAGACGCTTTACCGTCTGAGCCACCAGGGAACCACCACCGTTTACAGGTAAACTCTTAGCCAATTAAGGGTCTAATAAATGTGTATCATTTATATGGATCATATATTATGTATTGTAATATAGGATGCATATTATTGATCATTTTTATAAATGCTTTCAAGACCATATTTTAGTAAATAAAGGCAAGTGTTTTTAAACTAAATCTATCCATCACAAAGCAAAAGGAAAAAATTGTTGCTTTTCCTGTTTTACTTTGTGGCAGACAATCACTGTATAATTTCAATCAAAAATTCCCTGTGGTGATGGAATTTAATCTATTGGGTTACTGTGGTCTTGTCAGTTTCCTTCCTGCATTTGAGTTAGATTAGCCAGTACTGATTACTTCTCTGTTGGCTCTCAGGTCTGGTCCCATGCATCTATGCTGTCCTCTCATGAACAGTTGCTGTTGTCTGCAAACTTGATTTAACAGGCACTCTTGCCAATTGGCTTCCTTATATTCTTCCAGCAGGAGACTGTCCTGGAGAATAAGAGATAATAAGGTGGGAATAAGAGCGAGAACATTTTTTTTTTCCTTTTTGGTTTCAGAAGAACCATGCTCCTCCTGTGGCCTGGAAAATGGTGCCAGTGGTGCCTGTGGGCTTCCTGCTGAGCTGCTTCAGTCGTGTCCAGCTCTTTGCAACCCCATGCACTATAGTCTGCCAGGCTCCTCTGTCCATGGGATTCTCCAGGCAAGAATACTGGAGTGGGTTGCTGTGCCCTTCTCCAGGGATTTTCCTGACCCAGGGATCAAACCTGCGTCTCTTAAGTCTCCTGCATTGGCAGGCAGGTTCTTTACCACTAGCACCACTGGGAAGCCCACCAGCGGTGTAGGCTCTACCAACAGCAAGAGATTATACAGCAGGTTTAATAACAGAGGTCGTGGGCTCTTAGAAACTATTTCCCCCTTACTTTTCCTGCTACTGTGGTGGAATTACCATCTTGCAAATACCAATTACACCCTCCTCTAAAAAAATTCCTTCCATATATTAAAAAAAATTCCTTGAGCTTTTCCAATGTTTAATAACCAATTTTCTGTATTGTTACCTCCATTTAAAATTCTTCCATTTATTTCTATGTCCCTGTCTGAGTCCTGACCAATGTATCTTGTAAAACCATACAGACTCTTCAAACACAGAGGGGAAATACCCGAAGGAGGAATCCCGGGACCTTGATTGTTCATGTAGCTCTCAGTTAATGAACAAATATTATGAAACTTCCATAGGCAACACGCCGCAGTAAGTTCTTGAAGAACAAAGAATATAAAGATAGTGTATTTCAACTACATAAGCTGCCAATTTATAATGCAAACCAGTTTTATTTGGACATGTATTATTTATCTTTACTCAGTTCACACAAATTTGGTAAAATAAGCCACCTCTAGGACCCTCACCTTTCTTCCCTGTCCATACATCACCTGGAGTGACTGCCTGTTACTCACTACTTCCCACTGTCTTATTTCATCAATTACATTAACACTCGTGAAAAGCGGGGACCACCACCACATTATAAAGGCTCTTCCTCCCTCCTCTATAGAGCTCCGATATCTGCAAATTCTAGAAACCCATCTTTTCTATTTATCTCCACTTTGTTAGAATGCCCAGCAAATCTCTCACCCCAGTCCACCGCAGGGAGAAGGCAATGGCACCCCACTCTAGTACTCTTTCCTGGAGAACCCATGGACGGAGGAGGCTGGTAGGCTGCAGTCCATGGGGTCGTGAAGAGTTGGACACAACTGAGCTACTTCACTTTCCCTTTTCACTTTCATGCATTGGAGAAGGAAATGGCAACCCACTCCAGTGTTCTTGCCTGGAGAATCCCAGGGATAGAGGAGCCTGGTGGGCTGCTGTCTATGGGGTCACGCAGAGTCGGACACGACTGAAGCGACTTAAAAGCAGCAGCAGCAGCAGCAGCAGCGGCAGTCCACTGCAGCAATTTTAGTAATGTACCTGTTTCAAGTTTTATTCTTTTTTAATTGGAGGATAATGCTTTACAAAGATGTGTTGGTTTCTGTCATACAACAAAGTAAATGAGCCATAAGTATACGTGTGTGTGTGTGTGTGTGTGTGTATGTATATATATATACACATCCCCTCCCTCTTGAGCTTCCCCTCTCCCCTTTCACCTCTCTAGGTCATCACAGAGCACCAGGCTGGGCTCCCTATGTTACATAGCAGCTTCCCACTAACGATCTCTTTTACGCATGGTAGTGTATATATGTTAACCCCACGTTCTCAATTTGTCCCACCCTCTCCTTTTCCTGCTGTGTCCACAGATCTGTTCTCTGCATCTCTGTCTCTCTTTCTGCCCTGCAAATAGGTTCAACAGTACCATTTTTCTGGATTCCATCTGCTTAGTTGCTCAGTCATGTCTGACTCCTTGCGACTCCATGGACTGTAGCCCACCAGGTTCCTCTATCCATGAGGATTCTCCGGGCAAAAATACTGGAGTGGGTTGCCGTGCCATCCTCCAGGGGATCTGCCCAACCCAGGGATCAAACCCAGATTTCCTGCATTGCAGGCGGAGTCATCTGAGCCACCAGGGAAGCTCTCTAGATCCCATGTATGTGTGTAAATATATATTTGTTTTTCTCTTTCTGACTTCCTTCACTCTGTATAATAGGCTCTAGGTTATTGCAACTCCTCCCCGCAGGTGGAGGGTGCTGGTTATATAGGTAACAAGCACACAGTGTACTCTCCCCACTGGGAATGGCTATGTATTCCCCTCCATATCTTGGCATGTTCTTCCTCAACATTTGTTCTTATCAAAGAAGCTTCCTAACTCACCACCCCTCCTTCCCTCATCCCCATCACACCAAATGTGTCGGTATCCTAGAGGTCAAGTTGAAGCCCTGCTGCAGTCGTGTGATCCCAAAGTCGCTTTAGTCGTGTGATCCCAAAGAACTTTCTGTAAGTACTTGCTGTATAAATGCTAACTTAATGATGCTGCTGCTGCTGCTAAGTCATGTCAGTCTTGTCCGACTCTATGCGACCCCATAGACGGCAGCCCACCAGGCCTCTCTGTCCCTGGGATTCTCCAAGCAAGAACACTGGAGTGGGTTGCCATTTCCTTCTCCAACGCATGAAAGTGAAAAGTGAAAGTGAAGTTGCTCAGTCATGTCCGACTCATTGTGACCCCATGGACTATAGCCCACCAGGCTCCTCTGCCCATGGGATTTTCCAGGCAAGAGTACTGGAGTGGGGTGCCATTGCCTTCTCCATATTTAATGATGAGGAGAGTCCTTTCACTGTTTTGCTGCATTGCCACAGACTCTGAAAGCCCTGGGTGCTATTAGTTTGTTTCTCTTCAGTCACCTCATATCATAGTTACATGGGATTTAAGCTTCGTGGAAAAAATTACTTCTGGTAAACTCACACGCTTCTAGCTCTTATAAGGTGTAAACCAAGGTTAAAGAGATTCTTATGAAAAGTTACCTCAAGCAATGTTTAGAAGTAAAACACCCTGAGATTTTTAAAAAGTTACGTGGTGTTAAATGAATAAACTTCCAACAGATCAGTTACTTTTTCTTTATATTTTAGTTTTTAAACTATGAAAGTATGATAACATGTTTACAGGAGACTTGGAGAATACACAACAAAGTCACATATAGTTCCACTATATATTACAGTTACTTTAAGTAGAAAAGTTAAGATTTTTAGTTGGATTTTCAATATCAAACTCTCAAAAATAGAATGAATAGACAGCAAAGTAGAAGGATATAGTAGACATAAAAAGCATTATAAACCAATTCAACATAGATTTATACAATTTTCACGCAACAGCAGTATACAAATTCTATTCAAGTTCGCATAGACTATAAACCATGAGACATAGGAACATATCCAGGGACATAAAATAAGGTACAAAAATTTCATCATCTAAAGGTATTGAAATGCTACAGAGTCCCAACAGATCAATTATTAAGTAGTAAACACGTACTGTCAATGGGCTACTAATAAGTCTCTCTTGTGTTAATTATTTGATAATTATTCTTTGGTTTTTACTGGTGTACTTATGTGCATGCACACACACACATGAAGTTGTGCATTAAAGTTCCATTTCTTACACCATTTACTTTTGGGTGTGCCAGTAGGAACTTCTGAGGGACCACATCACGGGGATCCAAGGAAATGGGAGAAAAGCTAATTTTTCAACCATTTTATTGTTGCTCTCATGCCTGCCAAAAAAGCCTATACAGTAGCACAGGGCTTCAGGGCAAAGCTCACTGCAATAGCTTTCTCTTCTAAGTCCATCTCAGAGTTAATCATTTCCTCCAAGGAGGTGGTGCTATAATAAAGATAATTAAATTGAAATTTAATATAGTGGGGCATTGCACGATAGCTTTATATCAGATACGGGTTCAGAGAGAAGCCATTACTGGGAGGGTGGATTGTATGGTATGTAATTAACAATTATGTTTGTCAGGTTTATGAAACAGAAAATTAATAACACAGAGACTGTAAAACAGTGAACAAAGCCGCAAATTTGGAATTAGGTGGCTGGGCTCTCATTTACCCCTACGGCAATGGTGGCTTTCTCTTTAGGAGCATCGGATCATACTGATTTCCTCCTAGTATCTTTAGGGTTTTCCATGTATAGTATCATGTCATCTGCAAAAAGTGAAAGCTTTACTTCTTCTTTTCCCATCTGGATTCCTTTTGTTTCTTTTTCTTCTCTGATTGCCATAGCTAGGACTTCCAGAACTATGTTGAGTAATAGTGGTGAAAGTGGACACCCTTATGTTGTTCCTGATCTTAGAGGGAATACTTTCAATTTTTCACCTTTGAGAATAATAGTTGCTGTGGGGTTATCACACGTGGCCTTTACTGTGTTGAGGTAGGGTCCTTCTATGCCCATTTTTTTGAAGAGTTTTAATCACAAAAGGGTGCTGAATTTTGTCAAAGGCTTTTTTTGCATCTATTGAGATTATCATATGGTTTTTAATCTTTCAATTTGTTATCACATTGGTGTATAACAAATGGTGTATCACATTGATTGATTTGCATATATTGAAGAATCCTTGCCTCCCTGGAATAAATCCAACTTGATCATGGTGTATGAGCTTTTTAATGTGTTGTTGAATTCTGCGTGCCAGAATTTTGTTGAGCATTTTTGCATCTATGTTCATTTGTGATATTCGCCTATAGTTTTCTTTTCTTGTGTTGTCTTTGTTTGGTTTTGGTATCAGGGTGATGGTGGCCTCGTACAGTGAGTTTGGAAGTGTTCCTTCCTCTGCAATTTTTTGAAAGAGTTTTAGAAGGATAGGCATTAGCTCGTCTCTAAATGTTTGATAGAATTAACCTGTGAAGCCATCTTATCCCGGGCTTTTGTTTTTTGGGACATACTTGATCACAGTTTTGATTTCAGTGTTTGTAATTGGGTTTTCATAATTTCTATTTCTTCCTAGTCAGTCTTAGAAGACTGAACTTTTCTAAGAATCTGTTCATTTCTTCCAGGTTATCCATTTTATTGCCATATGCTTGCTCATAATAATCTCTTATAATCCTTTGTATTTCTGCATGACAATGTTGTAACCTCTCTTTTTTCATGTCTAATTTTGTGGATTTGATTCTTCTCTGTTTTATTCTTGAGTCTGGCTAAAGGTTTGTCAATTTTGTTTATCTTCTCAAAGAACCAGCTTTTAGTTTTATTAATCTTTACTATTGTTTCCTTCTCAAATTTTTAAATTCCTTTCACTCCCAGCCTAAGGTATTTTTCCTCCAAAGAGCAGTGATTCTCAATCTCCACTGCATATTAAGAATCACTCAGGGGAGTGTGTAAAAATCCTGGTGCCTAGGCATACTCCAATCATAGTAAAACTTCTGGGGGGTGGGGGGACTCTTCTGGTGGTCCAGTGGTTAAGAATCCCCCTTGCAATGCAGGGGATGTGGGTTCAATCCTTAGTCAGGGAACTAAGATCCCACATGCCACAGAGCAACTAAGCCTACATGCTTTGTAGCCAGCGGGCCATAACTAGAGAGTCCATGCGCTGCAACTAAGATCGATGCAACCAAAAATTAATAAGTAAATAATTGTGATAATACACTTCCAGGGGTGGGACCCAGACCCCTGTATTTTGGAAAACTCTCCAGGTGATCTCCAAGTGCTGAAGACCACAACAGTAAATTCTTGTTTAGTATGATTGATTTTGCTGGAAGAAGGTGTTAGGTTAAAAGAAAAAGGAATTAGGGAAAAGAACAGGAAAGAATAATTGCATAATAAGTATTCACAGACAGGATCCTTCTTGACAAATAAAAGTGTGCAGAATTTGCCCACCAATCAGAAGCATTATTAAGACTGAGTGGCCATTACTAATGTTTAGACACCTTTGCTTCTAGGACAAGCAGCTCTGAGAAATCTTGTCTCCTCCCAGCCATCCACTCCATGGCCCCCCAGAAGCTGTGAATGTTTTAAGGTTTCTGAAGGAGGCCACAGAATCCTCCAAATTATTGTGGGCAAATGCTGGCCTTGCCCTTGCCAATCAGGGCCCTGGTAGACTCCATGGGAGGGAGGAAGTTGTGGTCACGGTGGTGATCCCTCAAAAAAACCAAAGCATGGATGCTTAGCAAATTTCTGTACTAACCCTGCCTTCCAGAACCACAACAGGGACTGGAGACGTGTGCAGAAATTGAGTGCCTTCAGAGTCAAATCAGGCAGTTCTTGCTCTGAGGTCTGAAGTGAGAAGCTGATTTTATTTATCTACATGTACATATATGTACATGCAGGGCTTCCCCGGTGGCTCAGCAGTTAAGAGAATTCACCTGCAATGCAGGAGACACAGGAGATGTGGGTTTGATCCCTGGGTGGGGAAGATCCCCTGGAGAAGGGGAGTTTAAAAGGCCATCAGACTAGAATAGACTGGACTGGGGTGAGTGTGTTATTTATTTGCCTAATTTATCTGCAGCACAGTATGTATTTTGAAGCTACTCTTCTGGTGATTCTGATTCACTTTTATTAAGAAAATTTGAATTTGACAGCAGAAAATGATCTAAATAAACTTTTAGAAACTACTTAATAAGTAAGTGAATTTTGCCTTTTCTCTGAAATTTGAGCATATCTTATGCTGAAGATGATGGGGGAAAGTAGTCTTGTATGGGAGTTGGCCTGCTTCCTGGGATTTATATGCTGAAAAGGTCTTTATTTTTCTCTTCAATTTTAATACAAACTATGGAGGAGGAAATGGCAAACCACTCCAGTATTCTTGCCTGGAAAATCCCATGGACAGAGGAGCCTGGTGAGCTACAGTCCATGAGGTCACAAAGACACATCTGAATGACTGAGCACATACACACACTCACACATGCACACAGTCAAAACTAAGTAGATAACACTATCTTTCTCCATTATAATCATACTTGGAGAAAACGGCATATTTGTATATTTCTAACTCTGATCAATGTGACTTTAAAGTTTTTTTCCATGCCATCATATACAATGACACCACAAGACTTTGATAACATTTACACTCAGATCAGTTTTACCCACAGTACCTTTTTCTAAAAAGATTATTCAGATTTTTCAGTTATTAAATCAAGAGAAGAGGAAAAATAATTATGCAAGTGACTAAGAACAAAAGACTAAATCTGCTAAAATATTAAAGCCTTGAAATTTAAATTGGGTTAATCACATTTATCAATACAACTCATTTTTAATTTGCTTTCTCTTTTGTTAAATACTACTGCTTAAATTACTGGACTATGGCTGAGTGTAGGAAACCAAATAACTAGAATAAATATGCATTCAAATAACTAGAATGCAGTATTGGCTCCTTCAGCTGTTTTTGGTGGTACCTGGGATGACCACCCAGACTTGACAAGGAGCTGTCCACTGATAACAGCTTTGTAATGCTTGATTTGATGCCCTTTATTGTCCTGGTCTCGTAGAATCAGACCTAAGATCTCATACTGTCAAAGTGACCCTAAATTTCCTTCCATCAAAATATTTAGATTTTTGAGACAGATACACCCTTTGTTGTTATTGTTTAGTCACTAAGTTGTGTCCGACTCTTTGCAACCGTGTGGACTATAACCTGCCAGGCTCCTTTGTCCATGGGATTTCCCAGGCAAGAACACTGGAGTGGCTTGCTATTTCCTTCTCCAGGCGATCTTCCTGATCCAGGGATTGAACCTGCATCTCCTGCATTTCTGGTGGATTCTTTACCACTGAGCCACCAGGGAAGCCCACAGATACACACTACAATATATAAAATAGATAAACAATAAGGACCTACTGTATACAGGAAACTTCTATCTTATAATAACCTATAAAGGAAATGAATCAGAAAAAAAATATATATGTATATGTATAACTAAATAGGTTTGCCGTACATCTGAAACATAGTAAATCAACTAGACTTCAATGAAAAAAGTATATTTACATTTTTGGAGCATATAAAGATTGGAGACTTGTTAACAAGTGAAAGTGAAAAGTGAAAGTGAAAGTGAAGTCTTGTCTGACTCTTTGCAACCCGTGGACTGTAGCCCACCAAACTCCTCCATCCATGGGATTCTCCAGGCAAGAATACTGGAGTGGGTTGCCATTTCCTTCTCCAGGGGATCTTCCTGATCCAGGGATCGAACCTAGGTCTCACACATTGCAGGCAGACGCTTTAACCTCTGCACCACCAGGGAATCCCTTAAATACAGGAATACAGTCTCTCAGAAAACCTCCTATAGAGACACAGAACTTCAGATCCAAGTACTAACATCAAAGATTTCAAGGGAGGAAAGGAAGCCAGGTTGAAAGAAGAAGGGGGAGGAGGCAGGAGAGGGGGGGTGAAGGGGTGGCCTTACAGATGTCTCCTGCCACCTACAGATACCCAGGCATTATGGGACTTTTCCCTGGGCCTCCAGAGAAGGGAGAACTGGAACTCAGCCCTACCAGAAACAAGTAATTCACATATATTCATGATTATTATGTAAATAGTAAAAAAAAAAAGAATTTCTGAAATTGAATGTACTAGTGATCTAATTTTTATCTCATCAGAAAGCATGACTTTTGAAATGTTTAATTCTACCCTTAACATGTTGACCAAGGTCAAAGTCAAATTTCTATGAACAACTTCTGGGTAAGGTAAAGTTTCAGGAAGAGATAAAATTATGTAAGAGATATATTTTTTGACTTATTCATAATTCAATGAGTTCACCAAGATTGCAATTTTTATACTGTCAGCAAATCAAAAAATATTCTTCCATACACAGAAAAGCATTTCTCAATCATTAGCAACATATAAAACCAAAACTAACTTTGGAAACTTTCAATTGTGTATCTGATATTGATCAGGCCCTGTTTTTCTATTTTCACAACTGCTTCACACTCAGGGGTAGCAGGGAAAATAGCCCAGGAACCATGGGATCACAAAGAGTTGGACATGACTGAGCAACTGAACTGAACTGAAGCAACTGCAGCTTCTTTGATTGACAGTGTGGTTGGTTGGGGTAAATTTGAATTTTTGGCTCAATGGCTGGCAATGGCTGGTAAGGAATTGACTTCCTCCTTCACCAAAAGAAGTGCTGGTCCCAGAACTGCATAGAAAACACCATCACTATTAACGCTGGTTACTCAGAGAATTTGGCATAATATCTCTTTTACGAAAACTTTTAGATAGCTTCTAGATTCTCAGAGTTCCAGTTTATATGAGGTTGGAAAGGGATATTCCAAGACTGGTGATTGACTCTTTCTGTTGGGAGATTGGAAAGTTGAGGGACACAGAATGAGCCCTGAGTGGGGCTGGATAAGCACAAGCAGCCTCTTCCATGTCTCCATGGACCCTCCAGTGGAGCTGTTGAAAGGTCCACTCGAAGAGCCCCCAGTAAAAAAGACCATGAGCAAGCTGGCACCCTTGCCCTTCAGCAGCTGAGCATAGCCAAGGGGCTGCTGAGGCACAAGACACGTGCATTTGTGCCAGCTGCCAAGTTTGTGTTTGCCCATTACTCACCCAGGGAGCATGGTCTCTTAGAATCAATGCATCGAGTGCCAAAGTATGTGGCACTCGCCCCAAAATGAGTCCTGTAGGTGGGAAATGGGGAATCCAGGGATGAGAGGAGAGGGGTACATTTCTGAAGAGCCCCTGAATCCTTATGTGTATGTACGTGTATTGTATACATATGTCCCTTTGCTGAATGTGCCTTCCATTGGCATGCACGCTATCTGTGGGGTGACTGCCCTAACAAATGTTTGCATGTTTTGTAAGTTGGAGCTTCATTATTTCTGACAAAACTGATATTTAAAAAACCTATTTGGGTTTGAAATCTGATTTTAAGAAGTTTCAATATAATTGATAATTTAAGAAAAAGAAGAACTAGTAGAGCCTTTAAGAAAATCAACTGTTGTAAATGGCTGAAAGGTTTTAAAAACATTTAAAAAATACATATTTACTCATATGGAAGTACTTCATAGATCATAAACAGCAAGAATTTGGAGAAATCGTCATTGCAAAGCCTTAGCTAGAAATTATGTGTAGCCACTTAAAGGTTAAAGTATGATATAAAAAGGATATATTCCGAGAAGCAAGCTCAAATTTCTCCTTAAATATTTTGATATAGTATTACATTTTATAAAAAAATTAATCTTGCTTAATACTTGCCATTTGTTCTTACCTTGATTTTATAAGTAAAATAAAAGAATATTTTTAACCAAACCCCAAATAGATGTTCTTGAATTCCTTTCCACTTGCCACAGTGTATTTTAAAACTATTGTCATTTTCTATGTGCTTCACAGGGGAAAAAAGAAGGTTGGG
This sequence comes from Bos taurus, assembly GCF_002263795.3. Taxonomy (NCBI): domain Eukaryota; kingdom Metazoa; phylum Chordata; class Mammalia; order Artiodactyla; family Bovidae; genus Bos; species Bos taurus. Next base: position 38,421,458 of record NC_037350.1, read on the forward strand.
AAAAACTCACTTATACAATTCCAAATATCTGTGCCTATGCTTAAAGGATGTATTTAAATACCTAGCTATCATCTATCTGTCTGTCTAGATGGCAGCAGTAAAAGCATCTCTCGTCTTCATACTTTTTCCTCTCTTAACCACTCACAAGTGCATGAATATGCATTTTCCCTTCAAAGCATAGTACAGAGCAGAATATTCATTATGAGACAAGATATATTAATGCCATTCTGATGAAAGAATGTCCCATAAGCCCATATGTGTGCATATACAAACCCCCAGGGCGGAGGAAGTTCTCCAAGTATAGATTGTAGGTGAATAAAAATCTAAAAGCAATTTAAAGCCAAGCCAAGCATTGTAGGTTAATTTTGAAGTTTTTCATTAATTCTGTGATGCCATAGAGTTTCAATCAGAACTAAAGGAAAGTGGGCAGTATAAAAGATGATCAATCCCCTGCATCTCAACTCCCGAAATGTCCAAAATATCCAAAAAAGTCTATGTATGTATATATGTGTGGTGAGTCACTCATTTCCTCCCTTCCATCACTAATTTACTTACTCGAGGAGATTTCTCTGAAGTCATCTATCACTTGGGCAATTAGCTCCTATTATTTTAGATCTGAGACACCAGAATACCTGCTAGTTCTCCTGGTACTCTGATGTGCTTCTGAGGTTGTAAATGCCTCCCAATTAACAAAGACTTTTCATCATTTTGAACTCTCTGTGTCACTGCCTTTGTTTTTCCTAGAAGACAAAATGACAAGGTTTTTCAAATGCGTTTTCTTATTTTCTGCAATATGTATTTTTAAATCACACTGACAGTTTTATTCCACGGCTCAGCAGCAATTGCTTAGCTCCCAGGAACAACTCTATCCCCGCAAAAGCACTCAGGGAAGAAGAGGTGTAAGGAGACGAATTTCAGCCTCATGCTTTGGAGGAGTTGTTGTAAATCATGGTATGGGAGGAGGAAGACAGATATAAAAATGATGAAATGCACCTTGATAGGAGTGTGTTTTTAATCACTATTTTGCTAGGCAGGTGCAATTCTCACAACTTTTTCTCGCTGGGGCTATACTTGATGAAGTTCGCATGCCAGCATCATCTGTAGGATCAATGCCTACTCTCTTCTGCACAGGACCATGTTCACTGTGCTTCATAGGGAGCAGAATTCAAGCCTGTACTGTTTCAGGAGATGCCTAACCAAGACAGGGCTTCTCCCAATCTTCCCTACGTTGTGAAGGGTTTGTTTATAAGGTGATGTCAGCCTTGTAGCGATGGGACCGCTTCCTGAATTGCTTAGAGTTAGCTACAATTTACCAGCCTCTGAAGTGGCATTAAGGCACTGTTCATTTTTTAATGAGTATTAAATTTACTTTTAGCCAAACCCTCTAGCTGACAATGAAGTGCTCACTGGGCTTGCTATTGGCTCGCTCTTTGCTAATTGCTCTGCTGCTGGTAATTACTTGCTTTTTCTCTTTGGATGCAGGGGCTTAATATGTTTGAGACTTGTACTTAATTTCAAAAGTAGGAACAGCAGTAAAACTCTCCAGATTTCAAGTCTCTGAGTAGGGTCTCTCCTCAATTATGAAGCAGACTCACATGGTGTAGTAGAAAGAACATGGGTTGTGGTAGAAGATCTAGGTTGACGTCCGTCCTGACTCCATCACTTTCAACTGGTGATCAACAAACTGCCCCCTTGTGGACCAAATCCAGCCCACCATCTCTTTTGGTTCTAATAGATTGTGGCTTAATTTTTTTTTTTTTTTTTTACACTTTTTAATGTTCAGGGAAGAAAATAATAATAATAAAAAACCCCCACAAATATTTCATGATTATATACAGTTCAGATTTCAGTGTTGCTAAGTAAAATGCCCTCTAATAGTCACACCCATTCATTCACTCATGTTCTATAGCTACTTCTTCATTTTAACAGCAGAGTTGAGTAGTTGCAATGGCTCACGGAGCCTAAAATATTTACTCTTTGGCCCTTTACAGAAGAAATTTGCTGATCCCTTATTCTAACAGTTGATTTATCCTAGAGCATTAATCTACTCTCAGAGTCTCAGTTGATTCGTCTGTGGACAGGGATCAATAACATGGCCACATCACAGAGCTATTGTGGAGAACAAATGAGGTCATTAATCTCTCAGCATTTGGAAATCTCATTGTTAAAAAACCCAGAATTATTGGTTGTTAGCTGATTAAAAAGAATTACTGATTATTAATTATTTTGTTCCAATAGTTGTAATGTCCTCCTACCAATTTGACTGAGTTTATTTTTAAATAGGTGATATGTAATCTATTTAATACATTGATATATGTTAGGTGTGATTCAGAAAAAGGCATTTAACAGCATTTACACAAATACTTTGGAGAAGGGATTGGCTGCCCACTCCAGTATTCTTGCCTAAGAGAACCCCATGAACAGAGAAGCCTGGTGGGCTACAGTGCATGGGGTCACAAAAGAGACACGACTTAGTGACTAAACAACAACATACGAATACTTATTAGATGTCTACCGTAAACCAGGTAGCCATCCTTGAAGGTAGATTGTGTAAAATGTCTCCGAATACTTCTGGGATAAAGTTCTCAAAAGCGTATCTACATGTATAATTTTTTACAGTTGATCTACTTATGATGCATCTATTCATCCTTTTAATTGTTCCCAGATCACTAAGTGAAGACAAAGTAAATCCACATTCCTCAAACACATTTGGGCTCTTTCTACAATTGCATATGAAATGAAACAATCAAGGTATTTATTCTACTCCTCAAAATTAAGTGATGTCTACCTTTATAACAAACTTTAATAATTAAGGAGGTTGTTTAAATTTTTCACCTCAAATTTTCCTCCCTCTCTCCCCCTCCATACACACAAGCTTTTGGATAAAAATCCAATAAAGATTTCTTTTCTGATGAGATGAAGGCATTTGCCATGCTGCTAATGAAGGAAGAAATAGAGGAAATCCATTTGGTTCTTTTCTGATTCTTGTCCAAAAGCAATTGCCTCCCGCTGTGGACTGTTCTCAGTGTTCAAACAGCGCTGGTCTAGGTCCAAACCTTCAGTCTATTTTGATCTCAGAGAGCTCACTTCTTTGATGTCTATCAGCAGCTTCTAAAGTGCTGTGCCAGGTTTAATCAAAGGTACATAGCTTCAGCAAGAATAAATGGCGAGAAATGATCACAGTGCCGCATGCGAGGGCTTTAAGCAGCCTCCAGACTTTGCTGGGCTGGGCCCCCTCCTCCGAGGACAAATGCAGGAACCCTAGAGCGTCTCTCTCAGATGAAATAATTGCAGAAAAACACAACAAAAGGGAAGCAGGCCGATATTCTCAAGCCTTCTGATTCCGCTATGCAACAGATACTCCTCTCTCGGTGGCGGCGGTCGTCCAAAACCGCGCTGCAGGTTTCTGTCAATGGTGTGTGAACTGGCGGGGAATCGAGTCCTTCCCAGGATCTTCGGGGTCTTGGAGGCGAGGGCAGGCAGGTGGGTGGGAGGGGACCCGGCGCGAAAACACTGATGCCCCGATATGACCTAGCCTACCCTTCCCAGGGCCTTGCAGTTGAACAGTTAGTGGCTCTTTTAACCTCATGTACGAGCACAGGGATGGCAATGTTTCCAAGTGATCCATCACAGAAAGAGCGAAAAGCCCTTTTCATCTTTCTGCTGATTCCATCAGTAGAGTACAGTCTTTTCTGAGAATTTTAGATCTGTCATCTCTAAAATACACACACACACACACACACACACATATACAGATGTATTCCAATAAAGCCTTTAATATAAGAATATCTTAAATTTTAGCTTCTTATAAGATCGATGTCTAGTGCTTTCTTCCCATTCCTCAGTGTATTATTGAAGGCACTTCCAGAGGTCTGCATACTATATTGGAAACCACTGCTATATTATCTAGATAAGTTATGGTTATTTTCTGAAAAAAAATCCAAAGTCACAGGAGTTTTGTTTTTGTTTTTTTTCTTGTAGGCTATAACCCATGATGGAATAAAAGCCTGACCACTTCTCCTGGTCTTATGTTGTTAATCACTCTTGTACATTTTTATTTCTCTCTGTGCAAGAAAAACTCCCCCACCAAACCCTCCTGCGATGTCATCCTATCACATGTCTTTAACTATTATAAAAATTCTGACACTTATCAAATATTTATCTCCAAACCGGAACACTTACCTCAGCTATAGATTCATAAATCCCTTTTAACAAGTCTCAGACCAAATTCCTTGTCTGTCTCCAAATCTCCCTTAGTCCTCCTCATCTCTGTAAATGCTGCAACTTCCTACCAGCTGCAGACTAAAGTTGAAAGAGACTAAAAAAGAGACTCAAGTTAAGGACTAAAGGATTAGAGGAGTAAGACTAAAGGTTTCACCTTTAACTTTCTATGTCTTAGACCCTCCCTTCAGCAGATCCTGTTGTTCAGAAGACATGTAAACAGTTTATATCACCTTCCCCACTAACTCTAGTTCATGCCACCATCATCTCTCACAGTTTATTGCAACAAACAACTTCTTACAGATCTCTGTGCCCAGTGTAGAATGAACTGTTTAAAACACAAACCAGATCAGGTCAAGTCTTTGCTCAACATTCTCCAATGGTTTCCCTTCTCACTCAGATAAAGAGAATCTCACTCCCCTTACCTTGATTACCTTGAGTTCTCTGGGCTCCAGCCTCTCGCTAGTCACTGGACAATCTCCTACCCCAGGATCTTTGCACTGGCTCTTCTGCCAGATAGTCAATCTTCTTCCTTTTCCACTGCTTTTCTGTCTTGGCTCAGACGTCCTAGTCTCAGTGAGTCCTTTCCTGATCACCCTAATTTAAAATTGCAAATGATCCTATTCTTCCCAATTCTTTTTCCTACTTTTTCTTCTCACCATCTGACAAACCACACATTTTATCTATCAATCTATCTATCATCTATCTATTTTCTGTTTTCTTATACTCAGAGTATAAGCTCCATGGGGGTGGGGATTTTTTTCTTCATTCATTGCTGTGTTCCCAGCACTAAGAACACAGCCTGCAATATAATAGCACCTCCAAAAGTGTACCTGAATGAATGAATGGATGGATGGACATGAACCGCAGGTGAAAAGGACATACAGCAAAGTTTGGTTATGTCCACTGCCATAGAATTGATGGTGATTGTAATCTTTTTATTATAGCTTTTCATAGTTTATAGAAAATAAAGAACATTACCCTTATCATCAGAAAAAAATCTAATTAAATGTATTAATGTTTAAAGAAAAAAGGTATGAGGGGAAGAGTAAGTCAAAAAGCAAAATTGTCTGTGTGGATGGTTATATTTTAAATATGCACAAATATATGCACATATAGGGCTGCCTAGGTGGTGCTTGTTGTAAAAAAAACTGTCTGCCAATGCAGGAGACATAAGACACGGGTTTGACCCCTGGGTCAGGAAGATCCCCTGGAGAGGGCATGGCAACCACCTCCAGTATTCACACCTGGGGAATCCCATGGACAGAAGAGCCTGGCGGGCTACAGTCCACAGGGCCACAAAGAGTCAGACACACTGAAGCAACTTAGCGTACATGCACACATGCGCATAAAGAAATAAAACAAAAAGAAAACTGACAGACATGTTTAGCGTCTTCAAGTGCCAAAACTGTGGGTCATTTTTTAATATTCTAGCTTATTTCTGTTTATTCAATTCTGTTCAGTTCAGTCACTCATTCGTGTCTGAATCTTTGCAACCCCATGGATTGCAGCATGCCAGGCTTCCCTGTCCATCACCAATTCCCAGAGCTTACTCAGACTCATGTCCATCGAGTCGGTGATGCCATCCAACCATCTCATCCTCTGTTGTCCTCTTCTCCTTCTGCCTTCAATCTTTCCCAGAATCAGGGTCTTTTCCAATGAGTAAGTTCTTTGCATCAGGTGGCCAAAGTATTGGAGTTTTAGCTTCAACATCAGTCTTTCCAATGAATATTCAGGACTGTTTTCCTTAAGGATGGACTGGTTGAACCTCCTTGCAGTCCAAGGGACTCTAAAGAGTCTTCTCCAACACCACAGTCAAAAGCATCAATTCTTCGGTGTTCAGCTTTCTTTATAGTCCAACTCTCACATCCATATATGACAACTGGAAAAACCATAGCTTTGACTAGATGGACCATTCTTGGCAAAGTAATGTCTCTGCTTTTTAATATTCTGTCTAGGTTGGTCATAGCTTTTCTTCCAAGAAGCAAGTGTCTTTTAATTTCATGGCTGCAGTCACCATCTGCAGTGATTTTGGAGTGCAAAAAATTAAAGTCTGTCACTGTTTCCATTGTTTCCCCATCTATTTCCCATGAAGTGATGGGACCAGATGCCATGATCTTAGTTTTCTGAATGTTGAGCTTTATGCCAACTTTTTCACTCTCCTCTTTCACTTTCATCAAGAGGCTCTTTAGTTCCTCTTCACTTTCTGCCATAAGGGTGGTGTCATCTGCATATCTGAGGTTATTGATATTTCTCCCGGCAATCTTGATTCCAGCTTGTGCTTCATCCAGCCCGGTGTTTTGCATGATGTACTCTGCATATAAGTAAAATAATCACAATGACAATATACTGCCTCGACGTACTCCTTTCCCTATTTGGAACCAGTCTATTGTTCCATGTCCAGTTCTAACAGTTGCTTCTTGATCTGCATACAGATTTCTCAGGGCACAGGTAAGGTGGTCTGGTATTCCCATCTCTTTAAGCATTTCCCAGAGTTTGTTGTGATCTACATAGTCAAAGGCTTTGGCATAGTCAATAAAGCAGAAGTAGATGTTTTTCTGGAACTCTCTTACTTTTTCGATGATCCAGTAGACATTAGCAATTTGATTTCTGGTTCCTCTGCCTTTTCTAAATCCAGCTTGAACATCTGGAAGTTTACAGTTCATGTATTGTTGAAGCCTGGCTTAGAGAATTTTGAGCATTACTTTGCCAGCATTTGAGATGAGTGCAATTGTGCAGTAGTTTGAGCAGTCTTTGGCATTGCATTTCTTTGGGATTGGAATGAAAATTGACCTTTTCCAATCCTGTGCCCATTGCTGAGTTTTCCAAATTTGCTGGCATATTGAGTGTAGCACTTTCACAGCATCATCTTTTAGAATTTGAAATAGCTCAACTGGAATTCCATCACCTCCACTAGCTTTGTTGGTAGTGACTCTTCCTAAGGCCCACTTGACTTTGCATTCTAAGATGTCTGGCTCTAGGTGGGTGATCACACCATTGTGGTTATCTGGGTCATGAAGATCTTTTTTTTTGTATAGTTCTTCTGTGTATTGCCACCTCTTCTTAATATCTTCTGCTTCTGTTAGGTCCATACTGTTTCTGTCCTTTATTGTGCCCATATTTGCATGAAATGTTTCCTTGGTATCTCTAATTTTCTTGAAGAGATCTTTCTTTGGTCTTTCACATTCTATGGTTTTCCTCTATTTCTTTGCACTGATCGCTGAGGAAGGCTTTCTTATCTCTCCTTGTTATTCTATGGAACTCTACATTCAAGTGGGTATATCTTTCCTTTTCTCCTTTGTCTTTAGCTCCTCTTCTTTTCTCAGCTGTTTGTAAGGTGTCCTCAGACAACCATTTTGCCTTTTTGCATTTCTTTTTCTTAGGGATGGTCTTGATCCCTGCCTCCTGTACAATGTCATGAACCTCCGTCCAAAGTTCTTCAGGGTCTCTGTCTATCAGATCTAATGCCTTGAATCTATTTCTCACTTCCACTGTATAATCATAAGGGATTTGATTTCGGTCATACCTGAATGGTCTAGTGGTTTCCCCTACTTTCTTCAATTTAAGTTTGAATTTGGCAATAAGGAGTTCATGATCTGAGCCACAGTCAGCTCCCGGTCTTGTTTTTGCTGACTTTATAGAGCTTATTCATCTTTGGCTACAAAGAATATAATCAATCTGATTTTGGTATTAACCATCTGGTGATGTCCATGTGCAGAGACTTCTCTTGTGTTGTTGGAAGAGGATGTTTTCTATGACCAGTGCTTTCACTTGGCAAAACTCTGTGGGCCTTTACCCTGCTTCAGTTTGTACTCCAAGGCCAAATTTGCTTGTTACTCCAGGTATCTCTTGACTTCCTACTTTTGTATTCCAGTCCCCTATAATGAAAAGGACATCTTTTTTGGGTGTTAGTTCTAGAAGGTCTTGTAGGTCTTCATAGAACTGTTCAACTTCAGCTTCTTCAGCATTACTTGTTGGGGCATAGACTTGGATTACTGTGATATTGAATGGTTTGCCTTGGAAACAAGCAGAGTTCATTCTATCATTTTTGAGATTGTATCCAAGTACTGCATTTCAGACTCTTTTGTTGACTATCATGGCTACTCCATTTCTTCTAAGGGATTCTTGCTCATAGTAGCGGATATAATGATCATCTGAGTTAAATTCACCCATCCAGTCCATTTTAGTTCACCAATTCCTAAAATGTCGATGTTCACTCTTGCCATCTCCTGTTTGACCACTTCCAATTTACTTTGATTCATGGACCTAACATTCCAGATTCCTACACAGTATTGGTCTTTACAACATCGGACTTTACTTCCATCACCAGTCACATCCACAACTGGGTGGTGTTTTTGCTTTGCTCCATCTCTTCATTCTTTTTGGAGTTATTTCTCCATCGTTCTCCAGTAGCATATTGGGCACCTACAGACCTGGCGAGTTCATCTTTCAGTGTCCTATCTTTTTGCCTTTTAATACTGTTCATGGGGTTCTCAAGGCAAGAATACTGAAGTGGTTTGCCATTCCCTTCTCCACATTTTGTCAGAACTCTCCACTATGACCCATCCTTCTTGGGTGCCCCTACATGGCATGGCTCATAGTTTCATTGAGTTAGACATGGTTGTGGTCCATGTGTTCTGTTTATTAATGAGCATGCATTTAACCTCTATTTCAAAGGCCATATATATATATACATATAAAAGGAAGAATAAGTCAGTAAGCATAGCTCTCAGTTACTCCTGTGTAGTCCTAATTAAGTTGCTGACTTGTGTTATTTAAATTTAAAAAATCATTCATTTCAGCTTCCTGTTTTCCTGCTGAGAAATAAAATTTAACTCACAGAAGTGGTTTCATCTCTTTGTCCTAAACTGATTTTTTTTTTTAAATATCTGTCAAGAATGTTTTACAAATGTCTATCCTGGATTGTTAAACTAAAATTTTCAGTGGAATGTAGTGGGATTGCTTTGTTTTCAGTTCTTTAATTCTTTAAGCTGTAACAATGATCTGATAACCCTGTATTTAACAACTATTTCAAATAACAGTGTATATTCAAAATATTCTATGAAATTTCAACAAAATACACTTAAATAATAGTCCTTTAACAAATTTCCCTATTGCCACCAGGATATTTGCTAAAATGAAGGGGTTTTCTTTTACCCTTGGCTTTGATAGCAATTAATCAATGTGATGATGATCAAAGCCTTTTCTGCCTGGCCTCTTCTATGGATTCGTAGCATCTGTTGCTGGATATTGCATTTTGAAGAAATTCGCTGGGATGTTTATTTTGCAGAGCCCATTTTACTGTCACAAAGGAGAAGCACTTGTGTTTCCTTGATTTGTAGTGAAATCAAACAAACTTTGTCCTCCAGGATCTGGGGAGATGGCTTACTTCAGCTCCCTTCTTTTCTAGACATGGGACCTATCTTCCAAGTCCAAGCCAAATGTTCCTCAAAATGGACATCACTTAAAGCTGGTCCCAGATCTCAGCTCAGGAAAAGAGAGCCTGAGTAGACACAGGGAAATTTGGGGAGCAAATTTTACTCAGCACCTCCCCAGCTTCGTGGCCAGAGGAGGGAAGCCACATTGCTGGGCTTTAGCCCCTCTATGGTCATCTGCAAGGTCCTCAACCCCTGTTGCTTTCAAAGTGTCAGTTACAGCAAATCTTATCATTGATATTGTGTGTGTGTTAGTTGCTCAGTCGTATCCGACTCTTTGTGATCCCATGGGATGTTGCCCTCCAGGCTCCTCCATCCGTGTGATTTTTCAGGCAAGAATGCTGGAGTGTGTTGCCATTTCCTTCTTTAGGGTTATCTTCCTGACTCAAGGATCAAAACCGGGTCTTCTACATTGCAGGCAGACTCTACCATCTGAGCTACCAGGGAAGCCTTATTAATATCAAGTCTTATTATTGATATTAGATACTGCTTAATATTAAATCATTTGTATAATACCTTTCATGGTCATAATAAAATGTACCAATTCCCTTAAACAGAAGAAGCTAATGAAACTAAATATCCATGGTAGATGTCCATCTCCTTCTTAATAAAACAAAATTTAATTAAAACAGTATGAAGTAATTTTTACTTTTATTAAAGCAAATCTAATAGAAATGTAATGGTTGTATCCCTCTGTGCACCCCCGGTACTGTTCCCACAGTGAAATTCTTCTTTGTATTATCTTCTTTTTTAATATTTATTTTTAATTGATTGATGATTGCTTTACAATATTGGTTTGGTTTCTGTCATACATCAATATGAATTAACCGTAGGTGTACATATGTCCTATCTTTGTATTATCTGCATATTATAAAGTAAGCTCTCTTTACCTTTCTTCTCAGAGAACAATGTATTGGTTTGGTTTCTTTCTTATAATGGAATAGGTAAACATTAATCCCATTTGGAGTGGGGAAGGGAAAGAGGATATTTGGTTATAAGAAATGGTCTTCTTCCAGCTTAGTTTTTTGTTGTCTCAAAAGGTTTATTTTTGTTCTCTATTATTTAAAAAACATTATAAAATATGACCTATGAATTGTACATGGTTTTTTTTTACAGTAGAGGGGATAGCAGGAGGAAAGACTATAACATCGGCTATACTAAGAATATACTTGGTATTACAGCTCTTCCTACTGTATTCTTCAGAATAGGAAAAGCAGACTACTTGCACAGTGGCACCCAGCCAATCTCTAACTAGAATCAATTGCTTTGCCAATGAGGCACACAAAAGATGTTCCTTGTTTGCAAACTGAGTTTCCTGCAAAGGCACCTTTTCTCTAGGCTCACAAAACGGAGATCAAGACAATTCCTTTCTGTTGCTTCGTTATGCTGTTTCTCTTCTCCTCGCTTTCGGAAACCCTTTTGGAAGAAGGCAGGTCTGAATCCAATCCCAGGGGATATGGAGATGTTATACTTCACATTATGATCTCTTCATTCCAGCTGTGTGACACACAGCATGGAATTGTTCTGAAAGACAGTGGCCCATGTTACAATTACCTACATAAAAATTCACTGGGCAGCCTTTGTTTCTGAAGTTTATTTGTGTAAGTCTTTTATCTCACAATATTGTGGCCAGATTGAGATAATTGGGGGTGCAGGGGGGCGGGGGGAGGGCGGTGAAGGAGCCAATTCTGAGAGGGGAGAACGGGAGGGGAAAAGACAAAGCGCTCCTTCACTTCCAACTTCTGGCCTTTATTTCCTCCTTCACTAATCTCTGGAGGGTTAAAGTGAAAGTGAAATTGGGAGCTGCATCCAGATGGAGATGTAGTTCTTCTCTCTTTCTCTCTCTCTTCTTCTCTTTCCCTTCCTCACTATTGCATGTGTCTTCTTCACCTTTCTGTCTCCATCTCATGTCCATTTTCTTCACACCATTTAGATTTCCCTTCCTTCCCTTTAATTTACAGTCCTTTATGGAGGTTTGCATCACTCCTGCAACCCAAGTTTCAGGGTCCCAAACAGCCTTCTAATTTTGCAAGTGCTGTTGGCTCCATCCACAAGGCAAATAGGTATTTGTTTCTTACTCAGGAACCTCTCAAAATTTTAAAACATTTGTTCCTATGACAAAAGTAGATTCTGGATATTGAGCTGCTTACCTAGACAAACCTTTAGGATATAATTTGGGAGATTATATATAATTTGGAGACATGCATTATATTTAAAGAAAGCTTCCCCGGTAGCTCAGTTGGTAAAGAATCTGTCTGCAATGCAGGAGACTCTGGTTCAGTTCGTGGGTTGGAAAGATACCCTGGAGAAGGAAGAGGCTACCCACTCCTATATTCTTGGGCTTCCTTGGTAGCTCAGGCAGTAAACAATCCTTCTGCAATATGGGAGACCTGGGTTCGATCACTGGGTTGGGAAGGTTCCCTGGAGAAGGAAGTGGCTACCTACTCCAGTATTCTGGCCTGGAGAATTCCATGGACAGTGGAGCCTGGCAGACTACAGTCCACAGGGTCGTAAAGAGTGGGACACGACTGAGCGACTGAGCAAAGATGCATATAAATAATTGGAGAAATAACGTCAAGGTCCAAATAGGGGTTTTAAATCAATGATTGTTTTATTACTTTTGATTAAAATTGAGGTGTATTTAGTGGGCTATATTTCTCCATAAAGAGTTTTTGTGTAGATGTCAGATATGAATTTAGGATACTAAGATAGTCACTGGGTTGTTGTCATTCATTCACTCAGTCCTGTCAGATTGTTTGTGGCCCCATGGACTGCAGCACGCCAGGCTTCCCTGTCCTTCACTGTCTCTTGGAGTTTGCTCAAACTCGTGTCCATTGAATCGGTGATGCCATCCAACCATCTCATCCTCTGTCGTCCCCTTCTCCTCAGATTTGAAACAAATTGTATTTATTTATTTATGCCTATTTTGAGATGAGTCTTTATTATTATCCTGGAAATCTGGAATATATTTTTAAGTTTTCAGAAGGAATTCTGAAACTAAAAGCTTTTTTTTTTTTTTTTTAATAGGAGGGGAGAGAGTTTTAAGACAGCAAACATTTATTTCATAGGCAAGCAAAAGGACATTATATGATGCTAAAAAAGACAAATAAGGTGAGCTTGTTGGAGTTGATTATTGTTATTATTAAGAGCTATGGAGACAAGAACAGTATGTCTACTCTTACACTGAAAATATCTAACATTTTTTTCTGAATGATCCTGTCTTATAGAAACTCTGCTATTCATATACATAGTCCTATAATTCATTGTCCAATCTACATATAAGGAATTTACAAAATAATTATCCCAGGACTAATTCTGCTTGATAGCTTGTGAAGCAGATAGGTTGACAAGTCTGGCTTTCTTCTTATTTCAGAAAAGGCACAAGATCAAAAGGCCACACTCAGGATTACTGTATCAGTGAGGATGGGCTAAATTATACCAGGAAAACAAACTCTGAAAGCTTAGTGACTTAACCAAACCAAGAAATCTTCTTCCTCATGCCCTATTCCAGTGTATTAATAGTTGTGTGTGTGGACAGTGGTGGTATGAATTTTTCCACTCATGGATACTTAGGGACAGAACTCCAACAAGCTTACTTGATTTGCCTCAAGGAGTCATTCAAACGAAAGTCTTCAATTTGGAGTCATTTTTTGTAAAAAGCAGATTATTAAATTAGAAGAATCTTGAATGTATTATTCTCTGTTTATGGAACTTCGAGGAAGAAAGAGAAATGGAGGCTGAACTGTGAAAATTTCACTCAACTCAGATCAGATCAGATCAGATCAGTTGCTCAGTCGTGTCCGACTCTTTGCGACCCCATGAATCGCAGCACACCAGGCCTCCCTGTCCATCACCAACTCCCGGAGTTCACTCAAACTCATGTCCAACGAGCCAGTGACGCCATCCAGCCATCTCATTCTCTGTCGTCCCCTTCTCCTCTTGCCCCCAATCCCTCCCAGCATCAGAGTCTTTTCCAATGAGTCAACTGTTCGCATGAGGTGGCCAAAGTACTGGAGTTTCAGCTTTAGCATCATTCCTTCCAAAGAAATCCCAGGGCTGATCTTCAGAATGGACTGGTTGGATCTCCTTGCAGTCCAAGGGACTCTCAAGAGTCTTCTCCAACACCACAGATCAAAAGCATCAATTCTTCGGTGCTCAGCCCTCTTCACAGTCCAACTCTCACATCCATACATGACCACAGGAAAAACCATAGCCTTGACTAGACGAACCTTTGTTGGAAAAATAATATCTCTGCTTTTGAATATGCTATCTAGGTTGGTCAGAACTTTCCTTCCAAGGAGTAAGCGTCTTTTAATTTCATGGCTGCAGTCACTCAACTCTCCATCATGTAAATTTTCATCTCTCTCTGAACATGAGATTCTTTTCAGGTCTGTAGCTACCAAATATAAAATAAAAGTGAACCCTGAAAATGGTTCAAGGCTCTTCATCATTTTCAAAAGAAATCATATGATCAAGTGTATCACTAGTGAAGATGGATGACTTTTGCAAAAGCAAATTCTGTTATTTTCTTACCAAGTTTCAGCAGAAGAAAGAAAAGGAAAGAATGGGAGACATTGGTTGAGAAATTCTCTAAAGAGACCATAGAGTGTCTCTTGAGTAAACAGCATCCAGTTGCAAGCTCTTTTTATAATACCACAGTAGCATCCCCTTGGGAAGTCAAGACATCTCTAGATATATCATTGTTTCCCTAACAATCTCCCCAAGGCCTGATGTTCGGGAGGATGGCAACCATCAGATATGCAAAATGAAGCACAGTAGCACAAACAGATCGATTGAGTGCTGAAGTTTTATTCGGTGACTGATTCCAAACATTCTTACCCACAAATATATGTTCAGAACTGTAACAACAGCAGTGTCCACCCCATATGGAAGGAAACAAAAATAATGGCTATTGAAAAATGAGTATGTGTCAGCATTATGCTAGGCAATTTCCACATAATAGATTATTTGTTACCCGTTATAATACTTTAAGTTTGATATCATTATCCCCATGTTATAGAACTCTAAACTAAATCTTAGGGGTTTCCTGAGTGGCTCAGCCAATGCAGGAGATGTGGGTTCGATGCCCTGAAGAAGGAAATGGCAACCCACTTCAGTATTATTGTCTGGGAAACCCCACGGACAGAGGAGCCTGGCAGGTTACAGTCCGTGGGGTTGCGAAAGTGCCAGACATGACTTAGCAACTGAAAAACAACAACAAACTAAAGCATGAGACATTTAAGATAGTTTTTCAAGTCCCCAACCAGCAGATGACCGAGGCAGTATTTGAATCCATACCCATCTCTTGAGGGACTATCCAAAGACCTTTGGGAGTCCCAGCTACTCCTACTCTAGGACTTACCCCAGCCTACATTATTTCAACTTTGTTAAAATACGCAGCTCCTTTTAATCATACTTTTATATTAGCAGATCTCTTGAATTGCAATTGATAAATTGAAATAGCTTTCTGGCATTAGAACTTAAGCAATTATGATTTTTATTTTATAATTAAAAAATTGTATACCATATAGTCTTTGGCTTTTTGTCTTTTTAAGGGTGCAAGCTTTTCTGTAGGCTCTTGAAAAGTTCATGGTTCTCATGTACTTACCAGACACAGCAGTTTGAGAATGAATCTGAAATGCTGGCTCCGTCCACTCAAGCAAGCTGTGTAGGCTTTTACAGCTTACCCCAAACTTCATCTTCAATGGTGTGTTTTCACTGTGATTGAAAATGCTTGAGTTGAATAGTTCCAGTGATATTTCCTTTGACCTAGAGGAAGGGGAAGCAAGATTCCCTCCTTGCTTCCACAATAATTAGTAGGTAATGCTATAGGCGATGGCACCCCACTCCAGTACTCTTGCCTGGAAAATCCATAGACGGAGGAACCTGGTAGGCTGCAGTCCATGGGGTCACCAAGAGTTGGACACGACTGAGCGACTTCACTTTCTCTTTTCACTTTCATGTATTGGAGAAGGAAATGGCAACCCACTCCAGTGTTCTTCCCTGGAGAATCTCAGGGACGGGGGAGCCTGGCGGGCTGCCGTCTATGGGGTCACACAGAGTCAGACTCAACTGAAGCGACTTAGCAGCAGCAGCAGCAGCTATCCTGAAACAAAAGACATGCAACAAACATTTCTCTTTGTCTTTCCTTCTAGATTGGGAATGGTTTGAGGTCACTGACCATTTTTAATTAATTCTTGCAATCTCGAACTTATCATTTTTTGTTAGCACACACTAATAAGCATTTCAAGAAATACTTGTTGAATAGACACAAGAAAGAATGGGTGGATATGAGTAAGTAACTCTGACCTCAAGTCTTCTGGTAAGCTTGTGACAGGCCTTGTCTTAGAATATGGTTTCCTGGCACTTGCTGCTAAGTCACTTCAGTCGTGTCCGACTCTGTGCGACTCCATAGACGCAAGCCCACCAGGCTCCCCTGTCCCTGGGATTCTCCAGGCAAGAACAATGGAGTGGGTTGCCATTTCCTCCTCCAATGCATGAAAGTGAAAAGTGAAAATGAAGTCGTTCAGTTGTGTCCGACTTGTAGCAACCCCATGGACTGCAGCCCACCAGGCTCCTCCGTCCATGGGATTTCCAGGCAAGAGTACTGGAGTGGGGTGCCATCGCCTTCTCTGTCCTGGCACTTAGCTCAGCTGTTTTCAGACCTGATCATGTTCTTTTGATCGATTCTGTAAATTAGAGTTCCTTTTCACTGAATGCAGGTAGAGAGACTTTAGACTGTTAACTTCTGACAACATTAGGAAAAATATTACTATTCTTCTGGTTGCCAAAACACAAAAGTTATATACACTTAGATAATTTGTCCTTGTTCTTAAGTTCTTGTCTCTTTTCTGTTTTGAAAGCTTAACTGCTTCATATTAACATCTCATTTAGAATGATCCATTTGGTTATTTTTGGACTATAGCTTCTTTCTCTGATTTTTTTTTTTTTTTTTTTGGACTCTGCCACACAGCTTGTGGGGTCTTAGTTCTCCCATCAGGGACTGAACCTGGGCCCAGAACAGTGAAAGCACCAGGTCTCAACCATTGGATCACCAGGAAATTCCCTCTTTCTCTGATTTCTCATCCTGATGAATCATGCAGTCTCTTCCACTCTGACGATTTCTACCATTTACCTTTACATTCTTCTTGCCTTGTCTTGTGTACACTACAGCTTCAGGTGTACAACTTCGGGTAGTTATGCCAGAGAGTGAAAGGAAATAGTCACCCAATTTATTGACAGAGGAATAAATGGAATAGACTTCAGAAAATAATAGATGATCGATTCAAAATCTTTAACAAGTAATTCCTTTACATCATCAGAATAACATGATGGGTATTTGTTTGTTGTTAGATGGCTAGGGAACTTAAAATATCATATTAAAAGATCAAGAATCATTCATTTACACCAATTTAAAAAATGCCACAGTGGATGAATGAGAGGCAGGAAGAATTGGGAGAGAAGGATTGACATATATACACACCATGTGTAAAACAGATAGCTAGTGGGCAGCTGCTGTATAACACAGGGAGCTCAGCTCGGTGCTTTGATGACCTAGATGGGTGGGGTGGGTGTGGGTGGGAAGGAGGCTCAAGAAGGAGGAGATATATGTATACCTACAGTGGATTCATATTGTTGTACAGCAGAAAGTAACATATTGTAAAGCGATTATGCTTCAACCTAAAAAATTAAAAAATATCAGTTAAAACATTTTCAAGTTTCTTCAGAATAAATGTAACCATTTGTTTTATTGGTAACCATTTATTTTATTGGTAGAAGCCAAGCCAGGACAGTATGTATAGAAACTCAAAATGTTCTGTGTCTTCATTTTTAAAGCATTATTTCCTACATGTGGAATTATTTTCGCTTTTAAAATACACAGTAGACCTTAGCTACTACACCCTCCCAGAACCTATACACCTGAGATGAATCTTGCTTTATATCAGAATTTGTTTAGCTAAATGTGAGATATTTCCTCTCTTATTTCCTCTCTATTTTCAAGACTTAGATGAGTAACATAGAATTTCTTTCTGGGATGCAAGAGGAATGAGAACATTTTGCAGTTCCCAGTAGAATCCATTGCAGTGGGTTTATGCCAACACTCAGTCCCAGCACCTATGAACAGAATCTAGTAAATGGATTCCATGATTTGCCCTCAAAATTGGGGATTTCCAGAATTCTACAAGCAGACCTTGGGCTGACTAGTGTCAGATGAATGTTCCTGTCTAGGGAACCACAGAGAGGAATGGTCCTCTGTTTTCAAGGAGGAGAATCTGGTCATTGTGGATTAGATGAGCAAAAAGATGGGATGGTGAAGAAAGGACAGATCCTTTCATTTGGAAAGTAGGGGAAAGTGCCCATGATGGTCACAGCTGACTTCTAAAGGGGGACGATGTGTTTGAAGGGTCCTTTAGTTCTGCTGATGCCATGGGGGTTATAGAGCTAGATTTAGTTGTTGTTGTTCAGTTGCTCAGTCACGTCCGACTCTTTGTGACCCCATGGACTGTAGCATGTCAGGCTTCTCTGTCCTTCACTATCTCCTGGAGTTTGCTCAAACTCATGTCCATTAAGTCGGTGATGCCATTCAACCATCTCATCCTCTGTCCTCCCCTTCTCCTCCTGCCTTCAATCTTTCCCAGCTAGATTTATGGATGGGGCAAGGAGAGATCTTTGTTTCTTATAGGATAAAGTATAATTTGGAACCTTGAGGGAGAGGAGAGAGGATAGGAGAGTGTGAGAAAACTGAGAAGAGCTATCGTGAGCTGGATGTTGTGTGAGGCTGGGGTGTTAACAGGTGAGAAGTCCTCAGGATGGAGAGACTGAAATGACTTTTAATTAGAGCTGGGTGCCCTAATCAACTTGAAGTTGTTTGGGTGGTGAATATAAACAAGCCCTGCTTCCATCTCTCCGCATCTTCAGTTAACTCTCTAAATCCTCATGTCTATGAGGTATTTGGGGCTTTCCTGGTGGCTCAGTGGTAAAGAACCCCCCTGCCAGTGCAGGAGACATGGGTTCAGTCCCTGGGTTGGGAAGATCCTCTGGAGAAGGAAATAGCAGTCCACTCCAGTATTCTTGTCTGAAAATCGTATGGCCAGAGGAGCCTGGAGTGCTACAGTCCATGGGGTCACAAAAGAGTCAGACACGACTTAGCAACTAAACAACAACAAATGAGGTGTTTTAGTGCTTTTTTTTGCTTTGATGAGATTTAAGCAGAGTCTAAGTAGATACAATGTTGAGAGACATAGCTTTCTTGAGAGTGTGTAAAAAAGAAATTCTTCACATGGAATAATTTGACAGAATATTGAACTGAAAACTAGAAGCAAACTCCACTACTAGAATTGGTAGAAATCTTGGTGAGAACTCAAATTCCACCAGATGTGGAATAGCAATTCCAGAATTCTTTTCATGATCTTAAGAGGCAAGAGATAACATCTGAGCTAGATATTTGTATTAAATTAGTTTTTCTTGTTACATGTGTAATGCATTTTAGGAAATTGAGGAGTAAATATCAAAATTATAAATATTTCTGTGCTGTGCTTAGTCACTCAGTTGTGTCTGACTCTTTGCAACCCATTGGACTGTAGCTGACCAGGCTCCTCTGTCTATAGGATGTTTTAGGCAAGAATACTGGAGTGATTACCATTTCCTTCTCCTGGGGAGCTTTCCTACAGAGGGATCAATCCCGCATCTCCTGTGTCTCCTGCATTGCAGGCGGAATCTTTACCTGCTGAGCCATTGGGGTATTTCTGCACATGTTTTTAAAAATACCATGGACATTTTAAGTGTACACTTCAATTGTATTGTCTACATTTTGGTCATTGCACAACCATCAAGGTGTTTAGGAGAACTTCAGAGTAGTACTAGAAGATGAAGATGCTTTTGAAAAAATACAATTTTGAAAAATTTCTTTTATATTTGTAAAGCATGCTTCAAAAAAAAGTGATTTCTCAGTTTATATTGAACACTGTTGATTGTCTACTCAGCTTCCATTCTCTCCCCATATTTCCCCTTCAAAAAGCCCCGACTCTGTTCACATGTCTTTAAGTCCCACACAAAACCCCTGAAACTCATGAGAATCTCATTTCTTAGCCCCAGGAATGGGTCCTAATGGATCAAAGTCAGATCCTTTCAGGAATCCACATGTAAGTCAATCATAGCACTGTTTGCTGATCATTCTTATTGGTCCACGAATGGGTATCAGCTTAGAGTGAAAGGTCTTTATTTTCTTTGACATAGACTAAAGTGGTAATGATTTTCTTACAACAATGAGTAGGAGAATAAGCCCCTGGTAAGCCAAATCTGTTGACAGCACAAAAGATCACTGAAAAGGACATGTGTTCCTGATGATGTTCCAGGGAGGTACCAGAGCAATCAACCCTTAAGTCAGCCTTCCCTCTGGAAGTCCGGTGGCAAGAAATTATCTGACTCTTCAAGCCAGTTTGTTGGTTTTCTCAAAGGGGCTTGAAAGCATCTTAATGATATGGTACAGACGTAGTTGGCTAGATTATTATAGCTCAGTGAGGTAGGTAGGATTAAATATGATATCATTTAAAAAATGAGGACGTGAGCTCAGGAACGTGGAGGAACTTGCTCAGGTTACTACTCAGGATAAATTTCAGAAATTGCTCTAGAACTCATCTAGGTCTTTTCTGAATCTTAGGTTTACTTCTTTTTACCTTGTGACCACTGGTTTACAGTCGTTTCTGCCTAGGTAAAAATGTGCAATTGTATGTTCTCACCAAGCAAAAGAGAAAAATCTACAACTACTTTATTTTGAATTTTCTTTGTCTATTGGCTGTGCTGGGTCTTTGTTGGTGTGCCTGGGCTTTCTAGTTGTGGTGAGCAGGGGCTACTCTGTAGCTGTGGTGTGAGGGCTTCTCTTGTTGGAGAGCAAGGGCTCTGGAGTGCCAGCTCAGTAGTTGTGGTGCATGGGCTTAGTTGTTCCACAGCACGTGGAATCCTCCCAGACCAGAGATTGAACCCGTGTCCTCTGTATTTCAAGGTGGATTCTTAACCACTGGACCACCAGGGAAGTCCTATGAGTACTTGAACATCCTAATCATTCCTCTATATGATGTTCTATCAACCCGCCTCAGATATCTAGATTTCCACTTCAGTTTTATTTTGGATCGTAAAAAGAGAATGAGGTAGGTGGTTTTTATATATTTTGAGAATAACCATGTTTCTTATATATTCAAGATAGGCCTATTCACCTGCTGCAGAAATGGAGTAATACAGAGATTTTGCTTGAAGTAAAGAAAAACTCTGATTACCCTTTTGCACGAGGAAAAGCTTTGGGCAATACTTTGACCATTAAAGCTGTTTATTCCTGTGAAATTTGCATATTGTAGAGGTCTCCTTTTTCCTGGATGAAAACGAAAATCACTCAGTTGTGTCCAACTCTTTTCAACCCCATGGACTATACAGTCCATGGTATTCTCTAGGCCAGAATACTGGAGTGGGTAGCCTTTCCCTTCTCCAGGGGATCTTTCCAAACCCAGGGATCAAACTTAGGTCTCCCACATTGCAGGCGGATTCTTTACCGTCTGAGCCACAAGGGAAGCCCAAGAATACTGGAGTGGGTAGCTCATCCCTTCTCCAGTAGATCTTCCTGACTCAGGAATCAAACCGGGGTCTCCTGCAATAGCATCAGATTCTTTACCAACTGAGCTCAGGGTTGGCAAAGATAATTCAAAGATTACATCATTAGAGCTAACCTGGGAGAGGGAAGAAGCTAATGGTGGGGATGGAGTTGTTGCTAGCACGAACTCAGATGTTTCCTCAAGAATCAAAATGAGACCTTCTCTTTCAGGTCTAATCGAGTCTTTTTGGAGCTCTTAATTCTGAAAAAAACTGATTTGAATTATCTTCCTAAGGTCAGTCATCGACCACCTGCTTCTCACAAAGAGGGACATGTACTCCATGGGACAGCCAAGGTGATTCATCTGGGCACCCACTAAGCACAAACTCACAGAGAATCACGCTCAATTTGCATTAGAACAGGGTTTTTATTTCCTCTAGGGGATGGGAACTTGGCTAGTTACTGTATTCTGTTCCATATTTTTCTTTATCAGATGCTATCTTCTTGCTTTTCAGAGTTCTTTAGAATCTTGAGATTAAAAGAAAGAAAATCAGAAGTAAAATATTTTAATAAACAATTTTATCTAATACTGCCTTTTATGACAGCAGGTTGTGGTACGTTAAAGACAGGCACAAGTTTTTAGACTCCCCTCTCATTAAGAGGTGGAATATATAATTTCTCCTTTGTATTTGAGTGGACTCTGTGACTGCTTGAGCAATAGAATATAATCAAAATGATATTCTATCAGTTTCAGCATCCAAGCCTTAAGACAATGCTAGTTTCCTGTGGCAGGCAGAATTCTGAGATGCCCTCCAAAATTCTCACCCTTAGAGTCCATGCCCAATAGTACACTCTCCTCTTGATTATGGGTAGGACCTGTGACAATAAAGGATCTCACCATATGTGGAAAAGATGAATTGATTTGCAGGTATAATTAAGGTTCCTAACAAGTTGGCTTTGAGTTAAAGGGAGGTTATCCTGGTTAGGTCAGCCTTAATCAGGTGGGCTCATTAAAAGAGGCTGTGTCTTCCAACAAATGGTGCTGGGACAACTGAATACCCACATGAAAGAATTAAGGTGGATCTCTCTTCATACTATACATAAAAATGAACTCAAAATGGATAACAGAGCAAGTGTAAAACCCATAGAAAACATAGGAGTAAATCTTCATGAATTTGGATTAGGCACTACTTTCTTAGATACAACTTCAAAAGTACAAGTGGCAAAAGACATAACAGACAAATTGTACTTCATCAAAATAAAAACTTTATGGTTCAAAGGACCTAATCAAGAAAGTGAAAAATCAACTCACAGAAGGGGAAATATATTCACAAATTGTATATCTGATAAAGGACTTGTGTCCATGATAGATAAAGAACATTTACAATTCAATAATAAAAATATGAATTATGTAACTTAAAAAGGGGCAAAGAGTTTGAATAGACACTTTCCCAATAAAGATACGCATGAAAGGACACTGAATACCATTAGTCATTAGGTAAATGAGACACAAAAGTACAGTGAGATACTACCCACCCATGAGGATGGATACGATAAAAAAAAAAGACAGATAATAACAAGTGTTGGTGAGGATAAGGAGTTGTAGGAACCCTTGTACATTGCTACTGCAGATGTAAAATGATAGAGACTTTGGAAAATGTTTACCAGTTCCTCAAACTGTTCAACTTAGAGTTCCCATGGAATCCAGAAGTTCCATTTCTAGATATAAAACCATGAGAAATGCAAACATATATCCACACATAATCTTCTACATGAGTGTTGACAAGCGCATTATTTACCAGAGCTCAAAAGTAGAGGCAAACCAGGAGTTCCCTGGTGGTCTGGTGACTAGGATTTGGTGCTTACACTACCTCTGGGGCCTGGGTTCAGTACCTAGTCAGGGAACTGAGTCCCTGCAAGCTGCATGCCTTAGCCAAAAGAAAAGAAAAGTAGAATCAAACCAAATGTACATCAACTGATGAATAGATGAATAAAATGTGATATATCCTTAAAAGGCATATTATTCACCAGTAGAAAGGAATGAAATACTAATATAGGATACAACATGGGTCAACCTTGAAAGCATTGTGCTAAGTTAAAGAAACCAGTCACGAAAAATACATATTGGGTGATTCCATTCATATGGCCAGAACAGGAACTAGTGGTTGCGTAGGGCTGGAGATGAGGCTGGAATGGAGAATTACTTCTATTGGCAGAGTTTCTTTGGGGATGACAAAAATGTTCTAAATTCAGACTGTAGTGATAGTTGAACAGCTCTGTGAAAATATTAAAAAAACACATTGTATTATAAACCTTAAATGAGTGAAATGTATGGGATGTGAATTATACTTCAATAAAGCTGTTCTTAAAAGGAAAGGTTGATATCTTTCCCGAACTCAAATACGCTCTCTGTTGGCCTTGAAGAAGCGAATTCCTTACAGCTGCAAGGAAATGAATTTTACCAACCACCATCGAGCTGAGAAAAGGAACTTGACCCCAGATGAGACTATAGTCATAGCTGACACCTTGACTGAAACCTTCAGAGATCCTGAGCAGAGAAGTAAGATGTGTCCAGACTTCTGACCTATAGAAACTGTGAAAAGATAAATTAGTGTTTTTTATAGGATCAAGGCTATGACAATTTGTGATGCAGCGATAGATAACTAAGGTATTTCTAATTTTGATCTTTTGGAACATTTGCTTTTGGAACCCAGCTGCTATGATGTAAGAAGACCAAGTAACCTGGTGAGCCCTACACATGCTCCCAGTCAAGAACCAGAATCCATTCCCAGTCATGAGAGCGAGCCATTCTGAGCATTCAGCTCAAATGAGTCTGAGGAAACTGCCTAAGAAACACCACTTAAGAACCATTTGGTTGTGTCCAGTCAGTTCATAGAATGTGAGAGAGAACGATACGTTTAAGTTGGAATGGTTGTTACACAGATATTGACAACTTTTAAAAAAATGCCTATTTTATTATTCATTCAAATGAATCTTTTAGCTATTCTGTCAGTCTTAAAAGGGTGATTCTGTTTTATTCCTCTAGTTTTCTCTTGGAATCCTTCTGACTGTATTAAAGATGGACAGGTGAGTTTGTCTTAGGAGGAGCTGAAAGACATCGATAGATATATCTTCAATTCAAAATGAAACACTTATTTTAGTGAAGCGGAGATGTGATTTCTGCTATATTTGAAAGGACACAACAAGGCTGGCTCAGTGGTAAAGAATACGCTTGCCAATGCAGGAGATGCAGGTTTGATCCCTGTGTTGGGAAGATCCCCTGGAGAAGGAAATAGCAACCCACTGCAGTATTCTTGCCTGGGAAATCCCATGGACAGAGGAGCCTGGTGGGCTACAGTCCATGGGGTCGCAAAGAGTCGGACATGACCAAGTGACTAAACAACAACAATGAAGGTTACAGGGAATAAATTAATTGAATAATGCATTCTCATTATATATATGGGAGAAGGCAATGGCACCCCACTCCAGCACTCTTGCCTGGAAAATCCCATGGACAGAGGAGCCTGGTAGGCTGCAGTCCATGGGGTCACGAAGAGTCGGACACGACTGAGCGACTTCACTTTCCCTTTTCACTTTCACGCATTGGAGAAGGAAATGGCAACCCACTCCAGTGTTCTTGCCTGGCGAATCCCAGGGACAGGGGAGCCTCATGGGCTGCCGTCTATGGGGTCACACAGAGTCGGACACGACTGAAGCGACTTAGCAGCAGCATATATATACATATATATGTATTTGTGTTTATGTCAGGAAGAGAAACAAAAGATAATAAAAACAAAAGCAATGTGAACACATCAAATGCAAATCAAGAAAGGAAAATAATTACCACAAAACCCACTCATGACTATAGTGTTATAAATATGGAGAAATGGCAATAACAAATGAATTCCTCATGTTTTTATACTTCTGGTTGATTAGTGTTTCCATACTAAATAAAAAGTACTGTGTAGTAACATTTTAGTCTCTGTGCCCATATGTATTATTCATTGTGGCTGAAGCCAATTTGCTCGCAAGTATGATAATTACCTAATTTTGTGTAGGGAAAGCTCTCCTCATTACTGGAATAAAGTTTCTAATTCCAGTAAAAAGAATATTCAAATATTCTTGGGCAGAACGTCAATGCATGGGCTTCAAATCTGGTTTGTTTTGTTAAAATTAGAATCAACAGTTTGAGAGCTATAGCTTCATAAGGAAGTAATCGCATTAGTCACCCTCTTGGCACTACACGGGTATTAATCTTTTCCTTTCATCAATCTTTCTTGACTCTTACACAATTTTATAAATTCCCCCACAAAGACAAATTAATAGTGTTTCCTTCTTCAAAATTCATGAATGTGAGTTTATAATCAATGATCCTGGAAGAATAAAAGAAGCAACTTTAGAATTTCTAGATTATTTGATGGGCAGCTGCATTCCATGGGATATGTGGAAAAGTAGTCTCCTACCTGTTACATCCTTATTACAGATTGATGGTGATTGATAATATTAAATGCAAATCTAACTAGAAAAATTCTCTAGCTGAGGGAAGGTGCTTGGTCAGCACCTCTAAGCCATATTCATGTTTGCTATTGTCATTCAGTTGCTAAGCTGTGTCCAACTCTGCGACCCCATGGACCATAGCCCACCGGGCTCCTCTGTCCTTGGGGTTTCCTAGGCAAGAATACTGGAGTGGGTTGCCATGCCCTCCTCCAAGGGATCTTCCCGACCCAGGATCGAACCAGAGTTTCCTGCATTGCAGGCAGATTCTTTACCACTGAGCCACCAGGGAAGCCCAGTTCAATGTATTGTTAGGTATCAAAATTCAGATATACTGTGTTATTTCCTATAAAATTTTTAAGACCAATCGTGTTTGTCTTGTGGCCAGCCTTGCCACAATTGTTGTTAAATTTTATTTATGTTTTACAGTGGAAATTGGAGTAGGAAAGGCCACATTGAAGGCCGCATTCTATGTGAAGTTTTTGTTGTTCAATCATTAAGTCGTGTTCAACTCTTTGTGACCCCATGGCCTGTAGCATGTCGAGCCTCCCTGTCCTTCATTATTCCAGAGTTTGCTCAAACTCGTGTCCATTGAATCAGTGATGCCATCCAACCATCTCATCCTCTGTCATCTCCTTCTCCTCCTGCCTTCAGTCTTTCCCAGCATCAGGGTCTTTTCCAATGATTAAGCTCTTAGCATCAGTTGGTGAAAGTATTGGCGCTTCGGCTTCAGCATCAGTCCTTCCAACGAATATTCAGGGTTGATTTCCTTTAGGATGGACTGGTTTGATCTCCTTGCTTTCCAAGGGACTCTTAAGAGTCTTCTCCAGCACCACAGTTTGAAAGCATAAGCTCACCACATTAACAGCATTATGTGAAGAGCCTAGGATTTGGAGGTGGACGCATCTGAGTTTCAATCCCAGTTGCATCCTTCTTGAACTCCATGATCTCAGGCAAGTTAATTAACATCTATAACCTTTATTTAGTTTTGAAATGAGAATAATATCACCTGCCTCCCAGGATTCTCTTAAAGGATTAAATCAGATAACCGTAGGAAAAATGGTTAGCACAGTGTCTGACATATTATTATTATTATCAAATAGTAATTATTATATTTATCATTTATAACAGTCACCAAAAAATGGTTTAAGTAGATGAAAGTTTATTTGCATTGGTTTGAGTCTTCTTTCATTGCACTGTTCCTCTTCCAGCTGGAATTTCCCCATCCTGTCTAGGTTTATTCCTTTTTACTTCCACTTTCCCTGATGATATTACGTAGCCCAAAAAAAATCTTTATGAAAAGTTCTGATCCTGTTTACTAATTCCTACTTATCATAATGTTAAATCTATGAGCTCTTTTCTCAGTTGGATTTAACATCTTTCTCTAGGCTTCCCTGGTGGCTCAGTGGTAAAGAATCTGTCTGCCAATGCAGGAAGACACAGGAGAGGCAGGTTTGATGTCTAGATCAGGAAGATCCCCTGGAGAAGGAAACGGCAACCTACTCTAGTATTCTTGCTTGGAAAATCCTGTGGACAGAGGAGCCTGGTGGGCTACAGTCCATGGGGTTGCAAAGAGCTGGATGTGACCGAGCAACAGAACAGCAACAACCACTGCTTGTAAGAGGATCATATCTGTCTCAAACTGAAGGATTCACATTTAAGTCCTGACAGGACCAGTAGTGGGGAGAGGTTATCTCTGGCAGAGACCCATATCTATGAATGCTGACAGGACTGATCCTGATCGAGCCTGACAGGCTTGTCTCCCACCCTAATATGAAGGTGGCTTGGTAGTGCCTCAAGGTTCCCATGTGATTACTGGGCCCTAGATCCCCAGTGAAAGATGCTTGGTCTCTACGTCATTTATTCATACAAATAGAAAAAAAAATTTATATGTATCAACTGAATGCAGTGCTCTTTTCATAGGTCAGGTTCAGATTGGGAATAATGGAGTTCTGAAGAAAGCGTACAATCTGATGTAAATGCAAGGCATTCGTCATGTTAGATATAGGATACCAGAGAGGCTAAATGTAAATGATAACAAAAGTGAGTTAAAATTGCAAAAACACAACCATGACCCTTTGTTGTCTACATACACAGGTTCAGTCCAAAGATCTTCATAAGATGGTCGTATTTTGAGCAGATTATACTATTTTCAGTTTTTGAATACTATTTGATTTTCAACATTATATCAAAAATGAACCTCTTTAATCACTTGATACTGCTGATGGAAATAGAGACATTACATATATAGAGAGACACACACACATACGTATATATAGAGAGGAGCCAGGCTCCTCTGTCCATGGAATTCTCCAGGCCAGAATACAGGAGTGGGTAGCCTTTCCCTTCTCCAGGGGACCTTCCCAACCCAGGGATTGAACCCAGGTCTCCTGCACTGCAGGCAGATTCTTTACCAACTGAGCTATCAGGGAAGCCCTCTGAATGTGTACACCTATTACTACCTGTATTCAGAGGATTGTGATACACTGTAAATATAGAAAAAGCAAATTATTTCCAGAAAGAAAAGTAGAATAAAATTTGCCCCCTACCCCTACCTCAGTGCTCAATTATGTTAACATGGTTTGAAGTCTGTGCCAAACCATTTTTCATTTAACTGTAGTCCTGAAACTGTACCAGTTGTTACTTGCTCCTGCTTAGATAAAACACTGTGGCCAGCACTCTGCCTCATGCTGACTTCATCAGGGAAGCATGTGTAGGTGGATTTCTTAGAAACTTATAGTTCAAGGTCAGAAAAGTAAAATTGTCCAAATAATTCTCAGATATAAAAAAAACTCTTAACTTCGTTCCCTCTGTCTCGTCTCTTAGCCTTTTGCCCTGTTCCATTGTGGACCTAAGTTTTAATAGTAACAATGTTTTGATCACTAATTTTGCATAGTATATTCAAATCTTCCAGAATTTTGGGAAAAAACATCCTTCCACTTCAATTCAAACTCAGAATTTCCATTCTCAGTATTTCAGATGAGGGCTCACTTTGAAACATATATTGAATGGCCACTGTATGCTACATTCTTATTGGACAGGGGGACAATAAAAGTGAATTTAGCATGATTATTCCTTTAAGGAATTCACAGTGCAGCAGGCAAAATGGCCATAAAAATAATATGAAAATTCTTTGAGAGATTGCTGGACAAGTTGCAGTGTACACATAACCAAGAAGAATTCATGGGGATCAGAGAAAACTTCACAGAAGAGATGGCATTGAGGTGTCCTGCCCTGAGAGGAGTTGGAAAGGCATTCCAAGCGAAGAGAAAGGCATGAGCAAATCTATGGGAAATGGGCGAATGAGCATTGTGGTTAAGCATGGAAGCAAGTCCACTTGGCTAAAGCATAAGGTTTATCATGAAGAAATTTGTACCAGCAGACACAAATTTGTGTACTTAGGATCCTAAAAGTGAGCCACTGAAGCCTCTTTCTCATACTGGACCCTAGCTCTTCTACTATGATAACACCAGTTCTCTTTAACACCTGAGGTCACATGAATGTGTGTTTTTTTTTTTATTTTTTTCCTGTTTTGTGTTATTTTTGCCACACAACGTGGCATGAGGGATCTTAGTTCCCCAATCAGGGATCAAACCCTGCATCAGAATTAAATGAATGGTTTTGGATGCAGTGATTTACCCTTGGGTGGCAGGGTTACTTTTCTGGAAGTACATACTTCCCTGGTGGCTCAGACGGTAAAGAATCTGCCTGCAATGCAGGAGACCTGGGTTTGATCCCTGGGTTGGGAAGATCCCCTGGAGAAGGGAATGGTTACCTACTCCAATATTCTTGCCTGGAGAATTCCATGGATAGAGGAGCTTTGCAGGCTACAGCCCACGGGATCACAAAGAGTTGGATGCAACTAATCCTTTCATTTTCACACATGGCCACAGATGATGCTGTCTTGCTCCTTGGTTCACTTCATCATGTTTGTGAAAGAGAAAGGTCATTACCTAAATCGCTCTGTCCAGTGTCAAGTTCTGTTTGCCTATTGAGAGCCACATAAACTTCTATCAGAATCCAGATTTATTTGTAGTTTCAAATACATGTATTGCTATGTAGGTTTGCAGTTCAGTTTTGGTCAACAGTTTTCCCTAACTTGCCTACTCATGTAAAAGTGTCATCCTTTTGAAAGATCGCATTTTATTTGAAACAGAATGTACTTTAAATTAGTTCTTATTTTTTAAAGTTGCCAATTTTAAAACTTTTTCAAGCATAATTGTATTGTGCTCCTATATAACCTATGTGTTCTTTGTCTTTACCAGGTTTTCATTCTTTTTCCATTCCAATAAGCTAAAAAAATATATACTGGCTGAATTATTTTCCTAACAAAGTACATAGGCCTCAAAATAAATAAATAGTCATCCCTGCGTTTCTATACCCGTACCATGACCAGGTAGCAATATGAAAGAGCAACCACAAAATTTTGGTAAATGGCTCTACTTGAACTTCAACAGGAAGTTGATAATAAAAGCAAATTTGCATCCTTTTTCAATCAAGGAAGGTGTTTCTGGGAGGAAAGTGGAACCCACTTATTTCAGCTACAAGTATTTAGAAAGTATTTATTGAAAATAACTAGCCATGAGATGACTTCTTGGGGGTGTTATCCTGTTCTTCTTTCTTCTCACCTTTGCTTTCAAAGAAAACGCAATCTTTTGGAAGAATCTTTTTGTTATTGTTCAACTCTTGGTGCCGGTGATCGCCGAAGATGGGTTACCTGCTGCTCTTAAAGAGGTAATGTGACATCATAACCGAAAGAAGCAGCTTGTCACTGAATTCTATCCACTCCTGCCCCACGTGGGTAATGACTGAGCTAGATAAACTGCGTCTTATGCGGGTGAGGGGGAGAAATTGAGAGGAACTGGGTGTGAGGCTGTACAGGTAGACTTGTTCTTTGTTGTTGCTGCTGCGTGTTCGCTCAGTCATGTCCGACTTGCGACCACATGGACTGTAGCCTACGAGTTCCTCTTCGCAGGGAATTCTCCAGGCAAGAATACTGGAGTGGGTTGCCATTTCCTTCTCCAGGGGATCTTTAACAATGCATTTAAACAGGCTGGCAGTGGGGTGGGGCCTTCGTACCTCGGATATGGAGGAAAATTCTCAGTGGTTTTCAAAATAGAATTAGGACACTTACAACAAAATAATGAATTTTCCAACTCTTATCAGTGATCTCTGGGACCCTGATCTTTTCAGAACCATCCATCTTTTCTCATTTTTGCCACAAGGACTTACTGAAAGGCTGTCTTGAGACAGCAGACAGGATTTGACCCCAAACAGTTTTTCTTCTCCCCCCATAAAAAGGTTTCACTACTACCATTCTCTGCATGGCATGTAGTACTGGGAGACAATACGTAAGAGACAGGATGAAACTATTCTGTTGAATCAAGAATGAACTAAATGCCAGAGACTCGGTGTTCTAGATCAGCAATTTCCAGGATTGATACATCTTAATCAAGTAATGAGGTGACTTTTTCGGTGGTGTTTCCCACACCGGAGAGAGGAACAGATTTGCCGCTTTGCTCCGATGGCTGCTAGCAGCAGTGTTGGTTGTTAACAGAGACATTTACACGGAACCACCAGTTGGCAGGGGCTAACACTATGTTACTTGCTATTCCCACATGCTGAGGATTGTGGGAAGGCTGCCAAGCTCTCTGTCTCATGTAGCTCTTCAGTATAATAACAGCAACAGCCACAAAAAAAGCCTGGGGAAAAAAATAAAGAGGAAAAAGAAGAGGAAAGGAAACAATGGAAGTAAGTCCCTGGTTTCCTATTAAACACGAGTGGAATGAGAACATTTTAGTGGCACTTTCCTTTCCCTCTCTTCTTTCTCTGTCTCTCCTTTGCTTTCTCTCTTTCTCCCTCCCTTTAAAAGGCATTTAAAATTGAGGTGGATGCTTCTCAAACTTTAAAGTTTTTTTTCAAATCACCTCAGGGTCCTATTAAAATGCAGATCCTGATTCTGCCAGTTGGAGGTGAAAGCTAAGGGTCTTCATTTCTAACAGCACCTGGAGATGCAGAGGCTGTTGGACCTGGTTCTGGTCTGTTATTTGACCATCAGGGCTGAAGGGATGGTAAAAGAAATAACACAGGACCAATTCTGGTAATGATGGCTGTGGTCGTTTGAGAAGCAAGGGCTCTGAAATGACAGTGACATCTTTATGCCCCAGTTCCCCTAGGTACCTGAGATGGGACCATTTCTACATTATAATCCCAATCAGAAAAATTGCCTGATTAGAAGAAATATTAGGAGTCATAAGAGTCTTACCCTAGCTCCAGCTCTGTTGCTAATTGTGTGACAATAGACAAGTCCTGTATCCTCCCTGGGTCTCAATTTGCTCATCCATACCTAAGAGGGTTACACATTCTATGCTTGACAGTTCAGTCCTAACTTGATGAGACGTTATAGCCTATCTATAGTAAGTCCCCTATGTACGAACCTTCAAGTTGTGAACTTTTGAAGATGAGAAGATCTAAAGAAAAGATGCGTGTCTATGAAGCTAACTCTAGATGTGGGAATAGAAAAAATGATTCTGGCAGTGATTGGCTGAAAATGCCAAGAAAAAACTGGAAATAGAACTGCCTTATGATCCAGCAATCCCACTGCTGGGCATACACACTGAGGAAACCAGAAGGGAAAGAGACACGTGTACCCCAATGTTCATCGCTGCACTGTTTATAATAGCCAGGACATGGAAGCAACCTAGATGTCCATCAGCAGATGAATGGATAAGAAAGCTGTGGTACATATACACAATGGAGTATTACTCAGCCATTAAAAAGAATACATTTGAATCAGTTCTAATGAGGTGGATGAAACTGGAGCCTATTATACAGAGTGAAGTAAGCCAGAAAGAAAAACACCAATACAGTATACTAATGCATATATATGGAATTTAGAAAGATGGTAACAATAACCCTGTGTACGAGACAGCAAAAGAGATACTGATGTATAGAACAGTCTTTTGGACTCTGTAGGAGAGGGAGAGGGTGGGAAGATTTGGGAGAATGGCATTGAAACATGTATAATATCATGTATGAAACGAGTTGCCAGTCCAGGTTCGATGCACGATACTGGATGCTTAGGGCTAGTGCACTGGGACGACCCAGAGGGATGGTATGGGGAGGGAGGAGGGAGGAGGGTTCAGGATGGGGAACACATGTATACCTGTGGCGGATTCATTTTGATATTTGGCAAAACTAATACAATTATGTAAAGTTTAAAAATAAAAATAAATTAAAAAATAAATAAATACAATCAAAAAAAAAAAAAGAATCTGGAAACCAGAATTGCAGTATAGGGTCATATGAAAAGGGAGGTTAATTGGGTTCAGTGCTGAGCCTCTGAATTCAGCAAGGAACCAGAACCTGTGCCATCAACGTCAGGCATGAGTGAAATCGCAGCTTGCCCTTCTCTTCTGTTGCTGGTGATCCTTCGGCTCTACCATCTCCCATCTCCTCTCCTCTTTGAGCCTGTGACTCTTCTTACCTGCTCACTCGAGGCCAGACTGTGTATGTGAGCCGTTGTAATATACTACTGTACTTTGCGAGGTACTGTACTGTAAGATTAAAAATGTTTTATTTTTTGTGTTTATTTTAGTGTATTATTTGTGTGAAGAGTATTATAAGCCTATTATAGTACTGTATAGTGGATTGTGTTAGTTGGGTATCTAGACTAACTGTTGGACTTACAAACTGGACACATTTCTATTGAAAAAAAATATTATTTCTGGCTAGAAATCTAATGAGATTTCTAGGATGGCTAGAGATTACCAGGATGGCTGGTATGTTTAAAAAAGAAAAAAAGGCAAATAGAGACAAAGTAAGCATCATTACAAAGATTTAAAACAATGACGTATCTTTTAATGTGATTTTCTAGAGAAGCAAGAATAAGGTTTTAGGAAACCCTGGAAGGCCTTAGTAGCATGCAGAATGACATGTGAGAGGAAGGCCAAATAACTGAGCAAAATATATTGTGATGAAGAAGGAGCTGAGTGAGAGAAAAAAGAATTGCGAGGGCATAATAAGCACAAAGGCAGAAATACGAATCTTTGCCAAAGAGAGCAAGAAACCAAATGAATAGCCTGCAAGATTGATGTTTTCAATCAGCAAGACAAACCAGAAAAACCCTCTAAGAATATAGATCATAGGACAGAAAGATGATAGACTTTGAGGCAAAAACTTATGTCATATGCATAGAATACTGCTATTCTTGAAAAAGAGAAGAAAAAAAAGAGTAGAAGTAATTATGAAAGAAGATACTCTGGGGAAAAATGACCAGTGTTTTCAAATCAACATGGCTCTTTCCATTGCAAGCAAAATTAGTTTAAAAGGAACCAAACTCAAACCCATCTGGGCAAAATTTTGAAATATGAAAAATCAGAAAAATTTTACATGTATTCTGAGAGAAAGACAAATTGGATATCTAAAAATTCTTTTAAAATGGTTGATTTTAGATATCTCTTCAAAATCTACTGAGAGAGTAATTGGCAGGCAATGAAGCTTTTCTCTAGACAGTCTTCTAAGTTTTGAGGGGAAAAGTTTTGGTTAAAAATTTTATTTTATTTTTTTTTGTGTGTGTAATAAAGTTTTATTAAAGTATAAAGGAGATAGAGAAAGCTTCTGACATAGGCATCAGAAGGGGGCAGAAAGGGTACCCGCCTGCTAGTGTTAACGATGAAGTTATATAATCCAAAGAATATCTGGAGGTTGTAAAGACCTCATCAATCCTACTCCCATAATTTACATTTTAAGATAACACTGTCCTCAAGCAAGATACATCCTTGTAAAGACCAGGTCTAAATTTGTTTTTTTCTTGTGACGGTAATAGAGGTAGATATGTGTTTTTAAATTTTTGGCTGTAAGAACAAGGTCTTAAAATGTGCTACTTTGTGAACCTTTTAGAAATAAAATTATTTAAAGACTTATTGTGGTTTCCTGAAAAGTGACTCAAAAGAGAAAACATAAAATGAGCAAATCATCATAGTAAAGAATTGATTAATTAAGCCAGTGAAGTGTGAAGGGAAGTGAAAATAATTTTTGTAAATCTTTTGTAAATATTACAAATCTAAATGTCATAAAACAACAGTTGAAAGAATAGGTACTCATACTATACATAAAAATAATACTTAAAATTATAGATAATGCATTCAAGTACTACTAAAGGGAAGAATGCGAACTAAAAGTGTGTTAAATTATCTTCTATATAGTAGGTTTCATTCTTGTCTTTCATATTTAGAGATAGAATGATTTCAAATGATTAAATCATAGGTTTCATTTTTGCTTTTAACATTTGGAAATAGAATGATTTTTAAGTGGTCTTAAAACTGCTAAAAACTATAAAAATGATATCAATAAATTGCTGCAAAAAACCAAATCAATTATAATCCACATAGAAATTTATTCAAAAACCACTAAGAGCACAGAAAACGGAAATCATTAAATCAAGACTGCCTACCTATGATAAAATATTACAGCAATTAAAAGTAAATTATTTAAAGTATAGTTAAAATTTTTGAAATCTGGTTAATGCAACATTCATTAAGAGGAAAATTTGCAACATTAAATGCTTGTTATTAAATGAAGAAAACTCACAAATCAATGACTTTAGCCTTTACCTTAATAAACTAAGAAAAGAACAACAAATTAAACCTAAAGAAAGAAGAAAGGATTTAATAGCACTTCTACAGAAACTTTTCCAGGCAATTGGAAAGGAGGGGGCAATTCCTAACTCATTCTGCGAGCCAGCTGTACCCTGTTACTAAAGCCAGACAAACGCATTATAAGAAAAGGAAACTACAGACCAAGATTTCTCGTGAACATAGAGGTGACATTTCTAAACAAAATGTTACCAAATTGAATTCAGCAATATGTTAAAAAGATAATAATACATCAGGACCAAATGGAGTTTATCCCACGAAGGCAAGGTTGCTTTCATGTATGAAAATCAATTACTGAATGTACTTGAACATATTAACAAATTTATATATGTTATAAATATTTATAAATTTTTATATTTATAAATATATATATAAACATATTTATAAATTTATATATATGATCATTTTACAAACTTATATGTAACCAGTACTACACTACATCGTCATTTCAGTAAACACAGAAAAAGTATTTGATAAAATCCAACACTCATTTCTCATGTAAAACTTCAGGAAACTACAAATAGAATGGAATGTCCCCAACCCAATAAAGAGCATCTAGGAAAAACATACAACTCACATGATACTTCACTAAATGCTTCCCTCCTAAAATAAGGAACAGACAACAAATAAGAATGCTGACTCTCATCATTTTCTCTCAGCATTGTATCTAAGAGTCTAGCCCGTGCATTTAGGCAAGAAAAAGAAACAAAAGGCAAAGAAAGAAGTAAAACTGTATTTACTCACAGATGGCATAACTGTCTGTGTAGAAAATCCAGTGGAATCTATATAAAACCATGAGACCAACAAGTGAGTTTAGCATCCTTGCATAGTATCAGATCGATGTATAATTAATCCATTATACTTTTATACACTATCAGTGAGCACCTGGAAATAGATATGAGAAAAGCAGTACCATTTATAATGGAATCAAAAATATAAAAGGATAGATTTAACTTGAAGTTTGCAAGCTTTGTACACTAAAAATTACAAAATATCCCCAGAAGAATGAAAGAGAGTCTAAATATATGGAAGGATATTCCCTGTACACAGATCAAAAATCTCAATATTTTTAAACTGTCAATTTTCCATAGGTTCATCTATCATATCAGTGTGGTCCTATCAATATCCCAGGAGTTATGGGGCAGCTTTGGTAGAGATTGACATTGATAAATTGATTCTAAATTTCATATGAAATACAAAGTACCTTGAGTAGTCAAACTACTTTTTAAAAATTAATCAATTTATTTTAATTGGAGGCTAATTACTTTACAATATTAGAATAAAGTTGGGGGATTAACATTATATAATTTTAAAACATGTTAAGTGGCAGTAATCAAGGTAGTGTAGTATTGGTATTCAGACAGAAAAATGAATCCGTGTAACAGAATAGTCTAGGAAAAGGGTCACCCACACACAGATAACTAATTTTTGATCATTTAACTTTTTAGCTGAAAACATAGAGGAGTATTTTTGTTATTTTGAGACAGGCAAAGATTTCTCAGATAAAATACAAATGAACAAATTGCAATTCATCTAAATTAAAATAGTCTTCTTCTTGTACACTCCATTAAACATGGAAAGGCAAGTCTACTGGAAATGCAAGAATACTGGTGTGGGTTGCCATTTCCTTCTCCAAGGGGTCTTCCAGACCCAGGGATCGAACCCAGGTCTCCTGCATTGTAGGCAGATGTTTTAACCTCTGAGCCACCACGGAAGCCACAAAATACAAATGAACAAATTGCAATTCATCAAAATTAAAACAGTCTTATTATTGTACACTCCATTAAACATGGAAAGGCAAGTCTAAGCCTAGAAAAATGTACCTGTAATGGATAGATTTCACAAAAGAATTTTATCCAAAATACATAAAGAACTCCTACAAAACAACAATAAAAGGAAAACAAAAACTAATATAAAATGATTAAAAGATTTAAATATATATTTCTCAAAAAGGGCAATAAACATATTAATATATATTCAACATCATTAGTTACAAGAGAAAAACAAATCCATAATGAGGTACTATTTTACACCAATTATGATGACTGAAAAGAAAAAAGACTAGCAATTCCAAATATTTCCAAGAATGTGGAACATTTGGATCACTAATACTTCACTGATAGGAGTGATCCAACCATACTGGAAACAGTTTGGCAGCTCCTTATAAAGTTAGACATGTTCTTACCCTTAATCCAGTAATTTCACTCCTAGGTATTTATTCAAGAAAACTAAAAACATATGTCCAAACAATATCTTTTATAAGATGTTGGTATTAGCTTCATTGTGAATAGCCAGAAAAGAAAAACAAACCAAATAATTATCAAGAGGAACATGGGTAAATAATTTTTGGATTATTCATGTACTGTGCCAATAAAAAGAAACAAATTAGGATAAACTCAACAACATAAAATGATCGTTATGTTGAGTAAAGGAAGCCAGAGACATAAGAAAACATACTGCATTTTTCCACTCATTTGAATTCCGAGGACAGACTAAACTCGTCTGCCGTGATCGAACTTAGAAAGTAACTGGTCTCTGGAGAATGGGAATTTGGAAAGGCACGCAAGGGTACTTTTCCAGTAACAGAGACATTGTACGTCTTGTCCAGGTGGCACTTGCTTGCATAGATAGGATTGCCAAAAACATCAACTGTGAGGCCTGATGATTTTTTTAAAGGACACTGTATTTTCGGTATAATTTTCTTTCTTTGGACATATGATTGTGTGGGTACAAGTGGATATGTGCATCAGTCTATACATGTGTGTGTGTGTATGTATGGGCTTCCCTGACGGCTGAGATGGTAAAGAATCTGCCTGCAATGTGGGAGACCTGGGTTCTATCTCTGGGTTGGGAAAATCCCCTGGAGGAGGTCATGGCAAGCTACTCCAATATTCTTGCCTGGAGAATTCCCATGGACAGAGGAGTCCAGCAGCTACAGTCCATGGCGTTGCAGATAGTCGGATATGACTGAACGACCAAGCACACGCGTGTGTATGTGTATGTATACACATGTATGCATATGCATATCTAAACCTGATCTCCTGAAATATTAAAGTGATCACTTTCTGTCAGATCAACTGTTAGTAAAGACACATGGGTGTATTAGAAAGATACCAGATATTTTCCTTTAATCACTAGGCATTTAATCTAGGCACCCTCCAAGTCGAAAATCATACTTTACAAGATAAATATTAGTTTTTCCCAGTAATACATACTTACACAGTTTAGTCCAATAAGCAGATGGAGGACATTGAGACAGATTACAGTGTCTGAAACTAAGTTCATTTTATGTTAATGATGAAGTTGTTCATTATATTAATTCAAAATTTCCCCATGCAAATAGTATAGGGTTTAATTTTCTATTTTGCTCCTCCCTCCTTTTTCACCAAACATGATTAAAAATCTAATGGGTCAAACAAAAAAAGGTAAGTGTATTTTTCTCTGATAAGAATCTCCAGCAGTTATTCTTCTCTAACTGGTAACTTTGGTTTTTTCATTTTGAACTTTACATAATGCATTTTATATATGGAAAGTGAGACAGAGATAGAGAGGACAAAGATTGAAAGGGGCTGGACCAATTAACTACTCATCCTGACATCACTGAATGAGGAAAAATGGAAAAGCACAAGTGGAACAGTCCATTCAGGAAAAAGAAACATCAGGCTTTGGAAATACATTACGTTTACAGCTAACGTTTATAGAGCATCTAGTGTGTGGCCATCATTTCATATTTGTTTTTTATGTTGTTTCATTTAATCCTAAAACAACACCCCGTGGCTTTCTCTAACCTTTTCCAATGCCATAATGAATGTGAACCGTCCCAAGGAAGTAGTTATATATAAAATTCTGCTTTTGCTTTTATAAGAGGGGGGTTAACTCTTAGAAGAGTAGACACCAGTTATTAGTTA
Source organism: Bos taurus (assembly GCF_002263795.3). Lineage (NCBI taxonomy): Eukaryota > Metazoa > Chordata > Mammalia > Artiodactyla > Bovidae > Bos > Bos taurus. Next base: position 38,460,753 of record NC_037350.1, read on the forward strand.
TTCAAACACATTTCTTGACAAAGTCCTAATAACAACTGATCTAAAATAATACAGAAAACCAAGACCAAAGAAAAAAAAAATCACCATCATGACATCAAGCATAAAATATTTACTTCTTAACAATATATTTCTAGTGAAAAGTCTTAGAGTATATTGCTGCAGCTGAAAGGTTTTTGTTGAACCACGCAAAGACTCTGGGATCCTTGGCCTCCTGAGGAGAAGAATTCAATCCGGGGCCAGAGATGAGGCTTGATCGCTCAGAGCTTTTGTGTAATCAAGTTTTATTAAAGTATAAAGGAGATAGAGAAACTTCTGACGTAGACATCAGAAGTGGGTAGAAAGGGTACCCCCTTGCTAGTGTTAGCAATGGGGTTATATATTCTCAATGAATCCAAAGAATGTCTGGAGGTTGTAAAGACCTCACTAGACCTACTCCTGTAATTTACATTTTAAGATAACAGAATTAGCCAGAAGGTTTAATCCCGAGACTGTCCTCAGGCAGGATACATTATTGTTATATAATCCTTGTAAAGACCAGACCTACTCCCATAATTTACATTTTAAGATGACATGATTAGCCAGGTTTAATCCAGAGACTGTCCTCAGGCAGGATACATAATGCTAACGAATGCAGAGGAAAAAAAAGTTTGTCCTTTTTTCCTCCTTGAGAATTCCAGACACCTCTCTCCTTGGGGACCCCTAGACTTCTTATCAACCTACCTAGGAAATGATTCTCTCACAGCCAAGGGCTCAGATGAACTTCATTCCATATCTAATACTTGTGCACAGACTGTTAAGTCATCTTCTTCATGTGTGTAATATGATTTTCACCCTGGTGTGATTTTCACTCTCTCCTTTTGTACACGATCAAACCACTCTGCAGATTCATAAAAATAGCTGTTTCTTGCTCAGCTTGCAATAGAAAATGATGTGTTTGTAGTTTCAGCAGTGCTGATATTGTGTGAGTAATGTCTGTATTTGGTCGTCTGGGTGCTTATTAGTAGAGGAAGAACATTCAAATTTGTTCTTAAAAATTTACACGGAGCAGCTACCCCTTCATTAGAGGTGGGTGGGGAGAAAGGAGAAAACAGAAGACCCTGGTTTATCTCTTTATACAGTGGCCTGTTTTGGACTATCCCCAGAATTCAATTAGATGTTGCAGCTCAAGAGAGTTAGTTCTTCCATCTTCATTTTACTGGTGGTTATAGTAGAACACAGCTTAATCACCTCTTAATCACAAAAATGTAAAAACCCCAGATGATCTTGTACCTTATTCAAGACACTCCTTTTAATTTTTATTACAGCTGATCTTTCTACCAAAATACTGAACTGCTGTTACTGTCCCTTCCTTCATTTGTGGTCAGAGTGCAGTGCTAATGAGAAAAAAAAAAAAAAAGTGTAAAAGTTAGGAATAAAGGGAAGACAGAGGACACTGACAAATCCCACACACTTCACTACATGGATAACCAGTCCCTGAATGTTTTAATTGAGAGTAGACTAAGGCACCCCACTTCAGTACTCTTGCCTGGAAAATCCCATGGATGGAGGAGCCTGGTAGGCTGCAGTCCATGGGGTCGCTAAGAGTCAGACATGACTGAGTGACTTCACTTTCACTTTTCACTTTCATGCATTGGAGAAGGAAATGGCAACCCACTCCAGTGTTCTTGCCTGGAGAATCCCAGGGACGGGGGAGCCTGGTGGGCTGCCGTCTATGGGGTTACACAGAGTCGGACACGACTGAAGCACCTTAGCAGCAGCAAGGGCAGAACTTGGAAAAAACAAAGCTGGTGTTTCCCTTTACATCAGAGTGTATGTCAGGAAGGACTAAGTGAAGACTGAGTTTAAAGAGTCCACCTGGACTCTGGAATTTTGTTACTTTGCCCTTTAAAGGAGAAAGGCAAAGGAAGACATGGGGAAATCATAGAGCAAAGAACAAAAATAAATTAAAATCTAATTTTCACTTTAAAAGAAAAATCTGTCTTAGTTACCTTATGTCATATTTCTTTTGTTGAAATCTTGTTAAGACATTGTTGTTGCTCAGTCGTGTCCAACTCTGTGTGACCCCCTGAACTGCAACAGGCCAGGCTTCCCTGTCCTTCATCATCTCCCAGAGTTTGCTCAAACTCATGTCCATTGAGTCGGTGATGCCATCCAACCATCTCATCCTCTATCATCCCCTTCTCCTGCCTTCAATCTTTCTGAGTGTCAGGGTCTTTCCAATGAGTTGGCTCTTTGCATCAGGTGGTTAAATTATTGGAACTTCAGCTTCAGCATTGGTCCTTCCAATGAATATTCAGGGTTAATGTCCTTTAGGATGGACTAGTTTGATCTCCTTGCAGTCCTACGGACTAGACTCTTCAGTGCTCAGCCTTCTTTATGGTCCAACTCTCACATCTGTACATGACTACTGGAAAAACCATAGCTTGACTATACAGATCTTTGTTAGCAAAGTGACACCTCTGCTTTTTAATATGCTGTCTAAGTTTGTCATAGTTTTTCTTCCAAGGGACAAGTGTCTTTTAAGACATACAAATTCGTAATTTTTATTCACTACATCCATAGAATATTCACTGAAAACACATTTTTTCCAGATCCCTCAAAATATGTGTTGAATTCCTTTTATCTGTTATTTCTTCCACATATCTCTAACTAATGTCTGTATTTCTAAGTCTGTATTTCTAGGACAAATAATAAACAAAAATCACATACATGGTGGTTTTCTTTACAAAGAATTTTCCAAACAGCTTTTCTGATAGACGTCTTCATTGGGTAGAATATTTTTCTTGAACAATTGATTAATTATTTAAAAAGTGACTGGCTCTGTGTCATACAAACATAGGTTTTATGTCTGTCTCTTGCTCTGAGTCTTAGCTCCCAGAACCATGACCATGATCTCCCCAGAGAAATTTCAGTGTAAAAGGGAGTTGGTTGAAACCTTGTACTTGAACCTTTCAGAAAAGTCAGAGCATTTGTGAATAGAGCCATCAGGTTGCTCTTGATTCAAAAACTGCAGATAGGGAGACATGCCTAAAGAATTTGTGAAGAGCAGAGAAGCGCTGCATATGCACAAACTTTAGTCAAAAGAGATGAAGCAAACCCCAACGAATGAATGAAAGATCCATTCAACAGAAGATATCAATGAGTGAAGCAGCCCAGGTTTACAATGTACTGATACTTGCCTTGAAACTAAGACACAAAAACCATACCATTTTTTTGTGGTTGGACATCAAAACTGCAAACCATTTTATTGTTCCTATTTCTCTTGACAGAGGCAATTATATACACATAATATATACATGTATACTGCCAAACTGGCTGGGAGGAAAGGTGTATTGAACAAAAATTATTCTTGGGACTTTCCTGGTGGTGCAGTGGGTAAGAATCCACCTTGCTATGCAGAGGACACAGGTTCCATCCTTAGTTGGGGAACTAAGATCCTACATTCCATGGTGCCCCGCAAGGAAAGATTCCACATAGTGCAAGGAAGATCCTGTGTACCTCTACTAAGATCTGGCTTGGCCAAATAAACATTAAAAAAGAGAAAGATCCTTGTCTCTGCTTACTTAGGAGCTCGCATAGCAGCTCTCTCACAATGGCCCAGGCAGGATGACAGCTTAGGCATCTTACTTCATCCTGCTCTTTATAGATTATGCAGTTTTCTGATACATTTTTTGCTGGGACCCTGACATTGAGGTGTCTTTTTAAACTTTGTGTGCTCTTGGGGAGAAGAGGAAAAGAACAGAAGAGCAACAGATTGAGGGTGAGAGGTATTGACAGATGTCTAAGGAATATCTAAGGAAAAGAGAGCAGGCACATTTTCCATGTAGTAATTCATCTAACCTCTCCGGTCTTCTTTTGTTTAAAAATGAATGTTAATATTTTGTTTTATTTTTTTAAGCTTCTTATTTTGTACTGGTGTACCAGTCAGCATCTCCTCTGTCCGTGGAATTCTCTGGGCAAGAATAGCTTCTTTGGTGGCTCAAACAGTGAAGAATCTGCCTGCTATGCAAGAGACCTGGGTTCGATCCCTGGGTGGGGAAGATCCTCTGGAGACGGGAATGGCTACCCACTCCAGTATTCTTGCCTGGAGAATCCCACGGACAGAGGAGCCTGGCGGGCTACAATCCATAGGGTCGCACAGAGTTAAGACATGACTGGAGCAACTTAGCATGCACGCACGCACGCATAGCCAGTTAGCAATGTCGTGATAGTCTCAGGTGAACAGCAAAGGGACGCAGCCATACTTAACGGCCCTTTCTCCCTCATTGAAACAGTCAAAACTTCCTTCTTCTATTCCTCCGATTGTTGTTTTCCCTCCTTCTCAACTATCAAGTTGCCGCCATAAATTTTTTTTTTTTTTTTTTTATGGAGGCAAGATAAAAGTAACCAGTGTCTCAATAGTTCTCCAATATTATTTGGGCAGATGATGGACACCTTTTTGTTTTTTAATCAATCATTTATCACAACCTGTACATAATTCTTTATCAGATTACAAAAGTGACCAGGTTGGGCTGGATTTGGATCATATAGAATTTGGAAGCTGTGGGATGCAATTCTGAGTATAGACTAGGATAATGGAAGGGAACCTTTAGGAAAGCTGGCTCTGTTTGAATTAAGAAGCCACTGGCAGAAAGAAGAGAAATCTTACAGACAGCCTGAGACCTTGAGTTGGACTTCTAGCTCATTCTCTCACCTCCTGAATGTTAAGAGATGATAGATTCAAGGATTTGGTCTGCCTGCCTAACTCCTGTGGCTTGAAGTCACCTACTGATTTCTCCTAAATAATTGGGTAGAATCTGCAGTCCATGCCCTGAATAGGAATGAAGTTTTTTCTTTTTTTCTAACAGCCTCATCTTTGTGCAGATTCTTGGCTTTTTTTTCTTTGTAGAAGTGCAAAAAAGATGCTGCAGTGGAATGACAAAGTAAGGAGAAGGGCGGGTGAGAGGGGTTTGCTGGGCTTTGAAATCCTGAGGAGAGAAAATAATGCAACTGTCTTAGTAAATGCGTGTTAACACTAATCATTTAGAGCACAGTTTCACAAAGATTAGCTTGGATTTGTTGTAAGCCTATCTCAGAAGCAGAGTCATTTGTACTGCTTGCCTATGGGAACAGCTGCTATTTAGTCTCTTGATTGGGGAGAATCACACCCTCTTTACCCTCCCCTCATGGGCACTGAAACTATCTCACAGGGGCATTGGAATCAGATTCAGCAGCTTCACAGTTTACTCAGGCCAATTTGCTGCCTGAGCAAAGTCTTTAAAACACGGCAAGCCTATAACAGTACCATTCATCTTCCGCCTAGAACTGTGACCTGGCGGGTTGGGGCCCTGCCAGTCTGGAAATAGACATTTCTGTCACTGCAGATGAGAAGAGGTCATCAAACCTCTGGAGTGGATGCTGAACCACTCAGCTAAACTCTCCAGATGCTCATGGCTTGCTAGCACATCTGTCCCGTCTCCTCGGTGTTTTCCAGGATCCCCCAGATAGAAATTTGAGTGAACCAGAAGCTCAGTGTGTGAGGAAGTTTTCTCCTGTGAACTTGTCCTCATTGAAATGCTACTCCAGTGCTTGGTGAAGAGGTGTGGGCTGTGCCCAGAAAGCCAAGACCCACCTCCACACCCCAGAGGTCCCTTTCCATGGGCCAAGGGTCCTTAGGTGGGAACGTTAATGCTCTAAGCTCTGGGGAACGGCTTGCAATTATCTAGATTTGCAAGCTGAAGATTCCTAGGTGTCAAAGGGTAACTACTACAAAGATAACCAAGAACTAACATGAACTTCATCTCTTCTCTCCTCCCCAAAACTTAAAAATTCCAAACTTGTTACATTAGGGTAAATCATGCAGAAACACTCCAGCTGTTCATTACTTGGTGAAAGCTGAATTCAGCATTCCCACCCCAACCCCCTTTTTTTAAACTTTGTTTCTCAGCGTGTAGTTCTGAAAGGATGTGTCTGGTATCAGGGACCTTATCTGTCTATGATTCTCTCTACATTCTTGCCTTTTCTTCTTCCACGCCTCATTTAAAGGTTTTCCAACAGGAGTATTTGGTTCCACCCAGCTCCCAAAACCCTTAGTCATCTCTAAGAAGATTCAAATTGTGTTTTTTAAAAGCATTTGGCATCATGCATTTCCCTCAGCATTGGGGAGAGCAGAGTGTGCTAGTCTGCGGAGGCAGCAGTGCAGTGAAAAGTACAGAAGGCTTACAGTTAGACAGCCTGGTTCAAATCCATCATGATTCAAATCCACGACCTTTGAAAGTTACTCATTCACTATTCTAAAGCTTATTTTATTCAACTATGCAAAGAGGGAGTAGAGACTCAACTATAATCAAATAAGAGGGTTGTGAAAAGAAAATAACATACATAGCTTGTAATGCATCAAATATATACTGTGTTTGGCTCATCGTGAGAGTGTGGTTGTTTCAGCCTCCCTTCCCCTGCTTGTGTGGGCTATCACTGACTCCAGATGTGGGGGCATATGCCCACACGGTAGGCCTTGAGTTATTTCTTTGCTTAACAATACAAAATATGCCTGGGGAGAGAGTGGAGCTGCCCTGCAGCTCTGTTACAGCAACCCTTCTGGGGTCCATCCCTGAACAACCTCTATCCTGAGCAATCTCCAGGAAACTCTGGGTCTGCAAAAAGTTGATCTGGTGCTACCAATTTGGACCAAAGCAGAATCATGTGGTTTTCAGAGCTAAAAGTCCCCTTAGATTTTATCTAAATCAGTCCAGTTCAGTGTTAATTGCTCAGCTGCGTCCAACTCTTTGCAAGCTTAGGGACTGTAGCACACCAGGCTCCTCTGTTCATGGGATTCTCCAGGCAAGAATTCTGGACTGGCAAGGCCATATGCATGTGAGCGGATAAACGGCTGGCGTGTCAGCGGTAGGCGTTTCTGGGACTCCTTGACAGGACAGCTCAGTGCACTGTGATTTCCACTGAGACTGTGATTCCATGGATCAAGAAGATGTGGTACATATATGCAATGGAATATTAGTCAGCCATAAAAAATAATGAATTTGAGACAGCTCTAGTGAGGTGGATGAACTCAGAATCTGTTATTCAGAGTAAAGTCAGTCAGAAAGAGAAAAACAAACATACTATATTACATATATTTGAAATCTAGGATAATGTCTTTTTAAAACTTTCTGTGTAAATTTTACTTGTTTATTCAAATTTATTTATTTTTAACTGAAGGATGGTTGCTTTGCTGTGTTGTGTTGGTTTCTGTACATGTGTCCCCTCCCTCTTGAGCCTCCCTCCCACCTCCCACCCCATCCCACCCCTCTGGGTTGTCACAGAGCCCTGCTTTGAGCTCCCTGAGGCATTCAGCAAATCCTGCTGGCCATCTGTGTTAGCTGTGGTCGTGTGTTTCCATGCTACTCTTTCCATTTATCCCATCCTCTCCTTCCCCACCCCCAGGGTAATGCCTTTTAATAAACCAATAAATTTACATACTTGAAACAAACAAACAAGAATGCTGGAGTGGGTAGCCATTCCCTTCTCCAGGGGATCTTCCCAAACCCAGGGACCAAACCCCTTGCATCTCCTGCATCTCCTATATTGCAGACAGATTCTTTACCATCTGAGCCACCATCTAGATCAGTAACTTTTAAATTTTGTTGTAACACACACTTAGAAATCTTAGAGAGTGTGACCCAGTACTAACCAATGTACTTGCACATTTACATATATAACAAGTAAAACTTTACCACAATACTTGTTCTTACTATGGGCAGTATACTCTATTCTATTCTATTTTAAAATGACCGACATTGCCACTAAACAGACTATTTGGTGATTTGAAAAACAATGATCTATGCTAACTGACCCATGTTGAAAACAAATTGAAATCTAGAACTTTTCCTTTTCTGCCTTATATTTTTATCTGGTCATCCTAAATAAAATCTCTATCATCTAAATTTAATGCTTATTCATAAATATTGGTTTGGAGTTTAAATCAACGTGTTCTTTTTCATGGGCTGATTGCTAATAAAATTCATGGTGTTTTTACCTGAAAGTTGTCAGTTTAGGACCTCTAGTCTTAGTACTTGGTCTAACATGTCACCAAGGGCTGCCCTGACCTTGTGAATAACACAAGATACAATAGGTCTGAATCATCTCTTCTTGAGAGAAATATTTGGCAAAATCCTAAAGGTAACTTTGGGCTTCCCAAGTGGTGCTAGTGGTAAAGAACCCGCCTGTCAATTCAGGAGATGTAAGAGATGTGAGTTTGATCCCTGGACTGGGAAGATCCCCTGGAGAAGGGCTTGGCAACCCATTCCAGTAGTTTTACCTGGAGAAGCCCATGGACAGAGGAGCATGGTGGGCTGCAGTCCATAGGGTCACAAAGAGTCAGTCACCACTGAAGCGACTTAGCATGCAAAGATAAATTTATGCTTTAATTGTTCTGTTACTGAGCAAGGGCTTGTGTGCCTGCAGTGCAGAAAGCCAAGTCTGATAGCAGGTATTTGCAGCAAAGTCAGGGTTTATTTGCAGGGCACTCATGCTCAAAAGAACTGAACCCCCTTTTGGCTTTCAGGCAAGTGTTTGTAATGACGATTTTAGAGGAGAGAGCCATAGGAGGTGTGATCAGCTCACAGATCTTCTGATTGGTTGGTTGTGAGATAACAGGGTGATGCATTGAGACTCTCAGTTATCTACCTTCTGGTTGCAACCCATCAGGGGTTTAGTGCTTGTGGTCAGCATGTAATCACCATCCTCCACCTGGATGAGGGTCTTTGTTTCTGCAGAATAACTCAAAGATATGCATCAGATTGTTGTCTATATCCCTTTAAGAGGAACTAGAGCCCAGTGACTCTGTTGTTCTAATCCTCAGCTGTTTGAGTCTGCTCTTTGGAACTCGGGAAGGCTCAGGAAAGGAAGCCTTTTTCCTACAAACAGGAAACAGAGAGCACAGAGGGATTTTTGTACCTGGGCAGGCTTTGTGGGGTCCTGTTTGGTTTCATCACCACCACCCCCGCCCCCACCCCGACCCTGCTTTTTCTTTGATGACCTTCAGTTGTTAGGAGAGCAGGGGCAGGACAAGAAAGGGCATAGATCTTGGACAGAGAGATGAATCATAACCTTGGCAGGGGAACTCAGTTTTAGGGGACTCTATTTCAGTTCCTCTGTCCACCTGGTTTGACGGCTGAAATAAGATGAACTAAATATAATGAAAGCCACTGTAGCTGTTTCCGGCATCAGGCCAGCTTTGGGTAATTCCTGCTTCTGCCTGGTGACTTGTCTGTTTCTGTCCCAGCTTGGTGCTCTTCTCAACTTTCCTTTTAAAGTTGCCTTGTGGCAATAACAACATTTTTAATGCCAATGAATAGGGAAACACAACATAAAGTAGTTGCTACAAGCAAAAATTATTATTGAAATATCAGTTTATTTTGAAAAATCCATGTGACCACTGAATTCTACTCTACATATAGTTCGGCATGAATTATTAGTTAAATGGCTTAATTTTTACTTTCTTTTACTTTTCTTTTATTGAGGTAGGGCCCTTGTCTCTGGCACTCTAGTGAAGTTGCCCAGTGAAGCAGATTCCTCCTGTTGGGAGATGTAAAACAGCCTGGACAAGTGACTCTGATTCAGATAGAGTTCAATCCTGCCTCTGTCGTTGACCAGCTCTGCGAACTGGGCGAGGGTCTTTCTTTCTCAGATCTCCAGTCTCCTCATAACCAAGGGAATGAAATGGTTATGAGAATAAAATGGTTCTGAGAATTAAGGGGAGCAATGACATTTACAACACTCAAGACTTGTGGTCTGGACATATGCACCCAAATCTGGAGTCGGTGATCTCTCACATAAATAGGGGAAGGGATGCTGAAATGACTGAACTTCCATGATGGGCCAAACATGTTACATATTTTACATATTACAGGCTATATATCTTATTTTATTTTCACAACCCTCTTAGTTGATTATTATGTCTCGCCTCCCTCTTTTCATAGTTGAATAAAATAAGCTTTAGAATAGTAAGTGAATAACTTTCTTAAGGTCACGGATTTGAATCATGACAGATAAGAACCAGGCTGTCTAACTGCAAGACTTCTGTACTTTCTACTGCATTACTGTTGCCACAAACTAGCACATTCCCCTATTCTCAATGCTGCGAGAAATGCATAATGCCAAATGCTTTTTCTTTTCTTGTCATGAAACTGTTGGAATGAAAGGTGTGAAATGCTATCTGGTTGGATTATATTTGTTTTTTAAATGAATCAGGTTGTTAGACGTTCCATACATAAGTAGTCACTTATTTTGATAGGCTATAATCCATAGATTCTATAGGTATATATGGTTATGAACTGATTTCCAGTGTCTTTTTAATATTAACACTAGCCTGTAAGAAAAACTGGCTAATGGGATGGAATTGACAGGCTCGTTATTGGCGATAAAATGTGGATTTCAAACACACACTTAATTTTCCTGGGTAATAATTATTGGGTCAAATAATTCCTAAGAATAGATATACTCAATTATTCAGATTTAATAATTATTACTCATCAAAATTCCAACTGTGTTTTTGGCATTTGCATCTCTCCAAGGTGATTGTGTGTCAATTCCATCCTGTATGAGGCAAGTCATCACCTTGTTTTCTATCACAATGGTCTCTCACTTACAGAGTCATTCAGCTGCCCGCCTAGTCAGAAAAAATGATACGGAGAGAAGAAAATTGTACCTGTGTCCCCAGCTGGGTTAGCACATCCACTGTGACTTTTTGAAACGTTTCCATGAAAGTAAAATCTTTGGTTCTTGTGATGTCAGTCACACTGATCTGTATTGTTCTTCTGAGAACAGTAAATAATTCAGAGTCAAAGACAGATTTTAAGGAAGAAGGCTTATTCTGGCCTCAGTTACATTTTCTCTTGCCACAGCGATGTCATGGAGGCTCGAACAAGACCATGGCCTGTTCTCATATGCGTATCACTGCAGATGCTGCTCTGACACTCCACCTTTTTCTTCCTCTCTACCCTGTCCACCAGAAAAAAACAAAGAAATCGGGCTTCCCTGGTGGCTCAGTGATGAGGAGTCTGCCTGCCAATTCAGGAGACAGTTTCGATCCCTGGTCCGGGAAGATCCCACATGCCACGCAGCAGCTAAGCCCGTGGGCCACAACTACTGAGCCTGCGCCCTGGAGCCGGGGAACCGCAACTGCTGAAGCCCTTGCACTCTAACACCTGTGCGCCGCAAAAATAGAAGCCACTGCCATAAGCAATCGGTGAGCCGCAACTAGAGAAAAGCCTGCACAACAACGAAGCCTGGCACTGCCAAAAATAAATGAACAAAATAATTTTTTAAGCAAGAAATCATATTTGAAAGAAGAACCAAAAACTATTCATGTTTTTCCAACCTTATCTTTTTTTTTTTTTCCCTTTTAAGCTTTTCTAGATTTCTCTTATGTTCTGTGTAGTTGACGATGTGCTCATTTGTAGGATAGGATCAAATAATGTTAGTGTGAGGACCATTCATTAGTCAATATTGAAAATCTGTGTTATAGAAGAACAGGTAATGAAGAAACCCACTTCCGCTTGGCACACACACATAAGGATGACCTGTTGTGGCTCTAAAGGGAGTGGAGATACAAATTTTTGTAAAATAAAAATATATTCGGCAAAAAAAGCTATAAGAAAACGTCAACATAAAATGTAGTCTATCGAAATTTTTGTGACGTTACTCTGTCAATTCATTCCCCCGGATTTAATATCTTAAAAACAATCATTAAATATCTCTCATGAGTCTATGGATGGGTTACCTGATACCTGGGTGTCTACTGCTACTCAAAATACTATAATAGTAATCATAATGCATTGAGCATCTACTGAATGCAAGAAAGTACAAAAAGTCTTTCACATACATTTTCTCTTTATATTCATAAACACCCCTATGAAATGCTTTCCAAGTATCAATTCATGGATAAGCAAATGAAGACTCAGGGAATTTAAATAACTTACCTGGTTAATATCGAAGGCAAAAGGAGAGGGGACAGCAGAGGATGAGATGGTTGGATGGCATCACCAACTCAATGGACATGAGTTTGAGCAGGTTCTGGGAGATGGTGAAGGACAGGGGAGCCTGGCATGCTGTAGTCCATGGGGTTGCAAAGAGTGAGACATAACTTAGCAACTGAACAACAATAGCCTGGTTATAATGAAGCAAGCAATAACATCTCCTAATGTTCTGGAAAAAGCACCCGGATATTGAAATCAGATGCAATGAAGATAATAAAGATAAAACAAATGGAGATAATTTGTCACGTTAGGATACTCAGTATTTGAAAATCCAAACAGAAATTTTAGTCAATCAAAAATATAGCAATGATAAAAATTAGATTATTTTTATAGCACATGCTATTGTCTGCAATATATTTTGTTCATTAGTGGATATATTGTGGTTTGGAGCATGGACCACACCATGAAGTTATATGCTTAGTATTAATAACATCTGGTCATGTATACATTGTTTTCAAATTCCTAACTTGATGAAGAGCATCCTGCTTTTTGGTCAGAGGAAGGCAGAATCATCATCCGTAGTGATTTTCCTCTTCTGGTTGGACGGTCCGTATTTATACCCTTTCATAGTCTTTGCCAGTATTCTTTGTTTTACCTCCTCCCACTCTTGTCGGTTGGTTTAGGCACTTTTTTCCCCTCCAAATGTACGAGATAATCTCATAATTTCCTCTCATTCTAGTAATCAGTATTTCTGGAATTACATTACCACCTTAGCAGAATGTCTTAAGACGCTGGCAGTTATCAGCTAACTCTACTCACAATAGTTCCTCTCTTTAAGGCAGTTCCCAGTAGTTCAACAAAGACTTGCAGAAGTCTCTCAGGGTCTCTTGGGTTCTACCCCATCTAAACCTCTTTTGATAAAATCCACGTTTCTCAGACTGTCTGCATCAGGTTTAGGTTGGCACTCCTGTAACGTCTGGAGAATTCCCAGTGACTTCAAGAATCTGCATCCCAATCTATTCCCTTTTAGGACATTCTATTATCACCCCCCAAAGACTCCGTCTCCAACCTCATGCAGGTGTGATCACTCTTGCAGTTGCATTCACTCTTAGGTTCTAGCTTCTTGATATCAGACAGAGCTTGGCTTCAATATTACTTGAGGGGTGTAACCCTCAGAAAAACATTTAACCTGTGTCACCAGAGATTTTCTATTGGGAAAATGGAAAATTGTCCCTTTCTTATAAAGTTGTCCCTCTCTTATAAAGTTGTTATTATTGTTGTTTAGTTACTAAGTCAACTTAGTGTCTCTTTTGTGACCCCACGGACTCTAGCCTACCAGGCTCCTCTCTCCATGGAATCTCCCAAGCAAGAATACTGGAGTGGGTTGTCATTTCCTTCTCCAGAAGATCTTCCTGACCCAGGGATCGAACCTGCGTCTCCTGCATTGGCAGGCGGATTCTTTACCACTGAGCCACCAGGGAAGCTGTAGGTTAAATAAAACGTGTATGAAGTACCTATTCCCTATCTGGCACACAGCAACTACTTAAATACTATTTTCTGGTGTCCTCCCTTGCTCAGCGTGCCTGAAGACTATTCCCCTGGCCCATCATTAAGTCTGTTTCTACCATTTTATGAGGAATCTCACCTCATCCACCTTTCCAATGTACTATCCTAAACTATCTGCTTTACATTAGCTCCCTTCAAGATCCCTAGCTGAATTCTATCTTCTCCTATTTTAAAGTCACGTTCCAAGTTTAACCCATTTATACATTTCTGTTCTACCCTCAAGGGATATTTCTTGAGATGAGTTCATTATCCCCTCCTGTTCATTTATTTTAGTGAGGTACTGACATGAAATAAAAAATGTTCAGTCTGTCAAATAGTTCGAGTTTCTCATCAACATGCTTGGGTTGCCCTTGTGCACACACCTCTAGTGTGGTCCATTTCTTCTCTCCCTTCAGGGCTCAGCTTGGGAATCCTCTCTAGAAAGTCTTCCCTCACCCCCTTGCTCCACCCCACCCCTACTAGAGCCTCTTCCTCCCCCGAGGTCGCCTCCCATCTGGGGACTTGGCCCCTCCCACATGAAATCAGCTTATTTTTAAATCAGGGAACGCTGATGTCACCTTCCAGCGAAAGAGTGACCCCATGGCTTAGGTCACCAACTCTGCCCACATCCCCACGTTCTCTCGGGCTTCTCCCTTCGGGACCCACATCAACATGTCCATCTCCTAGTCTCCTGAATAGATGTAAGATCTTGTGATATTAAAATGCTTTCAACTTACTGAAATTGCAACAGGCCTTTTGGGGGTGGGGGTGGGGGAAGAATGCTGTTATTCCTTTTCTCACTTGTCCTCATGCTTACCACTCAAAATACACATGTTCTGGGCATATGTTGGCACAAATACACAGACATACTGACTTTGAAAGAGGCATATTTTTTGCACTCCTTGACATCTGCTTATGTTGGTTAAACACATAGCTCTTCTGTTCGTGTTTCAACATGGTCAAAAAACACACTCGAATGTGTCAAGCCTGTATGTGTCCTCTTTAATAACTGACGTAAATCTTTTCCAGCACAATCTAGCATCACCTTGGCCACTTAGGGGCAGCACTGAAGTGCACGGGGAGTGGCTGGTTGGATGAGCCCATCATTTGTTGGATTGGTGGGTGGCAGATAGATGATGTCATCCTTTCTCATACTCCTCCCCTGCTATCTCTCTTTTGCTCCTTTTTTTGTTCCTTAAGAGAAATCAGATCAGTTTTCCTGTCAAGACTGAAGTACATTAAGAAAAATCAAGATTGAGTTCTCATTGTGGATAAATTGAGGCATCAGCTTCCCTGGTGGCTCAGCAGGTAAAGAGTCTGCCTGCAATGCGGGGGATGAGAGTTCAATCCCTGGGTCAGGAAGATCCCCTGGAGAAGGAAATGGTGACCCATTCCAGCATTCTTGCCTGGGAAATCACTCGGATGGAGGAGCTGGTGAGCTACAGTCCATGAGGGTCACAAGAATCGAACACAATTTAGTGACTAAAGCACCATCAAAAGTGAAGTTAAGTGACTCTTTTTCACTCTGTTCTGCCATTTTGCCGTCCGTCTATAGGAAAACATGGGTGCTCTGATTGTACATATTTGAGGACAGTACATACTAGCATGGTGACTTTCTCGGTTATTGTAGACTTAAATGTTAAATATTCTGATTTGGAAGAATCTAAATTTACAACTATAGTAAGGCATCACCCCTAGATTTATACACAGAGAATGGTACAAGTTTCTTCCATTTTCTTCATTTATGTTGAAATTCTATTCACAACTATCATTTATTTACATATATGTATTCAAATGGTTGTGTTTCACAGCATTGCATTTTATGAGACAGGCTACCTTCATCCATATTTTATTGCAAAGAGATTACCATTACTCCTAGGTATTTTAAAATATGAGCAATGGTTGCTTACACAACAGAAAAAAAATTTAAACAACCTGAAACACACAGAAACAACCCATCAAATTCAGACGACTAGAAGTATGGCTGGAAGGTTACAGCTCCTGTCCAAACTAAATCCTTTAGCAATGACTGCATTGCCTTTAATTCTGTAAATGACAGCCTCCCAGTAGGCTGCATTATTCTGATCACACTTACATCCGTGCTATAATTGGCTGCCCATGAAACTCTCATTGCAGACAGCCTTGTTAGCTCATGGGGAAGAATGGTACAGGCAACACATCAAAAGGTTGAATATGGAAAAGGAATGAAAGAGCCTAGCAGCCTGCTGAATCCTGGTAATTGAAGAGCAAGAGAATCTTTGTGTGTGTGTGTGTGTGTGTGTGTGTGTGTGTGTGCGCACATCCATACAGTAGTCCCTCTGCTGAGGACCGCCAAATGAGGGAACAATAATAATCTGTGGAGGAACAGAGATACTGTGAGACAAAAGCACACTGGTGAAGAGCACGCAATTCACAGAATAACTTCCCAGTCTTAGATGACACCTGCTAGAGCTGCTTCCAAACACCTGTGCAATTCCCTTCCGATCTTAGTTATCAATGGGTTTGATCATGACAGTCCAGAGGGTCTGAGGCTTTGGCTTTTTGCCTTTCCTTTAAATTGAGAAGTGTGATGGAGAACAAGAGCATTTACAGTTGGAATTCTGATTTCCAAGTGGATTTGAAAGCATAGGAAGATGTAAAGGGAATTGCTCTTAAAGAACCAGGATTTGATCCCAGAATTGCATCTTGGCTGTGTAACGTTGGAGGGAATTCTCAACCTTCCACACAACACATGAATCAGCTGCATGTTATTGTAAAGCAATTATACTCCAATTAAAAAAAAATTTTTTTAATGGTCAATAAGCATAAAAGGATAAACAGAAAATAAAAGTAAAAACAATTTTAAAAAAAGACTACTACAACCTTACAACAAGCAGTTGGCTTGACTATTACCTGGGGATTGTAACATCTACTTTGTAGGGTTCTCTGAGGACTGAATAACTTGATGTGGCAAGCACCATGTGTGATTATGTTTCTTAGTAGACAGTGGTAGATATTGCTATTTCTATTTGTTGGGAGAAAATACAGGCACTAAAATAGTAGAGATTTCTTACGGGTAACTGTAGCATGACTGAATAATTGATGGTATCCTTCCTTTCCAAACTGTAGTATGTGTGGTAAATAATTGATGGAATCCAAACTGTGGAAAATTCTTAAAGAGATGGGAATACCAGAACGTCTTACCTGCCTCCTGAAAATCTGTGTGCAGTTCAAGAAACAACAGTTATAAGTGGACATGGAAAAACAGACAGGTTCCAAATTGGGAAAGGAGTATGTCAAGGCTATATATTGTCGCCCTGCTTATTTAACTTATATGCAGAGTACATGATGAGAAATGTGGGCTGGATGAAGCACAAGCTGGACTCAAGATTGCTGGGAGAAATATAAGTAACCTCAGATATGCAGATGACACCACCCTTATGGCAGAAAGTGAAGAGGAACTAAAAAGCCTCTTGATGAAAGTGAAAGTGGAGAGTGAAAAAGTTGGCTTAAAACTCAACATTCAAAAAATGAAGATCATGGCATCCAGTCCCATCACTTCACGGCAAATAGATGGGGAAACAGTGGAAACAGTGAGAAACTTTATTTTTTTGGGCTCCAAAATCACTGCAAGATGGTGACTGCAGCCATGAGATTAAAGACACTTGCTCCTTGGAAGAAAAGCTCTGACCAACCTAGACAGCATATTAAAAAGCAGAAACATTACTTTGCTGACAAAAGTCTGTTTAGTCAAAGCTATTGTTTTCCCAGTAGTCATGTATGGATGTGAGAGTTGGACTATAAAGAAAGCTGAACACTAAAGAATTGATGCTTGTGAACTGTGATGTTGGAGCAGACTCTTGAGAGTCCCTTGGACTGCAAGGAGATCCAACCACATCAGTCCTGAATATTCATTGGAAGGACTGATGCTGAAGCTGAAGCTCCAACACTTTGGCCACCTGATGCGAAGAACCGACTCATTGGAAAAGACCCTGATGCTGGGAAAGATTGAAGGCAGGAGAAGGGGACAGCAGAGGAGGAGATGGTTGGATAACATCACTGATTCCATGGACGTGAGTTTGAGTAAGCTCTGAGAGTTGGTGACGAACAGGGAAGCCTGGTGTGCTGCAGTCCACGGGGTCACAAAGAGTCGGACATGACTGAGGGACTAAACTGTACTGAGCTGAACTGAACTTCCTGTCCTCTTTATAAGGAAAAGAGGAAGAAACATCTTCTCCATGTGGTGCAGGAGCACAGAGCCTCAGGAAGGAATACAATCCACCCAAGTTCACTCCATCAGCATGTAATGTATCTCTTGCTCACAGTTACCCTGTTTATGGGATTCTCTTCCTGACCCCAGAACTAACCCCTGAAGTATGCACTCACATAAAACTCTTACACATAGAGTTTTATAAAATGTGATATCCTTCCTTTACAAAGAGAGCAGAAATGATTGCCATTGTCCTGTAATCAGAACAATAGTTTTCAGTTTCCTCTTTGAAGTAGAAGCTCTGTGCTACCCACATTATCTCCTTGGGGACCAACGCGCTTCTTCCCTCAGCCTCCTGGAGTGTCTGTTGCCAATGGTTCACAGCTGAGTCTTTCCCTGGGACTGTCTCTCAGCCAACAATAGAGGAGCCTATTCACCCAAGGTTGCATCCCTTTCTTGTGGCTGCCTTTATCCAATGACTGAGGGGTGGAGGGTATGAGAGTGAGCCCTTTTGTCTCAGTATGGGACTGCCCTGAAGGGTCCTCCCAGGTCCAGAACTTCCTGTGAAATCAGAGGATCCCTCTACTGGAACTGCACGACAGGCAACTTTCCCTTCTGCCTTCTTCCTTTCTTGAATCACTGATAGGAGTTGTTCTAAAAGCACTCAAGTGTCAGTTAGGGTCCAAGAAGCAGATGCCAAATGAGAATTAGACATACAAGCATCTATTGGGGAAAATGCTTGTGAAACAGAAAGAGCCGAGGATGCAAGAAGATGCCAGAGAGCCTTTGGACTGGGCTGTGGGCCTGACACCGATGGAGGGACAGAGGAAAAGAAGTAAGGTTAAGAAAAGCCTCAATCTGTAGTATAATCCTGAAAAATTCTTAGTGGAGCTGACGAGGCTTCTAGAGCATTGTCTGCTTCTTAGAGTTGGGCAGAAATAAATAGTTCAGCTCTATTTCCCCTGATGTAGTAAGTCATGGCCCAGAGGAGCCCAGGGAGACCATGGTCATAGTGTGAATGCTGCGCACACACACACAAATGAAGTCGTAACATCTAGAAGTTCTCATCCAACCTCTTTCCTTGTAGCTGGTTGTTTTATGGGTCGATTCAAGCAACATCACCATGGTCACCAAATCTCCTTGATTATCTTCACCCCAGAGGGTGAACATCTTGGTCACATGGTCACCTTGCAGGGAACCTGATCTGAGAGAGCTGGTGTCAGGAGTGTTCTGTGGAATTCTAAAATGGAACTCTGAAGCTGGATGATGTATGGGCTGGCTGGTGATGAAGACCCTGCCTGTAGGTGAAGTGCTCAGAGTCCCTGGGATGAGGCAGCTCTGCAATTGTTAACATTTTGCTGATGGTACACTGGGATGGGGCATGGATGGAAGGCATGCGATAGCAGGTGCAATGTCTCAGGCCTACAAGGGGATAGAGCCATCATATTACAAAGACAAAGCTATCAGAAGGGTGTTGCTGAGTGAAATTTTTGCCCTAGAGAGAGACAATGAAAGGTTGAGAGTGATTAATCACCAACTGAAGGCAAAATGTGAAACTCAGAGGGTCTCTTTGGCAGCATAGAAAGAGACACTTATCTCCTGTAGACAGAGGGCAGAGCAGGCCAAAGATCAGTCCCAAGACTTAATTATAAGGGTAACAAAGCTCCAGCAAAGGTTACATTTTCAACTCTGGAGAAGCTGCTTTCTCAAGGCCAGGGCCCTTGATGAGGAAGAGTAAGCCCTGACATGTCTAAATCAATGCCTTAGATAATATGAACGTCCCAGATGTTTACAAAATCATGGGGCTGCAGAAGTGGCCTGTTTCTCCCTATTAAGCGTCAGCCCTCCCTTCTGTCTTGAAGAAATGAAGGCACTTCTGCCTGCAGGACAGCATTCAGTCATGTTAGCATCCACCGCTTCTCTGTTTTCCTGGCCACTAGACTAGAAATTAGAGCCAGGTTTTTATATAACATGCTGGGAAGTGCTGGGCTCAGTAAGGAATTAAAGAACTATACTCTGAAAGGGTTGCTGATATACTTCTGCCACAAACTCGCACACCATCTTCTCTTATGGCCAGTCATCAGAGAAATGAAAATACAGGGGATCCTGAAACCACAGTTTCAGCTGAGCTAATGGGACAAAGTGTAAGTCTGCCGCAAATACAGGTAACGTGGGGTCCTTTCCTCAAGTTTGGGAGGATGAAGGGAAAACACAAAAACAAATGTCTCAAAAGGTAAAAGACAGATTTTCTTTTCTAGAGTACGTGGGGCACGGAGGGAATGGCGGAGTTCCCTGGAGAGAAGGGAGATTTCATGGAGGAGAGAACTCCAGGCTCATCACAGGCAGAAGAAAAAAAAAGCAAGAGACAGGAAACCACGGACTGAACAATCACAGTGCTTTCAAAAATCGTAAACAGTTGGGCTAAACCTGGGGCTAAAGATGAGGAGATACATAACTGGAGAAAGAAAAACAAAGGACATGATTATGGAGGGTTTCATAGACCATGGTAAGATGCTAAGAAGTTTGGACTTGATTCTGCTTTGTGGTTGTTGATTTGAATTTTATATTGAAATATTTTAAACTATTTTAATAACTAATCAAAGAAAACCCTTTCAAATATGTTTTTTTAAAAAAAAACCCTATGTTTGAACACACTAGAGATGGCCAACACAATTAACTTGGGCTGCCAAGTTCATATCCATTTGCTCAGCTTTCAAAATAAAGCTTCTCCTGTCATTTCCATTTAATTGCAAAAATATCATGGCTGGCAAAAATGGCTATTAAAAAACCTGCTCCTAATTTCAAGTATTTATCAGTGTGAATTAGGGTTTTAAAAATTTCTCTAAATTCTAAACCAAGCACAGAAATAAAATTGGACATCAAGGTTGATGTAAAAGTAAAATTTTATTCACATAGCTGATTGGAAATTTTGTAATCAATAATCTCAATGTTCTCATTGATCAACTAGTTGGGATTCATAAAATAAATTAAGGTAATACAGTACCCATCAGTTTCAAATACTTAATGCTTTGAGGTATTATTTTGTTTCCAAACAGTATCTCACCTGTACAAAAGAGGAGTTAAAAATTGCAAGCATAGGTAATAGTAAGCCAATAAAGGATTTTAAAAACAATGTGATAATTCTTGTAAAAATTTGAAAAAATCATGCTGATGGTGAAGTCGCAAATAATTAGATAAAAGTCTGAAGCATAGGTTTTTTCAATCCAGGCCCTCTGACTAGAAGTATTGATGGGATGGGAGGGGACAGAAGAGAGAAAGGATGGTGTGGACTTCTTGAGGAGGAAGCATCTGTAGCTCTTGAGGAGGATTCTGGTGCAGAGAATGACGAACAGATTGGGTGGTGTTCAGTGACTGGGTGGGCATTGATGGCTTCTTCATCTTTGACTTTTTATACAAGCTTAGTACAGGAGCTCTCACATAGAAAAATGTTCAGTAAATATTTTTGAAGTGTTAAAATGTATGCCAAACAACAGTGCTTTCGTTGGCTCACAATACTTTGAGAAGTCCCATCCAAAGACTTGTATGATCTCACAGAGTGTTCCTTTTTTTCCTCTTAAGGGGCTTTGTCTAAAAGAAGGATTCAGCTGTAATGTCTGTCATTTTTCTTCTAAATCAAGGATAACTTCTACTAAGAAAACTCACTATTAAGAAATCTTTATGCATCATTATACTTTGAGTGGCCTGTGGAGAGAAAATCCTCTTGCGCCCCAATCTGGTGGGTGGTATTTCTAGAACTGCATTTAGAAGGCAATAGAAATGCTTTCACCAGAGCTCCAGACAAACTCCCCTGTGCTCTTGTACGTATTGCAGATATTTAGGGAAAATAATTATTTTTAAAGCAATTACAAATTCATAGGAAGGTGCAAAGAAATGCACAGGGATTTTCTGTGCACCCTACAAGAGGAGATATATTTTTATAGTATCTTGGAATTAATTTCCTAGTTGTAAGGAATATATACATATACACACACACATATATATGTGCATGTGTTTATATATATATATATAATATATTTAATGATATTGGGTAAGCAGGAATCTGGGGAATTAAGGCAGAAAATAGCAATATTGATATGGTAATGACTCATTAGGTTTTCCCAAGAGCAGCTAAGTGTTGCTGTGTTTCTAAAGGTGTTCTGTTTGGACCAAAGTCAACGACAAAATCCTCACACGTATGTGGAACCTGAGACAGTAAACATATTTCTCTGGTATTTAATTAACTTTACAGAAAGTAAGGCAAATAAAATCCGTTTCTAAAGGAAAACAGCAATCACAGCTAGAAGAAAGCATCATTTAAATGCACCCATGCCCACTTTCACGGACACACGCATACACACACACATGCAACATTAGTAGCTGACTGGATTTTAAATTTGAAATGTGCTCAATTTCTTATGTGCAGTGCACTTCTAATTATCTTGGTCTTTTCATCGGCCCCAAATACCAAATATTATAGAAGAGCTTCATACAACATTTGGCGAAATTCCTTTGAAAATTAAGACTAATTCTGACGTCTGATTTTTTTTTTTTTGGCACCAAAATCTCCTAACTCTGATTAGTTGGTCACGGGGTTGAGCCTCATGGTGCTTTTCAACCCTTGCTCTTCTGTCCTGTCACTAACCAAAGTGACCACAAAGCCCAGAAAATGTGCTAGGGTCAGATTCTGTGCATTTTTCAGGCCAGTGATATAATAGTCTTACCTTAGATTTCATAGATTAAGATGTTTCTCACACACATTATCTTTTTTCATTTATCAACAAGCCTATGGGACAAGTATTATTTCCCTGTTTAACTGTATAGAAAGTTGAGGGTTGGAAAGAAGTTGTTGCTCTTCAATCTCTAAGTCATGTCCGCCTCTTTATAACTGCATGCACTGCAGCACACCAGGCTTCCTTGTCCTCCACTATCTCCCGGAGTTTGCTCAAACTCACGTCCATTGAGTTGGTGATGCCATCCAACCATCACGACTTCTGTGACCCTCCTCTTCTGCCCTCAATCTTTTCTAGCATTAGAGTCTTTCCCAGTGAGTTGGCTCTTTGCATCAGGTGGCCAAAGTATTGGAGCTTCAGCCTCAGTATCAGTTTTTCCAATGAATATTCCAGGTTGATTTCCTTTAGGATTGACTGGTTTGATCTCCTTGCTGTCCAAGGGATTCTCAAGAATCTTCTCCAACACCACAGTTCAAAAGCACCAATTCTTTGGCGCTCAGCCTTCTTTATGGTCCAACTCTCACATCTGTACATGATTACTGGAAAAAAACCATAGTTTTGACTGTACAGACCTTTGCTGGCAAAGTGATGTCTCTGCCTTTTCATGTGCTGTTTAGGTTTGTCGAAGCTTTTCTTCCAAGGAGCAAGCGCCTTTTAATTTCATGGCTGCAGTCACTATCCACAGTGATTTTGAATCCCAAGAAAAATCTGTCACTGTGTCCACTTTATCCCCATCTATTTACCATGAAGTGATGGGACTGGATGCTGTGATTTTAGTTTTTTGAAAGGGAAGAAATTATAAGGATATAATATATAGCACCAGGAATACAGTCAATATGTTATAATAACTTTGTATGCAGTGAAATCTATAAAGATACCAAATTATTATGTTGTGCACCTGAAATTAATATAATATTGTTAGTTATCAGATCAGATCAGATCAGTCGCTCAGTCGTGTCCGACTCTTTGCGACCCCATGAATCACAGCACGCCAGGCCTCCCTGTCCACCACCAACTCCTGGAGTTCACCGAGACTCACGTCCATCGAGTCGGTGATGCCATCCAGCCATCTCATCCTCTGTTGTCCCCTTCTCCTCCTGCCCCCAATCCCTCCCAGCATCAGAGTCTTTTCCAATGAGTCAACTCTTCGCATGAGGTGGCCAAAGTACTGGAGTTCCAGCTTTAGCATCATTATTTCCAAAGAAATCCCAGGGCTGATCTCCTTCAGAATGGACTGGTTGGATCTCCTTGCAGTCCAAGGGACTCTCAAGAGTCTTCTCCAACCCCACAGTTCAAAAGCATCAATTCTTCAGTGCTCAGCCTTCTTCACAGTCCAACTCTCACATCCATACATGACCACTGGAAAAACCATAGCCTTGACTAGATGGACCTTTGTTGGCAAAGTAATGTCTCTGCTTTTCAATATGCTGTCTAGGTTGGTCATAACTATACTTCCAAGGAGTAAGCGTCTTTTAATTTCATGGCTGCAGTCACCATCTGCAGTGATTTTGGAGCCCAGAAAAATAAAGTCTGATACTGTTTCCACTGTTTCCCCATCTATTTCCCATGAAGTGATGGGACCAGATGCCATGATCTTCGTTTTCTGAATGTTGAGCTTTAAGCCAACTTTTTCACTCTCCACTTTCACTTTCATCAAGAGGCTTTTGAGTTCCTCTTCACTTTCTGCCATAAGGGTGGTGTCATCTGCATATCTGAGGTTATTGATATTTCTCCCCGCAATCTTGATTCCAGCTTGTGCTTCTTCCAGTCCAGAGTTTCTCATGATGTACTCTGCATATAAGTTAAATAAGCAGGGTGACAATATACAGCCTTGACGAACTCCTTTTCCTATTTGGAACCAGTCTGTTGTTCCATGTCCAGTTCTAACTGTTGCTTCCTGACCTGCATACAAATTTCTCAAGAGGCAGATCAGGTGGTCTGGTATTCCCATCTCTTGAAGAATTTTCCACAGTTGATTGTGATCCACACAGTCAAAGGCTTTGGCATAGTCAATAAAGCAGAAATAGATGTTTTTCTGGAACTCTCTTGCTTTTTCCATGATCCAGCGGATGTTGGCAATTTGATCTCTGGTTCTTCTGCCTTTTCTAAAACCAGCTTGAACATCAGGAAGTTCACGGTTCACATATTGCTGAAGCCTGGCTTGGAGAATTTTGAGCATTACTTTACTAGCGTGTGAAATGAGTGCAATTGTGCTGTAGTTTGAGCATTCTTTGCATTGCCTTTCTTTGGGACTGGAATGAAAACTGACCTTTTCCAGTCCTGTGGCCACTGCTGAGTTTTCCAAATTTGCTGGCATATTGAGTGCAGCACTTTCACAGCATCATCTTTCAGGACTTGGAATAGCTCAACTGGAATTCCATCACCTCCACTAGCTTTGTTCGTAGTGATGCTTTCTAAGGCCCACTTGACTTCACATTCCAGGATGTCTGGCTCTAGGTCAGTGATCACACCATCGTGATTATCTGGGTCGTGAAGATCTTTTTTGTACAGTTCTTCTGTGTATTCTTGCCACCTCTTCTTAATATCTTCTGCTTCTGTTAGGTCCATACCATTTCTGTCCTTTATCGAGCCCATCTTTGCATGAAATGTTCCTTTGGTATCTCTGATTTTCTTGAAGAGATCCCTAGTCTTTCCCATTCTGTTGTTTTCCTCTATTTCTGTACTTCAAAAAAGAAAAAGAAAGTCAAGGGTTGGCATGATGGAGAGGTTTACCCTGTATCAAAGAACTAGTTAGTAGCAAGGTCTGGATTAAGATCCCTCGATTTCTGTTTCTAAGCCCAGTGATCTTTCTTCTCTACCATAATAGATATTCCATTTGTAACTGATATAGTCTCAAAATTTTTCTGAGACTACCATCAGTGAATTTTTCAATAAAATGGCTGGATGCCCTAAATCCCAAACTCTGGGCACCTTAGCATGCTAGAATATCTCCAAGACTGATGAAGGCCTTCCCATTTAGCTCTAGCCCCAATTTTTTTGTTTCTACTGCCTCGTGAATCTCTGCTCTGTACTGTGCATCTTCAAGTCATGTCCCCTTTCTGGAGGTACAGATAAGTAACTGGGCTCTCACCGACAGAAGGTGGGTGGCTTGGCAGATGCCTCTTCTAAGCGTGTCCTAGAGACACTCAGATGTGTGCTCCTCTGTGTCTTTTCCTTCCCTAGGGTAGAAATGGCTACAACCAGAACTATATCGGAAGCCATATCTTGCAGATGGCAGAGATGACCTTAGCTGGGGTTCATGATTAATTAAGTGGAGGAGAGCCATGTTCTGAACAGATACACTCTAGATAATCATGTGAGAAATAAATTTCAATATTCCTTAAATCACTAAATTTTAATACTATTGTCATATCCTAACTAATTTAACCTTCCTCACCAAACATACCCATTAAAGTGGCTTTCTAACCAAAGGTCAATTTCTCTTCCTAAAACTGAATTCTATCTTTAGCTTAGCCAAACCAGCTTTTTCAATAGTATACTGTGTTCCCATTATACTATGTAGGATGGTGTAAAAATACTGGAAAAAGCATAGGGCCTAAAGTCAGGCAGACTTGGGTTCAAGTATGAATTACATACTTTTTAGCTAGGTGACACTGGCTCATCTCTGAACCAAAATTTCATCTTATGACAAAAATGGGCTCTTTGGGGAGAAATAAATATGATAATATGTGTAAAATACCATATCACAGGTTTCCTGAATATTTGGTACATGGTATGCAACCAATAATATTAGTAATAGTTATTACTCATGGAGCAATATTTCAGGCTTTCTCTTGGTTAAAAAATATATATTGTGAATCATGTTCCAAGAGGAATAGACAGTCAATCCTTGGAGTGCATGTCTGCTAAGTTGCTTCAGTCACGTCTGACTTTTTGCAACCCTATGGACCCTATGGGATTCTCCAGGCAAGAATACTAGAGTGGGTTGCCATGCCCTCCTCCAAGGAATCTTCTTGACCCAGGGATTGAAACCACATCTTTTACATCTCCTGCATTTCAGGCATATTCTTTACTACTGAGCTACGGAGGAAGCCCCAGTCCTCAGGGACCCAACCTGTAATGTGAGAGATGTGGATACTTAAGCTACCCTACTTATTTTCTCCCGGATTATGGTCTCTTTGTAAATTTTTTTTTTTTTTTTACCACCCAACACTCCTTTTCTAACCTATATTTGCATAATGGCATAGTAAGTCTTTTACTATTCCAGAAATTTGGTTGCCAGGACTGATACTTTGTCCTTAATAAGCTTAATAATACTTTGCCCTTAATAGTACTTTGTCCATTCAAAAGTTTTCATTAATCTTAACTCTGATACTCTTATGTGATAATTGATGGATCATTTGAATTCTTAGTGCCTTCACTTTCCAACCTCTGAAAAGCTAGATGAAAATTTTTGTGGATGAGGAAAATGATTCATGGAAGTGAAGTGAAGTGAAGTGAAGTCGCTCAGTCGTGTCCGACTCTTTGCGACCCCATGGACTGTAGCCTGGGTTATAAATGTAAAAGGTGCAACATTAATATGTTAACCTAATTAAGGCTTCCGTTCCTTAGAAGTTTTTTTTTTTTCCCCTTAAAACATGTTTAAAATATGTATTTTGTATTTTTGGGTAAATATAAAGATGCTTTTAAAATATTAGTATTAAAAATTGCCATAGATCACCTTAACGCTCATTGTTAATATTTTGGTCAAATTACTTTTATTCCCTTTTCAACACACACACACACACACACACACAGTTTTGTTTTGTCCTTGTCTCTGCTCTTTTCTAAGTTTGAGTTCATACCATTCAGTTTCATATTTTTCTCTTATTCACTGAATATCGTGTAGTAAACATTTTTCTACCCAAGGAACATTTCTAGGGCCCAATTTACATTATGCCACAGTAACCATTTAAATCTGCAATGCCAGTCAGAGAAAGTTTTGAATTCCTAAATTTTCTTTTGTGGCAGCCTTTCTGCAGCTGTTATGAGAAATGCTGCTTTTGTCAAAAAATTCTCTTGGCTCTTATCACCTGACTGTCACTTATTCTACAGAGCTCTAGTGCTATTAGCCAGTGGGGCATTCACTGGGTACTCTCTGTAGTGGAAATAGGGAGTCCTGTAGTTCATTATCAGGTTCCCCAGGTGGGTTCAATCCCTGGATCGGGAAGATCCCCTGCAGAAGGAAATGGCAACCCACTCCAGTATTCTTGCCTGGAAAATCCCATGGACAGAGGAGCCTGGAGGGCTATAGTCTATGGGGTGGAAAAGAATCAGACACGAGTAAAGCAACTTAGCCCACATGCAGGTAGTTCATTATTAGCAGACTTATCTTTAACTTTCCCTTCAAACATTCATAAATAACACACAAAACTCTTATGTCTGTGCTTTGAACTACCTTTTATTTTTCTTTCAAGTATCATGATATTTCAAGCATCATGTCTTAGTAACAAAATACTGTAATATACTAAAGGTAACACTATCAAGATTGGCAATAGTGGTGACTTTTCATAGTCTGGCGGTTTAGGTATTCTACAGAGAGATGGGACTCAACTCAGACCCTGGAAATATCCAAAACCCCTGATTATGAAGTATTGGAAGACTGAAGGTTTCAAGCTAAATATGAATATACATGTTATATATAAGATGAGAAAGTTATTGCATTGCAGCTAACGGATGCAGACTGAAGGTAGGGAAGAAAGGTTTTTTTTTTTTTTAACGTTTTTAGCCTATAGTTTATACTATCTCTCCCTTTCCCCATCAGACATGCCAAGAACACTTAGTAGATTCATAATGCTGAACTGGCAACTGAGTTTGAAGGCAGGGGTGGGTAGGGGGGAGATGAAAACCAAGGGACTCCATTAGAAATTGCCTCTGTTATCTCATTAATCTCTTCCAGCAAATAATACATGCAGAACTCAGGCTATTGAGGTCTCCAAAGAATATCATTTTTTTTGTGGGGTTATAACAAATTAAAGAAATAAATTAAGTCACTAACCCAGCAGGGAAGTACTTGAAATCCTGGGCTCTGTAGTCTTTACTGCTGTTCTGGAATTATAGTAACAAAGAGATCTTTTCTGGAAATACATATATTTAAAATGTGTATTATATGCATATATGTAAATTGCCAATGTAGTTTTGCCTTTTATTATTAGCCTTGCACGTGTGCCTGCTAAGTCATTTCAGTCATGTCTGACTCTTTGCGACCCCATGGACTGTAGCCCACCAGGCTCCTCTGTCCATGGGATTTTCCAGGCAAGAATACTGGAGTGGGTTGCCATGCCCTCCTCCAGGGGATCTTCCTGACCCAGGGATGGAACCTGCATCTCTTATGTCTCCTGCACTGGCAGGAGAGCTCTTAAACACTAGTACCACCTGGGAAGCCCTTAGTGTACTCCAAAAGCCCCTTCTGTGCCCCAAACCCCAAAATTTGTATCTTCTACTCACTAACTGCAAATAGAGAATAACAGTTGTTAAATGGAGTGGAAGTAAAAATTCAATGTTCTTTTATATAGAAACAGAGACAGACACAGTCCATCATTGGGTTTTTTTTTTTTTGGCTTGCTTATTTGTTTCCTTGTTTTGTGACTTGCTTGGGATAATTTTGTGGAATCTGTCTCATCACAGAGTATAGTCATTGATGTCTCTGCTTATTTTTTAAAATCATTGCTTTTATGATTAAGTCTGGCTTTCTAGGGTCTATATAATAGTGCCCATTAACTACTGGTTAGAGGTTGTGCTTAAACGGTTTTAGTCAGTAAAGTGTTATTCACTCAGATCAGATCAGATCAGTCGCTCAGTTGTGTCCAACTCTTTGCGACCCCATGAATGGCAGCACGCCAAGCCTCCCTGTCCATGAGATTCTTTAGGCAAGAAGACTGGAGTGGATAGCCATTCCCTTCTCCAGGGATCTTCCTGACCCAGGGACTGAACCCACATCTCCCACATTGCAGGCAGATTCTTTACTGTCTGAGTCACCAGGGAAGCTCTTCAGTCAGTAAAGTTTCCACCTTTACCAATGTAAAGGGGGTGGGCGGGAGTTGGATTACACTTAAATGGAAGAAAGTTTACTGTTCTTCTCTAGCTGTTACTTGCAACTGAGTTCCCTCCTGTCTCTCACAGGGGCATTTACACACTCCCGGAGGGACACGTAGAGGGCTTGGGCCCTCTCTAATCTTTCTGATTGTACATACACATTTCAGGAAGCTCATTCTGGCGGTCTTATGGAGAGTGGGTTGGAATAAGGATGTCTGGACTTAATGAGACTACTTAAGTGATTTATTTTAGAACTCAGAAGGAGAAACTCACTCAAGGGGCCATAGAACCACAACTATATGCAACTCTAAGGGTGATAATGCACAGATTTGTCTATAAAACCCATATAAGAACATGCGTTAGGTAAACGGGAACCCCTAGAGTTGTTTAATTGGCAGCGTGTGTGGTCATGTGTGATGGCTCTATAAAGACATTTCAGCAAACAGTGATGACAATGAAAAAGAGCATAAGTTGTCAAGTCCTGACACAGAAATACAGTACAAAGAACAAAGTGTATAAAGGATTTAAGATCAATTGTTCTAAAGCAAAGATTCCAGACAGCTGGCCTAAAAATAGTTTTTGTGTGTTTGAAACATTTAGTGGAAGAAAAAACCCACGTTTTTTCCTTTTCCAAAGAGAGTAGAAAAATTAGAAATGGCTATAGCAGTGGTGGTTGTATTGAATTTAAAACAATGCTTCCTGATTCTTCTCAAATGATAAGTCTAGATATCTGGTAGACTCTCCTTTCCTAGACATCTTTAAGAAAAAACACAGACAGTTGGCTCACTCTTCATCTGATTTAAATACATGGCTGGTGCCTTAATACTACAACAAGGTCACTATTTCTTCTATCTTATTTTATTACATACAATATCATTATACAATGGTATATCTATTTCCTTCATGCTGAGGAAAGGGGTGAGCAGCGTGTCAACCATTTTTGTTTCTAGTTATCTATTATTTTTTATATAAAAGGGGAAAACTTCTGGACTGGGAATGAGATACTTCAACTATCTTTGATTGACCCACCAACTGTCTTAGTTTGGTCACCTGTAAAACAAGTCAGTTAAATTAAATGATTATTTCTCAATTCCATTTTAGCTAAAAATGTAAAGCTCCTATGTGCCATAAATACAGCATTATGCTGGTTTATTTTCCTCTTAATACAGAATCCCTCTTCCATTTATGATGATTTGGAGATTATGACTAACTCTCTTCTCAGACCAACTAGAAAACCTGGAGAAAGTATAGAATATATTTTACTGTTGTATTAGAAAGCTAACAAAGTAGTGAGGGATTACAGAGTAAAAACCAGGGAGGAGAATGAAAGCCAAAGATGAATGCATTGATTTTAGAGTTCTTTTTCTCTGAAAGCCATCTACGTTTTTCTAAAATAGTTAAATTGATAAGCTCATAAGACGATAATAATGTCTTATGGGATTTTAAAATATATAGAATTAAAATACATAGTAGTAAGAGCATATAAAATGGGGGAATAAATGGAATTAATATGTTTTTAGAACTTTGCATTGCTTGGAAAGGGGTAAAAATACAAATTTATACTAGGTTTTTCTTAAGGCAAAGGAGCATTTTGTAATCTTTAGGAAATAATGTTTTAACTCAGAAATTTGTTAAGTAAGTTGGACTATAAAGAAAGCTGAGCACCGAAGAATTGATGCTTTTGAACTGTGGTGTTGGAGAACACTCTTGAGAGTCCCTTGGACTGCAGGAGATCCAACCAGTCCATCCTAAAGGAGATCAGTTCTGAGTGTTCATTGGAAGGACTGATGTTGAAGCTGAAACTCCAATACTTTGGCCACCTCATGTGAAGAGCTGACTCATTGGAAAAGACCCTGATGCTGGGAAAGATTGAGGGCTGGAGGAGAAGGGGACGACAGGATGAGATGGTTGGATGGCATCACCAAGTCAATGGACATGAGTTTGGGTAAATTCCGGGAGTTGGTGTTGGACAGGGAGGTCTGGCGTGCTGTGGTCCATGGGGTCACGAAGAGTTGGACATGGCTGAGTGACTGAACTGAACTGAAGTTTAAGCACACATGTTTCTGCAGGGACTTCCCTGGCAGTCCAGCGGCTAAGACTCTTTGCTTCCATTGCAGGAGGGCATGGGTTCGATCTCTCCATAAAGACCTAAGATCCCACATGCCCCATGGTATGGCAAAATAAATAAATACAATAAAATAAATAAAATAAGTGGAATAATAGTACTACTGTTAGCAACAACAAGCCCCTGCCCCCCTAAAAGAGAAAACAACACAAAAATGTTTCTGGAGGTCTAGTAACCTTGTGCCAATTTTAAATTTTGATATTTTTCTTCATTTTGATACATTACAATTTTTAAAAAATGACCTTTTCAAGGAAAACAGTTCAAAGAACCATGCAAACATTCAAATTCAACTTTATATTTATTTATTTGTTCAGAGAAAAATCACCTGAAGGTGACTTTGAAGCAGAAGAATATCCCTTGTTTTAAGGTTGGAAGTTTTGGAAAGGGCACAGCATTTTTAATCCATTGTTGGCTAAAAAGTATAAGGCATAGATCCAATTGCTACGCTTCTAAAGTAGTACATATGAATGAATTCTTTTAACAAGCCAGTTTGCTTGAAGGGTTGTGAGCCATTTCCTGAGTTTGGATATTATTGTTTTTGTTGTTCAGTTCCTAAGTCATGTCTAACTCTTTGCAACCCCATGGACTGTAGCCCCACAGGCTCCTCTGTCTATGGGGTTCTCCAGGCAAGAATACTGGACTGGGTTGCCATTTCCTCCTCCAGGGGATCTTCCTGATCCAGGGATCAAATCTGTGTCTCCTGTATTTGCAGGCAGATTCTTTACCACTGAGCCACCTGGGAAGCCCATTGGATATTATTGCTTACCTCTAAATGAAGGCAGGTACAGAAGAGATAATATAAAGAGAGATCAGATGACTTGGTCTAGATTAAATAGTTGTGAACCAGCTGGGTTCACAGATTCTTGAAGGTAAGGATCAGTATTTATGTACATTTTCAGTATCTGGGAGGAGCTAGGTCTTCCGTAGCACATAAGATGCTGCTTGGGCTAAAGATTCAGATAAATAGGGTTATAATCTTGATCTGCAAGGAGATCCAACCAGTCCATCCTAAAGGAAATCAGTCCTGGGTGTTCATTTGGGAGGACTGATGTTGAAGCTGAAACTCCAATATTTTGTCCACCTGATGGGAAAATCTGACTCATTTGAAAAGATCCTGATGTTGGGAAAGATTGAAGGCAAGAGGAAAAGGGGATGACAGAGGATGAGATGGTTGGATGGCATCATCGACTCAATGGACATGAGTTTGAGTAAACTCCAAGAGTTGGTGATGGACAGGGAGGCCTGGTGTGCTGCGGTTCATGGGGTCCCAAAGAGTCAGACACGACTGAGTGACTGAACTGAATCTTGATCTGCTGTTTACTAACTTGGTGACCTTTGGCAAGTCACTTTGTAACTCTAACCATTAGTTTTGTTTTCTGAAATATGGGCAAAGCAATTTAACATAAAGCAATTTAAATCATAGGTGTAAGAACTAGAAAAATGTTTAAAAGTGTTTTGTAAAGAGAAAAGTATATTACAAGTATAGGACATTATTCTTACTTCAAATTGTATGTCACACAATTCAAGTCAGTAGCATTTATCACTGGTTACAAAGAGATGGGAGAAGGCAATGGCACCCAACTCCAGTATTCTTGCCTGGAGAATCCCATTGGGTGGAGGAGCCTGGTAGGCTGCAGTCCATGGGGTCGAGAAGAGTCGGACACGACTGAGCGACTTCACTTTCATGCATTGGAGAAGGAAATGGCAACCCACTCCAGTGTTCTTGCCTAGAGAATCCCAGGGACGGGGGAGCCTGGTGGGCTGCTATCTCTGGGGTCGCACAGAGTTGGACATGACTGAAGCGACTTAGCAGCAGCAGCAGCAGCAGCAGGCCTTGGAAAGAATTTTAATTTTGTCATGTATTATAACTGATAATAAAATACCTGTCAAATTTTAAATTTATTTTCTTTTCATTAAGTCTTCTTTTAGATTTTGTGCCTATTTTACTTTGTTTCTTGTAATAGGCACACAGAATATGCAAGAACTGAATGTTATCATGACCAGATTTTCAGTAGTCTGATAAATAGCTTAATTTGGAATTTTCTTTATAAGCAAAGCATATATTATTACATAAATAAATGTATGCATTTGGATAATCTGGGGTTTCATATTTAAATATATCGATTTTTTATTCTGCGATGGTGGACAACAAAGATTTCCTACCAAGGGACTTCCCTGGTGCTCCAGTGGTTAAGACTCTGTGTTCCAGTGCAGGGGCCATGGGTTCAAATCCTGGTCAGGGAACTAAGATCTCACATGCTGCGCAATGTGGCCAAAAATAAATAAATAAAACAGTAAATTTTAAAAATATCCTATTTAATTCTAAATAGGTGTAGGGAAAATTGTGCTTGAGAGTGGATTGAGAAAACGTAAGGGTATAAAGTTCTGAGCTAGTGATGATGTCAGAGTTTCCAAGATTCTTCATCTCAGTCTCTGGAGTTTCATGTGTGGACGTGAGAAGATTAGCCTTTCCTGATGTTCATGTTGTGCTGTGCTGTGCTTACTTGTTCCATTGCCTCTGGCTCTTTGTGACTCCATGGACTGCAACCCGCCAGGCTCCTCTGTCCATGGGGATTCTCCAGATACGAATACTGGAGTGGGTTTCCATGTCCTTCTCCAGGGGATCTTCCCAACCCAGGGATCAAACCCAGGTCTCCTGCATTGCAGTCGATTCTTTACCAGCTAAGCTACCAGGGAAGCCCCCCAATATTCATAGCTAATGTGATTTTATTTCAAGAATCAGATTTTTTAGCTGTGAATAAGACAGAGCACCAGCATAATAGGAATGCCAGAAACCTATTGGTGACTATTACCACAAATCAGAAAGTCCTTTTTTCAAGATAATTTTGGTGCCAATGCACATAAAATTATGTTGGAATTATTATAAAATATATATACACTTGATGAGATACATTCCTTACTAATGCCACAGAGAAATTTATATTACATTTACTATCATGACAATACGTTGATCATCATTAAGTAATTAGCTTAGTTATAATTTTTGGAAATGAACTTCAAGAGATAGATGCGACCCAGATGATGGTCTTGGAGAGTTTATGATCCATGAAATCTTGTACCAACAATAATGAAGAAGTTGGTACTACAGCCCCCTATGAGATTCAAAATATTGCTAAATTTATAGAAAAGGATTTTCTTAGCTTGAGCACTTTTTATTCTCTTTGTAGGCTTTCTCCCTACACAGCCCGTGGTTTTGTTTTGTTTTGTTTTGTTTCCTTTTTCTCCGTGCTTTCTCTATCTCCCTTCTCCATCGTGCCCCTTTCCTCCTCCCAGCCATACCCCTCAACTCTGATCACTCTTCCTCCCACTGCTTTTAGGCCAAAACAATTATATTCTGAGTCATACTAATGTGATGGTCAGCAAATATGGCAGAGCTTTCTGGATCTGCTACACTCTTATCTTCTTGTTTACTCAACGAATTAATTTCAACTCTTTGTTTGTATAGATCTGGCTATAGAAGCCTATCAAAAACATTTTTTCCTTTTTGATCCTTCCTTCCTTCCCACTCTCCTGCCTCCCTTTCCTTCCCTTCCTTTGTGTTCCCTTCTCTTTCCTTCTCTTCTACCTGGGCTGAAATTAGACTAATAGTTTAGTATCTGTTAGTTCTCATTCTCAGGTCTTCATAAGGTCTCTTGTTTTGAGCTTTATTCCTTCCTGGGGCTCTGAGTGAATATCAAAAATCCCCAAAGTGTTTTCAAGAAGAACGCAGAGTTCTAATTGGTAATAGAGTCTTCTTATAGTGACAGAGTATTTTGCCGCATGGGAATAGAAGGACTTACTTGTATCATATATATTTATCTCAAGGTGCCAGATGGGAGGTGTGAGCCAAACAGAGAGAGGGTGATGATGCCCCAGACACTAAAGTGCTTCCAAAATCCTGAAGTCTTTTAACTTTTCCTTAATGGGTACAACTTGAGAAATGGCTTGAAACACAGGATACAACAAAGAGTCCAGAGTACAGAGGGAAAATACAACTACTCAGGATCATGGAAATTTCTTTCAAGTAGACAGTATAATAAAACAAAATAAAAGCTAACATTGTTTACTAATAATTAATATTTATCAAAAGATGCTTTTTCCTTTAAAAAAAAAAAACATCTGAAATGATCTGGAGAAAATAGATCTAGCCAAGCTGTTTTAAGGT
Source organism: Bos taurus (assembly GCF_002263795.3). Taxonomy (NCBI): domain Eukaryota; kingdom Metazoa; phylum Chordata; class Mammalia; order Artiodactyla; family Bovidae; genus Bos; species Bos taurus. The sequence continues at coordinate 38,496,496 of NC_037350.1, forward strand.
CACAATCTATTTGATTGAAATTTTTTAAAGTTTTAATATTCTGTTGCTTTATGGTTTTTAAATATATATTTATTTTTTATTTTCAATTTTTAAAAATTTTGTCTTTCAACTGGATGGTGGGGTATATGGGATCTAACTCCATGCCCAGTGGTTGAGCCTGCACCCCTGCACTGGAAGTGAGGAGTTTTAAACACTGGACTACCAGGGAAGTCCCCTGTTTTTATTTTATATTGTGAGAAAATGAGAGAATCTGATTGTCTTACTCAAATCCTCAAGAAAATTGAAGTCAGATGAATTATTTCTGGAATAGAGAATACAAAATTACCACCGCTATCATCCTCCAAGTGAATCCCTCTTCTTTGGACCACAGCTGTATGTGTTCAATCCAGTCTCCTTCGGACGCTCCCTTACACTGACAAGAAACCAGGTGGAAATCAGGCGGGCATGATCCTACGTGTGCATGTCATCACACGCAGGGGCATGATCCTACGTGTGCATGTCATCACACGCAGGGGCATGATCCTACGTGTGCATGTCATCACACGCAGGGGCATGATCCTACGTGTGCATGTCATCACACGCAGGGGCATGATCCTACGTGTGCATGTCATCACACGCAGGGGCATGATCCTACGTGTGCATGTCATCACACGCAGGGGCATGATCCTACGTGTGCATGTCATCACACGCAGGGGCATGATCCTACGTGTGCATGTCATCACACGCAGGGGCATGATCCTACGTGTGCATGTCATCACACGCAGGGGCATGATCCTACGTGTGCATGTCATCACACGCAGGGGCATGATCCTACGTGTGCATGTCATCACACGCAGGGGCATGATCCTACGTGTGCATGTCATCACACGCAGGGGCATGATCCTACGTGTGCATGTCATCACACGCAGGGGCATGATCCTACGTGTGCATGTCATCACACGCAGGGGCATGATCCTACGTGTGCATGTCATCACACGCAGGGGCATGATCCTACGTGTGCATGTCATCACACGCAGGGGCATGATCCTACGTGTGCATGTCATCACACGCAGGGGCATGATCCTACGTGTGCATGTCATCACACGCAGGGGCATGATCCTACGTGTGCATGTCATCACACGCAGGGGCATGATCCTACGTGTGCATGTCATCACACGCAGGGGCATGATCCTACGTGTGCATGTCATCACATGCAGGGGCATGATCCTACGTGTGCATGTCATCACATGCAGGGACATCACTCTGGTGGGGCTCAGTCTCAACATTTTTAAAAGAAAGGGAACTCAGTCTCAACATTTTTAAAAGAAAGGAAAGAAAGAGAAAAAGAGGGAAGGAGAAATGAATGGAGGGAGGGCAGGAGAAAAAGACAGAAAAGTCATTCATGACAATGCATAGATTACTGAGCATTTTCAAGAAGAAAATGTATGTCATATGACAGTTTACACTTATGTGCTCAGGAAGTTTTAGTTGTTATATTATTAGCAGTAAAGTTTGAATAAAATACATAAAACAACAGTTTATTTTTGTATCTTTTGGCATATTTTGTTTGGGTAAAAGATACTAGAGGACCTTCCACTGATAAGAAAGCCAGGATATTGTAAAATCAGTGGGGAAAACTCCTAAGAGGAGGTGATAGTTCATTGTAACTGATGCTGTAGAGAAGAGAGTAGGACTGAGGGTGGAGAGAGCCCATTAATAATGGAACATGTGCTTCAGTCCACCTCTAATGACTGCTCTTCTATTGACGTGCCTTCGTATTGGTGACAATGTCATATCTGTTGGTGTAGAAAGAAGTCTCTTCATTTTTAAGTGATCTGTATCCTACTAACTTGGGATTCCTAGGTGGCTCCGTGATAAAGAACTTGACTGCCAAGCAGGACACGGGTTTGATCCCTGGGTAGGGAAGATCCCCTGGAGAAAGAAGTGGCAACCCACTCCAGTAATCTTGCCTGGGTAATCCCATGGACAGAGGAGCCTGGCAGGCTACAGTTTTTGTTTTTTGGTTTTGTTTCATTTAGTGTCATTTTCTTTGTTATGGCATTGTTGTTCAGTTGCCAAGTCATGCCTGACTCTTTGCAAACCCATGGACGGCAGCATGGCAGGATTTCTTGTCTTTCCCTATCTCTTGGAATTTGCTCAAATTCATGTTCCCTGAGTCGGTGATTGCAGCAGATGGGATCTTAAAGTTGTGGCATGTGGGATCCAGTTCCCTGACCAGGAATTGAACCTGGGCCCCCTGCACTGGGATCTCAGAGTCTCAGCCATTGGACCACCAGGGAAGTCCAGATCTTTTCCCAGATCTCTAAATTAAGGAATTTACTTAATTATACCATTTTATATTTAACTTCTCAAAATTTATCTCATATTTAAAATAACCCCATTCTACTTACAATATAAAAAGGAAGAAAATGGGATTTGGAGTTGGAGCTGAATTCCAAATCCAACTGTTTAACTTCTATCTACCTAACCTACCTTTATTCTTCATGTATAAAATTAGGATAATAATATCTGCATCATGGGCTTCCATGATAGCTCAGAGAGTAAAGAGTCTGCTTGCAGTGAGGGAGACCCAGATTCAGTCCCTGGATTGGGAAGATCACCTGGAGAAGGAAATGGCAACTCACTCCAGTATTCTGCCTGGAGAATTCCACGGACAGAGGAGCCTGGCAGGCTACAGTCCATAGGGTCGCAAAGAGTCGGACACGACTGAGCGACTAAGCGCACACACACATCTTCGGCGTAGGGCTGTGCCAGTAATTAAATGATTAAAAGAATATGAAATGTATAGAAGAGTAGATATGGTGCAGTAATCATGCAATTGCATTACATATAGTAATTCCATTTTGTTTCCTAATAATCTATTTCTTGGATTCTCACGCACCCTTAAGTTTTTAATACCCTAAAATAGATAGCTATATATTCTAATGAAGTCTTGCTAATATGATGAACTCTATGAAATTATTTCATCTTAATCTCCAAGGTGAATGAATCTATCTAACTCCATACTTTGGTCTCGGGGAAAGCTAAGGTTCAGTTTTTTCTCTTCAGCTCACAAAAGAAGAAACCCAGACACATAAAAGTTACCCAAATTTCTTCTTCTTGATCCCCTAGATAGTGAGATAAAAATAAATGTTTGTCCATTCATCTGTTGACAGACATCTAGGTTACTTCCCTGTCCTGGCTTTTGTAAGCGGTGCTGCAATGAACATTGGGGTACGTGAGTCTTTTTGAGTTATGGTTTTCTCAGGGTATATGCCCCATAGTGAGATTGCTAAGTTTTATGGTAGTTCTGTGTTTAGTTTTTTAAAGAAACTTCCATATTGTTGTCCACAGTGGCTATATCAATTTCATTTCCACCAACAGCATTAGAGGGTTCCCTTTTTCTGTACTACAATTTAAAAAAAAAGAGAGAAAAGAATCACTTTCCCTAAAGGGGTGGGAAAATGTTTGCTGTTATTCAGTCTTTCTTTCCTTATGAGACGTCTACAACTTGTGGGTCAGAGGTCAAATTAAGCCCAGGGTCGTGGCCTCAGTGGCTCTACTAAGGAGATGTGACATCCAAGTCAACTCCAGACCCAAAGATGAAGATGAAAAAGGGAAGTGCAACTTTGGAAGGGCAGACCCTGCCTTTTGCTACCAGGAAATGGCAACCCACTCCAGTATTCTTGCCTGGAAAATCCCATGAATGGAGGAGCCTGGTAGGCAGCTCATGGGGTCACAAAGAGTCAGACACAACTGAGCGACTTCACTTTCTTTCCTTTTTTCTCCACGCTGTCTGTGTCCTCTTCTTACACTGAAGCTTTTATGGCAACTCATCTCTCATCCCAGACTTGTCAGTAGTGGGGAGTGGAGTGAGAACTCAGCCTGAAAAACAGTGAGGCAGGCTCAGGTTCCAATTCTGTCACTGAGCATGTAAGTCATATGTAGCAAGCCACTTCTTTGGGTTTCTCTAGTCAGAAAAGCAAATGAGATTAATTATATTTTTGTTTTATTACATTTTCTATATGGTACATTACCCTGTTAAGTGTTTATTTTGTTTTCTTAGGTATATTTAAATTTCTAAAGCTTGTCAAAGCTACTGGTTCTAGTGGGGAAAGAATGGAATGATCTCCTGGTCTCCTTAATCCCTGTTCTTATTTTCCTTCATTCTTCAGAGGTCTGAGTTGTTTTGGTTCTCCAGACTGAAGGCAACCTATGATCCCATCAGGGTTACTGGAGATTTTTAAATCTGTGAGTTGCCCTATCGTTGGAAACAGTAGACCTCAGGTTGGCTTGGCAGAGGGTGTGGTGAGAGGGCCTGCTTATTTTTTAAATATAACTTTTTATTTGTTTATTTTTATTTCATTTGTTGGCTATGCTGTGTGGCCTGTGGGATCTTAGTTCCCCGACCAGGGATCGAACCTGGGCCCTTGGCAGTGAAAGCATGGATTCGTAACCACTGGGCCACGAGGAAATTCCCTTCATTATTAACAAATGAGGCATTCTGATGCTCACCCAGGGCTGAGAATCCTAATGGCTAAGTCAAGCTGGTTGAGCTCCCTTCTTCCTCCGCATCTACAGAAAACTGTGTGTCTTAGCTTGAGTCCTCTAGAAGGCAGATCCTGAGATGAGAAACTGATGCTAATACTTTTCTTGGAGGTACATGTCCAGGGAAGTGAAGGCAGGAGCAAAAGATAAGGAAGCAAGGTAAAATGGAATGTATTAGCCCTTTAGGTATTAGCACTTTATAACAAGCCAGAGCAGATTACTTAGTAGAATTATTAATTTTGTACACAGGGATACTCTAGAGGGTTTATGAGAAGAAACTTCATTCCAGAATAACTCACAGGATAGAAAAAGAAGGGGACATTTTTTTTTAAGCTCTCTCCTATCTCCCATTTCCAACTGGCCAAGTTTTACTGCATGGAGCTAACTGTCTTCTGGGCTGTGTCATCTGGGCCTTTCACCAAGTTCTCCAGAAGCTGATCCTGCCCCCAACAGTGTGGTGTTTTATTAAAATCCAGTAGTGATGGAACCTATGGAATCTAAGAAGATTAAAAAGGGTTGCATCCTAATATATATGGTCATAGACTATCCTTTCTGGAGAAGGCAATGGCACCCCACTCCAGTACTCTTGCCTGGAAAATCCCCTGGACGGAGGAGCCTGGTAGACTGCAGTCCATGAGGTCGCTAAGAGTCAGACATGACTGAGCGACCTCACTTTCACTTTTCACTTTCATGCATTGGAGAAGGAAATGGCAACCCACTCCATTGTTCTTGCCTGGAGAATCCCAGGGACGGGGGAGCCTGGTGGGCTGCTGTCTATGAGTTCGCACAGAGTTGGACATGCCTGAAGCAACTTAGCAGCAGCAAACTATCCTTTCAGGAAAGATATCAGCCCAGGGCTTAAGCAGTTGTCCTGACAATATGCAAAAGCTGGTTAATTGATAGCACATGCATTAAAATCCATGAGAGATTTCCAGGAAATCCAACTCAAAAGAAAATGGCAATTTCTTGGATATTTCAACATATACATTTGGTGTTGGGTATTATTGAGAGTTTGACTTGGAACTTAACCAAGAATAATCTCAAGGTCTAAAGTGCCTGCCATAGTGCCTGCAAGCAAAAATTTCAGGGAAATGCTACATTCAAAATAGGGCTTTGGGGTTTATTTAACTTGTCTACATACAGCTTGAAAGCTGTGTTTGAAATTTGTGCACACATGTAAATTGACATATAGCCCCAGGTCATTGGTACAACTGGGTCACTACAAAATAGACTTGCAAACTCCATATCTCCTTCTTCTCTTTAACTTGAAGTGAAATATTTGACCTTCTCTGTTTAACTTTAAGACAGCCCCATTTATTCCATCTGTGTACAATTTTAACCCCAGTGTGCTCAAGACAGGGTCCAACCATCACAAAAATGAGTCAGGCCTTTCTCCAATGACCTGTGAATATTCTATGCTCCTCTTTTCTCTCCCTGTTCGCCCATTTAAAAAAAAAAAAAAGGATGGGTTGGAAAGTGAGTGGCCTGACACTAATAAAATCTTCTGCCCTGGTAGCCCAGGATGATAGACGTTTGAAACTCTGTGGAGTTAACTCAATATCCTTCCACATATTAGGTGGGTACTCCATCTTATCTAACCCTGCAGCTCATTGCTGGACTCTCTCAAAAAATACAGGGAGAGAAAAGATAACTAAATCTTTGTGCTAATTGGAAATATAAGTCAAAGTAAGTATCAAACATTGCATTATAATGGCATAAAGATTAGGTAGAATCATGTCAGAAGTAAGTAGCCCATGAATTGCAAAAGAATGAGTCATAAAAGAAGAGCCCTCTTTCTCACTGCTTTTGGAGATATGTTTATTTTGCAATTAACCATGGGCTAAGGTGTCTTTCTAAAATCTTGTCCTGTGACTTCAGAATTTAGTCTTACACTGGACTCATTTTTATATACATTTTTATAGCCTATATTCCATTGAACTGTCAGAACAAATCTTTTAAAAGAATGAGGCAGATCTTGATGATCATGACATCTCAACACTCTAGTGACTTCCCATCACATTTAGAATAAATTCCAAAGTTGAAGGCTTACAAGGTCCTACTTGACCCGGACCTTAGCTATCTCACAGATTTGAACCTCCGGCTGCCTCCCACCCTCTGTGCTGCAGCCACCCTGACTCCAGGGTGAGGAATAAAGGACATAAATTAGTGGATATGGAAAGAAGTAGTTTTGGGATATAGTTTAGATTGTAATGTAGACAGGTCTTGTTGGTAGATTAAATATGAGAGTTGAAGAGAAAGAGGAATACAGAATTATTTTCGGTCATAATGGATACCATAAACATTAGCTCTTAACTCTGAATATTATCAAATATTAACAATAACAGGATAAATGATAACACATGAAAATGTGGCAGTGATAATCTTGCTTTAGCTTGCATGTTAGGTTCCCCGTATTAGGTCAGAGTTTAGTGTTCTCATCTTTTCCTGTGAGTCAATAGTTCTCCAATGGAGAACGAGATTTCTTCTCTTCGGAAGAACTGCCACTCTTCAATCACATGTTTCTAGCACTTTTAAGACTTCTTGAAGTTGATTCCAACACCATAGCCAAAAGAGTCTCTTATTCATTTAAAATTGAGGGAATCTTCATTTTAACAAGATCCCATATCCTTACAGGTTCTAAGCCTAAAGATTACAGCTTTAATAGGTTTCCTTGGAATTGTGTATCTGGTCGGGTCTATTAAAAGTTGAACTTGAGTTACCTCCACTCCACCTTAACAGAGAAACTAAGCATCTCTCAGATGCTGAAGATAACAAACATTTAACAGAGAGGCCTGTAGGTGATGAATGAGATTGAGTTCCCTGTGGGAAATGGGTCCGTTTTCAGACTTTGCAGGAAGTGTGTACATCAGCACGCATAAGTCTTTTGATTCACTGGGAGAAGACTGCTCAGACCCAGACAGCTGGTATATTCATATGCTGCTGCTTCAGGAGGATAAACTAGTCTCCCAGAACCTGTGGGGCAGGCCGCTCTCCATCTTCCTCTGGGAGATGAAAACTGTCTTACCCACTTTTATTTGTTCTATCTTTTTGACAGGCTTTCTCAGGAATACAGTGAAATGCCAGGTCTGAAGAGACAAAGATAAAAAAACAAGCATTCCTATAGTCTTTTTTCTGTCCCAAACTTCATTAAGCCTGAAAAGATTTCTAGGGTCACTTTTTTTTTTTTTTTTATCACTTTCAAAACCAAAAAAAAATTTTTTTTGTTTTGTTTTAATCTCCAATTTTAAATAAAGCCAAATCTCTAGTTGCTTTAAAGCCCCTTTTCTGAGAATGGGCCTTGGCCATCCCCAGTTCAGTCCCCACCTAGGGAATGTGTCACATTCACAAATTTAAATTCAATTTACTGCATTCACATGAAAGGGGACTGAATTTCTAAGCCCAATGATGGGAGTGACATTCAATACAAGATTGTGTAGCACGTTAAAGAACTTTCCTTTTATTAGTGGCTCCATAATCACATTAACTTCAACCGAAAATTTAAACTAATTCTTTCCCTAGAGGCCCGAGCGGTAATAATTGTAGAAATCTGTGGAAAAGGATAAATACAATTCAATAATTATATTGATAAATAAAATGAAAGTCAACTAATTGTGTCATTCACTCAGAAGCTCGCCTCGGCTGTTGCCGGCTTTATGCTCCGCTGGCTGCTAAACTTTTCTGTCACACTTCAATAAATTTAATTGTGCAGAATAAATGAGCTAATTTTTGAAGTCACAGGCTCTGTTTGCAAGATAAGGGTGGTGATTTATTGACCTCTTCCAGCGCTGTAAGAGCGTCACCCTCCTTTGCAACTGACAACCAGGCATCAGCAGTCTCCTCCCTGAGAGTTCTTGCTTAGGCCCATCTGAGCTTGCCCTCTTCCGTCTCATCTTCTAATCACTGAGTGCCTATCTGAAGAGTCTGGCAGGCTCTGCTTTCTGCTGCGTGCAGAAGAAAATTCTGTGGTTTCTGTTGTAGCACTTCAGGGGGTGATGAACTCTTCCATTTCTGCAGCTGTCAAAATCCACCATTCAGATTGTTCAACTGAAACCCCAGGCTGTGGACTTGTACCTTCCAGTGCCCCCAAGCCAAATCCAGTGTCTCTGTTGGTGTGACCTTGATGATGGAGACAACAGCTTATATTCTTGGACTTAAGAGTCCAAGGCACACTGATGTCACACCAGATCACAACTGCTGATAAAATACAAATTTTCAAAATGAGACCACTTCTTGAATTTTGGTTTGCTATATGACAACAGAGGTATGACTCTTCGAAATTTCAAGAATTATTTGAAGAAGCAAAACAGAACCTGTAACATAGAGAATACGCCTTAAACCACATGCCTTAGTGTCTGAAGTAGCTTTTTCATCTCTTTCCCCCTGCATTATGTCCAGTTTATTTTAACAACTGATGAAATCCCATATTCAGTTCAGTTCAGTTCAGTTCAGCCCTTCAGTCGTATCCAACTCTTTGTGACCCCATGAATTGCAGCACGCCAGGCCTCCCTGTCCATCACCAACTCCCGGAGTTTACCCAAACTCATGTCCATTGAGTCGGTGATGCCATCCAGCCATCTCATCCTCTGTCGTCCCCTTCTCCTCCTGCCCCCAATCTCTCCCAGCATCAGGGTATTTTCCAATGAGTCAACTCTTCACATGAGGTGGCCAAAGTATTGGAGTTTCAGCTTCAGCATCAGTCCTTCCAATGAACACCCAGGACTGATCTTTAGGATGGACTGGTTGGATCTCCTTGCAATCCAAGGGACTCTCAAGAGTCTTCAACACCACAGTTCAAAAGCATCAATTCTTCAGCACTCAGCTTTCTTCACAGTCCAACTCTCACATCCATACATGATCACTGGAAAAACCATAGCCTTGACTAGACGGACCTTTTTTGGCCCCGGATTTTTGATATATACCAAAGAGCTTATATTATCTATGCTTTCTCAGTGTCCAGCTTCTAATGAAGTGCCTGAAATTAGTAAGTGTTCAGTCAAATAGTTGTTGAATTAACGTATTAATTGATTAATGAATGAATCACACTGATATAAAGCTATCAGATTGAAAGGAATATATGTGGATATATTTCAGCCTGTTATGGGACAATTTGGGAAACGTGCAGTTTTAAACAAGAATTGTGGCACATTGATTTCTAAGTAGTGGGGCCAAATGAAAATTTATTCGAATTCCTTAATGGGGGAGTAGAAAAGTAACTTTTTTTTTTTTAATAGAGCAAGTTTTATCAATAGTTTTAGGCATCTAAATGGTGCACACAAAGAAAATATGACTCACATCATAATACAACCATTTATCTACCAGAGAGGGTCCCACAGACAGATGTCCCAGACCCGGATGTCACCCACCAGCTCAGGGTGGGCTCTGTGTTTGCCTCTCCTGGATTTAAGAATAGTGATGGGATTTATCAGCATTAAAATTCAGGGCTCCTGGGATGATGACTTCAATCATGTGATTAGGAAAGATCACAATTTATTCCTGGGCAAAAAAGCTCGTAAAATATGAACGTGAGTGTATAGGTGTGTCCATTAACTTGCTGTCTTGAAGATGAGGAAGGCAAATGGACTCCTTTTTAAACTTTCTTCTAACTATCATTTTATTATTCAACCTTGCTTCCTCCCAAATCAGCTCCTTGAAGTCTGAGAACTCGTCTTGGGGAAGGGAAGAGCTGGCGGCCTAGCTCTTAATGAAGACAAGGTGACTGCACTGTCCTGAGCTCAGCAGTCCCTTTAGGAAAGAGTCTCCAGGTGTTTGCCTGCAGGAAGTCATAAAGTCAATGCAAATCGAGACACATTCCCCACAGGCAGAACAGAACTTCCATACACAGGGTGCTCTGGCTGTCATTGTTACCGTCTTTGTTGCCATAAATGATCATTTATTGATAATGGCACTTGAAGAAAGAGCCCTTGAGTAGGTATTAGATTTTAGTTACCTGGTGTATCCGCCAAGAACATAGGTTGTCCTCATAGTATTGACTCTGCCTGGTTTGCCTCACATGAAAATATCTACCTTAAACTAGAAGTGAAAGAAAAACTAGGTCTTTTCAATGCTGCTTTCCTCATTCCTGCCAAAGTGTTTATTGAATCCCTAACTAAAACCATTTGTGCTCTTGAACTTTCCTCCTGGAAAAAAAAAAATAGTGATTATTGTTTCTTTCTAAGAGGGACACAAAGAGGGATTACCACGGGAAATCCACAGAGGCTTTAGAAGACGAGCTTGTGTTGAGATAGAAGCCAGAAGCCCACTTAGCCAACGGCCTCCACGGGACCTGGCACGGAGATGGGTAGAAGACAGTAAATGCTACAGAACCCCCATGCGAAGAGGAGAATTTGGCATTTGTCCTTCTAAACCCTGCATCCCAATTCTTAAGCCCCAAGTGCTTAAGAATTCTGTGAGCCATTGCCTGTGGCGGTGACACTGATTTGTATCTGGGTATGAACTTAAATGAAAACATGAATTGAACTCATTACATGAGGAAGGAAACACTGCCAAATTTAACAGGATGAAATTCCAGCAGGGTGTCAGGTTTTATGGGGCGGTAGTGAAATACCTCATAGAAAGGTTTCCAGTTCATAAAACGCTTTCAAAACATGCTCAGCTCTTTTAAGTTGAGGGGACATTATCATTTCTATCTATAGCATTTCTCTGCAAATTGAACTCAAATATCCTTTGGGCTGGCTACACAGAGAGCAGAAGGAAGACATGGAAGAAACTTTAACTAGAGATTGCGTCCTTGAAAAGGTTTCCTTCAGGTGGAATTATGTGAGAACAAATGACATCAGAAACTAGTGTGTCAGTATACTTCTGCCAGCTCCATATGGTCCGACTCATTTTCACAGGTATTTAATTAATTCAACAAATATTTAGTGAGCTCCTCTCACGTGTGGGTACTGTTCTAGGCATTGGAGGTACAGTGGTCAGTTAGACGAATCTACCCTCACAGTACCTACATTACAGAAGGAGAAGAAAACAACAAATAAATGATCAGAAGATGTATTGTAAAAGTCAGGAAGTGATCCCTGTGATTAAGACAATGGGATCGAGGGTGTGGGGTGACATTTTACCTTGTGTGCTTTGCAAAGGCCACTTCGACATGGTGACATTTGAACAGAAGCTTAAATGAAGTGACCTGTTGAATCCAGAAAACTAATTGTATAGATTGTTTGAAAGGAGGTGGGTCAGCATCAGCTGGTTAAAGGGTTGGGAAGTTATTTTGGTTCAAAGATGTCCAGTGTAAATAACCACAAGACAGACCCTCTTCTCTCTGTCAGTGGGAATTTGGATACAGCCTTGCATGTTGCTTTGGGAATTTTCTGGTGCATCTGGTAGAGTAACCAGTATGTGTTCTGCATCTTCTGTCTTGACCTTCTTTCACTTGCTAGCAAGAAGCAAAAGCTGTAGGGAGTGGCATGAAGAAATGTAAAAGAATTTTATGTCTTTCAGCCTGGGCAGAAGTTGACAGAGAAAAGGAGCTAGCAGTCAGGAAAAAAAAAAGATATGAGGGGAAAAAAGGCAAACTCCAACTGAAATTCTCTTTTTGGTTTTCTGTCTTTGTATATAGCTTTCTCACTAGCCTTGTTAAAAAGTAAATATCTCTGCAAATTTAATTTAATTTTCCTTCGGCAAATACAAATAAGGCTTATTAAAATGTCTTTCCCTTCTGCAAGGTGCAAACTCCACGTTAGCAGATTTGAAAGCTCTCACATAATTCAGATGGCAATGGAGGCTTTAACTAGGCCAACATCAACATACAAACCAAGAATCCTTCACGTGTGGAACACTTGCTTAGAATGAAATTGAGTATGTTTGCCAAACCTGACTACGAATGGTTTATTTAGAAGTAAAGAATATGAAAAATACAAAATGATTTTCAAAGATAGTACCTTGATGATTATCGACTTTTACTCCTAAATTCCTGATTCATTTAAATAGCAAGATGATGCTACATAATTCAAAGTTTCTGTATCTTGGAAGGGTATATTGTCTAAACTAAAGTTCAGTCTCATTTCTAAGAAGAAAACTAGGAGATAGGGCTTGCATGTGTATGAAGGTGTAGTAATGTGTTTTTAGTGATATACTACTACACGGGGCCAAGTCTAGGGTTGCGTTGTCTAGAAAACATCCCATCTGAACCTTAAGGTTGAGAATATAATATTTAGGTAACTAGTTTTGGTCCAGGTGCTCTTCTGCCTGTGGTAAGCCTTGCATGTGAACTCGCTTATATACCTTCTCAGTTCTAGAGAAGGAAAGAAGTCGACGGGGGTACAGATGCATGCATGCATGCTAAGTTGCTTTGCTCATGTCCAACTCTTTGCAACCCTATGTACTGAACCCTGTCAGGCTCCTCTGTCCATGGGATTCTCCAGGCAAGAATATTGGAGTGGATTGCTATGCCCTCCTCCAGGGGATCTTCCTCCAGGGGATCCCTGACCAGGGATCAAACCCATGTCTCTTGTATCTCTTGCACTGGTAGGCGGGTTTTTTACCACTAGCGCCGTCTGGGAAGCCCAGGGGTATAGAGCTGGATGATAAATGGCAAAATACGAGGCAGGGTAATGATACCTTGTGTTAAGAGCACCACTTTTTTGTCCTATGTACTTGGGTTTTAGGCTTGGTTCTTCAGGTCCAAATGTAATTCTGGGAAAGTTTCTCAAATTCTCTAAACCTCAGTTTCATCTTCTGTAAACCCAAAATGCTTAAGGGGCCACAGATGATCATAAGGAATGCCTAGGAAACCTGGTTTTCTGATTCTAAGTTTAATATCTAATATATTACCTTCTACATAAGAATTGATAAATAATTAATAATCATGCATAAGGCTTTCTCCATTGCTCATTTAAATTAATACTGCCAAAGAGCTCAAATATAATTAATGAGTTAAACCTTCATTTGGTCCATCTTCAAGACTTTTGCTCAGTAAATTTTTGTTGAATAAATATTAGAAAAGTAATTGCTTAATTAATTATTTCTTGAGCAGTCATGACTGACCATCCAGTGCTATCACCTTTGAAAATTGGCTCTCTGATAACCTAACTTGGGGGTGGTTAAGAGCTTAGAATTAGCACCCCAACAGAGTCTCTCACCCCTTACCCTATCCAAATTTTTCCACCAGTTGTTCACTGATTCTAAAAACAGAACTGGCTACATAATTTGCAAGGTCAGTGCGAAATGACAAAGTAGGGCCCCTTGTCCAAAAAGTATCAAGAATTTCAAGATGCAACAGTAGAGAGTTAAACCAAGCCCAGGAACTTTCTGAGCTTGGAGCCCTGCACGAGTGAACGGATTGTAGGCCCATAAAGCCATTTAGGTCTAAAGAGATGGATGTTCACTTTAGTACCTTGAAAATGTATCCCAGAATAGACAGTGATAAAGCTTACTTATTTAACAGCATCAAAGAAAAAGCTGGAAGAGAGTACATAAAGTGGCTTATGAGTAAATGTGAACCAGTCTCAAGTTGGGAATCAGATTCATCTGTTTTGGTGTTTTTTTGTTTTGTTTTTTTCATCTGTTTTTATTTTTAATGTGGCTCATAAAAATTTTTTTTAAATTGGAGTTTAATTGCTTTACAGTGTTGTGTTGGTTTCTGCCATACAACATGAATCAACCATAATTATACATATCCCCCCTATCTTGCGCCTCCCTCTCACACCCCCCCGCCCCCTGGTCCCACCCCTCTGGGTCATCACGGAGCACCAGGCTGAGCTCTGTTTTATACACACAGCACCAGGTTGGAAGGGGAAGTAGTAAGACTGACATTTAAAATAATTATAGGAGTGAATACCATGATAGAAGGGTTATTTCTAGTCTCAAAATTTTGCAAGAGACCAAGTTTAAAAAGCCAGGTTTGGTTTTGTTTTATTTTAATATGTTTAGTGACATGAATACTAGCTCTGTCTCTGCATCCACATATTTTATGGATTTGCTTGTTTTTGTATTTATTATCCCAGGGGAATTTCTTCAGCAGTAACTAAAGTCAATGAAGAAAGTAAAGGACTTGCAAAAGTTTCCTAGCTGATTCTGCCAACTGAAATAGTTTTATTATGCTGTTCTTGTGGACAGAATGAGTCTCAAAACTGAAATCAATTCAATGTAAGTTTGTGTGCATTCATGTAATCATACCACACACACATACACACACACCCTCATCAGCAAATTATTTGAAACATAAATGAAATTGATATAGAATTTGGAACATGAAACAGATTAGTATGCTCTGCGCTACCAGAGTATATCCTAAAAGTAAGCAGGCAAGTCCAGCAAAACCTGGAGACCTTGAGAGGCCACCAATACACACAGAAGGCTGAAGCTGTCTTTTTTTTTTTTTTTTCTTTTCTTCCCCTCACATTAAGTCCAATAGCAACTAATCCTGAGGAACTAAAAATATACGAGGTGTACAGTAACCCCCTTCTTTGGCTCTCTCTGTAATGTATACAGATCTGACTGATAAAAGGCTCAATTCACTCAGCAGAGAGCTGGCTTCTGTCTGATGGAATTTCACCATGGAGTTTGCACAAGGAGAGCAGTTGGAGCCTTTATATCTCTCATCCTTCTCGGTGGGAGACACAGCCTTATGAATCTGAGTGATAGCAATGAGCAGTCTGGGACATGTTGGTCGCTGTGTCTGCAGGCATCTGACGAGAGGAGGATATGATTGCAGCAATGTGTTTGGGAAGTCTGGCTTTCTCCCTCAAAGCCCTCTTTATTCTACGGTTACCTGGCGTTGCATAAGAGCCAAGCAGGCAAATTAAATTCCTTCTATTCAGCCTTGCTGAGAGGTGAAAAAACTCCTCTCTCAGTTGGCGATGTTTATCACTGGCTCTGTCCTTCCTGCATGGCAGGCTGTTGGGCATTCCAATAGCCAGGCTAGTCAAGAGTGATGCCTTTCATTTTTATTTATATGTTGGTTCCTTTTTAATTCTTTCAGAATTGTCCAAATCCATCTGAGGCCCTGTGTCTGTATAAACTGATTTCCATGGCTGCTCCTCCATGTAAGACTTTGCCATTCTCTGCCTCCAAAAGGACTTGGATCTAGGATGACCATAGCATCAGGTATTTCTCAGGGATTTTTACACTGTTTCTTACTCCTTGTATTTAGAGTTATTCAAATAATTGTCTTGTTAACTTTGAAACCAGGAACCTTGTAACCACTGTACATTTCCTTTGTGTTCATCATGTTGATCAGTTTCATTACGTTGTGTTTTGATGTGTTCTTATGATGTCCATGTTGAGATACAGACTTGTCAGAGTGCAATTATGTTCACCAAAAGAAGAAGGATTTTTAAATTAGCTCAGGTCACTGGTTTGTTTGTAGTTTTTTCCCAGGAGCTATGGCTAAGTGGATGAGAAAGCTACAGATTATCTGGCAGGAGTCTGTTTCTTGTATGTTTCACAGGTTGATAGTGTATAGTGGACTTTACTGTCTGAGCCACAAGGAGTTCCTGCAATGCAGGAGGCCGGGGTTCCATCCCTGGTTGGAGATGATCCCCTGGAAAAGGATATGGCTACTCACTCCAGTATTATTGCCTGGAGAAGTCCATGGACAGAGGAGCCTGGTTGGCTACAATCCATGGGCTACAATCCAAAGAGTCAGACACGACTGAGCAATTGAGCGATTAACACTTTCACTTCAGAACATCTTTAAATTTCCATACAATACCAAGATGCTTTACTTCTGTAAGTTTTCCTTACTTTTTGTATAATTAATTTCAAAGAATTCAATTCCAAATATAAGAAGTGAAATAATCAACATTCTTAAAAACTGCACTGAATCTCAAGGGACCTGAAGATCACTTCAAAACTATGAGCATTGACCCAATAAAGCTACATAATAAATTTAAACAGTATTCTCTAGAGTTCCCTTGTATTCTGCAGTTTTGTGATTCCATAAAACCAGCTTTTGTGATGCTAAACATCACTAAAATTATTTAAAAGTCGCACTGGGTACAAGAGGAAAGGAAAGCTTTCTGAACCAGCAACAATGAGAGCTGTAGCCATGAAATCAAAATATTAAGTGAAGGTTTGACAAGATCTCTCTCCAAATTTTGTTGGGTCTCTTCTCAAAGATTACAAAGCAGGGAGAAGTATATTAATATATGCTGTGTTATATAGTAATGCATACTGATATATATTCAATGGGAACATATTCTCTAAACCAAGGAATCTGCTATCCCAGTCAACTCATGTTGAGTACGTCATTCTCCATCTCTCCAAATATACATACGCACATATATATATATGTTGGAGAAGGAAATGGCAACCCACTCCAGTATTCTTGCCTGGGAAATCCCATGGACAGAGAACCTGGCGGGCTGAAGTCCATGGGGTTGCAAAGAGTCGGACAAGACTGAGCATGCACACACACACACACATATATATATATACTGGATTCTTTCTCTCTTTAAATATACAACATATAGATATTTAAAGAGAGACAGAGGTGTGCTCTCTGTTAGTTTTTATGGTTGTGTAGAGGAAGAAAAAGGTTTCCTTGACCCTGTTAGTGTCTCTGGCTGTGCCTGAAAATTAAAGTGACAAAGACAGATTAACAAGAGGAAAGCATACAGATTTTTTCCTCCAGATTTATTTCATATGAATGTTACGTGACATGAGAGTCTTCATAGGAAATGAAAACAGACCTTCTGGTGTATGCTAAGTTTGAAAAGTGGAGAGTCATGAGAAATGTGGTAGGACAAAGGGTATATAAGTGTAGGAAACCGGGGGAAACTTAGCAAGATGTGTTTGTTTGGCTTCCCTTTGTCTTCAGAGAGAGGGATTTTCCTTTCTTCCAGGTACAGAGAAGGCATGTCTCACAAGAGGGTTTTCTGATCTGTTTCAGGGGAGAAGGGCAGAGTGATTCTTCTGCTTTTCCTGTTTTCTCAGAAGTCCTCCAGCTTAAAATAGTCAATAGGCCAAGGTTCCATGTTTTTGGGTAGTGTGTCCCGAGCGTGTTCATTCCTCCATTTGAAACTTCCCTGAGAAGTTTCACAGTCCAGACACTGAGTTAGCGAATGGTCTCGCAATCTACTGTACTAATCTCTTAGTGCTGGGCACTTCCATGGAAACAAAAGAAAAACAAAGGTTAATGGCTAGAACAAACTAGCCATTTTGAGTCCTGAAGCAATTTCTAGATGTTAGGCTCCAAGTGTAATCTTCAGGAGTGAGGGCAGGGGGTGGCAGTCTTGCAGATTTTCCTGGTTTGGAGTTGGAATGTCTCTGGGATGTTGTCATTTGCTCCAGTAAACTCTCTGAGTGGCCCACACAACAATAGGCCTAAAAGTTGTCCAAACATGAGCTGTTGTAAAGATTTCTCTGAGGTTTATATCAAGTCGTCCAACTTCAGCTTGCAGGGCCCCAGGAAAAAGGGTAGTTTTAATTTTTAGTGACTTCAAGTCAGAAGGGTGAGAGAAAAATTGGAAATACTGGTTTTGGGGAGAGGCTGCTAGATATAGGAAGAAACTAGAATTCAGGATCCAGTTCAGTTACAAGTAAGTACAAAATAGAAAGCCCAGAGATAAATCCACGCACATATGGACACCTTATCTTTGACAAAGGAGGCAATAATATACAATGGATTAAAGACAATCTCTTTAACAAGTGGTGCTGGGAAAACTGGTCAACCACTTGTAAAAGAATGAAACTAGAACACTTTCTAACACCATACACAAAAATAAACTCAAAATGGATTAAAGATCTCAACGTAAGACCAGAAACTATAAAACTCCTAGAGGAGAACATAGGCAAAACACTCTCTGACATACATCACAGCAGGATCCTCTATGACCCACCTCCCAGAATATTGGAAATAAAAGCAAAAATAAACAAATGGGACCTAATTAAACTTAAAAGTTTCTGCACAACAAAGGAAACTATTAGCAAGGTGAAAAGGCAGCCTTCAGAATGGGAGAAAATAATAGCAAATGAAGCAACTGACAAACAACTAATCTCAAAAATATACAAGCAACTCCTACAGCTCAACTCCAGAAAAATAAATGACCCAATCAAAAAATGGGCCCAAGAACTAAATAGACATTTCTCCAAAGAAGACATACAGATGGCTAACAAACACATGAAAAGATGCTCAACATCACTCATTATCAGAGAAATGTAAATCAAAACCACTATGAGGTACCATTTCACACCAGTCAGAATGGCTGCGATCCAAAAGTCTACAAGCAATAAATGCTGGAGAGGGTGTGGAGAAAAGGGAACTCTCTTACACTGCTGGTGGGAATGCAACCTAGTACAGCCACTATGGAGAACAGTGTGGAGATTCCTTAAAAAACTGGAAATAGAACTGCCTTATGATCCAGCAATCCCACTGCTGGGCATACACACTGAGGAAACCAGAATTGAAAGAGACACGTGTACCCCAATGTTCATCGCAGCACTGTTTATAATAGCCAGGACATGGAAGCAACCTAGATGTCCATCAGCAGATGAATGGATAAGAAAGCTGTGGTACATATACACAATGGAGTATTACTCAGCCATTAAAAAGAATACATTTGAATCAGTTCTAATGAGGTGGATGAAACTGGAGCCTATTATACAGAGTGAAGTTAGCCAGAAAGAAAAACACCAATACAGTATACTAACGCATATATATGGAATTTAGAAAGATGGTAACAATAACCCTGTGTACAAGACAGCAAAAGAGACACCGATGTATAGATCAGTCTTATGGACTCTGTGGGAGAGGGAGAGGGTGGGGAGATTTGGGAGAATGGCATTGAAACATGTATAATATCATGTATGAAACGAGTCGCCAGTCCAGGTTCGATGTACGATACTGGATGCTTGGGGCTGGTGCACTGGGACGACCCAGAGGGAGGGTATGGGGAGGGAGGAGGGAGGAGGGTTCAGGATGGGGAACACAGGTATGTCTGTGGCGGATTCATTTCGATATTTGGCAAAACTAATACAATATTGTAAAGTTTAAAAATACAATAAAATTAAAAAAAAAAAAGATCTGAAAGACCATGTATAGCATTAGAGTTTAATACCTGCAAGAGTGTGCTATAGTTTTCCATCAAATATACATATGTATTTTGTCTACTTACCTCCATTTCTATCAAAGATAATCAAAGTAAGACTAATTTCTTTGCAGTATAAGTTGAATGTTATGAAACCCGGCCTGATTATTTACTTAGGTGCAGCAAAAACAGTGAACTCTCCTTTGCTGGAACAAACGTTCCAGCATGAGGAATCTCAGTTTAGACTTTTAAAGGAAAAAAAAAAAATTTACTCTATTTAGAATTTAATTTGGGGAAGTTGTCAAGAATGTCAAAAAGTATGTATATCTGACTAAACAGAATCATATAATATAAAATAAAACTTAACTATCTACTTAACCAAAGTGACATTATAAAACTAAAGATAAATATTGGTTATATGACTGTTAAAAACAAAAGTCTTTAACTCTTTAATGTTGAAAATATTCGGTTTTCTTAAGTAATCAAAGGTCTGATAAAGACAGTGTGAATTTAACTTTACCAACTCAATCACACATAAAATTTCTTTTCCACAACTGTCTACAATTTTTAAAAATCTATCTAATTTTTGTCTTCTGTGTTTTTTCATTCTGTATCAATCTTTCTGCTTCAGCTCAAGATGATTCTATTCCCCTTAAATGTGTCCTTTGAACATTCCTCAGCAAAAATACATCTTCCTTTCCTTTACAGATGATAATTTATTCTTATTATTTTTCATAGTTTTATTTATATATATTCATTAGAATTTTTAACCATGAGTAATTTTTCTTTTCAGTGAAAACTAAGAAGTAAGCACCTGGGAACTATCTTCCATGTACTATAATTTTATCGTAAATTTATAAATATATCCTTTCATAATTTCTAAAGGCATATGTGTTTTCAGAGTAAAATTTCTGGTCCAATAAATCTACCTTCTCTATACCACATAAACACAAGATGCCGAAAGTAGATAAACAAACTTTTGTTCAGCAATTAATGTTCTATCTCATGTTGAAATAACCTGTACATTCAATGAATATTCACCATTTAATTTAACTTTCTATAGCTTTAAGGCTTTCAGTTACCAAACCGATCTTTGGAACTGCTTTTAAGTAAACATATTTAAACATAATTAATGTTGAAAAGTTCATTTGCAAACTTTTATCCCACAGACATCTATTTAATTCACATGTTCTTAATTATACTTGAATTGCTTGTGAAAATTTCACGAGACAAATAACAAAGCTAGCCATCATTCTAAGTTATTTTTCTTGTTGATAAAGCAGGCAAGTATAAAAATATCACCAAGACAAAGACTCCAGAAAGTTAAAAATATGGTTCTTCCTTTCTGGGTTGTTTTTTTTTTTTTTTTTTAACTGCTATGCTTGACATGCCTCAAACAGTTAACTTTTTTTGCACATTTGTTTCTTAAGTTGGATTTATAGTTTTACAATTTTAAATGTTTAGTAGATATAACATAAGCTTATTTGACTGGCAAACCTAGGTAGAAAGTAAATTGTATCTCTGCTTCATCTTTAATGCTGACAACACTGAAGAAATGCCTGTTTTAATTTTACCAACAATTTAAAAACTAGTTTTATTTATCAAAGAGTATCCCAGCTCATGCAAACTTCAAAACATGCCTGGGTCAAAGTTTGTATTTCTGAGAGTTTTAGAAATCCTTAATTTATGTGAGTGTTCATTTGTATCTAAGCCAACTTGAATAGGACTCCTTTAAGTGATTCAATAAATAATTTTTTAATATCATTTAGAGGTAGAAACTGTCATTTAATATATACATACACATATGTATAATATTATATATATATATAAACATAAACATACAGACAGTTGCATGGAGACCTTGTAGCTCTTGTTTTAAAACTTTATCTATGTGTCAGATAATTAATATCTGAAATCTAGTGTGTAATATTAATTTATTTTTTTCCCTTTTTTCCCTTGAATGGAGGACAGTTCTATTTCCAATGTCCTCGGCTTTTAGAATTTTGAGATAAATAGGTGAGGTTTGGGGATTAGTAAAGCTAGGTGGGCTTTGAATTGCTCTCAGAGCCACACTTCTGGTTTTGTAAAGACTCAGTTTATAGAACAGGCACAGTTGTTTATATCTTCAAAGAACTGGGTCACAGCCTGACACAGCCTGTGACTTATCAAGAGGCTGACCCACGCATCCAACTACATTATATTTAATTTGCTTCTTTATATCAGGGAGCTTTCCAACTAAAAGGAAAACCAATAATATTTATAATTACCTAGATTTAAGAGTCTTCTGAGGCTTCCCAGGTTGGCACTAGTGGTAAAGAACCCACTTGCCACTGCAGGTAGGTGTAATAGATAAGGGTTAGATCCTTGGCTGGGGAATCCTCTGGAGGAGGGCATGGCAACCCATTCCAGTATTCTTGCCTAGAGAATCCCGTGGACAGAGGAGCCTGGCAGGCTGCAGTGCATGTGGTTGCACAGAGTTGGGTATTACTGAAGTGATTTAGCACGCATGCATGCATGCAAGCTTCTTCTGAAACCTATCAGAGTAATTTTGAATTCTATGTCATAGTTGAATTATATGATATCTTTTCATTCATAAAATAGAAACCACCCAGTTAAGTTGGTTCTATCATCCCAATTTCATATGAGAGTAATGAAATGGTAAATGAATTGTTAAAATCACACATTTAAAACATGACCACCTTTACATGTTTAAAGCAGCATGTGTGACTGCACAATGCAAGAACTTTCCACTCTATTTGGCAGTACAAGTATCTTCTCCATACTCATTTCATAGGTCACCATCTCCATAATCTCTCAGAATTAATAACCCAAAGCCTCTTTTCTCTCTTGCTTGCCATATTAAATCAGTCATCAAATCCTATTAATGTTTCCCTAATGTTTTTACTTGGCTTGCGGTTCTTTTTACTGCCAAAATCAAATCCAGGCCCTGCCCATTTTACCTATTGCCTATAGAAATAACCTCCTACACTGTCTTTTCCTTGTCCCCTCTCTTCATTAACTCAATTGCAGTTCTAAAGCAACTCTTCAGCTTGTGGATCCCCTATTTCATCACTTCCTCACCTCATTGCTAAAGGAAGTGTTATGGACCTAATCATGTAAACCCTTCCCCCGCCCCAACTCATATGTTGAAGCCCTACTTCCCTGGTGGCTCAGATGGTAAAGAATTTGCCTGCAATGCAGGAGACCTGGGTTTGATTGCTGGGTTGGGAAGATCCCCTGGAGAAGGGAATGGCAACCCACTCCCTTATTCTTACCTGGCGAACTCCATGGACAGGAGAGCCTGGTGGGCTACAGTCCATGGGGTCACAAAGAGTCAGACACGACTGAGCAACTCATGCTACCCCCTAATGTGCCTGTATTTAGATGTGGGACCTTTAAGATGGTCACTAAGGCTAAGTGATGTCATAAGAGTGGGATCCTGATCTCATATGACTGGCTCCTTACAAGAAGAGAAAGGGACACGAGGGATACACAAATAGAGGAAAGGCCATGTGAGGTGACAGTGAGAAGGCAGCCACCTGCAGGCCAAGGAGACAGTCCTACCAATTCCTTAATGGTGGACTTCCGGTCTCCGGAACTATAAGAATTAAATGTTGTTGTTTAACTCACCCAGTCTGCCATGTTTGGTGATGGCTACCCTAGCTAACGAATACAGGAAGGAAGTATAAATTCGGCTTCCCTGGTGGCTCAGATGGTAAAGAATCTGTCTGCAATGCAGGAGACCTGGGTTTGATCCCTGGATTGAGAGATCCCCTGGAGAAGGGAATGGCTACTCACTCCGGTGTTATTGCCTGGAGAATTCCGTGGATGGAGCCTGGCAGGCTACAGTCTTTGGGGTTGCAAAGAGTCAGAGGCCACTTAGCAACTAAACAACAATGCCTAGTCTTTAGGAATGAGGTCTAGCCTTACTTATGTTTCCTTATCTAGATCATAAACTCTTTGTGGGAACTCTGCCTCCAAATTGATATCACAAGAAGGACCTAATACAATGTCTGGCTCTGATGTCTGTTGATTGAGTCATTAATTTTTTCTGAATTGTCATGATTTATCTGATATCTGCTCTTTTTCTGCAGTCTTCTGGCTGTTTTGCAGAACCAACAATTTTAAAGTATTATAATCTGCATGATAACAACAGCAAACATTGCCTTCTTAGGCTGTTATCTAAAGAAAATGTGCCACGATCCTTAATACTTAGAAACGACTATGGAATTGTGAATGGGCTTCCCTCATAGATGACTTGGTAAAGAATCTGCCTGCAATGCAGGAGACCCGGGTTTGATTCCTGAGTTGGGAAGATACCCTGGAGAAGGAAATGGCAACCCACTCCAGTATTCTTGTCTGGAGAATCCCATGGACAGAGGAGCCTGGCAGGCTACAGTCCACAGGGTCAAAAGAGTTGGACATGACTTATCAACTAAAGAGAGAGAGAGATGGAATTGTGAAACAAATTTCTTCACAATAATGAACACTTCTGCCATAATTTTCCATTCTCCAGCTAAAGCTGAAGTACTCATCTATAGCAACAAACTAGAGTACACCCAAAGACACACATACACACAGACACAGGCCTGCCCTTCACAGTGTGGCAGGAGACAACCAGAAACAATCTCCTTGTCAAACCTGGAGGGATGTAGGTACTCACAACTCATTTTTAGTTCTGTTGAGACTTAAACATTTAATTCCTCGGGGGAGAACGTTTGGGGAAAGAGGGGAGGGATCCTTTTCCTACTTTTTCAATTGCAGAAGTAACATGATGGAAAACTCTTTCTACTCAGCTTTCCAGGTTCTTTGTGTGTTCAGCTACTCAGTCATGTTCAACTCTTTGTGGCCCCATGGACTATATAGCCCGCCAGGCTCCTCTGTCCATGAAAATTTCCAGAGCAGAATAGTGGAATGGGCTGCCATTTCCTGCTCCAGGGGATCTTTCTGACCCAGGGATCAAACCCAGGTCTCCTGTATCCTCATTAGCAGGCAGATTCTTTACCACTGAGTCACCTGGGAGACCCCATGTTTGGAAGTGAAGCCTCACATCCATCTTTCCTTTCTAGTTGAAACCTGAAGGCTTAAGAATACCTATGGATTAGACTGAGGTATAGGTAGTTAAGGAAGTTGTTGAGAAGCTTGTTAAGTCTTTTCTCAAAGGCAGTGCTTAACCACACTTTCCACTCCTCAGCTTTAACAAAGAAACCCAGCCATTAACACAGAAAAGCCTCTTGCTTGCATTTTTTAACAGCTGACATTTGTACCTTTTGGAGGAAAGTGAAGGGCATCTCATTGCCTCCTTGTTTAAATCAGGCTGGAAATAATGGGGACGAGAGGGAAGCAGGGCTAATTTCCTTTGTCTCCTATTCTGCAGATAATGGTGGTCTGTGTGGTGGGTGTTAAAGGCCAGGCTGCCGAGGTGACCTGGAGATGACTTCATTCTTCAGAGGTTTATCAAAGGCCCCTGTCAGTCAAACCCATGCTGGGAGACTGGGGAATGGCCATCTGGTTCACTGTTCATCAGAGAAGAGAAAGGAGAGCGAGGAGGTGAAAAATCTTGCTGTCAGTTCTGAGCCAGGTGGAAGGGTGATGAGATGCCTTTGGAAATGGGTTTAGCAAGTCTTAGGCACATATGCAGAAGAGAAATAAACATGAAAGTATCTGTGTGTGTGTGTGTGTGTGTGTGTGTGATAGAGAGAGAGAGAGAGAGAGAGAGAGGGAGGGAGGGGACAGGAGAGAGAGAGGGAGGGAGGGGGCAGGAGAGAGACAAAGACAGAAACAGAGGAGGTAAGAGAGACAGAGATGCTGGGAAGAAGAGTGGGATGGAGACTTTTATTTAAGCCACTGTGATCATCTTGAATCGATTTTAAGTGGAAAGACTGAAGGTCACTCATGCTGCTAACCCTGCAGAGAAGCCTCTGAATTGTTTCCCTGGCTGTGGGGAAGAAAGGGAGTAAGTGGCTCACGGCGGGGATCTGATTTAATTTAAAGCATGACGTATCTGTTCTGAAGCCAGAATTCTTTCATCCCAGTCATGTTGATTACAAGCACTAACAAGGTATTACAAGAAGCATTACCAGGAAATCTTCCCCTCTCCCCTCGCCCCAAGTCAACCACTCGGTGAGCTGGGATTTTGTGGGGCCACCCAGCAGGGTCTCCCCTCAGGGCAGCAGAAAGGCTCCTGTTATCAGGAAACTCCTATCCTCCTGGCAGCCAGGTTTGGGTCTGTGTTAATGTGATAATTCCTACCAGTAGCTGCAGTGTACACAGTCACGGCAAAGACAACATTTTTACCCATGGACATTGCAAGCATGAGGCATGAGGATGCCTCAACATTTCAAAGAGCAGAAAGACAGAGACTTGGTGCCTGTATTCCTTCCTCCCTTCTTTCTTTCCTATTGTGGTAAACTATGCATAACGTGAAATGTGTACTATTTTAACCATTTCTAAGTGAAGTCCGTTCACACTGTTGTGCAACCATTACCATCATTCATCTCCAGGGCTCTGTCTTCTGAAACTGAAATTCTGTTTCATTAAACAATAATTCCCCACTCCTACTCCCCAGACCCTGGCGACCATCAGTCTCCTTTCTGTCTCCATTAATTTGATTATTCTAAGTACCTTTTATAAGTAGAACCCTATGGTATTTGTCCTTCTGTGACTGGCTTATTTCACTCCGCATGTTTTCAACGTTTATCCTTGTTGTAGCATGTGTCAAGACTTCCTTCCTTTTTAAGGGTGAACAAAACTCTACTGTATGGATATACCACATTTTCTTTGTCCATTCATCCATCCACGGACATCAGGTTATTTCCACCAACGCTTTCTTTTAAATTATACTGTTCTTACATTCGTCCTCTCCTTCCAGTGCATAGCATCATTTTAAGCCAGTGCCCTATAAATACTGTGGGTTTTGGGGTAGACATTATTTAGTTGCTGTCAACACAGGTACCACCTCAACTTAGAGCCCTCTCCCCTGTCACAAAAACAAGGCTGTATTGTGGCTGGTTAATTATTTAAAGTGGAGAGGGGCTCAGATCCAAACAGAGTATGGGGGAAACTAACAGATGAGGTGAAGAGGGAATATTCCTGTTCTATTAAAAACTTTTTTTATTCTTATAGAAACGTCTAAAATATATGGAAGAAAAACTAGTTTGACGAACTTCCCATAAATCGCCATGGTCATCAACAAATGACCGGTATTTTTTCAATTCTACTTCACACACTGCCTCCCCCACCCTGTGTTGTTTTTCAACTTCCTAACTCTTCTTATTTTGAAGAGTTCAAATCTATAGAGAAATTTCCAAGAAAAGTGTTAAGAGCCACCTTTTGTCATTACCTTCATATTTATCTTGGAAATCACCGATTGTTAACATTTTGCCACCTTTTCTTTATATCTGTCTATCTATCTATCTGGAAAAGCTCAGTTTTCATTCCAATCCCAAAGAAAGGCAATGCCAAAGAATGCTCAAACTACCACACAATTGCACTCATCTCATACGCTAGTAAAGTAATGCTCAAAATTCTCCAAGCCAGGCTTCAGCAATATGTGAACCGTGAACTTCCTGATGTTCAAGCTGGTTTTAGAAAAGCCAGAAGAACCAGAGATCAAATTGTCAACATCCGCTGAATCATGGAAAAATCAAGAGAGTTCCAGAAAAGCATCTATTTCTGCTTTATTGACTATGCCAAAGCCTTTGACTGTGTGGATCACAGTAAACTGTGGAAAATTCTGAAAGAGATGGGAATACCAGACCACCTGATCTGTCTCTTGAGAAATTTGTATGCAAGTCAGGAAGCAACAGTTAGAACTGGACATGGAACAACAGACTGGTTCCAAATAGGAAAAGGAGTTCGTCAAGGCTGTATATTGTCACCCTGTTTATTTAACTTATATACAGAGTACAGCATGAGAAACGCTGGACTGGAGGAAGCACAAGCTGGAGTCAAGATTGCCGAGAGAAATATCAATAACCTCAGATATGCAGATGACACCACCCTTATGGCAGAAAGTGAAGAGGAACTCAAAAGTCTCTTGATGAAAGTGAAAGTGGAGAGTGAAAAAGTTGGCTTAAAACTCAACATTCAGAAAACGAAGATCATGGCATCTGGTCCCATCACTTCATGGGAAATAGATGGGGAAACAGTGGAAACAGTGTCAGACTTTATTTTTCTGGGCTCCAAAATCACTGCAGATGGTGACTGCAGCCATGAAATTAAAAGACGCTTACTCCTTGGAAGGAAAGTTCTGACCAACCTAGATAGCATATTGAAAAGCAGAGACATTACTTTGCCAACAAAGGTTCGTCTAGTCAAGGCTATGGTTTTTCCTGTGGTCATGTATGGATGTGAGAGTTGGACTGTGAAGAAGGCTGAGCGCCGAAGAATTGATGCTTTTGAACTGTGGTGTTGGATTAGACTCTTGAGAGTCCCTTGGACTGCAAGGAGATCCAATCAGTCCATTCTGAAGGAGATCAGCCCTGGGATTTCTTTGGAAGGAATGATGCTAAAGCTGAAACTCCAGTACTTTGGCCACCTCATGCGAAGAGTTGACTCATTGGAAAAGACTCTGATGCTGGGAGGGATTGGGGGCAGGAGGAGAAGGGGATGACAGAGGATGAGATGGCTGGATGGCATCACTGACTCTATGGACGTGAGTCTGGGTGAACTCCGGGAGTTGGTGATGGACAGGGAGGCCTGGCGTGCTGCGATTCATGGGGTCACAAAGAGTCAGACACGACTGAGCGACTGATCTGATCTGATCTATCTATCTATCTATATATCCATCCATCTATCATCTTACTTTTCTTCTTGAGACATTTGAAATTAGTTGCACACATGGTGACATTTTATGTTAATACTTCAGCATCTATCTAAAAACAAGGACGTTTTCCTTCATAACCAAATACAGTGATCACATTCAGGGATGAAACATTTATATATGATTAGCTAATAAACAATCCATATTTAGTTTTCCCCAGTCATCTCAAAATATGCTGATACACACACACACACACACACATATATTTTTAGGCTTTATTTTCTTGAGCTCCAAAATCACTGCAGACAGTGACTGTAGCCACGAAATTAAAAGACGCTTGCTCCTTGGAAGAAAAGCTATGATAAACCTAGACAGTATATTAAAAAGCAGAGACATCACTTTGCCAACAAAGGTCCATCTAGTCAAAGCTATGGTTTTTCCAGTAGTCAGGTATGGATGTGAGAGCTGGACCATAAAGAAGGCTGAGCACCAAAGAACTGATGCTTTTGAACTGTGGTACTGAAGAAGACTCTTGAGAATCCCTTAGACTGCATGAGACCAAACCAGTCAATCCTAAAGGAAATCAACCCTGAATATTCATTGGAAGGAATCAACCCAATGGACATGAGTTTGACCAAATTCCGAGAGACAGTGAAGGACAGGGAAGCCTGGCATGCAGCAGTTCATGGGGTTGCAAAGAGTTGGACACAACTGAGCTACTGAACAACAACAAATATTTTTAGAAGATATAATATGGGATTAAGCATCATATTTTGTTGTCATTTCTCTTTACTCTTCTTTAGACTTTCCTCTCTTTCTGTCTTTGATACCATTCAGCTGTTTTAGGGCAAAGGTCTTGGAAATACATACTTTGATCTCTGAGATAGTAAGAAAGAGGATAATGATTGTTTTTGAATCTAGTGTCATCATGAGTTTATAAATATTTACATTGTTATTAGAGATAATTGGGGAGTTGATAATGTATTAGAACCTTCTAACTGTTTGACATCCAAATATCTCTTGAGGTATTTGCAATAAGCAAGAATGATGAGACCTTAACTAATTCTAATAAATGAGTCACACATTAGAGGAACTGTTCACTTCTGCCTTTGGAACTGTTCCTGAAGGAAGTGCAGGGACTTATAGATGGCTCTTTCTAATGTGAATTTAAATATATATTTTTTGAACATTCACTAGTTAAGTCTTGTAAAATTCTGAAGAGCCAGGACATCCCTCATTTATATGTGAAGGAACTGAACATGTGGGCGTCTAGGGTATAAGACATCTAGACAAAGAAGATGGTCTCTGGGACTTCCCTGGTGGTCCAGTGGCTAAGACTCTGTACTCCCAATGCAGGGGGTCCTGATTCCATCCCTAGTCAGGGAACTAGATCATGCATGCCACAACTAAGACCCAGCATAGTCAAATAAACAAGTAAATATTAAAAAAAGAAGAAGAAGACTGTCTCTGGTTTGTTGAATATTTCCCAGGACCACAGTCTACTTGACAGCACTTAGCAAGTCACTCTATTACTGTGCCAAACCAGGGACTATGCAAGATGGTTCCTAGTTATTTGTTTCAGATGGTTAAGGCTAGTAAGGTATCTGGATGCAGCAGAATTCTGTGATCATGTCAAGATGTATCACGTTATATATAATATTATCATTTTTAAGAGTCAGAAATATCATTCTACTCAAATGCTCACTTAGCTGTTTAAAAAGGCCAAACAGACATCTCTAAGAACTACCTAAAAAGAGGATAAAAACCTTAAGCTTGACTTTTTTTGAAGGACAGATATACATATCATCCAGAACACAGACTTCACATTATAAGGTAATGGGCAAGGTTATTCTGATCTTTGTCCCCATGGTTTAATTAACGATAGAAGAGTATTGGCCTAGAATACTTGTTAGATGCAGTCTGACGTTTTACACTTTTATCTATCATGTTTATGTTGGGTACCAAGAGAAAAGTATTCTGTTCAAAATTCTTTTTTTCATTAAGCTGATGAGAGAGGTCTTGCTGAGGTCTATCAACTGGAACATTTAACAGAAAACCAAAAACTCCTTTTCTTTGTAAATTCATCAACCATGTACTCAAAGTGTTACCTTAAAGGACTCCTGCCTGTGGTATCCAGCATTTTTAGACAAGAGTTTGTGAACTCTGGCCACCACATGGCTTATAAACAAAAAACTGTGAGTCTTTGGGACACTGAGGTCATGACCTGACACCAATACAGTGAGCCAGGGAGACCCCTGTGGCTGAGAGACAGGCAAGGAGGACTCATGTTCCTGAGCTATCAGGATGTCCTTGCTTGATGAAGCATAGATTCAGAGGAAAAGTGCTGGAGAAATAAGAGGATAAGATCACAAGAGAGTGTGAATGGAGTTGTTTACAAGGCCCATGTGCCTGCATGTCTTTCTGTGTTTTTGCTTTAAAAATTTATTTAACAAGGTTGGTTTAACTAAGCTGTGAGTTACCTGGAGTGGTTTTGTTTTACATGGGCTTGGAACTTATATTAACCATCTTTCTATGCCTCTTCTTGGAAAACTCATGGAAAAGAGGGATCACCTTAATTTCACTTGGTGTGTCCGGGGAAATCAGATAGTTTTTATACAGTTCACTTTAACTATAACACTTTATAGGATCCTAGGATTAATTTCGGAGAAGGCAATGGCACCCCACTCCAGTACTCTTGCCTGGAAAATCCCAGGGACAGAGGAGCCTGGTAGGCTGTAGTCCATGGGGTCACACAGAGTCAGACACAACTGAGCAACTTCACTTTCACTTTTCACTTTCCTGCATTGGAGAAGGCAATGGCAACCCACTCCAGTGTTCTTGCCTGGAGAATCCCAGGGACAGGGGAGCCTAGTGGGCTTCCGTCTATGGGGTCACACACAGTCGGACAAGACTGAAGCAACTTAGCAGCAGCAGCAGCAGCAGCAGGATTAATTTCAAGATTTGTGACACAAATGTCTTTGTGTTGATGTTGATTTGGGTTAACATATTTCCTTGTAGAAAGGAGGTTGTGATGAACTGGATGTTTGGCAAATAGAAAGAACTGGA
Organism: Bos taurus; assembly: GCF_002263795.3. NCBI lineage: Eukaryota > Metazoa > Chordata > Mammalia > Artiodactyla > Bovidae > Bos > Bos taurus. Next base: position 38,527,840 of record NC_037350.1, read on the forward strand.
GACAGTCACTTGCCCCAGAGAGTTAGGAGTTCACTCTGTATCTTCACTTTCATCTTTCTGGGATTATTTTGTCTCCTGGCAATGCTGCAGCTGAGTGAATCTCAGAGGCACACGCCTAGCTCTTCATTCCATATAAATTTCTGTCTTACCCTCTTCACCAGCAAAAACTCAAAGAAAGAAACCTATTTCTTTATTACTTATTTCTCTTCCATAATAAAATATATATTAGTCCTGGGTCCTATTCTTTCTCATCCAGGTATTATACAGGGAAATGATAGCATTAAATAAATATTGAATGAAGGATTTCCAATAAGATACTGATGGACTAACAATGGATTGGCAACTTATATTTCCAGACTTTTAAAATTTCAATAGGACTGTATGAGATACAATGTTTTACTCTAAAGACATAGGGGTGGTTTAGCAATAGAAATGTAGCCAAAAAATTACTTAAGGCAGGTACCTAGACACCTAGGAACTGAAAATAGTACTAAGCAGAGGCCATAAAGAAGGCTGAATTGATAGTTTCAACCTGTGGTGCTGGAAAAGACTCCTGAGAGTCTCTTTGTCAGCAAGGAGATCAAACCAGTCAATCCTAAAGGAAATCAACCCTGAATATTTATTGGAAGGACTGATGGTGAAGCTGAAGCTCCAATACTTTGGCCACCTAATGTGAAGAGCTGACTCACTGGAAAAGACCCTAATGCTGGGAAAGACTGAAGACAAGAGAAGAGGCTGGCAACAGAGGATAAGATGGTTGGATGGCATCATTGACTCAATGGACATGAGTTTGAGCAAACTCCAGGAGATGGTGAAGGACAGGGAAGCCTGGTGTGCTGCAGTCCATGGGGTCACAAAGCGTCAGACACACTTAGCAACTGAACAACAAGAATAGAGGCCATGAGGTCCCATTACCATGTTTTTCTAGCACCAGGCTGGATCTGTGTTCAAGGCCAAGTTCATCATATAGGGTGATAGGTCTGTTCAAGCTGTGAAGGTTGAAGTCATCGAAATGGAATATGATTTTGGTCATTATCATGCTCCTCCCAGGCAGTAGGGACCTTCCTGTTTTATTCCTGAATGTCTATCCTTACACTGAATACCCTGACTCTCTATCCTAATGGGGGAATTAGCAGGATAATCAGCATAATTGACCCATTCCAATCCTGGGCATCACGTCCCAAGGGGGATCTAGGAAACAATACTCTATTAAAACTGGTGTTTAGTTATCATTCAGACCGATAGTGTGGAGCTAGGCAAAAAAACGGAGTGTCCAAACATGGCAGCACATGATTCCAACAGTAGGCAAGCGGGGATAGTTTCAGACATAAAATAAGTCTAAAATTTCAAGGCATGGAAGAAAGGAAGATATCTTTGTACAAAGTCCAATTCAAGTCTAGGATCTGAAGAAGCCAGGAATCAGGCAAAAGAGGAGCCATGGAAGGAACATAGGAAAGATCTGGGATGGCAGACGCCTAAAAGAAGTATAATGAACTCAGTAATTAGGAGACTGGATAAAAGGGGACAATCACTGGATAAAAAGAGAAAAGATAGAAACCTAAATGTGGAGATACCTAACTATGCCAAAGCCTTTGACTGTGTGGATCACAATAAACTGTGGAAAATTCTGAAAGAGATGGGAATACCAGACCACCTGACCTGCCTCTTGAGAAACCTGTATGCAAGTCAGGAAGCCACAGTTAGAAATGGACATGGAACAACAGACTGGTTCCAAATAGGAAAAGGAGTACGTCAAGGCTGTATATTGTCACTCTGCTTATTTAACTTATATGCAGAGTACATCATGAGAAATGCTGGGCTGAAGGAAGCACAAGCTGAAATCAAGATTGCTGGGAGAAATATCACTAACCTCAGATATGCAGATGACACCACTCTTATGGCAGAAAGTGAAGAGGAACTAAAAAGCGTCTTGATGAAAGTGAAAGAGGAGAGTGAAAAAGTTGGCTTAAAGCTCAACATTCAGAAAACGAAGATCATGGCATCCGGTCCCATCACTTCATGGGAAATAGATGGGGAAACAGTGGAAACAGTGTCAGACTTTATTTTTCTGGGCTCCAAAATCACTGCAGATGGTGACTGCAGCCATGAAATTAAAAGACGCTTACTCCTTGCAAGGAAAGTTATGACCAACTTAGAGAGCATATTAAAAAGCAGAGACATTACTTTGCCAACAAAGGTCCATCTAGTCAAGGCTGTGGTTTTTCCTGTGGTCATGTATGGATGTGAGAAAGAATTGATGCTTTTGAACTGTGGTGTTGGAGAAGACTCTTGAGAGTCCCTTGGACTGCAAGGAGATCCAACCAGTCCATCCTAAAGGAGATCAGTACTGGGTTTTCATTGGAAGAACTGATGTTGAAGCTAAAACTCCAATACTTTGGCCACCTGATGCGAATAGCTGACTCATCTGAAAAGACCCTGATGCTGGGAAAGATTGAGGGCAGGAGGAGAAGGGGATGACAGAGGATGAGATGGTTGGATGGCATCACTGACTCAATGGACATGGGTTTGGGTGGACTCCAGGAGTTGTTGATGCACAGGGAGGCCTGGCATGCTGTGGTTCATAGGGTCTCAAAGAGTCGGACATGACTGAGCGACTGAACTGAACTATCGAATTTAGGATGGGATCAGCAAGATATATTTGACACTGGTTAACAACCACCCATCTCTCCTAAGGTTTTTGTTGTTCAGTCGCTAAGCTGTGTTTGACTCTTTGCGGCCCCATGGGCTGCAACACACCAGGCTTCCCTGTCCTTCAGTATCTCCCAGAGTTTGCTCAAACTAATGTCCATTGAGTCAATGATGCCGTCCAACCATCTTGTCCTCTGTCGCCCCCTCTTCTTCATCTCCTTAAGATTGGTGGTACTAGAATTTGGAAGTGTGTGTGTTTGTGGGAGGGGTGGGGTCAGTTAAATAATCTCAGTTTCTCTGTTAAAAACAAGGGACAATGGATATGATAGGGATGGGGCCAACTTTTTCTGGATCCCAAGGCATCCATTTTGGGGTTAGGCTTCCGTGCCCATGCAGCTCAAACGTTAAAGAATCTGCCTGCAATGCAGGAGAGCTGGGTTCAATCCCTGGGTCAGGAAGATCCCCTGGAGAAGGGAATGGCAACCCTCTCCAGTATCCATGCCTGGAAAACCCTATGGACAGAGGAACCTGGTGGGCTACAGTCCATGAGGTCACAAGGAGTCAGACACAACTGAGCAACTAACACTTGCACTTTTCCTTTTCTGTCCCCTGTGTCCAGCTTCTGAGATAGTCTGGCTTTGTGGTATTCCTGAAAACATACTCAGTGGTAGGACATGGATTCTCTGCTACGGGCCTTCTCTTATAAGCCAGGTTTCTGATCTTCCGTCCCCTGAGCACCTTCTCTGGACTGTAGGTCTAAAGGACTTTATGAAGCCTAGAAAGATTGACCTTGTCAGAAAAATCTGCCTTCTATAATTCAGGCAGGAGGTGTGTCAGATGGAGCTTTTCCAAGTTGGTCCAGTCTGCCTGAAGAGAGGTGGATTCTCTGAGGCAGAGAGGGTCTGGGGAATCAGCAGTTAGTTGCCTTGGTTTCTAAGAAATGTCTCCACCCTTCAGTTGGTTCTGAAAATAGTCTGTTTCACTTGAAAAGGGAATGCATGCTGAGTTCTCTTCTCAGCTTATAAATTATGCTGTATTAACACTGGCAACAGTTTCATTTTCACTGTGTAGACACGAGGCGGCACAGAGTGGGAAGGGCCGGCTGCCAGGCCCCGGCAGAGACGTGTGAGCAGCGATTTGAATGCTGGATGGTGTTCGTGCTAACGTGAAGGGTGGGTTTCCCAACACCTGTCTCCAGCACTCAGGCCTTTTATTAAAATTATGAACGCTTTTGCCACCTAGGTTGGTTTAGTACAAGGTGAAGCACATGGTCAAATAAATGCTATGGTTCAAACAGCCTTAAAAAAAAGAGGCTTTTCTCAAAAATGTCCACTGTCTGGTCAGTGAATCTGTGATTCTATTATAGATTCATCTATAGGGGGTTATGATGTAACAGTTTATTTTATTATTTTTTTTATAAAGTACTTTCTTAGTTTTATTTTTCAAATATTTATTTATTTGGCTCTGTTGGGTCTTAGTTGAGGCATGCCAGATCATTGTGGCATGTGGGTTCCGTAGTTTTGGGACACAGGCTTAGCTGTTTCATGGCACACAGGAACTCAGTTCCCCAACCAGAGATTGAACCTCCATCCCCTGCAGTGCAAGGCAGATTCCCAACCACTGGACTACCAGCGAAGTCCTGTGATTTAACACCTTAAAAACTCCCTCTTCCACCATAAATGCAATGGGGGTAGAATCACATATTTATTTCACTAACCCTTTGATTGAGCCAGATCTTCTGTTGTAGGCAAGGCACTTTGCCCATGTTTGCGTGCTAAGTCGCTTCAGTTGTACCTGACTTTTTACAATCCCATGGACTATAGCCCTCCAGGTTTTTCTGTCCATGGAATATCCCAGGCAAGAATACTGGAGTGGGTTGCCATTTCCTTCTCCAGGGGATCTTCCTGACCCAGGGATTACATCTTTATCTCCTGCATTGCCCACATCTCCTGGACTGCTCATGGCTTCTTTACTGCTGAGCCATCAAGGAAGCCCAAGGCACCTTGGTCCCACCTAAAATTTCTATTGCCATTACTGGCCACAAAGAACTAATTCATCAATGATTCCAGTCAACCATCATGACAAGTGCAACAGGGGGTGACTAACAGAGCATGAAGACTGAGGTACAGGAAAGGCAAGATTCATACCCAGAGAGCACAGACCTAGGTAGGATCTGACCAAGGCCATCCTCGGGAGGCCTGACGATGAAGCGAGAGCACTGATGGATTGAAGGCAAGGAGGGAAGTGTCACAAGGAGGAAAAGAAAACACAGGATGTAAAGATGGGAGACATTTTTATACAGTTTTGTTTTAGAGATCATTCATAAAGCCATACACTATGGAGCAAGGCGGCCCCTTTGAAACACAGAAGGACTTTCTAAACATGAAAACTCAGTATATTAAAATCCATAAAAAGTTAAATTTCCTATTTAGAATTAGAAAAGTAGCAACAGTTAATGTCTATCTGAAATGTGAAGTGTTTTAGAAGTTTCTGTAGGGTGGTGTTTTTGTTGTTTTTGTTTTTTATTTTTAATCCCTTTAAAGACGGAATGTTATCAGTCATAATGGGTCCTGCTGTGTGTGGGCTCACTTGCTTCAGGAGTGTCTGATTCTTTGCAATTCCAAGCTCCTCTGTGCACAGAATTTTCCAGGCAGGAATATTGGAGTGGGTAGCCATTTCCTTCTTCAGGGAATCTTCCCAGCTCAGGGATCAAACCTGGGTCTCCTGCATTGCAGGTGGATTCTTTACCGTCAGAGCCACCAGGAAGGCCCTGCTGTAGGTAGCTGAAGATCCAACTCAACAGACAGGCTTAAATGACAAGGACATTATTACCTTATGTAAGGCTTCCAAATGTCACAGTGAGCTTTAGGCTTGTGTTAGTCATTCAATCGTGTCTGACTCTTTGCGACCCCATGGACTATAATAGCCCACCAGGCTCCTCAGTCCATGGGATTCTCCAAGCAAGAATACTAGAGTGAGGTGCCATTCCTGTCTCCAAGAGATCTTCCCAACCCTAGGATCTAACCTAGGTCTCCTGCATTGCAGGCAGATTCTTTACCATCTGAGCCACCAGGGAAATCCTTAGGTTAGTTGAGTCAGTTGTTCAATAATTTGGTAAAGCATCCAATTCACCCCTTCTCTCTACCCTAACAATTTCAGTGTTGTTTAATCTCAGAGTTGATCCCCCCAGTAGTCATGAGATGGCTACTATAGACCCAGGCTACAACTTCTCTTTGTTCACAGCTGGTGAGAGAAAGAATTTCTCTCATAATGTGGAATTAATTTATTTCCCTTTGGTCTCAGTGAGCCACCCAGGTTCACATACCTGCAGAGAAGGGCATCTGCTGATTGGCTTCTGCCTGAGGTCCCGAACCGATTCATGAAGGGACTTTGAGATTATGTGATTGGCTGGAGGACTTATCAGGAACTAGAATCAGTTTCTCATAGTGCAGAATGAGAGACCAAGAGAAAACGGGAAGAATGGTTTAGGAAGTCAAGCACGATGTCCACAATCTAATTAGCGATGCCTCTGTGAGTGAGATGGGAGTGGAAGGCACAGTCACCCCTCATCCCTTGCTCACCTCTGCCTCTCATTCCTTTTTAGCCTTCAAACACTATTTGTACTTTCCAGGAACTTCTAGGATTCCAGTCTGAAACCACTGTCAGAGTAAGGGCCACATCAACCCATGAGATCAAGCAGGTGAGACTGAGTAGTTCCCTTCTCCAAGGGCTTAGAAATTCTGAGCTTATATCAAAGCCTCTTGTGCCACACGTTGCTGTGCCTTTAGTCTGTCATATAAATCCTTCCTCATCTGTGTAAGGAGAAGTAACCCAGAATACAGAGTAAGAAGTCCCTGGCCAAAACAAAAGACAATAAAGCTGAACAACACAAAATCTCATAATTAAGAATTTCTTTAAAAACAAAAAGAATAAAGGCATCTCAAATTGACTCTTATCTACATCCAAGAATATTCTATCCTTCCATGTATATTATTGGGAAGAGTTTTGTTTGTTTGTTAATGTTTCAATTTGCCAAAGGAATTTAAAGAAGAAAAACTATTTGGATGTAAATTTTGATACACCTGTTAGAAAATAGTTCTGTTTGGAAACCATGTTTTAGAAATACAGGCATGATTCTCAGCATCTGTAAGCACACGGCCTGGCAACTGCACTGAGCACCAGCTAAACTCACAGGAATCATCAAGGGTAACCTGGGAAAGGCCACCCAGGAGCCCTGTGTTGATACCAGGGCTGATTAGTTTTGGCCATTAACTGCGAAAGTGGGTATCCTTTATGAAAGTTCCTTTTTAAAAAAAGAAACTTCTTGAGAAATCTCTCAGGAACTGTTCTGGTTGACCACTAGAATGAATTAACTTCTTGTCTATTTTAACATCATAATTCCATGCTGTTATTCTCCCACCTACATAACCTATTTTAGGGACCTAACACTAGCATCTGCCCCAGTTGCATGTTTTGATCAGAACTCACTGCAGCTCATTTGTCTCTTTGCTCTCAAATGCCTGTCATGCTCTTTTCCCCTGTATTGCTGGGGCTGACCCCTGCATCAGCATTTCCAGACCTCTTGGCCAAGTCGTCTCCAGGTAAGTCCTAACAACAGGAGGCCATAGTCCCATGGATGGAGGAGCCTGGTGGGCTGCAGTCCATGGGGTCTCGAAGAGTCAGACACGACTGAGCGACTTCACTGTCTCTTTTCACTTTCATGCATTGGAGAAGGAAATGGCAACCCACTCCAGTGTTCTTGCCTGGAGAATCCCAGGGACGGGGGAGCCTGGTGGGCTGCCGTCTCTGGGGTCGCACAGAGTTGGACACAACTGAAGCGACTTAGCAGCAGCAGCAGCAGCAGCAGGAGATTGGAGGATCAGAGGGAAGAGGGCCTCAGCTTATTTCCCTATTTCTCTCTGCCACGTCAGATCTCCTCTGTATCTTCTCAGTGGCTTCAGCTCCCACTACTCAGTTCCTCCCTGCATGTTGCCAGCCCCCACCAGACAGACATGCTACAATTTCAGCTCCTGCCAACTGAACCCTTTGGACACAAGATCTGACATACTTGGTTGAATAATTAGTTTGATTTCTTCAAATTCATATTTTATAATAGCACTCATGGATCTCAGTTGCAATATCCCAATTCACATGTGTGGGCAGCTGCAGTCAGCACTCAGGTCCCAGTAACACCACCCCTTCTCATGGTTCCTCCAGGCCTATGGGTGGTAGTTACTTACTCACTATGGTTGGTACTCACCTTCCTTCCCTAGCTGCTCCTTGGCTCTTCTAAGAACACTGAAAACATTTTCCACTATTGCATTCCTCTTCTTGAATTATCTGACATAGGTTATTTTCTTAGCTGGAACTTAATTAATACTGTGGGGAAATAGTTGGGTTTTTTTGACAGGAAGTTATTTTGATATACCCACCATGCCAACCCTATAGAATTACAAATGATAGTAATATTCTTTGAGAGTGGAATCATCTTATGCTAAATCAACTCCTGTCTTTCTTTGTTTAAATTTTCTATCGCAGACTATGTTTTATATCGATGCTTGTCCACGTGTTTGAATAGTGAAGACTTGAAGTCCTAAGTGTATCAGATAAGTCAGTAAGGCAGAAACCATAGAGTGGGTTGAGTCCCTTGTGGGCCTTCGTCTATGCACCTTTGTCTTTCAAATTTCATGTTAAATGTTTCAAGTGCTTTTCAATATCAGGGATGCTAGAAGAATCTTTTGAGTTTAACTTAAAATTGATAGAGCCAAATAAAGAAGCTATGTTGAAAATTGACACCTACCTCCCATGCTTTCCACTTAGAACACTGGTGCACAAGGCATATCTAACTTGTAGTTTTTGACCAAACATCAGTTGAACTAAAGGGGAGAGCAAGGAGTTAGTGCTGGTTGAGTAAGTCTGAAGCTTTGGCTAAAAATTCCCAGAGGGGTCTCAAATCAAATTACATGTAAGGAGAAGCAGACATCCCCGGGCAGGACTTGAAGCACTCTGAGGTCCGCTATCTTGAACACGAAGGTGGGGTGGCTCCGTGCTTGTCTGTGTTAATTACCACTTAAATCATTGGGTAGGATTAGCAGAATATGCATAACTCTGATGGGTCTTTATTTGCACACGATGAATTTGATCTTTCCCATATCAAATGCTAAAGTATATTATGAGAGAAGAAAATATCCATGATTACATTTTTTAAAAATAGCAGACAGAACGGCTATAATTTATTTAGAGAAGAAGTTCAAGTTCTCCGTTTAGCTTTTAAGAAGGACTTGGGAGAAGATTACATTAGACAATTTTGCATCGTGCTGCCGACAGAAAAACAAGCCAGGGTTGGTAGAGTGTGAAGAAGATTCCCCACCCCTTGCTCAAAAGAAAAAAAAAAACAACACATAAAGCAAATTAAACAGAAACATAAGCAGTTACTCTCTCCCACACCCCTACGAAATAACAAAGAAAAATCTGTATTTTGTTTTTCAAGGTATAGTAGAGAGAGATTTTTTTTTTTTAATGTGCTTTCAAGTCCTCAGGGACTTTATAATTTATCAAGAAAGACACATTCTTCCTAATGAAAGGTTACTGACCTTCATGAATGTGACAGTTCAATTACAGCCCATTCATATGCAGAGCAGCGTTGATAAAGGATTTGGGAAATGTGACTAGCATAGCAAAAAAAGAAAAATGTCTAGGAAATTATTATTAGTTAAAAAAAAATTTTTTTTAATTGTGAAGCAAGAATAATAAATAAGATTGGCTCAGGTAGCGGACCCTTTTCCTCTGGGCCCCAGCAGCCCATTAGATTTGCTTCAATGGGCATGCTGGCTCTTTCTTCATCCTTCCTAATATTTCTGCCTTTTTAATCCTCTGAGCCACTAAACCTAACAAATCGGCAAGCCCTTGGGGTTCTGAAATGCCGGGTTTCAATTTTTTTTTTTTTTTCCTCTTTCCTTTGACTGGCAGGACAAGGTGGAACGTGTCTCAGTGTTATTTTAAGTGCTTGACTACTATTTAGATGCCGAAAGGGACTGGAGAGTTATAAGAGGGAGTGTTACATACCCTCAGCCACCCACATCCAGGCACTCAAGCCCCAGTTCACAGGAGGCAGGCCCCTCCAGAGGGGCGGAATAGTTAAGCCAGAGCCTGGCTAGACTCGCTGGAGCCAGTCTCCGCCAAACTTGGGTGACACCTGTGAGCGGCTGTTTGCTGAGCTCCTCCAGGTGTGGGAAAGAAAATCCAACTGCCACTCTGTAAATCAGCCCAGAATGGTCCTCTGCCAGGGGTCTCTGGAAGATCCCAGAAGGAGGTTCTTTTTTGGCAACTGCTAGTAGAGATGCTCCTTCAACCCTACACTTTCCATTAAGAATAAGACAAAATGCATCAAAATATAAGATTCTCTTTGGGATAGAACCAATATAAATATTTTAAACAACTTTGAAAAATAATCATTGTTTTCATTTTTTGTTCTTTGCCTTGGAAATCAACATCAGCCCCACACAGGTGTGGTGTGTCATCAGATGGTAAACTTTACTGAGAATTTTGAAAGAACATATGTGTCCCCGCCATGCAATATACTGCCTGGCACATAGTAATCATTTGTTATTTGCTGAATGGATCCCCCTTTCTTACAGCATTTCTTTCCACTCCATTTTTGGATAAGCACTCTGACCTAATTATAATTCCTCTCAGATATTTACCCACCCTAATTTGCTTTTATAGGTGGCCTTCTTCCTTCACCATTCCTTGGCTACTTCACTTCAAATTATTTTCAATCACATTGCATCTTTGAACATGTCTACTACAGAAGGCATTTTTTAAGGGAAAGATTTGAAGAAGTAAAAATAAGAAGGAAGAGTATCAGTGTTAATTCTGCATATGATGCTGGGAAAGACTGAGGGCAGGAGGAGAAGAGGGTGACAGAGGATGAGATGGTTGGATGGCATCATCGACTCAGTGAACATGAGTTTGAGCAAACTCATGGTTTGGAGATGGTGAAGGACAGGGAAGCCTGGTGTGCTGCAGTTCATAGGGTCGCAAAGAGTCAGATATGACTGAATGACTGAACAATAACAAAATTTGTAAAAAACACGTCTTTTCCCTCAGGCATTAATATGTGAAGTCATACCTAACTGGTAGAAAACTTTCAAACAGACAGTGACCAGCAGCAAAAACAGTCCTGTTGAGTATAACATAACTCAGTTTCTCTACTTCTGCTTCTCTTGAGCAGTATTCTGAAAAGCTTTATCAGATTTCTTTGCAAATCAGTATGTTAGGAATTCATGTGGAATGGAATTCAAATAAAATCATCTCAAAGTACTATTTCTTGAGTCTGAATATTCCATTTCAGAAAGATTTATCATTTAAATACAATACTTTTAGTGAAGTAAATAAGTAAGAGAAAAAACAAATATCCTATATTAATGCATATATGTGGAATCTGAAAAAATTAGTATAGTTATCTTTTTACAAAAGCAGAAAAATAGACACAGATATAGAGAACAAATGTATACCAAGGCAGTGGGTGGTGGGGGGCGGAAGGGGAAGGGTGGCATGAATTGAGAGATTGGGATTGATGTATATATACTGTTGATACTATGTATAAAGCAGATAACTAATGAGAACCTACTACTATATAGCCCAGGAAACTCTACTCAATGCTCTGTGGTTACCTAAGTGGGAAGGAACTCCAAAAAAGAGGGGATATATGAATATGTATAGCTGATTCACTTTGCTGTACAGTAGAAGATAACATAACACTGTAAAGCAACTATATTCAAAAAAAATTTTTTTAAGAATAAAATTATGATACTCTGAGAAACTAAGATACTTTCAGAATATAATCTAAAGACTAGTAGGGTAGTCTTTAGCTACAGTAATATTTTAATGTGTGTCTCTTTTATTTTGCCCAGTTTTTATTTTGTCCCATGTATAATTTGACTTATTTTATTTTTAATATGAGGTGAGGAGATAAGTATGCTGCATTACTCACACATTTTTATATACTAACAAATACCTTAGATGACAAGGAAGTTAGCAATTTGACAGTAAGATCTTTTTGAATTTTGAAATAAATTTGTGCCTCTTAATAGATATAATTGATATATGCTTTAAATTAGAGTTCTATAAGCTTTATTGGGAGAAGGCAATGGCAACCCACTCGAGTATTCTTGCCTAGAAAATGGACAGAGGAAATGAAAATGCTCCTCCTGCCATGGACGGAGGAGCCTGGTAGGCTGCAGTCCATGGGGTCTCTAAGAGTCGGACATGACTGAGCGACTTCACTTTCACTCTTCCCTTTCATGCATTGGAGAAGGAAATGGCAACCCACTCCAGTGTTCTTGCCTGGAGAATCCCAGGGACGGGGGAGCCTGGTGGGCTGCCGTCTATGGGGTCGCACAGAGTTGGACACGACTGAAGCGACTTAGCAGCAGCAGCAGCAAGCTTTACTGTCTCAAAGTTCACTTTTGTTTAGGCGTCTTATTTATTTTTTGCATAACCTGAAGGACATGTGAGCGCAAAAGTGTTAGTCGCTCAGTCATGTCTGGTTAGTCGCTCAGTCATGTCTGGCTGTTTGTGACCCCACGGACTGTAGCCCGCCAGGCTCTTCTGCATGCTAAAAGATACACAACAAAAATTTCCTTCGATGACTATTTTTCTCTGTGTCAGACCTACACATACTCAGAACTCTGCTGTAGTTTTGGGAAGCTTCTCAATTCTTCCAATTCAATGCTGTAAGAAGGTGAATTTGGAATTTTAAAAAAAAATCTAGATCATAGTTGCATACCTTATAGCTCTTAATACTATTTCTGACATTTCTTCTAAAATGTTTCTTTTTTTACTTTTTTAATTTTGGATATCACCCAGAACTATTCAACTATTAACAGACTTTCTCTGACAAATACTGTGCTTACAACACACTATTATTAATTTTCTGCTTTATGGATAAAAAACAGAGTGTTGCAAAGATAGTAAGTGGTAGAGCAAACCCTCAAATCCGTGTTTGCCTGATTCCAAAATCTTTTCACTTAACCAGCTCACTACTATGTTTGAAAATGCACTTAGCAACAAGTAACAGGAAATCTAACCCAAAGTTGCTTAAATAAGAAGAAAATTGTCACGTGATCCTAGGTAGGGTGGCTCTAGCAACAGATAATTCAGTAACTTAAAATTATTACAGAGGACACAGATTCTTCCCATCTCTCAACTTTTTTTCTCAGGGCGTGTTGAGTGCCCTTATCTTGAGAAGGCTGCTATAGCTTTTCGGCATCCCCTTTTTATATGTCAATGCCAGAAGTCAAAATACGGTAAGAAAAATTCATACTTTTTTCTGGACACTTTTTTAAAGAGCTAAGAAACATTTCTCTAAAGCTTTCCCTCATACTTCATTAGCCAGAGCCGGGTCATAAGGCCCTTTCTAAATAGCTCATTGATAAAGGAAATTAAATTACCACAAGTGATTTATATAAATCAAAATTTATTGGAGCTAGAGCTGTCCTTTCTTCAAGGACATGATGCATAAAAAAAAAAATGTGGGTAGTATATCAGAACAAAATTTGTTTTTTTTAGCAAAAGTGGAGCCTAGCTCCAGTTGTCAACCAATAAAGTCCACGACCACAGAGCTATCTCATGATTGCCAGGCACAAGAAGAAAGACAGGGAAACGCTAAAACAGGAAAGTTGGAGATCAGTGGAAAAAGAAAGAAAAAAAAATTGAAATCTTGTGTATAGCAGGTGTTTGATAATTGCTGATGACAGGAAATGCATGAAATATAATTTACAACAAAGTTAATCTGACACATATTTAATGATATGTGTTGTTCCATGACATTTCAGGCCAATAGTTTAGTAGTCTGCATAAATAATTGTAATTAGTACTACTTTTTGACAGATCTTTATAGCTTTTGATCTTCCATTGTTAATTAGTTTAAGAACAAGAAGCAAGCATCAATGTTCAGAGGCTTTTTATTTTCACTCTTCTTAAGAAACAGTTGAACCTTCATCATATACTTACTGACAAGTGCTGGAATGGTTCCCCAAGAAGTGAAATAACCCATGATTCCTCTACTCATCCTCACCTACCTGATGGGATCCAGAAATGAGCCACCCCACCTCCATTTCCTTTGAGAAGTAACCAGTGGCAGCTAAACATGTCAAAGTATCAGGACCTATTGCTGTCTGACCAATCAAATCTGTAGGTGAGACTTTTCAGAAAGCACAGCAATGAATAACTGGTTCCAGATATTTCCCAATTCTGATAAGGAAGGAGGGACTGGAATCACAGTGCAAGTTCATAAGAGGTTTCCACCATGGTTAACAGACACAGCACACTAGATAATAATTGGGAAATCTGGCTCTTCTTTGGCCAGATCCTTTAATGGTTAAAGTGTTGTTTCCATAAAGGTAAAGAATGTGCTTGGTAATAACCCATCTTTAAATTTCCTTCCAGCTCTACCTTTAATAATTCCAACTTACCATTTCCCTTTAGGCCAGAATAGTTTAATTCAATTATGAGCAGACACACAGAATTGTATCTGAGGTGATTTTGTATATTACTGATTTTAACGAGTTAAATCGATTCCTAGAAATTTAGGTTTGTTGTCCAACTCTTTGCGGCCCCATGAACTGCAGCATGCCTAGCTTCCCTGTCCTTCCTTATCTCCCAGAGTTTGCTCAAACTCACATCTGTCTTCACAGGATCAGGGTCTTTTCCAATGAGTCGACTCTTCACATCTGGTGGCTAAATTTAGGTTAGTCTCTGCAGTTTGACATTGCCAATAAAGAGCTCTACTATAATCTAAATGTGGGCTAGTTTCTAGAGAAAAGGTAAAGCATTTTGTTACATATTATTCTCTTTTTGGAACCCTGAGCCCAAGTTTGAAGTTTCTGAAGCCAGTCCAAAGAAAACTGAGATCAAACAAGACTGTTATTCTCTATTATTATTATTGTTTTTGTTGTTCTCTTCTATTGGTGGCGTAAGAAACTCCTTTGATGCAGCATCATTAGAATGCCAAAAATGGGCAATTTCTGAGGAATGTACACTCTTTCTTTGATCCTGAGAATGTATCTTCCAGACAACCCCCAACTTTGCAAGGTTAGACATTCTTGCTGATTAGCCTTGAATTCCTGGGTGGACCCTCCCCAGGCCATCTGAGATGTGACCACACTGGTCAGAGAATTTGTTCAAGTGCTCCATCCCAAGAAGCTCTCTCCATGTGCCCATGTCCCTGTGCCAGCATCCTCTCCCTTCTCTCCCACTCAGGGTGTCACTAGTCTTTTTACAATGTCACTGTGGATCTCAAATCCTTGCCTACCCAGTATGCTGACCAAAAACTGTGCCTTGGCAAGACCAGGGCACAGAATCCACCTCGCTCTTCTGGGAGAGTCCACTGCCTGTGCCCTACCAGGAGCAGTCTCTGCTCCCATCTCCAGCCCCACCTTCAGCTAGACCACGCTGACCTCCGGACTCTTTCTCAGAGAAATAGTGAACGGTTTTACTGCCCTGGGAAGAAATGTGGCTCCTGGACATAGCCTGATTCTGCTGGCTCTTCGCACCTACCTCTTCATCTTTTTCTTGGGGGGATCTGAGGAAAGTGGGAGCCTTGGGGTCATGTTTTCTCTTTGGTGCTGTGCTTACACATTGGCAGGAAGAGTCTAAGGTGAGGATTCTAGAGCTCCTCAAGGAAGGGCTCAGAAACGCTCATCTGTCTTCTTGAGTCACCAGAGTCTATTTAAACTCACTGAGCAGACTTGGAACAATTATTTGCACACCAGCACATGTGTGCTTGGCTCCCCAGGTGGCACTAGTGGTAATGAATCCACCTGCCAATGCAGGAGACACAAGAGATGCGGCTTTGATCCTTGGGGTTCCAGAAGATCCCCTGGAGTAGGAAGTGGCAGCCCACTCCAGTATTCTTGCCTGAAGATCCTATGGAAAGAGGAGCCTGGCAGGCTACAGTCCATGAGGCCACACAAAATCAGACATGACTGAATGACTGAGAACAGAGCACATGTGCTTATATTATTTGTCACCCCAAATGCCCAGCTTTCTAGAAGGAGGGGCTTCTACTTCCAAGGTACACTCAGCCCTGATGTTCCAAAACCTGTACAGTTTATGAGCCCCATTCAGTCAACATCTCCCCTTGTCCTGAGCAGTTCTCAAGTACCAGATTTTACATTCATCAAGTTTACTGATGGAATTAAAGCAAAGGAACTAGCATGCATATAACTTTCTCTGGGAGGGTTGAGCCCACTAGCATAATTTTGTCTTTCTTTATGCTTACCTACTCTTCAGAATAAGTGTTATTGCTGAAAAAGCACATTTCAAGTTTGGAAAATCTTAAAGTATGACACAATCATAGCATCTTAGTCCAAAAATGTGTACAAGAAGGGGAAATGTTAGTAAATATTTGCTAATTTTCACACATTTACTGATTGTTGTTTGGAATGTCTTGCTTAATCTTACTTGATTTCACTGAAATTGGAGGAGATTTACTAATTGGAGAAGATACGCACATTGGACCCAACCCCAGCGTATGCTTTGCAAATTTAATTAGAAACTGGCTAGTGTGACTTGGTGAGAGTAGGTTATATTTGCTGAACTGGAGACGAGAAATTTTCTTTTGTTTCTTTTAAGCAAGATTCAGGTGGTTCAATAAACACCACTTAACTGGGACAGACTTGATCAGGGAAGTTGCTGAATTGGGAAACCAATTAAGTCTAATGATAATTAGCATGTGCTGCTGCTTAATTGGGATAGGTGGTCCACGGAGTTGGTATCACTGTAGGTAATTAAATGATGCTCTTGGCGGATATGAGATAGAGTCTTCTTGATGCTTTCAAGACTGAAGGCAATTTATTTCCTCTCTTGATCATGCTATTGCTAGTTGAGGAAAACTCAATTTCTAAATGATGCCTTCAAAAGTTCTACTTGTTTTGAAAGGACTTCTTTGTGTATGTGTTCATTTGTCTCTCTAAATGGACTGGCAAGAAATAAAAGTTTTATGCATTTTTTCAAATGCAAAGAATGAGACATGGAGAGTTGAAGTGACTTCCCCATAGTTATCACCATATCATGGTCAAACGTGGATAAGAACAGGGAACTTCAGTATTCCTCCCCAGTGATTCAGCACAGGGTTCCTCAGTTGGCTGTCAGGTTCAGAGAGGCCCGATGGGGCCGTGGGAAGAGGCCTCCTGATGCTTGTCACTACCCCACAGAGATGAGAGCTTTGCCTCGCTGGGCTTCAGGGTGCTGCTTTTATTAAATGAAGGTGTGGGACTAAAGAGTCACAAAGATTCCTTCCAGCTGTAAAAACAAAAGTACTTCAGTTTTGTGGCATTAACTTAAAAATTGTCATTGGAGAAAAAACTTCATCATTACCAGTTATAAAACCTTTCATTATATGGCTGTGCATGCTCAATCACTCAGTCGTGTCTGACTCTTTGCAACCACATGGAGTAGCCCACCAGGCTCCTCTGTCCAAGGGATTTTTCAGGCAAGGATACTGGAGTGGGTTGCCATTTTCCTTCTCCACGGGATCTTCCCAACCCAGGGGTTCAAACCTGTGTTTCCTGTGTCTCCTGCACTGCAGGCAGATTCTTTACCTGATGAGCCATCAGGGAAGCCCCATTATATGGCCAGGTCACTGGCAAAAAGTAATAATGATCTCAGGCCCTACATTTAAAAAAGTATTACTGCACAAGATGTAGCTGTGTGCTTCTTGTAAGGTTGGAAGAGAGGTGGGGCTGGGTCCTCGTGGAATGATTTTTTGTCTGGGCTGTGAAAAAAGCATGAGTTCACAGAGCGGAGAAGAAAATGGAAGAGATACTCATGAGTCTGGACAATCTGAAAAGCATAAGGAAATGAATTACAATAGGAAAAGAAAGTAGAAGACAGTGAAATGTGCTCAGTTCTGTGAAAGGCAGAAAAACCCGAGTGTGCAACGATGAAGAACACTGGTTCCCAGGAGTCCTACAGGACAAGACAGTTGAATAACCTTGAACATAGCACCCAGAAAAGATGGGATTGGGGAAACCAGGCTCTACCAGGAAGAATGTCCTGAAGGCCCAGAGAACACATGAATAGCAGTTATTAGTGGGATCTACTCTACAATTTTTTGGATTTAGATATGAATTCAAGATACTGAATCCAAAACTCCTTTCTTCTATTTTTCCTATAAAAGTCAGCATACTACCAAGCCTTTGGACCCCAAGACACTCAATCATAATAGAAATGTGATGATTAAATAATGTGTAGCATCCAGCCTCCCCTAGCTCTTTTTTTCCTTTCTTAATTTGTCTCCCTGAGCTCATCATTACCAAGAAACGTCACATTCCTCCAAGAAACTTACACATTACCTCTAAGAAACGTCACCATCAATTCTCTCAATAGATCGTTGATGACTCATAATTTGAATATTATCTTAATTGGCAGAATCCTATACTGTCCTTTGAACTTGAAGATTGCTTTAAATCTCCTATTGACCTGCTAACAGTAAATTCTGTCTAAATATTTATTTGGGGGTCATGGTGTGGAGATAAATATCAGAGAAATATATGTAAACATATGCACATATATACACTCAGATAGAGATGAAAATATAATTTTCTTATATTTTAAAAACAAAATGATATGAACTTTAGTATGTGTGTTTTTTTTTAAATGATTTTGTTTCACCCATTAGACACATCCCAGTTTATAGCCAGTGAAAGGGCACATTTAGGTGACTTTACTCTGTTCCTATTTGTGCTATTACATGCAGGCTTGTAAAAAGTCAGTGAAGCATTGCCAACTACAGTGTGAGAGAATGCATATGGTTGATTTAAGAATAAATCAACAAACAAATAGACATAGAATTTCCTGTGAACTGCTTCAAGCTCAGCTGCCATTGTCTTTGTGGAGGAGTTACTGACATTCAAGAGAAAGACCAGTAAGAGATCACCAGTAAGAATCTGATGACGGTGGCCCTAAGCTAAATGGCAAGAGTTCTAAGCTCCATTGTGAAATTTACCTACTTCTATTGCCCTTCTTCCTGAATTTTGTAAATATAAAAGTCTACTTCTGGTGTCAACTGCGCATTATCCTGTTACATTACTTATCATTTTATTATTCAGATGGCCCTTGACGAAAGATACCTTTGGTGTACACATAAACTTTCTGAACATTTCCTTCATTAAGAAAAAACCTATCCATCTGGAAGTAAGGGCCCTCGTATAAGTAAATCAACAGTATCTCCTTGAAGTGTGTTCTTTGCTGTCACTTGGGAAGTGCAGTCAGGCACACAGGGAACGGAACTCTGGAGCACCTGCAATAACTCCAGTCAAGCTCCTTGACCACGGGGACAAAGCAGTTCACTGAAGCTTCAGCTCTGGTGACCTTTATACTCTCAATGCTTTACCGCTTGATTAAAAATGTGCTCATGCTTCAAGGCAGATTGCCGACGGGCTTTATAATAAGGCACAAACACACGGAGAGATTTACCAGAGGTACTTTATGTGACCATTTTTCGGGAATATGATTTTGTTTAGGAAGTTACTAGAGCCGGAATGACAACTGCTCTGTAAGTCCCTGGTAAGTTTTCCAAATCAGTTCATGTGGAAATCAAATTGCACCTGAGCAAATATTGAAGGGTGGAGCAAAAGGACGGAATAGCTTTCATTTTGCAACCACAAAGATTACAATAGCTCAGGCACATATTTTAGGAAAACAGTTTTTCTTCTGTGAAATCACTTTGCGTGAAATTGCAAGATCAATTTTGGTGGCGTGGATAACCTGAGTTGTTTTTTTCACAACAATAGCCTTCAGGAGAATTAGGATGTAACTCCTCATGGAAAAATAAATGGGAAAAAGAGCTCACCTTATGTTTTGCCACCTAACAAATAACATTAATGATGCTGGTAGATCGTAGAAGGCAGATGGTACGACATGATGGTCGATGGAAAAACATAATCTAGAAATTGATAAAAGCACTCCAAATCTTTCTCTAAAAAGATGACAGTCATAAAACAGGGCCAATATTTAAAAATTGATAATGATAATAATAGTTACTTGTAGAGTGTTTAATGTTCTGAATACTATTCAAAGAGCTCTATAGGTTTCCATCACCTAATCCTCACAACGCTTCTGTGAGTTAAGTACAATCATTACTTGGTCGCATCACAAGGAAACTTAAGCTTCTTGTTCTATGTTATACAGAGATTAGAGAGATATTAAGCATCTTGTTATATGCTATATAGACATTATGGTAGAACTCAAACTGACACAGTCTAATTCTGAAGACTTTCGCTTAAGCCACATATGACACAATTGCCACGTTTACTTTAGTTATAAACAAAGATGGCCTCAGTGACCAGAGATGGTCAACCCATCAATACCAGGGTATCTGTTTTGAAATAAACTTTAAAAAGTAGGAAAGATTCCACCAAGTTCTTCTTGAGCAGCAAGATCACCTGAGTAAACTAGTATCTCTTTCACAACTTTGAGGCAAAGAAGATTACAGTGGGTGAAAATATGAACTTTTGGAGCCAGACACACCAACACAGAAAGTGCAGCCAAGTCCCAATATACATTTGGCAAGTTAGATACCTTTATCTCCTCCATTACAGGCAGATTGTTTACCATCAGAACCACCAGGGAAACCCGTCTATGCCTATTTTCACATCAAGAAAGTGATGATAAAAATAGTCACTTCAAATATTTTTTAAAATTAGGACTAAAACAGGTGATATTCCTCAACTGCTTAGTCAATGACACTTAATATGCAACCAATCAAGGGCAACTGTCACTATTATTTCTTAAAAACATATGAATAAGGAGCATTAACTAGAGCTGGAAATTGCAACTTATTTGCTATTTCTTATTTTCTATTCAATATACTCTTTCTTTTCTCTCTCTTCCTTCTTTTCCTATGAATATTATGAAGGGGAATGTTCCTCCTGTAATAGTATTTTTATAATATCGAGTTTGAACTCTTTGGGAAAAAAGTAGTTATGTAAATTTACCTATAAGTAGCAATGAGGGATTAAAGAAGAAACTGAGATAAAAGTCAGTCTATGGGTGGCTCAGACGATAAAGAATCTGCCTGCAATGCGGGAGATCTGGGTTTGATCCCTGGATAGGGAAGATCCCCTGCAGAAGGTAATGGCAACCCACTCCAGTATTCTTGCCTGGAGAATTCCATGAACAGAGGAACCTGGTGGGCTACAGTCCACGGGGTCTCAAAGAGTCGGACACAACTGAGTGACTAACGCTTTCACTTTTTTCATGGGCAAGGGAAATGATCTTTTAGGGGGTGGTGATAAATTAAATTAATAAATTGAAAACAGAAAGCATGAAAAAGAGAGAGGGGACATGTCTTATACCAAACAAAGAACATGCCTAGAAAAAATTTGACAGGAGGTGTTAAAAACTGCCAAGTATGATCCGAATTATTTGAGACTATCCTTTGGTATGGGCTTCCCAGGTGGCTCAGTGGTAAAGAATCTGCCTGCAGTGCAAGAAATGCTGGTTTGATCCCTGGGCTGAGAAGATTCCCTGGAGAAGAGAAGAGCAACCCACTCCAGTCTTCTTGCCTGGAGAATCCCATGGACAGAGGAGCCTGGTGGGCTACATACAGTCCATGGGGTCTCAAAGAGTTGGACATGGATGAGCATGAACACCCTTTGGTATAAGTCCATGATTCTCAAACTTAGCTCTACTTCAACAGCTGGGAAGGCTTAAGTTTTGTTTTGTTTTGTTTTTTTAAATTGTGGCAAATATAACATAAAATTTACCACTTTAATCTTGTGGCTTGTGTTCCATTCAGTAGTATTCATTATATTCACACTTTTGCTACCATCACCATGGACCTTCCTCAGAGCCTTTTAATCTAGTCAAACTGGCCTTTCTCCCTCAATCCAGTTCCTGGCAAGAACCTTTCTACTTTCTGTCTCTATAAATTTGACTGTGTTATCCATTAAGTAAGTGGAATTACACGATATTTGTCCTTTTGTGACTGGCTTACTTACTTAGCATAATGTCCTCAAGGTTCATCCATGTTATAGCCTGTGTCAGCGTTCCCTTAATTTCCTTTTTTTTTTAAAGCTGAGTAACATTCTATTGTACGTATATATATTTTGTTTGTCCATTCATCATTTGATGGACATTTGTGTTGCTTCCATCTTTCAGCTTTTGTGAATAACACTGCTATGAACATGAGTGTACAAAAATCTGAGCCCCTGTTTTCAATCCTATTCAGATTTCCCACTTTTTTTTTCATGATTCAGTCATGAAAAGTTGTGTGTTTCTAGGAATTGGTTTATTTCATCTAGCTTATCCAGTTTGTTTATATACATTGTTCATGGTACTCTCTTAGAAGCCTTCATGTTTCTATAAAATAGGTAGTAATGTACCCTATTTTTTTACTTCTGATTTTATTTGAGTCTTGTCTCTTTTCTCATAGTCAACATAGCTAAAGGTTTGCCAATTTTGTTAATTTTTCTGAAAAACCACTTCTGGGTTGTGTTTATTTTCTCTATTGTTGGGGAGGCTTTTTAAAAAGTGCTAATATCCTGTTCCCAGATGTCCTGCTTTAATTTAGTGTGAGAAGGAGTTTGGATATCAGTATTTTCTAAAAGCTTCCTTGGTGGTTTTAATGTGTAACCACATTTTAGAATCACTGATATAAGAAATTCTTGAGTCTGGAAGTACTTAATGGCATTTCATAATTCAGTATTTAGGTTTATGACAGGGGAATTCTTGTAGAAGATAATGCAAAATAATGCTAATCGAATGGGTCAGTAAAAAGTGGTGAGCTGGAATTTTAATGCTGGGTTCCTCTCTTTCCTCATAATGAATGACTACTTGTGTTATGACAATGTAGTTAATAAATATTCACAATAGATTAGGTGTTGTATTGAATAAGCAAAGTGTACTGTTAATCCCTGCACTCAAAAAAAACTGACAAGAGTCAAGAGAACCAAACATGTATCATTTGTAAAACTTTCATCTCTAATACTTCTGAGTTCATTTCCCAAGTTTACTTCCCATTAACTCCCTGTTCCTAGAACTACCAAAACAAAACTTTCCAAGGAATTCCAACTTTAGTATTTCATGTAATCTAAGACACCATCAATTTTAAAATGTAATAATTTTAAATGTTTTAATAAAATCTCCCCAAATGGCACTTTCAATAAAGATTATGACACTGCATCAATTGTAAAATGCATCCTAGGTTAAGAGATATTAAAATGTGAAAAAATAAATATCTTTGGATCAATGAAATATGCAATGTTTCTCCTCACCTGAGCAGAAAGATAGATTGATAGGGGACAAAATAACACTGGGCTTCCCTGGTAGCTCAGATGGTAAAGAATCTGCCTGCAATGCAGGCAACCTGGGTTCAATCCCTGGGTCATGAAGATCCCCTGTAGAAGGGAATGGCTACCCACTCCAGTACTCTTGCCTGGAGAAGTGTATGGACATAAGGGTCAGGCGGGCTACAGTCCGTGGAATTGCAAACAGTTGGACATGACTGAACAGCTAACATTTACACATGCCAAGGGATACTTGCATTTATATGGCTAACCAAAGGTTGGCTGTGTATCTGTTTATCTGGGATAGTGGACTTCTGCTGTAAGAGTCAAAAGAACACAAGAGATGTGTTCTTGATGTCTCTTCCAGGGCTTTTAATATAATTCAAAACTTTAATGTTTACCAGATAACTCAAGACATGTGCTTTTGATAGAAGGGGCAGTCAGACCATGTCTGTTCTAGATATTTGCTCTTGCAAATATTTATCTTATCCAAGTTGGGATAAAGCCAGTTTATCTCAGTCCAAGTCTCCACCTCAGTTATGCTGAGAAAGCAGACAAAATGAAGCATCTGGATCAGATGAAATGGCAAGACCACAAATCTGAATCCACGCCATGCTGGTGGTCTTGCAGAACCAAATGCAATGTGAAGGACTCTCCCATGATATTTGGGAATTTGACCAGATCAGAGGAGGAAATTCATAGTGGAAGATGTGAATATTAAAATATTCCAGGAAATTCTAGAAGATCATGATTACTTTTGACCCAAACAATTAAAATGACCTGCCAACGTATATGGAGAAGGCAGTGGCAACCCACTCCAGTACTCTTGCCTGGAAAATCCCATGGACAGAGGAGCCTGGTAGGCTGCAGTCCATGGGGTCACTAGGAGTCAGACACGACTGAGCAACTTCACTTTCACTTTTCACTTTCATGCAATGGAGAAGGAAATGGCAACCCACTCCAGTATTCTCGCCTGGAGGATCCCAGGGATGGGGGAGCCTGGTGGGCTACCATCTATGGGGTCACACAGAGTCGAACATGACTGAAGTGACTTAGCAGCAGCAGCAGCAGCAGCCAACATATGTGGCTGTGCTGCCAGGTTAGAACTCAGGTCAAGTTTTCTGCGCAGAAAATCAAGACCCCTTGGTTTATCCGCTTTTCCTCTCACACTTTTCTCTTCCTACATACATATTTTGTGAAGATTTTTTTAAAGTTTCCTCATATAATATGCTACTCTCACTCGGTTTTTTCCTCCTTTGAAAATGTAAAAGACTCCTTTAAATAGAATGTGCTTTGTCAAATCCAAGATAACAAAGGATTAAAGAAACAGCCAGCTGTTTTCGACAGAAGTGGGGAAGTAACAAGCTAGAAATATTTCTGTTTTATGCATGTTAGCTGCTGTTAGGTTTCTCCTTCCTTATTTTATTGCCTAGTCCCTTGGGGAGGGGCACCAGCTTTTTACCCTCCACCCTTGATTGTCAAATCTTATGAGGAAAAAGCGACAGTGACTAATATTTAAGTCCTCTCAAATTATCCACCCCACCCCCCACTGTCTCCCAAACACAGACAGTGCAAACTCATAGTTTCATATGCAGCCTTTTAGTTTTTTGACTTGGGGATATAATCCTTTTTTAACTTCTCATCTTTAAAAATGCATGAAAAAGGGTGAAGGTAGCTGAAACTAATAACAACCAAGAATAAGAACTTGGTTCCTGGACAGACTTCTGGAACCCCGAATAGCCAAAGCAATCCTGAGAAAGAAGCACAAAGCTAGAGTCATCACATGCCCTTATTTCAAACTATATTACAAAGCTATAGTAAACAAAACAGTATGGCATTGATATAAAAATAAATAGATCAATGGAACAAAATAGAATGCCCAGGAAGAAACTCACATGTATATGGTCAACTAATTCATGACAAAGGAGCCAAGAATATACCATAGGGAAAGGACAGTTTCTTCAATAAATTGTATTGGGAAAACTGGACAGCCACATGCAAAAGAATGAAACTGAATCACTTCTCTTACACTATACACAAAAAAGTGAACATAAAATGGATTAAAGGTTTGAATGTAAGACTTGAAACCATAAAACTCTGAGGAAAAAACAGGCAGTAAGCATCTTGGCATTAGTCTTGGGAGTGATTTTTTTAGATTTGACAACAAAAGCAAAGGCAACAAAAGCAAAAATAAGGGGGGCTACGTCAAACTGAAAGTCTCTGCATGGCAGAAGAAACCACCAACAAAGTGAAAAGGAAGCCCCATTCAGTGGGTGTAAGTACTTGCAGGTCATATATCTTAAAGGCAGTCAACATTCAACATATATAAAGGACTTCTACAACTCAATATGCAAAACACAAAGAACTTGATTTTAAGATGGGTAGAGGATCTGCACAGACCTTTCCCAAAGAAGACATGTTGATGGCAAATAGGTACAAGAAAAGATGCTCTATGTCACTAATCATAGGGAAATGCAAATCAAAAACATAATGAAATATCACCTCACACCTGTTACAATGACTATTTTCAAAAAGATAAGAAATGAAAAGCATTGGTAAGGATGTGGAGAAAAGGGAACCCTTCTGGTACACTCTTGATGGTAATGTAAATTGGTGCAGGCACTATGGAGAATAGTAGGGAGGTTCCTCAAAAAAATAAAAACAGAACTACCATATGATCCAGAAATTCCATTTCTGAACATTTATCCAAAGAAAATGAAAACATAAACTCAAAAAGATACATGCATCTGATGTTCTTTACAGTATTATTTACAATAGCCAAGAAATGGAAGCAACTTAAGTATTCATCAACACACAAATGGATAAAGAAAATATGGTATATATACAATGAGTTATTATTCAGCTACGAAAAAAATGAAATCTTGCCATTTATGATGGACCTTAAGGGCATTATGCTAAATGAAATTAGTTAGACAGAGAAAGATAAAAACCAGATTATCTTACTTATGCATGGAATCTAAAACAAACAAGCTCAAACTCAGATACACAGAACAGATTGTTGGCTGCTAGAGATGGGGGTAGAGGTGGATGAAATGTGTGAAGGGAGTCAAAAGGAGATACACACTTTCTGGTACAAAATAAATAAGTTTTGAGGATGTGATACACAGCATGGTGACTGTAATTAATAATAGTCCTCTACATTCAAACCTTCAAGTTGCCAACTTCCAAAGATGCAGACACGTGTTCACAGGTCCAAACACCATAAGTGAGCTCATGTGTCTGGTGTACATTGTCCTGTGTGTGCATCCGCTACAAGTGGTTGTGCTTTTGTGTACCTTACTGTACTGAGTACTGTATAGAGTACAGTAGTACAGTATCTTTATTTCAAGCCCAGGGTGTCGGAAAGCAAGTGTAAAAGCTGTGGTGATGTAGCTAGTACTGCAAAGATGTGCCAGGAATTGAAGACACAGAGAAAGAATGAAGAGAGATGAGAGGAAGAAGAAGTAACTGAAGAACCAGACATTCACAATGCAGGAAATGGCAAGGGCCACTCGAACATAGGATCACGTTATCTATGATGAGAGAAAAGGAGCTACCACCTAGACATCACTGGATTGTTATTCAAGAGGGTAAATAGAATTGAATCCAGCAAGGATCCAGTATGGATGTGAGAGTTGGACTATAAAGAAAGCTGAGTGCTGAAGAATTGATGCTTTTGAACTGTGGTGTTGGAGAAGACTCTTGAGAATCCCTTGGACTGCAAGGAGATCCAACTAGTCCATCCTAAAGGAAATCAGTCCTGAATATTCATTGGAAGAACTGATGCGGAAGCTGAAACTCCAATACTTTGGCCACCTGATGCGAAGAGCTGACTCATTTCAAAAGACCCTGATTCTGGGAAAGATTGAAGGTGGGAGGAGAAGGGGATGATAGAGGATGAGATGGTTAAATGGCATCACTGACTCAATGGACATGAATTTGAGTAAATTCCGGGAGTTGGTGATGGACAGGGAGGCCTGGCGTGCTGCAGCCCATGGGGTCACAAAGAGTTGGACACGACTGAGCGACTGAACTGAACTGAACCTGTGCCATCAATGTCAGGCATCAGTGAAATTTCAGCTTGCCCTCCATCTCCTATTGGTAATCATTCTTCAGCTACACCATCTCTCACCTCCTCTCCCTTCTCCAGTTAGTAACTCTTTTTGCTTGTTTAACTATGCTCAAACTACCACACAATTGCACTCATCTCACACACTAGTAAAGTAATGCTTAAAATTCTCCAAGCCAGGCTTTAGCATACATGAACCGTGAACTTCCAGATGTTCAACCTGGTTTAAGAAAAGGCAGAGGAGCCCAGCTAGCTCAGTCGGTAGATCATGAGACTCTTAATAAATGACCCAATCAAAAAATGGGCCAAAGAACTAAATAGACATTTCTCCAAAGAATACATACAGATCGCTAACAAACACATGAAAAGATGCTCAACATCACTCATTATCAGAGAAATGCAAATCAAAATCACTATGAGGTACCATTTCACTCCAGTCAGAATGGCTGCAATCCATAAGTCTACAAGCAATAAATGCTGGAGAGGGTGTGGAGAAAAGGGAACCCTCTTACACTGTTGGTGGGAATGCAAACTAGTACAGCCACTATGGAGAACAGTGTGGAGATTCCTTAAAAAACTGGAAATAGAACTGCCTTATGATCCAGCAATCCCACTGCTGGGCATACACACTGAGGAAACCAGAAGGGAAAGAGACACGTGTACCCCAATGTTCATCGCAGCACTGTTTATAATAGCCAGGACATGGAAGCAACCTAGATGCCCATCAGCAGATGAATGGATAAGAAAGCTGTGGTACATATACACAATGGAGTATTACTCAGCCATTAAAAAGAATACATTTGAATCAGTTCTAATGAGATGGATGAAACTGGAACCTATTATACAGAGTGAAGTAAGCCAGAAAGAAAAACACCAATACAGTATACTAATGCATATATATGGAATTTAGAAAGATGGTAACAATAACCCTGTGTACGAGACAGCAAAAGAGACACCGATGTATAGATCAGTCTTATGGACTCTGTGGGAGAGGGAGAGGGTGGGGAGATTTGGGAGAATAGCATCGAAACACGTATATCATGTATGAAATGAGTTGCCAGTCCAGGTTCGATGCACGGTACTGGATGCTTGGGGCTGGTGCACTGGGACGACCCAGAGGGAGGGTAGGGGAGGGAGGAGGGAGGAGGGTTCAGGATGGGGAACATGGGTATACCTGTGGTGGATTCATTTCGATATTTGGCAAAACTAATACAATATTGTAAAGTTTAAAAATAAAATCAAATTTAAAAAAAAGAAAAGAAAAGGCAGAGGAACCAGAGATCAAATGGCCAACTTCTGCTGGATCATGGAAAAAGCAAGAAAGTTCCAGAAAAACATCTATTTCTGCTTTATTGACTATGCCAAAGCCTTTGACCGTGTGGATCACAATAAACTGTGGAAAATTCTGAAAGAGATGGGAATACCAGACCACATGACCTGCCTCTTGAGAAACCTGTATGCAGGTCAGGAAGCAACAGTTAGAACTGGACTGGAACAGACTGTTTCAAATAGGAAAAGGAGTACGTTAAGGCTGTGTATTGTCACCCTGCTTATTTAACTTATATGCAGAGTACATCATGAGAAACGCTGGGCTGGAGAAAGCACAAGCTGGAATCGAGATTGCTGGGAGAAATATCAATAACCTCAGATATGCAGATGACACCACCCTTATGGCAGAAAGTGAAGAAGAACTAAAGAGCCTCTTGATGAAAGTGAAAAAGGAGAGTGAAAAAGTTGGCTTAAAACTCAACATTCAGAAAACGAAGATCATGGCATCCAGTCCCATGACTTCGTGGCAAATGGATGGGGAAACAGTTGGAACAGTGGCTGACTTTATTTTTCTGGGCTCCAAAATCACTGCAGATGGTGATTTCAGCCATGAAATTAAAAGACACTTACTCCTTGGAAGGAAAGTTATGACTAACCTAGATAGCATATTGAAAAGCAGAGACATTACTTTGTCGACAAAGGTCCATCTAGTCAAGGCTGTGGTTTTTCCAATGGTCATGTATGGATGTGAGAGTTGGACTATAAAGAAAGCTGAGCACAGAAGAATTGATGCTTTTGAACTGTGGTGTTGGAGAAGACTCTTGAGAGTCCCTTGGACTGCAAGGAGATCCAACCAGTCCATCTTAAAGGAGATCAATCCTGGGTGTTCAATGGAGGGACTGGTGTTGAAGCTGAAACTCCAATACTTTGGCCACCTGATGCGAAGAGCTAACTCATTGGAAAAGACTCTGATGCTGGGAAAGATTGAGGGTAGGAGGAGAAGGGGACGATCAGAGGATGAGATGGTTGGATGGCATCACCGACTCAATGGATATGAGTTTGGGTAAACTCCAGGAGTTGGTGATGGACAGGGAGGCCTGGTGTGCTGTGGTTCATGGGGTCGCAAAGAATCGGACGTGACTGAGTGACTGAACTGACTGACTTGCCTGTTTCCTCTCTGTGGGCCCCTGACATCTATTGTACTATACCACTGTAGTCTTCAAGGTACTGTACTATAAGATTAAAAATGTTTTATTTTTTATTTATTTTTTTTATGTATTATTTGTGTAAAAAGTATTGTAAACCTATTATAGTCCAGTACTGAGGGGTATGGATAGAGAGAGATACTCAGTCTCTGGTGTCTTTTTTATAAGGGCACTAATTGCATCACAAAAGCCCCACTCTCATGAACTCATCTAACCCTAATTAGCTCTTAAAGGTTCCATGTCTAGATACCATCACATTGGTGACAAAGGCTTCAACATGGGAATTTTGGGAGGAACACAAGCATTTCGGTTATACATATTTATACACATACACACACTCACACACAAAGAGTGTTAAAATGTTAGCAATGGCTATTATTGTAGCTTAATCTGAAAGTCCACAATGGGTTTTTACCATTAGTTTTATATGTTTTTTTGCCATCAAAGTGTTCTGTGCCTTATTTTTGTTACTTATGCTATTTCATTGACATATATATATCATCTGAGCCACCAAGGAAGCCCCAAAATACTGGAGTGGGTAGTCTATCTGTTCTCCAGGGGATCTTCCTGACCCAGGACTCAAACCAGGGTCTACTGCAGTGCAGGTGGATAGATGCTGGTTCAATTCCTGGGTTGGGAAGTTCCCCTGGAGAGGGATAGGCTACCCATTCCAGTATTCTTGTGCTTCCCTGGTGGCTCAGACGGTTAAGAATCTGCCTGCAGTTCTGCCTGCAGTATGGGAGACTTGGGTTCAATCCCTGGGTTGGGAAGATCCCTTGGAGGAGGGCATGGTAACCCACTCCAGTATTCTTGCCTGGAAAATCCCATGGAGACAGAAGCCTGGCGGGCTACAGTCCGTGGGGTTGCAAAGAGTTGGACATAACTGAGCAACTAAGCACAGCACACATTTCATACTCTTTTCCTCACTCCTTTTTCCCCTTCCTTCCTTTCTTCCTTCTTTCAGAAGTCACCTCATAACATACCTTCTATATATGTAAGAGCAAGCCTCTTACAACTTGCTCTGAGATCAATTTTCTTTGAACAAGACCCTTGCACCATTATAGTACAGATGCCCCTCTGCAATCGTCTCAGTGCTGTATGAGAGACTGAAGCAACTTTCTAAGGATACATTTTCTATTTATTTTATTATCTTTGTATGAGGATAAGGACCATAATAGCATAGAAGTTAAGACCATGGATTCTGAAATCAGATTTCCTGGGTTCATTTTTCAGTTATATTATTAGTAATGTTACAATCTTAGATAAGCAATTTAATCCAGCAGTACTTTCATTTCATATCTATAAAATGAGAGGAATAAACATAAATACTTTACAGACATGTTGTAGGAGACCAATGAGTTCATGTATTTAAAGCCCTTAGAATAGTGTTTGTGCGTATGAAGTACCAAATGAATGTTATTTACTATTATTATGATGCTGTAACACGATTTCTACTTCTAATGGATTGTTTCTTAACGCCTCTAGACTATGTTTACTTTAAATCTATTATTTTAAAATATATCTGTTATCAGTCATGATACTTGGTTTTGGAACTTAACTGCCTTTCTCTCCAGAGATATCAGATTTATAATTTTTTTTGTGTGAAAAATCTCTTTTCTCATCTGCATAGCTGTATTTCATTCTTTGGCAATTTATCATTCCATTTTCATAAGCCAGAAGAACGAATCCCAAGTTTTGATAACATATATAGAGTCAACCATTCTTTTCTGACATATTATTTTAAAGGTCGTTATATTTCAACTAGAAAAACAAACAAAAAAATGCTTCTCTTCCTTCCTTTCTTGTTTCCTCCCTTTTCAAGGCTTTCAATATATTATCCACTCTTGAATTTAACTTTTAAAAATTTACACGTTGCAATTTTATTTGGGCCTGTTATTCATTCTTACGTGTATTCACAGGATACAGTTTGGGTCACCAGGTTTGGTGAGTCTGGCAGATACTTTATCGTGCAAACCTGTAGCCGTAACACTAGAAATAGCAGGATACGAGGAATCAGGGCATCTGTGATCAAGTCTCAGGCTTTCCGGGAATAGCCTGTGCAAGTCACTTCATTTCATGAAGTGTTAAAATTTTTTTTTCCTTCTAAAAAATGAGAAATGCAACTGGAGATCTTTAAAGCCCCTTTCAGTTTGGAAAAACACTTAGATTCTAGGAAGATGGCATTTGTCTATGATCAAGCCACAGCAGCCTGAACTACACTCTTTGAACCCCAAAGCAGATTACCAATGCCATGTACCCCTTCTTCTATAGGGTTAACAGCAGGATTGCTTGAATTTCTTATACCTGTAAGATGTACTTGACTTTGGTAAAATATGGATGGGGTAACCGCTGTCATTTATGTGTGAAGAGCTGAGTGGTCAAATTTTAAAACCTTAACCTTCTCCAACCAGCAAATGCTCCTGGGTGCCTTCCCAGCCTAAGAATGATGCTTATGTTAAGAAAGAAGGAAAACTGATAATTAACATACATTTTATTTTATTTAAACCTATCTAATGGTTAGCGAGATTATTCTTGGCGCTCATTTCTACCTAATGAACTTGCAGTTTGTTTAACTAGAACAGAAGGAAATTTCCAAAGATGGTTCACACTGGCTGTCGCTGTTCTGTAAATGGAGTCACCTTTAAAAGGCGTTATTTCCTTCTCTCTGTTTAGGTTGTGCTTCAGTGAAGAAGTTGTCCAACTAAATCCTATGAAGTGTGTTTCTCCCTTCATGTCACAGAGTTCACAGAGTCACAGTTTGATCAGTGTTCAGAAAGAGAAATTTTTTTTCCCTTTCAAAATTGTGTGGGTTGAAAAATCCTCCTTGCTGTCAAGCTCTTCATGACTAATAAATGTTACCTGTATCAAGTCTTCTAATTATCTCTAAGATTTTGGATTTTAGAGCCAGCAATTTTATTATTTTACCATCTGCCAGAATATTTTTGGCAGGGTTCAGTAGAAAAATAGGCAATGTGGATGAAAACTTAACTCATTAAATACTAAACCTAAGAACAATGCCATGGAGTTTTGCTTAAGCAAAGCTGCTACTGCATTTGGTACCACTAGGTCCATGAAGAATTTGAGTGCTTGCCATGCCTTATCCTCTGACATGTCATTCACACAAAAGAAATTAAAGAGGGAGAAAAAACTATTTTCTATGACAGTTAATGTATAATTTCTTCTGAGAGTGTTTTCTTACTTAAATGACTTATAAGTTATTGCAAATTAACAAAGAAAATTAAAAACACAGTTATACATTTAAAAAATATTTTCCCAGTAATAATGTTTGTATTGAGACTTAGGGTGTCTTTGTGATCCTTATAAATTCTTCCATCACACAGGGAATGTAGGTATATGAATTGCAGGCTGCCTGAATAGTTTAAATATTTCATAGATTGATTAAATTGCTTCTTAACAAAAACACTGCATGTATGCTCTTTTGCCTAAAGTAGATACCTATCTTTCTCTGCTATAAAGATGCCACACTACCATTTTAATGGAGAATTGATGTGATAGTATGCCCCATGCGTCATGCTGAATGATTATACTGAATGATTATTATGATTATACTGATACTCAGCCAGTATACCTGTTCACATGTGTTTCTACATCTTTGAGCCTGTATTTGAACTCCAACTCTGCCACTTCCCATCTAGCCATAAGGAAATTATTTAACCTTGTCCCTGTGTCTCTCAGATTCTGCCTCCAGTCTAGGGATGATCCCAGTACTGGTTTCAGGAGATGGATGTGAAGGTTACATGAGTTAATGTGCATGAAACATGTAGAACACTAGCGTACAGTGATCCTTCAATAAATGTTACCAATATGTAAATATTATTTATATTATTTGACCTAGAAATTGTGTTAAGAGAAACTTCTTAAAACATGTATGTATGCAGAGAGATACATGCCTCAACATTTATAATAGAATAAATATGGAAGCAATTATAATAACCAAATACAAGAGAAGTGCGAACAGAAAGAACAAGCATATGGTGGTGTGGCTATTGTTGTTGTTCAGTCACTAAGTCGTGTCCAACTCTTTTCAACCTTATGAGCTGCAGTGTGCCAGACTTCCCTGTCCTTCACTGTCTCCTGGAGTTTGCTCAAACTCATACTTGTGTTTACTGAGTCAGTGATGCCATTCTACTATCTCATCCTCTGTCACCCCCTTCTCCTAGAAAATTAAATGAAGTATGTAAAGATTTGAGCTTCCCTGGTAGCTCAGCGGTAAAGAATCTGCCTGCAAATGCAGGAGATGCTGGTTTAATCCCTGGGCCAGAAAGATCTCCCGGAGAAGGAAATGGCAGCCCACTCCAGTATTCTTGTCTGGCAAATCTCTTGGACAGAGACCTTGGTGGGCTACAGGCTGTGGGATCACAAAAGAGTTGGACATGACCGAACAACCAAGTAACAACATATAAAGATTTACATATCAATTCCAATTTTATAATATAAAATAATAGAGACATGGCACAAAATTGATCTAAATATAATTTCACTTCTATAAATCAGTAAAGAAAGAGGGAATGAAATATAAAATGGTGTAAATATACAGGGATGATCAGACTTATGGATGATTTTATTTGTTCACATCTTTGGGCTTTTTCTTGTAATAAATATGACTTCAGAAATAAAGAGACAGAGAGATTTTACTGTTACTCAATGTCTCTCTACCTCCCCAGGCATCTTTTGACTATGGAGATAATCAGCCAGTGCCTCTGACCAAGCCATGTTTTAATCCAAGAGTAACTACCCTTGGAGAATATCGCCTGTTTCCGGGAGTAAGAAGAAAATGGTCTGCACCATGGCAACATGTATTACTACTGGCTGCCCAGTGGAGCAAAAGGTACAAGCAATGAGAGTAAGGGGAACTCCTAGAAAGCTCTCCCGAGGCCAGACTGTATATGTGCACCCCGGAGCTCTCCCACTGGGAGCCATTTCCTACATTGGGACTCAGTCGTTTTGTTCCTCCTCAAGATATTTAGTCAAACTTTTTGTTAGTTACAGAGGCCTCTCCAAATTTGAGTTGAAGGGAAAAAAGCCAGAACCTGGAATAGTTCTTTACTTACTGTTGTTGTGTAGTCTCTCAGTCGTGTCTGACTCTTTGTAACCCCATGGACTGCGGCACACCAGGCTTCCCTGTCCTTCACTATCTCCTGGAGTTTACTCAAACTCATGTCCATTGAGTTGATAAAAATATCTGCTACATCAGATTATATTTGGTTGATGAGTATTTCAATATGACTATAGGACAAAATCAGAGAAGGCAATGTCACCCCACTCCAGTACTCTTGCCTGGAATATCCCATAGGTGGAGGAGCCCGGTAGGCTGCAGTCCATGGAGTCTCGAAGAGTCAGACATGACTGAGCGACTTCACTTTCACGTTTCACTTTCATGCATTGGAGAGGGAAATGGCAACCCACTCCAGTGTTCTTGCCTGGAGAATCCCAGGGACGGGGGAGCCTGGTGGGCTGCCGTCTATGGGGTCACCCAGAGTCAGACACGACTGAAGTGACTTAGCATAGGACAAAATAGATGTCAAAGAGGAAATAAGTTGGGATAATTAATGTGGAAATTAGGCTAGGAGTATAATCATTATTGAACAGCATGAATTTTTTTGAATAAGAGTAATATGAACCAATAAATTATTTTTTTATTTTCAAAATCTTTATTTTAATAAAACATTATCTGATATCCCATTTATATAACTCTAATAAATTCAGAGATTCTCTGGTTGAATAAAGGATTGAAAGTACCCTAGACATTGGAGCACTGCTGGAAATACCTGCTTAAAGGTTAGAAGATGTGGCCAATATCTCCTGTGAACCCCTGAGTTATTTAGAGAGATGCTTGTGGTAGGCTTTTAAAGAATTATGCATGTGCTAATTCACAGGTAGAGTGAATTTTATTTCTCTCTAGTGAACTCTTACGGTCAAACTGTATTAACAATGGAACTTTACTAGAGAAAAGAAGATGTAAAAATGTGTATGAAGAAACAAAAAGAAATATTGCACAAATGACCTCTTCCCCTAACTTATGACTGTTCACAAGAAAAAAAATGCATATATATACACACTATATCACTGACATGTAAACTCTAAGTATGTTGACTTGTTTCTTGAGCAGAGTAGGAGTCTCTAATGTCAGAAATACACAGAAATTTTAACTAAATAAAAACTATTATAAACATTATAAGAAAAGAATATAGTAGTACAAATTTTAAACAACTTAGTTTTGAAAGACTAGATACAGAATACAGGTATCAAGAACCCCTCAAATAAAATAATAACATTATGCAAAGAGCTGACTCATTTGAAAAGACCCTGATGCTGGGAATGATTGAGGGCAGGAGGAGAAGGGGACGACAGAGGATGAGATGGTTGGATGGCATCACCGACTCGATGGACATGGGTTTGGGTGGACTCTGGGAGTTGGTGATGGACAGGGAGGCCTGGTGTGTTGCGGTTCATGGGGTTGCAAAGAGTTGGACACGAGTGAGCGACTGAACTGAACTGAACTGCAGATGTTAATTTGTATTCTACAGAGAAAAGATAATTCATTTTTAAAGGTATTAAAAGCTCTAGAGGAAAACATCAATACATTTTAAAAGGTAAAACTTTGACTAATCACATTCTCATTGTTGAATTGCTGCTAAAAAATTTTGGAACAATATTTAAAGATTAAGGAGTCACCACTAAAAATGGGAAAAACCCAGCTTCTTAGAGATTAAAATATATCTACTAAATATCACTGACATCAAATTATAAATTAAAATGTTGACTGTGTGGATCACAACAAACTATGGAAAATTCTTAAAGAGATGGGAATACCAGACTACCTGACGTGTCTCCTGAAAAGTCTGTATGCAGGTCAAGAAGCAACAGTTAGAACTGGACATGGAACAACAGACTGGTTCCAAATCAGGAAAGGAGTAAATCAAGGCTGTATATTGTCACCCTGCTTATTTAGCTTATATGCAGAGTAGACCATGAGAAATGCTGAGTTGGATGAAACACAAACTGAAATCAAGATTGATGGGAAAATATCAATAAGCTCAGATATGCAGATGATACCACCCTTATGGCAGAAAGTGAAGAAGAACTAAAAAGCCTCTTGAAAGACTCTCCTCTTTCAGGAGAGTGAAAAAACTGGCTTAAAACTCAACATTCAGAAAACTAAGATCATGGCATCCAGTCCCATCACTTTATGGCAAATAGATGGAGGAACAGTGGAAACAATGAGAGACTAATTTTTTGGGCCCCAAAACCACTGCAGATGGTGATTGCAGCCATGAAATTAAAAGATGCTTGCTCCTTGGAAGAAAGCTATGACCAAACTAGATATCATATTAAAAAGCAGAGACATTATTTTACCAACTAAGGTCTGTCTAGTCAAGGCTATGGTTTTTCCAGTGCTCATGTATGGATGTGAGAATTGGACTATAAAGAAAGTTGAGCACTAAAGAATTGATGCCTTTGAACTGTGGTGTTGAAGAAGACCCTTTAGAGTCCCTTGGACTGCAAGGAGATCTGATCAGTCCATCCTAAAGGAAATCAGTCCTGAATATTCTTTGGAAGCACTGATGCTGAAGCTGAAACTCCAATACTTTGGCTACCTGATGTGAAGAACTGACTCATTTCAAAAGACCCTGATGCTGGGAAACGTTGAAGGCAGGAGGAGAGGGGGTCGACAGAGGATGAGATGGTTGGATGCCATCACCGACTCAATGGACATGAGTTTGAGTAGGCTCTGGAAGGTGGAAATGGACAGGGAAGCCTGGCATGCTGCAGTCTATGGGGTCACAAAGAGTTGGACACGACAGAGCAACTGAACTGATACATTAAGATTGGCCAGAGTGTAGAAAAATGTTCTTGAATATATACTATTGTTGTATGAACTGGTATAGTCTTTTGTGGAGAGCAGTGTGAGAGTACTTATCAAAATTAAACATGTACATACCCCTTAACCTAGGAAACCCTCTTCTGGAATTTACTATAGGGAAATATTTATATTTCCCTATGATACGCCCACAAGGTAGACATTTACAGCCTTTGTAATGTAATGTATGTTTATATGAATCAAATAATATTTGAAAGAATAAAGAGACTATTAGCGGTTGGTACTTTGAAAAGTTGGTTTGAGGTAAATTAGAGAAAGCTTATTATTTATAGTTATATCTGTACTGCTGGAAATTTTATAATTAATAAAAAACAATGAAATACTGATAATATTCTCAATTTTAGAATATTTAGGAAATAATCATAAATTGATTTTAAAATATTATTATGATATATGGCTAAAGATATATTCAAACACCAATTTAGACCCTTCAATGCCAACATTATACTAGAAAGTGTGAAAATATGTAAACAAAATATTGGATGATAGAAATTAAACCTGTACAACAAAGCGAGTTCTAAAAAAAATGAGAAGAAAAACTTTTTAAATGAAAGTTGTAATGAATGATTCAGCATATACTGTCAAACACTGGGATTCTAATTACATATATGTTAACTAGACTTTGCTCAGTCATGTCCGACTCTTTGTGACCCCATGGACTACAGCCCACCAGGTTCCTCTGCCCGTGCGATTCTCCAGGCAAGAACACTGGAGTGGGTTGCCATTCCCTTCTCCAGAGGATCCTCCTGATCCAGGGGTTGAACCTGAGTCTCCTGCATTGCAGGTAGATTCTTTACCATCTGAGCTACAGTATGTTAGACCATTTGATATTGTTTCA
The DNA here is from genome assembly GCF_002263795.3 of Bos taurus. Lineage (NCBI taxonomy): Eukaryota > Metazoa > Chordata > Mammalia > Artiodactyla > Bovidae > Bos > Bos taurus. The sequence continues at coordinate 38,566,067 of NC_037350.1, forward strand.
CATCTCTTGGTGATCTCTTCTGTTGGGTTTTCCCTTTTCTCATTTATTTCAGTTTCAATTTGTGTCCCATCTGTAGACTTATCTTTAGTTCACTGAAACTTTCTTTGTGCTATATGCTGAGTTGTGTTGTTCTCTTTCTCAAAAAACAACAAAAAAGTTATATGTTGAAGTCCTAATCCCAGCATTTCAGAATATGACTGTTTTGGATACAGGGTCTGTTTTGGTGACCTCTTCAAAAAATAAGTAAGTTAAAATGAACTTGTTAACTGGGTCCTACTCTAATACTGCTGATGTTTTTACAAGAGGAGATTAGGACATACAGATACACACAGAGGGAAGTTCACATGAAGACACAGGGAGAAGATGACCATCCACAAGCCAAGTAGAGAGGCCTCAGAAGAAACCAGCCCTGTCAACTCCTTGATCTCAGTCTTCTAGATTGCCCATTTATGCGGAAAAATTTTGTTGTGTAAGTCACGCATCCATAATATTCTGGTATGGCTGTTCTGAAAAACTATGACGCTTGACCCTGCTAAGTCTACTAATAAGTCTGTAAGAAGTACTTTTTATCTCCATTTCTTTGTTCTTCATTTCTAAACTTCTATTGATACTTTCTTACAGTTTGCTTTTCTCTCCTGAAATCACCCAATTGATATTACATGTTACTTATCTTTCCAGTTAGTGCTTTTGCCTATTATTCATAGTTATTTGAAATTCCTTGCCAGAGAGTTCCAACATTTGTGTCATATCTGAGCTTTTAAGAATTGCTTTGTTTCTTGGGAAACTTTTTCTTTCTTAATGCTTTGTAATTTTTATAAAGACAAGACATCTTGTGTACTACAATACAGACTGAGACATATAATGTTTACGCTTAGAAATGGGTACAGTTTTTTTTTTTTTTTTCCTGCTGGGACTTTACTATGGGAGTTAATCTCATTAGATATTGAGCTGGATTTGAGATTTGTTGTTGCTATGGTTATGATCTGTACACTACATATTTTTTTTAAGTGAGTGGGAACTGTTTTGTCAGAAAGCTTTTGTGTTTTTCGAGTGTCTTCTCAACCCTCAGCTTTTAATCTTTCCATTGTGCAGTGCCTCAGAGAAGGTCTATCTCTTGCAGGTTACTTCTTACCTGGAGCTGATTAGCCTCACTTGTAGGAGACTTGGGTGTTCTCTATTGTCTGACTAAGCTTCTGTATTGAAAGCCAGTCCAGGTTCGATGCACGATACTGGATATTTGGGGCTGGTGCACTGGGACAACCCAGAGGGATGGTATGGGGAGGGAGGAGGGAGGAGGGTTCAGGATGGGGAACACATGTATACCTGTGGCAGATTCATTTTGATATTGGGCAAAACTAATACAATATTGTAAAGTTTAAAAATAAAATAAAATTAAAAAAAAAAAGAAAGTGAAATTAAGTCGCTCAGTCTTATCCGACTCTTCGTGACCCCATGGACTGCAGCCTACCAGGCTCCTCCATCCATGGGATTTTCCAGGCAAGAGTACTGGAGTGGGGTGCCGTTAGGCCTGGACTAATATAGAATAACCCTTTTAGGCAAATGTGTTTGCTCTTATAAGTTATATCCTTCTCCCGTTTTAAATTGCCATATTATTCCAAAATGATTATGGGGATGTGTATCATTCAACCATCAACATATTAATGAGAGACATAAGTTTGGAGTATAGATATATACATATGCCACCCCTCCACAGACACACACTTAATGTCTACTCTTAGAGACTTGCTTTATAGAAAAATTATGTAAAATTATGTTGTCCAGATTTCTAAAACCCTTCACTTTACATGTGTCCATTGAAATTTTTCTTTTATAAAATATTTTATGATGAGCTACATCATTGCATATGAGGAAGAAATTATTTTAGATTGTTTTTCAATAATCACCAGGGGGAGTCTGGTGGGCCTCCGTCTATGGGGTCGCACAGAGTCGGACATGACTGAAGCGACTTAGCAGCAGCAGCAGCAGCTATCGTAGGCGAATAAAAATCATACTTTCATTAGACAGAAGAGCTAGCATTCCCATTTCTTTAAAGCAATGGCAAAGAAGTTTGTGCCCCCTGTTCTGAAGTTTCTGGTGAACACAGAAACACAGGAGAAACTCAGGGAGGCAAGGATCCAGACTTGCAGGGTAGGTTGACAGTGAATACAGCCCTCTCTCCGCTAGTGATTAATTTTCAGATGATCTTATCAACAGCCAGTTTTAGGAAGAGGTTCTGAGGGTGCCTTATAGGGAAGAAAAATCAGCCTTTGAGTTCTGGGCACCCGGATGTTTGACTTTTTCAGGTACTTTGCTCATTTGGTGATACCATTTCATGAGGGGTTTTGTTTAGTTTTTCTATCAGTATTTCCCCTCACACTTCAGTAAAATGTAAAATAAACTTACTGGCTGCCAAAATCAAGCTTATAAGTAAACAGTGGTGGAGAGAGCGCAGGCAGGGTGCTGCACTGGAGGCCATGGAGAGGAATGAGCGACCAGCCTTCCCTAAGCCTTTATATGATCCTCCTTGAAGTGACTAATAAAAGCAGACTAAAATATCCAGGAGGAAAACATAATTTTTAAAAAGATTATAGCAAAGAGGCCAGCAACAAATATGCGACACAGAATGTTCTGAAGCTGCTTCACTTTTCTCACTGTCCAAGATGTTTTGGCTTGGTTTCAGGCGCCAGGATATGGCTCAAAGGCACTTCTGTCTTTTGGAAATCTTGTCCATGCCAAGAACTCTCGGTCCAGAATGCCTCTGGGAGCCTGGCTTGGTTCTGGGGAACTGGCATAAACTCTGGAGACATAGAGAGAAAAAATATATATATGTTTTTTATTCTGAAACCTTCTTCCTCTCCCTTAACCAGCTCTATCTCTTTTCATTTTCTTCACAGTTTGAGATATCTTGAGGTAGATGGAAAGCAACCAGGAACACAGAATGGTAAGAGAGAAAGAATTTTCCAAGGTTCTTAGACCAAAATTATAGGCGGGAATACCAGTGACATTTGCTCAAGCCTTCGTTGAATCCTTCTAATCTCTGTTCCCATACAACCCCTTCAATCACTGAGCCTATCAACGCTCAATTTTCTCTTTATCTGAATTCCTATGGTTTTTACATTCCATCATTTTTGCTGATTCTTTAGATTTTTACTCTAGAATTACTCCTGGAAGTTTCAAATCTTCATGGTCGCATCACAATTTTGTATTTGCTTTTTAAAGTTTATACTCCATTTGTTGAAAGCTAGATATAGGCACCCTTTCGATTAACTCTTTCAAAGCATAATGTTAATAGAATCCCTGTATAAATATGGCTGGGAAAGTCATCATAGTTCCTCTTTGCTCCTGGACATCATACAGCAGAAAAACAACAGCGAAAACCTCTAAAACTCTAATTTTTATCAGACCTGGAAGATAAATATAATCCAAAAAAAGCAAGGGATTTGGGAATTGTAAAAAAACAAAAAAAGTTAGATTTCTCTTGGGAGGCAGTGAAGCTATGAAATGTCAAGAGTGATAAGGGACCCAACAGAAGTAGAGCTCAGAGGATAATAGCAAAATTATAATAGTTCTTAAAGATGAGGGGTTCACCCTCAATTTAAAATTTATAATCTTGTTTGGAAAAAAATTTCTGCTGGAACTACAGTCAACAAGCTATTGACAAAACCCTACCCTTCACTGCATTTGACTCAGAATCAGAGGGATTAGGGGTGCAACACATTCACGTACTTGAGCCATACTTGTATAGAGAACTATCTATCTTTGTGACAGCAAATAAAGATCCTTTTTGTAATAAAAAGTCAATGGTTACTCTGGCAACAACTGCCTCCCTTTCCCATCAACACTGTAGAGGATACTAATCCAAGAAAATCCAACGTATTCAATGACAACTAATAGGAAAAGAACCAGCAGAACAACCGTACAAAATTCTTACGTGAAAACAAATGTGAAAAACAGCATGAAAACTCATTCCGAAATGAATACTCACGAGAAAAATGGTGACACAAAGACTGAATATTTGACCTTAGTCTCTACCAGCAAGTAAAAGAATATGAAGCAGTATCCTTTTTAAGTGTATGACAGAAAGTGAAAGTCACTCAGTAGTGTCTAACTCTTTGCGGCCCTGTGGACTATACAGTCCATGGAATTCTCCAGGCCAGAATACAGCAGTGGGCAGCCTTTCCCTTCTCCAGGGAATCTTCCCAACCCAGGGATCAAACCCAGGTCTCCTGTATTGCAGGCGGGTTTACCAGCTGAGCCACAAGGGAAGCCCAAGGGAAGTAATACTAGAATTCAGAGATAAGAGGGAACTACACCGGAAAGAAATGAAAATTGAACTGGTAGAACTCAGGAAAAATTGAAGAAAAACCAAAATCAGCACATAAATTAAGAAAATGCAAGGAACACTATTGAGGAACATACAGTATGGAAAATATAGTAAAGGAAATAAATTACAGAAATGAGATGAATTAACAAAATGAATTAGAAACAGCAAAATAAAACAACTGGAAAGGTTACAGATAAAATGAGATACAGAAAAGAAGCAAAAATTAAAAATATGACATATGTATAATTGAAATCTCTGAAGATAAAAAAAACAAACAGAAGCAACAAAATGGAAAATAACTTATCTTAAAGAAATAAATCAAGAAAAATATTCACAATTAATATGCCTTGAATATTTTTTACATTGGGAAGATAATGTTCTAGTGAATACTGAAACTGATACAGCAACACCATAGCTATGCTAATAATGTTATCAAAATTCCAAGATTTAAGCAAGAGGATCATTTGAGTGATCGAGAAAAAAGATTACGCTAAGTATAAGATAAAACAACGAAGCTGTCTGTATGTTTCTCCATAGTCACAAACAAGGTCAGAAGTCAGTACAGCAACATGTAAAAGATATTCAATAAAAAAGAAAGGAAGAGACCCATATCTTATGATCAGGTAAATTTATCTTCAAGATTATTTAACATACAAAGTAAAATAATGAGGAAGAAAATATTGATAAAGAAACTAAGATAAAGGAAGGCGGGTATAGCAAAATTGTTACTATTGTTCATATTAGGAAACTAATAAATACCATTATAATTCAAAGTATATTGGGTAGAGTAGGTACCAGCTAATCACAGTTTATGGGCCAAATCTGGTCCAACACCTATTTTTGTATGGCCTGCAAAATAAGAACGCTGCTTACAGCTTATGTGATGTTTGGGGGAAAAAAATGAATGATAATAGTTCATGATGTGAAAATTGTATGAAATTCAAAATTCAGTATCCATAAAAAAGTTTTATAGGACCACCAACAGGCTTATTCATCTACATGTTGCCTAGGGTTGCTATTGTGTTAAAATGATGGAGTTGATGACAGAGTCACTATTATGTTTTTTAATTCCAATGAATTAGAAAAATGGTAGCTGTAATCTGTGAAGACAAAATCTGGTTGTCTTAAAAAAACAAAAAGAGAGAAAAATCATTAGTTAATCAGGAAAGAGAAAACTGCGATTAAAAACAAAGAAACAAAACTCAACAGTAAAGGAAGAATTAACCACACAGGAACTGGGGAGATTAAAGAATCTTAAGATGATGAAATTGAAAAAGTTGGATGAAGTAAGACTTTTTTAAGGAAAATATGATTTACACTAAATGACATCAAGAAATAAGAATCTAAATATTTAGAACTACTTCAGTAAAAATGATAGAGGATAAAATGATCAAAAGGTTATTTTCAGCAAAGCTGCAGGGTTAGTCACTTTCATAAGGGAATTTAAAAGCAAATAAAACCAGGGATATTTCAACGTTTCTAGAGAAAAACAGACGAAAGAATTTCTTAAGATTGTTTCTGGGAAAATGGTGCAAAATTGATAATAAAACTTGACAAAGATGTTTTATACACAAATAAAATGAATAGATTAATCTATTACCAAAAAAAAAAAAAAATGAGGGCACCATTTCAAAGAACATGTACCCAAAAGAATACAAAAAGAATAGTTATTTTGACAGAGGAATTTACTCCAGAAGTACAATGATGGTTCATTATTAGGAAAAATGTTTGTATGTAGTTTATAATATTAGAGAAAAATTATGATCATTTTCATATATGATGAAAGGTCATTTGGCAAAATACAATAGCCATTTCTCACTAACACATTCAGTTAAATGAGGATAGACGGACACCTTTTACACACAGTAAACATAGATTGATCTCAGTCCAGAAGTCAGCATTGTGCTCACTGGAGATTGACTAGAAGCATAGTCATCAAAACCTAGGGTCTGTCATACAGTGAAGTCAGAGAAAGAAAAACAAATATTGTATATTAACGCATACATGTGGAATCTAGAAAGATGGTATGGAGGAACCTATTTCCAGGGCAGCAAGAGAGACTCAGATGTAGAGAACGGACATGTGGATACAGTGAGGGAAGGGAAGGGTGGGACAACTTGGGGAGATTGGCATTGATGTATATACACTGCCCACGTATAAAATAGATAACTAGTGGGAAAATGCTGTACTACACAGGGAGCTCAGCTCTGTGGTGACCTAGAGGGGTGAGATGGGGGTGAGACGGGAGGGAGAATACAAGAGAGAGGGGATATATTTATACATATGGCTAATTCACTTCATTATACGGCAGAAATTAACATTGTAAAGCAATTATGTGCTATGTGCTTATTTGCTCAGTCGTGTCTGACTCTTTGTGACCCCATGGACTGTAGCCCTCCAGGCTCCTCTGACCATGGGGATTCTTCAGGCAAGAATACTGGAGTGGGTTGCCATGCCCTCTTCCAAGGGATCCTCCCAACCCAAGGATCGAACCCAGGTCTCCCACCTTGCAGGAAGATTCTTCACTGTCTGAGCCACCAGGGAAGCCCAAAGCAATTATACTCTAATAATAAAATAAAATCAAGATCAAGAGAAGAATACCATAAAGTATTAGCTTGCGTGCGTGCTAAGTTGCGTCAGTCATGTCTACTCTGCAACCCCACAGACTCTAGCCCACCAGGCTCCTCTGTCCATGGGGATTCTTCAGGCAAGTATACTGGAGTGGGTTGCCATGCCTTTCTCCAGGGGATCTTCCCAACCCAGGGGATCGAACCTGTGTCTCTTATGTCTCCTGCACTGGCAAGTAGCTTCTTTACCACTAGCACCACCTGGGAAACTCAAAGTATTAGCATTACTAGTCAAAACAGACGAGCCGAAGGAAAAGAAGAAGCAAAAACTTTATAAACTGTAATTATGTGGCAATAACATGAGGGAACATTTGAAAATCCAAGGGAATCAACCAAAACACTACAAAGAGTGAGAGAATTCAGGGAAGTAATGGGACATAGATAATAATAAACAGAAAGCAATAAATTTATTATGTACCAGAAGCAAGCAGTTAAAACGCCTAATGGGAAAAACATTTAAAACAGCCAAAACCAGCAAAACAATATCTTTGGAAATAAACTTTAAAACAATGTAGAAATCCACACAAAGAAAAATTAAAACAAATGTGAAGGCAAAGATGGATTTTTCAATAAATGGTGTTGTAGAATAACCCATCTGGGGAAAAAAGAAAAACTGAATCCATATTTCACACCAAACATCAGGAACAATTCCAAATGGAGGGTTTTTTTTTTTTTTTAAACATTCAAGAATGAAAGTCATAAAAACAGTAGGAAGAAGTAGGAAAATTCATTTGTAAATGTGAAGCAGGGAAAGTCTCCTTTAATCAACAACTCAGAATCAAAATTGCAAAAGACAACATGAGAAAACAGAAAAGAAACTTCTGCATGCAAAAGCGATAAGGCAAAAAACCATGAATAAAGTCAAGAGACAAATACAAAATGGGGGGGGGAGGGGAGGAACTGCAATTCATATCATGGGCAGCATGAGTTTTTTTTCTCAATAAAAATAGCTTCTTAAAGTCAATAATGAAAGACAAACAGCTGAATAGAAAATAAAATAGATTGGGCAGTTCATAGACAAGAAGCTTATAAAAACACTGGAACATACGAAAAGTAAGCAATCTCACTTAAAATAAAACTGCGTAGATACACCATTGTTTGAACCTATCAGGTTAACTCAAATTCCAACTCTTCATTGGTGACACTGAGGGGAAGTTGGCGTCATGCACTGCTTACTGAAACACAGAGCCTCAGGACTTCCCGGACCTGGTGCTGGGCGTTCTTCCCGCAGGTCTCTGATGCCCAATGGATCCTGGTCAGTTAGAACTAGTAGGCTTACTGCCTTTGGCCACAATCAATCTAAGGCTTCAAATCTTTTCCAGTTTATCCCAAGTATAAACCACTTTATTTGCTTTGAGTGTTATGATGAGGAAAAGTTTGGGAACCCCTGAAACAGTACACTTGTTAGAGATAGATAGTTGTTAGAGATAGATTGGTTCTACCCATCCAAAATTATGAATTTGTATAACTTTTGATGCATCTTCAATTCAGGAATTAATCCTGTAGATGTACCTGCAGGTGTGCTCAATGAAATATATTCTAGGTTATTCAGTATATCAGTATTTGTAATACTGCTGCTGCTAAGTCACTTCAGTCGTGTCTGACTCTGTGCAACCCCATAGACAGCAGCCCACGAGGCCCCCCTCTCCCTGGGATTCTCCAGGCAAGAATACTGGAAGTAATCCAAATGTCTATCCAGAGTTTACTTGGGTTTGCTGCTGCTGCTGCTGCTAAGTCGCTTCAGTCGTGTCCGATTCTGTGCCACCCCATAGACGGCAGCCCACCAGGCTCCCCCGTCCCTGGGATTCTCCAGGCAAGAACACTGGAGTGGGTTGCCATTTCCTTCTCCAATGCATGAAAGTGAAAAGTGAAAGTGAAAAGTGAAAGTGATGTTGCTCAGTCGTATCCGACTCTTAGCGACCTCATGGGTCGCTAAGGCTCATGGACTGCAGCCTACCAGGCTCCTCTGTCCATGGGACATTCCAGGCAAGAGTACTGGAGTGGGTTGCCATTGCCTTCTCCGTTACTGGGATTTAGGTAAATTATAATCACCCAATCAATGGGATACTGGGAGTGATACTAACAAAAGGAGAGAGAGAGAGAAAAAAATCACATACTGATACAGAAAATTTCTCTGAATAAATAATCAGAAAAAAAGAAGTGTGCAGAACAATGTACACAGAATGCTAACTTTTGTCCAAAAACACAGAGAAATAATATATATTCATATTTGCTTCATACATATTTAAAAAACTCTGGAAGGATACATAGTAGACAGTGCTTTTGTGAGGTCACGGAATATGAAGGGGAGAGAGATGGGGAGGATCAAAGGTAGGAGAAAAACATTTCACTGTACATATTTCTATATTTTGTAATTGTTTTTTATTTTTGAATAATATAAATGTATTGCTATATCAAAGCTATTAAACATGAAAACAATGCTGCCTTATCTATCTCCAAAAGTAGGAATTAGGCAATCTGGTAGAGTAAGTGAGGAAAGCTGTTATGTCAGATTTCAGAGGCAGAGGAATATATATTGAACCCCTCAGGGCACATCATGGACAGGAAGTGGTAAATATCTTCCTGAACAATTTCCCCCCCGACACACTGCCGGTAATGGTTCACTCTGCTCTAATGGTTTAAGGACATGAAAGAGTGGGCTCCTTTAGGAGCTATTTGCTTTCCCCTCCATCAGGTTCAAAGCAGCTACATTTTGGTAGTATTCTTTACTTTTAAGGAGAGCTAGACCCAATCCCTTTGGATAGAAAGTGGAATGTACACACTATATATTTAAAAGTGATAACCAACAAGGACCGAGTGTAGAGCATGGGGCAAACTGCTCAGTATTCTGCAATAATCTACATGGGAAAAGAATCTGAGAAAGAACAGATACATGTGTGTATGTGTGTATAAATATATATATTTATATAAATATATATATATTTATAATAATATATAAATATTAAGATATAACTGAATCACTTTGCTGCACACCTGAAACTAACACAACATTGTTAATCAACTATTGCTCCAATATAAAATAAAAATTAAAACAAAAGTTGAGGCAAATCGCTATTCAAGGCAATCGAGTGTAGAAATCCCAGACTCTGGGAGAGTCTGTTGGGCATGAGTTTAGATTCCACCTTTAGAAACTTTCTTATTTGGCTATACAGTTAAGATCTCCTCAGCAGAAAAAGAGAGATCATAGCAACACCTACCTCCTGAACACTTAGAAAGAGTACAACACATGTAACATGTCTAGGAGAGTGTGCGTCACTTGGAAAAGGCTCATAAGTTTTAGTTATTGTTCTTTTTTGTGTGCAACTCTTGAAATGATCAATAATGTCTTATCCCATGAGTCCCACTGTGTATTTCCCCTTTATTGTGCCCTAAGGAAGGACTGTGTATGATCTGTTGCTTTTTAAGTTAACTTGGGGAGCAGACACCAGACTAAAGTTTTCTGGTATTTTTCTTATTTTTCAAAGGACAACTAAATGTCAGTCTGAAGGTGACAGATTGCCTCTGAATGTGTACAGTGCCGTGACTACATATGAGCTCTTAGAGTCAGCTAAGTAGAGATCATGTCCCAGCTTCACAAATTCCTTATATCTTCTGAGTCTCAGGTTCCTCTCCCCAATCAGTGTAATGTCAAGCTCATAGGGGCATTGTGACAATAATGAGACACTGCATGCATGATGCCAGGCAAATGCATAGCAGGTGCCAATCAAAGGGCTATTGTGTTCTTTTGCTAATACGTCATCATGACTCACCTCAGAGACATCTAGCACATAGCAAATAAGGAGAGAAAAAAATTGCAACCCAAAGAAAAATTCCCAGGATGAATGCATAATGTTTTCATTGAAGGGAAGGCTGAAGTTAATTTTTGTTTTTTTTTTTGGAAAACTTCCATCTCATCCATCACCCGATTCCTTTCCAGGGCGTAGACGTCAGAATTGTTTCTAACTTCAGAGGTTCACCACACCCTATCCAGACTCTATGGAACATCAGTTGTGTTTTATATTTTAGGTGTTGGCTCTTAGAGGAATATTCTCTCTCTCTCTCTCTTTTTTTTTTTTCCTAAATAGTACAAGGTCACACATTATGAAAGCCCTACAATTCACAGGAGAGAATCTTGTGAGGGGCTGCAGCTATCTCAGATTTTCCTGAAGAAATGTTTGCTTCTTTCCCTTGCCCAATACCATTCAATGTTCATTTGGTAAACTTTATTTTACTATAGTAATAATAATAATTAAAATGAAGTTCAGAAGTATAACCATCTTGCTTGCTGCTGCTCTTGCTGTCTTCAAATCTTCTGGTAGAAAGGCTTTTATACAATTTGCCATAAGGCAGATATTCTTAAGCTGCCTCCCTGCTGTTTAAGTTCAGTACATCAAAATAAGTGTACAGACAACTTCTCTGAGGCCATTAAGGAGGATCTGCTGCCCTAACCACATCTCTGGAGTCCTGGCTACCTAATATATGGACTTCTGGGGCATGAGGTGCTACTTAATTTTCAGTTTCAATCTGTTCCAAGTCCATGGGGAGACCACAGTGATGAAATGTTATCATTATGGCACCAATGCAAGCCTCAGATTATTAAGTGTATTGCAATGGATAGACCATCTGTCATGATATAAACTGGTTTGATCAAAAATATATGCTGGGGACTTACATGGAATTTCATAACATGGTAAAAGATTTATATCCCAAGGATACAGATGCATAGTACAGAGACATGCATCATTAGAAATGTATATATGCACACCCAGCACCAAAAATACATATATATCTGGGTCTCGATTTCATCAGTTCTGTAAGAAGGATACTAACATCTCCTAGTGGAGGTATTACATACTGTCTTTGTAAGTATAGGTATAAAAATTGAGTAAGAAAGTCAGTTATAAAATTTCCTTTCATGTGTCTCCATCAGAATATTAAAAAATTTTAAAGTTTCCAGAGCCTGGGTATACTCTTTTGCAGGCATTCATCACAGCACCTTTAAAATTCTACTTCTTGTCTTGCGGCAAAAATGATGATTTAGATCGGCTTGGAGAACTAACTAATTGGATAAATTAAGCATTGTTAACTGTAGTGACATCAGGAATCTTGGAGTGAAACGTAGCTTAAATGTCATCTTTCAACTGAGTGCTTTTTATAAAAGTAAGTTATAACTGCCCCTATTGTTTCTTTTTTCAGGAACTCTGTTCGGGGCTAGATTTCACGTCAGACAGAAAGGTTATCGTGGAGACACAAAAAAACATATGTTCTTGGGCGTATAGGTTTGAACCATATTTAAATCATATGAGATGATAACATTGAGTAGAACTGGTTGAGTATCACACATAAACATTCAAAGTGGATTAATTTTATTTTGCATTACGTTCCATTTGGATTCTCTTAAACAAAAAGCCATCATTTTTTCTACAACCACCAATTTTATAGCAGATGTTATACATTCTTTGAAAGCAAAGACTGTGACATTTATCTTTGTATTTCTTTCAGCACCTATGTAAAGATTTCTAATAAATGCTTGATGGATATATTAATGGTTTCTTTAGAAAGTCCTTCTTGTTAACTCGTATAATTGAACTAATATACTCCTTTGTATTGAACCATACATACAGATTTGTATTAATAAAGCATGTGATTCATAAAATATTGGAAACTGCTATTCTTCCATGTGACTTTGCTGTGCCTAATTCCCACAAAGAATAGATGGAAAGATGAATTTAATTAATGTGTCTTCCTAGGTCAATTTTTTTAAGGAGGAATTTGTCAATGCTTAAGTATCAAATATTGGAGAAGGAAATGGCAACCCACTCCAGTGTTCTTGCCTGGAGAATCCCAGGGACAGGAGAATCCCTGGTGGGCTGCCGTCTATGGGGTCGCACAGAGTCAGACACGACTGAAGTGACTTAGCAGCAGCAGCAGCAAGTATCAAATACAAATGTTACATGACTCCTTCCCAGTACTTTTCTTATTGATCTTAACTTCCAAGTGATAACATTCATTAGAGTTGCATCATAAAATCCAATTTTTATTTACTAGCACAACTGGAGTTTTATGGAGAATAAAATTCAAACTCTATCTTTCTCAGAGCTTTCAGGAAAACTTTGAGGCTATTCATCACTTTTCCTTGAAATTTACAAACAAGAAATAGCCAAAGAGATGATGCCATTTTGAGTAAGAATTGCTCTCAAGAAAGAGCAATTCTATCTATCTATCTATCTATCTATCATCTATTTATCTATCATTTATCTCATTGAGATAAGTTTGTTTAGTTGATGAGAGCTTGGGATCCCTAAGGCTAAGCCCATGGATTAATACACAAGGGGTTGTTTCTATAACTATGAGCCGCTCTATTGATCATGGGGACAGGCTTGTATATACATGATCTGGTCACCCAAGGACTGAGTGATGAGTCCATTCACATCATCACTACTAGAAAAACAACTCAGAACGTGAGTTCCATGTTTGGTGGATCTACGGTCTATACTTTATTACTTGTTTCTTGGTCCCTCTCTGTGGTGTTATTCTGAGCATTATGTAGGTACGGGGAATATATCATTTGACTCAGGTAAGACAGGTAACACCCTCACTCGCCTTTGCTCTTCATATTCTGTTTTTCCTCATCCAGGACTCATTTCCACATCAAGGCCTTCACTCCTGTTTTTCCTTCAGGTTCAGATATTCTCTTCCTTTCACTCTCTAGTCCTCTTCCTCTCTTCACTGGACCAATTTCTAATCAACAATCGGTTCTCACTTGTTTGTCTTTTTTTAATGTGGACCATTTTTAAAGAGGGCTTCCCAGGTGACGCAATGGTAAAGAATCTCCCTGACAATGCAGGAGATGCAAGATATGCGGGTTCTATCCCTGGGTCGGGAAGATTCCCTGAGAAGGGAATGACAGCCCACTCCAGTATTCTTGCCTGGAGAACTCCATGGACAGAGGAGCCTGGTGGGTTATAGACCATGGGGGTCACAAAGAGTCAGATACAACTGACTGATTTAGCACTTCAGCCCTAATGTTCAAAGACTTTACCAAACTTGTTATAATACTGCTTCTGTTTCATGTTTTAACTTTTTACTGCTAGACATGTGGGGTCCCAGCTCCTCACCAGGGATCAAACTCTCACCCTCTGCATTGGAAGGTGAAGTTTTAACCACTGGACTGCCAGGGAAGTCCCAGCTCTCACTTCAAATGTTATTCCCTCACATTTTCTTTTCTGGTATCACAATTTGTAATCCCTCCCCCCACACACAGACTTTATAGACTCTTAAAACCTTATGTACCTCCCTCATAAAATTTATCCTTATTATGGTAGAAGAAATTGAGAGACTAGTTATAGACTGTCTTCTCCATAGAATATTAGCTCCATGTGGGCAAAGACAAGGTTTTCTTGTTCTACATATTCCCAGCATATAGTAGAGATTTAATTATTATTTTTGAATAAATTAGTATAATGATACTATTTTTTATACTTGTAGGTTGCTGGAAAATTGTATAATACTTCACACACAATAATTAGGATTTCAGTAGGTGAGCATATGCTAACATTTTGAATCCATGAAAAATGTTTTGAAATATAAGGAAAAGGCATAAGTTGTAAAGTGAGAAGGAAACAAGATACAGCTTTGTTAAGTATAATATGACCTAATTGGTGTATGCATAGGAAAACCCAGAAAGAAAATTTACCAAAATGCTCAAAGCATTTTATCTCAAATACTCAAAGATGAGATATTAAACATACAGTTTTATAGTTTCCATATTTTTCTTAACTAACATGAATTGAGAAAATACTGTTATTATGGAAATAAACATTTTTATTATTTATTCATCATTTTAAAACACTGCTTTTCCAGATCCTGGGCATAAGTAAGCATTTTTGATAAAAAGGAGTCTCTACCTGCTTGAACTTTCATCCTTATGAGAAAAAATATCAATAAATCAGTAAACAAATAAATAGAGAGTGTCATATAATAAGTGCTTTGAAGAAATAATACAGGCATTGTGGCAGAAAATGACTGATGGTAGAATTTTAGATAAGAAGCTTATGATGAGCTGTTCACGACAAAAACAATAGGTAACAATGTTTTAAAACTGCCAGGCAACCTGGTAGACATCTCAAATGTTTGACCTCATTTGCTTTTAACAATAATCCTAAGAAACAGGTGCTGTTCTTATTCCCATTTTCACACACAAGGATGTGGACGTTTAGAATCAAGATTTTAACAGAAAACTTGTGGTGTACCTCAATCAGAGTATTTATCATATTGCACTTACTCATTTAGTTCTCTGTCTTCATTATCATATTCTCTGCTTCATGACTAGAGCACATATTTCAGAGCCTGAAACATAATTTAAAATCTCATCATATATTTGTTCAATAATGAATATATGAATAATTAAAAAAAGAAAATTCATTATTAGAGAAAGGAAGTATTATTCTGGAAATTTGCAAAAAAAATACTGTAATTCTTAAAATGAATTATTATGTATAATTATTAGGTAACATGTTCTCTTATCTGTTCATGTTTCCATATAATAGGGGGAAAAGTATCTACGAAAAAGGAACAGATAGTCATAAAAAATGTTAAGGTGAATCATGGATTAACTTTAAAAAGAGCTAGTTGGTTTTATTAAAAACTTACAAAGTAGTTTAAAATAAAATAATTTGAAATCCAAACTGGAAGATTTAAAAACTTTAATGGGATAACTTAACACTCAAACTTTTTCAACCTAGGTGTCTAATAAGTTCAACACAATACCCCATAAGAACCACACAAATATAAAAATTATAAAATTTATGAAAAAGATAAACTTTAATTAATAATGAGTCATATTGTTGTAAGACTGTTAAAAATATATCAATTCTTATGTATTAAATTTACAAGTTTAAATACTGTTCCAAATACAGCTTAAGTGAAGTGAAGTGAAGTGAAGTGAAAGCCGTTCAGTTGTATCCGACTCTTTGTGATCCCATGGACTATATAGTTGATGGAATTCTCTAAGACAGAATACTGGAGTGGGTAGCCTTTCCCTTCTCCAAGGGAAATCTTCCCAACCCAGGGGTCGCACCCAGATCTCCCACGCTGCAGGTGGATTTTTTACCAACTAAGCCACCAGGGAAGCCCAAGAATACTGGAGTGGGTAGCCTATCCCTTCTCCAGAGAATCTTCCTGACCCAGGAATGGAACCGGGGTCTCCCACATTGCAGGAGGATTAAGCCCAAATACAGCTTAAAATACGTATAATTCTGGGCTCATCAAGAGACTAGATATGGCCAATGAAAGAATCCATAAGCTTGAAGATGTATCAGTAGAAACTTCCTAAACTGAAATGCAAAAGTAAAAAGATGAAAAAAAAAAGGGGGGGGGACTAGAATATCTAAGACTATGAGATGATTACAGACTGTATAGCATATATGTAATTGGGATAACAGAGGAAGTAGAAGAGAGAATATAATAAAGGAAATATTAATATCTGAATTAATAATAGCCAAAGGTTTTCCAAAATTAACACCAGACATTATACCACAGAGACCTCCCCCAAATGACATAAGGTGTTGACCTCCCTCTGAGTCAGTTTCTTTGGACCCTTTTCAATTCATTCATTTCTCCCTCGCAGCCATTGCCACTACTTCCTAGGTCGAGAAAGGAAGTCACAGATAAAGATATCTTCTCAGGTTGGATCTCTCACACTTGGGAGTGCTGGAGAGAATGCTGACGTTTAAGCTGACTCATCAGAGAAACATTTATGAGTGAAAGTAGTAATTATTGGAGTCATGCTCCATTTGCATTGTGCCTTTGTCAATTTTCTGGATTTCTTTCTTTGGTTTTTATTCCTTGACATTTATGACATTGGACCATCCTTTTGTAATGGGTCAATATACAGGATTTCCGCCTTACTACATGCAGGGCACCATCATTGCCTTGAATCCTGCTCTTCCAACTGGGGGTGCCTGACTCTTTGAAATACAAAGACAAAATTGAATGAGCCGTGCAGTTATTACAGGTGGAAACCATGAACTCTAGCCATAAAGTATCTTTCCTCAACAAGTCTTTGAACTCAACACTAGAAATTCTCCCTAACAAATCTATTCATTTACCCTAGTATATGAAGTGTTTGTGTTGTGAGGAGGGGATCGGTAAAAAATGACTCCTGGTGAAATTTAGAATGGCACTCTGAGGAATATGCTTTGTTGTGCTGATACTTAGAAGCATCTTGGGATAAGGAGCACACTCTGACTAGTTCTTTACTCTAGGAAGCTGTCCTCACCTTATGCCCAGTTCAGTACATAAACACACGAGTCACATGCTTACTCAGATATATTCTACTTCTGTTTTGACATGACCACTGACAAAGTGTTTCTGGCTTCCAGCATTGGGTCAAATCTAACACAGCCAAACCCATTCTTGCAGCTGTATTTTCCCATAGTTGTAATGCAATAAACTTTGAGAAGACCACATAAAGGAGGTCTGTCACAAAGCTAGAGGTTACTGGTTGATCTGCATGAAGAGCCTGTGGGAGATGCTCGGCGTTAAAGGTTAATCCTGCAGAAAATTTGAGAGCCCTGAGGGTTACACTGGAGACGGCTGGCCTAACAGTGCATGTGGTAGGCACTAAGTCTATACTTCATAACTGATTGATTTTCCTTCTGGAACATTACAAAGGACTACGGCAAAAACAACAGGATCATTTCCCTTCATTCACCCTAGTGTGCTTTGCTATTAGGACTAGGGACATGAAAACAAACTGATTTATTATTTTTGGAATGAAAATTTCCCATTTTGGTTTAATTTTGCATAGGTGACAAGCCACATGTACGTGGGTGTTTAGAGTCAGACTTAAAACCTGAAATAGATTTACAGAGTTATTTTGTTCTTACCATCACCTTCTTCTCCAAAACAGACTAATGCAATAAAAAAATTGCAAATAATTGAAGTTCTTTCTAGGTTTTAAAGATAGATGAAGAGTTTAGTATCATCTCTAGAAAGTGCTCTTAAAATTTAACTTTGTCCAACTTTCTTCTTAGGTAATAGATTTCCAGGGCTGTGGAAAGGCCAGCTTTGTGCATGGTAAGCACTTGGGTGGGGGATATTCGGGTTGGTGAAGGGGGCTTTTAGCAACTCTCTTCTGTCCTTCAGCCTTCTAGCCCTTTCATAACCACCTGACACTTTTCTGCTGGGATTACAAAGAGTGACTGCTGTGGTCACCAAGATAAGGGAGTGCAATCCTTTTGGCCAGCCGCATACTGTTAGCCACATTGGAGAATGATGGAAGTGAGAGAAGAGGAGATAAGAAGAGTTGCTTCTTCAAGGCCATGCCATACAAGCTGTTATCTAAGTTACAGGCTGTATCCACATGCTTGCTTGGGAAAATGAAATTTAAACTGCTTGCATTGTACTTAGTTCTGCAAATTGAAGAGAATGGAGATGCATCTCCAAACCAGAAAAGGATTTACAAGAAGGATTTAGAGGAAGGCTCTTCTCCCAGACCAAGGAGGAAAGTTCCTTTTAAGCCCAAGTCCCTCCCTAGTCTCTGCTACGTTCACTGTATCATAGGTGATTTGCAGCACCCTGGTTGAGGTAACATATCAGCAAAGTTCAGAGCTGGACCCGCATATGAACCTTGTGGAGGAAAAACAGGGTGAACTGTTATTGCTACAAAAAGAAAAACATGCTTTCTCATGCACTTCAGAGATGTAGGAAAGAAAAAAAAATCACAAAGACAGCAGACTGAATACAAAAAATGCAATTATCTTTTATTCATTCATATTCCATTTGGTAAGAGAAAAATTATATGCTGTTGGGCTTGGTACCCTTTAAAACATTGAAAAATCAATCAATCAAATAAATTAGGTACTTTGGAATTTTACAGCCGATGCCAAGGACATGCCATAGGGATTGCTTATGAATTTCAGAACTATTTTTAATAAGATATATTGCATTAAAAACATTTTGAAATGATTTGAAACAATACAATGTAATAAAAATAAATGTGGAAGAAGAAATAACAACAACTGGGCAGGGCCTTCATTTGGGAAGGGAAAACAACATCCATGCAAAGCTTGGCCCTGTTCAATGTTAAATGTGGTATCAGGCCTTTATTTTGAAAAGAAGTTTCACAAAAGTCTTCCAAAGCCCATGAAGGATTACATTGTACAGTGTGGGGATAGTCTTTGCCGCATATTTCTTGGCCTGAGAATTCATTATGCAGAGTCAATGGCTCCTCCCTAGCCAATGCCCACGTATCCTGGCAATTCTCAGGTCAGTCCCTGTACTAAAGCCTACAGGAAATGCTCCATGGACTTAGCTATGAATGTGAAGGCAATATTGTATGGATTTTTGCTGTCTATCCAGCTATCTAGAGCTGCAGATATTCATTTATAGGCTGACTGTCATTGGTGGACATTGGCATATCCACAAATTTATCAGTTGCTTTGTATACTTTCTGTAATTGTTTAGTCATTATGTCTAACTCTTTTGCGAACCCATGGACTGTAGCCCACCAACCTCCTCTGTCCATGGGACTTCCCAGGCAAGAATACTAGAGTGGGTTGCCATTTCCTTCTCCAGGGGATCCTCCTGACCCAGGGATCGAACCTATGTGTCCTGCTTGTCAGGCTGATTCTATACCACTGAGCCACCTGGAGAGCCTGTAGTTTCTGTTATCAGAGCTTTAACATCTAAAGATAGATATTAGTTAATACATGTTTGTACCCTTGGGTACAAAGCCCAACATATATAAGGGAAAAGTAGTACATGATGGCAAAATATTCCCTAGGTTTGCCAAGAATAAGCAGATTCTATTCAGTGCAAGTTTAGTGGAACCTGTATTTCAGTCATACTCTAATATTTTAAAAAGAAGTTAATCCACATATATTAAATTGGGGAATTCTCTTCATCCAATATTGGTTTATTCATATGTAATCTCTTAACTGTTTCTAGGAACAGAGTTTATTTTACACTAATGTGATATCTACTTAAATGGTCAGGTGTTGGTTATGTCATCTGACAAACAGTATCACGATACTTGAAATATATTTTTGGATTCCTTAAGGACAGAGCACAAGGGCTGTCTATGTTAATGTAAATAGGCACATTTTGGTCATGGGAAATCACCATTATAAAAACAGAGAGGAGGAAGCAGACACTCATTGGGTGCGGGGGTGGAGAAGCCAAATACCATGGTTCAGTTCAGTCACTCAGTCATGTCCAAAATTTGTGACCCCATGGCCTGCAGCACGCCAGGCCTCCCTGTCCATCACCAACTCCCAGAGCTTGCTCAAACTCATGTCCATCGAGTCGGTGATGCCATCCAACCATCTCTTCCTCTGTTGTCCCCTTCTCTTCCTGCCTTCAATCTTTCCCAGCATCAGGGGCTTTTCAAATGAGTCAGTTCTTCACATCAGGTGGCCAAAGTATTGGAGTTTCAGCTTCAGCACAGTCCTTCCAATGAATATTCAGGACTGATTTCCTTTAGGATGGACTGGTTGGATCTCCTTGCAGTCCAAGGGACTCTCAAGAGTCTTCTCCAACACCACAGTTCAAAAGCATCAATTCTTCAGCACTCAGCTTCCTTTACAGTACAACTCTCACATCCATACATGACTACTGGAAAAACTATAGCCTGACTAGATGGACCTTTGTTGGCAAAGTAATGTCTCTGCTTTTAAATATGCTGTCTAGGTTGGTCAGAGCTTTTCTTCCAAGGAGAAAGTGTCTTTAATTTCATGGCTGCAGTCACCATCTGCAGCGATTTTGGAGACCCCCAAAATAGTCTCTCATTGTTTCCATTGTTTCCCCATCTATTTGCCATGAAGTGATGGGACTGGATGCCATGATCTTAGTTTTCTGAATATTGAGTTTTAAGCCAGCTTTTTCACTCTCCTCTTTCACTTTCATCAAGAGGCTCTTTATTTCTTTGTTTTCTGCCATAAGGGTTGTGTCATCTGCATATCTGAGGTTATTGATACTTCTCCCGGCAATCTTAATTTCACCTTGTGCTTTATCCAGCATTTCATATGATGTACTGTGCATAGAAGTTATATAAGCAGGGTGACAATATACAGCCTTGATGTACTCCTTTCCTGATTTGGAACCAGTCTGTTGTTCCATGTCAGGTTCTAACTGTTGCTTCTTGACCTGCATACGGATTTCTCAGGAGGCAGGTCAGGTGGTCTGTATTCCCATCTCTTTCAGAATTTTCCATTTTGCTGTGATCCACAGTCAAAGGCTTTGGCATAGTCAATAAAGCAGAATTAGATGTTTTTCTGGAACTCTCTTGTTTTTTGTATGATCCAACAGATGTTGGCAATCTCTGGTTCAACTACCTTTTCTAAATCTAGCTTGAACACCTGGAAGTTCATGGTTCACGTACTGTTAAAGAATGGCTTGGAGAGTTTTGAGCATTACTTTACTAGTGTGTGAGATGAGTGCAATTGTGCAGCAGTTTGAGCATTCTTTGCAATTGCCTTTCTTTGGGATTGGAATGAAAACTGACCTTTTTCAGTCCTGTGGCCACTGCTGAGTTTTCCAAATTTGCTGAGATATTGAGTGCAGCACTTTCACAGAATCATCTTTTAGGATTTAAAATAGTTCAACTGGAATTCTATCACGTCCACTAGCTTTGTGCATGGTGATGCTTCCTAAGGCCCACTTGACTTCACATTCCAGGATGTCTGGCTCTTGGTGAATGATCATGCCATCATGCCCATTCCAGTCCATTTTAGTTCACTGATTCCTAAAATGTCAACGTTCATTCACTCTTGCCATCTCCTGTTGACCACTTCCAATTTGCCTTGATTCATGCACCTAACATTACAGGTGCCTATGCAATATTGCTCTTTACAGCATCAGACTTTACTTCCATCACCAGTCACATCCACACCTGGGTGTTGTTTCGCTTTGGCTCCATCTCTTCATTGTTTCTGGATTTATTTCTCCACTAATCTCCAGTAGCATACTGGGCCCCTACCGACCTGGGGAGTTCATCTTTCAGTGCTGTATATTTTTGCCTTTTCATACTGTTCATGGGGTTCTCAAGGCAAGAATACTGAAGTGGTTTGCTATTCCCTTCTCCAGTGGACCATGTTTTGTTAGAACTCTCCGCCATGACCCATCCATCTTGGGCGGCCCTACATGGCATGGCTCATAGTTTCATTGAGTTAGATGAGGCTGTGGTCCATGTGATCCACTTGGTTAGTTTTCTGTGATTGTAGTTTCATTCTGCCTGCTCTCTGATGGATAAGGATAAGAGGCTTATGGAAGCTTCTTGATGGGAGAGACTGACTGCAGGGGAAACTGGGTCTTGTTCTGATGGATGGGGCCATGTTCAGTAAATCTTTAATCCAGTTCTCTGTTGATGGGCAGGGCTGTGTTCCCTCCCTGTTGTTTGACCTGTGGCCAAACTATGGTGGAGGTCATGAAGATAATGGCGACCTCCTTCAAAAGGTCCCCTGCATGCAGTGCCACACTTAGTGCCCCCAACCCTGCAGCGGGCCACCACTAATCCATGCCTCTGCTGGCAACTCCTGGATACTCATAGGCAAGTATGGGTCGGTCTCTTGTGGGATCACTGCTCCTTTCTCCTGGGTCCTGGTTCACACAAGGTAGACACGGAAATCTAAGAAGATGAGGGTACCTGTTTTAAGGGCAAGAGTATAGGACTTGTGAAGTAAAAGACAAGTATCTTTCATGATGGTTCTCAATACAACAGCAATTTACAGCCCTAGGTCTGTGGTAATGTGAGCTGTGTACACTTATCTTTAGGTCAGTGGTTCCCTGGGAATTGAAGCCAGCATGGCTTTTTCCAGTGATGAGACAGAATGTTGAAATAAAGAGTACATTCAGGATATGAATATATCTCAGTAGAGACTGAGAACAGAAGAGGATATAAAGCTAGGTAATTAGGAGAATTACCTAAGCTGAGTGCCGAAGAATTGATGCTTTTGAACTGTGGTGTTGGAGAAGACTCTTGAGAGTCCCTTGGACTGCAAGGAGATCCAACCAGCCCATCCTAAAGGAGATCAGTCCTGGGTGTGCATTGGAAGGACTGTGTTGAAGGTAAAACTCCAATACTCTGGCCACCTCATGTGAAGAGTTGACTCATTGGAAAAGACCCTGATGCTGGGAAGGATTGGAGGCAGGAGGAGAAGGGGACGACAGAGGAAGAGATGGTTGGATGGCATCATGATGGACATGAGTTTGGGTGAACTCCGGGAGTTGGTGATGGACAGGGAGGCCTGCCGTGCTGTGATTCATGGGTTCTCAAAGAGTCGGACACAACTGAGCGACTGAAGTGAATTAGCAGAAATACTGTTCCCTAAAGAATCCTTAGTAATAGTGGATGAGATGCCATTTTATATGGGATAGGGTATAAGTCAATGTTCATTACATTTTTAAAAATTTGAAAGCCTTGAGAAGATTGAAAAATGTGCAAGTTATATTGTTATCTCAAAATCCTTAGTGAAATTTTATTTAGGGGAAATATAAAAATGTATCAAGGCAGGGAGAAATTTATTGTAACTGAAGTAAAACCTCAGTGTCCTGATCGGATTATCTAAGGCCATAGCCTGGACCAAAACTGAAAAATGGCTCCGTACAAAGAGCACTGTACCAAGAATAGAATGACTCTAGTCTTTCCTTTTACTTTCCTTCTAAACCTTCTCATCTTCTGCCTGCCTCATTCTAAAAGCTTCCGGGCTTTACCACTGAGACTTACATGTCTTTGGCAAGCCTCAAGTTCTTGGCCAACACTATGTGATTTCTAGAGGACCAAATGATAACAAAATGCTGGCAAGTGCCTTGAAAAGCAAAAGTGTGCAAATAGAAGCTGCTTGATATGGGAGCACTTTGAGGGCAAGTAGTAAATGAGTGTTTCTCCCAGAGGTAAAAGAAAGGCTTGTGTTCTTTATTCAGTGTCTTCCTCCTGTAGTTCCTGATTCTCTTTTCTGCTCTTGTCTTCACACAGAAATTTGTTCATGATTAGCCTCAGATTTGTCCAGGAGCCTCTTCTAGGGAAATACAGTGGGTTTTTGTTTGTTTTTTCATCCCTATTTCAGTACATCAGTAGGAAGGAATGGTGACCGACTGAAAACTTCAGGCACCATCTTGATTTTGATGGTCTTGGTAACTAAGGGGTGACTAGAAAGTGTGACATACAGAGCTTATTTTCAAAGAATGCCAAGGTATTTGATCACTTTAGCAGCAGGGCTTCAGACTCCAAGGCCAACTCTTCAAAATCTACTATCAGAATATCAAAAGAAATGTATCCTGGATAGCATCAGAGTACCAAGATGTTTAACCAGCATTGCTCTCCAAGAGGATGGGAAGACATTATGATGTGTTCACAAAGAGTAAAGGTATTAAACTAAATTTTTAGGCAGTACCTAAAATAACCACTTCTATTTAACCTCATGTATCTTGGACAAATGTACCATAGCTCCTTTAAAGAGCTGTATAACACATAAAGACACTCGTATCTGGTATATTATAGGTTCTCAACAATTTTTGATAACAATAAATAAATCAAAATATTTGGGTACCTTGGGTCAGTAGTTTCTCATTTCCCAGACTTAATTTAAAAGGGTATTATACTTATGAATTAATAAAATGCTTATATGCTTTTACAGTTATCCACTGATCCAACTACTGCACCTGTAGTCAGAGAGGAATCTGTTTCTGGTCTTCAACTAACAAATGGTGAGACTTCAATTTCTTTATCTCTAAATTAAAACACTTAGCCAGAACATTCTGTTATTCTATATACCACACAACTGTATATAAATACACACAACCAAACAGATCCTGGTCGAGAGTAAAGGAAAAATTGTGGAGTCTGCCGATAACATAGGCTAGGCATGGGTGCCATGTTTAAAGGTGTGATTCAAGTTCATGACCACCTCTAGTGCAGAAGAAATTTAGAGCTAATTACATTTTTTTTAAGGTTACCAGGGTCTCTTGTTTAAATACTGATAGGGACCTTGTATTCAGCCTTCAAAGATCCCCAATAAACCTTCTATGTTTTGTTATTGGGTCCTCAAGGCAACCCTTTTACCTCCCACTGTTCCTAGATCTCCTAAATTACAGAAAAGTGGGGTGTGGTTTTGTAGAGATAAGGAAATAAAGAGAAGCTGAGCTCCCCTGGGAAAAGCAATGGCTGCTCTGCTGAAGATGCTCTGATTAAGGAAAAAGAAATCAGAGGCGAGAAGGAGTCATGTGGAAGCCTGCTTATGGTACTGGAGAGTATTTAAATCTATGATTCAAACTCTAAGAAATTCTATAACCCTTTCTCACCTTCCTCTCCTCCCTCCTAACCCGATTCTATCTCAAAATACTTGAAAAAATCTCATTTGGCAAGTTGGCATGAGACTTTAGGGATGCAGTAAGCAGAATGTACTGTGGTCTGAAATCAGCATGGCCATAGCAATAAAGCTGTGGGCTGGGATGGGAATAGTATGTCACAGAGATGTGCTAAATGCCTGTGCGTCAGACCCTGTGTGAGAGATTCTTATATACCTTGCCTCTTTACTCCTTAAAAATCAGTTTCCTAAGTATTAAATATTTTCAAACATACAGATAATCATATTACATCACTATTATTAACACTATTATCATTCAATTATTATTGAAATTAAAAGACGTTGCTCCTTGGAAGAAAAGCTACAACCAACCTAGACAGCATATTGAAAGCAGAGACATTACTTTGCCAACAAAGGTCCATCTAGTCAAAGCTATGGTTTTTCCAGAAGTCATGTATGGATGTGAGAGTTGGACTATAAAGAAAACTGAGCACTGAAGAATTGATGCTTTTGGACTGTGGTGTTGGAGAAGACTCTTGAGAGTCCCTTGGACTGCAAGGAGATCCAAACAGTCCATCCTAAAGGAAATCAGTCCTGAATATTCATTGGAAGGACTGATGCTGAAGCTCCAATACTTTGGCCACCTGATGAGAAGAACTGACCTGATGCTGGGAAAAGCCCCTGATGCTGGGAAAGATTGAAGGCGGGAGGAGAAGGGGACAACAGAGAATGAGATGGTTGGATGGCATCACCGACTCGATGGACATGAATTAGAGCAAGCTCTGGGCGTTAGTGATGGACAGGGAAGCCTTGCACGTTGCCATCCATGGGGTCGCAAGGAGTCAGACACAACAGAGCGACTGAACTGAACTGATTATTAACACAGGTAAGTATTAATGTTAAATTTTGTTGACAAAGATTTTTAAAATGATAGAAATAAAATCTTACCCATTCAGCTGAACTACAACTGCTTCACCCATCCAACTAAGCTTTCTCTCCTTTCTCACTATTCACCAGAAGAACAGAGGTGCTGTCCACCTCTCCGAAGCACACCATTGATTGGGGGAGTCAGAGCTGGCCAAATGGTGGCCAGCAGAAGAGATGCCATGGTCATGCCAAGGTAACTATAAGTGAGAGATCTCTGGGGTTGAGGAGTTTTTGAAGAATCCATAAATGTGCCCTGGGAAAGGAAGGACAGTCATGGTGTATCTGCCAGGTTCGGTTGGTACCAATGTCCAGATTATAGTTACATCCAGATAGCAACACCATTTCCGTCCTTCCTCTATTTTCTCCCTGTGTCCAAGAGTGTGACAGGCCTTCTAAATTAAATCTATAACACTGTTTCAGTCATGGTCCCAACAGGAAACAGATGGCACTCTCCAAACAGTACAATTTGAGGAGGGTTTATTTACAACAGGACTGTTTACAAGGATATGCGTAGAGGGGAAACCACAAGAGATAGTACAGTAACCCAGGACTAATCGCAGCTGGGTATTTAACCTCCATCCCACAGAGATGAGGGGAGTGAGCACTTCCTGGGACCCAGGAGGAGAGAGAGTCAAGCAGAGTCTCCCTCTTTGAGAGGAGCAGTAACTGTTGTGGGGCAGAGCCAGGCTACCTCTCCAGCTGAATGCCAGGAGAATAATCTCCTAACATCAGTTTCCTAACTCAGTCTGGTCCCCTGCTGTGGCTCCATCATGAAGCTAGAGGGCATTGGAACCCATTTACATAAATCTATATGGGTCAGCCATAATTTATATACCAACAGTATTTTAGCAGCATTACAAAGTGTGTGCGTGTGTGTGTATGCGTGTGTTCAGTCAGTGGGTTGCCATTGCCTACTCCAGAGGATCTTTCTGACCTAGGGCTCAAATCTCTCACATTGGCAGGTAGATTCTTTACTGCTGCACCATCTGGGAAGCTCTATTCCAAAGTTTGGCTATATGATATTTCACTGTTTAGTTCTAAATACTTTGTATGTTTGATTACCACTTGTTTGACCCAAGGATTATTTAAAAGTGAATTTCTATATTTTCAAATTTGTAACTTTATGACTATCTTTCATAATTGAATACTAGTTTTCTTGCTTTAAATTGGAAAACATTGCCTTTCTTGTATAATTTTTCATTGCTATTTCTTGAGTCTTTTGTGACTCAATAGATGGTCAATTTAAAAATGTTCTGTGTGTGGTGGGTAAGATCATATAGTCCCTAACTTTTGATTACAGAGTTCAATATAAGTCTATTAGATATAGTTTGTTAATTTTGTTGTTGAAATTTTATATATTCTGACTTTTTTCTTTTATATGCTTTTTCTAAGAATTTAGAGGCTTAATTTGCTTGGTGATTTGGTTTCTGTGAGTTTGGTCAACATTTTTAACTTTTTTTTTTTGTTTGTTTCTTATTGCAATTTTGTCAATCTACATGTTTATATAATACATAATTATGTGCCAAAATAATTTAGTGTGGCTGTGTAAATCTTACAGTTTCCTTCTATTATTACAATAATCCTCTTTGTCCTTAGTGGGTCTTTTTGTCTTTAATAACTTTTCCCTGTAATTCTATTTTATCTGCTATTACTACAGCTAAAAACAAACTTTATTTTTTAACAATATTTTCTCAGATATATTTTTGATCCTTTAATTTTCCAGCCTTTTGTGTACCTACATTTTAGGTATCTCATAAATAACATATAGCTAAATTTTATTCTATAGTTTGACCACTGAGAGAAAAATAACAAGTGATTTAAATCTCTTTACTTTTATTGAGATTACATATATATTTGGAATCTTTTTTCTTGCTACTGTGTTTTCCTTTGCTTTACTTGTGTCCTTTCTTGCCTTAAGTTGATTGACCAAACTTAAATCTTCACTCTTTCTTCCTCTCCCCTTCCCTTCCTTTTTTCTTTATTTCTTTATTTTTAATTAGTTTCTTTATTCTTTATTTTCTCTTATTTCTTTATTTCAATGATTAATACTTCTACTTGGATATTTTACCAATCTGCTTTCCCCATGGTATCATATTTTTATTATGCTTTTTATGCTGTCTTTGGTCTCTTTATCATGTTCAGTGTACATATTGTGTTATCTATTTTAGATATTCTAAGAAGTTCTAGTTTTCCTTTATGTTTTGCTGACTCTTTTTCATGGCTGACCATTTCGTTGAGTGACTGATTTTTTTAATACTTATCTTCCAAGGAGCTTGTTTTTCTGTGGTAGCCTCATTCACCCTGGGTTGTGTCCTCTTAGAAGAGTTTTTTCTCGTACAGTGTCTGGGATATCTTCAATTTAAGGCCAGTTTTAATGCGTTAATTTATCATTTGTGACTCTTGAATTTGTAGTAGAAATTCAGACCCCCTTTCCCACTACAATCTCTAAGTAGATGTCTTTCTAGTCTCGTTTCCATATAGAGGGACCAACCCTTCAAGAAGCTCATCCTTCTGTAGAGATTTCAGTTAGAAGTCTTCACCTTTTATGAGTTCAAGGCCACATTTACTTTCTCCAACCTGGGCATTATAATGCTTTTTAGTTAGCTCTTTGGTGTATATATTTTTATCTAATGCTTCTTAGGTGTCCTTGAGTGAGTGAAAGCCCGTTTGTTGTGGTTAGTCCCTCAGTCGTGTCCGACTGTTTGCAACCCCATGGACTATACAGTCCATGGAATTCTCCAGGCCAGAATACTGGAGTGGGTAGCCTATCCCTTCTCCAGGGGATCTTCCTGACCCAGGAATTGAACCAGGGTCTCCTGCATTGCAGGCGGCTTCTTTACCAACTGAGCTATCAGAGAAGCCCCTAGGTGTCCTTAGCATTAGCCAAGTTTAAAACTCTGGCTTTGACTTCCTTATTTAACAGCTTAAGGATTTTCCTTTCCTCTATTTTGAGCTTTTCCTCTATTTTGTTATACTAAAAGCATCATTGTTTTATATCCTATATTTCTAAGTGTTTGAAGGAGAAAGCAGGAGCACATTCCAGCAACTGAGCTTGCTTTCAATGTATCTGTCAACTGTGTGAGGCAGGGATATTTTGAATTCCTTTTAGAAAGTCTCACAGAAAATCTACAACATACAGTGTTTTAAATCCTGGGAATACAGAAGTGACTAAGATGCAGTCCATCGTCTAAGTTCTATGCAAGTAATGATGACAGTTAAAGGTGAGAATTTCGGAAATAAAGGCATGAATAAAATGATACAGAAAGAAAATCTGGCTCTTCATTCTTTTAGAGAGGAGAACTGAATTTCAGAGTG
Source organism: Bos taurus (assembly GCF_002263795.3). Classification (NCBI taxonomy): domain Eukaryota; kingdom Metazoa; phylum Chordata; class Mammalia; order Artiodactyla; family Bovidae; genus Bos; species Bos taurus. The sequence goes on from NC_037350.1 coordinate 38,595,565, forward strand.
TTGATAAAGACTTGCCCAATTTCAAGCAGGTATTAAATATAGAACCAGGATATATGTTTCACTTTTCTGACACAAAATCTCATGCTTTTTAAAGCAGAAATAGCAGCTGTAGCTTCAATATAAGTGTTACTTTGTGAGCAGTGGAGAAGTTCATTTAGAGTGTTGGCTACATATCAGATTTATGAAGAAAAGACATTTATTGATTAAATAGTCTTCAAGGGTCTTGCATCTCTCACTTCTGCCCTATTGAAGGAAAAAAAAAATTTTTTTTCCCTCTAAGCCTGAGCTTTTACTTGCCACTGCTGACCCAGCATCAAGGACAGAGAATTCAGGGGCTAGTGGAAGGTGGATTGCAGACCAGAAATTGGTGCTCTGAAAGTTCAGATGTCATAGAAAGCAACAGAAAAGAAGCTATACTAGGCTGAGCATTTAATCCTAGAGTAGAGGCTTGATAGAGTTTTACATTCAGTAGGAGGGAAGGAGATAATAGCTGGGACTGTTCATATCCTCACTAAACAAGGATTTCACTTTGACAACAGCTAGTGAGCCACAGCCAAGGCCCCTGCTAGTCCCTCCTATTGATGATTAGAGAGACTTCTCAGAAACCTAACCTTAATTTCTTTCCCAGTTGGCAGGCTTTGAATTTTTCAATAAGTTTTATGTTAAATAAAGTTGTTTTTTTCCTCTTAAATGCCAAATTTTTCATGTGATTGTGTGTCTGTTTTTGATCTGGAAAATGCTCTGAAAGGCATTAATTGTTTCATCTGATATTAATTTGAAATGAAAAACAGAAAGAAGGGGGCAGACAGATTTGCTACATCAATGATGATTTATAGCTAATTTGATTTACGGGGTAGAAGGGAATGTCAAGAAAATCTTAAGTATCCACTTCAGCAAATATGTCTGCTGCCTCGTATTAACCCACCACCATTTTCTTTTCACATGGAGTAGAAAGACGTGCACTCATCTTCTGCGAGAACTCCAAAATACGACTCGCAGCTGAACAACCATTGACAGGAGAATGTTGGATCCCACCAAAAAAAGATACCCCATATCCAAGGGCAAAGGAGAAGCCCCAGCAAGATGGTATGAGGGCTGAAATCACGTTTATAATCAAATCCCATACCTGCCAGAGACGGTCGGAGGGCTCTAACAAAACCTTGTGTGCACCAGGATGCGGAGACCCCACAGAGACTGAGCCAGACCTTCCTTTGAGTGTTTGAGTGTCTCCTGTGGAGGCACAGGTCAGCAGTGGCTTGCTTCAGGGGCAGGGGCTCTTGGTGCAGCGACCTGGGTATGACATAAGCCCTTTTGGAGGAGGTTGCCATTAACCCTACCACAGAGCCACCAGAACTTACACAGGACTGGGGAAACAGAATCTTGGAGGGTACAAACAGAACCTTGTGTGTTCCAGGACCCAGGAGAAAGGAGCAGTGACCCCACAAGGGGCTTACCCAGACTTGCCTAGGAGTGTCCAGGAGTCGCCAGCAGAAGCGTGGGTCGGTGGTGGCCTGCTTCAGGGTCGGGGCACTGAGTGTGTCCGTACATGCAGGGGACCTTTTGAAGGAGGTCGCCATTATCTTTGTGACCTCCACCATGGTTTAGTCTCAGATCAAACAACAGGAAGGGAACACAGCCCCGCCTATCAACAGAAAACTGGGTTAAAGATTTACTAAGCATGGCCCCACCCATTAGAACAAGACCCAGTTTCCCCCACAGTCAGCCTCTCCCATCAGGAAGCTTCCCTCTTATTAACCTTATCCCTCAGAGGGCAGACAGAATGAAAAACAGAATCACAGAAAACCAATCAAACTGATCACATGGACCAAGGCCCTGTCTAACTTAACAAAACTATGAGCCATGCCATGTAGGGCCACCCAAGATGGATGGTTCATGGTGGAGAGTTCTGACAAAACGTGGTCCACTGGAGAAGGGAATGGCAAACCACTTCAGCATTCTTGCCTTGAGAACCCCGTGAACAGTATGGAAAGGCAAAAAGATAGGACACTGAAAGATGAACTCCCTAGGTCGTACGTGCCCAATAGGCTAATGGAAAAGAGAGGAGAAATAATTCCAGAAAGAATGAAGAGACGGAACCAAAGCAAAAACAACACCCAGTTGTGGATGTGACTGGTTATAGAAGTAAAGTCTGATGCTGTAAGAACAATATTCATAGGAACCTGGAATGTTAGGTGCATGAAGTGAAGTCGCTCAGTCGTGTCCGACTCTTTGCGACCCCATGGACTATAGCCTATCAGGCTCCTCCATCCCTGGGATTCTCCAGGCAGGACTACTGGAGTGGGTTGCCATTTCCTTCTCCAGGAGATCTTCCCAATCCAGGGATCGAACCTGGGTCTCCCATATTGCAGACAGATGCTTTACCATCTGAGCCACCAGGGAAGTCCACCAGGTCCCCTGGTGGCTCAGACGGTAAAGCGTCTATCAATGTGGGAGACCTGGGTTCAATTCCTGGGTCAGGAAGATTCCCTGAGAAGGAAACGGCAACCCACTCCAGTACTCTTGCCTAGAAAATCCTATGGACTGAGGAGCCTGGTGCAGGCTACGGTCCATGGGGTCTCAAAGAGTCAGACACGACTGAGCGATTTCAGTTAGGTGCATGAATCAAAGTAATTGGAAGTGGTCAAACAGGAGATGGCAAGAGTGAACATTGACATTTTAGGAATCAGTGAGACAAAATGGACTGGAATGGGTAAATTTAACTCAGACGACCATTATATCTACTACTGTGGGCAGGAATCCCTTAGAAGAAATGGAGTAGCCATCACAGTCAACAAAAGAGTCCAAAATGCAGTACATGGGTGCAATCTCAAAAACGACAGAGTGATCTCTATTTGTTTCCAAGACAAACCATTCAATATCACAGTAATCCAAGTCTATGTCCCAGCCAGTAAAGCTGAAGAAGCTGAATGGTTCTGTGAAGACCAACAAGACCTTCTAGAACTAACACTCAAAAAAGATGTCCTTTTCATCATAGGGGACTGGAATGCAAAAATAGGAAGTCAAGAGATACCTGGAGTAACAGGCAAGTTTGGCCTTGGAGTACAGAATGAGTAGGGCAAAGGCTAACAGAGTTTTGCCAAGAGAACGCACTGGTCATAGCGAACACCCTTTTCCAACAATAAAAGAGAAGACTCTACACATGGACATCAACAGATGGTCAATACAAAAATCAGATTGATTATATTCTTTGCAGCCAAAGATGGAGAAGCTCTATAAAGTCAGCAAAAACAAGACTGGGAGCTGACTGTGGCTCAGTCATGAACTCCTTACTGTCAAATTCAGACTTAAATTGAAGAAAGTAGGGAAAACCACTAGACCATTCAGGTATGACCTAAATCAAATCCCTTAGGATTATACAATTGAAGTGAAAAATAGATTCAAGGGATTTGATCTGATAGAATTCCTGAAGAACTCTGGATGGAGGTTCATGACATTGTACAGGAGGTAGTGATCAAGACCATCCCCAAGAAAAAGAAGTGCAAAAAGGCAAAATGGTTGTCTGAGGACGCCTTACAAATAGCTGAGAAAAGAAGAGAAGCTAAAGGCAAAGGAGAAAAGAAAAGATATACCCATTTGAATGCAGAGTTTCATAGAATAGCTAGGAGAAATAAGAAAGCCTTTCTCAATGATCAGTGCAAAGATATAGATGAAAACAATTGAATGGGAAAGACTAGAGACCTCTTCAAGAAAATTAGAGATACCAAGGGAACATTTCATGCAGAGATGGGCACAATAAAGGACAGAAACAGTATGGACCTAACAGAAGCAGAAGATATTAAGAAGAGGTGGCAAGAATGCAGAACTATACAAAAAACATCTTCATGACCCAAATAACCATGATGGTGTGATCACTCACCTAGAGCCAGACATCCTAGAATGCAAAGTCAAGTGGGCCTTAGGTAGGATTACTACGAACAAAGCTAGTGGAGGTGATAGAATTCCAGTTGAGCTATTTCAAATCCTAAAATACAATGCTGTGTAAGTGCTGCACTCAATATGTTAGCACATTTGGAAAACTCAGCGGTGGACACAGGACTGGAAAAAGTCAGTTTTCATTCCAATCCCAAAGAAAGGCAATGCCAAAGAATATTCAAACTACCACACAATTGCACTCAAGTGGCACACTAGCAAAGTAATGCTCAAAATTCTCCAAGTAAGGCTTCAACAGTACATGAACCATGAACTTCCACATGTTCAAGATAGATGTATAAAAGCCAGAGGAACCAGAGATCAAATTGCCAATGTCCATTGGATCGTACAAAAAGCAAGAGAATTTCAGAAAAACATCTAATTCTGCTTTATTGAAGCCTTTGACTATGTGGATCACAACAAACTGTGGAAAATTCTGAAAGAGATGGGAGTACCAGGCCACCTTACCTGTCTCCTGAGAAATATGTATGCAGGTCAAGAAGCAACAGTTAGAATCGGACATGGAACAACAGACTGGTTCCAAATTGGGAAAGGAGGGTGTCAAGGCTGTATATTGTCACCCTACTTATTTAACTTATATGCAGAGTACATCATGCAAAATGCCAGGCTGGATGAAGCACAAGCTGGAATCAGGATTGCCAGAAGAAATATCAATAACCTCAGATATGCAGATGACACCACCCTTATGTCAGAAAGCAAAGAAGAACTAAAGAGCCTCTTGATGAAAGTGAAAGAGGAGAGTGAAAAAGTTGGCTTAAAACTCAACGTTCAGAAAACTAAGATCATGGCATCTGGTCCCATCTCTTCATGGCAGATAGATGGCAAAACAATGGAAATGGTGAGAGATTTTATTTTGCAGGGCTCCAAAATCACTGTAGATAGTGACTGCAGCCATGAAATTAAAAGACGCTTCTTCACTGGAAGAAAAGCTATGACAAACCTAGACAGCATATTATAAAGCAGAGACATTACTCTGCCAATAAACGTCCGTCTAGTCAAAGCTGTGGTTTTTTCAGTAGTTATGTATGGATGTGAGAGTTGGAGTATAAACAAAGTTGAACACTGCAGAACTGATGCTTTTGCACTATGGTGTTGGAGAAGACTCTTGAGAGTCCCTTGGACTGCAAGGAGATCCAACCAGTGCATCCTAAAGGAAATCAGTCCTGAATATTCATTGGAAGAACTGATACTGAAGCTGAAACGCCAATACTTTGGCCATCTGATGTGAAGAACTGACTCATTGGAAAAGACCCTGATGCTGGGAAAGGTTGAAGGCGGGAGGAGGAGGGGACAACAGAGAAGGAGATGGCTGGATGGCATCACCAACTCGATGGACATGAGTTTGAGTAAACTCCGGAAGTTGGTGATGGACATGGAAGTCTGGCATGTTGCAGTCCGTGGAGTCACAAAGAGTCAAACATGACTGAGTACTGAACAGAACTGATTTTCTTTTCAGAAAATACTATACACATGAGAGAAGGCTATCCGTGTAGCCTGTCCAACCTGGCCCAATGGTTCAACCTCAGGTGACTGTCAGATTTCACAGTCTTGTCCCGCTGTGCCTTGTTTCTTATAGAGTCTCAAAAAAGTTCAGTTTTCATAACATTTCCAATCCCTTTCTGTTACAATACAATTCCTTAGCTGATAATTTAGGAGTCGACAGCTATGGATGATAGAAATATGGACTGAAGAGGAATTTTTCAGCAGATCAACATGGAACAATAAAAGGAGAAGAAAGGGACATTATTTTTTGTATCATATCCGTGTTCATTTGAAAATACATCTTCAGCCCAGATCGCCTTTACTCCAGATACATGTATATTAAGCCAACTGGATACTACATCTGCTATTGTAGACATGCCTCCAACATGTGCAGAATTGAATTTCCAAAGCCAGAAACTTGGGCAACAATCTGACTCCTGTGTTGTCCTTCCCGAGTCCTGCACTGTAATATTATAATTTTCTATCATTCATCAAGTACCTTCTTATTACCTCCTATATGGTAAGCGCTAGAGTAGGTGTCACACACACAGACACACACACATACACAATTGTTCTTAATATTGAAAGTGATAGTTACACGTGTCTTTGCAACCTGTAACTGTTCCATTTTTCAGATGAGGACACTGAAGCTCAGAGAGGTAGGACGCTCATGTTCACATAGGCAACAAGTGACAGTCATAATGCATTACTTTCAGTTTCATAAACACATCTCAAGTGTTTATGAGATCTTTCCTTCTTTCCTTCTCCACCTTTTTGTCTGACTATCCCTTTCTTACACTTCTGTCAGGACTCAACTTAAAATAAACTTCCTCCAGTATCTCTGGTCTTTCAAGCTTGGTCTGAATTTCTCTCCCGTCTCCATCACCTATATCTCTTCCCCTATGTTTATCCTTATTGTATTAATCTTTGTCTAATTGCCTGCATCCACCATTATATTATATATAAAGGTGAGATTATTTTCCTTGCCATAAAATCCCTAGCCATACCATGTAGCAGGCATTAAATAATTGCTTAAAGAATGGAAGAATGTTGGGAGAATAAGAAACACAAATTTTGTTCACTTCTGAATTATAGTCTTGGACTGGCCCTTTCAAATTTTCCCTTCTCTAGAATGATTCCTTGTCTTCAGAGCTCTTCCATCTTAGTTTTCATGTGTTAAACTCATTGCCAGATTCTGCAGTTTGCTCAATCGCAGAGAGCAAATACAAGTATTCAACTTGTTTATTTAACAAAATAAATACTTAGGTATTGCTGTTTTATCATATAAGCTTGCAGAGGACATGGTTTTCTTGTTTATCCTTCCTTCCTTCTTGGTGCCATTTCATAGGCTTATGGGGTGTCAGTGTTCAGAGGGAACTTAGAAGACTATTTAATGAAATCCCGCAGAGGAAATGCAATCCCAGAAGCACAAGGACATTTACCCATTCTCCTGCTGCTAACAAGCAGTAGCCTCCTTTTGTTTTATTTACTCTGTGTCTCTCCACCATTTTCCTATTTTTGGAGTCAGATTAACCTCCATGTGGGAAGGTGGCACTTCTAATAGTCCAAGGGGTACCAACCTGCCTTTGGACACTTAAAAGGACTTTCCTTCTTTGGGGTTTGCCAAAGGCTGACTTCAGTATTAAAAGAAGGTCTCCTATTATCTGGTGTTACAACCTTGGAACAGCCAGCAGACTGAACAGTCACACACTAGGAAGCAAAATGCTGAACAGAAACACAGCCAATTCTGTCAGCCATCCAAGGGTGTGTAGCTCAGCCATGTCAGCTGGCAACAGTGTTTGCAGCAACCAGTCCTGAACTCACTGGAGCCATGGCCTCACATCTGGAGTCTAGACTGAGTGGCTCTCACTTGGGCCCACGGCCTCTTCACACCTCCAGACCTCTCTCTAGTGCTCTCACTTTACTTTTTCACTTTGCCAACTTTTTTTTTCCCTCCGGTCTCTTGTGATTTTTTTTTTCTTCTTTCGTTTATCCTTTCATTGTTCTTTTCTCAAATGAATTCTAGCTTAGAGACTTACTTTCCAGATACTCCTGACAAACATCATAGAGAAAAGGTTTTCCCAACAATGAGGAGTCCATCAGGACACGATGTCAAATGTCAAAGTGTACAGTGTCTGAGAAAGGTTCCGGTTCAAGATTTTCCACTCACCAGTTGCATCTTTTTGGAAACTCAGTATTGTTGGGGCTTGACTTTTCTTATCTTTAAAATAAAACAAGCTGGATTGCCTTTGTCATGTTCCAACTATTTTTTAAAGCTACAGAATCCTTTCCTCAAAGAAAATCATACGAGAAACATCAAGATGGAGAAAGTATTGAAAAAAAGCTTTTCTGGCTCTATAGGGGGATGGGGGAAATAACTGTTTCACCTTCAGGAGTTCCTAATGGATGCTGGGAGTAGTAGAGTTCCTAAAATGTGCAGCTGGAAAACCCCCGGCCTGGATGATCTTAAAGGCATCTTCTATTTGGTAGGTAGGTGTAGTGAAAACTATTGTGATCATCACATGTTCTCTCTGCTTCCTTGCATTCCTCAGTGCTTTGCAGTTAAGCATTGTGATGTCAATGGTCTGGCTAACTTGAGCAGAGATGATTCATTACCTCTGAGCTGAGACAAAGGAAACTCACGTGTGATTCTTCATAGTCTCTTTCCTTGCTACTATGACAAAAGAGGCTGCCTCTTGCACAAGGTGCCGCTACATACAATTATAGACCCTCTTTTCATCCTGGGGCCTTGAATATGTTGAGCAGAGAAACTTGTGATGCCATAATGAACAGGTTGTGATTGAAAAATAACCCTTTGGTGTGTGAAGTCATTGGGATTTGGGAATTAATTTCTATGCTGGAATAAAGCTAGCTTATGTTGATTAAGGTAGCAGGCAAGGACAGCAGAATTATGAGAACAAGATCAAACTCTCACGTTAGATCTTATTTGACCATCTGCTTGTGTGCAGCCGTCTCTTTCTATGGGGTCATACAGTTAGATAAAACTAGCAGTCTCTGTCTGTACTAGTTTATTTGAATGGAATTCAGCAGAAAGGGGATCTACTGATTAACATAAATGAGAACAACATCATTAGTCTAGAACTCTTCAAATTCAAATAGTTTTAAAACAAAGTACTTTCCCCAGATAGAAGCCCAGACAATTGTACAGAATCCTATACCTTGGAGATAAAAATGCTGGACATATTAGAGCATCTCTGGATGGGCTGGAGCAGAGGCTGACTTCTCATTGTAATGCGTGATGTCTAACATCCTTCTTGGGGCTTTGTCTGTCTCTCCTCTTCCTTCCCTTCCCTGCACGCTACCACCCCGGGGCAATGCTATCTGAGGATTTTTATGATCACATGCAAAGTCCAGCTCCTTCCTGGGGGCAAGGGGACAGGGGCACCACTCTGAGTCACAGGGTTTACACCGAACCCCTGAGTTTCTTAGTAGAATCAAGTCCCAATTACCCAATGGGCTCACTGATATAATAACACATCCTTTACTGGCTGCTTTCCTTTTTCTGTCTCACCCCCTTTTCCCTCAGTTGTTATCTCCTGGTATCACAGCCCAAAAAACCACTTGCACTTAAATCCTTTTCTCAATATTTGAGTGGAATTCAAACTATCCCAACCACTCTGGCTTCCATGCTTTCAGAACTTCTGTCTAGGAGATTTCTAAATGGACTTATAAGTGGCGATTTTAGGCAGATGGGTGGAAATTTTTAAAATGGGTATTACAAGAGGCTTGAGGGCTTTTAATTAATTAAAATTTAGTTCAATTAATTTGGAAATGTAGTTACATCTTCTATGGTGGAACCGTAGATTTGCCTCCTGATGTGTTTTGCAGTTAAGGAGATCGCTAGAACTCATCTCTCACCTGCTAAAAAAAAATCTTAGAAGAAGAGGTGGTGCCATGCTTTTATTTTGAGTCTAGCATTTCCATTGATTCACACATGGAGGGACATTGTCACATGACCAACACCTTCAAAATGTTCCTCTTTTCCTGGATCTAAGTTGTTCAAGTTTCTTGGGAGAGTGTTGAACTATGGAATGGAAAAGAATAATAGATAGAAAGGAAAGGAATCAATTTACAGAAGGGCTCAATAGCAAATAGTTTAGTGCACTGAAAGCACTGGAGTGCATGAGATGGGAGAAATGGTGTGTGGTCACAGAGTATATTGTTTGAGTTTGTCATTTCAGGAGTGACACAGTAACAAGTCATGACAAATCATAAGGTGTGGCCACAGAAGGAAATGGCTAAGATGAAGGGGACAAGGGAGGTAAGAGATCAAAGACGTGTGGAGCCTCAGAATGGGGTTGTAATGAACCTGTTAGTAACGAACTTCATGTTTTCAAAATGCAAGGTGCATTTTCAAGTCTCTTGATTTCTGAGAAGGATTACCATTATCTATTTCTTTTTTCAAGCAATATACTCCCCTTGGCTCCATGGCTCTATAGTCTTAAGAGGTTTCTTTCCTGCTTTTGTACTCTTTCCATATCCTCTTTTTAAAATGCTGGTGTTCCTTAGGTAAGTCTTCCACTATCAGTAAGTCTTCACTATCAGTAAGTCTTCCACTATCAGAATTACTATCAGTAATTCTCAGCATTTTCCCCTGATTAGATCCCCTCGATGGTGTTAGCTCTCACCTGTATGCTGACGAGGCCCAAATCAATATCTCCAGCCCAGACTTTTTCTTGAGCTCCTCCAGTAAATCCCTGCATGGATACCTCACTGGCACCTCAGACCAACGTGTACACGGCAGAATTTTATGCAACTTCATCCCCCTCAAAAAAAACAAAAGAAAATTTTACAAAGCATTTTTTCTATTGTTTTCTCTGTCTTAATAAATGAGCATACTGGAACCCAAGTTACATGAAATTTATAGGGACTTCCCTATATTCAGATGGTAAAGAATCTGCCTGCAATGCTGGAGACCCTTGTTTGATCCCTGGGTCAGGAAGATCCCCTGGAGAAATAAATGGCAACCCACTCCAGTATTCTTGCCTGGAGAATCCCATGGACAGAGAAGCCCGGTGGGCTGCAGTCTGTGGGGTCTCAAAGAGTCAGACACGACTAAACAACTAAACACACACACACACACACACACACACACAGGGATGTTTATACATTTTGTCTACTGATGTATCCCCATTAGAACCATGGCTAAAAAAAGAGTAGTTATTAAAAAATATTTGAAGGAATGAATTTTTGACCCCTCCACCCTCTATAAAATCAATTAAAAAGCTGACTCTGATTAGTTGCCAGCAAAATTTCTGTCCTTCTCATCAGAGTACAAGAACTTAGTAAGAATCCAAAAATAGGAAAAAGTTTTATCACACCATTATTAGTGGCACCAAAATTTGGCTTTAATATACATGAGTTTCGAAGAGAAATAATTAAACATACGGCATCCCATGACTAATAATAGTACTTAAAAAGAACTTTGAATATTATGAGGAAAAGAATAATGCATAATGTTATAATTTATTAAAGGAACATGGACTATTTTAAATATAGGGTTTAAGTGTATAAAGAAATGACTAGGAGAAAATGCTGCAATATGTTAACATTGATTATCTTTAGTATAATGGGTAATTTTTATTTTATTCTTTGTGTTCTTGGCTCTTTTCCAAACTGTCTACAAATAAGCATGTTTTACTTTTATATTAAGAAAAACACATAATTAAAATATTTTATGTAGTAGAATCAGGGCTAGTCATTTTCTTCTTACCATTTTCTTGGTCATTTTAAATTTGTTAATAGTTTTCTTTTATTATTCAGTAAATTTCACCAAAATGCTTTCTTTTGATTGCTAAAAATGGACCCAAATATTTATTTTGCCATAGGCTTCTTTATTCCCTGCATCTCATTGTTTTTTAAACACTAATTAATATACAACAGAATATGCTATTCTTTTTATTTTATGTAGCTATTTCCAAAGTAATTGGACCCTAGATATTTCTGTAAAAAATATTGGGCCAGGCAACAGATCAACCTTGATTTTTACGTTAATGAAGGAGTGGATGAAATAACATCAATCTGAAATTTAACTACTATTTATGGGCTTCCCTGGTGGCTCAGATGGTAAAGAATCTGCCTGCAATTCAGGAGACTTGGGTTCAGTCCCTGGGTTGGGAAGATTTCATAGAGAAGGGAATGGCAACCCACTCCAGTATTCTTGCCTGGAGAAATCCACGGACAGAAGAGCCAGAAAGAGTCAGACACGACTGAGTGACTAACACATACATTATGAACTTTGTAGTCCTTTAGCAAGTAAGTCATGGCAACCCACTCCAGTACTCTTGCCTGGAGAATCCCATGGATGGAGGAGCCTGGTAGGCTACAGTCCATGGGGTTGCACAGAGTTGGACACGATGGTTGGACCTTGATGCGACTTAGCAGCAGCAAGTAAATCTTTAAGTTGCAAAACAGAAGCGCCCAGCACAAGCAAAAGATATCTCACTCTTCATAGATATTGAAATGTGATTAAATGTGGTCTTATAAATGAAGACGTTATATACGTATAATGTGCTATGAGGAACGACTTAGGAAAGTAAAAATATGAGTATGCAAAATTTAGGAAGATTGTAAATATTACTATGTCTACAAAATGAGTGTACACAGCATCTTTAAATAACCGATGTTAAACATGATTCATGTCATGCACAGAGGAAAGAAGTTTATATCTTAATTTCAAGTAGTTTTGATTTCAGAAAAGAACAGCATCCAGTCACCAAATGACTCTCTTTTGTTCCATTGGGATTCAATACTGAGAAAGAAGATGAGAGCGTAGTCTTTCTTTACTCTCCTCCCAAACACCTACAAGTGTAGCCTTACATCTCAAGCAGAGTGTTCCATAAGCCTCTTCACTCTTTCCATCATGCTTTCCAGCACACACTCAATCATGCTTCTGCCCTATTTTGGAATAAGCAGTCACAAAATTTTGCTGAAAATTTCTTGCTGTGCCTTTGAGATTAATTCTCTCCATTAAGTGAACATGGATGGAAATAATTAACCTTTCACTTGGTATTAATAGAAGAAAGTAGAATTTCAGTAGTGCTAACCTACTTTATAGGCTGTTACTTCTATTGTCTCCATCCCATCTCTGTTCCCACATGTGACCATCTGGTTCGCAGAAGGCAGCTGTTCACTTGGGCCATTTGCATGACTACGGGTGCAAAGAGCATAATAGGAGATGAAGGAAACCATGCACGTGTTGGAAGGAGAGAGCTGAGTTATGTACCCCAGGGGTTCTCATTTTGGTTAATTTTGGAAAGTACATAGTATATCACCACTGGGCAATGAGATTGTTAAATCGCTGTTCTGACCTCAGAAAGTGAATGTGTGTGCGGCAATTGGTGCTTGGGACAAGAAATATGCTTATGGTATTACATGTTCAAATGACATGTGAGATTTACTGAGTATGAATACAGTATCCCCTGACTTGACTACACATCTCCTCTAATTACAGGAAATGCGATCTGCACGATGTGGTGCTTGACATTAAGTGTTGGACGCATAACTTTCCCTTCTCTGGAATCGTCAAGACTTCTTGGCCCCCATGATTCTCTGCACTGGGACCCAGAAATCTGTGTTTTAAGAAGCCCTGCAGAAGATTGTGATGCACACTCAGGTTTGAGATCCACAGCCATAATTCTTCAACCACTAATTCCAAGTGATGTTCCCTCCTCCTGTGTTCGGTCCTACTGTGCTGGAAGGTTCCGTCGTTTGTCTCTTAACCTCTTCCATTCCTTTTGCTTTGTCAGATAATCAGCATCTCCTCCTAGAAAACCGAATCCCTAACAAATTTTTCTGCCTCTAGTATCCATTTCCTTTGACCTTGTAGTCTTTCTTAAACAACGCTTTCATTGCAGTCCCCTACTTCAAATCCCTAGAGTTTTCTCAGTAACACCTGGGTGAAGTCCAATGGTCCTATCGTATTTTTTAACATTCTGCATTGTACACATTTCTGACCAAACTTAAGAATGTATTTCTCCTTTCCGCCCAAACTGATTCTCACTTTATGTTGTGCGCTGTTCTCAGTCTTGTCTGATTCTTTGCGACCCCATGAACTGTAGCCCTCCAGGCTCCTCTGTCCATGGGATTTCCCAGGCAAGAATACTGGAGTGGGTTGCCATTTTCTTCTCCAGGGGATTTTCCCAAACCAGGGATTGAACCAGTGTCTCTTGCAGTTGCTGGATTAGCAGGTGGATTCTTTACCACTCTACAGCATATCTTGCATGTATTTTTCCTCTGTGCTTTTGTATATGCTCTTATCCTAGATCTAGATCAATCCTCCTTAACCTTTTTTATGCTTTCAAATCCTAGTTGCCTGGCAAAATTCCCTTCTTCCAGGAAGACTTCTCCATCAACTCCTCACACCTAGATCTCTCTCTTACTATTCACTCCTTTCCTCTGACAACTCCTTACACAGAACTTTGTATTATTATATGCATGCCGTCCTCATGAACAAAAATTTCAATTTATGTACCTTTGTATCTTTTCACCCAATAGCTTACATGCAACAGCCTTGTGTTCAAAAACTGCATTGGCCTGTGAGTCATAAGACCAAAGTTTTGAAAAATTGATAGCCTGCTTATCTTCAGCCTAACTGTTAGTTAGATGATTGAAACATTATTATTTATTCCTTGGTCATAATTCACTGTACTAAGGGAAAATTACTTGCAGTGTTTTTGAATAAGGGTAACTATGACAAAAGGTCATTCTCTGTGGACTCAGGGGAACTGTGAAGCCTGGTCCTAGTGAATGGCTCTGAGAGTGAGTTTTTAGACCAGGATAAGGAAATGAACTTGAGCAGACTCCAGGAGATAGTGAAGCACAGAGAAGCCAGGTGTGCTGCAGTCCATGGGGTTGCAAAGAGTTGGACACGACTTAGCAACTGAACAACAACAAGGAAAATGAGCACCATCTTCAGGGTGTATCAGAGAGTTGCAAACAGTCCAGAGACACAAAGATAATGTTCTGGGTTTTTTGTTTGTTTGTTCATTTTTTTCCAATGACATAAAGACCGAAAAGGAAAAAAAAGGAGGGAGGGAGGGAGCGGGGAAAGAAAGAGAAAGGAAATAGAAAGGAAGAAAGGAAGTTTACCTCTTTCTGCTTGCCTTTTCTGGACCTGAGGTACGTAATTTGGAAAAGGACATATCGTATATTTCATCAGATATATGTCATATGATACAAGAAATCTCGGTTTTAAGTTCAAGATGAAGTCCTAACTTGCTGCAAGGTATTCATCAAGTTACTCAGATTCTTCATGCATCAGGCGAAGATCCAGACTGTAAGTGCTTGGCAGTAAGCTTTTTTTGAATGTAACGTAAGTGCCTAACATTTAGTTTCTGATTGCCAATGCGTCTATTTCAAAGACACCCATCTTGAATAAACATACCTCTAGCTACACATCTAAATAAATAGCCAGGTCCCTCCACCCAGGAAGTCGCCCTTTTAGACAGCCCCAGGCAACCTAGATTCCTGACCTTTTGAGTGACCCTGCTTTTCCCTTTCCAGGCCCAAATTCCTACCTTTAGGTTTTAAATTCACCAAGTAAAGAATAAACCTATAAAACCTTAGGCATCCCACCCTCAATTCCAGGAAAGGGAGAACTCAGGTCTACACTGTGTCTCTACCCAGAACCTCCTTGGGTGGCTCTGAGCATGCCGTATGCCATCCAAGAACTGCGAATAATAAATCTTATTTTTTCAAAGTTCCCAGATAGCTTTTCTCTGAGGTGCATCTTGCAATCATAATAAGAACCACAAGGCCCTGTTCAGCCATAACACTGACTCTTTCCAGGCAGGAAACCTCTGTGGGGACTACCACAAGTGATTTGGGCCCAGGTGAGTGTTCCCAGGCATTCCTAGGCAGAACATCACTGATAGGCTGAGACCAACAGAAAACAAGATCATGCACCTTTTTCTTGAGGTTATTGTAAAGATTCTAGGACACAGTGACAGTTCCTGGATCAGAGTTGAGAAAATCAAATCATTGCCATTTAGAGGCTGGTTTCCAGATAAGATTTGAAGTGGTAGAGCACAGGCAATACCAGAGAACATGAAAGGCTTTCTTCCTGTAGTCTACATTCTGCCCTGACCATTGGAGCTTTCAGGCCTATAGGAGCTGTGAAGAGAAGAACGTTAAATGCTTGAAAAGATATGAGAAAAATAGCAGGGCTACACCTGTATCAGGAACAACAGACGTTCTCCGCAGGTCTTCCTGGATATAGAAACACCAAGGTCCATTTATTTTTAGAAGATACCCCTGCATAGTATCTATAGTATTTACTGAGTGCCTGCCACGTGCCAGGCAACATGCTAGATGCATTCATATATGTTATTTCATTTCATCCTGGTCACACGTCCATAATATAGGTAGCCCAGAGGAAATACATCAAAAGAGGACAAACAGATTTTCCAGTAGCCAAACAGAAGGCTTTTTGTTGTGTTTTTTTCTTTCTTACGTCAACAGTGGTGTACTTTCTGCTATGCTGGGACAGCATTCTGAAGTCAGCATGAGCTAGGAGGAGGAACCACAAGCAAGAGAAGGCAAACTTCTGCTCATTGTAGAGATCAAATGGCCAACATCCACTGCGCCATGGAAAAAGCAAGAAAGTTCCGGAAAAACATCTATTTCTGCTTTACTGACTATGCTAAAATCTTTGACTGTGTGGATCACAATAAACTGTGGAAAATTGTTCAAGAGATAGGAATACCAGACCACCTGACCTGCCTCTTGAGAAACCTGTATGCAGGTCAGGAAGCAACAGTTAGAACTGGACATGGAACAACAGACTGGTTCCAAATTGGAAAAGGAATACGTCAAGGCTGGGTATTGTCACCCTGCTTATTTAACTTATATGCAGAGTACATCATGAGAAACACTGGGCTGGAGGAAGCACTACCTGGAATCAACACTGCCGAGAGAAATATTAATAACCTCAGATATGCAGATGACACCACCCTTATGGCAGAAAGTGAAGAACTAAAGGGCCTCTTGATGAAAGTGAAAGTGGAGAGTGAAACAGTTGGCTTAAAACTCAACATTCAGAAAACTAAGACCATGACATCTGATCCCATCACTTCATGGCAAATAGATGGGAAACAGTGGCTGACTTTATTTTGGGGGGCTCCAAAATCACTGAAGATGGTGACTGCAGCCATGACATTAAAAGACACTTACTCCTTGGAAGGAAAGTTATGACCAACCGAGATAGCATATTAAAAAACAGAGACATTACTTTGTCAACAAAGGTCCATCTAGTCAAGGCTATGGTTTTTCCAGTAGTCATGAATGGATGTGAGAGTTGGACTGTAAAGAAAACTGAGCACCGAAGAATTGATGCTTTTGAACTGTGGTGTTGGAGAAGACTCTTGAGAGTCCCTTGGACTGCAAGGCGATCCAACCAGTCCATCCTAAAGGAGATCAGTCCTGGGTGTTCATTGGAAGGATTGATGTTGAAGCTGAAATTCCAATACTTTGGCCACCTCATGTGAAGAGCTGACTCATTTGAAAAGACCCTGATGCTGGGAAAGATTGAGGGCAGGAGGAGAAGGGGATGACAGAGGATGAGATGGTTGAATGGCATCACTGACTCAGTGGACATGGGTTTGGGTGGACTCCGGGAGTTGGTGATAGACAGGGAGGCCTGGCGTGCTGCGGTTTGTGGGGTCACAAGGAGTTGGACACGACTGAGCGATTGAAATGAACTGAACTGAACTGAACAGAACATTTAATAAAAACTTGAACTGCATTATTAGAGACCTGAGCTCTCCAATTTATTTGAAATAAGCTTTACAAAGACATATAAGCTGAAAATACTGAAGAGTGGACCTCAGTAAAGGTATCACACATCCATGCCTAGGACAGTTTCACAAAACTGTCAAGCAATAAGGAATCCACTGTCTTCTCACCTAGTTTCATGAATAACTGGCATAGATCACTCCAACTCTCAAAATGCTGGGTCTTTTGCTCTTCCACTGCCCCATTTGGTATGTAGTAAACTTAGGATATGAGATGTAAATCCTTACATGGTCATTTGTTAACTATTAGGGAAGCATAGGAATAAGTTTGAGATGGTCCCCTGATGGCTCAGACGGTAAAGCATCTATCAATATGGGAGACCTGGGTTCGATTCCTGGGTCAGGAAGATTGCTTGGAGAAGGAAATGGCAACCCACCCCAGTACTCTTGCCTAGCAAATCCTATGGACGGAGGAGCCTGGTGCAGGCTACTGTCCATGGGGTCGCAAAGAGTCAGACATGACTGAGTGATTTCACTTCACTTCAGGTTCTCTAGTCCAGCTACTGGTCCCAAGCATTTATAAGGCGACCTTCCTGCATACTTCATTTAGTCCATTTGCCCTGATCTTAGAATATCATTTAATACCCTGAACTTATTTCTTTTTCATATTCTGTCCTCAATGTCCTGCCAGTCCTTGATTATTTTAAGATCCTCACGAAACGAGCTCCTTCATGCCTTTACTCTTGCAAAAGAGCAGATTATCCCTTCAAGAAGAGATTGATGGTACATTTAAAAAGGCCTAATTGCTATAAACACAAAGAAAGTCTTATGTCCAGCTTGGCAAGGAGATGGATCAAGTCCCTGTTATTTGCTCCCAGTGCTTCACCCCTCAAAAGACTAACAAAAAGATTTCTTGCTATAGCTATGAAAAATAAAATGCAAGTTAAATCCTCAAGGCACACCACAAGACAAGACTTTGGCAGCATGCCTCAGTTAATTTATACTTCAACAGAGCCCGTTTTTCCATTTTAAAATGAACATATGGACATTAGAAGAAGGAAAAGGAGAAGAAACGATGAATGAGGTAGCAAAAAGAGCCCAAATCAAAGGATTTAGGTACCAGATTAATATTATATTTCTGAAATTTTGTTCTGTCAGTGCTTAATTTATCTGTGTACTAATCAAGGTAAACACTTGTTACTCTAACCCTAAATTTTAATGACTTTACACAGAAAAGCAAATCTTCCCACACATCACAGTTCAGTCACTCAGTTGTGTTTGACTCTTTGCAACCTCATGGACTGCAGCATACCAGGCTTCCCTGTCCATCACCAACTCCTGGAGCTTGCTCAAACTCACATCCATTAAGTTGGTGATGCCATCCAACCATCTCATCCTCTGTCGTCCCCTTCTCCTCTTGCCTTCAATCTTTCCCATCATCAGGGTCTTTTCAAATGAGTCAGTTCTCATCAGGTGGCCAAAGTACTGGAGCTTCAGCTTCAGCATCAGTCCTTCCAATAAATATTCAGGACTGATTTCCTTTAGGATGGACTGGTTGGATCTCCTTGCAGTCCAAGGGACTTTCAAGAGTCTTCTCCATCACCACAGTTTTAAAGCATCAATTCTTTGGTGCTCAGCTTTCTTTATAGACTAACTCTCACATCCTTATATGACTACTGGGAAAACGATGGCTTTGACTAGGCAGAACTTTGTTGGCAAAGTGCCTTCTCTGATTTTTCATATGCTGTCTAGGTTGGTCATAGCTTTTCTCCCAAGGAACAAGCATCTTTTAATTTCATGGCTGCAGTCACCATCTGCAGTGATTTCACATCACAGTCCAATACATGTCAGCCTTTGGGGAACATGGGCCTTTCTGCCCCACACATTCAGCTTATAGCTTACCATCTTTAAGAATCTCATATTCTTTAATTATATCAATTGCTTTGGGCAAAGTGAAAGAAAACCAAGCACAAGTGAAGAATATATTAGCAAGTGTCTAGGAATCAGTACTTGAAATGTATATGCATCACTTTTTCCCACATTCCATTGGCCAGAACTCAGACATATGACCTTTTCTACATAAATTGAAAGCTATAAGTATCACTCACTTGTGCAAACAGGAATAAAAGGAACAGGGTCTAAAGAACACTAGTATTGTTTGTGTAACAGTTAGGGACAGAGCTAGAAGTGGTTCCCCTCAAGCAGTACCCCTGGCTGAATGCGAGGGGAGTGTTCAGCCAAACTACGAAGTCTCTGACTAGTTTTCTTATATTTAAACTGTCATGAGGTAAAAGTAATTTTGACCATCTTTGGCCCTTGGTACAAACACACAAAACATACCACACATTAATTTTTTTCCATGTAGATGAGGCTTTTATGTACTGGTTCAAATCTGTTTAGAAATTTCATGCTATGAAAACATTTGATGGGTGTCTATATTTGTGCTGCCTTCGAAATTTAGATTTTCATGGGAAACTACAATGTGGAATGTCCCAGGGATGGAATTTTTTACTAAATGATTTAATAACCTTGAGCATTATGAAAAACATATCAAAAAAAACCCCTCTAAAACTGGTACGTTATTTTCTTCTAAGAGAGTTCCTTTAAGTAGCAATAGAAAAGGTTACCATGTGGTTATAATGGAAATTTTAAAAATCCTTTCGGCAAGATACATTTTCTTCTATTCACTCAAAAATACATGATAGCAAATCCTCAATAATTAATTATAGTTCAATATCATGAAAATAGTTAGATTTGTTGCAGTTTTCCCAGTACTCCTCTAGGTTGTCATTACAAGGCACTAAAATAACCCTAAACATGTTACAAGTGCTAATGATGAATGTTATGTACATAGAAGTGTAGAGGTTAAGGTTTAACCAGAAAAACAAAACTAAGTTCAGATATCTACACTCAGGGACGTGGTTATACATGTGGTGGTTCTACAAGTATATCAAACAAGAGACAGTCAGGTAACCCAAGAGATTCTGATGGCAGGAACCATTTCTATTCCTAGGCTGGAGAGACAAAGAGAGGAGATGGTGTTCTCTGAACCCACAGGTCAGCATCGCTTTATGAAAAGTGGAATCATAGCAGATACGTCTGGTAGGAGCTAATGATTTGGTACTCCATAAAATGAAGTCACCCCCCAAGAACCTGTCCAAAGCAAAGAAGAAGGAATACAAATAACTAGGTTCTTTTCTCTCTTCGCCTCCCACAGGGTCCTTTCTGTGCTTACTCTTGACCAAGCACAGCCTGGGTGACTGCCAGGGTGACAGGAAAATGCTTAACACCTGCTCTTCCCTGACGCTACAGAGGACAGGAGTGATGAGAAATGCATCCTAGGACAAGCAGCAAATGCCATCAACGCACCAAGGAAGGCAGCATCATTATGCTCTCTCTATATTCTCCATTGATTTGCTTACTCAGTGCAAAGTGATGGCCTCTCTCCACATAGCTGCTTAAAGAACACTTGCCAGTTCAAAAGGATTTTAAATCCTTGGAGTCATGTTTGAGTACAAGTAATGTTCAGTTTAATCAAATTGCTACCTCAGGTTTCAAATCACTTCTAATCAGTTTGAGTTTTAGACTTCTGCCTTTGCTGGAGAAAAACAAAACAAACTAAAACTAAAGTAGGTGTATAGATGCATTTAGATTTAGCACATAGATGGTCTTCTCCAAAAATATCTTAGAGATGAACATAGAAAAGAGATGGTGTTCTTTGGGAATCATAGGGATAACTACTTTCAACTACATGTCAAACCAACAGAGTAAGTTGATAAACCCTGGGAAATCATTCTCTAATAAATTTTAAGTTAAAATTAAACAAATAGATCCTCACATTTCTTACAGATCTCTGAAATTCTATAAGCTTTCTTTGGAGTTCAGTTCAGTCATTCAGTTGTGTCCGACTCTTTGCAAACCCAGGGACTGTAGCACGCCAGGACTCCCTGTCCATCACCAACTCCAGGAGTTCACTCAAACTCATTTCCATTGAGTTAGTGATGCCATCCAACCATCCCATCCTGTGTCGTCCCCTTCTCCTCCCACCTTCAATCTTTCTCAACATCAGGGTCTTTTCCAATGAGTCAGTTCTTTGCATCAGATGGCCAAAGAATTGGAGTTTCAGCTTCAACATCAGTCCTTCCAATGAACACCCAGGACTGATCTCCTTTAGGATGGACTGGTTGGATCGCCTTGCAGTCCAAGGGACTCTCAAGAGTCTTCTCCAACACCACAGTTCAAAAGCATCAATTCTTCAGTGCTCAGCTTTCTTTACAGTCCAACTCTCACATCCATACATGACCACTGGAAAAACCATAGCCTTGACTAGACGGACCTTTGTTGGCAAAGTAATGTCTCTGCTTTTGAATATGCTATCTAGGTTGGTCATAACTTTCCTTCCAAGGAGTAAGCATCTTTTAATTCCATGGCTGCAGTCACCATCTGCAGTGATTTTGGAACCCAAAGAAATAAAGTCTGCCGCTGTTTCCCATCTATTTGCCATGAAGTGATGGGGCCAGAAGCCATGATCTTCGTTTTCTGAATGTTCAGCTTTAAACCAACTTTTTCACTCTCCTCTTTCACTTTCATCAAGAGGCTTTTGAGTTCCTCTTCACTTTCTGCCATAAGAGTGGTGTCATCTGCATATCTGAGGTTATTGAGATTTCTCCCGGCAATCTTGATTCCAGCTTGTGCTTCATCCAGCCCAGCGTTTCTCATGATGTACTCTGCATATAAGTTAAATAAGCAGGGTGACAATATACAGCCTTGACGTACTCCTTTTCCTATTTGGAACTAGTCTGTTGTTCCATGTCCAGTTCTGTTGCTTCCTGACCTGCATACAGATTTCTCAAGAGGCAGATCAGGTGGTCTGGTATTCCCATCTCTTTCAGAATTTTCTACAGTTTATAGTGATCCACACAGTCAAAGGCTTTGGCATAGTCAATAAAGCAGAAATAGATGTTTTTCTGGAACTCTCTTGCTTTTTCCATGATCCAGCAGATGTTGGCAATTTGATCTCTGGTTCTTCTGCCTTTTCTAAATCCAGCTTGAACATCTGGAAGTTCACAGTTCACATATTGCTGAAGCCTGGCTTGCAGAATTTTGAGCATTACTTTACTAGCATGTGAGATGAGTGCAATTGTGTGGTAGTTTGAGCATTCTTTGGCATTGCCTTTCTTTGGGATTGGAATGAAAACTGACCTTTTCCAGTCCTGTGTCCACTGCTGAGTTTTCCAAATTTGCTGGCATGTTGAGTGCAGCACTTTCACAGCATCATCTTTCAGGATTTGAAATAGCTCAACTGGAATCCCATCACCTCCACTATTGTCAGGAAACATTTGACAGGACGCTTCCTGTGTGCTGTTTTGGATCTGTCAAAATTTCTCTGTTCCTTACAAATTCCTAAATATTCAGGAATTAAGAGGAGAGGCAAGCCTCTCCCAGGGGCTGAGGAATCCAGACATTTCCTTCGTTAGTTTTTCTATACAGTGATAAGTACCCTTTTCCTTTTTATGAACCATATGGTAAAAGTGATTATTTACAACCCTCTCTCTTTCATATGGATGATCTCATGTTTCCTTGTAAGTTTTGATTTTATCTCTGCTGAAAATAGCTATCTTGTAGGACAGTATAAATACCTACACAGTGTTGAGTAAAACACCTCTGCTCCATCAGAGCTTTGGTCCCTGTGTCTTGCTTTCTCTCTCTCTCTCTCTTTTTCAAGCTGATCCCCTGGAGCGCAGAGGCTCTCTGAGTTCACTTTCCTGCCCAGGCTTCTAAGACCCTCTTGAGAAGGCACTCTGTGCCTTCACCCCATCGAGAGGGTGCCTGAGGCCTTTGTGAACAGAGCGAGTCCCATGCAGGGGCTTTATTGGCTTTCTGGGTAAACCAAGGAATATCAGCCTCTTTCTCTCTCCTTTACTTTCTTATCAGTTGACTCCAGACCACCAGGTTCCGGTCCATTAAAGGACCTCAATACACTAGCTTTGTTCGTAGCGATGCTTCCTAAGGCCCGCTTGACTTCACATTCCAGGATATCTGGCTCTTAGGTGAGTGATCACACCATCATGATTATCTGGGTCGTGAAGATCTTTTTTGCATAGTTCTTCTGTGTTTTCTTGCCACCTCTCCTTAATATCTTCTGTTTCTGTTAGGTCCATACCATTTCTGTTCTTTATTGAGCCCATCTTTGCATAAAATGTTCCCTGGTATCTCTAATTTTCTTGAAGAGATCTCTAGTCTTTCCCATTCTTTGGAGTTAATTCATAGTAATTCAAATAACCTAACCATATTTTCAGACAGGCAGCTCTTTGAAAGATGATAGAAATGAAACCAAGGTAGCAGAAATAAAGAGTTGGATGCAGAAACAGTCTCAGAGAAGTAATGAAAATGACACATTTTCAACCCAGCAGTGCTAAACATTATTAAAGAAATGTCTAGAAACATGTAAAATGCTTTAATCGTTCATAAAAATAATTACGGTTCTCAGCTACTTTAGCCAAATGGATGTCACAGTAATTCTCTAAGGATGATGTCTAATGTGTACTTTGTCATTGAAAGGCTATTTTTTTTTTTTTTTTTCAGAAAGTAGTATAGTCTAAATGGTAAGTGGTTGAACTATATGGCCAAAACAACATAAAATTTAAAGTCTGATCAGACATCTGCCAAATGTATGGTCTTGGAGCAAAGTATTTTACCACTTTGACCCTCAGGTTTTTCTTCAGTGAAAATGGGATATTTCTTCTCCTATGATTTATAAGAATTAGCAATAATGCTTATAATGGATTTGACACATAGTAAATCAATGTTCCATAATTCTTGGTTATAATTATTATTATAGTCTCATTATTTGAACATTTGCATAACACATTGACAAACTAACTTCTTTTAATACTACAGTTTCCATCTCATCAAGAAATATATTTTACCTTCTTGAAGACCACTTCAAAAATGCAAATACCTTTATGGGAGAAATACTCTTAAGTATGGACAGTGTCTGTGAACATTGTGATTAATTTTCACACCTCTGCAAAGATTGATTGGCAGCCACCTAAGAGCAAATTTGGGAAGGGTAGTTGGGTGGAAGAAGTAGGACCTAGAGAAAGCTTTATTTCACATATTATTTGAAGTTTTTGTCAAAATTACAGGCAAGTAAGTGCCATACCAGGCATATTAGAACCCAGGAATGCTTTTTAATAAACAAACCAGCTGAATCTGCTTTACATGGTGCAAGATCCCACCTTGAAGATTATTGCTCTAAGACAATGTGAGGAGTTAGACAGGAGGAATTGAGGGGGTTAGTGGTCATCTCACACAGACCACAGCTCCTTTTTAAAAACTACTCGGTCCAAGTTTTTCTAAGCTTCTTGGTTCTGCCCTATGTCATTGCTAAGAAAACAAGAATAGGCTTGTGGTCACCTAAAGGTTCCTATGGCTTGATACTAACAGCAGTGAGTTCAGGAAATCCCTTAAATGCTAGGCCCTGACTGGGAGAAGGTGTGGGGAAATATAATTATATATTGAGAACTGCATTTGGCAAGATAAAAAAATGATTCTCTGAAAAGCATACTGAATTTATCAGTACAGGTAGCCCAGAATACCACGGAATGGGCAGCCCTCCTTTGGGGCAGAGATGAAGGGTTCATAGACTTCTATCCTTGACTCATCCCTGAAAATAGTTAATTACACTTCTCACTTACCACTTGACTTTGATCTTTCTCTTCTTGGTTTCTCTGTTTCCAACTTTTCTCTTGTACATTTAGTACTCCCCACATCTGCCATCTACCCATGACCTGAGTTAAGCTGTGGCTACAATATGCTCTGACTTCTCGAATGCATCCTAGCCTAAATGAACAACAGGTTTAACCCCTGGTTGTATAATAACTGTTATTAACAGTAATAAAAATTAATAATTGCCATTATTGCTTCCTTTATTCTTATTCCTGCCATGACTAGAGATATAAAAAGTAAATGAAAAGTTATGCTAAGAAAGTGAAAAACCAATTTTCAAATATTATCTCATATTATCCCCATTAAAAACTTGAAAACATATAGACTCAGTGTTATAAAACCATTCTTCAGGGCCAAGATGATGAACCATCAGCAAATTCATCCCAAATTCAAAAGTGAAACACACATTTGCAGCTTGCCTCTTCTCCTCTAGAAACTGTCTTTCTGTGACAGAAGCAACCTAATTGCTAAATCAGAGAATAAATACACAAACTTCCCTTGATGGTAGAACTCCGTGAAATGTGTTCTTCCTGTCAACATTTGCACGTGGAATTGAGTACCTTAGATCCCATTGACAGTCAAGAGAAGCGCACTGTTCCATGTATTAGCCTTAGTTACTCTGAAGCTTCAGACCTGGGTGACTTGTGGAACTGATAGCCGACCTTTAGAATCAGAAAGGGGCTAAGGCCTAAGTTTCTATTTAATCTGATTTCATGGAAAGCCCTCTTTCCCTTTTGGTTCAGAAGTGCTGTGAAGTATAAAACTTGAGCTGTATATCAATTTCCGGTTGATGCAGGTTAGTTATTTTACATACCATGATCGGTTTCACAGCTGATTCTCCTCCATGCTCAAAATCCAGAGAAATGGTAAATGTAATGACTCTGGTTGTTAGCAAATAAGAAAAATATTTGATAATGTTTGTTAAAATCCTTAAACTCAAATACAGCCACTAATTTTTCCTCCTTAATGAGAAAAAGAAATGTTTCACTGTGGCCTAGTTATAATAATTAAACTACCATTTAATTTGTGTCAGATGCTAGGAGACATATATCTGTTTATTCCTCCCCCCAAACCCTAAGAGGGGGTATTGTTAATATCCCCATTTAACTGACCAGACTGCAGCAGCTTAGACAAGTTAAATGACTTGTTCGTGGTCACCTGAGAGTATGTGGTGGAGCCAGTATCAGAAGGCACCAGATAATCCAACAAATGAAGGTCTTCATCATCTTGTGATTTTGTTTTTCTCAAAAAGCTATAACTTCACCTCAGTGGTGTTCTCCTCCAAGCTGGTGGTAAAATCACTAAAGCAGTTCCATATATATATATATATATATGGAATCTAGAAATAAACGGCATTGATGAACCTATTTGCAGGGCAGGAACAGAGACACAGAGGTAGAGAACAGACTTGAGGACCCGGCAGGGGAAGGAGAGGGTGGGACGAATCAATAGAGTAGCACTGAAACATAAACATTACCATATAAAAGAGCTAGCTAGTGGGAAGTTGCTCTATAACAAGGAGCTCAACCTGGTGCTCTGTGTCAACCCAGAGGGATGGGATGAGGTGGGGGATGAGAGAGGCTCAAGAGGGAGGGTATATGTGGATACTTACAGCTGCTTCACACTGTATGGCAGAAACCAACACAACATTATAAAGCAATTATCCTTCACTTTAATAAATAAAAATTTTAAAAGGAGACCTTATCACAATGCCTATAGTAAAGAATAATAAATGATTCCTCTCCCTTTAAAATTCCCTTGAAATACCTTCTTGCTAATACTGCAGAAACCTCTTCTGGTTTTTTATCCTGTTATTCTTATCTTGGGGCTTTCCTGATAGCATATTAGCAAAGAATCCACCTGCAAAGTAGGAAACCCTGGAACAATTCCTGGGTTGGGAAGATCCCTTGGAGAAGGGACAGGCTACCCACTCCAGTATTCTTGGGCTTCCCTGGTGGCTCAGCTGGTAAAGAATCTGCCTGCAATGTGGGAAATCTGGGTTTGATCCCTGGGTTGAGAAGATCCCTGGAGAAGGGAAAGGTACTCACTCCAGTATTCTGGCCTAGAGAATTCCATGAACTGTATCAAGAGTTAAAAAAGAACCAATATATGGGAAATGGGAAATACAGCAGCAAAAGCTTTTTCCTTAAAGCTTTAATTTCAGTTCAGTCACTCAGTCGTGTCCGACTCTGCGACCCCATGAATCGCAGCACGCCAGGCCTCCCTGTCCATCACCAACTCCCAGAACCTACCCAAACTCATGTCCATCGAGTCAGTGATGCCATCCAGCCATCTCATCCTCTGTCGTCCCCTTCTCTTCCTGCCCCCATTCCTTCCCAGCATCAGGGTCTTTTCCAATGAGTCAACTCTTTGCATGAGGTGGCCAAAGTATTGGAGTTTCAGCTTCAACATCAGTCCTTCCAAAGAACACCCAGGACTGATCTCCTTTAGGATGGACTGGGTGGATCGCCTTGCAGTCCAAGGGACTCTCAAGAGTCTTCTCCAGCACCACAGTTCAAAAGCACCAATTCTTCGGCGCTCAGCTTTCTTCACAGTCCAACACTCACATCCATACATGACTACTGGAAAAACCATAGCCTTGACTAGACAGACCTTTGTTGGCAAAGTAATGTCTCTGCTTTTGAATATGTTATCTCGGTTGGTCATAACTTTCCTTCCCAGGAGTAAGCATCTTTTAATTTCATGGCTGCAATCACCATCTGTAGTGATTTTGGAACCCAGAAAAATAAAGTCTGCCACTATTTCCACTGTTTCCCTACCTATTTGCCATGAAGTTATGGGACCAGAGGCCATGATTTTAGTTTTCTGAATGTTGAGCTTTAAACCAACTTTTTCACTCTCCTCTTTCACTTTCATCAAGAGGCTCTTTAGTTCTTCACTTTCTGCCATAAGGATTGTGTCTTCTGTATATCTGAAATTATTGATATTTCTCCCGGCAGTCTTGATTCCAGCTTGTGCTTCATCCAGCCCAGCGTTTCTCATGATGTACTCTGCATAAAAGTTAAATAAGCAGGGTGACAATATACAGCCTTGACGTACTCCTTTCCCTATTTGGAACGCGTCTGTTGTTCCATGTCCAGTTCTAACTGTTGCTTCCTGACCTGCATACAGATTTCTCAAGAGGCAGGTCAGGTGGTCTGGTATTCCCATCTCTTTCAGAATTTTCTACAGTTTATAGTGATCCACACAGTCAAAGGCTTTGGCATAGTCAGTAAAGCAGAAATAGATGTTTTTCTGGAACTCTCTTGCTTTTTCCATGATCCAGCGGATGTTGGCAATTTGATCTCTGGTTCCTCTGCCTTTTCTAAAACCAGCTTGAACATCTGGAAGTTCACGGCTCACATATTGCTGAAGCCTGGCTTGGAGAATTTTGAGCATTACTCTACTAGCGTGTGAGATGAGTGCAATTGTGCGGTAGTTTGAGCATTCTTTGGCATTGCCTTTCTTTGGGATTGGAATGAAAAGCTTGAATTTAGACATTGGCAAAAAGGACTTTTAAAATACATCTAGAATGCTGGCAATGAACTCTAGGTCTTCTGTATCACCTTACAGCCCCTCACTTAAGTGGCTCATGGTGCCCAGAAAGCCTGACTACCCCTACCCCTCCCTTTCCTATCTGGCCAATTCCTTTATTTCTCCAGGATATATGTCACTTCCTTAGGGAAGATGTTGCTGATCCTCCAATTCTCCAGGCTAAATTTAGTCCTCTGTTATTGGTTCAACAAATGATGTCTCTCCTCTTTTGTATCCCTCACCATACTGGTGATTTCAGTTTCTCTCTGTCTTCTACCTGCTCTGTGATTTCTAGAGGACCCAAACGACTTTATATATTTCACTGCCATAGTCCTGGTGCCTACTACATTATACTTGGCACAAACACACAAGGCACTGAAAAATAGCTCTTAATTAAATGCTTTCTCAGAATTCAGAAAATTTGACTTGTTTCCTGTATATGCCTGGAAAAAGGTAAGAAAAATGAGCAGAAATAAAAGTCCTTATTTTCCTGTGTGAGTACACAATGTACAGGAGGTTCAATGAAACATAAAAAGAAAATTAAGTTGGGAAAGTGTTGATTCCAGCTGACAGACACACTGTTATGTAAGTTCCTTATCATTCTTATTGGATCAAACTATAGTTCACAGATGCAAAAAAAAAAAAAGGAACAGGAAAACAGAATGTGAAGGAAAATGGAGGTAGATATGACAAAAATATTTAAATTAAAATCAAGCACGGAAGGCCAAACTCCTTCAAATATCTCTTAAAACTCCACAAAATATTAAAAGAAAATACTTAGAACTACTGAAATCTAAGTCCAAACAAAGTGCCTAATCTCATTAATTATGCCAACCACATTAGGCAGTGATTTTTCATTTGTGTTTTGAAAAATAATGCATGCAAGTCCTGATATAAGACTTGCGGATTTATTTTCTCTGATTCCTGAATTACAGCACTTCAAATGACTAAAGATCCCAAATGCAGCTCACTGCAAAACTGATAGGTATAACACTGTGTAAAGTTCCATGCATTGTGACATTTTCAATCTTCTTGAAAGGAGAAGAATGTAAAGAGTATAAGGTGCCTCTGATTAATAAAACTGAAAATTTGATTAGTATACACTTTGTATACTGAAAAGTTGAAGCCTGAGTGAAACATATTCAGAGCAGCTTCACAGTAAGAGGCGAATAGTATAGAACACTGATTTTGAATTCAGATTTTTCTTGGGTTTAAATTCTAATTTTTATATGGTTTTCAGTCACCTATTTAATTACTTTTTAATTCCTTTGACATTGTTTTGAAGCTCTTTAGTAATGATGATGATAATAACTACATATTATTTTTGTTTGACTCAGAGAAAACCTGACTCATAGTAACCTAGGCCGTGACACACACATATTGTGTGCACAATAAAGAGCAAGTTATTCTGTAAGATGATAAGAAGCCACCTCTGTCAACAAGACAATAGGCAGCTTCCCTTAACATGAAACCCAATTTATTTCAGCATTAAAGTTGGAACCACCAATGGTAACAAATAGCCAGGTTAAAAAGCAATATATTTGGCAGGTATAGAATAAAGAAAGTGCTCTTGTCTGCATAAGTTGCACTTGTCATAAATCCTACTGACAGCTTTGGTGAGAGCACTTCAAAAGGAAAATATCTGAAAAACTGAAAAATGCATTGAGAACTCAAAGAAGAAAGGGACCCTATTACCAGCAAAAGTGCCTACAAGAAAGCTTTGTTTTCACTTGAACTCTTCCCTGCCAATCTCAAAACCACCAGCTTCTCCCACCAACTGCAAAAACAAAGAGAGGAAACAAAACTGATAGATAAGTTCAAAGTTCGATTTCTTTGAGTCAGTGATGGTGGGATGGCTTCAAGGATAAGGATTACTCCTTCGAGTGATCTGTTTTCTTGAACTTAATTTCACAGTCTATCAGTTACCCGAGAGACATTATTTTCTTTGGCCTGGTCAAAGTCAAAAGCAAGATTTCACAGATATAAATAAAGAGAAGAAATAATGTCTTCTCTCAAGGGAATATTAAACCCTGGAGACATGAGTCAATTTCTTACAGCTTCTTGCACCTCTAGGGTTTTCTGAGGCATTGGTTAAATCATAGAATATCTTTAATAACTTTAATTTCTCCATGTGGAAAAAAAGACCCAACAATATCTTAAAGTTGCAAAGAAGAACATTGCACCTTTATAAATGTAACTGTAAGACTGATGATATCTGTGGTGTTATTCTTAGGTATATTAGCCTGTCTTTAACTTATTTCTGTTGGATATATTGGTAAACAGACCCCCTTTGGCTAACAGACACTCTATTAAAACAAATGATTTTCAGAAGATAGTAACCTTCTGTGAAATTTGTGGACTGTGAAATGCATCAGTAAAAAGGCTAGTGGTGAGGTGGTAATTTTGATTTATTTATGTTAATTCATTTTTATTATTTTTGTCTTTCCTTGTACCAAAAAGGATTTAAGATGTTTAAGAATAATGTTAAAATGAGTTTTAAAAATTAAAAATGACTTAGAGTTAAAAGGGCTTGTGTGGTTTTGTACGTTTGCTGGTTTTGTCTGATTCAGAATTAATTTAGTAATCAGTCAGGAGCTTCCCAGAAAGTGTAGTGGTAAAGAATCCACCTGCCAACGGAGGAGACACAAGAGACATAGGTTTGATACATGGGTGGGAAGATCCCCTGAGGGAGGAAATGGCAACCCACTCCAATATTCTTGCCTGGGAAATCCCATGGACAGAGGAGTCTGTCACGCTACAGTCCATGGGATCACAGAGTCAGACATACCTGAGCACACACACATTCCACCACCAAGCAGTTAACCAAAATCTATGGACTAGCCGAGATTTTACTTTTCAAAGACCCAGAAGAGAGAAAGCAGCCCTGAACTCTTGCCCCTGGAAACCCTACCCTGGGCCCCACTGTCAAGGTTGGCCCAGTATGTTCTGGTAAGATTACTGCACTTGACGGGTTGTGTATACCACAGCTTGGTAACTGATGAGACTTCAACATAGGGAAAAGGGGATGCTATAGACAATAGGTGTTAAACTTATTTCTCTATCATGCTTTTTACTTTTCATGATTGTTACAGATGTGCCTGCCAGGAAGGCATCAAAGCTTCTTGAGGAAAAATCAAACCAGAAGAAAATAACCTCAGAGTGTAAAGGGCAGCTTCTTTTGTAGATGTGACCACTTGAATCTACAGAGATGTTTCCAAGATGATGGCTGCAACTTTTCTTTCACTCTGATTCTTACCCAGAGATATTCTATGTCAAGAATGAAAAATAGATTTTTATATCTAGTTAGGTGGCTCAGACCACCCTTATGACACCACCCTTATGGAAGAAAGTGAAGAGGAACTAAGAAGCCTCTTGATGAAAGTGAAAGAGGAGAGTGAAAAAGCTGGCTTAAAGCTCCACATTCAGAAAACTAAGATCATGGCATCTGGTCCCATCACTTCATGGGAAATAGATGGGGAAACAGTGGAAACAGTGTCAGACTTTATTTGGGGGGGCTCCAAAATCACTGTAGATGTGATTGCAGCCATGAAATTACAAGACGCTTACTCCTGGGAAGGAAAGTTATGACCAACCGCGATAGCATATTCAAAAGCAGAGACATTACTTTGCCAACAAAGGTCCGTCTAGTCAAGGCTATGGTTTTTCCAGTGGTCATGTATGGATGTGAGAGTTGGACTGTGAAGAAAGCTGAGCGCCGAAGAATTGATGCTTTTGAACTGTGGTGTTGGAGAAGACTCTTAAGAGTCCCGTGGACTGCAAGGAGATCCAACCAGTCCATTCTGAAGGAGATCAGCCCTGGGATTTCTTTGGAAGGAATGATGCTAAAGCTGAAACTCCAGTACTTTGGCCACCTCATGTGAAGAGTTAACTCATTGGAAAAGACTCTAATGCTGGGAGGGATTGGGGGCAGGAGGAGAAGGGGACGACGGGGGATGAGATGGCTGGATGGCATCACTGACTCTATGGACGTGAGTCTGGGTGAACTCCGGGAGTTGGAGATGGACAGGGAGGCCTGATGTGCTGCAATTCATGGGGTCACAAAGAGTCAAACACGACTAAGCGACTGAACTGAACTGAACTGAAGTAGGTCAAATGGTAAAAAATATGCCTGCAATGCAGGAGACCCAAGTTCAATCCCTGGGTCAGGAAGATCCCCTGGAGAAGGAAATGGAAATCTATTCCAACATTCTTGCCTGAAAAATTCCATGGATAGAGGAGCTTGGCAGGCTACAGTCCATGGGGTCACAAGAGTTGGATGCAACTTAGTGACTAAACCACCACCAAAGTTGCTATAACAGGATTCAACAACTTAAATCAACTGTCAGTTGGAAATAGATACCTAAAGCTTTATGTTGAGAACAATTCTTCACTCATATCTGGGTCCATTGGGCTAATGTGATCAATTAACAATGTTGGCCAAGAGAGTGGGAAGCAGAGTGGTAGTGACTGTTATTGAACATGTGTGGTTTCAGTTGCTTTCTGGTTCTTTGATTCTGATTATACCCCAGAGTTGTAGGAAATTTATTTCATGGGATCTCTATTTCTTTCCTAAGACCCTTTAAGAAAGGCTAATTAGGAGTCAAACATTTTTTTTCTCTCTCTAAAACATGGAAGGACTGATGATCCTGCCTCATCCTGTGATTGCTCCCATCTGTATTCATTGTTGTAAAAAAATAAATAAATAAATAAAACTGGCAAGATGCACAACAGTATACACTATATATTGGGAAAAAAAATCCCTAATTCAAATATAAGTGATTTGGAATGTTGATGAAGAGAAAAAGAAAGCCAAAGACCCTTATAACAAGACCAAAGTCTTTCACAACTTTACAGATTCTTTCATTATAGTAATTTGCCAGAAATAGGCAGTTCAGACAATCTTCTGCTTCTGGTTTGTAAGTGACTTCCAATTTTGGACTCTTCATATTATGGATGGTAGGATGATTTCAGGTCCAGCATAAGTCATGTTTGCCTTCTAAGATTCTAAAGGTATTACTCAATCCTTTAGGAATATGAAAATTATTGTGGACATTGTCCTGATTAAAAGGGTAAACACAGATGTGTGTTGCCAGTGAATTTTTGAGCATTCATAGTGTGAGAACATCATCAATGGAATTCTAAGAACTTGAAATGCTGTGGGAAACTGGCTTCCAAGGAGCTATACAACATCTGAACATGCAACTGTCCTTCTGCTAACCATTTCATTAAGAATCAAAGTGTTCATAAGGCTAGTGGACTGCTGAAAAATATTCATGGGAGAAAATTTGAACTCCAGGGAAATTGCAACTGTAGATTGAAATTTGTTTTTCTGTTTTAAAAGGTCATCTCTTCTTTTAAATTTTGTTTAGTTTTTGGCTGTGCTGGATCTCTGTGCTGTGTGGGCTTTTCTCTAGTTGCAGCAAGCAGGGGCTACTCTCTAGTTCTGGTACAGGGGCTTCTCATTGTGGTGGCTTCTCTTGTGGAGCACAGGCTCCAGAATGTTCCAGCTTCAGTAGGTGCAGTGCAGGGGCTCAGTGGTTGCAGCTCCTGGGCTCTAAAGCACAGGCTCAATAGTTGTGGTGCGTGGGCTCAGTTGATCTGCAATATGTGCGATCTTCCCAGACCAGGGATTGATCCCATGTCTTCTGCTTTGGCAGGTAGATTCTTTACCACTGAGCCACCAGGAAAGCCCTTAAAATTTTTAGCTGAAGACAACAATAATTGAATCTGACAGTTACTGCTAAGTTTCAAGTATAAATGTATAACAGATTGAGTCATGCATGATATTGTTGTAAAGAATCAAACTTGTTCAGAGAGCTGAGACATCCCAACATTGGTAGCTGAATTTCTTTTACTGATGTTGGATGTATTTACATTTTAATTGTTGGAACAGAAATCTGTTTGGTAGGATGTGAACAGGTGTCTCTGAAGAGATATCGCAGTGGGAAATGTTCATGGAATTTCCATACTTGGTTTCAACCCAATAGTACATATTTCATAACATTTCAGCTAAATTAGCACATCCATTTTTGTATTATATGGGGGTGGGAAAAAAACTAACCTTTTCTAGCTCTTGAAAATTAATCAGACTTTTTTAACTTTCGTTTTCTTTTGAAATGAAAAAAAAAAGTTGCAAATGTGAACTTCCACCTTGGCAAAATTATAAAGCTCATTCAAACATGAAAAAAATCAATGCCAAATCAGAAAAAAAGGAAATGAGAAGACTCAGTTTTGGTGGTTTGAAATTTAACTCTTGTGTACAATAAGTCCCATCTTCTAAATGTCATCCCTGGTGCCTGGTGATCCCTACAGTGACATGGGCTTATGAATCAGGAAGTACAGTAGAGCACGGTGAAGGGACACACTCCTGGGGGGTGGGGGGAACCTATTCAAAGCTGCTAGGTTTGGGGGGAATCTCATGGCCTTCATTGATACCTCTAAGGTGAGTACTTGGGAGATGGAAGCTTGACACTGAAGTTTATGCTTCATCTTCCTTCCAGTGGGATTATCAAGGGAAGACTTGGAGGCTGAAGTTGAAGTTTGTAGTTGAGATTGCTAGCTGATCACCAAACTCATTTAAAAATTTTCTTGGAAGATGGTATGGAGACTCCTTAAAAAGCTAGGAATAAAACTTCCATATGACCAAGCAATCCCACTCCTAGGCATATAACCTCAGGAAATAAAAGCTGAAAAATACACATGTACCCCAGTGTTCACTGCAGCACTATTTACAATAGTTAGAACATGGAAGCAACCTAGATATCCATTGACAGATAAATGGATAAAGAAGCTGTGGTACATGTATACAATGGAATACTACTCAGCCATAAAAAGGAACAAATTTGAATCTGTTCTAAGGAGATGGACAAACCTAGAGCCTATTATACAGAATGAAGTAAGTCAGAAAGAGAAATATGAGTATCATATACTGACACATATATATGGAATCTGAAGAGATGGCACTGATGAATTTATTTTCAGGGCAGGAATGGAGAAATAGACATAGATAAGAGATGTATGGACAAGATGGGAGGAGAGGAGGGAGAAGGGGAGATGTGCCGGGGTCCAGCCCCGGCTGATCCAGGGTATTCGAAGGAGAGACGGCGTAGGCGAAGATCAGGAAACAATTGCTTAATTAAACATTAATTAAGGATATAAAGAGTAATAGAATGAGGATAGCTCAGTGAGGAAATTCAGTGGAGAAAAGAGGCTGAAAAAAGGATAGCTCAGTGAGGAAATTCAGTGGAGAAAAGAGGCTGAATAATTCAGCCAGAAGGTAAGAGAAAGAACGACATGGTGAGACCAAGTTTCGGTGAACAAGGCCCACACTTTATTTTCCAAAGTAGTTTTTATACCTTAAGTTATGCACAGAGGATAATGGGGGAAGGGGTAGAGTCATGCAGCAAGCCAGGCTTTCTTCCTGCAAACTTATCATATGCAAAAGCTTAGGTGATTTGCATTATCTTCTGGCCCGGAGGCCTGTTAACATTTTAAGACCTTTTCTTCAGAAAACTTATTTTTCTCTAAAGGTGATTGGTCAGGAGCTACCCTCCAAAAGCATTAAATAAAGTTGCATTCCTACAGAGCAAAGGTGTGGTGGGCTATAACAAGAAAAAGAATTAACTCAAGGGTCCCAGGTTACAAACATTAAAGCTACTACTTACACCAATTATATTAATCAATACACTGCCAGGGACACAGCAGGTAAGGGATATGGAAACTTAGCAGCAAACATTGGCCCAACAAGTGAAAATCCCTTCACCAATACAATTTCTAATCAATCTTTTAACTACTCAAAAGAATCTGTGTTTAGACAGTTTAGAACATCTCCTGCCTCTCACAGTTGGGAGGCTCTGAACAATCACATGTGGCCGGAAAAACCTATTCAGGCAGGCTAGAGGATTTCCAAAGGAGTTTGTAGGTTAAACACTGTCACACCCAGGAATTATTAACTGGAACTGTAAGCTAACTCTTTTTTCAGAGAGAGGTAGTGGGGGACAGCCCCCCGTAAAGTCAGAGGTGTAGGTGAAAGCACAAAGCAGAAAGTAGGCAGACTCTGGTTTGGGGGGTATATGCTCGAGAATTTCCAGGGGGACTCCTGAAGCTCGATCCCGCCTTTGCGTATGCCGAACCTCCTTCCTCATGACCTTTGTCATGGGCGGAGTTCCTCACACTGGCTACCAGCAGTGATAGAATTCCAGTTGAGCTATTCCAGATCCTGAAAGATGATGCTGTGGAAAGTGCTGCACTCAATATGCAATATGCACTCAATATGCAATATTCCGGCTCCCGGCAGAGATGTTTGGAAAGAGTAGCATAGAAATTTACAATACCATATGTAAAACAGATAGCCAATGGGAATTTGATGTATGACCCAAAGAACTCAAACTGGGGCTCTGCGACAGGTGGGGTGGGGAAGGAGATGGGAGGGAGTTCTGGGAGGGAGGGGAAATGGGTGTACCTATTGCTGATTCTTGTTGAGTATGACAGAAAACCACAAAATTCTGTAAAGCAATTATCCTTCAATTAAAAAAAAAATTTTTTTTAAGATGTTTTTCTTGGACACACAGCCAGACTACATTTCCCAGCCTCCCTTGTGGTTAAGTGTGGCCATGGGAATAAGTCCCAGCCAAGGGGATACCCACTTGTAGGGCTAATCTAGGAAATTCAAAAAGAAATCTCTCCTTCCTCTTTCCCTTGCACAGCTTAATGCTAAAAATTTGGTGTCCTTAGAGGCCTTTGGTAAAGACTGCTAAGCTCCAGACTGGAAGGAGTCTGGGGCCAGGAATTAGTACTTGAAGAAAAGTCACTTGATCATAAATATGCATTAGGCAGTTATATGAATAAAAAGTAAAATTTTACTGTGTTAAGCCATTGAGATTTTGGAATTTTTTAGTTTTAGCTGCAAGTATCACCTTAAGTAATATGGATAATTTTCCTCATAATCTCCAGAAGGCCCTCCACAGCTTCTCAAAATAAACATGCAACTTATGTAAAATGATGTACTTGCTAGTAAAGCCAGCTTTCTGGCAAGTACTTTTGAACTCAAATCCGTTTTGCATAGAAATTATGGAATAGCTTCCCATACTGCCATCTCCCATGTGCTTCCACTGGGGGGAAGAATGGAGAAAATGTCAAATACAAAGGTATCTTGTGAGTAAGATCTCTAACTAAATTCTATCTACTACCTTTATTTTTCAAAAAAACAAAACACCTCGGCAGTGAGATGTCACTATGTTAGGAAATTTTAACCAATTTAAAGCCTAAGAAAGTCAACATGCTTTGTCTAAGGTGACAGTTGTATATTAAAAAGAAAATTCTTGAATACTTTGTTTGCCGACATGTTTCTTCTCCTTTTTGCATGGAGTATTGAAGCAATGGAAAATCTTCATGTCAGGCTAATTGTGTGGCTGAAACAAAAATTTACAAAAGTAGTGAAAGCAAGGATTTACGCTTCAAATTTACAGGGTAATCTCATGAGCTCAGATTGGCAGAATCAAAAGTCAACATCATTGTCAGTCATCTGGAAGTTTCCAAATATTCAGATTTCTGGCAATAAGTAAACAAAAGATCTAGATGAGTTATTGATATATATATTTTTTTAACTTTGGGGGAAATTCTCTTGGTCCATGGGATAGCAAAAAGTCAAACAAGATTGAATGTCTAAGTATGCATACACACACACACACACTGTTATAATGTTAATTGAGACCATGTATTTCACATAGCATTATAATTATGTAACAGTGTAGTAGCTGCCTCTATATCAAAACCATCTGGGATTGCTTTGATAAGAGGGATATTCAGAGTAGGTGCATGTGTGTGTGCTAAGCCACTTCAGTTGTGTCCAACTCTTTGCAACCCCATACACTGTAGCTTGTCAGACTCCTCTGTTCATGGGATTCTCCAGGCAAGAATACTGGAGTGGGTTGCCACGCCACGGGATCTTCCTGACCCAGGGATCAAACCCGTGTCTCTTACGTCTCCTGCATTGGCAGATAGGTTCTTTACCATTAATGCCATTTAGGAAGCTCATTCAGGTACACTTTACATATTTTGTTGTCCGAGAGATTCTGCCCACACATTTATAAAATATCTTCTCCAGAGATATGACTGGAATAATTTTCCTGAAAGATTTCCTCTTAAAGTTTTAGTGCTTTCCAGTATATTCTGAATATACTTATGCTATAAAGAAACATAAGGACTTGAGTTTTTGAGACTGATCTTAAAAGAGCACAATGGACAAACATTAGTGAAGGGTAGGGTGACAGAGTTCCCACTGCAATAGAATGAGATCAGGGAGGAATCACTGGTGGAAATGTACATCACAGAATGTTCCATTTAGGTGAGAGTTTAATTTACCTTGAGAATGAAGCTTCTAGGTATTGTGCTTTTGTGCCATTTTCAGCAGATTTTTCAGTTCATAACGTTCCTCTGGCCGTGTTTGTAAGATATTTATGCTCGACTGTGTTCATTGTTTTTTGTGAACTTATAAAAATTGCTTTTTTATTAGTCTATAAAAGCCATGTTTGGAGACAGACTAAAATAAAAATTAATGCAACTTATCACCCTACAGCAGAGAACAAGTGCCTGTTTCAGTCTCGTATTTAAGTACCGCAGATGCGTTAGAACCTCATAAAAATGGTTCCCTGGCCCATCAACCCTAACCAGGGAGCAAGAAGCTGAAATCTGTGAATTGCCCACAACCAAAAGGGAAGTCTTTGGAGAGCTGCATTGTAAAACCTCTGAGAACTGATATGTTCTGATTGGAAGCGTAAAGTCTGGGATTCATTAAGAAAAAGCACTCCCCGTAATAAGCATCTTCTTCCTCTATCTATCACCTTTACTTTAAAAAAAAAAAGTCCTTTTGATTGTGATATGCCTCATTTTGGCTTTAAAATCTATCTTATTTTTTATTTCTTTTTTAAAAATCTATCTCATCGAACAAAAATGGAGGCTGCATTCTCTCTGGTCCTTAAGTAAAAATTGCAAGCAATGAGATATGAGATTTGCTAATTCAAAGCATGTTCAACAGCTATATTTTCCATGTCTATGAAGGCTTTACAGCATATTAGGAAATATATCAAATAGGCCAGTTTGACAAAATCATAGCTACAATGATGAGGATTATTATTACTATTACATTACAAAATCAAAACTGAACAAAAACATAGCTCACAGCCCTGCCAATGGGATTCTTTCCCAGGAGGTAGCTTGGGCTGTTTCAGCCTCCAGTTGACTTCCGCCGGGTGTCTGGGGGTGCACTTGCTGAATGAGTCAGGCCACTGGCACACAGAAAGCTGAAGGATGAGATGGATAGAGCAAAGCACAATCCATTTTATTCCAAGTTTTCCTATGTTGTCTTCTCATGAGGTAGAAAGGCCAAGAGAAGAGCCTTCAGCAGGTTGGTACTTCCTAGGCATTCTCACCTCTCTCGGTCTCCTGCCCCCGATCTGGGCCAGGAATCTTACTGTGGGCACCGTGGCCTTGTTCTCTGGGTGTGGAGGCAGGGCACTGAAGGAACTGATAGGGAAATACAGCCCCAATACTCTCTCCTTTGGATTGCTTTTCAGATGTATTCTCAGTGACATATCCATCGTTGAATGAGTGTTTTCATTCCTAGACCCCATTCTTTTCAGCTGGCCTTCCCACCCATCTCTTATTTAAACTGTGCAAATCGAAAGCTGTACCTGATCAGCCTTTAGGAAAAGTATGCTGGCCCTCCCAACTGTGGTAAGAAGCCAGTTACAATGATCTGGGTGAGAAAGCAATCATAGCAGAAGAGTTCTAGCTAAACAGACACCATCTACACCCCTCGAGTGAGCACGTCTTGTCCAGGTCCCGACCCCATCAGCTCTGAGCTGCTGCTCTTGGGGCCCAGTCCCTGAACACATGCCTGGGGTTCCCAGGACACAGACCGATTGCTTGTGCAGTGAACACTTTATGAGAAACTCTTCTCCCCAACCCCCCCTCGCCCTTTTCCTCAGGGCTTGAAATCAGCAAGCCAAAAAACATTGTATCCTAATATAGAAAAGAATTAGACAGCAGATGCTTCTTCACAGCAGCCTGCGTGCTGGGGAGAAGGGGGGAAAAATGGCATAGCCCTCCCTCTGGCAAGAGTGAGGACTGAATCATCACGGGAGTGTTTGTGGTAAAATCACATTTTTCTTTTAGATAGTGAAACGATTATCACAGGGCTATGGACAGCTCGTCCAGAGTGACTTTGGTGAATCTACTCTTTTTCATCACGGAAAGAGTGTGTCTTGGGCTCCAAGGGAACAAGACGTACAAGACTATTATCGTGGGAGGAGAGCAGATAGAAGGAGACCCTGGAGAAAGTTGGCTGAGATCAAGAAGTGAGGAGAGCCAACAAAATAATGAAGAGGATGTGTTTTCTTTTTGAACTCAGGGTGGGGATTTGGGTCATATCTCGATAATTATGTGGAAACAAAAGGTCACCCCAATGAATGATTTTCCCAGAGGCCCCCATGAGACAAGCTACAAAATCAGTTCGATGGTTCAAACCCATCCCACCAAAGACCACCACTAGGGGCTGGGAGCATTTCTTTGGCTTGGTGAGTGAAAGCATAATTTTATCTATATTACCTCATGACCCAGAGGCTTATTCAGATCAAGAAGGGAAAGAGGAAAGAAGGAAAGAGAGTTAGTGATGGAGCTTCTTCAATATCAGAGTTTTTCCATTTTTAATGCTTTAGGTCTTCACCTGTTCAGGACAAGTCCCATAGACATCTATCTTGACTCTCGCTACCTGTCTTTTGCCTCAATCAGTTCTTCCAATTGGCCCTTGCTTGATCTTTCTAAAAGATGAAGTTGTCTCCCATAATCCTTTCCCATTGCTAGTACCACATAAACTATTAGGAAAAGTCATCTTAATCTAGAACAATGGTACTGATGAGCCTATTTGCAGGGCAGGAATAGAGATGAAGACATAGAGAATGGACTTGTGGACACACTGTGGGAAGAAGAGGGTGGGACAAATTGAAAGAGTAACATTTAAACATAGACATCTGTGGCCTTGCCTGCTAAGTTGTTTCAGTCATATCCGACTCTTTTGTGATCCCATGGACTGTAGCCCACCAGACTCCTCTGTCCATGGGATTCTCCAGGCAAGAGTACTGGAGTGGGTTGCCATTTCCTTCTCCAGGGGGTTCCTCCAACTGAGGGATCGAATCCATGTCTCTTCTGTCTCCATTGGCCAAGTGGGTTCTTTACCCACTAGCGCCACCTAGGAAGCCCTTACACCTGGGAAACACATACCTCACCACTTATAAAACAGAGAGCTGGTGGGAAGTTGTTGTGTAACAGGGAGCTCAGCCCTGAGCTCTGTACAACCTGGGGCGCGGGTATGGGAGATGGGGCCAGGGAGAGAGGGATATATGTATACTTACGGCTGATTCACATTGCTGTACGGCAGAAACGAACGCAACATTGTAAAACAACTATGGTGGTGGGGTGCATGCGTGCTCAGTCACGTCTGAATATTTGCAACCCCATAGACTATAGCCTACCAGGCTCCTCTGTCCATGGAATTTTCCAGGCAAGAATACTAGAGTGGGTTGCCATTTCCTACTCCAGGGGATCTTCCTGATCCAGGGATTGATCCCATGTCTCTTAACATCTGCATTTGCCAGGCAGATTCTTTACCACTGCACCAAAGTGCTTTACCACTGGCTGCTGCTGTGAAGTCGCTTCAGTCGTGTCCGACTGTGTGTGACCCCATAGACGGCAGCCCACCAGGCTCCCCGTCCCTGGGATTCTCCAGGCAAGAACACTGGAGTGGGTTCCCATTTCCTTCTCCAATGCAGGAAAGTAAAAAGTGAAAGTGAAGTCGCTCAGTCGTGTCCGACTTTTCACGACCCCATGGACTGCAGCCCACCAGGCTCCTGTGTCCAAGGGATTTTCCAGGGAAGAGTACTGGAGTGGGGTGCCATAAGCCCTAAAAAAAAAAAAAATTAAAGAAAAAGAAAAAAAGTCCATCTTCTTCTGTGTGAACGTCTATAAAGTATGATCCTACCTCCCACTAGTGCTATTATAACAGCCTCTCTGATCCAAGAGGCCTTTCTTTTTACTATTCCTGGGAGATGTCACCTTCATTTCTATGTATTCACCCCCTTGGTGATCTTATTCCCGTCTAAAGTGTTTACTATATTCTAGACATCTGTCCATCCAGATGTCTGTGGTCCAAGCTTCTCCTTCAAGACCATCTTCAGCACTCCTCCAGCTGGAGATCATGTATCTCTGAATCTCCAAAGCAGCCAACATTTATACTTTTGTGATGTTAGCACTTCATTCGGGCTTATTTGGGTTTTTACAGCATTATTGTGTTTTCATAAAGAATGTTTTTCCCAAGGACAGTGAACGCTCCTCTGTGACATGGACTGTGCCACAGACATTTTTATATTCCACATGATATCTAAAAGAGTTTATATAAATATTCAAAATATTTTCCCCTAAATCCTTTGAGCATGTGGCCTTTAAACCTCATTGCTAGCCCTTGGAAATGGGAAAATACGTCCAAATGAGGCAAATAGAAGCTGTTTTAGGGTCATCATCAAATATTGTTATGCCTCTCTCTCTCTTCTCCCCACTGGGTCACGGGATCATACGGACCTTTGAGCTGGCCAGGACACTAAATGACACTGAGCCAAATGCTCTCATTTTAGAGATGAGTATGTGGCTGGTCTTGATGGAAGTCACACGGTCATTTAGTAGAGACTGAGAAAGCAATAGAGTCCACAACTCAGTAGTTTTGCCCCTATTTGTTTATATTGCTTCTTGTCTTAGCTTTCTCATGGCTGCTGGAACAATACATATTATTAATTTGATTTAGGGTTTGCCTGAAATAGCCCTCAGCTTTTCAGTTATATTTTCAAATGCTTCAGGAGTCTAGTGCGTGTTTGTCTATGATTGTTTGCACTTTGATTACATTTCAGTCTCTTCTTTCTGACATTTTGGAAGTTGCTTTGAATCTATTTAGCCATTTGAAGGGCTTCGTTCTGTCTTCCATGTAGTCGGGCTGCTGTTCATTGCTCTACACTCTGAGAGAGAGCAAAGGTCAAAACACTAGGCCTAGGAAAGATACTACCTGAAGGGAGTTCCAGTGAAAATTTTGATAAAATATTCAAACGTAGACAAATGCTTACAATGTAAGAAGAATAGAC
The DNA here is from genome assembly GCF_002263795.3 of Bos taurus. Taxonomy (NCBI): domain Eukaryota; kingdom Metazoa; phylum Chordata; class Mammalia; order Artiodactyla; family Bovidae; genus Bos; species Bos taurus. Next base: position 38,639,198 of record NC_037350.1, read on the forward strand.
ATTTGATACACTTCAGAAGTATTCTAAGATCACTACTGTTCTGCTTTGAAATGCCAAAAGGCATTCCTAGAAGGAATAAAATTAAAATATCAGTATGGTTTTAATAAAATAATTTTAAAGCAAGATCCAAGTCCTGGGATCCAGGTTTTCATCAAGGCATTGGTCATTAATTTCCTCAAGGGCCAGTTCCTCCACTGAATAAGAATTACACCTGTTCTCCAGAACTCATATATTTGCTTTTATTACTGGAAGTCCATATAAAATGTGTGGAAAATTTATTTATATATTGAATTTATTTTTTGTGGGCTTCAATAAGATTGTTCCCTGGGCTGGAGTTTATTTTGCTGATTGTGTTGTAAAGATTCCATGCGCATCAGTCGGGAAGAAAATAATAATAAGATGTCTAGTATTTAAATGCGTGACTTAACCATTCAAGCTACAAGACAGATGGAATCAACCGCAGAGTGTACAATGTTTAATTCTTTCTACTTCCATGTTGTCTTCCCTCCATTTCTCTCACTCCCCACATTTCATCACCCCATTCTAATCGCTGGCAGTCAAGGCATTGTCTTTTTCCCTTGTTCTTTTCCCCTAACCAGTCAGTTTCACAACAGACAGGAACTGCTTAGGAGGGATCCAGCACTTCAAACCGTACGTGATTCTGATAGTCCCTGTTAGAGGTGGATGGTTGCAGGAAAATGACAGAGCAGCAGACAAGTAACTAGCAGCTCGGCTCATTTCCACTGAAGGGGTTTTTCATGGTGGGGTGATTATGTGCCCATTTATTGCACCCTCGTTATAGCCACTGATTTAGTTCACTTAACCCTTTGAGTTTTGCTGTGAATGCCCACATAGTCTCTCATAGTAAGAGAGATTCTCAGAACTGAGCAGATATCTCTGACTTTCTCTCCCATAATTACCTTTAGAATCATTCTAGGGCAATATGATGTGCTTCTGCAGAGCAACTTTCTCTTGGACAAAGCTAATCCTATTAATATATCTAAGTAGGTGTCAAATTCCACTTTCAATTAACATACTTTATAGCAGATTAAACTTTTCAGTGATGAGATACAGGAAAATGGATCAAGTGAAATCATTACAAAATTTAAAAATAATATATACCACTTACAATAGCTCGAAAATTAGAAACTGTCAAATACCTAGGAAAGATGTGCAAGGCTTCTACAGTGAAAATTAGAAACACTTATGAGAGAAATTAAAGAACACGTAAATAAATGCAAGCATATTTATTTCATGTTCACAGATGCAAGATTCAATAATTTCAAGGTTTCAAATTTCCCCAAACCGATCCATATAGTTAACCACGATTCCTATCAAACCCCCAGAAAGTTTTGTTGTATTGTTGCCATGAGGGATACAGGGAGACTGTCAAGCTTATTCAAAAACATATATGTATAAATGAAAAGCTATCCTGAGGAAAAACAAAGTTTGAGAGCTTATAATACCAGATACAAAAACTTACTGTAAAGCTTTACAATTAAGATAATGTAGTATTGGCCTAATGATAGACAAATAAACCAAAAGAATAGAATCCAGAATCCAGAAATAAACCAAAAGTAAGTAGTCTCCTGAAACATAGCAAAGGTGTTACGGCAATGCAGTGAGGAAACAGATTGCATATTCAGTGAGCGATGTTGAGTGAGACGTACATTTGTAGAGGAAAAATCAATATAATTCATATTTCAAGGTGGCTTATAGATCTAAATGAAAAAAATAAAAAACCTTATAGCCCCTAGAAAGTACTATAGAATGTTTTAATGAAATTTGGGTAGAAAATGATTTCTTAAACAGGACCCCCAAAAGTACTAATCATAAGGAAACTTTTGGTAAAATGGACACAGTTTAAATTAAAATGTATGTTCATTAAAAGACATCATTAAGTGACAAGGCAGGCTACAGAGAGGGGAAGACACTGGCAAGCAAATATATAACAAAAGACATACAAGAAGTACAGAAAGAACTCCTACATATCAATAATGAAAAGACATGGCAGCAGGAAAAATGAGTTTAAGATTTTAACAAGCATTTCCAAATGGCCTGTAGACATGCAAACATGTCTACCTTTATTAGCTGTCAAGGAAATTCTAATTAAAACTAAAATGTAAACCCCCTACATGCCCATTAACTGGCTAAAATCACAAAGACTGGCAATACTAAGAGATTGGGAGGACACAGTGGGCTTCCCTGGTAGCTCAGTTGGTAAAGAATCTGCCTGCAATGCAGGAGACCCTGGTTGGATTCCTGGGTCGGGAAGATCCCCTGGAGGAGGGATCAGCTACCCACTCGGTTATTCATGGGCTTCCCTGGTGGCTCAGCTGGTAAAGAATTCGCCTGCATTGCGGGAGACCTGGGTTTGATCCCTGGATTGGGAAGATCCCCTGGAGGAGGGCATGGCAACCCATTCCAGTATTCTGGCCTGGAAAATTCCATGGACTGTATAGTCCATGGGGTCACAAATAGTTGGACATGACTGAGCAACTTTCACTTCCTTTATTTCTTTCACTTGTGAGGACATAGTACAATTGGAAGCCTCACGCAGCTTGTGATGGGTGCCTGAACTGGTACAACTGCTCTGAGAAATAGTATGGCAGTATCTACTAATGGATACAATATGCACACTTTATGACTCCAAAGAATATGCTCAACAGAAACGCCCATGTTTCTATGCCAAAGCGAGGATGATCATGGCACTACTGTAAGGGTCCAGATACTAATGGATATTTGATATATTGTAGGTCTATACAACAGGATACTGACCTAGGAATAGTGACCTATCTCAGGCAGCAACCTGAGTGAATCTCTATGACAGTACTGTAGAGTCAAAGAAGCCAGACACAGAAGAATACTCATTATATGATTTTGTCTCTATCAATTTCAAACACTGGCTAAGCAACACTAGGTTATAGAAGTCCTGAGAATGATTATTTGGGGGCTGATTGGAATGTATGGGCAGGGCATGGAGGGAGGCTTCTTGGGTGCTGATTAAAAGTTCTATTTCTTGATCTGATTGACTTTGTGCAAATTCATCACACTGAGTAGTCAATATTTTTGTAATTTTTCTCTTTGTGTATTATGCTTCAGTAATAGTTTTCTTAAAAACAACACAGATCTCCTATTCCCTTGCTTATACTATTCACTCTAAATCATTTAATTCAATTACTTTTGCTCTCTAAAACTGCTGTGCTAGATTTGTGCAGTATATAGGATGCCTCCTGAAATAATCAGGAAATCCCAAATTTAAGGGTTTTGTGTTGTTGTCTTTTAAAAATCAACACACATACAATCAGGCTGTCAAGGACCCAGCTTGTCTACCAGAGATAGGGAGATTCAGATCAAGAAGAGAATTTTAATACGGTCATACATTATCTATAACCTGTAGGATGAATAAAGATAAGAATTAAAGTGGACTTAACTGAAAATAGCCTTGTGATAAAAACAAGTCACTTTATTTCAATGACACTCAACTTCCACTGTGATTTTTATCTGGTGCTTATTTAGTTTCTAGGCCCACAACAAGAAGGCTTGTTTTATTCTTTCTTTCATTCTTTTTCTGATTCCTCATTTCTGCAAGGTCAGTGTAACCTGTGCAAATGAAACTGCCTTTGTAGTCGCTTTGCACAATGTCACCGAATCCATAGTTCAGAAGGAAAACAGGTGTGAAGCTAGAAGTATTTGTAGTCTGAGCTACTTGTTCTTAACTTGAATTTCAAAAACATTGTTTGAAGTGACTCTGATGTTATTTTGATTTACTATCCTTAGAAACAGCCCTTTCTCAGTTAGCTCAGACTTGCAAGCCAGCCGCATAAATTAAACAAAACAGTCTCATGGGAGGAATGATGAGGGAGAGGAAAAAAACACGAAGGTATCATATTGCAGACCAGCAAAATGAATATTTTTATGTAAACGTTTTAATGGATGGTCATGGCAGATTAAAGGTCTTATTCTTAATTTCCCAATGATACTCTGCTCAGTTTAAATGCTGTGCGAAGTTAGATTCATTCACAGGTATCACCTACAACAGTAATTTCACTGCAACTGTATTCTTTTCTGGTTTCTCTTGTCTTATTGCCCTCACTTTATATTTGGTCATCAAAATATAATGACAGGGCCACCTTCAAGCAATACTCCCCCAAAGAAAGGACAGAAATAAATTTATCTGAGGGCATTTTGAGTGTTAACTTGAAATTTCTAGATAAGGAAATATAAAACTGATGGGAGTGAGAGATGAGAGGGTGAAAAACCATATGTTATCCGAAGGGAAGAGAATGATGACATCTTGCTGTATCCAGGATCCTTTGAATATGTGCAAGGAGTAAATACACGGATTCACTGGTCATTTAACTTAAGGATGTTTGCTTCACTATAGTATAATGTGTGCCTTTAGAAAACTTCTGTTTCCTAGAGATGGGGTCAGACACTAAAGAGCTGATGTTAAATTTACTGTAATCAGTCAAATGACTCACTGTAGGTGACTCTAGAATTTTACTTCTCTAATGTAGAAGCCCCTTGGACTGCAAGGAGATCCAACCAGTCCATTCTAAAGGAGATCAGCCCTGGGTGTTCTTTGGAAGGAATGATGCTAAAGCTGAAACTCCTGTACTTTGGCCACATCATGCGAAGAGTTGACTCATTGGAAAAGACTCTGATGCTCGGAGGGATTGGGGGCAAAGGAAAAGGAGACGACAGAGGATGAGATGGCTGGATGGCATCACCGGCTCGATGGATGTGAGTTTGAGTGAACTCTGGGAGTTGGTGCTGGACAGGGATGCCTGGCATGCTGAGATTCATGAGGTCGCAAAGAGTCGGACACAACTGAGCGACTGAATTGAACTTAGTAATAAACCAGAGTTGTCCAAAAAGGACAAAAATAGTATCTATTTAGTAAAACGGTCATTCCACAGCAGAAGATCTGTTCATAAAGAATATAACTCTAATTTCTAAGAATTGTTGTAGCTAAAATTGCATTTTTTAATGCAATGAATAGCTTTGATGGAAAATTCACACCACCAACTTAGCCTTACTTGCTGGCAAAGCAGTTTCCACCTTCTCTTAAGAGATAACAGCTTATTCTTCTAATATATGTACTTCTTGGAGAGAAGTCCACTTTCTCTGAATTAGTTACTTATTGGTAAGCATAATTTTTTTTCTATTGACAGTCTTTTCAAACAAATTTAGCATGCTGGCTTGTTCTAATGTCTGTCATTGAATATTCTAACATTCATAAATGCACCTCTCTTTACCCTCCCTGTGACACTGCTTGATCACTAATATGACACAGTGATAATTGTGGTATGGGAAAAGGCACAAGTGTGTTAAGCTATTAATATGAGGCACACCCTCTCTGCAAAGGGAATGGTTATACCAAGGTATAAACCATATTCTACAAGTTTCTCTATGAACCATTGAGATATGCTTCTACTATGAGTCACATGTCCATGTACTCACTTGGCGATGTTGGAAAGTTGTTAGATGGCAGTGCTTCTCAGGAATGGTACTTTGTGATATGTATGTGTGCCTGAGTACCTTGGCCTGAGTATTTTAACCAAAATGAATGGGTACTTGTTTTGTTCCATTCAATGAAATAAAGAATTTAGAAAATAATGCCCTATTACATCCTTTATCTACCTTGTAAAATTTTAATCAAGTATATGTCTTTATATTCATGAATCTACATTTGCAAATATTCAGTGCTACTGACAAACCAGAAAACTTAGCTGTAACTTTCATCTTTATGTTTTTGTAACTCAAGGGTTGCTGACTCTAGATTTTACTGAGTGATTAGACAAAATAAGTTATTCCATTGAGTGAAAAATGAAGAGCCTCTGGCCCAGGTTTCTAACACTACTTTGCTTAGTACACATGGAAGTATTTGCATCTCATAGTCTGTATGTTAATAAATAGTTTCCAAGCAAAAATGAAATTAAGTTCAATTTTTAGTAATCCATATTTGCAAAAGGCAAAGCTACATGTATGTGACCTGGTTCGTCAGAATAGAGAAGCAAAGAATTATCTGGATTTAAAGAATTCAAGGGTGAATAAGAAAATTATATTGTAAATCATACGTTGTAGATTAAATCTGAAACCTGAAGAAGTTCAGTGACTTGCCCAAGTTCATACAACCAGCCAGGGCAAAATCAAGACTGAAAGAGAGGTCTCTCAATTTCCAGTCCATTTCTTATACCACTAAAACATGTTGCCCCTAGAATACTAGATTTTCATATCAATAGCTTAACACATCTTGATCATATACCATGAATTTTTTTTTTTTTAGTTATTGTTAGGAAAATATATTTATGTGAGAAAATAACTGCAAATGTTCTGGGATCCAGTGGAAAGTCTGGAATAGTCTCCAGACTAGTTTTGCAACTCAAATACAGAATGTGTCACAATCCTCTGGAGACATCTTGCTGTGGGGCCTTAAAGAATTCAGGCAGTCAGTAGTGAGTCCAGAAATAAACTGGTAACTCAAAGATGGTATATGGAACCCCACACAATGCAAGGCTATGGATCCTCTGCCAAGAGGGTGGTCTGTGATGTTTGCTAAACTCTTGAAGTTTTAGCATGATGAAACCCAGGGCAGGGAGCATATCTGAAACCCTCTGGAATTTTAAATAGGTCTGAATTGTGGAGAATCCTTTTAAAGTTTTTGACAGTTTCTTCAGAAATATTTTTCACATTGCCATGTGATATGGGTAGAGCTCATTTCAGCTAAGTCTTACATTGAGAACTAGAAAGCTAAAAGAAGCTACAACTCTTTTTTTGGCCATTAAAATACCAACTTGACATATTTTACTCGCAATTACCAGGTCGTCATCCATCCCAATGGCATGTAGCCATGCATTTATTCACTAAGGACTGGGTTGTATCTCACAATCTTCTCATAAACTAGGCAAAAGAAGAAATGCTCAAAAATGTTGCTTGGCTCCAATGACTATTCTTAGTGACCATGGAAGGAAAGGCCATTAAGAAAAAAATGAAACAAGAAAAGAAGCAGGTCAGTGTGCACTGGCCAAGCTGATACATTATTCACCAGTCGCTTAGTCCAGCCAGTATTTAAGTAAATGAGATGTTCTTACAAAAAGCGCACAGCCTAACAGCAGAAATAGATAATCAAAGACACAAAGAAACACATAATTATTTGTAGGTAAGTATCCTGGTCAGGATTTTTCAGGAGTTACGTTGAAAATGCTGAGCTTGGAGATGAAATAAGAATTTACAAATCTGTCTGGATGGGAAAGGGTAAACAAGGAATGTAACAATTCTTACAAAAGGTGCCAGAATCCCTTTTGAAATGGGAACTCTGTGGAAAATAGAACCGTAAATGCTTGGGGGAGAAAGTGGTAACCTTTTCATTGTCTGGCTCCAAGATGTCCAAGAACACAGTTATGTTTTCTGTTAGATAAAAGGTAGGGTGGGTGATTTGGAGGAGGGGAGAGGTGTGCAGGATGGGGAAGACTCAGAGATTCAAAAGTACTTCTCAAAGTGTGGTCAATACAACTCTAGGGGTCCCTGATACCTTTCAGGGGTCTGAAAAGTCTAGATCATTTACAAAATAATACTTAGATGCTGTTTGTTTTTATTGGTACAAAAGCTGCTAAGTCGCTTCAGTTGTGTCCGACTCTGTGCAACCCCATAGACGGCAGCCCACCAGGCTCCCCCGTCCCTCGGATTCTCCAGGCAAGAACACTGGAGTGGGTTGCCATTTCCTTCTCCAATGCATGAAAGTGAAAAGTGAAAGTGAAGTCGCTCAGTCGTGTCCGACTCCTAGCGACCCCATGGCCTGCAGCCCACCAGGCCCCTCCATCCATGGGATTTTCCAGGCAAGAGGACTGGAGTGGGCGCCGTTTGTTTTTATTGGTACAAAAGCAGCCGTGGGTAAAACTGCTGGTGCCTTGGGACGGATCCAGCCAATGGCAACAAACATGTTTAAACTAATTTCATTTAAGAATGTCTTTCATGACGCAATGAAAAGTTGCTAATTTTATCAAATCTTGATTCTTTAGTATATTTCTTCCTTTCTGAATATATATCTGGGAATGGCTAGATTTTCTTTATAAACTTCCACCAAAAAACAAAAACAAAACTGTTACAATAGATAGAATGAAGAAACAGCTATAAGAATCCACCACTTTCTATTATAAAGACATTAAAAAGTTTTCAAGAATGTAAAATAATGCTACATTACGTATGCTATAGAGCTGCTGAGCTATAATACAGAAGCCACAGTTATATGTGACTGATTATATTTAAATGTGTTAAATTGACAATAAATTAATCTGTTTCCCAGTCTCACTAGGCTTACTTTAAGCGCTCCATGGCCACAATGCACCTAGTGAAGTGAAAGTCACTCAGTCGTGTCCGACTCTTTGCGACCCCATGGACTGTACAGTCCATGGAATTCTTCAGGCCAGAATACTGGAGTGGGTAGCCTTTCCCTTCTCCAGGGGATCTTTCCAAACCATGGATTGAACCCAGGTCTCCCACATTGCAGGCGGATTCTTTACCAGCTGAGCTGTCACAGAAGTCCCCATGATGTACCTAGAGGCTACCATGCTAGCACAGAAAGCAATTCTGTTATCACAGAAAGTCCTGTTGGGCAGCACTGTTACAGAGCGTGCAGTTGACCCTTAAACAACTAGATGGATTAGAGGTGTCAACCCCACTGCAGTGGAAAATCTGAGTATAATTTATAGTCAGCCCTTCTTGTACCATGGTTCTTCTGTATTTGCGGTTCCTAATTTGTGGATTCAACCAACTGCAAATTCTGTGGTACTGTAATATTTATGGTGGAAAAAAATCTGTGTTTAAGTGTCTTCACACAGTGAAAACCCATATTTTCAAGAGTCAGCTGTATATGTAAATGTGACTTTTGGGTCTGTGTGTCTCTATACTAAAAGCAAGTTTTTAAGGGAAAAAGCCTGAAATGTATTTCTGTAGGAAAGTATGAAACTCAACACTATTTCCATATAACTGGTCTCTGTTTTCTCCAAATTCACTTCCTTTGAGTTCTTGGACTCTCAGATTCTCACTTTCATGGTCACTCAGACCAAGAATTAGAGGAAGCAGGCATCTTTGCTTTACTCCACAGCTCAGAGGGTATCAACCTCAGAGTGTTCATATGCAATAAAGTCAGGAGTCAGAGTCCCTGGAAACAAGTGACCCATCTGCCAGTAGAGCTCTGATGCAGATGGGGGCGGGTGGTGGAGAAAAAGCCAGAAAACATTTCTTTCCAGCATGAATTCAAGTAACCCCCTCAAGTGAACCAACCTGATGGCACATTTGCCCCCATAATACAGTCACCTCTTCTATGGCCAAAGTCTGCAGTATTTTCAAATGCATTTCTGATAATAAGGCTCTAGCCTGGAGTTTGCAAGCTTGTTAGAAACTGGGATGAGAGATTGCCTGTTAGCAGACGCCAACGCTTTACTTTCCCAATATTTTCTCTTCCTGTGATAACAACCATCATCATTCTCTTTTTAGGAGACAGAAACCCATGCACAGAAATTTGTGTGGTGTTATTTGCAAGGTAACGATATTTGAGTATTTGCTCTCACGCTGGTGTTAATTAGTTCACAGCATATTTAAGTCTGGGAACGACACAAGTCAGCTGACATCTCGGAAGGGCATCTTTTACATAGCTACGTTATGTTCTGACAAAACCCAAGCAGCCTTGCCAAGACACCGATGGTGCCTGGTAAACACAGTTTTGGCAAAGAGTGCAGAGGGATTTTTCTCAACTGGCAACCCGGCAAATGCAGGTTTACAGATGTGCCACCCTTGGTTAATTAGCGACAGGGTTGGCTTTTAATTTAATTTGAAGCAACGTGAGGAAAAAAATCAGGGGGAGAGAAGTGGATAAACAAGCCCACTGGTCTCACTGCTGGAGGAATGAAGTTACACAAGCATGAACGATCCATCCCACAAAGAGCTTGACGGATGTGGTTGCTTCTGAAACACAAGAACATCTGGCTACGCTGCACAGCTGAGAGGGAAAAAAAAAGAAGGGTCCAAATTCATGGACACATTTCTGTCAGAGACATCCGGCAAACAGATGGCTCTGGTTCCAAATAAAGTCTCGTAGATGTGCTGAGAGGTTTTTGAAAACTCATGTGTTCACAAACGCATTCTCTTTACCCCTTTATTTCCAGCTCAGTAACTTGTCATCAGCTCTTCTCTACTGGCTATCTTCAGAGCGAAGACAGAGGACTGGAGAGGGTCCGAATTATATTCTCTGCCGAATCTAGTTCTGCTGTGATGGGGAAAAACAGTACATCCCAATGGCAGATCTCAGTCTAGGCTACAACCTACCATTATGAGAATGAAAACTTTCCACTTCAGTGATAGGCTGGGGCTTCCCTGGTGGCTCAAATGGTAAAGAATCGACCTGTAGTGCAGAAGACCCAGGTTCGATCCCTGGGTTGGGAAGATCCCCTGGAGAAGAGAATGGCTACCCACTCCAGTATTCTTGCCTGGAGAATTCCATGGACAGGGGAGTCTGGCAGGCTATAGTCCATGGGGTCACAAAGAGTTGGACATGACTGAGTGACTAACAAACATGATAGGTTAATATACTGTAATGGCCACAGTAATTGAACACGTGTGCCAGGGCTGGATTAAGTGCTCATTTTATCTCATGTAATCTCTGGTGCAGCTTTTCTATTATGACCACAAGTTTTAAAATGAAGAAATTAAGGTACATATCTGAAGTTATCCAACTCATTTGTGGCAAATATAACATTCTTTCTTAGGTCCCTCTTGGTGAAAGAATGGATTCTAAATCACTTCCCTGCTTATGAATATTTTAGGGAAATGAAGCACTTTTTGTTGGAAGTGGGCAAGTCTCAGGCAATGGGAAGATGAGACATTACCACTCAGAACAGTGAATTGCTATAGTCTCCTGAATAGAGAATAATATACTGTTTGGCAAATACATCGAAAGCCTGCAATTTGAGAGGGATTTTTTCTTTCTGCTGTGATCTGCTCCTTGTCCAGATGATCCTTTAAGTCTGGAAGGGGATGGAGGGGACAGAGTGCAGCAGCAAAGACTTCTTCAAAGCACAGTGGAGATCAGCACTTGCTGGAAGACTTGCAGCCTACGATGGGTATGACCAGCACCCCAGGGGCTCACACATTGCCCCCTTCACCTGCTCCTAACTGAAACAAGACAAGAACAGGGGTAATCATGACAAAAAGGAAACATCCCTAGATTTACTTACTCCTTTCCTCAGAGGGGATCATGAATGTTCGCAAACATCAATATCATCCATGCAGACACGATATAAGAGAAAGTCAAACAGATAGCTAGTGGGAATTTGCTATGAAACACAGGGAGCTCAGCCTGGTGCTCTGTGATGATCTAGAGGGGCGGAATGGGGAGGTGGGAGGGAAGCTCAAGAAGGAGGAGACATATGTATATTTACAGTTGATTCACATTGTTATATGGCAGAAATCAAAACAACATGTAAAGCCATCATTCTCCAGTTAAATTTTTTTAAAAAAATACCTTGTACTCTGATATATAACAATGTCAGCAATCCTATAGTTCTTAAAATTAGAAAGACACTGGCAACTGGCAATGCTGAAGCAACATATACTTTTGGTAAGTATGACTCTAATGATCTAATTATTTCATTCACCAAAGAGGATCTGGTGATAAGAATTTCTGCAGAAAACTGGTACAGCCACTATGGAGAACAGTGTGGAGATTCCTTAAAAAACTGGAAATAGAACTGCCATATGAACCAGCAATCCCACTGCTGGGTATACACACTGAGGATACCAGAATTGAAAGAGATACATGTACTCTGATGTTCATTGCAGCACTGTTTACAATAGCTAGGACATGGATAAGGAAGTTGTGGTACATATACACAATGGAATATCACTCAGCTATATATAAAAAAAAAAGAGTTCTAATGAGGTGGATGAAACTGGAACCTATTATACAGAGTAAAGTAAGTCAGAAAGAGAAATACCAATACAGTATATTAATGCATATATATATATATACATATATACATATATATGGAATTTAGAAAGAAGGTAACAATGATCCTATATGCAAGACAGCAAAAGAGACACAAATATAAAGAACAGACTTTTGAACTATGAGGGAGAAGGCGAGGGTGGGATGATATGAGAGACTAGCACTGAAACATGTATATTACCATATGTAAATAGATGGCCAGTGCGAAGCAGGGCATTCGAAGCCAGTACTCTGGGACAAACCAGAGGGATGAGGAGGGAGGTGGAAGGGGGTTCAGGATGCGGGGGACAACATGTGCACCATGGCTGATTTGTGTTGATGTGTGGCAAGGGCCACCGCAGTGCTGTGAAGTGATTGTCTCCAATTAAAATAAATAAATAAATTTTTAATAAAAGGACTTTCCGTGGGGGGGGTGGGGGGATGGAAGGAAGAAAAGCTTAAAAAGGGAAGAGAGACGTTATTAATAGTATTATTGCATTATGTATGTCATACATTTTTGAGACCCAGACTTGTGTCCTAAACTGATAGTGGAATCTACATAGGGCAAAAGAATAATTTGTGTGTTTTCAGACTTCTGAGACAGTAAAAAAAAAAAAGAATCCACAGTGTCATTTGGTTCGGTTTTCAGATGTCTGCAGCTCCTTTGATCCATAGAATGGCAGCAGACAAAGATTTAGATGACTTCAGTTTCAGGTCATAGAAGATAATTTCACTGTAAGGAAGAGACGTTACTCTTCCCAGGTTCATTTCATCATACACATAACAACACATGTGAAGATAGCAAAATGCCTTATACATTTATAGGACGTGAACTCAGAATGCAGGTTATGCAGCTTGTTGAGCATGTTTACAATTGTTACATCTATTTCTGTCTTCACTTCAGAGTGAGTCCAGGAGCTACTGCTGATTACCATGGACCCCAGAGCAAGCTTGATGTTGGGAAAAACCCATACAAGAGAAAAATGAATAGGGGCCCTCCTTACTGCCCCTGACACCAGGAGGACTGCCAGATGCAATGGACTGGTTTTTCTTTTTACAATTTTTTTGATGTGGACTATTTTTAAAGTCTTTATTGAATTTGTTACAATATTGCTTCTGTCTTATGTTTTGGCTTTTTGGCTGCTAGGCATGTGGGATCTTAGCTCCCCAACTAGGCATCAAACTCACGCCTTCTGCATTGAAAGGCAAAATCCCAAATGCTGGTCTGCCAGGGAAGTCCCATGAAGTGGAGTTTTTTGGCACAGAGAAAGGCGCACACCCCTTTGAAAATGAGGAGGTCATTAACTGTAAAAAAACAAAGCAAAACAAAACAAGACTGAACCCCATCAGTTCAGTTCAGTTGCTCAGTCGTGTCCAACTCTTTGTGACCCCATGAATCACAGCACGCCAGGCCTCCCTGTCCATCACCATCTCCCAGAATTCACTCAAACTCATGTCCATTGAGTCAGTGATGCCATCCAGCCATCTCATCCTCTGTCGTCCCCTTCTCCTCCTGCCCCCAATCCCTCCCAGCATCAGAGTCTTTTCCAATGAGTCAACTCTTCGCATGAGGTGGCCAAAGTACTGGAGTTTCAGCTTAAGCATCATTCCTTCCAAAGAAATCCCAGGGCTGATCTCATTCAGAATGGACTGGTTGGATCTCCTTGCAGTCCAAAGGACTCTCAAGAGTCTTCTCCAACACCACAGTTCAAAAGCATCAATTCTTCGGTGCTCAGCCTTCTACACAGTCCAACTCTCACATCCATACATGACCACAGGAAAAACCATAGCCTTGACTAGATGGACCTTTGTTGGCAAAGTAATGTCTCTGCTTCTCAATATGCTATCTAGGTTGTTCATAACTTTTCTTCCAAGGAATAAGTGTCTTTTAATTTCATGGCTACAGTCACCATCTGCAGTGATTTTGGAGCCCCAAAATACAAAGTCTGACACTGTTTCCACTGTTTCCCCATCTATTTCCCATGATGTGATGGCACCGGATGCCATGATCTTCGAATATTGAGCTTTAAGCCAACTTTTTCACTCTCCTCTTTCACTTTCATCAAGAGGCTTTTTAGTTCCTCTTTACTTTCTACCATAGCTTCAAATAAACCTCAGTCTGTGGAAGGGCTCTGGGTGGGGGATGGTGATACTACTGCTGATGATAATAACTGGTAACATTTAACAAATCTTTCTGTATGTTCCAGGCAAAGTGTTTCAACCTTTTATAGTCATTAGCTCATTAAAGTAACCCTATCCAGTAAGTTCTATAATTATTCTCATTTATCATTTGAGGTGACTGAAGTCTAGAGGCGAAAAACAGAGTAAGTCTTGTCAAAACGAAGCTCAAAAAATCACATCTGGGTTCAAATTCAGGTCCATCTGAATGTCAGATCCCTTTAATTTCATTTTATTTTCCAATGAATGTATGAGGGACCTAGGAGTAGAATGGACATACAGTTAAACATCTGCTCTGGGGCATATTTGAAAGTGAAAGAGGTACTATTGGTAATTCTACTGGGACAACAGGGTGAGCTAAGGCATATGACCACGGTATTGAGGAAGGGAGCTGACATGGGATGGACACTGGCTTGAGAGATGAAATGGCAAATCTGGATCCAGTTGGATATGAATATATGAATATCAACTCAACCCAGAGTTAGCAGGAAAATTTTCAAGAGAGGCCACTATTCCAATGTAGGCCACTTTCTCTCATCTGCTGAGATGAATACCTACTTAGCAAGTTAGCATCTGTTAGCCAAGTTTTTAACACCTTTCTCTTAGTTTCATTTTTGCTGTCACAAGCATTTTAAAAAAATCAAGAACATTCTGCTTTCAAAGTATTTATTGCCTTTTCTAGTTCAAGTGAAGTGAAAGTCGTTCAGTCATGCCTGACTTTTTGTGACCCCATGGACTATACAGTCCGTGGAATTCTCCAGGCCAGAATACTGGAATGGGTAGCCTTTCCCTTCTCCAGGGGATCTTCCCAATCCCGGGGTTGAACCCAGGTCTCCCACATTGCAGGAGGATTCTTTACCAGCTGAGCCACAAGGGAAGCTAAAGAATACTGGAGAGGGTAGCCTATCCCTTCTCCAGCAAATCTTCCTGACCCAGGAATCAAATCAGGGTCTCCTGCATTTTAGGCGGATTATTTATCAACTGAGCTGTCAGGGAAGCCCCTTTCCAGCTCAGGTTGTCATTAAAATAAGTTGTTTTATGTAGAGACACTAAAACAGAATTACAGAATCTTTGCACCCAAATGACCATTTTCAAATGGGTGGGTTTGGTGTTTAAAGTTTCAGCTCTAATGAAAATGTGCTCACTTGGCTTACACTCTTAGTTATCCCAGTGCACAGGAAGCGGACATTGGGGGAAATATCAAATAGAGCAGTATCAATTCTACCTGCTCTCTGTTCATGCATTGCCTGCCCCGAGGTGCGGTGCACACAAAACAGCTGCACTTTTAAGCACAGCCCCAATATTGGAACCTCTGATCACATATGATACAGTGGACCCACTGCCCTTTTGTTTTTTCCCTGAAGTTTTGCTCTATTTTCTGGCACTTTCTTCCTCCCTCTCTTTACCTGCTTTTCTCTCTTTTCTACCTTCTCTCCTGCCCGACTCAAGGCTGTCCTTGCCCCCTGGGTCTCACTACTGGCTTGCTTTTCCCTGTTTTTTTTCTCTACCCATTGTGTCATTTGACAATCTCATCTGGCTTCATGGTTGTGATCAATGTTTCCACGTGGTTCAAGCCTTTCAGATCTTTACTTCCAGCTCCAACATTCTCTCTCTCCCAGACTTTGAAATCCTATCTGTCTAAAACTTCTTCTCAAGATAGTCACCTTCTGGTATCTCAAATGCGATTCATCCAAGCTGGTCTCCCCAACATTCTCTCCAAAGCACAGACACAAGTTTTCAGTTTTCCCCTCTCCCAAGCATCTTTCTCCCTTAAATTTCCTCTGTGAATTATGAATTACTTAGTTTCTCAATCTTTGCATTCTTTTCTTTTTCCCATCTAAAATAAAATTGGTTGACAAATTTCCCCAGGGCTATTACTTCAATACATTTCAGATATATCCATTTCTAGAAAGGCTTGTTCAAAGTCTTAACTACTTCTCACCAAAAATGTGCTAACTGGTCTCCCGAACTCAATTTCTCATTTACTCATATTTATCCTGTGTAACAGTAAGATTAAACATCATAAAGAACAGTTTGGATCATATAACCTCTTTGTTCAAGCTTCAATGCAAACAAATTAATCTGTGCTTCTGTTGTTCAGCCGCTCAGTCATGTCTGACTCCTTGTGACCCCGTGAAGATTTGGTGTTACCAATCTTTTTCATTTGCATCATTCTGGTGTCATGAAGTAGAATCAGATTGTGGTTTGAAATTGCTTTCCTCTGATGACAATGAAGTTGAACATCTTTCATAAATGGCCATTTGCATACTTTTGCGGCATTCAGGATTTTTCCCCATGAGATTGTTTACCTTTTTCTTGTTGGTTTGCTGGAATTCTTTACATATTTTGAGATTAAGTCCTTTAGTCAAATACATGAATTGCAAATATTTTCTCCCACTCTGTGGCTGGCTTAGCACACTCTTAAGGAAGTGAACTTCTTTTTCTGCCTCTTTGATGTTCTGGTTCAAGGACCATATCATTAAGGAAACATATCTGAATTTGGCAGATTGTACCTTGAGTCACAGCTGCTTCTCAGTGCTTCCTGAGTTACATGATGAGAAAGATGTGTCAGGCTCCATAGTAACTGGCAACCATCCCAGAAGTACTTGCCCTCCATGCCTTTTGGGAAGTAATTATTCTGGGTCACACAGACATATGTAACACATAAAGTTTGGACTAAACTGAGTGGGCACTTGGTTCAGGATATCTGAATTGGGTACCTCTGAGTCCCAGCATCTCTTATATATTAGGTTTGGGCCTGATAAGGGAGACTGAGTTGGGGCTTCATGCCTTTTTTCAATATATACAGCTTCGCTTTCATCTTTCTTTTACAAAAAGAGGTTTGCATAAAATTGCAAAAATTGAAACTGTGCTTGCAAACCTAAATCTTGTTCAACCATTTACCACAGTGCTTATTGAACAATGGATTTTCATGTGCAGTTGCCAGGTTAAGCTGTATTTAATCGGTGAGAACACTGAAGCCTGGAAAGCTAACTGATGTAGTAGTGAGTTTATAGACTGGACTTGGAATTACCTGCCAGTGCAGCAGATGCAGGAGACTTGGGTTCGATTCCTAGTCAGGAAGATCCCCTGGAGAAGGGATGTCAACCCACACCATTATTCTTGCCTGGGAAATCCCATGGACAGAGGAGCCTGGCAGGCTACAGTCAAAAGAGGGTTGCAAAAGAGTCAGACATGACTGAGAAACTAAACAAAACAACAACAATATCCGTCATTTCAGGGCATCCACTGCTTCAGTGACCACTTCGACATGCTAGCTTTGTCCAGATTCATGCTGGTATAACAGGCAAAACCCTACCTCAGGACTGGACTGTATCTCTTCCTGTCCTGGGACTTCTCTGATGCCAAGGTAGGAAACACCTCGTGGGAACCCACTTCATACTCATACACGTGGGAGCCAGGAGGGCAGAGCAGTTAACAGGTGTGAGTATGAGGTGCCAGTGGTTAAAGGTTTCACTCTTCTGGACTTGGATGGGCAGTTTGAGATGCATTTCATCATGCTTCTGTGATGCTACTGGGATGAAAGTCTAGTCGCCCTCTCTGGCTTCCCTTGTGGCTCAGCTGGTAAAGGATCTGCCTGCAATGTGGGAGACCTGGGTTCAGCCCCTGGGTTGGGAAGATCCCCTGGAGAAGGCAACGGCTACCCACTCCAGTATTCTGGCCTGGAGAATTCCATGGATTGTATAGTCCATGGGGTCACAAAGAGTTAGACACGACTGAGTGACTTTGACTTTCACTTTTCTCTGGTAGCCAACTTAGTAACACTTCCTTGTACTGACTTTTTCTTCTTTCCTATTTCATCCCCTCTGCCCTGCACACCTGCTCTTTACCATCATATTCCTCAATAGACTGCCTCAGCTACCTCACATAAGACATGATCTCAGTTCTGCTTTCAGGAAAACCCAGACTAAGACACATAGCTATTAAGTTAGGACCAGACCCAGCTTTGGACTGTGGCTATATAAGTTTAAAACATATTTCTGTGTTAGTTTCTGCTGTAAAACATTGTAAAATAACTATACTCCAATTAAAAATTAACATACAGTAATAAATAAATATACTATGTATTTTATTATTTTTTTAAAAGACTTCATGGTAGGATTAAAATTTTTGTGATCTAACTTAAAATAAAAGCCAACTTAATTTATTGGAAAAAAAATGCATCTCCGTGATCCTCAACCTCAGAGATTTAGAGTACTGCATTTTATTATCTCTTTAACACATATCACATCTAGAAGAAGAATTGTAAACAGACAAATAATTTTTACTGGCTACTATGACTTATTTGTAAAAGTGAAAGTGTTAGTTGCTCAGTTGTGTTTGACTCTGTGCAACCCCATGGACTGTAGCCCACCAGGCTCCTCTGTCCATGGAATTCTCCAGGTAAGAATATTGGAGTGGGTAGCCATTCTCCTCTCCAGGGGATCTTCCCAACCCAGGGATAGAACCCAGGTCTTCCACATTGCAGGCAGGTTCTTTACCATCTGAGCATCCAGGGAAGTGCATGACTTCTTTACCTAAAAATAAATAAATAAATAACTATTGTCCAAAAAACTTAGAAGCAAATATGATATCCACATGTATATTGCTCTTTAAATGTTTCTTTTCCCAGAGCTGAGTCTATGGAAAAAGAAAAGATTGTGGCAATAAGTGCAGACTTAGACTGTAAACGTTGTGGGTTTAAAAGTCCATGGTTAACTGTGATGAATAATGCTAAACTTACATATTAAGCTATCACCATTGAGGAAGAGGCACCCCAGAACACACACCTTGTCTCCAGTTTGTGCCAGACACTGTCTTATGCAATTTGCTCACATGCTGTGGGCCCCTGCAGGCACCCCTAAAAATGATATCAGTAATAACATATTTATAATAATTACAGCTATCCTTTATGAAGTATGAGCCAAGCACCATTCAAAACATTTAAAACCATACATTACTTAATAATCACAACAACCTTATGAGGTAAGCACTCATTATTCCCATTTGTCAGGCAACAAGATGAGGGCTTTGACAGTTGCTGTAACTCACCTAAAGTCACATAGCTGGTGAAGGATAGAAACAGAAAATGGGTCCTGGTCTGTAAGTCATGTATGGATGTGAGAGTTGGACTGCGAAGAAAGCTGAACACCAAAGAATTGATGCTTTTGAACTGTGGTGCTAGAGAAGACTCTTGTGAGTCCCTTGGACTACAAGGAGATCCAACCAGTCCATCCTATAGGAGACCAGTCCTAGGTATTCATTGGAAGGACTGATGCTGAGGCTGAAACTCCAATACTTTGGCCACCTCATGCGAAGAGCTGACTCACTGGAAAAGACCCTGATGCTGAGAGGGATTGGGGGCAGGAGGAGAAGGGGACGACAGAGGATGAGATGGCTGGATGGCATCACTGACTCGATGGACATGAGTTTGAGTGAACTCTGGGAGTTGGTGATGGACAGGGAGGCCTGGCATGCTGTGATTCATGGGGTTGCAGAGTCGGACATGACTAAGCAACTGAACTGAACTGAGCTGTAAGTCATGACCCTACGTTCTTATGTCCAAGGACTTCTGGAACTCCAACTCTCCCTCTCCAGGTGGAGCCCCAGATATTAGCCATTCCCATCTCAGATATTCTATGCTAACACATTTAAGGTATGCTCCGTGCTGCAAAACTCTTTTCCTCATCTCCCTAATCACCTAAGTCTGGGTCAATTTTGCCATTCACCACTCAATATTTCCTGGGAGTCTCAACTGTTCTCCAGAATGCCCCATCCTCTGAAATATCACTGTCATCAGTGTTTGGTGAAAAGCTGCTGAATATATGGGCAAACAGATTTTCATTCATTGTACGTAAATGGATTTTAAGCACAGTTCTTTTTCCAATAAAAATGTCTTCACCACGGGGAAGCCCAAGGTTTGCCCTTGAATGTTTTTACATTTGTTCATGCTCAGGTTTCCTGAGAATCTGTCCCCATTTCTAAGAACTTCTATTGTGTTATGTCACAGACAATCTCAAATATAAACTTTTATTTGCAAAGAAAGCATTCCTGGCTATTTTCTTGTGAAAATGCTTTGTGGTTTTATTTAAAACTTCTCTATTGCAAGAGCCACTTTCAAGCCCCAAAGTATGCTGACCTTTATGCAAATATGTTAAAGAGATACATTAATACACACTTCCTTCATGTACCACTTTTTCCTAGCACAACAAAATGCATGTTTTCTTTAAACAAGCGTTTTAATTTTAGAACAGTTTTAAGTGTGCATAAAAATTGTGAAGATCGTGCAGAGAGTTCGTGTATATCTCATCTTCAGTTTCTTCTATAACATCTAACACTAGGATGGTACTTTTGTTATATTAACAGGCCAAGATAGATAGGCACACAATTATTAACTGGAGTCCATACACTATTCATATTTTCTTAGTTTTTTTGTCTAATCTCCTTTTTTGTTCTAAGATCTCATCCAGGGCACCACATTACATTTAGTTATCTCCTTAGATTCCTCCTGACTGTGGCAGTCTCTCATGCTTACTTTAGTTTTGATTACCCTTGACAGTTTTGGAGGATACTGCTCAGGTAGGTAAGCTGTCTGTCCATGGGACTTGCCTGGTGCTTTTCTCATGTTTAGACTAGGGTTAGGGGTCTGGATGGTAGACCATGGAGGGAGGCAAAGAGCCATTTACAACACATCATACCAAGTGCGCGTACCATCGGCATGACTTATTGTTGCTCATTCTGATCTTGATCATCTGCTTGAGTCATGGTCCTCAGGTTTCTCTACTGTAAAGTTACTCTTTCTTCTTTGTATTCTCTGTTCTTTGGAAGAAAGTCACCAACGTGCCCCATTAAACTGAAGAATTGGTGAGTTACACACTCCCTCATTTATGGTAGAGTATTTAAATAACTTCTTTGAAATTCTTCTGCATGGAGAAGGTACCTCTTCCCCATCTACTTACTTCTTGAATCATTTATTGGTATCAGCCTGGATTCATGGATATTATCTTATACTTTGGGTTATGATCTAATGCTGTTTATTTTGTGGTTCAAAGTGTTTCCGCTTTGGTCTCTGAGAGCTCTTCCTGTTGGTGCCTCTGTCCCTTTAGCACAGTCTCATTGTTGGGAGGTACTTTTTATTTCTTTGTTTTGCTTTTAGCCCTGCTTTACTTTCTGGCACTATAAGATGCTTCAGGCTCATCATTTCACCATGGGTCCCCAGTCCTAGAAATAACCAGTTCTTCAAGGAGCCTGGGTTCTTTTTATCGAATAGTTTTAACTGTGGGTTACTAACTGGGTGCTAACTATGCCTGCTGCTACTGAATGCTTGGGCCCCCTTGTGCCAGAAAATTTAAGTTTACAAACTAATACTTGTAGATCAACATATCTATTGCCAAAAAGTTAGTTCAGGGTTTTGTAAGATGTTATGGAAAACTCTGAGTGAACTTTTTGGCCAACCTAATATAAACATTTCTACATGTAGCCATCTATATCAATAATAAGCTTTACATGAGTCCATAAGGATGTCTCCAACTCTAATCCATTACTGCACGGATCATTCTGGCCTCTTCCCCTCGTTTACCTATTAACTCCTACTCCAACAGTGAGGAAACCTGGCTACTACCATCTGTCAACCATTTACTTCATTGTTCAATTCCAGTACACATGTATAATAACACCAGAACTGTTAACCATTACCAGCTGAGAAACTACTTAATCCTCTAGAGTGTGGTACAATGCCATGCATTTGAAATTTATGTATGAAAAATATAATTCTAAAGATATCTGTCCATGCTTTGCTTGTTTATTTCTTCCTATTGATTTCTGCCTTTGGTCCCCCTTTAAAAGGAATAAAAGCTTCAGACCAGAATAAGCCATAAGTTATCTAGAAAAGGCTTAAGAACGAGTGAAAATGAAACCCACAAACACAAATAGAGAATTGGCACGGCGGGGCTGTGAGAAGAGTCACTGCGATTTCAGACATGGCTTTGACAAGCCCAGTACAGATAGGAGCATTGCTGGCTGATGAGCAGAGGACAAAGCTGACGTTGATGGACACACTATCTGAAAGCTGGTGACCGGCACCAACTGCCTGTTGCTTCCTTTTTCAGATATATGGGCTTCAGAAAGAAGCCTGACCCTTTTGATTTCTTGTTGCTGTTGAAGTCATGTCCGACTTTTTTGCAATCCCATGAACTGTACCCACCAGGCTCCTCGGTCCATGGGATTTCCCCAGGCAAGAATACTGGAGTGGATCACCATTTCCTCCTCTAAGGGATCTTCCTGATCCAGGGATCAAACCCACATCTTGCATTCCTGTATTGGCAGGCAGATTCTTTACCACTGAGCCACCAGGGAAGCCCATCACTTTTGATTGCTAGATGAAGGTAAATGTAGATGAGAAAACTAAAGGTGCCTTTTTTTCCTAAGAGACTTGATTTTTCAGAACTGTTTTAGGTTCACAGCAAAATTGTGTACCAAGTACACAGAGTCTCCATATGCCTCCTGCCCCAGCTCCCCAACAATCTCCCTCACTGCCACCACAGGGCACCACAGTTATATATTTGTTCAAATCAATGAACCTACATTGACACAGCATTATCTCTCAGAGCCCATAGTTTACATTATGGTTCAGTCATCCTGTGGCAAATTCTGTGGGTTTGACAAACACATAATGACATGTAGCTCAGCTGGTAAATCATCTGCCTGCAATGCAGGAGACCTGGGTTCGATTCCTGGGTTGGGAAGATCCCCTGGAGAAGGAAATGGCAACCCACTCCAGTATTCTTGCCTGGAAAATCCCATGGACAGAGGAGCCTGACAGGCTACAGTCCATGGGGTCACAAGAGTCAGACACGACTTAGCGACTAAATCACCACCACCACCACTATTATAATACCATACAGAGTAGTTTCACTGCCCTAAAACCCCTCTGGGTTCTGCCTATTTATCTCCACTTACCCTTTAATACTTGGCAACCACGGATGTTTTTGTGTGTCCATAGTTTTGCCTTTCCAGAATGTCATATATCTGGAATCGCACATCTGTAGCCTTTTCAGCCTGGCTTCTTTCACTTCAAAATATACCTTTACATTTTATGCGTGTTTTTTCAAGGCTTGATAGCTCATGTCTTATTAGAATTGAATAAATGTTTCATCTTCTGGAGGCACCATAGTTATTTAACCTTTTACCTGCTGAGGGGCATCTTGGAAGCGTTCAGGTTTTGGCTATGATGAACGCAGCTGCCATAAACATCTATGTGCAGGGTTTTGTGTGGACATATATTTTCAACTCATTTGGGTAAATACCAAGGAGCACAATTGCTGGATCGTATGGTGAGAGAATGTTTAGTTTTATAAAAAAAACAAAAAACAAAATACCTGCCAAATTGTCTTCAGAAGTGGCTGTACCATTTTTTGTTTTTCCACCAACAGTGAATAAAAGTTTCTTTGGCAGCACTTGGTGCCATCAGTGTTCTGGATTTTCACTGTAGTAGGTCTGTAGTCATAACTTGTTTTAATTTGCAATTCACTAATCACATATGATATGGAACATCTTTTCCTAAGTGTATTTTCCATCTGTACAACTTTTGTTTTTTTGGTATAGTGTCTGTTCAGATCTTTTGCCCATTTTTTAATTGAGTTGTTTTTTCACAGGAGAGTTTTAGGAGATCTGTTTATATTTTGGATAAAAGTCCTTTATCACATATATCTTTTGCAAATATTTTCTCCCAGTCTGTATCATAGTATCGTATCTTCTCACTCTCTTGAAAGCCTTTCCCAGATCATATTTTTTTCAGTTTTTAAGTACAAGTTATCAATTGGATCTTTCATGGATCATGCCTTTGAAGTTGTATCTAAACTTATGTATAGATCAGTCTTATGGACTCTGTGGGAGAGGGAGAGGGTGGGGAGATTTGGGAGAATGGCATTGAAACATGTATAATATCATGTATGAAATGAGAAAAAAATAAAATGTCATCATCAAACTTAAGGTCATCTAGATTTTTTCCTATGTTACTTATAGGAGTTTTTTGATTTGCATTTTTCATTTAGGTCTATGACTCACTTTATGTTAAATTTTGCAAACAGTGTAAGATCTGTGTCTAGATTCCTTATTGTACATTCCTACATCCAGTTGTCCTAGCACCATTTTTGAAAAGAATATCTTTTCTCCATTGTGTTGCCTTTGCTCCATTGTCAAAGATTGGTTGATTATATTTATCTGGGATGACTTGGGCTCTCTATTTGTTCCACTGGTTTATTTGTCTATTCTTTCACCAATACCAAAACTTTATAGGAAGTCTTGAAGTTGAGTGGTGTTGGTCTTCCAACTTTGTTCTTCTCCTTCAATATAGGCTCATTTTTAGACTAGTTCCTTACATGAACAGTATGAAAAGGCAAAATGATAAGATACTGAAAGAGGAACTCCCCAGGTCGGTAGGTGCCCAATATGCTACTGGAGATCAGTGGAGAAATAACTCCAGAAAGAGTGAAGGGATGGAACCAAACCAAAAACAATACCCAGTTGTGGATGTGACTGGTGATAGAAGCAAGGTCTGAGGCTGTAAAGAGCAATATTGCATAGGAACCTGGAATGTCAGGTCCATGAATCAAGGCAAATTGAAAGTGGTCAAACAGGAGATGGCAAGAGTTAACATCAACATTCTAGGAATCAGCAAACTAAAATGGACTGGAGTGGGTGAATTTAACTCAGATGACCATTATATCTACTACTGCGGGCAGGAATCCCTTAGAAGAAATGGAGTAGCCATCATGGTCAACAAAAGAGTCTGAAATGCAGTACTTGGATGCAATCTCAAAAACAACAGAATGATCTCAGTTTGTTTCCAAGGCAAACCATTCAATATCACAGTAATCCAAGTCTATGCCCCAACCAGTAACACTGAGGAAGCTGAACAGTTCTATGAAGACCTACAAGACCTTTTAGAACTAACACCCAAAAAAGATGTCCTTTTCATTACAGGGGACTGGAATGCAAAAGTAGGAAGTCAAGACACACCTGAGGTAAATTTGTCTTGGAATACAGAATGAAGGCAGGGCAAAGGCTAATAGAATTTGGCACTGGTCATAGCAAATACCCTCTTCCAACAACACAAGAGAAGACTCTACACATGGACATCACCAGATGGTCAACACCGAAATCAGATTGATTATATTCTTTGCAGCCAAAGATGGAGAGGCTCTAAACAGTCAGCAAAAACAAGACCAGGAGCTGACTGTGGTTCAGATCATGAACTCCTTATTGCCAAATTCAGACTTAAATTGAAGAAAGTAGGGAAAACCACTAGACCATTCAGGTATGACCTAAATCAAATCCCTTATGATTATACAGTAGAAGTGAGAAATAGTTTTAAGGGACTACATCCGATAGATAGAGTGCCTGATGAACCATGGACAGAGGTTCGTGACATTGTAGAGGAGACAGGAATCAAGACCATCCCCATGGAAAAGAAATGCAAAAAAGCAAAATGGCTGTCTGAGGAGGCCTTACAAATAGCTGTGAAAAGAAGAGAAGCGAAAAGCAAAGGAGAAAAGGAAAGATATAAGCATCTGAATGCAGAGTTCCAAAGAATAGTGAGAAGAGATAAGAAAGCCTTCCTCAGCGATCAATGCAAAGAAATAGAGGAAAACAACAGAATGGGAAAGACTAGAGATCTCTTCAAGAAAATTAGAGATACCAAGGGAACATGCAAAGATGGGCTCGAAGGACAGAAATGGTATGGACCTAACAGAAGCAGAAGATATTAAGAAGAGGTGGCAAGAATACACAGAAGAACTGTGCAAAAAAGATCTTCACGACCCAGATAATCACGATGGTGTGATCACTGACCTAGAGCCAGACATCCTGGAATGTGAAGTCAAGTGAACCTTAGAAAGCATCACTACGAACAAAGCTAGTGGAGGTGATGGAATTCCAGTTGAGCTCTTTCAAATCCTGAAAGATGATGCTGTGAAAGTGCTGCACTCAATATGCCAGCAAATTTGGAAAACTCAGCAGTGGCCACAGGACTGGAAAAGGTCAGTTTTCACTCTAATCCCAAAGAAAGGCAATGCCAAAGAATGCTCAAACTACCACACAGTTGCACTCATCTCACACGCTAGTAAAGTAATATTCAAAATTCTCCAAGCCAGGCTTCAGCAATACGTGAACTGTGAACTTCCTGATGTTCAAGTTGGTTTTAGAAAAGGCAGAAGAACCAGAGATCACATTGCCAACATCTGCTGGATCATGGAAAAAGCAAGAAAGTTCCAGAAAAACATCTATTTCTGCTTTATTGACTATGCCAAAGCCTTTGACTGCGTGGATCACAATCAACTGTGGAAAATTCTGAAAGAGATGGGAATACCAGACCACCTGACCTGCCTCTTGAGAAATCTGTATGCAGGTCAGGAAGCAACAGTTAGAACTGGACATGGAACAACAGACTGGTTCCAAATAGGAAAAGGAGTCCGTCAAGGCTGTATATTGTCACCCTGCTTATTTAACTTCTATGCAGAGTACATCATGAGAAACGCTGGGCTGGAAGAAGCACAAGCTGGAATCAAGATTGCCGAGAGAAATATCAATAACCTCAGATATGCAGATGACATCACCCTTATGACAGAAAGTGAGAGGAACTAAAAAGCCTCTTGATGAAGGTGAAAGAGGAGAGTGAAAAAGTTGGCTTAAAGCTCAACATTCAGAAAACGAAGATCATGACATCTGGTCCCATCACTTCATGGCAAATAGATGGGGAAACAGTGGAAACAGTGTCAGACTTTATTTTTGGGGGCTCCAAAATCACTGCAGACAGTGATTGCAGCCATGAAATTAAAAGATGCTTACTCCTGGGAAGTATAGTTATGACCAACCTAGACAGCATATTGAAAAGCAGAGACATTACTTTGCCAACAAAGGTCCATCTAGTCAAGGCTATGGTTTTTCCAGTGGTCATGTATGGATGTGAGAGTTGGACTATGAAGAAGGCTGAGTGCCAAAGAATGATGCTTTTGAACTGTGGTGTTGGAGAAGACTCTTGCGAGTCCCTTGGACTGCAAGGAGATACAACCAGTCCATTCTAAAGGAGATCAGCCCTTGGTGATCTTTGGAAGGAATGATGCTAAAGCTGAAACTCCAATACTTTGGCCACCTCATGAGAAGAGTTGACTCATTGGAAAAAACTCTGATGCTGGGAGGGATTGAGGGCAGGAGGAAAAGGGGATGACAGAGGATGAGATGGCTGGATGGCATCACTGACTCAATGGATGTGAGTTTGAGTGAACTCAAACCATTGGGAGATGGTGATGGACAGGGAGGCCTGGTGTGCTGCGATTCATAGGGTTGCAAAGAGCCAGACACAACTGAGCGACTGAACTGAACTGAACTTACTAATGTAAAGCAAAGGCACTCAATTCCAGCTTCTTTTTCTCTCTCCTAGCTATGATCTTTCTCACAGTGCTTACCTTGGGAATAGTAGGCAAAATGGCATTCTGTTTTCTCTTTAATTTTTACCTTAAGGAAATTTGCTATCAGAGGCATTTCTTATTAATCCTCTGTCTCACGAGCGAGGAAGAAGCGGTCTTTCTGTCTAATTGTACGACTAGGGATAAGGGTTGGAAGGAGGGCCCCTGGATGTTTCTGAAATTATTCTAGACACTTTTTTCCTGGAAGATACCTGGCAAAAAAGCCATTACTGACCAGTGAGGCTTGGTTTATTCACGGGCCAGACCCTTTCCTGTGACCACTAGGAACGGGACAAATAGCTTTAAACACTGACTTGAGAAAAGTGCTTTTCTCAACATAGGGTTCAAAAATAAGGATATACTATGGCAAAATGATTTCATACACACTGAAAATCCTGGATTTTCTGCACTATATTTTTCTAATGTTGATCATACAGGAAAGAGTAAAATGTTTTTAAAAGTATAATATATATTGTTCTGATTAGAAAGAATAATCTTTCACATATTTAATAGTGTTCAAAATAGAAGGAAGAAAATGACTCAAAATGCTTGAGGCTAAAGCATGTACTTCAGATTGTCTTTGATTATATAAATGTAATTCATTTAATAATTCATATTTTGGAATACATTAATGCAAATGATGGTTTTAGATTGTCATCAAATTTTTAAATATGCAACATAAGACATTTTCATTTTTGTTGATTTTCCCAGATAAAATTGGACACTTCAGATATATGCATAGTTTCCCTCATGGAAAAGAATCTGAATTGTTTAAAGCAAAATAGAATTAAGAAAGTCACTCATATTTTACTTAAAATGAATAGTGCACTTCTGAGTATGAAAGCTATTGAAATAGGTAAAGTAAGAAATGTCGTGCTTTATTTTCTAGCATATCTGGAATAGCATATTTTAGATATTCTATAAAATAAAGAATGTTTCAGGGATATTTGCAAGGTCCCCACACATGATCCTGTCTGTGGATAATGTATTTCCTGGTTTTGGAAATAAGGGATTTATATACAGAAAGACTCTTTAAAGTATCTAATTACAAAGAGTGAAGAAGATCAGATAAAACAACTCTTCAAAAGCAGTAATCAACATCTACAAAGTCACTTGGGACTATCTTTAAACATTGGCATAAGATGCACTTTCTACTTTCTTACATAGCTTGTTAGTATTATTTGGAAAATTTCACCTCCCAATACTTCCTGAGTCATGATCATCACATGTATAATTATCCCCTATAGCTGAAGAGTGTGAACACTCAAGTTTGTTGTTATTGTTTATGTGTTATTGTTCTTTTTTTCTTTTCTGTTGTTTATGTATTTCTTGGTTTTGGTCCAGTCTTTGGTTCCACCAAGTTTGTTTTAAACAATTTATTCTGGAATGCATCCTAGAAAAGTAACTGATCTGAAACTACTGTATAGTACTACTTCTCCCTCCGGTGAATCAAACACATCCCAAACTTATTTTGGAAACAGGGTTTTCATGTGTTGTTGTTGTTTAGTCACTAAGTCATGTCCAACTCTTTTGTAATCCCATGGACTGTAGCCTGCCAGCCTCCTCAGTCCATGGGATTCTCCCGGCAAGAATATGGGAGAGGGTTGCCATTTCCTTCTCCAGGGGATTTTCCTGACCCAGGGATTGAATTCAAAGTCTCCTGCATTGGCAGGCAGATTCTTTACCACTGAGCTACAGGGAAGCCTAAGGTTTTTATAGAACTAATCAAATTAATACGAGATCTTCAGGATGAGCTCTACTGAAACATTACTGGTCTTCTTGTTCTGTTTTTTAAAAAAGGGAAATTCGGACATAGAGACATACACACACAGAGGGAAGACGATGTGAAGAAACAGGGAGAATGCCATATGAAGATGGAAGATTCTAGTGATCCATCTACATAATCCCTGGAATGCCAAAGGTGGCCAGCCAGCCACTGGAACCTAGGAACAGTCAAGAAAGGGCTCATCTACAAGTTTCAGAGGGAACATGGCCGTGCTACTACTTTGATTCCAACTTTTTAGCCCTCAGAACCGTGAGACAATACATTTCTGTTTCTTTGAGTCAGCCAGTTTTGTGGTTCTTTGTAACTGTAACCCTAGTAAATGAATACAATTCATTTTCTGACTTCTCTTATTTCTGTTGAAAAGACTTTTATGTTAGTATTTTGAAGGTGCTGTATCATTTCTGTTTTATGATTTTCCTTTTGTCTTTGGTTTTCAACAGTTTGACTCCAGTGGGCCTACACACGGTTTTCTCGACATGTGGGATCTCTTTGGGCCCCATTTTCTTTGACCTGTGTCTTGATGTATTTCATAGGTTTAGAAACATTCTTCAAAATATCTTTTCTAATAATATTTTCCACATTTATCTCTCTCTCTCTTCCATATGAAATTTCAAATAAACATTATGTTAGTCTTACCAGCTTCCATATATCACATGCATTTCCTGTATTTTAATTTCTTTTTCTCAATACTGCAATCTGGATATTTCCTATAGTTCTTTCTTCCAACTCACTAATCCTCTCTCTCTCTCCTATTCTCTTCAAAACTCATATTTTGAATGATCAATTTTAGGTTCTTGTATGTTTTTAGTCCTGGACTTTCCATTTGATTCTTTATTGTATACTCCAATCCTCTTGTGATAGTTACTGTATTTCCAAAAATGCTATTATTGAATCTATTAATCATAGTTATTTGAAACTCTGGCTCAGATAAAAATTGCAGTATCTGCATCATCACAGATCTGTTTTATTGTGTAAATTTTCTGTTGGCTTTCTGTCATTTGGTCTGATTTACTGGCAAGTCTGGTAATTTCAGATTGTCTGCCAGACGTTGTATATGAAAAATTATAGGTGCTCTGGTTGAAGTTATCTTCCTCCAGAGAGGAGTTAGTCACCTTCTGGCAGCAAATAGATATGAGAGAACCATTTGAATACAATCAGGCATTAAGATTATTCAAGGCTATGTTTCAGCTGTGTGGTGTTCTGCTATTTCTAATTTATTCTTACTCTTATAGTGCAGCCCTCCAGAGGTCTCAACAGAAAGCCTGAGGTTTTGCTAAAACCTTCATGAAAAAATTCCAATTCCAAGTTTTGTCCCTTCAGAACTTTAAGTCAGGCAAATCTTCAACGTGCTTCATAGCTTCTTATCAGCTGGTTTTGCTCAGTTTCTTGACCTCTTGCCCCAAGATCTAGAGAGTCAAGAACTGGGAAATTTCTTGAGAGAAAACTGAATACAGAATATAGAGCCAATTTCTCTGTGCTTCTTCTCCGTGCAGGATCTTTGATTTCTTGAACATTGGAGCCTATTTTTGTCTCTCTGGGCTAGTGAACCTACCATAGATACTAGGATTTCTACTTAGGCTCTAGGCTTTTCCACATATATGAACAAGTGGAAAATATTTGTTGAATATAGGACTCAACTGAGTGACATTTTCTTTTCTCTAAGATGTTAGCCCAAAAAATCTGTTATCCTTAGTTGATCTCTAGTGTTTTCAAATAGCTGTCTTGTTAAAGATATATTATTAAATCCCATTTTTACCTGTTAGTCTCTAGGTTTTTTTTCCCCCTGACACTTTAATTTTTAATGCATAAACCCACAAGTTAAATATCTGTATTTCATCTATTTTTATTTTGTCTTCTCTGTATCTGTATCTTGTCTACCACTTCCATCATTTTCCTTATGTTCTTCATTCTTTCAGTGCATAAAAATGATCTAACTATGAAAATAAGCATAGGATTGATATAATGATATTAAGGAATAGCCATAAATGTTGAATAAACTTAAAAAGAAAGCCATTATTCCAATCTACAATTTATCTATTCTTTTCCAAATGCCCTCATCCCCCAAGCAACACTTTTTGGACTGACTGAACCAGGTATCAAGTCTAGCGTTTCTACCACTTTTAAACATTTTATCACAATCCTTTACTTCATTTCCCTTTTTAGGTTTCCTATTCATCACTAAAAGAATTTCACTTCAAATATGTTCAACAATTTTTCTCTCTCCATCCATGGCTGACCATTCAGCCCTAGTTTGTAAGTTTGAAGAAGTCTGATCTGGATATATCCATTTGGGAGTCCATGGGGTCGTTAAGAGTCGGACACGACTGAGCAACTTCACTTTCATTTTCACTTTCATGCATTGGAGAAGGAAATGGCAACCCACTCCAGTGTTCTTGCCTAGAGAATCCCAGGGACGGAGGAGCCTGGCGGGCTGCCGTCTATGGGGTCGCACAAAGTCGGACACGACTGAAGCGACTTAGCAGCAGCAGCAGCAGCAATATGTAGTTTTAAGAACCTTATCTATCACCTATTCTGTCCTGAGACTAATACCCGTTCAGAGTAGAGGGTCCCTGAATAATTATAGAATAAACTTTTGAAAGGCCTCTAAAGTTCCAAAAAGTTCTAATTCATCTATATTTTGCTGAATAAGATCTAATTTCTTAAGTATTAGCATTTGTAATAAAAATGATTTATTTTCAGCTTTATGTTCTGATATAATATATAGTATAGCCAATTATATTTTATTGCAAGTCAAAAGCATCTCTGTTATATCCTAGATCAAATAGGCTTTATGAGCCTTCCAGGGAACCTAAAACTATATTTATTACATTGTTTTTGTATGGAAATGTGGTCTGTGGTCCAAGTAACAAAAATTTACTTTCCAACAAACTGACTTCAAAAGTAATTTTTACATTGATGACAGTCCATATTGAGTTCTGAGTACTCATTAATTCTTTGGGTCAGAAAGCAAGTTTCACTAAGAACATCTGAATATCCATGCAGCAATCACATTAAGCCCTGTTTTCAGAAGTAGGGATGATGTAGAGAACCTGGGTAAATATAATTCATTTAAGAAACAAGAACAGTACATGGAATATAACTGCAGCCTTGTGTTAAGAAGATTCTGCTTTTGACACTGGATTTGAGTGAAAAATTCTGATCAGAAAGACAGTCCTTAAGTGGATTCTCTATTTACCTATAGACACTGCAAAAATAGCATTAAAAAAGAAAATATTCATTGGTACATATTTGATGGTTGTTCCAAAATTATGGATAAATCCTGTTCAGTTTCTTAAAATTCATCTCAGGGAAAATGTAGAAAGAGCATTCTCTTCTATAATAAGATAATGTTGGTTTTGTTTTATATTCATATTTTTCTTTGATACTTATTGAACTAGTTTATCAGATTAACAGAGAACTATATTCTGTACTATTTAGTCCAGCTATTTCTACTTCTTTAAGTTATTATTTTATATATGTTTATTTATTTTTAGTGAGAAACTTAACATTTTTTTTTCTGCCCAGGAATCAAAATACAATTTACTCAAACACAGATAATATCCTCATTTCAGTATTAATACTCACAAAGCATTGTTTCAATAAAAATTATATAAATTTAACAACTCTCAGGGAAGAATTGAAAATATCTCCACGTCCATATATCAGAACTCAGTTTATACTTGCTACTATTCTTTTTTAATTGAGCTATAATTGACATACATTATATAAGCTTCAGGTGTACAACATATATAATAATTTGACATTTGTGTGTTCTGAAACAATCACAGTAAGTCTAGCTGATATCCATCACCATCCATACATGGGGATTCCTTGGTGGCTCAGATGGTAAATAATCTGCCTACAATTCGTCAGGAACATCCCCTGGAGAAGGGAATGGCTACCCACTCCAGTATTCTTGCCTGGAGAACTCCATGGCCAGGGGAGGCTGGTGGTCTACCTAAGTTGCAGAGAGTCACACACGACTGAGTGACTAACACTTTCGTTTTCACTGTACATAGTTATAAAATTTGTTTCTCTTATGATGAGAACTTTTAAGATTTACTCTCTTAGCAACTTCCCATATGCAATAGAGTGTAACTATGGTTACCATGCTATACATTGTATCCCCAGGACTTACGGATTTTATAACAGGAAGTTTGTATGTTTTCATTCCCTTTACCCTTTCGCCCACCCCTCCCCCCTGCTTTTGGCAACCCCCTTATATATTCACAAGCAATTTTTTTTATTCCACATATAAGGAGATTATATGGTATTTATCTTCCTCTGTCTGACTTATCTCACATAGAAAAACGCCCTCAAGATCTATCCATGTAGTTGCCAACGGCAAGATTTCATCTCTTTTGATAGCGGAGTAATATTCAGCTGTATGTACGGATTATATTTTACCTATTCATCAATCAGTGGGTGCTTAGGTTGTTTCCATATCTTGAATATTATAAATAATGCTGCAATGAACCTGGGGCCATACATAGATCTCTGAGTTAGTGTGTTTGCTGTCTTTGGATAATTACCCAGAAGTTGAATTGCTGGATCATGTGTTAGTTTTATTTTTAATTTTTTGAGGAACCCCAACATTGTGTTTCATAGTGTCTGCACCAATTTACATTCCCACCAACCTTTACTCCACAGCTTTGCCAACACTGGTTATCTCTTACCTTTTTGATAAGAGCTATTCTAATAGTGTGAGGTTTTGTCTCATTGTGGTTTTGATTTGCAATTCCTTGAATATTAGTGACACTGAGCATCTTTACATG
This sequence comes from Bos taurus, assembly GCF_002263795.3. Taxonomy (NCBI): domain Eukaryota; kingdom Metazoa; phylum Chordata; class Mammalia; order Artiodactyla; family Bovidae; genus Bos; species Bos taurus. The sequence goes on from NC_037350.1 coordinate 38,673,386, forward strand.
TATCTGTTGGCCATTTATATCACTCGTTCAGAGAAATCTCCATTCAGATCTGTCCATATTTTTAGTCAGATTGTTTGAAGGTTTTTTGGATGGGTATTAAATTGAAAGAGTTCTTTATATATTTCGGATATTAGCTCCTTATCAGATATACACTTTGCAATTATTTTCTCCTATTCAGTATGTTCCCTTTTCATTTTTTAATGGTTTTCTTTACTGTGCAGAAATATATTTGCTATTCTTAAATGGATTTTATGTTCCCTGAAGTTCAGAAAAGCAACTTGATCTTTAAAAATATTGGAGAAGAAAGAAAATGATCTAAATTTGTGTTATAATAAATGAATACTGAAAATTAAGATTACATGTGTTTGTGGATGTGTATGTATGCTCCTCATGTTACTGAAAAACATTTTTACTCCTGCAAGTCTAGTATTAGGCATAAAACTTCCTATAACAGACTGTGTTGGTCAATGTGTCCCTGGAAGAAGGTGTTTTGTATCTCAGAGGTAGCATAAGCACCATTAGATGTGGTGTTGCTATGGCAACCACTCTCTCTCTTTTTTAAATTGAATAGCATAGTGAGTACTCTTATAAAACCCACCAACCCTTAACTTTCTGGTGCCTCAAGGTGGTTTTAACTTAACTACCTTCTCTTTGTCTTTATTTTTTCAATCTACAGGATTCAGATGTTTGGATATACCTGTTTTATGAGCCTGATGTGTCTTGGAACTTAAATCCTTGAGTTGTTGATCACAGATAATTTCTAAACAGGAGGTCAATGTAGTTATAAAATCAAGAAAAGAAGTCAAATTTTCCATTGCAAGAAAAGATGCACACTTCTCTGTGAGGCCAGGTCTACAAAATTCAAATTGAATAAGACCTCAGTATTTGATCTGACTTCACCAGAACTTATATATACGTGGCACAGTGCAAAAAGAAAAAAAGAAAATCATTCCAGAAATGGAAGAGTCACAGGTTAAAATTAAGCCTTGAGCAACAGGTTCACATATTTTAATTTAAACAAAAATTCTTTGGGGGATCCAAGAGTCCTATTTTCCTCTTTGACTCAAACACACACCTTTTATTTTATTTATTTTATTTTATTTTTTTACTTTACAATATTGTATTGGTTTTGCCATACATCAACATGAATCCGCCATGGGTGTACACGTGTTCCCCATCCTGAACCGCCCTCCCTCCTCCCTCCCTGTAGCATCCCTCTGGGTCATCCCAGTGCACCAGCCCCAAGCTTCCTGTATCCTGCATCAAACCTGGACTGGTGATTCGTTTCTTATATGATATTATACATGTTTCAATGCCATTCTCCCATATCATCCCACCCTCTCCCTCTCCCACAGAGTCCAAAAGACTGTTCTATACATCTGTGTCTCTTTTGCTGTCTTGCATACAGGGTTATCGTTTCCATCTTTCTAAATTCCATATATATGCGTTAGTATACTGTATTGGTGTTTTTTTCTGGCTTACTTCACTCTGTATAATAGGCTCCAGTTTCATCCACCTCATTAGAACTGATTCAAATGTATTCTTTTTAATGGCTGAGTAATACTCTATTGTGTGTATGTACCACAGCATTCTTATCCATTCATCTGCTGATGGACATCTAGGTTGCTTCCATGTCCTGGCTATTATAAACAGTGCTGCGATGAACATTGGGGTACACGTGTCTCTTTCAATTCTGGTTTCCTCAGTGTGTATGCCCAGCAGTGGGATTGCTGGGTCATAAGGCAGTTCTATTTCCAGTTTTTTAAGGAATCTCCACACTGTTCTCCATAGTGGCTGTACTAGTTCGCATTCCCACCAACAGTGTAAGAGGGTTCCCTTTTCTCCACACCCTCTCCAGCATGTATTGCTTGTAGACTTTTGGATCGAGCCATTCTGACTGGCATGAAATGGTACCTCATTGTGGTTTTGGTTTGCATTTTTCTGATAATGAGTGATGTTGAGCATCTTTTCATGTGTTTGTTAGCCATCTGTATGTCTTCTTTGGAGAAATGTCTGTTTAGTTCTTTGGTCCATTTTTTTATTGGGTCGTTTATTTTTCTGGAATTGAGCTGCAGGAGTTGCTTGTATATTTTTGAGATTAGTTGTTTGTCAGTTGCTTCATTTGGTATCATTTTCTCCCATTCTGAAGGCTGTCTTTTCACCTTGCTTATAGTTTCCTTTGTTGTGCAGAAGCTTTTAATTTTAATTAGGTCCCATTTGTTTATTTTTGCTTTTATTTCCAATATTCTGGGAGGTGGGTCATAGAAGATCCTACTGAAACACACACCTTTTAAAATATCTATGCCTTAGTGCAGAAATGTTGCATGGGGTTAGATAAAATATATTGTAATTTCTTCCCCACCTTCCTTTGCTTCTTAGAGATAATTCTTTCTAGTTATTTTGCTGGCTATATGTGTTTATGTTGTTAGCGAATTTCTCTTCAATAACAAAATTGAACACATAAGAGTTGCTAGTGCTCTGCAGAAAAATAGGGCTCTTATAACTTGTTCTAGTTGTGGAAGAGAGGGTATCATGATGAGATGAAAAGATAATTCCAGTAAGATTAACCTGGTGCTAACAATGTTCCTCCAGTGTTTTTCTGTTTATGATTTCATTGAGGTAGAGCAGATATAGAGTAATGAGCATCAAGTTCAGTAATTTTTATAAGATTTGGTAAATTTTAAAAAGTGTATACATCTAAGTAAGTTTAAGCTTAGATTAACTAACTACTTAGATTAATTAACTTAGATCAACTAACCTAGATTAACTAAGTACTTAGTTTAAACTAAGTACATTTAATCCAAGATTAAAATATAGAACATTTCCAGCCCCCTACAAGGTAACTTTATGACCTTTTGTAGTTATAACCCCCACCCCCAAAATGATAAATACCATGTCCACTTCTATCACCACTGATTAGTTTTGCTAGTTCTTGAACTTCATCTATACACAGTCCTATGGTGTGTATTATTTTGTGCGTGGCTTCTTTTGCTGGGAGAGTCATTCTTATTATCATATTTACCAGTAGTTCATTCTGTTTTCATTGCTGTGCAATATTTAATGTATCACTTCATTTATAGACTACAAGTGAGCCATCTTCCTTTCGGATGGTCGAGTTTGCTGTTGTTTCGTCACTAAGTTGCGTCTGACTCTTCGCAACCTCGTGGAGTGCAGCCTGCCAGCGCTGTCCTTCACTATCTCCCAGAGTTTGCTCAAAGTCATGTCCATTGAGTTGGTGAAGCTTTCCAACCATCTCAACTTCTGTCACCCTCTTTTCCTCCTGCCTTCAATCTTTCCCAGCATCAGGGTCTTTTCCAATGAGTCAGCTCTTCACATCAAGCGACTAAAGTATTGGAGCTTCAGCTTCACCATCAGTCCTTCCAATGAATATTCAGGACTGATTTCCTTTAGGATTGACTGGTTTGATCTCCTTACTGTCTAAGGGACTCTCAAGAGTCTTCTCCAGCATCACAACTTGAAAGCACCCATTTGGTTTTTGGCTGTCATGAATAAAGCTGCTGTGAATGTCTTTTCACAATTTTTGGTGGTTATGTGCACTCATTTGTGTTCGAACAAATACCTAGGAGTGACATTCCTGGATCACAGGGTACTAGACACTTTTATTGCTTTTTAACATCTATTGATATGTTGAACCTACAGGAAAAACATTGAAGGCTTATGTACAGCAATAAAGTAAAGCAAACAACCAAAGTCATAGTAACTTCAAAGCAAGGTTAAGACTGACAGAAGTGAAAGCTAGGTGGGAAAAATATAATCCATCTCATTTGTTTATATCCACCAAACTATAATCAGGGTAAACTTTTTGAAACTCTCTTCTGATCACGATTTTCCTCTACTTAAAAACCATTAAGTCCTTTCCCTTGGTTTTAGCAAAAGGACAAAACTCCTTAACAAAGCCTGCAAGCTCTGCATGGCCAGCCTATGCTTGTCTTTCCTGTCTTTTCTCTTTGTGCTTCTGGCTGTCTCCACTGAGTCACACTAGCTTCTCTCATACCATACTCCCAAGACTTTTCTGCCACAGGGCATTTTCATGGGCTGCTCCTCTACCTGGAATGCTCTTAACTACCATTTTGAGTAGTTTAAACCCTACTCATCCTTCAGATCTCTTACCAAGGATAATCTTTTCTGAGAAATCATCCCTAATCTCCTTAATGTAAATTCTCATAACATTAGGAACTCCTTTATGGTATTGTCGGTGTAATTTATTTGTTTATGTTATCACTGATTGATTTTTTTTGCTCTTTTCATTAGGTGGTAATTTCCATAATGACACAGTTTATGTTTTAGACATGTTACTGCCAGAATCCAGCACAGTATTTGGTCAATGTGGGCACTCAATAAATATCTGTCAAGCAAAAGAAACAATCTTACATGCTGGAGATAATTTTGAAATTCATGAACCAGTATCATTTAAAATCATGAAGATAATCACTTGAAGAATTGAAAATAATCATATAATATTAATTGGGATGCAGAAAGGAAAAGATTCTAATAAGTAAAGTAAGTTCCTGTTATTTCTAGAAAGGAGTCTCAATAAGCTATTGACAGCCTGGTACTTACAGTGATAATCATATAAGAACTAAAATTAGAAATATTTAAATGTAAGTATCTCAAAGAAACAAGGCTGGGGCTTGGGAATTGAGATTGGGAAGATGGATTCTAACTTTTACAATTTTACCCTTATTTTATTACCTTCATTGTAATATGTAACAGAAAGATGAAACCTAAGGTTACTATACATTCACAACTTTGGGAGTATAGGGGCTCAGAACATGCCTCCCCAAGATGGCTACTTTGACATGTAGATTATTTGGAGCTAAGGCGGTGGAAATCCTTTGAACTCAAAGGAAACAACTGCTGCTCCCTTAACTACCTAGAAAAATTTATATTGGAGACTTTTCCAAAAAGAATTATGACCAGAGACAAATTTTATCTAAGTGGCCCGGTCTATTTGACAAGACAAACATCTAATAATTAAGTATTTGTTCCTTGTTCTATCATCTTGTGAATGAATGACCCACCTGTGCTTGGGAGCCCCAGTCCCTTATCCCATTCCTTAGCTCAGGGTGGCACATACATCTCATTTTACCTTTCTGCGTCTGATTCTCTCATGTATATGGGATTCCTATACATACAAAGTTAAATTTGATTTTCTTCTGTTAATATGTCTCATGCCATTTTATTTGGCCAGCCACAAAGAACCAAAGATGAGAAGTGGGGCAGGAAATTTCCCACTCCCTTCCAGAAGATTGAGGAACCTAATTTGCACATCTGCCCCTCTGTTGGGGTTAGGTGTAGGATAAGGCACATGTGATTAGGTTTTCAAGGTTGTCAAAAATGTTCTAGATCTGTGATAAATTCAAGTCTTCCATGGTAAAGTGAACTAATGAAGTCACAAACTGATTCAAAGACTACCAAGAGTAACAGGAGACTTTGGAAGTTCACACAGTAAAATGTCCAGGTTCTCTGAAATTAGTTCAGGCAATCAGGAATTAGGGCAAAACATTGCTATCCTGGATGGTTCCTGCATTTCTCACAGAGGAATCACAGGGATGGTGATTGTTGTTGCTTAGTCACTCAGTCGTGTCCAGCTCTTTGTGACCCCCATGGACTGCAGCCCACCAGGCTCATCTGTCAATGAGATTTCCCAGCAAGAATACTGGAGTGAGTTGCAGGTGGTAACAATACCAAACCAAATTGGTTACACACATCACAATGCCAAAGTGGAATAAAGGGAATAACATACTAGTCAAAGTATAGGTTTTCAAGTAGAAGATCTCAACAGTTGAACAGGAACAAGTACTTTTAACCTAACTGCTGAATCTCAGCTAAGGGTTCAGATTATCAGAAGAAAACATAATGTAAGATATGGGAAGCTGGGGACAGGGTTGCTGCTGCTGCTAAGTCACTTCAGTCATGTCCGACTCTGTGCGACCCATAGACGGCAGCCCACCAGGCTCCCCCGTCCCTGGGATTCTCCAGGCAAGAACGCTGGAGTGGGTTGCCATTTCCTTCTCCAGTGCATAAAAGTGAAAAGTGAAAGTGAAGTTGCTCAGTCGTGTCCAACCCTCAGCAACCCCATGGACTGCAGCCTACCAGGCTCCTCCGTCCATGGGATTTTCCAGGCAAGAGTACTGGAGTGGGGTGCCATTGCTGGTAAAGAATGACTGACTTACTGTAACTTTAAGTAACTTTCTTAAACGGCCAGGATCTTGAGAGTGAACATAATTTAGTAAAAACCAACCTGTTCTCTATTCCAGCACAAAAATCACTCCTTTTTGTAGGCTTTCTATTGCCCAGTGCCAGAAATAATCCCTTTTCTTCATCTCTCAAAGCACTTTTTTCCCAATTATTATGGCGTTTAGCATGTTATATTATGTACTCTGATTTTGTACATATGTGCATTTCTTATTTCCCTCATTAATCTATGAACTCATGGAAACTTTGGTGTATGTATTTGTCACAGGGACTGGCCATGGGCATTATACATCACTTGTGAAAGAAGATCCAGTACCAGATTAAGTACTACCCAAAGACCCCAAGATGACAAACATTGCCCATCTCTTTTGAAATTGAATTGTCCTCTGCAATGTGCCTTGTGACTAAGCTTTGGTTGCATCACAAAATTCAGAATTTACATTGCCATATACAAGCTACAAGTATATACTGTTATTTCTACTTATAACATTTAGGGGACTGGAAATGCTTTCTATCAGTGTTAACAGGTACTATACATCTTTCTAGATCAGATATTTATGTTAAGAAACTAGACAATGGTTTGCATTAATACAAACTGAGAAGATATTAGAATATGTGTTTTAATAATAACAATGATTTCTTCAGGCTGCATAGTTTAAGCTACTTTCTAAGATTATATCATTTAAATCCTTATAAAATTTATAATATTTTTCCACAATGACAAAGCAAGACTCTACAAATCCATTGTCTATAAAGCTAAAATAGTAATAAAAATGTCTTAAAGAGAAGAAATAGAAGCAAACTTCACGCTACATTAAAAGCAAGCAATTTTCTGTGATTTTAAGCATATGCAAAGAAATTCTGAGTAACCTACACATTCAACTTGTGATTTCGAAGAAATAAAGATCTGGGGTCTACTTATGTTCCATAGAATTCCTTTTTTACCTCTTCTCCTAAGGCTGTTATCTCTTTTCTTGTTATTATGGATGAAATTGGTTTAGAACATAAAGAACAGAATTGATATTTCATCCTTGAATAATGCAGACGATAATATATGCAGGAAAGTTTTTCCAAAGCATGTCTGGGTATATACTTTTGAATTTTACTGGAAAACATGTCATTCCATTCAGAACTCTGAATTAAGATGCACAATTTTTTGCTGAAGGCTATTTTAAATTAGGCTAATAAATTGCTACTCTCTGCCTTGCGTGATAATGCATTACATTATCTACTGATGTACATGTATTGTTTGACTCTAATGGTGTGGAAATTAAATGTTAGACATGGGCCAGATGTTCCTATAGATGAATATGAAGTATGACTCTGGCATAGTTATGTCTCATTGGGACAGAGAGGAAGAATGTGATAACCAACAACAATAACAGCCACTTCAAAAAATATCCTCTGATACGGGTCCGTTAAGAACTAACATTGTGTAAGCCTAGATCCTCTCCTAGTCCTTGTCTTTGAAAAGCGTTATGTATGTCAGCAGTACTTGCACCTGTTCGTGAGGAAAGAAAATCTGTTTCCTAAAATACAAAATAAAACAAAATCATGAATATAAAACCACCTGGAGGGGTGTCCAGAGATGGTAAATATTTGTCATCTTTATTTGACAGTCAGGAGCTGGCTTGGAATGTTTCCCTGGACTGAGCAACCTCAACGTGGCAGTGAGATTTCCATGGGTCATTCCTTTGCAACTGCAAAGAGTTCACAGCAGGGTAGGAGGGATGTGTGAGTTGGGGGGAAGGGAAATGGCAAACAAATGGGCCTTATGGTGAATTTTAATGAAGATTCCCTGCTTTAGCTCCATCAGAAAAAAGGAGGAAGAAAGATACCCATAACATCCTATTCGAGGCTAACTTAATGGAATCATAACTTGAATAGTAGAAACATGTCATAAGAACGAGAAGGGGGTGCAGGAGTACACAGGATGTTTGCTGCTATTGCTTCTTCAGATGCTAATCAGACTACTAACCGGTCAGTATATTTTTAAAAATAGAGAAGTGGCACAGGAGATAAATACGTTACATTGTCTCACCGTGAATCAGTCACCCACCCACTCAGTGAGAAATGTCTTGGCAGGTCTGTGCTAATGGATGAAAGAATGGGCTTCAGGACGATAGAGGTGGGTGCACTTCAGATAAAAAGTGAAGAAGGAAATCTGAGTGCACTCAATAAGATCCAAGAAGAACTGTGGAGAAAGACAGATGCATCTCAGTGCAGGGCTAGGCAAAGAGTAGGACCCGGTTTAGTGACTAAACAAACAAAAGGGTCAGTATTTGCAAGTATGTTCTTTTAAAAGGGCTGCTGAATTCCAAAAGGAATATGATGAGAAAACACGGAGAGAGAATTTATCCCTTTATAAGTTATTTCAGCTGCAAGTATTGCTGTCATCTGCCCCCCATTCTCTTGTGTTTTGCTTAAAATATGGGATAGTGAGGGATTCATTGCTTTGTGTACTAGAGGTTTTGTTTATATGTTTCTCATTAACAGTGATATTTCCTTTCTGATTTATGTGACTCCATTTCTTTTTTATTTAGCAGCATTTCTGATTTTTAGTTCAATAAACTGATTTCTCAGGAGTAGCCTGAGAGTTCTCTCTTGCCCTGTTCTTCTCTCTTATTTCTTTGTTATGTCACTTTTGGAAGAAAAAGCAGTGGTTTGAAAATCTTTTTCTTATTAATCATAAAAGTAAAGTAGGCAGTTTTTATCTCTACATGAATTTTTCACACAGCTGAATGTCATGCTTCTCTGGATCGCCCACTCAAGCTATATGTGAACAGAAATCTATTATTTTCTTATTTTAAAGTACTATTAATCACATGTCCGATGTGCTCATAATGTCCTCAGTTCCAGACAAATTAAAAGAATCTCTTCATGTCTTCTGAGACCATTGAGGTTCATGAGTTGATAGATAATTTAACAATCTTCACCTTTTGGATAAAACTGTTCCATTTCTCTTAGCCCTGGAAGTTTTCTATCCTTATCATCTAATCAAATGGATTCTCATGATCCCTGAAATATACAGTTTGCATACTACCTTCCTATAGGTTGTTAGCATTTTTGTGCTTAACAAGTTTCCTGGTTATCCTGCCAAAATCAACAATTGAAAACCCCCATCTTCAAGGCAAGACGTCTTTCTCTTTTTTAATGTGTCAGAAGATAACATAAAAATGAGCCATTTTTCCCATTAATAAGGAGACAGATTAAAAACAGTCACCAAACAAATAGAGCAAAAGGGGGAGAGTGAGAGAGAACAAGGACATAAAATGGGACCTGATGGGCTTGCTTTTGGTCAGTCATTTCCTCTGGACTCACAGGTCTTCAGCTTTGGCTCAGTAAACTGATGGACTCAGGCAGAAGGAGGCTATTTGACCATTAGCCTCTACAAGAAAAGTCATCCACAAAATCAAGATGAGTTACTAGATATTTTACTGAGGTTGGAGACTAAAGCCTCCACTGGCTTTGTCCTCTGGACATATATTTCCTTTCAGCTCTAAAGAAGATTATCATAGCAGGACAACCTGAGAATCCAGGATCTTTGCTATGCTAAAGTCACTTCAGTCGTGTCCGACTCTGTGTGACCCCATAGACGGCAGCCCACCAGGCTTCCCCGTCCCTGGGATTCTCCAGGCAAGAACACTGGAGTGGGTTGCCATTTCCTTCTCCAATGCATGAAAGTGAAAAGAGAAAGTGAAGTCGCTCAGTCGTGTCCAACTCTTAGTGACCCCACAGACTGCAGCCTACCAGGCTCCTTCATCCATGGGATTTTCCAGGCAATAATATTGAAATACTAAACATTTTTCCAACCCAGGGATCAGACCTAGGTCTCCTGTATTGTAGGCAAATTTGTGTAACTAGAAGAGTATATTGGTAAAGAATAAGAATTTGGGAGTAAGGAAAGCTTGAAATAAAACCACATCACAACATTACCACCAATGGCTTATGTGGTCATGGACAAGTTATTTAAATCCATTCAGCCTCAGCTTTCTTATTTGTACAATAAATGTGATTATAATGTCATCATAATTATGAGTAATTATGACTGCATGGGGTTATTGTGATTATAAAGTGAGATAATATACATTAAATTATTAATCAAATGTTTAGGGCATACACCCTTAATACATGTTATCTGCTATTATTAAAGCATTAATATTAATCATAATCATTAAAAATTAGGAAGGAGTATTTTTTTAAAAGTCCAGTCAGACTTTGGGTGTTTAAGATAATCAGGCAAACTCCTTTTTCTATTTTCCATATCAGATTTATTATGACCCCAGTGAAATAGATGACACATGTTTTATTAGGTAATCATGACCACTCTATATATTATTTGGGGTTTAGTGAAAACAGAATCTCAGTATTTTTGGAAAATTAATTTTCATTTTCAAGCCTACTATAACCGGTAGTCTATCAATTGAATCAACAGAATTAACCAGGTGCCCAGTCTGATATGTATTAGAAGCTACACGATACAAGGTGGGCATTTTTCCTAAATCATGGCAGATTGCAATCTTGAAAATAACGGGGGAATTGAGGTTAACATATAGAAAACAAATTGAATGCAGAGACAGAAACAATATTCTATATGTGAACTTTGCTTTTAAAACTGTTATGAGTTGAACCTATCCACTTGGGTCTTTTTCGTCTTGTTTTTGGTCTTAGGTTTTGTTTTTGCTCTCCTGATCTTTTTTTTTTCCCTTCAGAGAGTAGCAAAAGATTTTTCTATGTGAATTTTGGACCTACTATTAATACAATTGCTCACTTGCTTATCAAACACTGCTTGCTTGAAACTGATTTACCCAGAAATTACTAGATATGAGGTCTTTATGTGAACCCAGAATATATCATCTCAGCTTGATCTCTGACATCACTACTATCGTTAAGGGTTTAGGTTTGGCATCCAAACCCTTCTTTCTTTAGCTTCTGAGCCCTATCTCCAATTTTTGGCATTATTGTCCTAAGTTTCATTCTTGCCAAAGACTTTTAGTCTTGCCAAAAGACTGCTCAACATGTTGTCTTGATGTTTGTATTGTGTTGTACGGTTTAGCGAGTGTTTTTGCATGTAATTAGTTCATTTAAACATATTACTGGACACTAAATTATGTAGTTTGTAAGACAGTAGATATGGCAAACCAGTGAAGGTGTCTTCGTCAAGGAACATTTCTTTTAATGGAGGGATTGGACTGGGTATTGAAGAGGGAGTACTATAGTGTTTATATTTCATATCTTCTAACTTCATTCATTTTGTTTAATTTTATATAACAAATGAATATATTCTTCCTCAGTGACAGAAAAAGCAACTGGGCAAATTAAATAATTGTAGAAATTGAGGCTTCACAGTCAAAGTGGATTGTTTAATTTACATATTTTGAGTTACCATCGTTAACTCCTATGAAACATGAGGTAATTAGTGACGTTTATGCCTTCTTTCCTTTGAGTCTTTTGCTTTTATCATATTTAATTTTTGGTAGTTTGTAATGTATTTGGGGTAATAATAAGCCAGTTGTTTAATCAAAGAATCATTAAGTAATTTGACCTCTTGTCCTACCACCAGGGTTTTCTTAATTTCTATATTCTTTATTCTGATTAACTTCTCCATTGGTTGCATTTAATCTTCAAGTCAGTTTCTCAAAAAAAGTTTCATTGCTGCTGAGTTTCACTGAACATGTTATTTCATGTGTGGCAACATATGTTGTTTTCTGTCTGAAGAGCACCCTGATTTGATACCATGGACATTTTGTGACACTGTTTTGGAAACTGACATTTATTCTAAGACCAGGAGCATTTTCCTACTGTATTTTACATGCTTTTTCTTTCTGGAAACTTAAAAAGATGCTTTGTTATTCAATAACTTAAGTAAATGTGTTTTGATATCACTACCTTTGTGTCAGTTCTTCTTGGTATTGATACATCCTACCAACTGGAAGATTCAATCATAACTTTACTTCAGGTAAATTGTCCTGTATTATCTCTCTGATTATTTTCTGTCCTATTGATTGGAGTCAGAAATATCAATCACCTTTATGTTGGATGGACTGTAGTTTCCATGTCTACTGCCTTTCTAATTGTTTTAAACTTATTATCTCTCTACTGTTACTCACTATGAATAAAGACTTAGCTCCATAATTTTCTGTTTCTTGCTGTTTCTAGTTTGCTTTTGTACTTTTTATCTTACTCTTTTTTCTTTACAGCATCCCCTTCTTAGTCTGATCGTTTGTTATTATGCCTTCCTTGTGTTGCTGAATCCATACGCTTATTGGAGTACTCAGTGAATGCAAAGCAGCAGCAGAGAATCTTGCCTTGGTTCCTTGGATTATATGTTGTTTTTCTTTTTTTTTTTTTTTTAGATGAAAAGCAAGCTATATTTGGACGAAAAACACTGGCAACATGTAAGTCTCCTTTTAAGTGATATACTTGCTCGGAACCAAAGCCAAATTAAAGGATGTATAGAAATGTTGAGAGAGAGAGAAAGACAATAAGAAAACCGGTGTTTAAAGAATCACAGACCCTCCTGAAAATCTAATGACATTTATCTTTTGTATATACTTTTAGAAAGGTATACCACATCAAGGTCATCTATGGAGCCAGATTAAAACTCCTTGGTTTAGAACAGTTGCTTTGGCTTCTTTTTTTTTTTTTAATATTGAATTCACGCTACCTTTTAAAATAAATGCCTTTCTACACTTAAATATTTTGCTTTCTTTTAGCTTTAATGCAATTTCATAGTTCTCAAACCACTTCCTTTCCTCTTCTACCTTTTTCAGATCTTTTTTTTTTTTTTCCACTGAAGTAGTGTTTGTGATTTTTACCTCGACAGCATTCCCACCTTATGTGGGATCGTTTTGTCTTCCCTTCTGAAGTGAAGGGCATAGAGAGCAGGATGCAGAGAAGGGGAAAGCACAGCTGAGGCTGACTACAATCCTTGCTGAGGTCTCGAGTTCACTCTTATTGCTGAGATCCCACCAGATGTCCTTTATTAGACTCTATTCCACCCAGCTTGGCATGAAGTCAACTCTTTGGGGCTTTGGCTCACTCCCCCAGCTTAGCACTGTACGCTGGAGCAAGAGAATCAGGGGCCCTTCCTGTTTCTGTCGAGGTCCAGATGTGGTTTACAGAGCATTTACTCCGTGTTTATCTTGATTTTCTCAGGCACATCTACTCATCCCTTTTGCCCACTCCTTTTCAAGTTAGAATATTCAGAAGTTTTCTCAGGATTTTTATAGCATCCTGCATCCTTAGTCCTGAGTCAGGAGCAGGGTTGGGAATTCTGTCCATTTGGTCATTATACTAGAATCTTCTCTCCTTTTACTGGTCATCACTTTTTAAAGTTTATGATTTTCCATATTTCTTTCTATTGATGGAAAACTTGGGGTAGGGTTTTTGTCTGTTTTTTTTTTTTGCTTTTGTTTATTGAAGGTAGGAGACTCTATACCACAGCTTCATGTGCTTCCACCCCTCAGACTCTGTTATATTCAACTGTATTTGTGAGATGCACATCTTGAAAACATAGATTAAATACTAATGTGTTGATATAAATAAGCAGGTATGTGAAGCACTTAAATCCAATGGCTTGGGCTGTCATAAATATTACAGTTTATCAACAGAGTGTTCATTTCGTATAAAGTACTGGACATAGAGGTGTGAGAGACATAAATATGAGTAAATAGAGACAGCAACATGGAAAGAGATGCAAATATGCTTATGATCATTCTACAAAGAGGCATTAAGTACTTTCAATAAAAAATCATAGATTCGAACATTTAGATGGACTAGGATCCCCATTTAAGGGGCTATCAGAAGGCATACTGGAGAACATGGCATTGATAATATATTTCAGAGTTGGCCAGGGAAGAGGACAAAACCATAAGCTTCAGACACAGAGGTGGTAAAATATAGAATTTAGTTGGAAAAGAACAAGCTATATCATAAGCATATAATTTTATACACACAGGTGCTTGGGGGCAGTGGGGAAAAAAGACTAAAAGTGGAGTATGGAGCTGCAGTGTAGACAACTGAATGCCAGGGTGACTTATCTAATGGACAACAGAAAGCCACGAGTAGTTAATAAGCAAGAGCATGATACGAATCGGTCAGCAGGGATGAACATTAATCTGGCAGGAGGATAGATGTTGAATCCTGAGATAGTGGGAAAAAATGCCACAGCAGGTGTCATGAGACAGTCTCCCCTTCCAGCTTGTCCACACTACCCAGATGTGTGGGGCTTAGTGAGTCATTTGACACCCTCTTGACCACACTGATCTCTTGGTAAAATAAAGGTTGAGAACTTGGCTTTTGATACCTATTCCAGCTCTCAGATAGCAAAGGTCTGGATATCGTAATGAGGAAAACATGAGAAATATGGAGACTCTTTAGTATGTAGTAATAACGTTTGCAAAAATAAATGGGAGGGATGAATTATGGTGATTGGAGTACTTGTAGAAAATATTTTTGTGATTTAAGGGAACTTTCAGAGGAAGAAACAAGTAGGAGAAGTTATATTTTAAGATGATTCTAAGTTTCTGATTTTGTGTTTTACAGGAGGATACAGATGACTTTCAGAAGTGGAAAAACTGGGCTAAAGAGCTGTTTTTAACAACAGGACTGTTATATCAGCATGGACTACTGGGAGGTGTTAAAGTAGTGATGCCTAATGTGTGTGTGTGTGTGTGTGTGTGTGTGTGTGTGTGTTAGTCACTCAGTCATTTCCAACTCTTTGCAATCCCATGGACTCTAACCCACTAGGCTCCTATGTCCATGGAATTCTCCAGGCAAGAATACTGGAGTGGGTTGCCATTTCCTACTCCAGATCATCTTCCGAATGCAGGGATCAAACCAGTGTCTCTTGCGTCTCCTGTGTTGCAGATTCTTTACTGTCTGGGCCATCGGGGAAGCCCAGATGACTAATGCAGTGATGGTAAATTAGCAGTTAGAAATGCAAGTCTAATACCACAAAAGAAAAATGTAAGAAATTTAAGAATCAACTTTATAAAAGTGATGTTGAACTATAAAAGTGATATGTAGTTTGGAAGATAGTGAGGAAATACATAGAAAATGCAGCATAAAGTCAACCCCTAAAGGAACACTTATTAGCAGTTCAGATGCTTTCAGCAAAATATAAGAGGTGGAGAAATGAGAGATAATAACATGAATAATTTGTTTACTGATCAACAAATGTTCGAGGGGTACTTATTGAAAGAACCTGAACTGATACTTCAGAGAGAAAAATTAAATTCCACCCTCAAATCTGACAGAAATATGGTATGTACTATCTTAAAAAAATTTTTTTTCATTAATTATGTACATCTGTTAAGAGTTGTAGATAAAAGGCTTGAGAATTCTGAGAGAAGATGTGTTACTTCTACTTGGAGACACATGGGAATATTACTTTACATAGTAATTGGCATTTCTTTTAGACCTTAAAGATGGATAAAATATTTATATGTTGAGAATATCGTAGAGGCAATCCTGGATGGAAGCCGATACTGGTGGTGGTTCTACAGCACTGGAGATGCTTGTAGAAAGCCTAAAGCACAATCTGATGGAGCTCTGGGGAGCATTCTATGACTATCTATGTGGCATATTTTCCATTCCAGTCTTATATCCAAGGTTTCTTAGGGACTAGAAATGCATTAGACCTACAGCAAGTAGAGATTTACCTACTAACTTCATGCTCACATAGCACAGTTATCCATCATTCATGCAATAACATTTTTAATCATAAACTGTGTGATAGACACTGTTCAAGGAACCAAATATCATTCAGAGGCTCACATGCTGAAAGGGCGAGAAGACGTAGCCATCAGGCGTGGAGTTTCACACCCTTGTCTTCAATTTAATATAAATGGCTTCTTATTTGTAACTGCATTTACCTGAACACCCATGAGTCTTGACCTTGTGAATGCCTTTTACTTTCTTTAATTATTTTTAGTTTGTTAGCCTTACATCTTGGAAAATATGTAGTTTTCAGAGTGGATACAATTCAGGCTCGTAATACTGGAGGAAATACACTTAGATTACTATATAGGGCACTTAATGGGAGACTGCTGTGCTTTTGCTCCCCAAGGGCAGCCATATACATGAGAGCAGTGGTGTGTGTGCTGGGGCGTGGGGAGGAGGGAGTCCAAATGTTATTTAAAGGATGCATGCAGGTCTTAATGCACAAAAACATCACCTCCATAGTTCAGTCACCATATCTGACATCTCTACGGCTCATCACCCTTTTTCTAATATACTAAAACCTTTGTGAAAATGCAAATGATGCTAACCACTGAAAACATTTCCTAAAGAACGTCTTAAACAGAGACCTGAGTGAATTTGTCAAATCACATGGATGTTGTCACAGGAAAGGGGGAGGGGTGGTTTAGGAAATAACTGGACTATAGGTTTTGCAGAGGAAGACATGCAGGGGACGCTAGGAGGTAGCATGAGAATACCCTGTGGGGTGGTTTGAGAAAGAGAGGTACTGCTAAGATACAGGATCCTCTGCAATTAGCAGAGACCCAAAATAACACTGGCCAGAGAGAGAGAGAACTTGCTTTCTTTCTCCCTGAATGGCATAGAGAGAAACAGCTGGGGCTAGTGTTGTGGGCTGGCTTCCTAAGAGATCCAGGCTCCTTCCGCCTTGTTGCTCCCCATGCCTAGAATGTTGTCTTCCCTCTAAGCCTCACCTGCTGAGAATTCTCAAGAATTAGCTTCCATGTGCTCTCAAACAATTTTGCTCTGCTCCACTCCACTGCCGCTCTACCTGGTAACCATTACATCCTTCCATCTGATAGGTGGTAACACTGGCACTCAGGTACCTTGCAGGCTCTCACAGGTTCTATCACTCGCTAGTGGTTTATTTTGATAAGTCTACAGGGTTATCTATGGCTCAGTGGGAAAGCATGTTTTCCCTCTTTCATTACACGATGGTCTAGAGTTCCTGAAATAAGACTGTTCATACTTCATTGTTCTGTAATTATCTTAGAAAAATAAGACAATCATTTCAGCTTTAATATACAGTTTCTGCTCTCCATTGCCCTAGATATGCATCTGGGAGAACTAGGCTCCAAGGCACATCTGGGAGATGGCAATCAAGCTGTATTCAGAATATTTCTCCTCTTTTATAATGAGATATTTATTATTATAAGCTCATTGACCTAGGATCCTCTTTCCCCAAAACAAGATCTCTTATCCTCACCTCTCACTCTATATACATTTGTTTGGAGGTGCCCTCTTAGCTTAGCAGATATGCTCAGATCATTGATAGTTAAAGTGGGGATTAAGTGCGCATAGCACTGGATATGGGTTGGGGCAAAACATTTTGAAAACCATGACACATGAGAACTAAACAACGAATTCTTTCCCTGGGATCCCTCCATAGCGTGAAGTATGCCATCAAAACAGCAAGCGTCTCTGAAATTATGACATTTGTACTGCTCGAATTAGCCAACTGTTGAGTATAGCATCCCACTTGAGGGTTGAGTGTATCTGACTAAAGCTTCTGTTATGACTCTAAAGTGAATTTAATCTCCCATGTTGTAAATGACAGTGACAGTAAATGCTGAAACACAAAAATAGAGGTTTTATGACCCAGCAATTGTGCTCACTGCTGTTTACCCAAATGAATTGAAAACTTATGTCCAAAACTCTGCACATGGGTGTTTATATCAGTTTTATACACAATTGCCAAAACTTCCAAGCAACCCAGATGTTCTACAGTAGGTGAATTGATAAATAAATCGTGGTACATCCAGACAATGGAATATTCAGTTCAGTTCAGTTGCTCAGTTGTGTCCGACTCTTTGCGACCCTGTGAATCGCAGCAGGCCAGGCCTCCCTGTCCATCACCAACACCCGGAATTTACCCAAACTCATGTCCATCGAGTCGGTGATGCCATTCAGCCATCTCATCCTCTGTTGTCCCCTTCTCCTCCTGCCCCCAATCCCTCCCAGCATCAGGGTCTTTTCCAATGAGTCAACTCTTCGTATCAGGTGGCCAAGTATTGGAGTTTCAGCATCAGTCCTGGGCAATCTCCCAGGACTGATCTCCTTTAGGATGGACTGGTTGGATCTCCTTGCAGTCCAAAGGACTCTCAAGAGTCTTCTCCAACACCACAGTTCAAAAGCATCAATTCTTCGGCGCTCAGCTTTCTTCACAGTCCAACTCTCACATCCATACATGACCACTGGAAAAACCATAGCCTTGACTAGACAGACCTTTGTTGGCAAAGTAATGTCTCTGCTTTTGAATATGCTATCTAGGTTGGTCATAACTTTCCTTCCAAGGAGTAAGCATCTTTTAATTTCATGGCTGCAATCACCATCTGCAGTGATTTTGGAGCCCCCAAAAAATAAAGTCTGACACTCGTTCCACTGTTTCCCCATCTATTTCCCATGAAGTGATCAGCATTAAAAAGAAATGATCTATTAAGCCCCAAAAAGACATGGAGGAAACTTAAATGCACTTACTAATGAAAGAAGGCAATCTGAACAAGTTCCAAACAGTATAATTCCAAATATATGACATTCTGGAAAAGGCAAAGCTACAGAGAAAGTAACAAGTTCAATGGTTGCCAGGAGTTTGGGAAGGGAGGAGTGAACATGTGGAATACAGAGGATGTTTAGGGGAGTGAGTCTCCTGAATGATTCTATAATGGTGGATACATGTCATTAGACATTTGTCAAAACCCACAGAATGTGACAAGTGACCCCTGAAGTAAAGTGTGAACTTTGGGTGATGATACTGTGTCAGTGTACATTCACCGACTCTGACAAATGTATTGCTGTGATGCGGGATATTGATCGTAGGATGATGCAGTGTGGGGGCAGAGTGCAGACGCCAACTCTCTGTACTCCCTGCTCTATCTGGATGTGAACCTAAAATTGCTTTAAACATTTTTTTTTAAAAGCAGGAGGGAACCTGGAATTTTCATGAGACAAATATTAACATGCTCAACGTAATCTGTATCCCATTCAAATAAGTGCAAGCCCAATAGTCCACCTGTAAAAATTTCTGTTTCCAAATTCATGATGAATCCAAGTATTTTGTCAATAATAATTATACTAGTATACTATAATTATACTAATTATAAAATAATATAAAATGTTACATAAATATAGAATATATTTTATTATGTTATATAGTATTATTTTATATATAATATAGAAAATATATTTTATATAATATAAAATATAATATAGTATATTATACTAATATAAAATATTTGTTTAAAAAACTCATGAATAATTTTTTAAAAAGCTTCACAAGCCTTCTTTCTTTGGAATTAGAGGATTAGATCCCATATGTTTAAAACCTGAGACACCAGATACTAATAAAAGTCTGGATGAGCTCCATATCACAGTTCTCTGCCCTCAAAGAATACAGAGGAGATAGATGTCAGCAGTTGATATGTGTAAATATATGCCAGCTACTTGGAATGTATTATTTCACTGTAATCTCTAGAACAGCTTTTATACAGATATAATCATTCCCACTTTAGTAATAGTTTGCATGAGGCAGGGTCAGCATTCAATCTTACAAGCATGTCTTGCTTTGGAGCCCCTAATTCTCCAGGTACCCAAACTCCTAGGTAAGAATATCAGTTCTCCCAGGTGATTTGCTCAGAATTACATGAGAAAATTTAACAACTGGGCTAGAGGCCTTGAATAGGAGGAAACGCGGAAGACATAGTCCAATGAATGAGAAGTAGGAAAGAAGAGTAGAAAAGTTGGAGTAGCCTAAGGCAGCTAATATTGCGGTTAAAAGAATCCCCAGGAAGAGCACTGCATATCCATGATGGGATGGGAAAGGCAGCCGTTTTTTAAATCAGGATGAGAAGATTAGAGGAGGATAAGGAAAGGATGGCTACAGAGGTTAATAAAATTAAGATGGACCTCACGTGGAGGCACCCAGCAACTGTGGGCCCGTGGTGGAAAGTGGGGAGTGATGGTGAGGGCAAATCAGAAGAAGAAGAGAGTTAAATTTTATTATTACTTCTGGATCCCAGCTCGAACCAGCTTGAAATTGACCTCGTTCTCACCATTCCATGTCCTAATGTGGGGACTAGCATCACTAATCTACTAAGCTTGCCTTTGAGACTTTGCATCTGAAATATTGAGGTGACCCTGACATTGGAATCCTGGTCACATGCCCAATGTTAAGGTCAGCATCTTCCCAATATGCCACATCCCTGCCATGGAGTAGGAAGAAGAAATAATAATAATTTCTAGGAATTGTTAGTGATCTCAAACCCAGCTAACATTTTCTTGCCTTTTTCTCCCCTTCCTCCAGATGATGAGACATATTTCTGGCTCCCAGGTGTGTCTTCCACTGATAAGAGTTGTGTGAAGCTGCGGTGATGCTCAAGCCTAGCTGCATTATTAGACTCACCTGGGCAGTTTTTAGAACTAAAAAGTCTGGGCCTAAGCCCAGTAAAACCGAACCAGAAATGTGGGGACAGGAAGGGCCTGGGCAATGGTAGGTTTCAAACCCTCCCACGGGGGTTCTAAAGTGCAGCAAGGGCTTAGAACTAATGAGAGCATCTTGCTCTCTGAACTGCACAGTCAAAGAAACAAAGGATGAGATGTTATGTATTGAATCCTCAAGCAAGTTTTATATTCTTATATGTGAGCTAGGACCTCTGCTGTGAGATAATTTGTCAATAAAACTATCGTCAAGATTTTAAACATTGAGATTTCTTACTTTCAACACAAAGAATAGCATGTGTCTATATCAAAGTACCAACAGGAATTTGGATTTAAACAGATCTGGCATTTTTCCTTTGTATCTTTTTTTTCTTTTTGTCAATTCGTTATCATCTTTTCCAAGAAAAAGAGCAAGAAGTGAGCATCTCCTTTGGTTAATCACTTGAATGTGAATGCCAATAATTCCATTCTAAACAATCCAGGCACAACAGTAGAGTCTGCTAAGAAGAAAAATTAAATATATGAAATTCACAAGAACAGCTGCCAGACACTGAATCTCTAAAATAACTTCAGGGTATAGAGGGTCATGGGCTTCCCAGGTTATGCTAGTGGTAAAGCACCTGCCTGCCAAGGCAGGAGATATAAGAGACTCAGGTTTGATCCCTGGGTCAGGAAGATCCCCTGAAAGAGGGCATGGAAAACCACTCCAGTAATTCTTGCCTGGAGAATCCCATGAACAGAGGAGCCTGGTCGGGTACGGCCCATAGGGTCACAAAGAGTCGGATACTTCTGAAGCGATTCACCACGCACACAATAGAGGGGTCACTTATATCTGAAGTGTGACTAGCAACACCAAGAAGCTACAGGATCCTGACAAGTGCTGCAACAAGAGAACATAACGTGATGAAAAACCTGCAAAGAATTCCTTGTTTCCTAGAAATACGAGATCTTGTTAAGAATTTAAAAACTATTAATTTTTAAAAGGGGATTGTTTTTCAGGACTCTCTCTCTTAGGACTAAAGCATCCTTCAATTGGATAAGAGGAAAAGAAACATTAAATCTCAGCATTTGATGGCACGAGCTGAGGATATTTCATTAGATACAGACTGAGATGCTCCCGGGGCACGCTGCTGCAGGGATGCTGGGGACGTACAGTCGTTTGTGCCGATGTGCACTTCTGGTAAGACACACACGTGTGACCTTCAGATTTTCAACCTGCCTGAGGCTTGCAGACTGCCTTTGGTGTTGTTGACTTTCCTCTCTCTCTCTCTCGAGATTGCAAGAAATTTCCATCGTTTCTAAGTAACTTGCTGTTTTTCACAATCTATATTTTCCATTTTTATACACATACAGGTAACTGTATCCAGGACAGAATAAAATCCTGAAATCTCCCCTTGTTTGTGAAGATTTAAAAAAAATTAAGCTCTTAAACTGACTAAACATGTTTACAAGACTCTAGTGGTTATTGCCACCAATAACTCTCGTATATACTTGCCTGTGTTCTTTATTCCTAAGAACGACATCCCCTTGCTTGATAAAAAGGCAGGGCAAGTAGACGCTTTTGTAGCAGGGAAGAGCTTTAAGGCTCATGAATTTTAGACTCCGTTAAGGTTGGCTTGGGCTTCCCTGGAGACTCAGTGGTAAAGAGCCCGTCTGCCAATGCAGGAGCCACAGGTTCGATCCCTGGGTTGGAAAGATCCTCTGGAGAAGGAAATGGCAACCCACACCAGTATTCTTGTCTGGGAAATCCCATGGACAGAGAAGCCTGGTGGGTTATAGCCCATGGGGTTGCAAAAGAGTTGGACATAACCTAGCCACTAAACTAGGCTTGCAAAGATCCTACGTCACATCTAAAAGCATTTGCAGAATCTTGGTCTTCCTTGTAAAATGCCAGACAGGGAAACATCAGACTCCAAGAGATGTGTTTTTCTGTTTATTTGCTGATGATTGTGTGGTAGGAAATTAAAACAAGCTATCAGATATTGAAAGAATTGATATATGAAATGTATTAACATTATGCATACAGAACGAAGGGTAGCTGAGACAGTAAAGAATCTGCCTGCAAGGCGAGAGATCCAGGTTTGATCCCTGGGTCAGCAAGATCCCCTGGAGGAGGGCATAGCAACCCACTCCAGTATTCTGGCCTGGAAAATTCCTGTGGAAAGAGGAGCCTGGAGGGCTACAGTCCCTGGGGTTGCAAAGAGTCAGACACGACTGAATAACTAACATTTTCACTTCACAGAGCAATCAGTTTGAACATTTTCTAAAGGATGGAAAAAATCATAAACCCACCATATAGATTCAATAAATAGAGCTGGGTTCCAGTCTTATTTCTATATATCCTTAGTGTGCAATATTCAGTAATATCCAAAATATCTCCAAGCCTCGGGGTCTCACCTGTAGTATAGACATAATACTTCCTACCTCACAGAAAGCTCGGAAGGATTAGATGGGAAAAGGTTTATGACACACCTACCAAGGTATCTGGAATATATGATAGAAAGGAGTTAATAAATGTCAATTACCAACCCCTTCTCCTTTGTCCTTAGAAATGTAGTAAAAGTAGTATGACTACCCAAGACTTCAGAGGAGGTGAATTCTGATGCTAGATGTTACAGTTCATTATACTTTTCTTTTGGATCCTGAAAAAGTGCAGGGTGGAGCTAGCTCTTTGAGTCTGAAAAGTAAAATAAGATCCCTCTAAGGAACTGGGTGTGTAGGCTGGTGTTGCTGGATTGCTGTTACCTGGGTTCATGATAACTACCTAGGAGTGTGCCTCTGTAGCCTTGAAAGTGTCCAGCAGCAAAACACAATTCCCTGTGCAGAAGCACCAGGAGACCGTGTACCTTTGATAAATGTTCTGAAATTCTGATCGCAGTAGTATCACAGAGATTCACGGTAAATTACAAAATAAGTGCGTGATCGCAGTGCATTTTTAAATGAAAGTGGGGGTGTGTGAAATCATGATAGGCATCTTCTTTCTGAATTTCTTATTGCCATGTCTTTAGTGAGAGAAGATACATAATCAAAAGTAGATTAGGAGCACACAGCCCAGAAGTTGGTCAGGATAATGTGCCTTTAAAAGGTGAAGGTCATGTCACCTTCTCCATTTTAGCCTCTATTACACTCAGGAAGACGAAGATAAGCATGTTCCTATTTAATACAGCAGCCACAAAATCAATACAGAGAAACTGTTAATACTTAGTGCAAATGCCACTTGAAGCAAATACCCTCAAGAAAAAGAGACTTTCAGAGTCAGAAGGGACTTTGAAAACAATCTTGTCCAACTGTATCATTTTACAGGTGAGGAAAATGAAGCCCTAAGATGTAGAGATGACATGGTGGTCACTTTCAAAGCCTTGAACTCAGGTCTTTGACACCACAGTGGTTCTCTTACTATCATCTGTATGATTGGGTCTAAGAGTGTGAGTTGAAAGCATTTAAGTATAGCTACAATTTCCACTGTCTACGATAATCCATTAAAAACTCACAAAATAAGGAAAAGGTGATCTTCACCAAGGAAAATATTTTTATTCTAATTGAAAGTGTCTCTATTTCATCATCTGTAATTCTGCACCAACTGATAAGACTTGAAGGGTAGAAGAGAGTGATGGATAGGTTTTTCACATGGGGTTTAAGTGGAAGTGGTTTGATATAAAAAGAACTATTTCATTTTCTGATGAGGTTTATAAAATTTGGCCACCATGCCCATTTCCCTAAAAGTACTGCCTTTGGATTACACAACCTGGAGGTCAAGAATAATGAATGCTTCAGAGTCCTTTTCCTTCTTTGTCCAACTTCCGTTCAAATTTGTCCTCTTGAAAAAAAGGCCCTACAAAGTCTCATCCAGGCCTAAGAAAGCTCTATATTAGGTTGGAGGGAAAACAAGGCAAAATAATATACACAGCAACCCTGACAGCAGAGCTGAGAGCCCGTCTCTCTGTGCTTTCCCTGGCTGCCCTGTCAAGATCTTGATGCCTGGTGAAGAATAGATTGCATGCATGCTGCAGAAGATAAAAATTATCTCTCTTGGCCCTTTACCAGCCACAGATGTCATGGCCTTGGCCTTAAATATCTTATTCTAGCCCCAGTTGGCTGAAATGCTCAAAGACAAAATACTCCGTGTCACTCCGCCTCAGTGTGGCGAGAGGCGCCCAGGGCCTGGGACTGTGTTCATATTTGGTGATGCCTTCCTGCATCACTAAAGCAATCAGATGGATCCAGCCTGAGAAGACAATCAGGGCTGGACAGAAGCCGAGAGGGCAAACAGATGGGTAATAATCCCCTCTTTTATCATTCGTGCCTACGGAGAATTATTCAGCGGAATTGAATTCTCTGATGAACAGAGCCCCACACGGCTTTATGCAGTTAAAATTATGGGATTTTTTTTTTCCTTTCTATTTGCTTCTGTGCTTTGAGAGAGATGGCAAGATGATATTCTTATTCATAATACTAGTGAGTATTTGCAGAATAAAAAGGGATCCACTGATGTTTGTGGCATTCAATAGTGTGATGCCAGAGAGTAGGAACTCCATTCAGCCAGAGCCCCCCAACATGGGTCAGGATACATGCAGGACACCTGTCAACACCCTCTGTGAGTTCCCAGGGCCTGGGGTGAACAGGGCCTGGGAAAAGAGAGGGGATATCTGCTATTTAGAATTGATTCTGGATATCAGAGTGATCCAAAGGGCCAAGCAGATAACAGTCCCCTATCTCATAAATTTTGAAATAATTCAGTAATCTGTGACTTAGAAGGGCTTCGCTGGTGGCTCAAATGGTAATGAATCCAAAGCTTCAGTCAATTGCCTTGGGAAAAAGAAGCCCCCCGTAACCCAGGATTGGGCAGGTAGAGAGGCATTTGCTGCAGTGGAAAGGCCGCTGGTACTTTCCTGTTGTACGTGCCCTCCCACACTCTCAGTCCACTCCAAGGCTCCATGAGTTTCCTGTGGGCCAGCAGGGATGAGGGGTAAACTCCCGGGCTACTCACCACTGCAGGGCACCCCAACCAGCTGCTGCTCTCATCTTGTTGACTGTAGCTTTCATGGGCTGGTGTTCCCCAGAAATGTAGCAGGAAAGGTGTTCGGAGCTCAGGCTCTGAAACTGACTAGATGTGGAAGAAATTCTTTCAGACTCGATTACCTTTGTTTTCTTTTGGGGCTGCCGAACAACAGGGGTTAGAAAATTACTGGGCTAATATCTTATGTTATTGCATACCTGGGTGGAAAATCTATTTCTCAAAGATTATTTTTATACAAAAAAGAAAAACAAATAACAGTAACAGTTACTATTTATTGAGTTAAAAGAGCTTCACGACCCACACAATCACAATGGTGTGATCACTCACCTAGAGCCAGACATCCTGGAATGTGAAGTCAAGTGGGCCTTAGAAAGCATCATTATGAACAAAGCTAGTGGAGGTGATGGAATTCCAGTTGAGCTATTCCAAATCTTGAAAGATGATGCTGTGAAAGTGCTGCACTCAACATGCCAGCAAATTTGGAAAACTCAGCAGCGGCCACAGGACTGGAAAATGTCAGTTTTCATTCCAATCCCAAAGAAAGGCAATGCCAAAGAATGCTCAAACTACCGCACAATTGCACTCATCTCATACGCTAGTAAAGTAATGCTCAAAATTCTCCAAGCCAGGCTTCAGCAGTACGTGAACCATGAACTTCCAGATGTTCAAGCTGGTTTTAGAAAAGGCAGAAGAACCAGAGATCAAATTACCAACATCCACTGGCTCATCAAAAAAGCAAGAGAGTTCCAGAAAAACATCTACTTCTGCTTTATTGTCTATGCCAACGCCTTTGACTGTGTGGATCACAATAAACTGTGGAAAATTCTGAAAGAGATGGGAATACCAGACCACTTGACCTGCCTCTTGAGAAACCTATATGCAGGTCAGGAAGCAATAGCTAGAATTGGAAATGGAACAATACACTGGTTCCAAATAGTAAAAGGAGTACGTCAAGGCTGTATGTTGCCACCCTGCCTATTTAACTTATATGCAGATTATATAATGAGAAACACTGGGCTGGAAGAAGCACAAGCTGGAATCAAGATTGCCGGGAGAAATATCAATAACCTCAGATATGCAGATGACACCACCCTTATGGCAGAAAGTGAAGAGGAACTCAAAAGCCTCTTGATGAAAGTGAAAGAGGAGAGTGAAAAAGTTGGCTTAAAGCTCAACATTCAGAAAACGAAGATCATGGCATCTGGTCCCGTCACTTCATGGGAAACAGATGGGGAAACAGTGGAAACAGTGTCAGACTTTATTTTTTTGGGCTCCAAAATCACTGCAGATGGTGACTGCAGCCATGAAATTAAAAGATGCTTATTCCTTGGAAGGAAAGTTCTGACCAACCGAGATAGCATATTGAAAAGCAGAGATATTACCTTGCCAACAAAGGTCCGTCTAGTCAAGGCTATGGTTTTTCCAGTGGTCATGTATAGATGTGAGAGCTGGACTGTGAAGAAAGCTGAGTGCCACAGAATTGATGTTTTTGAACTGTGGTGTTGGAGAAGACTCTTGAGAGTCCCTTGGACTGCAAGGACATCCAACCAGTCCATCCTAAAGGTGATCAGTCCTGAGTGTTCATTGGAAGGACTGATGCTGAAGCTGAAACTACAGTACTTTGGCCACCTGATGGGAAGAGTTGACTCATTGGAAAAGACTCTGATGCTGGGAGGGATTGGGGACAGGAGGAGAAGGGGACGACAGAGAATGAGATGGCTGGATGGCATCACTGACTCGATGGAGGTGAGTTTGAGTGAACTCCGGGAGTTGGTGATGGACAGGGAAGCCTGGCATTCTGCGATTCATGGGGTCGCAAAGAGTCAGACACGACTGAGTGACTTAACTAAACTGAACCAAAGGACGCTTGTGTGTGTACACTTACAGTATGTATGTAGATATATATCTTTAGAAGTGACTTCCTTAATACAATTAGTAAACTT
Organism: Bos taurus; assembly: GCF_002263795.3. Lineage (NCBI taxonomy): Eukaryota > Metazoa > Chordata > Mammalia > Artiodactyla > Bovidae > Bos > Bos taurus. The sequence continues at coordinate 38,700,980 of NC_037350.1, forward strand.
TGGAGCCTAGTACTGTCTGATTCCAACTCTCAAGGACCTTCTACAAAACTAAGCTACCTTATCTCTTGCACTCAGTTACAACTGATTTGACACTGCCTTAACCTCTTAACTCTTACAATATTTCCTTAAATACATTACAAACAACTTGAGAGCAGGACCCCCATTCTGTATTTTTTTCCCCAAAAAAACAAATAGGAGTCTAGAGAATGGTTTCTTCAGACCACTACCAGACTCCTTGTGATGAAAGGCTGTTGTATACATCTCGTGATTATGGGACACTCCGATGAGACCTCAGGACCTCATTTAACTCAAAAGACATGGTGGGAAGAGTTGGGATCAGATTACTGAGAGCTTGCACGCCATTTGTGGCATACGTGCTGCTCACTGGATACCCATGGGCCCCTACATTTACTAGCCTCCTGCTTGGCTGCATTTGGGACATAGGACTAGTTCTGAGGAATGGGCTATGTGTGAGCAGAAAGAACATGCATCTGGGACACAGCACTTAAGAGTAAATGAAGACCCAATTTCATTCTTCTTATGGTTGAGTAATATTCCATCTTCTATCACACACACACACACACTATATATATATATACACACACACACACACACACACACACAAATATATATATATATATATATATATATATATATATACACACACACACCACATCTTTATCCATTCACCTGTCAGGGGACATTTATTTAGATTGTTTCTTTGTTCTGGCTATTGTAAACAGTGCTGCAATGAACACTGGGGCACATGGATCATTTTGAATTATTGTTTTCTCAGTTTATATGCCCAGTAGTGGGATTGCTGGGTCACGTGGTAGTCCTATTTTTAATTCTTTAAGGAACCTCCATAGAGTTCCATAGTGGCTCTATGAATTTACATTCCTACCAACAGTACAAGAGAGTTCCCTTTTCTCCACATCCTCTCCAGCATTTATTGTTTGTAGATTTTTTGATGATGGTCATTCTGACTGGTATGAGGTGATACCTCATTGTACTTTCAACTTGCATTTCTCTAGTAATTAGTGATGTTGAGCATCTCTTCATACACCTCTTGGCCTTCCATATGTCTTCTTTGGAGAAAAGTCTACTTAGGTCTTCCACCCACTTATTGATTGCGTTGTTTTATGAGATTGAGCTGCATGAGCTGTTGGTATTTGCAGAGATGTGGATAGACCTAGAGTCTGTCATACAGAGTGAAGTAAGTCAAAAAGAGAAAAATGCTGTATATTATTGTATATATGTGTAATCTTTAAAAAGTGATACTGATAAACACATTTGCATGGCAGGATAGAGATGCAGATGTAGAGAATGGACATGTTGACATCCAGGCGGGGGAGTCGAAGTGGGAGATTAGGATTGACATAAATACACTACCATCTGTGAAACAGATAGCTAGTGGGAACCTGCAGCATAGCATAGGAGCTCAGCTTGGGGCTCTGTGATGACCTAGATGGGTGGCATGGTCAGGGGGCGGGTGGAGGGAGGCTCAAGAGGGAGGGGATATATATGCATATAGCTGATTCACTTTGTTGTTCAGCAGAAGCTAACACAACATTAGAAAGCAATTATACTCCAATAAAAAAAAAAAAAGAGTAAATGAAGAGTTAAGGTTCCTTCTCCATTCTTCTGTTTCCTTATCATGGTGACATGAGATGTAGCGTCGCAAGATAAACAGAGCCTGCATTTCTCAGCAATTAGATGGATGAGAACTCTCATCAGACTTTGCTACTGAAAGAAATACACTTTTGTTTTCCTAAACCACTGAGCTATAGGGGCTTACATATTACTACTGCAAACCCTACCCTTTTAAATTTATAAACCATGCCATAAGATTTTGGGCTTTAATGGAGTTGGAACATTAGAGGCTTTCTTACAAGGAAGCAGCAATTGAAAGTATCTTAACTATCAAATTAGCTCTTTTTAAAGTCATTTCCTTGTATTTTCTTTCCTATTGGCATTTTCCCAAGGTCACTTACTTTTCACTCATTCATTCAACAACTGATTGTTAATCATCTTATTTATCCACGAGGGACAGAGGTATCATAATTCAGAGGTGATGATCTGGTTATTTATTAAGTACAGAAATAAAGTATATTATGTGCCAGACATTGTTCTGGTGCTTCTCAAATATTTACTTATTTAATCCTCATAGCAATGCTAGAATGTACTATTATCCTCATTTTGTATATTAAGGAAACTGGAACCCACAGAGATTAAGTAACTTGCCCAAGGTCACAGAGCTGGTATTGGGAAAAATAGGACTTGAACCCAGGTAGTCTTCCTCCAGAGTCTGGGCTCTGATCCACCAAGCTATGAATGAGTGCAGAAGATGGAGTCCTAACCAGCCATGATGGCCAGCTTGGTCCTCCTGCCCCCAGATCTGCCTCATGGGCCTTATTGAAGCTGAAAACGCTCTCATTTTAATGCATCACAAATGTCATCCTGGGGGTTAGGTTAAGATCAGGAAGTTCTCAGAAAAACGCTGAGAGAACTAACAGGGAACTGACCCCATCTCTCTATTCCCTTAATATTTTCTTTGCATTTCTATTAAGCCACTGCTCATACCACATCTTTATTTATTTGCTTAGTTATACATAAGTTTTATTCATCTTGGTATACTTACAGCACTTACATCACCACACAAATACGCAGAGTAAATGTCTGACAGATGATGTAAATAAAAGAATGAATCATACAACCCAAGCTGTATCTACAGCTGAAATTTTAACATCTTTGGATATTTCTGATGAAACGGTGGGGTAGACAATCCAACAGCTAATAAATTCTCTTTCTGTCTTATTATCAATCCTGATTATATAACACTTTGAACAACTATTAACAATTATTGTTCCAACTGCGGAGTAATATTTTGCTATTCTGGTTCTGAGAAAATAATAATAAAGGGCATTTACTGATTATCTACTCTGAGTCAGATAGTTGCTATGGACTAAATGTTTGTATCCACCCAATTCATAGGTAGATTTCCAAAGTGATGGAATTCCAGGTGGAAAATTTGGGAGATAATTAAGTATAAGGGTATATTGCCCTTGACTACTAGTCAAGGATTAGTACCTTAATAGATCCCTGGGTTGGGAAGATGCCCTGGAGAAGGGAACGGCTACCCACTCCAGTGTTCTGGCCTGGAGAATTCCATGGACTGTATAGTCTATGGGGTTGCAAAGAGTCAGACATAACTGAGCGACTTTTACTCATGTTCAGTACCGTAAAAAGAAAAAACGTGAGAGAGATGATTTGTCTTGAACATGATTGACTCATTCCCCCAGAATAATGCACATGCAAAATGACACAGAAGCTTTTGCATAAACTTCAGAGGCTCAGGGACCTCTCCCTTCTAAAAACCCCTGCTGCATTGATAGCCATCTCAGAGGACAGAGGCCTCTGCTCCACCCTCCACAGTGTTAATGACAGCAAATGGGCTGTCTAGATGGAAAGGCACAAATGTGAAGGTAGGTCTCTGGTCATTGCCGAGCCTCTTGTTTCATTCCCGAGCCTCTTGTTTCATTCCCTCAGGCTTATCTTTATCTTGTATTTCCACACCTCATCTTGATTCTCACGGTCTTTTGCTGTTTGCAAGCCCTTCTCACTCAGAAACAGAAGCAAAACACAAAATGTACGTGTAAAGAAAGAAACGCTCCGCTTCCCTTCCGAGTGGCATCGGTGTCTGAACCTTGGGAAATGGGTGGTGTTACCACACGGTCAGGCAGAGTTTCCAACGGCAACTGAAAGGAGAATAGCAGGAAACCAGTTGCACAGCTGACAGCAGAATGCTTTTCCATATGTAAAGCTGTCTTAAACCCACAAGAGACACTGAGAATAAACTTTCTGCTCTCTTTTCTTTCTGCTTAATACCAAGTGGGTCAGGGAGAAGCGCCGGACGCTTTTAAAAATGCACTTAGAGTTCTGAATCCAAGCTGTGAGAGGACCCATTGGAGACAACTGTTCTCTCATGGCCTGCTTTGAATAAACAATTCCGGCTCTGTGTGATATTACTTCTCAACCAGATTCTAGCATTGAACTCTTGGCTCGCCATGGTTACTCGCATTTTAAACCAGTGTCCTCCTTTCCTTCCCCTTGGCTAAGATTCCTGCTTACTTGGCAATGGCTCCTTCTCATTTGAACTTTTGCCCTCGTTTAATCTCCACCAAATTTTAGTCTCAAAGAACCTCTCACAGGCACCTTTTGTTACTCTGAGTTTCTTTCTCGTGTGAGAACCAGCTTAGGGAGCTGGTTACTGGAAAACACTCAAGGGCCTGTCTTCGTGCTCTGGGAAGCCGGCAGTGACAGGCTGTTTTGTGTGTGTACTTTGCTTTAAAAAAAAATCAAGGAAGCACAAGATGCAAGCTGTTTGCTGAAAACAAAATGTTTGCTTTCAAAAGCAAGCGAACACACACATATTTTGCATCTGTCCATGTGGCTTCACTCTTGTCCATTCCAGGGCCGCTCCTCTTTATTTCACTGCTGAAGTGATTTCAGATCAAAAGGCAACCCGATGAAGACTTTATTCCCTCCCAACTTCCCATACCAGTTCCAGGTGCTCAACATCTCTGGAACCTACTTTCCTTTCAAAAGAAAAACCAGTATGTCAACCCCTCTTCTCGTTTGATAGTTAGATGATCTGCTTCCTGCTTAAACAGAGCCCATGGTTTACTCAGAACCTCTTGCTTCTTCCTATCGGGGATTCACACCCATGCCTGCACCATAGACACTCTGTTCTGTTCTCTTTGCCCATTCTGGCCAGGCCTACCCACCCAGTCATGGCAGTTTCTTTCCCTGGAACAAACACACCATCTCTCTCTACACTGCTTACCCTGAGCCTCAGAATATATAAGTGTTTTTCAAGAGCCACCAGCCTCACCGACAACCTAGTGTCCACCTGAAGCTGGAACCTACTTTTACAGCCCAATAATTCAGTTTGGGGCTTCCCTGGTGGCTCAATGGTAAGGAATCTGCCACCAATGCAAGAGACTCGGGTTTACTACCTGGGTTGGGAAGATCCCCCTGGAGAAGGAAAGAGCAACCCACTCCAGTATTCTTGCCTGGGAAACCCCATGGACAAAGGAGCCTAGTGGGCTATAGTCCATGGAGTCATAGAGAGTCAGATGGGACTTAGCGACTAAGCAGCAATTCAGTTCTACAAATCCTCCTTTGTATATTGCTGGGTGTTCTAGAACTTCTCTCTCTTCTTTTCCACTCTGCCGCTTTCAGTGATGGTCTTGCCCCCTACTTGACTCAGAAGATAGGAGTCCACGCCCTGGTGAATACTCTGATGCCATCATCCAGTCTCAGATGGTGGGGAAACTTTCTCTTTCAGAAAGTAAATCTGCCTGTCTGTGTGAGCTCCTGATAAAGTCCATCAAGATGCAGAGGAGCTGTGCTCCACATTTTTTTCCACAATCATGACCAGTTCCTACTCTTCTGCCTTCAAACATGCTGAAGTAACTAACAACAGCAGCAAATAATAACAATAACAGCAAATTTCGGAACAAGCTTTCCTGCTCTGTATGTATTTCTTACTAATTTGCAACTTCTTTCCATTCCCAGTCTGCATCTGCCACTTTGATCCCCTCATCCCCTCTCCTCTGCTCTCTTAACCCCTTTGGCTTGTTTTCATCTTTACTGCTTGCCTAAGAATTTTCTTATGAAGGTCATCAATCAACACAAGGAGTTTCCCTTGACTGAAAGTTCCCCATTTCAGCCACCTGCTGTTAATCGGAGGAGTGTGTAGGAAGAAGGGAAGGAGGGTTCTCCCCACAAACCACGTAAGTGGGGCTTCTTGAGACTCTGAATGTCTACGAAAGAAATAAACCACATCATACTCTCAAATTGGATACTTTCAAGATGCAGATTTTTAGCTTTACTCAGTACATCCAATCTTAAGGAGGAAGGCCTTGGCAAGATTGGATGCCATTAAGGATGAATTTATGTATGTCCCCTGAAGTTTGAGAGTGGCCATAAAAATAGATCCTGGAAACTGACGTAAACTGGAAGAATCAGAAGATAAATGACTGGCTGCAGCTGCCATCCATGGCAAGGCAAGGAACAGATAGTGGCTTGGGGACCAGACTACCCACAGTCTGGCCTGAAAACAAGGTGTGACTTTCTTTATAGACCAAGTGATCTTGAGTGGTCTTGATGGAGTCAAACTTTTGAAAATGCCTTTAGGGAAGAAGGGATCCTAACAGGATGGATCCCTGAAGACAAAGGCTGAAAGGATGTAATTCTTGGTCAGTTGGAAAGTATATCACCCACCCATGTTATGAAGCTATGATCTGGAACAATCTCAGTGAACAATAATGCTTGGAGACACTGGTTGAAGAACTCAAAAAAAAAGAAAAAAAAGAAGAAGAAGAAAAGGTGTACATGAAGAAATCAGTATCTAGAAGCTTGCTATTATGGAGAACACACTGGTCATTAACTGTTAGTCAAGACAGAACTACAAAAACAGCAGCTAAATACAGGCTTGAAAGAGGAAGGAAGAAATCTGAAAGTTGAGTTCATGGCTTGGTCCCCACTTCAAGCCAGAGTCATGTGTCTGGCTTCCACTGTTAAAAGACAAGACACTCAACTCAAATGAGGCAGGAGACTGGAATTCTGATTTAAACTTGCTGAGAATTCTTTGCTTCCTGAAAGTGAGCAATATGTACCTAAACAGTCTTATAATCCAAAATGATGAGGGAACTAAGGATCACCTCAAACAATTACAGGAAGGAATTAGAGATATGACTATATTAAAGAACATGTTAAAGAACAGAAATTAGAGAAAAATAAAATTAAAGAATAGAATTAGAGAAAAATAAAATTGCTCTCTCTGTGTACTTCTGCTCAATACCCAGTTATACGTTTCCAACCATTTTGATTACTGATGCACTTTTATTTTTGTGACATTGTGATTTATTATAAGAAATACATATTGGGTCTTTGTCCTTTATTCCTGGTACATAGCTCCTAAAACATTAGAATTTCCTAAGTATTGGAAGCTGGAAAGGTATCCTTTGTTATATTAATGAGGAGACTATGGACCCAACCAAATGATAGAGACTTGTCAGGAGAACCAATCACAGAATTAGAGGGTTAGAAATTTTGCCCCACCCCCTGACTCTCCCTCCTCCCCAGGTTGGATCAATCTTCAATTGGCCAAAGATTTATTCAATCTTGCCCGTGTAATAAAACTTCTGTAAAAACCCCAAAGCGTGGCTTTGGAGAGCTTCCAAGTTGCTGAACACACTCAGAGATTTGGGGGGAATGGCAAATCTCTGGCTCAGAGAGCACAGAGCTCAGAGCCCCTTCACCCATTCCTTGCCTATGAACGTCTTCCATTTGACTGTCCCTGAGTTATATCCTTTTATAACAAACTAGTAATCCAGTAAGTGAGGTGTTCTCAGGGTTTTTCCAGCCCCTCTAGCAAATTAATCAAACCTGATGAGGGAATCCCTGGAAATTCTGATCTACAGTGAGTCAGCATGAAACACCGGTGACAATCTGTACTTTTGATTGCTATCTGATGTGGGGATGGGGAGGAGGCAGTCTTGGAAGACTGAGCCCTTACCGAAGGGATCTGATGCTCTCTCCATGTAGACACTGCTGGAACTGACTTCAATTACAGGACACCTGGCTGGTGTCTTAAAATTACTTGGTGTAGGAACCCTCCTGCCCCCAACTCTGGAATTGGTGACCAGAACTGTAATTATTAATTGCTGTTTTATTTCAGATTCTTAGAGTTGTAAAGGACAGACTCCACTCAAACAGGCTTAAGGAAAAGAAGAACAGAATGGCTCAGGGAAGTTAAAATTCTCGAGATAGCTTGGATTCGGGAAACATCCAGGACCTCAAAATTATGTAATCAAAGCACCAGCTTTCTCTATTTGAAATCCATTTGTTTCTTGGCTTGGCTTACTTCTGTATGCACGTTCTTTCTCAGTCATAGGCATAATGAATCGCGTCATTCTCGCTTGATAAATCTTCCCTAAAATGTGGGTAGCAGAGCACTAAATTTCCATTGAGTTCTTTAACTGGCCCATCTTGGATTATTAGTTAATTTCAGAGCCTTTGGGAACCTAATTGGTGAAATATATGTCCTATGTCCACCCATGTGGTTGGAAAGCCACACATGAGCCATAAAAAAGGGGGGCGGCATTTCAAAGAAAGGAAGAGTATTAAAATCAACAAAGATAACAGGTATTTATTAGAGCACCCTCATTTACAGCCTCTTCTAAGGTATCACTATCCATTTTTTTCCCTCCAATTCTGTCAATTTTTTGTATGTATTTGAGCCTTTCTTGTTAGATCCATATACTGACCCTTTTATTATTTTTAAAAAAAAAAAAGTCATTTTTAGTTTCTTATAAAATGTTTTTTCTCTTAGTAAAAATTTTCATCTTAAGTACATTTTGTCTGGTATTAGTAGACCTAAAGAATGGAGTGAGGAAATCAAACTACAGAACTTGATGATGCATTAGATTTGGGGAATGTTATTGCATATATTGGCATGATTTCAAGATGTGGGGCTTGGTTGACATGGTAAGGTTATTCACCAAAAATGGGAAAGGGGAAGGAACAAGAGATGTAGGATTTAAAGAGAATGAGTTTCCTTTGGAATATCATGAGTTTAAAGAGCTAGAGTGAACCAAGAAGTCTTCAATGGCTACTTTAGAATTATATTATCTAATTATGTGGTGTATGACTCCATTTTGAAGTCTATACATCTACAATTTTACCATACCTAGCACAGAGTTTAGCTCAGATTTGATGAACATGCCTATGCGTTCAAGGATTGATTTAGGAGAGATTGATATTATCATGAGTATCCAGCCATTCTAAACAAAAGTTAGTTGCCCAAATATATCATGCTGTGTTCTGTTTTGAATCACAGGTCTTTGAGCATTCTGCTTCCTTTTCTTGGAATGCCCTTCTGTCTAACCTCATCATTCACTTGGCTATGTCTGTCTGTCTGTCTGTCCTGTCTCAGTTTCAATGTCACCATCTAAAGCTCTTTCTAAGGATTCAGGATTCTCTGTGTAATTCCTTCCATTTTCAGTGCACCACTTACTGAATAGCCTGTTCCACTGTTTCCTGCTTACTATTTTTTATCACTAGTAAATAGCATAATACATAGAAATTTTTAAAAAATCCTTTTTGAATTGACTGTTAAATAAATAAATTTAGCCATAGGAAAGAACTGTCTGTCTCATTCATTACCTGTTTTATATTCCTTTACCAATATATCCAAGAATTAAATGGGCTTGACTTTGGAACAAAACTAAGGAACAGGATAGTTTCATATAAAGAGAAATAGATTATTCTAGAATAGGTATATAAAGAAAAGAAAGGAAGAATTTCTTTGTGAAACATCTATTAGCTAAATGCTATTCTGGGATCAAAATTCCATATGCCTCTTAAAAATGCCCAATAATATGAACTAAGTAAGTTTTGGAATGGCTGGATGATGACATTAGCTGAGTTTGGAAGGTTCAGGGCTTATACCTCAATTATACATATTTCATCAAATCTAACATGACATTAATTGCTACATGCACCATTATTTTACATACCTTCAAAAAAGAAAAGTAAAACCTGCTGATTATGACACAATGTTTAGGAAATATCTATCTTTAAGATACACTTCGATATTAGAGCTATTAAGGTGTGAAAAAATGTATATCTTACACTAAATTAAATACGCTAGATAAGAGTCAGAGTTATAGGTTGAGGAAAAACCTAAGACTTCATCCAATCTAATCTTCATCAATTTACAAATGGACTGAGAACTCGAAAAGTTTAAGTACAGACAGGTACTCAGAAATTGAGCAAGTCAATCAACCTGTAAGACCAGATGGGCTGCTTTGCTCTGGTGTTAACATTTCATAATTCTGTGCACTAACATTAATATTAAAAAAGACACTCAGGGGAAACATATGTCATCATAACATGACAAATGCCTCCTCATGTGAGAGATAGATAATTTACCTCAACAAATACGTTACTTAAAATTCTCTCTCCTCAAATATCTGTACCCTAGCATCTTCCCCAGTGAATTCAGGGTTTTCCTAGAAAGAGAAACCTGAATCCTCTTTCTGGCCATCAAGGAAATACCTAATGCGATGTATGTAAGTCTAACTATATATTGGAATTTTTTCCTCTGCTTCTTGAAAATCTTTCATTTGATCAAAGACTATTTTTATGGTGTTAGGCTATGTGATATTTCACATGAAGAACAAATCAAATCTGTCATCATTATGGTACATTTTAAAGTCACACCTTTAATGGCAACTTTAAACTTGATTTTCTTCAGTAAGTTTTAGCCTTCTTTCCACACAGTTCTGAAAGTTTTGTTTTAAAAAGCCACTTCTTCACCTTCTCTTTCCCTCATTTTCCTCTTCCCTAATACCACAATTGAAAACATCCCGCTCATCTCCACCCCCTCTAAAATTCCCCCACCTACCCGAAACCTTAGGCCCTCCTTTCAGTACCTTGCTGATAACAAAAGCATCTTCATTTTCTCTGGAACTCATGCAGAAGAAACATTTTAAGCTCAACTAAATAATTATCCACCTACTTTCTATTTCCTCCCAAGGGGAAAAAAAAAGTTCTGATTGACTGAAAAATCACCAGGTTCTTGTCACCAGAATCCTTAATACGAAACCTTCCTTACACTCTTCCTTCTTCAGCTTTCTGGTTTTGATGTGGGAAGTGGCAAAATTAAGGGAATTTGTGGGTTGTATTAGATACATGAAGGCACATTTAATTGAATAAGTCATCACGAACGCATCCACTATGTGACCGATGTGCCAAAGGCAATCACGCACATGAGCTCTGGGCAGTTATCCTCCAGTTTGCCATCCACGCCCACATGGAGGTATGAGAGTACCTGGAGCAACGCACTCAAAGCAAGGCTCCCGGTTCAGCTGGGAGGATGATCAGGGGCTGAAGCCACAGAATGACTTACCCAAGGGAGTAAAAACAAAGCTTCTCTTGGCAGACTCCAATTCCAGTTGCTTCATCATCTTCATCTTGCAGCAAGCACTCTGCTTAGAAAGGATAAAAGAAAATCATTACTGAAGAAGGCCCACAACAGGGCCACCTCAAAACTGTCAGCTCATCTTTAGTACTTGTAAATACATCTGCACATACATACATACATGAACACACACAGACATACAGAACCCATTTTTCAGTTGGCAAAGAGCCCTTTCTGAAGCCAGAGCTGGCCCCTGAACGAGACTGTGATTTAGCAAAGTGTGACTTGCTGTTTACTCACTTCTCTCAATGCCACCTTTCTTCTCCTTGTCTCATCCTGAAGAGTCCCATTGTCTCATTCCTATTCTCTGACAGGTTTAAACTCCTTCCTGCTAACATGCTTACTAATAGCTGTTTCAAAAGTACTACCATGTCTGAGACCTTTTTACTGCTAGTGAAAGGGTCTTTAAAGGTTGAGAGTAATGAAATGTGAAATGTGAATTTGGTTACTTGGAATTAGAGAATAAATCTTACTATTTCTCGGCTTTCTCAGCAGCTTGGTGTTAAGAGGGGTCTATTTTATATATAATTTTCTTCTGCCATAACACTATCCATAGATGTTTTCAAACACATGGGAGCTGGAAAAGATCTTAACAGTCATCTCAAACCATCTCCATTTTATAGGCTTAGAAACTGAGGACCAGAGAAGCAGGACAGCATGGCCAGAGGTAACCCTCACCCGCATCAGATTCCCGGGGTCGTCGAGATTTCTAGAAATCTTGCCTTGGTAAAACTACACTTCTTGAGCACCCTGAATTTTTGGCATTTAGAAAGTGAAATAATTAAGCCTATATCATTTGGGAAGGCTGAAGAACAATGTCAACTTATGGACCCCCATGTTTGATGGCGTGTTCAAACTCAACCTGATTATTTCTATTAACAGGTCAATGGTGGCTTAAAAGAAGTCTTTCAACCTAATCCTCTGGAGCCACCTAGCCCTTGATAAAATGATATTGAGCATCCCTGAAGTGTAAAGAAGCAGTCTGCTCCAATCCTCTAGGTGAGAAAGCCTTTGTAAAATCTTTTTGGCTATTTGCTTTAGCACTGTGGCTGACAAGGTGTTCTGAAGGCTTCCTGCTACTAGAACTTACTACACAGGACACAGTCTTTAGTATGGTATAGAAGCTGAGCCTAAGATTCTGCATCTGGCTGATGGCTTTCAAGATAAATAGAAGTTTCCATCTATAAGCAAACCAAAGCCACATGCAGAAAGCATACCTACTCTGAAAGAAAGCCTTATCCGTTTTGAAGCCACAGAATCTCACCAAATAAATCAAGTAATATGTTCATAATCAAAGATTATTAGCAAACAAGGAGGCCAGCTGTACTAGTTATCTACCGCTGTGTAACACACTATCCTAAAACTTAGCTTAAAATGACATTAAACATTTACTATCTCCCCAGCTTCTGAGGATCTGGAACTTGGGTCCTGGGTCAGGGCTCTTGTAAGGTCGTGGTCATCTGAAAGCTTGACTGGGGTGAGGAGTCACTTCAAAACAGACTTACTGACTGGCTGGCATGTTGGTATTGGTCATTGGAGGCCTGAGTTCCCGCCCTGTGAGCCTTCTCTCAGGCCAGCTAAGTGTCCTCAAGATACAGTAATTGGTTTCCCCCAGAGAAAATAATTCAATAGAAAGAAAGTCAGGCAGAAAACTACCCTATTTTATGTGCGAGTCTTCGATGAAAACATGAGCTAATTCATTTGCAATCTTGGGGCAAAGAAAAAGGCAAACCACAAATAAAAAAGATAAGTTCAATTAAATTAAAATTAAGAAATTATGTTCATCAAAAGGCATCATAAAGAGAATAGAAAATAGCAAATTAGGAGAGATCATAACAACTCACTTAATAAACAAAGGATTCGTATCCAGAACACATAAATAATTTTCGACAAATTGATAAGCCAGAAAATCCAACAGAAAGCTAGGCAAAGGCCCAAACACAGGCACCTAGAAGAAGAAACATGTGGACAACAAACATATAATAAGGTTCTTAATCTAGATAACAATCAAGAAAAAAAAATTACAAACATAAGACACAATTTCACACCTATTAAGTTGTTGCACATTAGAAGATCAGACAATACCAAGTGTTGGAGAGGAAGTGAATCAACAAAAAAGTTTGGGAGTTCTAGATTGTTACAATTACTTTGGACAATGATGTGGCGATTTGTAAAGATGAATATTCACACACCTGATCTCCACCCAACAGCTGTATGTCTAGGTCAGTGATTTTGATCCCTAGAGAGTATTTGGTAAAGTCTGGAGACATTGTCAGTTGTCACAACTGAAAGACACTACTGGCATCTAGTGGGCGGAAGCCGGGGATGCTGCTGAACATCTAGACTGCACACAGCAGCTCCATACGGTAAAGAATCATCTGGTCCCAATGTCAATGGTACCACCATCAAGGAACCCAGTCCTAAGTACATACACAAGAGAAACTCCTGCACATATGTCTACCAGGAGATACAGAATATATTCAAAATAACCACCACAAACTAGAAGTAATACTTCCCTTTTGACAAGAGAATAAATCAATCAATTACGAATTAGTTATTCAGTGAAATATACATGACTGAACTATAGCTATAGACAGTGAACTTTAGTGATGTGATACATGGGGAGAAAAGAGTAAATCTCATAAGACGTCCAAAGTGATATATTTAATGTAATGTTCAAAAACAAGGAAAACTAAAGCATCCAATATTTAGGCATACCTAAAAACATATGCTTAAACTACAAAAACAGGCTAGACAATGATATATAAGATTCAAGGTACTGGTTACCTCTTGTGGAAGATAAAAGGAAAACCATGGAAAGGTGGGGGAAGATAAACAGAAGCAAGTTTTGTGACCATGTTTGAACTCTTGGATTGTATAAACGGGTTCACAGTTGTTCATTATGTTATCATACTTTATAACTTGTATATGGATACAGGTACATGATACATGCATATATGTCATATATACTTTGGCACCAAATATTACATTAAAATATAAGTAAATGGAAAAAAAGTATTCAGTGCGGAAGTTGTAAGGATGGTTTATACAATATGACCACACACATCACTTTGAAATTAGGGAAACAAACTCACTTTGTTTTTTTGGAAAGGAGATGCAAAATAAAAAATTACAATGTTTTTGTATTAAAGTCAGGCTCAAAATGCAGTATAATTTGCTCAGTGTTTTCCTTCCTGGCAATTCTCTATAATATCAGTCCCCAAACAAATATTGTTGACCTAAGCACCCCTTACTCTGAGATGTACTGGCAATAAACCCAGGGCAAATAAAAGATAACATATGGGTTTTTTTCCCTCTTTCTCTAGACTATGATCATACACTGGTAGGGGCATAATAATACCACATAACAAGAGGTAAGAAAGTAAATGATCCGTGTGGCTGTCTTTGGCCTTTAGGACAAAGGTCTCCTAGGGAAACACTGATTCCTCTTAAAAAATCAAATCTTCAAAACAATGTACCTTTAACCCTAGGCTAGCAAATTGAGTAGCCCAAATGATCCAAAGTGCCATAACCACTTATTAATTTTAAGGAAAATTACAAAAATTACTTCCCTTTTTTCTTTGTTTCTCTCATTTTATTCTAACCAGGTGTTCCAAGTGCGCCCTTGTTCCTGTCCTCAGCTGACTTTCCCATAATCCCTGCTAGAGTGTTAATTGAAAAGTAAGGTATTAACTGATTATAGCTTAGTATGATCCCTCCGAGGATGATTTTTATTTTCATAGGGGACTCATAAAGGTTGGTGTGGGTAGCAGGGAGTGAAGGCTAAGAGATGACCTTCAGGAAGCTATAGCTAACTCCAACACCTGAAGAAGCAAATAAAGAATATTTGTTATGCAGCCTCTGAAAGGTTGGCAAAATCTTGCTTCAGGCCCTGTTTAAACATCCAGGCTCTGTCTACTACTTTTGGAACTGAGCTGCAATAAAACCTCTTACTTCCCTGACCCAAGAGGAAATATTTTATGAATTATAGTGGAGAGAATTATTTGGTCAACATTTAGACCTGAAATACTCTGAAGAGTGAGAAAGCTGCAGAAAAAAAATATGTCTGGAGAAAGTACAAAGGCCAAAATCAATCAATAAAATGCTTAACAGTGTAAAGACAGGAAACTTTCCAAGGGTCCAAGCATAAACGTCAAAAGTATTTCAACAGAACCCAAAAGGCTTGAAGTTGAAGTTGTACAGAAAAAGTGAAGGGGATGGAGGGATGAATAGACATTTCCAAGAAGAATACATGTGTGTCTTGTATCTTTATTTACAAAGTAATTGTTCTACCACCTTCCTGCTTCACTGTCCTTGGTATTAGTAACTGCTCTGCCTGATAAGAAATGGTATCAGCTTTTTATAAAAGAGGTGTTCCTGAATCAGGATGTGTAAGCTCACAGGTAACAGCTAGAAACGAATCCAAACGAGCAGTCTTGGTCCTTAAACTTCATTGTGCATAGTCACTTAACAGTATTTATGTAAAATGGAGATTCTACGACCCTGGCTGATTCAGCAGTACCATAATAATCATGACTGATTCGGTCATGGCCCAGGAGTCTGCATTTCAGAGCACTCCAGGAGAGTCCAGTATCTGCAGTGGGCCACATGAAACAGGCTTAAGGAAACCACACCTTTGAAATTCACAGGACGATTTAAACTTTATATGTTAATATACAAAGCCAACTGTAGCCAAGACATTTTAGGAAAAACAAATCCTACTAAAGTAAAAAGGCTTACAGTACCAAGTTTGATTTATTATATTTGGTATAACAGTATATTATACTATGACAGCGTGGTACTGTCACAATACTCAAATAAAGAATGAAATATAATATGGAGTCCAGAAACAGATGATAGACAGATAAAAAAATCTATATCTATACCTACTTGATTTACAATACAGCTGACACAGTTGAGCGTCGTGGAAAGGATGGTCTTTTCAACACATGGTTCCAGGTCAATATTACAGCCATACTGAAAGAAATAAATCTTGATCCTTATCTCACACGATACACAAAATCAATTCCCTAGTCTTCCCAAGGCTTTCAGTCTTTACCAGGCATACATCTCATCAGAAAGCAAAGTTTCCAGAGTCTAATCAGTCCTATGTGTTTTTTACTACACTTCCTCTTCATTGAATTAGTAATTTAGGTATTCTTCTTTATGGAGACTAAGATCTAATCTTTATGTATGTTTTGGAAATTTTATTTTCCTCTCTCCACTTTGCCCTCTGTTTCTTTCTCCTTCCTCCTTTACTTTATGCTTTCTGACAATCTATTCTTTTATCCAATGCATGAGATATCAGAGGAACAGGTCAGCAGCCACCACACATACTAAATCTGACCTAGAACTAGAAAACAAATCATGTTTGTTTGTTTTTAAAAACAAAAAAAAACCTGTTGCCAGTATGATTGTGAGCTTTCACACAAAATCAGATTGTGGGACATTTCTTGAAAATTTGGGACATCTGGCCACACTAGGCCAGCAGCAGACCAAGGCAACTGCCTACTGGATTTTGTGAAGCACTTGCCTGCTTTAGACAGGGCAGCCCTCTCAGATTCACTTGATCCTCCCTGGGCCTACTTTTCTAGTGTATATTACCTGCCTGGCCCTGTAGGAATCTGCATTTAAGGTCCCTGTTACTGTTCATGTTTAAATAAAATAGTGAGGTGTGAAAGCATGTTTTTAAAAAATTATAGATACATAAATATCGTTTTCCATTCATATACAGTTTTCAGTGTTCTACACATAGGAGCTAAATAGATTTTTTTTTTCTGCTTCACCTTTAGTTTTTGGGCATAAATCCCCTCTTGTTTTCGTAGGAGCACTAGCTTAAATTTGCAGATGCTGTGTGCTGCACATAAAATCATTGCATTTAAAACCATATGTCACACTGCATTGTTCAAGAGGCATCAATCCTTTCTTACTTGCAGATCTTTAAAGATATAATTTTATGCTCAGTTAAGATGGAAAAGAACATGAGGTTTGAAGATAAATCTATTTACCTTGGATGCATTTTGCTAAATTATTTCACCAAATGACTAGGTAGAGAGACATTAGCACAATATGGTAAAAGACAACTTCTTCAATTTACAGGTCTTCCTCCATAATCAGCTTCTAGGGCTTATAATCATCAGAGCAGCAGGATAAATGAGGATATGCCAAAGTCTGCCTCTTGTTTATTTACACATTCATATTACATTTTTAAAATTGCAGTAAGAACCTCAGTTCATAAAGTGACTTTGAATCATTTAACACTTCATGGGAATTTTTGTCCTATTTCAGACCATTATTATATTAGGTTGTAGAAAGGCATAAAACTCTATTATTATTTCATAGAGTTTAAAAGCAGCCAACTTGAATTGTAGAAAATAAGTAGTTCATATCTGTGAAAAGTCCTTCAGGAATAAGATACATTTCACTCTAACTATTCTTTATTCTCATACACAAAACGTGTATGGTTTTTTTCAAACCCAAAAGCACATGATAGGAGTGTACGTTTTAAGAAAATATGACCCTGAGGGCCCTGTTCTCTTCAGTAGTACATCTCATACAAAACACTATTCAAATGAAAACCAAACAATTCAGATCATAGCCTTGCAAAACTGGCTTCACTCAGTATTTACACATACGCACACACACACATGCATATACTTTTTTTCCCTCTTCAAGTGAGTATTAAATGACAGATCAAAATAGAGAAAGTGACCATAGATTACATCAGTGAAAAAATGTTGTAGCTCAAATGGTAACCAGAACCCCAACACCACTCAGCAAATCTAAGTCTTGAAAGCATTAACACTAAAATTTTAATGTTCTAAATAAATTTTTATGGTGGGAGTAAATAAAATGAATGTATAATCAGTCTGGAATATACATACACACAACCAGCATAAGGAATTTCTGATTTGGGAAGGCCTGGATCACAAATTGCTGCCATCACCATCAAGTGTGAGCACGTGCATGCTCGGTCATGTCCGACTCTTTGCGACCCCAAGGACTGTATCCCCCCAAGGACTGTATCCCACTCTGTCCATTCTTGCCTTGTCACAGGCAAGAATCCTGGAGTGGATTGCCATTTGCTACTCCAGTGCATCCTCCCAAGACTCATTTCTTTTAGGACCGAGACCTCATCCTCAGATTCTCACCCTGCCCACTTCTTTACACATCCACTCCAGCCCATTTCCTCTCTGTTCCACTTGTTTACTTTGAGCTCTAAGGTCAAAAGAAAACATGACAATCCCTCCCCTCACTCCCATCCCTGCCTCCTTCACTGACCCAGTTGCTGAGTGAGAAGGAAGAGAAGAGGTAGCGCCGACGACACGAAACGGGGATAGACATCTGCAAAGATAAGGAAGGAAATGTTTATAAGTTTCTGACAGTCCATTATCTGCCATAATTCCTTTCTTTCACATAAACTTAGTTCTGAACCTGCTCTTCAAAGCCCTTCCGTCCTTAAACATGTTTAAAGCCCTTCTCCAGCTCAGTTTCCCTGTGGGACATCTACCTTGGAAAGTGAAAGGGAAAGTCGCTCAGTCGTGTCGTACTCTTTGCCACCCCATGGACTATACAGTTCATGGAATTCTCCAGGCCAGAATACTGGAGTGGGTAGCCTTTCTCTTCTCCAGGGGGTCTTCCCAGCTCAGGGACTGAACCCAGGTCTCCTGCATTGCAGATTTACAGCAGATTTACAGAGGATTCTTTGCCAGATGAGCCACAAGAGAAGCCCAAGAATACTGGAGTGAGTAGCCTATCCCTTCTCCAATGGATCCTCTTGACCCAGGGTCTCCTGCACTGCAGGCAGATTCTTTACCAACTGAACTGTCAGGGAAGCCCAACCTTGGAAAGTGTTCTTCCAATTCAAGAACGTTTTGTCCTACTCTAGCTCCCAAAAAGCCCCCATCAGTTAATACTCCTTTTAATCTAGAAGCTCCTACTAAATCTTCTGAATGTATAACCTTGCTTTGCAATTTTCAGAATCCCAATCAATTAATACTTGACAAGTTTCAAACATAAAAATCATATGAAAACTTCATCTTATATCGGCACTACAGTGAGTCCAAAATAAAATTCCCAATAAACCAGTAGTCAACATTCAACTTCTTTGTTCTTACTTCTGTGTCATCAGGTTGCTGGGGGAATTTGTATAATATTATAAAATAAGGACCCTACAAATTTATGGCTTCCAGTGTTGTCAGACACCTAACGCTGCACAGCAAGAAGCTGATTTGACTTACTGTCTTCCTGTTCTCTCAAACCTTTCCTTCAATTTCCTTGTCATCACACTTCAAGTATGAGTGATGTTTGTATAAGTGTGTAGACAGATAGATAGAGAGATAAGATGGGTGGATAATCTGAATCCAGTTAGATCTCTTTCTCTTCTATGTTCATCAAATCTGTATCTCTTTCCTCTTTTCAAAATCAACATTGCCACTTTAGTCCTGCTCTATCAAATTTCTATCTCCATGGAGACCACACAATTTTAATTTCTCCTATTCCATCATACATCTCTTTCTCTTCGTTGGTTTCTATTCCTCAGCTAAATAGATACTGTGGTACAATTATATATATATATATATGTTTGACCCATGTTCCTGGCATAGAGCCTCCAAAACACTGAGTATTCAGAGTGTCTTTCATTGTTCAAAAGGAGGCCCTCTGGAACACACTTGAATCTTTGCTAGTGTGGTGACTCAGTGTGGGTTTCGTAGATAGTCTCAGGATAGGTCTGATCACCAGAAAAGCCAAACATGTCATTAGAAGGTGGGAACTCTCAGCCCCAACCCACCCTAGACTCTGGAGAGGGGAGGAAAGTGGAGCGGGGCTGGAGATTGGGTTATAAAATCTCTTGAATAATGAGATACAAAGAGTTTGTGTACTGGTGAACATGTAGAAGTGGGATGGTGGTGTCCCCAGAGAGGGTATGGAAGCTCCTCACCAAACCCACCATACCTTGCCATATACATTTCTTCCATTTAGCTGCTCCTGAGTTGAATTCCTTGTGATAATCTGGCAAAAGTAATTTTCATGCATTCTGTGAGGCATTTTACTGAATTATCTGAAAGGGTAGGGGGACCCCTGAATTTGTAGCCAAGTTGAACAGAATTGCATTAACTAGGGCAGTCTTGGAGAAGGCAATGGCAACCCACTCCAGTACTTTTGCCTGGAAAATCCCATAGATGGGGGAGCCTAGTAGGCTGCAGTCCACGTGGTCGCTAAGAGTCGGATCCAACTGAGCAACTTCACTCTCACTTTTCACTTTCATGCATTGGAGAAGGAAATGGCAACCCACTCCAGTGTTCTTGCCTGGAGAATCCCAGGGACGGGGGAGCCTGGTGGGCTGCTGTCTATGGGGTCACACAGAGTCGGACATGACTGAAGTGACTTAGCAGCAGCAGCAGGGCAGTCTTGTGAAACTGATCCTTTAAACCTGGGGGTGCTGACGCTAACTTCAGGTACTGTCAGAAGAGGATGTGACTGTCAGGCACCCAGTTGATGCAGAGAAACAGGGAAGTATATTCTGCTATATTTCATTCCTAGCTAGCTCTTCTCAAATCTTTCTTTCTCTTCCTTCTAACCACGTAATCTCTTGAAAGACAAGTCCACAATAGTTATTAACCTTTCCTTTCCTTCTCTTGTCTCTCCTCCACTCTTCTCTCAATCTCTCTGTTGTTGTTCAGTCTCTAAGTCATGTCTGACCCCTTGTGACCCCATGGACTGCAGCACCCCAGCTTCCCTGTTCTTCACTACCTCTTGGAGTTTGCTCAAACTCGTGTCTGTTGAGTTGGTGATGCTATCTAACCATTTCATCCTCTGCTGCCTTCTTCTTTAGTCTTCAATCTTTCCCAGCATCAGGGCCTTTTCCAATGAGTTGGCTCTTCACATCAGAAAAGTGGCCAAAGTATTTAAGCTTTGGCTTCAGAATCAGTCCTTTCAACAAATATTCCAGGTAGTTGATTTCCTTTACTCTAGATCTAGGTTAAGATGACCTTCCTGTATTATTGTCTGGAAAGTGACTTCAGGCTTTTCGCTATAAGCTATGATTTCTGGGATGATCCTAGTGCTCACCTTGTTTGTTTTCTTCTCTCAGGATACCACCCTGATTTATATTTTGTCTAATGTCTGGAAGAGTTGCTTCATATAGTTTGTTCATCTTTCTAGTTTTGTTCTCATTTTCTAGATTTTTATGATGTGAGGATAAATCTGTTAATCCATCACGGCTGGAGGCAGAAGTTTGACATATCTTTCCAAAGAGACTTATGTGGGTAGTGATCTCTCTAAAATTTCTTTGCTTATAAGAGGGAAAAGCTTACCTTTACATAGGAGACAGTATCCTTTACCCCAAAGTTTGGGGTTATAAAATGGGGATGGTTTATACCTCCATCTTTGTCAAATGGAAAAAGAAGTCAATAGATTGTATGTTTTTTCAGGCTGACATCTATTTGTACTTAGAAAAGCAGAGGTTATCCTCTATCATTCATACCATCTGTTCAGGATTAAAACATCGAGTATCATATATGTTGCATCAGTTACTTACTCCTCTATAACAAACCATCCCCCAATGTTTGTGGCTTTAGATAACAACCATTTATATTTTTTTTCCTCGGGGATCTACCAACTGTTCAATCAGTTCTGCTGATCTGAGTGGGCTTGTTGTGGCTCACTTATTGACTTGTGCTCAACTTCAGGTCTCAAAGTCTTCATTTTTGCTCTCAGCTGAATTCTTTCACGTATCTTAGACCTCAACTGGGATAACTAGATTGGTTCAGTTTTATTCCACGTGGTCTGCATTTGGTCTCATGGTGGTGGCAGTTTTCCAAGAAAGCAAATGGAATTATTTAAGGCTTTTCGGTCTGGCACCGACAGCGGCTGCACTCTTTTGGCCAACACAAGTTATAGGGTCAGCCCATATTCAAGGGTTACAGAAACATACGCTGCCTCTTGATGGGAGGAGATGCAAGTCATATTGTGAAGGGTTTGAATACAAAAAGCAATGGAAACTTAGAGTCTTTTAAAAAATCCATCTACTATATACACTTTACCTACGCAAAATGATCTTATTTTAGGAAACTGACTAACTAGACTCAGAAAGATTACTGAGATCTGAAGTTTTCTCTTGAGCTTCACTAATCGTGATGAGTCACTCTGGCATATGGGCAATGGGAACGCTAGGAGATCTCATTAATCAGCCATCTATATCTGTCTCCACTAGCCTCTGCTCTAGACTATTTCCATCTCCTTTATTGTTATTTTTGCCAAATCTTGAAACTATGCCATAACCTATGATCAAGCAAATACTATTGAAATGAATACTAGATGAATACTAAAACAAGTACTAAATGAAACCTATCCCGAGTGCCTTGGTGAAATATTTTCATAGAACTTTGTACCAATCCCCTTATAACATTTATCACATTTTTCCTTTCACTTTAGCTATTTATTTAATTGTATGATCCCTTGCTATACCATAGAGGCCATGAGTTCAAAATCATGTCCTTTTTACTTTAAGCCTCCTTCAGGAATAATTCACAGCCCTTTATGTAAGAGTTGGATAAGCTGAGAAAAATAGATTGATACATATAGCCTCCGGCTGCTTTTCTAATGAGTAGGAAGAATGGACTTCATTGTAATTTTCATCAATATTATAAATACTAATGGCTACAATTTATTAGATTTTTTTATTTTATTTTTAAACTTTACAAATTGTATTAGTTTTGCCAAATATCAAAATGAATCCACCACAGGTATACATGTGTTCCCCATCCTGAACCCTCCTCCCCATACCATCCCTCTGGGTTGTCCCAGTGCACTAGCCCCAAGCATCCAGTATAATGCATTGAACCTGGACTGGCAACTCATTTCATACATGATATTATACATGTTTCAATGCCATTCTCCCAAATCTTCCCACCCTCTCCCTCTGCAGCAGAGTCCATAAGACTATATCTAAATACTGTTCTAAAAATTTTTAACAAAAACAGTAACTATTCATTGTTGCTTTACCTTTTAACTTCGATCTGTATTACAAATCTTCAGCTAATACCTGTCTAGTCAGGTCGGGGAAAGAACAGGCCTCTGGAGACAAAGAAATTAAATTCAAATCTCTTACTGCTGCTTCTCAAATAATGTTATCAATCTAAGATTCAGTCCCTAGAAACAGAGAGGTTTACTCATATTTATTTATTAAACTCATAACATATATTTAACTCATAACAAATACAGAAAATTAAAAGTGGAGCATCTAACACATAGTAGGGACTTACTGCAAGTTCATTTAATTCTATTTCTCCTCTTTCTCTCAGAAGACAGGTCTGTACTGCTGGCAAACACTTCAGAGCACAAGTGGGTCCTTATAATTTTACAGATACGGTTTTGAAAGATTAACTTGAAAGAGAATAGAGAGATTTGGTTTCTGTTTACTCCAAATCTTTTCCCAATTCCCTCTAGTTTTTTGGAGAGAAGTCTTGTCAAGTATCTGAAGAGTTGAGGATCACACTGGGATAACATTCTACCATCACAAGAGGGATGAACTGTTCTCCCTGTAGAGACTCAGAATTAGGGGCAGAGTCCTTTAGAGAATGGATCAGGGAAGATTTTAATCTTGCTTATTCCCCTTACCAGGGCCTTATGACCCATTGCTCAGAAGTACTTTGGTCATCTACTTTCTCTTGAAATCTTTACTCCTCCCTGTTTGGTAATTACAACCACTCTATCTTTGAGACTTGCACTCATCAAACTTTCCACAGTCCCCCAACACTAAATGACCAAAAGGCACTTAGGAGTTTCAGAATTCATTTTACCCATAATGCCACTTTTGGCTACAGCAAATGTCTAGTCTTTGCCATAGCATCACAGCAAATTTTAAAAGATTTTTAAAGAAAGAAAAGGCTAGAGAGCACAAGATAGGGAGTGGGAGTGGGTGTGGTAGGCAGAATAATGCCCCCCCTTCCCCAAACACACATACATGGCCACATTCTGAAACCTGTGGCTCACATGGCAAAAGAGTCTTTGGTGTTGTGATTAAGGATCCTGAGAGGGAGAGATTTTCCTGAATTATCTAGATAGGTCAAACCTAATATCCAATTATCTAGGTCCAACCTCTGTTGGCTGTGCAGAGAGAAATATGAGAATAGAAGATGGGTCAGGCAGATATGATTTTGCTGTGTGTGAGGATATAGGAAGGGGCCACTAGCCAAGGAATGCAGAGATTTCATAGAAGCTGGAAAACGCAGAGAAAACAGATTTTTGCCCTGAAGCCTCCAGAAAAGACTACAACTCTGTCAACACCTTGAATTTAATCCAGTGAGACCACACTGGCCTTCTGACCCACAGACTGCAGGATAATAAACGTGTGCCATTGACACCACTGCTTGTGGTAATTTGCTGGAGCAGCAACAGGAAACTAACATGATAGGAATTGGGTAGAGATCAGAGGAGACACTCTCTAGAAATGCACAGCTATCCTCAATCACATTTATCCTTTACTCAGAGATTCCTTTTAAAGCCATTGAATATAAACTCCTTCAATGAACAATGAGGTTTTCTCTCCAAGGCGAGAGTTATCAACAAGAACCTACAGTCCAGATTATTGTACCCAGCAAGGATCTCATTCAAGTATGAAGGAGAAATCAAAAGCTTTTCAGACAAGCAAAAGCTGAGAGAATTCTGCACCACCAAACCAGCTCTCCAACAAATACTAAAGGATATTCTCTAGACAGGAAACACAAAAATGGTGTATAAACTTGAACCCAAAACAATAAAGTAAATGGCAATGGGATCATACTTATTAGTAATTACCTTAAACGTAAATGGGTTGAATGCCCCAACCAAAAGACAAAGACTGGCTGAATGGATACAAAAACAAGACCCCTACATATGTTGTCTACAAGAGACCCACCTCAAAACAGGGGACACATACAGACTGAAAGTGAAGGGCTGGAAAAAGATTTTCCATGCAAATTGGGACCAAAAGAAAGCAGGAGTCACAATACTCGTATCAGATAAATTAGACTTTAAAACAAAGGCTGTGAAAAGAGACAAAGAAGGTCACTACATAATAATCAAAGGATCAATCCAAGAAGAAGATATAACAATTATAAATATATATCCACCCAACATGGGAGCACCGCAGTATGTAAGACAAATCCTAACAAGTATGAAAGGAGAAATTAACAATAACACAATAATAGTGGGAGACTTTAATACCCCACTCACACTTATGGATAGATCAACTAAACAGAAAATTAACAAGGAAAAAAAAAAAAAAACATGTATCTATAAAGCTCACTAAAGCAAAGCACAGTAAAATGAGGTATGGCAATAAAAGGCATTAAATTTATCAAAAAAAAAAAAATAATAAAGTGCTGAAAAATTAAAGCTGTCAATTCTGTAATAGATATTCATTGAAAGTATCTTTTGAAATGGGGGTGAAAACACCTTCAGAGAAATGAAAGCTAAGGAAGCATGCACGAGCTATAAAAAATGATAAAGTCCTTTATGAATGATGATAATATCAAAACAAAACTGGGAAATACAGGAAGGAGTAAAGAGCACTATGAACAGTCAATACTTGGATAAACATTAGAAACTATTCTCTTTTCTTAATTTCTTCATGGTAAACTATCAACATTATATTGTGAAATTTTTCAGAAAAAAAAAAAAAAAGAATATGGTATGACATAGTTCTGTCTTAGATATTATGCTAGTGGGATGAATACTGAAAATAACTAAAGTACCTCATGGTACATGTTTTCAAAAAAAAAAAAAAGAAGACCGTGGTGAGAATTTTTCTCTCTCTCTCTGACAGGGGGAGAGGTGAGACAGTAGAGGGGAGAAGTACTTTGTGGGATTAAGGAATATAAATAGTATAAATAACATATGATATATGCACTATTATTATACCCATTTCATACATGAGAAAACAGAGGCATAAGGAGTTTGAGGCTTGCCCAAGTAATGGAGATAGAATAGAATAGTTATACAGGTAGTTATAAAAGTCCCAGTAGGGGATTATAGGTAGAAAGGGGAAACCTGGGGATAAAAAAGAAAAAAAAAAAAAAAGAATTTTTTTTTCTTCTCCATAATGTCACATCTCTGTGCACATATATATATCTGAGATTAAAATAAAAAACAGGATAAGGGAAACAGAAGTGATATAAGCAGGTAATATTATAAGCCTTCAAATCTCCATCATTATCATTGCCACAGATATTTGTCAACTGCCTGATGCATGTAAGGCATGTTGCTATATACTGAGGATATCAAATTCAACACTTGCTTCGAGGGTCGACACAATACCATTCACTTACCTGATGCCATGCTTAACTTATTTCTGAGCACTGCTTTTGGGAGGAACTAGTAAAGAATTTTTTAAAAGTTGACCTTTTTCTATGATACAGTGTTTAACAATGCCACCTGATCGTCCCAATGAAAATTGATCCTGGTAGGCACTAAATTACCAAAGTAGAAATCTGTCTTATTTTCCATCCTGTACCTACGAAGGCAAAGGTTTTTGGTGATTCATTTTAGGAAGATCCAACAGAAACTGGAATAGTAAAAGGATTGGCATTAGCAGAAGGTCACAGTCCCTTCAGTGTATGCTAACGAACAACCATATTGTGCCTTAACAATGAATTGAATAAAGATATAGAAGGCCATTCCCATCTGTTGTGTATGTGGAGAGAATCAATATGGCCTTTCTGTCTGTCTGCTGGAAAACTTTAGAGATATTGATGAAAACTGGCCCTTTAAGGACTGAATGGCAAACTCAAACCAATTTCTGATACCTTGCAGTTGTGTAATTTTGAGGAAGTTCCTCAACTTCAATGGGCTTCTGTTTTCTCATTTTAGAAGCATGTATAATAAATTTCTGAATCACAGAAATGTTATCAATATTATATGGGGAAAAGATTATAAAAGTGCCTATGATGTATATGATCCACATATTATAAGTAAAAGGTCTTTTATTCATTCTTTCATTTATTCAAAATATACTTGGAATTTGCAGATGCACTGACACAAGCCTTGAGCATAATGATTCCATAAGCACCTAAGAGTTGCTGACTTTCAAATTTTGAGATTTGCAAATGGAGTCACCAATCTGCCAAGATTTGCACAAGATGCTTTAACAGAACAATTATAAATTAACTCTCTCTTTTGTCTCATGCTTCAGCTTTAGATGTTTCATAACCAACTCCTTTGGAAAGGAAAAGATCTATCTAGCATATCAGCATTTCTCAAATACATCAGGAACTGAAGGGCTGAATCACAGTATCTCCTGGAGGAAAGAGATTTTCTACTCACAGACCTGAGATGAGAATCGTCTTTCCCAGCTTCACAAATTAGAAAAAAATAAAAACTCCATTTGAGATCGGCATGTATGCACTGCTTTATTTAAAATGGATGGCCAACAGGGACCTGCCACACATCACAGGGAACTCTGCTCAATGTTATGTAGCAGCCTGGATGGGAGGGAAGTTTAGGGGAGAATGGATACATGTATATATATGGTTGAGTCCCTTTGCTGTTTACCTGAAACTATCACAATGTTGTTAATTGGCTCTTTTTTTTTGTTTGTTCAGTTGCTAAGACATGTCAGACTCCCTGTGACCCCAGGGACTGCAGTATGCCAGGCTCCCCTGCCCTTCACTATCTCCTAGCATTTGCTCAAATTCTTTACATTGAATCAGTGATGCTATCTAACCATCTTGTCCTCTGCCACTCCCTTTTCCTTTTGCCTTCAATCTTTGCCAGCTATATGCCAATATAAAATTAAAGGTTAAAAAGAAAAAAGAAAAAAATTAGGTGTCTTTTCTGCTAATATTTTTTTGGTGTTGCAATTCTGAAGGAAACTTTTAAGTTTAATCCAACATCTTCATCACTTCTTGAAGACAAGACCATGCATTTTTGTTTTATATCCTCTATGTTCTAATCCATAGTAAAGATATGTATATCTTTATATATATTTATGTGTATATATGTATGATATGGCCTTCCCTTGTGGCTCAGCTGGTAAAGAAGCTGCGTGCAATGTGGGAGACCTGGGTTCAATCCCTGGGATGGGAAGTTCCCCTGGAGAAGGGGAAAGTTACCCACTCCAGTATTCTGGCCTGGAGAATTTCATGAACTGTATAGTCCATGGGGTCGCAGAGTTGGATACAACTGAGCAACTTTCACTTTCATGTATGATATATATTAGAGAATAGATTTTTGAAAAGCAAAAAAGCCTGCATTTAGGTCAATTAACCATGTGGTTTTTAAATTAGAAGACTACTAAAATGAATTTAACTTGCCTTAACCCTCTACCAGTAGTTCTCAATTCTGGTTGCAAAAATAGAATGACTTAGGCAGTGTTTAAGAAATCTCTATAGCTAGTAGTGCCCCTCTTCTACCTTAATTGGTCTGGAATAGGGTCAGAAATAATGACCTACATCCATGGGTTAGTGGTTCTCAGCCTCAGTAGTTCATTGGAATCACCTGGGGAGCTTTAAAAACGATGCTGATGTCCAAGGCATATTCATGCATGTTCAGTCACATCCGACTCTTTGCAGTCCCGTAGACTGTAGGCCACCAGCCTCTTCTGTCCACTGGATTTTCCAGACATGAATACTGGAGTGGGTATTTCCTACTCCAGAGGAATCTTCCATTTCCATTTCCTACTCCAGAGGAATCTTCCTCACCCAGGGATCAAACCCACATCTCCTGCATTGGCTGGCAGATTCTTTACTGCTTAGCCACCTGGGAGGCCCTGTCCAAAGCACACTCCAGACCTATTAAATAAGAATGTGGGTGGGGGTAGGGGAGACCAGTACTTTTCAAGTTCCCCAGCATGTGCCACCAGAGTTGAGAACCACTGCCTTCATTGTGCCAGTAAGTAACGACTATGATGTACATCAGCATCAAATGATCCATTACAGTTTTATAGTCCAACTCATTGCAGCTGACTCATATTTGACTCATCTTTGTTTCACATATGGAATTAACAAATTAATTTCAAATTCTATCACATCTTTACTAAGATGAATATTGTCACTGATCAGAGAATTGCTCTAGTGTGTCTGATATATTTGCTTCCACAATATTTTGAGAAGAGTCTACTGTGAGCAAATATTAATATCATCCCCTGTGAGCAAATGCTGTCCTGGAATTGGCCTTGGGCAATTCATGATTTCATGAGCATCCAGGTCTCTCATCCTTACTGATATCTGACATTTTAGGGAGCTTTTGAAACATGCAGTTGGCTTCAGGTGAACTTTATAACCTTCATTCTCACCACATTTTTAGTGTCTTCCAACCTCAGGGGAATACTTTTAAAATTATGGGGAAGTATGGGGTCTATGTTACTTATGCTATTGTTTTTCTAAAGCTCAATCGTGCCCAGAATTTCAGAGAAGATAACTCTTTTCTTGGCACGTAAAGATTACCAGTCTCTAAAGTAGAACCATCTTTGTTTTTCTCAGTATATTTCTTCAGCAAGCAATGGAAGTATCACTTGAGTGTTATTGACTAATTTGACTTATTAACAATCAGCATAGTCTTTAGTATAAGGAATCATTATGTGTTTTCCTACATGGTCTTTGCCTAGAAACATTTTAATTCCATGGTCTTTGTTGGCCCTCTTGTAAATCTGTTTTGGAACAGGTTCCTTAGGCAGCTGGATTGGAAATGAGGCTTTGTTAGTTGTGAAATCAAATTCATGGTCCTTCTGCAGTTTCGGTGTGAGAGCTCCATCTGGAAGTGGATCAGCTCTTACTGTCTCAGCATATGTCCCAGGGACTACATTCTCCCGATAATTTCAACAACCCTGTGATTCCAAACTCAGCAGTTTTATCCCTCCTCACTGTCATACAACCATCTATGAGCATCCAAACTTCAGAAAGCTAAAAAGAGTATGGGGAGATATTTATAATGAAGAAATAGAACAGCACTTGCATCAGAATTAAGTGAGGCTGAAATAGTCCTACGGTTTATATTCTACTCAGGGTATGGAGGGGTTTTACTTTTTTCTGACTTTGTTTACATATGAGTCAGCTGAGTTCTCACCATTTTCCTGCAGATCAGGCTTTTAGTGTCACAGAATGATCTTCTCTGCCATTAACTCATTGGACATGTCAAACAACAGGGGTCTTTCTAGTTACAGAGCTCTGGGGCAGAATAGAGTGGCTTACATTGTAGAAGTGGGAAGAGGGCAAAAAAAAAAAATGGGTTTTCTTATTGTAGATTTCTTTTAAAAAATACAGGACAAAAGTGTCCATGCCTCGGGATAGAATGGCCACACAATCCAGATGGCCACTATGCCCTAGATAGAAGAAATTCACACACTGCTTCCTCTGCTTTTACATGGGCCACCACAGATAGCCCGCGTGACCCTCAGAGATTGCTCTTGGTCTTCTGCGTTATAAATACAACTGTCAGTGCCAATTTCTGGACCATGTCCATTGCCACCACAGGTGGAAACATAGTGATTAAAGCAGGATGAGTAAGAACTGAAGAACCAAATACCCTTTGGCACTGGATGGCATCCAGTGGGGTGGATTTCACAATAATAGTAGAGACATGGTTTCCTTCGTGCTCCCCTTATTCTGATCTCAGACAGGTCCCTGTGTAGGCTGTTTCAACTGAAACCGTCTCCTGCTAAATCCCTTGCTGCTGCTGCTGCTGCTGCTGCTGAGTCGCTTCAGTCGTGTCTGGCTCTGTGTGACCCCATAGACGGAAGCCCACCAGGTTCCTCTGTCCCTGGGATTCTCCAGGCAAGAACACTGGAGTGGGTTGTCATTTCCTTCTCCAATGCATGAAAGTGAAAAATGAAAGTGAAGTTGCTCAGTCGTGTCTGACTCTTAGCGACCCCAAGGACTGTAGCCTACCAGGCTCCTCCGTCCGTGGGATTTCCCAGGCAAGAGTACTGGAGTGGGGTGCCATTGCCTTCTCTGCTAAATCCCTTAGATTGCTCTAATTCTAGAAGCTTAGCTCCCGATTACTGTACATCCTCTCAGAGGGAGTGGAAGTCAGGAAGAGGTTCTAAGGCCACAATTCCCAGAGGATAGCTCTGCTTGAAGATCAATGTCTGTCATTTGAAAGAATTACCAAAAGGTCACATTTTAGGTCCGTGAGCCTCAAAAGTTAATGCCTATTAGTATCATTGTAAGCATTTGTCAGACATGCAAACTCTCAGATCCCTTTTGTCCAATTCAGAAGGTCTGGATTCAGAACTGGGGTGAGGGGGCTTGATAGATCCCCACACGTGATTCTGATGTGCAGTTTGGGAAGCACACTGAGTGTTGCTAACCTAAACTATAAGAGGCTTAGAGACACAGCAAGAGGAGTTTGTTTTATACATATATTTTTTTTTTTTCTTTTTTTCTTGAAAGGTGGGTTTTAAGGTATACTTGTTATCTATTCTCTTAAGTTGTTTTGGGTACCAGGTAGCCTTGAGACTATGAAACCTGAAGGCATATGGAGTTCTCTGGGTTAGTGCGTCCAGGTACTTGAAATGACTAGCATTAGCTAATGGTGACACACTAATTCGGTCAGTAAATAATAGTTGAACTCCTGTTCAGCTGAGAATTGTGCTAGGAACTGGTGGCACATAGTGATATGAAATGCATTACTAACACGTTGAGGGCAACGGACTTAAGAAGGACAGATTTAACAAAGATAATAAAAGCTAAGCTTTGTTTTCAACTGTTTCAAGAAAATTGCAGGGCATAGAAGAGAAGGAAATTTTTGAGAAGCAGGATAAAAATCACATTCAAAAGCAAGGAGCTAAGAATTTGCCTTTTATATTCTAGGCATTTTAGGAAGTTCAAAGAAGTGGAGAAAATACAGGGATAGTGAGAAGTGGCAGAAAATAAGGTGGGTAGAAGAGATCTTGGAGATCATATGATAAGAACTCTGAGTTCTTGCCACAAAACCTTATTGAGAGAAACTAAAGAACACCAAAATAAATGAAGTGCACTGTATTCATACATTGGAAGGTTCAAAGCCTCAAGATTTCAAAAATAACCATTCCTCCTAAATTGAACTATAATTCAAAGCCATCCAAATCCAAATCCATGAAGTTTTGTGAAATTTGGTAGGCCTATTCTAAAATTCAGGCACTGTGGTATTATCAGAAGAAAAGCTAAGCAGACCAATAGAAAAGTGTAGATTCTAGAAAAAAATGCACACACACAATATCACTTGATTTATAAAAAGATATCACTATATCACTGGTCTTCCCTGCTAGCTCAGTTGGTAAAGAATCCACCTGCAGTTGAGCTGTAGGAGTTGCTTGTATATTTTTGAGATTAGTTGTTTGTCAGTTGCTTCATTTGCTATTATTTTCTCCCATTCTGAAGGCTGTCTTTTCACCTTGCTAATAGTTTCCTTTGATGTGCATAAGCTTTTAAGGTTAATTAGGTCCCATTTGTTTATTTTTGATTTTATTTCCAATATTCTGGGAGGTGGGTCATAGAGGATCCTGCTGTGATGTATGTCAGAGAGTGTTTTGCCTATGTTCTCCTCTAGGAGTTTTATAGTTTCTGGTCTTATGTTTAGATCTTTAATCCATTTTGAGTTTATTTTTGTGTATGGTGTTAGAAAGTGGTCTAGTTTCATTCTTTTACAAGTGGTTGACCAGATTTCCCAGCACCACTTGTTAAACAGATTGTCTTTAATCCATTGTATATTCTTGCCTCCTTTGTCAAAGATAAGGTGTCCATATGTGCGTGGATTTATCTCTGGGCTTTCTATTTTATTCCATTGATCTATATTTCTGTCTTTGTGCCAGTACCATACTGTCTTGATAACTGTGGCTTTGTAGTAGAGCCTGAAGTCAGGTAGGTTGATTCCTCCAGTTCCATTCTTCTTTCTCAAGATAGCTTTGGCTATTCAAGGTTTTTTGTATTTCCATACAAATTGTGAAATTATTTGTTCTAGCTCTGTGAAGAATACTGTTGGTAGCTTGATAGGGATTGCGTTGAATCTATAAATTGCTTTGGGTAGTATACTCATTTTCACTATATTGATTGTTCCAATCCATGAACATGGTATATTTCTCCATCTATTAGTGTCCTCTTTGATTTCTTTCACCAGTGTTTTATAGTTTTCTATATATAGGTCTTTAGTTTCTTTAGGTAGATATATTCCTAAGTATTTTATTCTTTCCGTTGCAATGGTGAATGGAATTGCTTCCTTAATTTCTCTTTCTGTTTTCTCATTATTAGTGTATAGGAATGCAAGGGATTTCTGTGTGTTGATTTTATATCCTGCAACTTTACTATAGTCATTGATTATTTCTAGTAATTTTCTGGTGGAATCTTTAGGGTTTTCTATGTAGAGGATCATGTCATCTGCAAATAGTGAGAGTTTTACTTCTTCTTTTCCAATTTGGATTCCTTTTATTTCTTTTTCTGCTCTGATTGCTGTGGCCAAAACTTCCAAAACTATGTTGAATAGTAATGGTGAAAGTGGGTACCCTTGTCTTGTTCCTGACTTTAGAGGAAATGCTTTCAATTTTTCACCATTGAGGATAATGTTTGCTGTGGGTTTGTCATATATAGCTTTTATTATGTTGAGGTATGTTCCTTCTATTCCTGCTTTCTGGAGAGTTTTTATCATAAATGGATGTTGAATTTTGTCAAAGGCTTTCTCTGCATCTATTGAGATAATCATATGGTTTTTATTTTTCAGTTTGTTAATGTGTATTACATTGATTGATTTGCGGATATTGAAGAATCCTTGCATCCCTGGGATAAAGCCCACTTGATCATGGTGTATGATCTTTTTAATGTGTTGTTGGATTCTGATTGCTAGGGAGAATGACATTGAAACATGTAAAATATCATGTAGGAAACGAGTTGCCAGTTCAGGTTCGATGCACGATACTGGATGCTTGGGGCTAGTGCACTGGGACGAC
The DNA here is from genome assembly GCF_002263795.3 of Bos taurus. Classification (NCBI taxonomy): domain Eukaryota; kingdom Metazoa; phylum Chordata; class Mammalia; order Artiodactyla; family Bovidae; genus Bos; species Bos taurus. Next base: position 38,734,930 of record NC_037350.1, read on the forward strand.
CCAGAGGGATGGTATGGGGAGGGAGGAGGGAGGAGGGTTCAGGATGGGGAACACATGTATACCTGTGGTGGATTCATTTTGATATTTGGCAAAACTAATACAATTATGTAAAGTTTAAAAAAAAAAAAAGAATCCACCTGCAATGCAGGAGACCCTGGTTCAATTCCAGGGTCGGGAAGATCCCCTGGAGGAAGGCATGGCAAATTACTCCAGTATTCTTGCCTGGAGAATCCCCATGGACAGAGGAGCCTAGAGGGCTACAGTCCATGGGGTAGCAAAGAGTTGGACATGACTGAGCAACTCAGCACAGCACATCACTGTACCACAGTAAGGGAAAAAATGGTACTTTCAATAAATGGTACTGGGCCCACCAGATGTCTACATAGGAAAAAACATAAAGGTTTACTCGTACCCCACTCCCTGCATACAAGTTAATTCTAGATGGCCCACAGATCAAAAAAGGGAAAGGTAAAATAATAAACATTATCAAAAATAACATCTTCTACACAGACATTTTTTTAAAACACAAACCAAAATGAAAAACCTTAACAAACTGGACTTCATTAAAATTTAAAGGTGAAGTTTATCAATGCTATTGCTATCACTCAGTCAGTCATGTCTGACTCTTTGTGACCCCATGGACTGTAGCTCTCCAGGCTCCTCTGTCTGTGGGATTTCCCAGGCGAGAATACTGGAGTGGGTTGCCAACTCCTTCTCCAGGGGAAGTTTATCCAAAGATCCCTTTATAAGAAGGCCACAGAGTAAAAAACACTTGCCCCATATAGAACTGACAAAGGAATGAAATACAGAATACATTAAAAACTCCTACAATAAACCAAGCCAGCAACCAAGTTTTCAAATGCTCAGAATGTTTGAACAGGCACTTCACAGAAAAGATATCCAAATTGCCAAAAAGCATGTGAAAATGTGGCCAATCTCATTATTCATCATGAACTGGAACCTAAAACCACAATGAATATAATTATATGCTCATTAATTAGCTAAGATTGAAGATACTAACAATACCAAGTGCTATCAAGATCTGGATCAAGGGACACTCATATATGGATGGCAGCTTGAAATAAAAATTGGTATAACCAGTTGGGAAAAGTGGTAATATTTATAAAGGCAAATGTTCCTACAACCCAACAACTGCACTCTTTGGGAATATACTCAACACAAGTGCATCCACATTTGTACCAAAATATGTATTTATAATGTTCACCATAGCATTCTTTAAAGTAGTCCAAAACTGAAAAATTCAAAAGTCAATCAGGAGCTATCAGTTCAGTTCAGTCATGCCTGACTCTTTGCAACCCCATGAACCACAGCATGCCAGGCCTCCCTGTCTATCACCAACTCCCAGAGTTTACCCAAACTCATGTCCATTGAGTGGGTGATGCCATCCAACCATCTCATCCTCTATCGTCCCCTTCTCCTCCTACCCTCAGTCTTTCCCAGCATCAGGGTCTTTTCAAATGAGTCAGCTCTTCGCATCAGGTGGCCAAAGTATTGGAGTTTCAGCTTCAACATCAGTCCTTCCAATGAACACCCAGGACTGGTCTCCTTTAGGATGGACTGGTTGGATCTCCTTGCAGTCCAAGGGATTCTCAAGAGTTCTTCTCCACAGTTCAAAAGCATCAATTCTTCTGCACTCAGCTTTCTTTAGAGTCCAACTCTCAGGAGCTATAAATAGTGGTATATTCATATAATGCAATATCAAACAACATTGAGAATAAGTGAATTACTGTTACACATAACAAAAGAAACATTCCGTTATTCCCTTTATATATAGTTCAAAACAGGCAAAATTAATTAATAATATAGAAGTCCTGTAAATGATTACCTTGGGGAGGGAGTCTTTGGGAGTTCTAGAGTGTTCTTTTTTTTCATATGTACCAGTAAAGTGTGTTTACTTTTTGAAAATTTACTGAACATATGATTTGTGCATACTTCTGTGTTTATACCATAACTTAATACAAATTTTACTTTAAACATTTTCATAGGAATTTAATCAGAATGGAGGAAACATGCTATTTTCTTTGATGGAATATGACTTTTTCTAGCATTATGTTGAAAGATTTTTTTTTTTTTTTGCTGATGTCTGTTTCCTCTTGGACAATGTTTTCAACAACAAATATCAAAGTGTTCTGCCTTAAAAAAGATAAAGAGAGATTGTTGTGCAAATGCAGGAAATAGATGAGAGTCTAAATTGTGTGGGAATAGAGACATGAGTCAGAACAGAAGCAATGTTTCAGAGATAGAAATCAGAGGACTTGAAGTTCAGTTATCTAGAGGATGAGGAAAAAGGAAGATAAAAGTCACTCTAAAGTTTCTAGCTTGATAGATATGAATGCCTATGCAGTTGAACATAATGAATCTTTTTTTTTTTTTTAATCTAGGACACATTTGGTTGGTGATACAAGAGATTTATCTAGATGGGCATATACTTAAGCAATTGAAAATATGGGTCAAAACTTAGTAAAAAGGTCAAAACTAGAAATTTAAATTTGAGTCTCTTAAAATTTATGTTTTGTGGCTGAAGCTTCTCCACCATTAGGATATGTGTTGTGTGAAGAGAAAGAAGGGTAACTGACAGAGGCTGGGGGCATTAGGAGAGCTCAGCTGTTATTTATCTTAAATGCTACTAAGTGACCCTCATATATCTGAACATCTAAACACACAGTGGACCCACGTAATTCTCATATTCTCTTGCCCTTTAATATCTATCTTTTAAGTATAAGAATTATTTTGGAGGCTTCACAAATAGTGTTTGGTGTTCCATAAAGCTCAATAAAATAAATCCCTTGTATCTGAATCATAGTATCACCAGAAAATAGTGTTAGATTGAACCTATTATAATCATAGTTACTTCAAAAACATCTTACCACTTAAGCAAAATTAATGTTAACTTATCACATCTGTAACTTCATAAGTGAATTTCAGAGGTACAAATCAGATATCTATGCTAATCTCCTAGAAAATGAATACTTTTCAGAAGAACTGTATTTTAAATCAACATGGAACATGAAATATTCCCAGGTTTGTATTAGATGATCAACAAATACTTATAAACTTATCTAGTTGCTAAAAACATTACAGTTTTATGTGAAGCCTATTATTCACCCATTACAGTTTACTAAAGCTCATAACACGGTCTCTGAATTCAAACTAACAATACCTGCTAAGGAGGAACATAGTCTACTTCCCTGTCTGTAAATCCATCATTCTGGTTATTCATTGTTATGTAACAAGTTACCCCAGAGCTTAGTGACCTGAAGCCATCCACATAATATTAGATCTCACAGTCTGGGAGGTCAGGAATGCTGGCAATGCTCAGCTGGGCAGCTCTTCTGCTGCATGTGGCATTAATCAATGTCCATTGGTGGTATTCAGCTGGTGGATGAGCTAGGTAGAGGATTGATGCTCTGCACTCAGACGTTTGGGGTTTGGCAGGAATACCTGGAAGGCTGGGATCAACTGTGACTGTCACCCGAAGCACTCGCAAGTGCCCTTTCCAACGTGGTGGTGTCAGAGTAGTGAGACCACTGTGTGGTTCACGGTTCCTGGAGACACTGTTCTAGAGGAAGTGGACATGGCTGGTTTCTTAAGGCCTGAGCCTGGAAATGGGCACATTACCTATGCCACTGTCATTTTGGCAGGCAGTAAAGAAAACTATTCAAGTTCAAGGAGAGAGAACACAGGTAGAACTCTTAAGGGATAGCGTGTCAAACAATCTGAGGTTTTCTTTAGTCCATGTAATTTAATAATAGCAAATTATGTATGACCCTGAATATTAAATGTGTTTGTGTATAGCAACTTAGGTTCCAAAAATACAATGAAAGCAAACATGAAAATTGTAGTCAAATTTCATGAAATATAATAATCTCTTTGAAAGACATTCAGATCTGGACCTAGCAATATTTGGAGTTAAACTCTGAGACTAAAAATGAAATAGATAGTACATATGTTATGTGTGTATACATTATGTATAAACTATGTATATATTTATAGATGCTTATACATGATATCCCTGGAGGAGGGCATGGCAACCCACTCCAGTATTCTTGCCTGGAGAATCCTCATGAATAGAAGAGCTTTTTGGTTTACAGTCCATGGGGTCACAAAGAGTCAGACATGACTGAGCAACTAAGAATACACATAAATGATATAAAATAAATGACATGGTAAAGTAGAGGAAAAAATAGGTATGACTAAATTCTTCTCTACTAATAATTTGATGGACTTCATATTCACATTTCTTTACGTGTGTAAATCTCTATGTGTTTGGCTTTGATGCTTAAGTGTTCTGAAAAGGAAATTCACTGCATTTGTATTCCTCCTATACACGAGGCATGGTGTTAAGCACACTATTTATACAACTCGTTTAATCTTCAGATTAAACAACTAGTTAAATTTTCAGATGAACAGAGAGGCCTGGCGTGCTGCAGTCTATGGGGTCACAAAGAATCAGACATGACTGAGCAGCTGAACTGAATCTTCAGAACCAACCTTTGAGATGAGCATTATAATCCTTACTTTATAGATGAGTAGACTGATGGTCCAAAAAGATATGTATACATGTGTATGCATTTGTATATACACATCAGATCAGATCAGTCACTCAGTCGTGTCCAACTCTTTGCGACCCCATGAATCGCAGCACGCCAGGCCTCCCTGTCCATCACCAACTCCCGGAGTTCACTCAGACTCACATCCATCGAGTCAGTGATGCCATCCAGCCATCTCATCCTCTGTCGTCCCCTTCTCCTCCTGCCCCCAATCCCTCCCAGCATTAGAGTCTTTTCCAATGAGTTAACTCTTTGCATGAGGTGGCCAAAGTACTGGAGTTTCAGCTTTAGCATCATTCCTTCCAAAGAAATCCCAGGGCTGATCTCCTTTAGAATGGACTGGTTGGATCTCCTTGCAGTCCAAGGGACTCTCAAGAGTCTTCTCCAACACCACAGTTCAAAAGCATCAGTTCTTCGGCGCTCAGCCTTCTTCACAGTCCAACTCTCACATCCATACATGATCACGGGAAAAACTATAGCCTTGACTAGACGAACCTTTGTTGGCAAAGTAATGTCAAAAGCATATTCAATACTTTTGAATATGCTATCTAGGTTGGTCATAACTTTCCTTCCAAGGAGTAAGCATCTTTTAATTTCATGGCTGTAGTCACCATCTACAGTGATTTTGGAGCCCAGAAAAATAAAGTCTGACACTGTTTCCACTGTTTCCCCATCTATTTGCCATGAAGTGAAGGGACCAGATGCCATGATCTTCGTTTTCTGAATGTTGAGCTTTAAGCCAACTTTTTCACTCTCGTCTTTCACCTTCATCAAGAGGCTTTTTAGTTCCTCTTCACTTTCTGCCATAAGAGTGGTGTCATCTGCATATCTGAGGTTATTGATATTTCTCCCGGCAATCTTGATTCCAGCTTGTGTTTCTTCCAGTCCAGCGTTTCTCATGATGTACTCTGCATATAAGTTAAATAAGCAGGGTGACAATATACAGCCTTGACGTACTCCTTTTCCTATTTGGAACCAGTCTGTTGTTCCATGTCCAGTTCTGTTGCTTCCTGACCTGCATACAAATTTCTCAAGAGGCAGATCAGGTGGTCTGGTATTCCCATCTCTTCCAGAATTTTCCGCAGTTTATTGTGATCCACACAGTCAAAGGATTTGGCATAGTCAATAAAGCAGATACAGATGTTTTTCTGGAACTCTCTTGCTTTTTCCATGATCCAGCGGATGTTGGCAATTTGATCTCTGGTTCCCCTGCCTTTTCTAAAACCAGCTTGAACATCAGGAAGTTCAAGGTTCGCATATTGTCGAAGCCTGGCTTGGAGAATTTTGAGCATTACTTTACTAACGTGTGAGATGAGTGCAATTGTGCAGTAGTTTGAGCATTCTTTGGCATTGCCTTTCTTTGGGATTGGAATGAAAACTGACCTTTTCCAGTCCTGTGGCCACTGCTGAGTTTTCCAAAAATAGGTATGTATTATAAGGGGATTTGCTGGTGGCTCAGACAGTAAAGAATCTGCCTGCAATATGGGGCCCCCAAATTCAATCCCTGGGTTGGAGGATCCCTTGGAGAACCCCTTGGAGAACGGAATAGCTACCCACTCAGTGTTTTTGCCTGGAGAATTCCATGAACAGAGGCCACAGTCCATTGCAATCACAAAGAGTCAGATACAACCACTAACACTTTCACTTCATGCGTTATATATGGTACACATAGTATACATATATATTACATATGCATATACTTATTGTGATATAAGTAAAAATATATATACACACACACACTTGGGGGACATTTTTCAGGTTTACTGCCTTCTGTTTGTTGAGTAGAAATTATGATTATAGTAATCTCTTAGGTGTATCATTCTACTCTGTCCAGTGCAGCATGCCAAACTAGTGTTCAAATGATGAGATATGTGTTCATGCACATTACAGTTAAAATCTCTGGCTGTGTCTTTTCTTCAAACACAACTTTAAAACTCAATTAATATTAATTACTATCTGCAGTTTTTGTTGTAGACACAACAAACTAAGCTTTCAAAAATAAACCTATGCCACAGAATAGCTTGAGTTCCAATACTGCTTTTTCAGCAGATGATCAGCAGTACTGAACTGACAAGTGAGAAAAGCAGAGAAGATTGCCATGACACCACAGGGCAGGTCAGGACCAGTGTTGGCATGGTGCACAGGCCGGCTTTCAATCATCTTAATAGCGTCTTATGGAGCCAGAGCACAAAGAAACTGATTGGTACTCATCTAATACTGATTAGAGATATTTGTGTAAGACCTTCATTTACTTTGTTCATAAGGAGAAGTGACCTCCCTTAAAGGATCATGTCAAGGATGCTGGATTTAGACATGCTTCAGCATCCTGGGCAAGAATGTCATGCTCTATCCTACTTAAAGCACTTTATTGGCCCCACAGTACCCTGAGGATTAAGTCCAGATTCCTTTCTTGGCACCCTAAGCACTTGACCTGGCACCTGTTCCTTCGCCAACCCCACCTCTCACCTGTCTCTACACTTTCTCCGTGCAACCTGCACGTCAGCTGAACGGAAACTTCTTGGTGTTATTAGAGTGTGAGGCTTTCATTTGCTTTTCCTGGCAGGTGTTCCCATTTGGTGGAGGAACTTGAGAAATTCCTGCGAAGCCCAAACTAGCATGGAGGCAGAAAGATGCCCCAAGCCAGTGCTGAACTGTATATAATGTGCACACAAGAGCAGCCCCTAGCCCACAGGGTGGATAGAAATAATTAACTATCCCAGTGGAGCTGGTGAGGGACACTGTGGCACATACCTGAGTCCAGGCAGGAGACGCTAAGGCAAAGCAGAGGATGACAGTGCAAACATAATCCTGAATCCCTACGAAGGCCTTTGGGAGAAGAGACATGGGTGTCAAATAGGCATGTGATTAGCATCTGAGAGTTACTCACCATCTTCCCTCAGATTTAATTCCAAGACAATGTTGTTCAAGCCTGCAGAACACCTCCTAGAGGTCTCAGATTAGGGAGGCTATTTAGGGGTAGAAGGTGTGTATGTGCTTCACAGTACAAGATGTAACGAAAATTCATCATAAAAACGTGAGAAAGATTCACATGGTTAACTTCTTTGCATACTGCTGCTGCTGCTAAGTCACTTCAGTTGTGTCCGACTCTGTATGACCCCATAGACGGCAGTGCACCAGACCCCCCATCCCTGGGATTCTCCAAGAAAGAACACTGGAGTGGGTTACCATTTCCTTCTCCAATGCATGAAAGTGAAAGTGAAGTCGTGTCCAACTCTTAGCAACTCCATGGACTGCAGCCTACCAGGCTCCTCCGTCCATGGGATTTTCCAGGCAAGAGACTGGAGTGGGGTGCCATTGCCTTCTCTGCTTTGCATAGTGAAGCAGACATATCTATAATACTAGATGCTACCTGCTTCATATGAGAATCTAAATTCAATTACTAAAATAAAACCTCAAAATACCTTAATCAAAACTGGTACACCACGGAGAATGTAAGTTGGTGCAGCCACAGTGGGAAACAGTTTGGAAGTTCTTCAGAAAACTAAAAATAGGATTATCATATGAGCCTACGATCCCACTCCCGGACACATATTCAGATAAAACTACTATTCAAAAAGATACAGGCACCCCAGTGTTCATAGCGGTGCTATCCACAATATCCAAGACACGGAAACGACCTACCTGCCCATCAACATGAATGGAAAAAGATGTAGCATGTATACAAATGGAATACTACTCAGCCATATAAAAGAAAGAAGGAATGCCATTGGCAGCAACATGGATGTGACTAGAGACTGTCCTACTAAGTGAAGTCAGGAAGAGAAATTCCACATGATGTAACTTATATGTGGAATCTAAAATATGACACATGTGAACCTATGAAACACAGAATCCTGGACATAGAAAATGGACTAGTTGTTGCCAAGTGGGAGCGGGTGGGCAAGGGATGGAGTGAGAGGTTGGGGTTAGCAGATGTGAGCTTCTATATACAGAATGGATGGACAACAAGGTCCCACTATGTAGTGCTGAGAACTATATACAATATCCTATGATAAACCATAATAGGAAAGAATATTTTTAAAATGAATATATATATACCTTTATATACTGAATCACTTTGCTATATAGCAGTAATTAACAACTTTGTAAATCGATTATATACCTCAATTTAAAAAAAAGATTGATATACCATGGATGGCAGCTATACCTCAAGAAGAACAAGAAAAAACAAATGACTTTCAGCACCATAATTCAGGGAAGCAGGGTAGAGAAGCTCCCAATTGTAAAACATCATCCATCAACCTGTGATTAGATTATACTATCCCTGGAAAAAAAATATGATTATCTTTGTGAGCTGTTTTTATTTTATAAATGACTAAGTTATAAAATCAGAAGTCTCCCTCTTGGAAAGGGACTAAAGACTGGACTGAAATTGATGGGTTTACCTTGACCAGCACTCATTATGGACCTGAAATGACCAAATACAAGTAGATATTGATGTACATCCCACCCAAACTTGAGGGTGGCCAGGCTTACCAAGGAAACCTATAGGCTAGGCTTCTGAAACAGGGAGGCAGGGCTTCCTAGGGAGAGTGTCAAAGCTATCAGACTTAAGATCTGATAGGAAACTACTTGTGGATACAAGAAAAACAGGGTTAGGGTTAGAAAAAAAAAAAAAACTTATGATGAAAATCCTGTTTATAAAGGCTTTGATCGGTAAGAGCGTTCCTCTCTCAGATCTAAGGAATGCCTAGTTAGCCGGTCCTTTAATCTTCAGAGCTTCTGGAGAGAAGGGAACAGAAAGTCATTGACTACCTCAGGTAGATTATCATGTAGGACCACTTTGGTTATCAGCAGAGGGAAAAGTACTCACTATTTAGGGAGCAACACAGAAGACCCCATGCATAGCAGATAGAACAACTCCTAATTCTACCACGTAGGTTAGGGAAAAGTTTCCTTGAAATCAAAGACTTCAGTATTTGGTGAAGAAAGGGGGCCTTATCTTCAGTACCATAATTAGTCCTCATTGGGGAAATCACATGTATTTTCTAAATTTATATTCACTTAAATGGATATGACAAATCAAAGCTTAAAGTTGCCTATGATATCCACAGCACAACACAGAAGTTTCAATTGATGGGTTTCCTCTGTGTTGTTGCCTTATTATTATCATTTTTTAATCTATAAAAAGATGGAGTTGAAAGAGATATTTAAGTATGTCTGTATCTCACAACCCTAGAAATCTCTGAACCAGCTTCCCCTCATACCCAACAAATATAAATAAGCTTTAACACACGTGTTTGGGAAAATCAGAACAGTGGGCTCAATGGGGAAGTATGAATTGTTTTGATAAAGAAATGGTGGTCAGTGACAGCAAAAGAAACAGGCAGCATATTGGAAAAAAGAAGGAAAAATAAAAAGAAATGAAGGAAAGAAGTTCTTTGGGGACTTTTGAGGTTCACATCTCCCATCACTATAGGAATGTTCCAAGGGCTATAAAAACTTACAGATAAGAATAAAATGTTGCTTCGTTACTCATTTTGGTTGGATAGAAGCCAAGCATGGACTGAGAAGTAGAAAATATTTCCATGTATGGAGCACAGCCTTCTGAGAACATCAGCTGGGGAAGGGGAAGGATGGATCTGGACCCTAGCCTCTAACCTTTGAACTTCTAGCTACTCTGAAACAATCTCAATCTATTTTATATGACAAGCCAAGTTCTAATCTGGGTTGCCCAGAAGCAAAGCCTAAGACAAGTATTCAGGTCTATAGTGAGTTGCATGGCGGCCCCTGAAAAGATGCATCCACTTAGAATTTGCGAATGTGAAAGGCCCTTATTTGGATAAAGAGCTTTTACAAGTCTCATTAAATTACGGATCTTGAAATGAGATTCTCCTGGATTAGGGTGAGCCCAAAATCCAATGACACATGCCCTTAAGAGAAGGAGGTTGGACATTGAACTGCAGAAGAGGAAAAGGCGATGACAGAGTCAGAGATTGGAATTATCCTACCACAATCTGAGCAATGCCTGAAGACAGCAGAACTGAATACGTGAGCAAGGCTTCCTCGAACTGAAGGTTCCCCTAAAGTTTTCAGAGGCACTATGGCCTTATCAACACCTTGATTTCAGATTTCTGGCCTCCAGAACTGTGGGGGAATAAATTTCTATTGTGGTCATTTGTTATGGCAGCTGCAGAAAATGAAAACAAGATCCAAGTAGTTTATTAGGGAAGCAAAGGAAAATATGGATAGAAGAATGGAAAAGTGAGAGGGAGAAGTCAGTCCAAAAAACTATTATCTAACTATCAGTGTTGACTCATTGGAAAACACCCTGATGCTGGGAGGGATTGGGGGAAGGAGGGAAAGGGGACGACAGAGAATGAGATGGCTGGATGGCATCACCGACTCGATGCACATGAGTTTGGGTGAATTCCGAGAGTTGGTGATGGACAGGGAGGCCTGGCATGCTGCGATTCATGGGGTCGTAAAGAGTCAGACACGACTGAGCGACTGAACTGAACTGAACTATCAGTGTGAACAACTGGAGCTCAGTACTGCTGGGGAGAACCTGAGAGACAGCATGAGGTACGTGCCTCAGGGTTTATGGATCCGGGGAGAAGGCAGCTGGGGTATTTATACACCCACCCCAGTCTGCCACGGGCTGAGGGCTACTCTCAGGGATGCTGGTTCCCCAGCACTTCCAGCTCCCACCTGAACACCAAAAGTGATTCCTGCCACAGGAGAGGGAGGCCGCACAAAGAGTGCAGGTACTATCTGTGGCAGGCTGGCCACTCGGGAGATGTCTTAACTATATTACTGGGTGAGGTACGGTGACCTGAGACACAGATTGAGAGAAGGTAACCAGGAAAAGTCTTGGCAATTCGATTATGCTCACACTTCCCTGGAGAGAACACAGCAAGCCTGCATGAGGCAGAGGGAGAAAGTGAAACTGTGGCGGACCAGCACCATTACTGTGGTTTCCCAGGGAAAGGAACAAGGGAGGCGAGCTAACTGAGTTTAGGACTAGCTAATCTGGATCCTATCAGGGGGCTCCGGGGCAATGTGGGCTGTATCCAGTTATCTGGGACCAGGCTCTGAGATGATGAAGGCAGATGGATAGTGGACCAGAGTATGTGAGCCCAGTAAGAGAGATGGTTGGGACTGCTGGTCAAGAAGGGGAATTGGCCAGCTTCCTGGCCAACTAGGACCTCAAAACTAAGTTAAGGTAACATTAAAAAAAAAAAATCTATTTACAGGTAAGGGCAAGGAGATATGGGTAAAGTGATAAGACCACTATAAGAAAATCCCATTTTAAAATACTGCAATGAAAATAAGATCTGAATTTCCATTATAATTTATAAAGCCCTGGAAAGCATTTATAGCCATCCGTTGAAAGTCACCTTAAACAGTAACTTAAGAAATTGGTCAATATTATTCATCTGTAATTCTCAAAATTCTCCAACCCAGGCTTCAGCAATACGTGAACCATGAACTTCCAGATGTTCAAGCTGGCTTTAGAAAGGGCAGAGGAACCAGAGATCAAATTGCCAACATCCGCTGGATCATGGAAAAAGCAAGAGAGTTCCAGAAAAACATCTATTTCTGCTTTATTGACTATAACAAAGCCTTTGACTGTGTGGATCACAACAAACTGTGGAAAATTCTGAAAGAGATGGGAATATCAGACTACCAGACCTGCCTCTTGAGAAACCTGTATGCCGATCAGGAAGCAATAGTTAGAACTGGACATGGAACAACAGACTGGTTCCAAATAGGGAAAGGAATACGTCAAGGCTGTATATTGTCACCCTGCTTATTTAACTTATATGCACAGTACATCATGAGAAACGCTGGGCTGGAGGAAGCACAAACTGGAATCAAGATTGCCAGGAGAAATACAAATAACCTCAGATATGCATATGACACCACCCTTATGGCAGAAAGTAAAGGAGAACTAAAGAGCCTCTTGATGAAAGTGAAAGAGGAGAGTGAAAAAGTTGGCTTAAAACTCAACATTCAGAAAACTAAGATCATGGCATCTGGTCCCATCACTTCATGGCAAATAGATGGGAAAACAGTGGAAATAGTGGCTGACTTTATTTTTCTGGGCTCCAAAATCACAGCAAAAGGTGATTGCAGCCATGAAATTAAAAGATGCTTACTCCTTGGAAGGAAAGTTATGACCAACCTAGCTGCTGCTAAGTCACTTCAGTCATGTCCAACTCTATGCAACCCCATAGATGGAAGCCCACCAAGCTCCACCATCCCTGGAATTCTCCAGGCAAGAACACTGCAGTGGATTGCCATTTCCTTCTCCAGTGTATGAAAGTTAAAAGTGAAAGTGAAGTCGCTCAGTCGTGTCCGACTCTTAGCAACCCCATGGACTGGAGCCTGCTAGGCTCCTCCATCCATGGGGTTTTCCAGGAAAGAGTACTGGAGTGGGTTGCCATTGCGTTCTCCAATCTAGACAGCATATTAAAAAGCAGAGACATTACTTTGTCAACAAAGGTCTGTTTACTCAAGGCTATGGTTTTTCCAGTAGTCACGTATGGGTGTAAGAGTTGGACTATAAAGAAAGCTGAGTGCTGAAGATTTGATGCTTTTGAACTGTGGTGTTGGAGAAGACTCTTGAGAGTCCCTTGGACTGCAAGGAGATCCAACCAGTCCATCCTAAAGGAGACCAGTCCTGGGTGTTCATTGGAAGGACTGATGTTGAAGCTGAAACTCCAATACTTTGGCCACCTGATGTGAAGAACTGACTCATTTGAAAAGACACTGATGATGGGGAAGATTGAGGGCAGGAGGAGAAGGGGATGACGAGGATGAGATGGTTGGATGGCATCACTGACACAATGGACATGGTTTGGGTGAACTCTGGGAGTTGGTGATGGACAGGGAGGCCTGGCATGCTGCGGTTCATGGGGTCGCAAAGAGTCAGACACGACTGAGTGACTGAACTGAACTGATTCATCTGTACCCTTTGTCCCCTTATCAAAATTTAAAAAAATCCTGATCCATGAATTCATTTCTCAGTCCACAAATGTTTGAGTGCTTACTCTAAGCCAGAAACCAGATTCTGAGGATATAATGAAAATGCAGAATATAATTTCCTTATAGCACTTACATGCTTCATAATTAGGGAGAGTGAGAGATGACAATAAATAAGTAAATATATACAGAGTGCAGATGGTAATTCTTTGATGATTTAAAGGTCTTCTCATCTGGTATAACAATAACTACAAACTAGATGTTGTAAGGGAAAAAAAAAACCATTTCAACATCAAATAGCAGCATCCCAATTTCTAAGACATCCATTCAATCCCTCGGTGCTATGGAAGTACCACTTGATCCCGTCTTTAGATGCTGCTACACTCTGCTTGCCTTCACAAACACTGTCGTCTTGAAAAAGGATATGTACCTTTAAACCCAGAGAGCAGAGGTAACAGATCCCATTTGAAACGGTTGCTAAGGGACCATTATATATATATATTAATTAGTGAACATCAACTCTGGTTTCAAAGGGCAAAGAAGGTCTCTCACTTGAAAGGGAAAATTACTCCCTGGTGATTGGGAAAAGGCCACCATAGGTTTTTTTTTTTTTTTTCCATACACACCAGTAGCTTTATACTTACTGCATAATTTCTTTTTTTTTCTTTTTGTTTTCTTCTACCCTTATCCTTTACTGGTTTCTATACTTTTATTTATTCCTTCTAAGGCTTTTGGTGTAGGAGACCAAGGGGAAGATCTGAGTAACACAGAGAGCAATCAGCCTTTTAATCCTTTAAGAGACGAGCAGAAGACAGATATGTCTTTCCTGCAAATGTGCTAAAAGACTGAAGAGACACATTATCTTAAAAGTGCCTGAAAGCTTTATTGGAACTACACACAAGCCCAGGAAGCTTTTTGTTGTTTGTTTGTCTGGGACTTTTGTTTTTGTTTTAATCAGAGATAGAAAGATTAAGCTTTTTTTTTTTTTTTTTTTGCACAATCTCTGTGGGATACAAGGATTAGGTTAGGGTGCTAAGTATACCTGGGTGTTTATATTAAGTATTGCTATAAATAGTTTTGCTGAGTTTATAGTTTAATATGCTCCAATATCATAATTTTTTCATGAAAAAATTACAATTTAGAAGAAAATCAGGTAAAACTTTGACTCAGATAACTCAAAGGAAGTCTAGCTGTTGGGGGCCAAAAAGACCAGGATAACATAATTGTTCATCTGATGACAAGTTAATTGAATTTCATGAATAATTATGAGAATGAAAAAAAAAGCCTTCTCATATTTCAAGGCTTGTAAACATTGTAGGCATTAAAATAAGAGCTAGGGAAAGGTGGGGAAAGTGTAAAGCTAATTTACTTTGCCTTCAGAATTTATATTTTATAATGCTGTCACATTTCTAAATGATAAGAACAATTTTATTTTTACAAGTAAATGCTGGCAAGGCATTTTTATTCTAAGTACACTTTTGACATAAAACTAATGCAAAAATAAAATCTAACTGGCTAGAGCAGTTACCTTATCAGGAAGATGTGATTATTTTTTGCTTCCTTAAAGCTGATTCTCAATGAGATGAATAAGAAAGACCTCATAATATGCCAAATGGACTTCAAGCTATTCAGTCATAAGGCAAGACTTGCAAATTCCAAATTTACGTCAGCTTTCCACTTCAGATAAGATCTTTATTTTTTTTTTTTTTTTAATAAAAGATAGGAAAACACCATCATTGTGTCCTTCTCTCCTGATTTGCCCTCACTTTGCTTGCATAGCCCTTGGTTGGTTGGTAAAGAGGTGTTCCTATGGGATCCTGATGGTAACACAATGGAAGCAAATGAACTGTTTCATTTCCCATATGCAAGTAATCACTGAAGGAATGGAACATGCTAGCACTTAAAAGATACTTAAAAAAAAAAAAAAAAGAGTGAATGCCTACTCAGTTATTTGAAATGTATCTAATTACAGATCAGGTTATGTGTATTAATCGTAAGTGGGAGGGATATAGACTTTCACTCTGTGGAGAGGCAAATTAGAACATTGGAATGCACAGTGAGACTTCTGAAACCAATGGATAATGTTGGATATTTCCTAGAACAGACTGGCACTCGATATGAGGGAAAATCAACATATCTGAGCAGTGTTGTCAGATAAGAAACATTTACGGGATGTTTCTTATTTATGGGATGTTCACACCTGGTTCTTCCCACTGGCTTTTGTGAAACTGAATGTTTGAAAAGACAAATACTAGACTCTTGGCTTTTGTTTCCACGTTTGTTTACCTTAATTGAATAAGTGACATTTATGAAATGGTTGACATTGTCTTGGCCTCGACTATCCTCTGGAACATTAAGAAGAATAAATGAAAGTGAAAAATTATACAAAAAAAGGAAGGAAGAGACCAAAGTAAAAAGAGTCTTCCTATCACTGAACTTTGCCATGAACTTGGCTTCGTACCAGGTTCACTGGTTCGTTCCTTCCTTCCTTTCCAAACGCTGTAGTCAATGGGGACCATTGTCAATAGCTGGCGAATCACTGAAGGAGTTCACGTGTGGGAAGATTAGGTGCTTTCCGATTCCAACCCTCAGGCCTTCCCTTCTGACTTAAGCTACATCCACAGGTGTGTGGAGAGGGCTCACTTCTAAACTGATTTTAACTGTCAAAGAGAATAGTAGGACAACCAGGGAAATGTAGGGCTAGGTCATACCCCTCAAATGGGGACACGTTTTCCTTCATCAGTTTGCCTTCCATACGCACAAAAGGTCATGGTCAGTTTTTACCTTTTCAAATGGCAACTCTTGGTCCCCATCTAACGATGCTGACTTGTGCTTTTCACTTTCACAAAAGAACTTGGAAGGTAGGAAAATATATATACAAAATATCATTTATCTTAGAGTGTTAGAATGTATACAACTTTTACACATCCATTTCTTATAAGAAAGGCTTTTTTAAAATTCCAACTAAGAATGAAACAAACGTTTTCACTGCAAAACAGAATTTTGGCAGCTCTTATGATTATCAGATAGGTAAGTGTTTGATTTACCATGATCTAAAGAGAATTGTTTACAGACATCCACCTTCCATTTAAATTTTAGAGTCAAAAGAAAGTCCACAATTGTCCATGGGCAGTCAGCGAGGCCTTGGCACAGGAGGCCCACAACACCAATTTATTAAATGCTTACGGGCCTCAAAACAATCTTTTGCTGGCAGATGCTCTAATTGTGCTTTGCAAGAGAGCCAGCCTGCTGTCCCAAGAGGAGAGAGTTCAAACACAGTGCTCCTTGGAGGCTGACAGACGAAGGGCTCCCCCTAGGGGCAGCCAGGCTCCGCAGAGAGAAAGCAGGTGGCCCGTTGCCAGGAAACCAACCCCCTGATGCTGGAGACAGGAAAATGCAGAAACAGACAGTCTTCTTTCTGCACAGAATTTGGTTAAGCAGTTGCATCTCTCTCTAGAACACCAGCTGGGGGCAGACCCTGCTCCAGCGCTCCAGCCAAGTTCGTCTCAGCGAGTCCCAGTGGAGAAACTTTCCTATGTCACTTTCTCTTTCTCCAGGGCCACCTCCCCTGACTTCCCTACACTCTTCACATTTCCTTGTCATTGTTGCCCTTGCAAACACAAGATACTGCTAGAGGAGGGCTTCAGAAAAAGAGATGGCTGAGCTCCAGTAGTCAGTGGAGCAATGTGATTTAACAAGGGTACTTTATTCTTATGGTTTCATACCTACAGAGCTATTTTCCTTCTAAAAGCTCAAAGAACAATTCTGGCCTTGATTCCACCTCAGCAAGTTGCCATAAGGTTTAAGAAAATACAACCTCAAGAGAAGGCTGTAAAGAAAATCATAGAGTATTTCTGTGATTACTATATTTATGCTGTATTATAAGATATTTAGTTGTAGGTGTTTCTGGGCCAAGTCTTTTATTATTCTGATTATCCTTTGAATGGTCTTCATGTGATTTAGCAAAATTTTACAATTATTTTCTTTATCTCCTCAGGTCTGGGCTCCAGTATCTCTTTCTTGGTGAGGACTTCCCTGACTATATTTCTTAAAATTGCAGCTCACTCCCCACGTGCACTCTATCTGCCCTTTACCTGCTTTATTTTTTTCCACTGAGATTCAGTTAAGGAAGCAGAACCACTCAGGAGTGTGGAACATGGGTGTGTTATAGAAATCAGGCCTGACACAATTAGGAGAGAAGCTGGGGAAATAAAGGTCTGCAAAGGGAACAGGGAAATCAAAGTCCTATGAAGAACGTCCAGAGGAAGCAGAACAGCACGGGAGGATGTGTGGAGAAGCCACTGGAAGGCTCTGCTCTGCAGGTCCGCCCGGGGTTGCAGGAGGTCAATAGAAGAGCTGGAGACAGATCAGGGAGAGAGCAGGGAGAGGCAGAATCCTCTGGCTCCTCTGTGTCTGTCTCCCCTGGCATCTAACCATGATGTTCTTTGGACAGTATGGCTACTTCTTCACTTCCAGCTTCCCCATCTTGAGCAAATTCCATTTTTGGCTAACTTTAACTGAAAACTATACAAAGGATGGAATGAGGAGAAACATGGTTCCAGTTTAACCAATTGGACACAGTACAAAACTACCACAGTCTTTAATCATCTCACATACTACTTAAATTACACATTTCTCTTTATCTGTATGTGCCTGTGGGTGTGTGCACTTGTGCAAGCACATATAGACACACACAGAGTCCCAAACCCTCTGAATGCAGGGACTTTTATCTGTTTTATACACCTCAGTATCCAGAAGATTGCAAATATTCAATGAATAATTGTTGATTGAATTTTTGATTGCTGGCCCTTGAATTATACCTGGGGGCAAAGTCTGAGTCAGGATCATTAATTTATGGTTGACAAAATCGAGGTTCAGGAAATGAATGAGTGCTCAATTCCAAAAAACTAAGCAAGTCACAGAGTCATCGTTGCAATCTTCAGAGACTGCCAGTGCACAAGGCGTTGTCTGGCTAGCATACCACATCTGTAAGAAGTTGACTCAACTGACTACCAGCAGTGGCCTTACATCTGCCTTTAAGCTCAGGGAAGCTTACAAGTAGTTCAGGGTATGAAAGAAGAAGGGTCAAGGTGGATGGACCTAGTTGTCAGCTTTACCCACAAGAAATCAGGAATTTAGCCAAAGAGAAGCGTGCTTTTAGCATCAGGCCTCAAAATCTGGAGAATTCATTTTGTTGAATGTCTTGAAAATGCCCTTAATTCCTACAGCCTAAGAGGACACACTTCCTCATCTTATGTTTCCATAGCCAGATTTTATAATATCCATAGCTGGCTGATGCTTAGAAGACCTAAGTCCTATCCCCAAAATATATCCACTATTAGATTGTCTGATGGCCTTATATTTTCAAAGAAGAAATTCCTTGGATTCTGAAGGCATGTCTGTTTTAAAGAGTCCCTTACCCATGGAAAGGATTACGCATTGAAGCCTATCATTTAATCACTTATAGAGGATTAAGCAATCTAGCTAATTAAAAGACGTCAGAGAATCACAAATTGGGCACATACCCTGATATTGAAGGCAATAGAGCAGAACGGTGAAACGTAAACTGGAAATTGGTGCTCAGGAACTCAAAGATGACAAGTCAGACACGCAATAATCTGGACACTAAAAGCTACCCTGGAGACTTTGGGTTGGGGCTGAAGCTTGATCCACTATGGCCCCTCTGTAACCCGTGAATCAGTTGGGATGGTTCTCATGGCAAATAAAAGCAAACAGTACAATGTGGCTTAAACAACCTGGAGAATCATTAGCTCACATAATTGGAAAGCTCAGTCTTAAGCTCTGGATTGACCAGAGCTCCAAATGCATTTCTCTTCTGTTTTCTTGTCTGCTTTCTCTGTCTGTCATCCTCTGACTGCCTTCATGAGATGACTGTCCCCCCCCAGCAACGGATGTTGCATGTTTCCTTAGCTGTCACATGCATCAGGAGCAAAGGGGGCATTTTCCACACCCTGAAACAAAGTTCTAAGCAGGATACTCATGGGAGTACTCCTGAACTAGCCGCTGTGTGCCGGGAAATAGAGGACTGACTCGCTAAGGTCAGGGTTATCTGAAAAACCGTTGTGGCGGAGAGCAGGATGGACTGCCTTGAGACCCTTCTACACGGCCCAGTGGAGGCAGTACTAGTTTTCTAGGGCTGCCGTAACAAAACACCAGAGATGGGGTGGCTTAAACGACCAAGACTTATACGCTCACAGTTACAGAGGCTGGAAGTCCAAGACCAAGGTGTCAGCAGGTCTGGTTTCTCCTGAGGCCTCTCTCCCTGGCTTTCAGGTGGCTGCCTTCTTACTATGTCCTCGTATGGCATTGGTCAGTTGTATTCAGGCCCATCCATACAATCTCATTTAACTTCATTCTAACTGGGGGTTAGGGCTTCAATACATTGGTTTAATGGGGGTAGAATTCAGTCCATAAAAGCTGCTAAGAGTGGAGACAGTCCCTCTCAATGGGCATGATTACAATCGTATGGGACAGAAACAGATGTTGGGGAGATAGCCAACATGTCCATTACAATCTTCAAAATTCCCTAAAGTCATTTCTCTTTGTCCAGATTTAAACACAGGTGTGGTGGCAGGGGGAGGAAATCATAGAAAAACAAACCACCACATCATTAATTGTGTGTTGAACTTCTCTAGGGCAGACTTCTGCTAGATGTGGGTCTCCTGGGCTTTGTTGTTGTATCTAAGCAAGCATTTCCAAAAACCTATTCCAAGGAGCCCTTGTCTTGTGACATACTCTGCACACAAAAGCCATTTCTTGGTTAAATAAATAATGGGAAATCCTGCATAATATCTTTATAAAGATCTTGACTTATCAGTTAGCATATTCAAAGGCCCCAAATAAAATTCCAACATTAAAAAAAATGTTTACATCCACATAAACACAGAGCTTCTCAAACTTCTTGTCAGCATGGGATTTTCTCAGATATTACCTACTAAAAATTCCCAAGGACTACCTTGCAGGAAATACTCTTCTGGGAAATTGTTACTTTTTTCTTCAAAGTAGCAAGAGGGACACTGCAGAAGGGCAAAACTAACAGGTTAAATAATGTCACGGGCATTAACATGAATCTAACTTAGTTTTGCGTTGCCTTTTTCGTAGAGGATTATAGTTGACTGCTGTGAGAAAGGAAGCTGACAATTTCTGTGCCAGTCTCTGGCTGCGACAGAAGGCTGTCTCCAGTGCTCACTTCATAGAAACGGCTCTAGGAGAACACCTGGAGCGTGTGATCATCACCTGTATGCACCTGTTGCTGCCACAGGCTGAGAGAGACAGAAACAGAACAAGGGACTTTATGGTTCAGCAGTAACGAAGTGTTTGAGCCAGAAACACTGTCCAAGAAGAACTCTGCAAAGCAGGAAAGTAAGGAGCTAGTGACCAGAAAAAATAATCAGCAGCAGCAGCCCGGAGACAAGAGAGGCTCAGAGCGTCAATCGGCAAGGGCTGGAGGGTCTAGCGTGCCAACGGCTGGACTCCACCCCCTTGCTCCTGGGACATAGTTGCCAGTTTTAAACACTTGGACACCATAAGGAGTGGAGACTTCCAACATATAACCCAAGACATCTGTTCAAGCAAAGTAAAACTGAAAAACCTGAAGGTAATTTGGAGCCTTCCAAACACCTGTGAGTCAGATAACGCACACTCCTCCCCGTCTTTAAAAGCGCAGATGAGCTCGAACCTTCTGGGCATTTCAGCAGTTTACCATCTGTACTGATAACCCTTTTCTGCAGTACAGAGAGTCTTCGAGGAGGATGTAAAAGCCAGGATCCAAGATAAGGAAACATGTTTACACCTGCTACATCTGTTCAATCATTTGCAGGCTCTGCTTCACACTGGTCTCTCTGTGTAGGCACCCTTTGGCAATCATTCTTGTCTGGTTCACTTCCACCCATGCTCCACAAAAGCAGAAGAACGGAAAACCAACCTTAAAAGCCACATGGTCTAGGGTTGTGCTTCCAGAGAATACTGTCTTCACTTTCCTTGTATCTTAAACTATCGTGGAATCTAAGTCATCATTAATAAGGTTAGGTGTTTCTCGAGAGGTAGGCGATGTACTCACAAAAGACGGGAAGGGCATTAAGTTAGCTCTGTTGGAAAGTAAAACCTGTAGACAAGCTAACTGCAGTAAAGCAGTTGATAAAATAATAGGTTAGAAAAGAACAATAATAACCAAACCACCTAGACAAAGAACACAGCCATCTGTCTTTTCTCCGGGAAGAATATAAACCCCAACCCGCTATTTACTCTGTTGCCAGTAGAGCCAGACACACTGGAATGTGCTTAAAAAGACAATCAAGCCTTAAGAAAGACACAGTGTGATTTGGACAAAGCACTCTGTAACAGAGGCTCCTTTAATGTGTTAAATGGCCACGGAAAGCATAGCACAGGTGAGTAGCTGAAAAGTACTCAAGGGGTTTCGTATAAGAGCTGCACTGAGGAAAGGAAGGTACGTATATGCTACAGTCCACTTTAAAAACCTTTGAAGGAGGGTTGGATAGCATGGACCAAATAGGATAACAATTGTATAACAACACAGATCACCTCTGACCCGTTCAGAGCACTTAGGCCATGACATTCAAGGAACTCTACTGATACTTACCCTATAGAGACCTACTTTACATTATATAAGAACAATAGTGATTTTTATATTGAGAAATTTGGGGGGGGGGTGTCCAGAGATAACAGGTGGCATGCAAGTTGATAATGAACCCCATTTTAAAAGCAACCACAATTCTGTTAAAATTTCTTTGGGGGGGATCTATTTATTTGCCCACCCCAAAACGGAATCTATACTAAAACAAAGTATTAAAACTGGATCATCTAGGCCAGTGTTTCAAACCCTCCTTTGATTTTAAAGTGAAACAACTAAGACAAAACAAATGGGGTCAGGGTGTCAGAGACAATGGCAAAACCTGGACAAAAAATCAGTTTTCTGTTATGAAGCCCCAGGCTTATTCAGAGGTTCCTTCTGACTAAGGTCCTAAAAGAATCCGGTCTTCTCCATCCACAAAACACCATGACCACACAGCAAACAGGTCTAGTCTATAGAAGAGTTTCAGTTCCTAAAATTGTCTTAATTCCAACGGTTAATATTTTCTACACATTCACTGAGAGATACACAGCTAAAGGGTGTAAGGTATCATTTTGTCTAACAAAACTTAAAGCTTGTGCTGTCTTCTCTTTCTGAAAGGGAAATACAAGACGAAGAGGCACTCTATCCCAAGTCAGCCACACTATATTTGTAGAACAATAAGTGCTACAACATACTTTTGGGGACCCTAGAGAAAATTTATAAAGAACTGATGCCTAATGGCAAAGCTTTGAGTCTATAGTTCTTCCAACACCGTACTGGGATTTCAACTCTGTCATTGATGTTATAAGGGAAATGCATTACACCACAGAACAAGTCTGAGAAGAGAGTTGAATTAGCTTCCCTGAGATGACAGAACTGAAAGGTCTATTACATTCGGTCAACTGGACTCAAACAGCCCTAATCCCCGTTGCCAGCCCTACAGAGAGACCACGTGACGGATCTATGACACAGGCAGGATTAGAACCCAGGATACCACCCTTTCAAGCTAGCACTCACTTTATTATATCTGACTTAAATCAATGTCGGAGAAGGCAATGGCATCCCACTCCAGTACTCTTGCCTGGAAAATCCCATGGATGGAGGAGCCTGGTAGGCTGTAAACCATGGGGTCGCTAAGAGTCGGACACAACTGAGCGACTTCCCTTTCACTTTTCACTTTCATGCATTGGAGAAGGAAATGGCAACCCACTCCAGTGTTCTTGCCTGGAGAGTCCCAGGGACGGGGGAGCCTTGTGGGCTGCCGTCTCTGGGGTCACACAGAGTCGGACATGACTGAAGTGACTTAGCAGTAAATCAATGTAGTCTTCTAGTGGGCCAACACAGCAGCATTATCTGACACTGACTGCTGCTCAGGACCCAGACTTGTTTATATTCATCTTATCTTTAAGTCAGTTTACAAAAGTGAAATCCATTTCAGCTTTGGGTGAACGGAAGAGCAGAAAGTCAAAGACTAGGATGCCAGGAGTGAGAGTTTTGAACTAAAGACTCTTCTGTGGCTTTTTAACAGCTGCCATTATTCATGATGGAGCTACCAATACGCCACTCCATATCTGTACAACACCTACCTCTGATAAGGTGGGCCGACACCGTAATTCTAGTTAAGAAAATTTACAGCAGGTTATTTGCAGGCAGATTTTTCCCTTCCAAGGTATGACTTTAAGGGCAGCAAAAAGCTCTCTTCCTCCGGTTCATCTATCCTGGCTTTAGAATAAAGCACCATCTCCTAAAAATCCATTGTCAAAATATAAATACTTAATCTGGGTGGAATAAATAACCTTAAGTAAATCATGTTGTTGTCTGTATACAACTGTTTTAAAGGTTAAAAAATAAAACTGTATGCTTTCAACTCCTCCTGTAGCCCAACCTAGTCCTACTTCGCTCCACCCACTATAGCTGAAGGTCAAGTTTCAGGCTGCCTTGGCTTTCAAGTTCTAACTTTTCCTCAGCACCTGTAATGAGGATTTTCAACTCCAGGTCAATAGCTTCTTACTGTCCTTCCTTGAACACTCGTTCTTCTGAGCCCCGCCACCCCCTCACGGTGCTCTTTCTTCTGGCACAATTTGTCCCCATAATCTCTACTTTAATGGTTTACTTCGACTTCTAGCACCCTCAGCTCTTGGTAATACCTCTCTTCTCTGAGTTCTTGACATTTCTGGGTTATGGAAAATAGAACTGTAGTTTGCTTCCTACTACTGTTTAACACTTTGTATCCAAGCAGGCTTTCTTTGTAGCTCCTTTCCACTTTTTTTTTTCCTCACAGAGTAAAAAACCTGAATGCTTAGGAGGGAACTTTATGACCATAAGTATTAGGAGAGGGAGGAAAAAGAAGTAATAATTTCTTCAACAGCATTCAAAATAAGCAGCCTACTATGAACAGAGCACCAGTTATTGGCAAAGTGCTAAAGACAGAGTAGAGTATCCATGTGTCTTACCCCATAAGGAATTTGGTGACCATGGCAGGAGACAGGAAAGCCCAAGGAGCCACGGCTGAGAAAAATGGGGCCACTGGCCCTTTTCCTAGGCTTTGCTTCCTTGTGTGGCCATAATGGCTCTCATAGTGCTTTAAATTTTAGTCACTGAAATTTCTAACATCAATGGTAATGAGTCTGTTTACATGACTGCCCTCAAACACCTCATGCTGATGAAAACCTCAGAACTCATTTAGTACAACGGGAGAATAATGTGAATTGAGTGCCTACTATGTGCCAGGCATGGTGCTAACCTCAGAACTCATTTAGTACAACTGGGGAATAATGTGAATTGAGTGCCTACTATGCGCCAGGCATGGTGCTAACCTCAGAACTCATTTAGGACACCTGGGGAATAATGTGAATTGAGTGCCTACTATGCGCCAGGCATGGTGCTAACCTCAGAACTCATTTAGGACATCTGGGGAATAATGTGAATTGAGTGCCTACTATGCGCCAGGCATGGTGCTAACCTCAGAACTCATTTAGGACATCTGGGGAATAATGTGAATTGAGTGCATACTATGCACCAGGCATGGTGCAAATCCTCTTGTCATAGGTTTATGTGCACAGAGTGGCCCAGTATATAGTGACTCTAATATTTTAGAAAATCATATAAATGAAGCCACCCAATCAAAAATATATATTTATTTTCTTCCCCCTCTATGCATACACAAATGTCAAGGTCAGATGATGTTTTTTCCGAAAGAGAAAAGTCAAGAGGAGACTTCCATTGTCTCTTCTCCTCACTATCCTAACTTTTCAGACTCAGACCATCTAGCCTTCTTATTACGAGATGGGCACCAGCTACTCGTAACTTACTCTGATTGCATCTTTCTAGTGTGGGAGAGGCTTCAGGACACAGTGGGAAGAGGCTGGTCTCTGCCCAGACATACACAGACTCAAATTTTAATTCTGCAATTCAGTGAGGCTTGTGGTCTCTGGGAAAATTAGAGGAAGGCACACCCTCTGCCTGGAATGACAAAATCCTTCATTAGGGTGCACCACTGGGCAAGTGTTAGTCGCTCAGCCACGTCTTTGCGACCCCATGGACCGCAGCCCTCCAGGGCAAACAGAACACAAAGTGTGTGTCATTCCCAATTTGCCCCTCCTTGCTACCAGATGTGGTTGTGCAGTATACAAAAGGCACAGCCCTGCATGACAGCCCAGACACTCTCTGGTCATTACTTGTTGAGCTTCAGTTTCCTAATGCCTTCCTTCAAGATTGTGAAGAGTAAGGGGATAATTTACTGAAAATGAATGAAGTATGGTTATTGGTGGTGGTTTAGTCACTTGCCAACTTGTATCCCACTTTTGGTGACCCTATGGACCGTAGCCAGCCAGGCTCCTCTGTCCATGGGATTTCCCAGGCAAGAATACTGGACTGGGTTGCCATTTCCTTCTCCAGGGGATCTTCCCAACCCAGGGACTGAACCCATGTCTCCTTCATTAGCAGGCAGATTCTTTAGCAATTGAGCCACCAGGGAAGCCCAATATACGGTTGGCATTCAAAACATTTTCAAATCTTTTCCTTCATTGAACTGTTTAAAAATTTCAATAGTCTAGATCATGCCTACACCTGATGTTGTTTACCTCATCTCTGTTCCCAAGAATAATATTCAAAACTGAGATATATATTTTTTATCTGTGAAGGGAGAATTCTCATACACTATTATTTTGCTTCCAAAATATTTTGAGGCTCAATTTCAAATGCCATGAATACATGTAGAACATACACACACACACACACATTTTTATATACACACTCTTCTATATAATTATACAAACCCTTTACATTAATCAAGCTGATATTAGCTAATATTAATTGTCTCATTAAGATTCCTGTTAGCCAGAGCTAAAGTCAGGAATCCTTGAGAAATCTAATTGACTCAAGTTAATTGTAATTCTTCCTTGGGGTTTTAACGATAACTCATAAGTTAATTGTAATGTTCTCCATTTTGCATAGTACTGAGATTCTTGAAGGGAATGATACTTACATGCTGATGAAACACTGATCATAAAGACAAAGCCTATTGTCTTTTATTTAGATTGCTCTCCCTGTACTCCACCCAACCTCTTCCCAATCTCAATGTTGAATCCAACTCTTTGCTTACTTTTTCTCTCTAGTTTTTTCTATGGGTTTGTTTAAATCTATTTGTTGTACTATCTCTTTGTTAATCAGATTTGTTTTATAAGGTTTTTGTCCTTTTAAACAATCTTGGTGAGAGAGAATATAGCAAGGTAGAAAGAATGTTTGTTCTATAATCAGAAGAATCTCAGTTCAAACTCTAAGTATTTCACTTACAGTATAACCTTGGTAAAGGCATAGCTTGTATTAAATTTTGTTTTATCAGCTATAATGGTGCTAGAGTGATACTCAGTAATTAATAAAGTAGGTGTAAAGATGACCATTTAACATCCAGTAAGTTCTTTGGGGATATATCTATTTATACCACCTACAATATAGATTTAATCAACCTTGAAAAATATCTTTATGTAATTAATTTGACTTTTTAATTTGCTTTTGACAAAAGTTGTTTTGTTACTTTTATTTACTCTTTTAATTACAAATGTGGACTTGAAGGGGTGCTCTTCAGGAAAGATCATTCAAGCCCTGTCTCTTCCACTTATTCACTAAGTGACATTAGACAAGTCATTTAATTTCCTGAATATGTTTCCTCACTTGTGAAATCAGAGAGTTGGAAAAGATCATCTCTATGGTGTTCCAGCTCTAAAATGTCTAATTTCACGTTACTAGAATAAAATCCTAATTGCTCCTAATAAAAGGTGTTAAAATCAAGCTGTACAATAGCTTGTCCACAAATTCAATTTACAGTACTTAGTAAAAGAAAAATTGCTCAGGTTGCACTATTAAAAATGTTTTGTTATTACTGATTCTTGGTTGGTTAATATTAATATTTGGGCTTCCCTGGTGGCTCAGACAGTAAAGAATCCACTTGCAGTGCAGGAGACCTGGGCTCCATCCCTGGGTTTGGAAGATCCTCTAGAGAAGGGAAAGGCTACCCACTCCAATATTCTTGCCTGGAGAATCCCACAAACAGAGGAGCCTGGCAGGCTACAGTCCCTGGGGTCAAAAAGAGTCGGATATGACTGAGCGACTGAGCATACACACATACACAAAATATTAATACTTATTGCTATTTTGTACTTAAGCTGTCATGTATGTGTTTTTTGTGCATTCATACTGTATAGTGTATGTATCATTTAGAGGACTATCAACTAACACTCCAATTAATGTGTATCATTCCACATCCAGAGCCCAAAGAAAATCCTCAGTTAGATATTCCACAAAAATTGTGAAGACTATGCCTATTTTAATCTTTCC
The DNA here is from genome assembly GCF_002263795.3 of Bos taurus. Lineage (NCBI taxonomy): Eukaryota > Metazoa > Chordata > Mammalia > Artiodactyla > Bovidae > Bos > Bos taurus. The sequence goes on from NC_037350.1 coordinate 38,762,878, forward strand.
CCAGTTTGTTTCCCAGACACTGAACTCTATCCCCTTACTTTATGCTTTACTTCTCCAATTAAGAATCAAATATAAAGTAGCAGAGATAAAATAGAATTTGTAACTACATTCTTGTCTCAATTATCAAAATCCCCTTCACAAAATGGGCTTATATTCTTCTATGTGTAACTTCCCAAAGCATCTTCAAAGACTTAATATTTAAAATAATTCTGTATTTCACATTTCGTTTGAATAATTGTTGCATGGTAATGAAGTATCACATGTTTAATGTGTTCCCCAGACTGAAAGTCATTTAAATTAAATGTCTATATCTTAAGACCAACAATTGAAACTGATCACCTTAGTTTAGTTGGTGACATTTCACTTGCACCTTTGCAGACCAAGGGAGGCAATGGATTAGAAAACTGTTAATGAAGAGTTTAGTTACCATTTACCTGTGCCATGAAAATGCATTTTGATGTACAGATACAGGTACATGCATGCTCTGCATGGTCTATAGAACTTTGTGATTCAATATTGAAAAAAGGTAAATTTTATTAACACCCATAAAGATTCAGCAACTAATAACAAAATCGGATCAATCAACATGTTGAAAGGCTGACTTTTTCCAGAGTTGACATGTTGCAATAAGAAGTAACCAGGCTGGGCAAACAGGCAGCTGTCAATTTGAATCTCAAGTTTCTCATTTGGTAAATTTTAGAAAATTATTCGACCAGTTTGTTTGTTCACATTCAAATATAAAAAGCAATGTCTCTATGGACTATTGTTAAATGTGAGAAAATGGAAATGTATTCAACAGAGTAATATATGGTAGATGCTCAATTTATTAAATTAATTATTTCCTCTCATACAAGTATTTCCACTTTCTATTTGCTAAGTACAGGCTCAGTTTAAATTAGTGTTCAATAGAAACATCATATAAAATCTGCCTATGTTAATGTTTTTGTATCCTCTATTTTTGAGATATAAAGAAAAGAGGGCTTGTTAACCTTGCCATCTAATTATCATCAAAAATTATCTCATGATTGGTGGAGATTAATTTGTAATCTGATATTTATTAGTGTTTTTTGCCACCACCATTAAATCATATACTAGGAATCATGTTTTCTAACATGTGAGAAGGGAAATAAAATTTTAAAATTATGAGAACTATAAAGTCATCCCAAATATATTATTTCAATTTAATGTCACATGACTTACATGTCACTTTGATTCATTCTTGTGTTAATTCATAGTTCAGTGACCAAAACAAATGAGACGTGCACACCTAATTCCAGGTGGGTGGAGAAGTGTGATTCTACTGTGTACCTGAAAGAAGAAAACTGGAATATTTGCAAACAATCCCTTTAAATACAACAGTGCTTCTTGAGCTCCGGTGTGCTTAAAATTATCAGAAAAACTCACTAGGAGGCATGTGCTTAGTTAGGTTCCACTGCTAAAGATTCTGATTCATTAAGTCTGGAATGGGATCCAGAAAAGAAGATATTTTAGAAAGTCTGCTAACTCTGAGGCCAGTGGCCCAAGGACTTCCAATGAGGACCACTTTTGCTGAAATCTGAGTTCCCCCCAGAACGCGGAATTATGTCTTAGGAATTCAGGGTCACCATAGTTAATTCACGTGCTATAACTGTTTCCTGATGTAACTAACACCATACCAGAGGTGTGAGGCATCATGAGCTGGGCAACACAGGGAGGGAAATAAGAATCAGTTCAAATGGGCTTGTGGAATTCGCTGCAGAGGCAGATGGTGAAGAAGCAACCCTCAACTGCTATCAGTCTTGCTTCATCTTTATAATCACATTTTTATGGCGGGAAAATTGGCATTATCACTTTTATATTCCCCACTTCTATATTTTACAGGTGAAAAGACTTAAGGGTCAGAAAGGTTATGCAATCACCCACAAAAATTGAGACTCTCTAATTTCAGGATGGTATTATTAAATGACAAAGAGAAGACTAGAAGTAAATATAGTCTGTGTGTCCAAATATTTATAACACACTTAGTGGGTATCCAGTCTGAGTTCATCAAGGGGCCATGTCTTATTTTTTTCACACTTATTCTTATCATAGTATCCTGAACATTGAGGGTGCTCGATAAACATTTCTTGACTGAAGAAATATTTCACTTTGTAATACAAAATATGGATTGCACATAGTATAACATGAACAGTGATAGGTTTCTTCTTTTCAGCCTAACTGAAATAATCAAAGAAATCCAAAGACATACTGTTTTACTAAAATGTTGATCTCTCTCTATTCTCTCTCCCCCTTGAAGTTCTCTGAAATCTCTGTCAGTGGAGTTTGTTGACTCCAAATCACATTTTTGTTGCCTTGAAGTACTGGCATGTTTGAATGTTTACCACTCAAATCCAGCAAAAAGTATTTTCTTTTTTAGGTAAGATCAGGCAAAGAGGTACTGAATGAATAACACTTGATTGGGAATGGTAAATAACCATATAATTAAACTGTAAACAGTGTGTGTGGTGATTTTAATGTAATTTGAGGACTTGTAAATTACATGGTCATAAAATGGCACTTGGGCATACGCTTTACAAAAATATCCATGTTTGTATGAGATTAATTAGTGGCGTTTGCATAAAAGACACTGAATTAAAACATTTTCAGAACATTTTCGTTTTTAAGGTTTCCTTATTTACAAGGCCTTCTTGAAAGTTTTTTTTTCCCTCTCTCTAGTCTTTAAGAAATTATTATCATTGTCCACAGATTTCTGTAACTAAAAATTGGTCTGGACACAGTAAACAGTTGATGGAGTTAAGGTATGCTTATAAATTTTTAGATCTTGAAATGGGCTGGCCATTTTACAAGCTGATTTCATGATTACCCCTTTGCTTTAATTTAAGGATGGTGCCCACACTGGGATTGTTTTCCTCTTGGAGTAGTTCATGTGCATCATACTATAAATCAGACACCAAAATTCCAGGAAAATAACCATATCGGAGTGGCCATTAAGTGCCTTTACACCCATAGGATGTTCTGCCCAGCAAGTGTCTTCTTCTCGTGTGATGCTAACTGTATCATCAAGATGACCCTTCCATCTGAGGCAGCCCTTACGTTTCTTCATGTCCAGGAAACTTTCACTCTACAAACTAAGCTTACTAGGGTAATGTTGGGAATTTTCATAGGTCTATGCCATGGTGAAACAATATAGAGGTGATGAGGATGTACAGTTTTTATTAATGATCATTTTCCAGATGCTCTGCTAAGCATCACCTCATTTAATTCTTAACAACAGTGCTATTAAGTTGGTGTTATTCTCACTTGACACATGAGAAAACTGAAATGTAAAGAGATGAAGTTAACTTCCAACATCACACAGCTATGCAGTGTCAGAGTTGAGGACCAATTTTAGTTTGTCTGACTCCAAATTCTTTGCTCTTAATCTCTTTATAACATTGCTTTATTAGATTAGAGCTAAGAATCCCTTGAAACTCTGTGTCCAGCCCAGTTTCCGATTTTTTTCTATTAGATGCCTATGCCTTAGGTGGAATTTTTAGCCAAAAATTGAATAAACTGAGACAAGAAGGCATGACTACTGAATTTGCACATCTCACACACAAGGAGCTATTTGTTCTGACTTGTTGTCAAACTTGCCATTTGTATCTTACACTGCCTTGGCTATATCAGAAATTTCCCAGTCTGTTGCAAGAAATCTAGTTCTCTACCTTTGGGAGAGTGAAAAGAGAGACTGTGGCAACATGAGACAATCTGATGTGCCACCACAAACCACCTCCAAAGATCCAGAGATCTAAAGAAAGACTTGCCAGAGTGGGGGCACAGGGTATATGATGGAGGGTGGCTGGAAAGCTTGCTCATATCATTTGGGAACATGATCCTGAATTATCATGTGGTCATGAAACATAAAGGTGGGTAAAGATAGGCAGAATTGGCCATGATCCTTGCTTTGATATACTGGGTATTTGGTAATTTCACCCAAACTTTCCCTTTCTCATCATGACAACTACTTTGTAAGCTTGATCTGAAGCGGGTACTAATTTCTAATCTCCTGATTATTAAGGCGTTGCAAAAGGCATATGACACCCAGAGCCAGATTTCAGAAAACCAAAGAACTTAATTCATTAAAGCAAACAATTAAGCCTGGTCAGATATTTTAAACAAAAATCAGACCACTAGGCAGGCCACACATTCAGCATTTTGAACATCATCTAGCTGCCAGGCATCATGTTAGGTCCTGAAAGCAAAAACGTGAATAAAATATAAACCCAAGCTTTGTCAACAGAGAACTACATATTGATTTTGGTTCAGTAGTAACTATTACTCACATAACATATTAATGATCATAAATTTCAACAAATTGGGAACAGTATGTGAGCATAATATTTTAGCACAGGTGGAGCTGGTTATAGAGGGTTATTTTGATTTGGCCAGAAATACTCCCCGCCCTTTCTCTGATCATCAAACTTCTGTACAAGATTTAACATACTTCCACCTCCCACATATTGTTAGTTATTAAGTCCAGCTGCTTCTCTGTAATACACTTAAAAATACCCTTCCTTTTTAGGCTTCACCACCACATCCTTTTTCTAGGCCCCACTGACCTTGCTCTATCAAACTGAAGCTGACAAAATAGTACTATAACGTGCAAAATCCCAGATTTTCTCCAATACTGTAATTGTGAATGTGTGAAAAAAAGAATTTCGTTCTTTCATTTTGCTTTTAGTCAGTGACCCCAGCACCCTTTTTATCTGGAATTCCGAACCAAAGTATCACTTTTCAATATGGTGCAAACACTTAGCTTTTGCTCACTGAAGCAAAATTTTCAAGTATTTGATTCTTTCTGAGATTATTGTGCTCCTAGGTAAATTAAATGTCAGCATGAGGGATAGCTTCACCCACTTCTGTAGCTGCCTTGAGTCAATCCACAGAAGTCATCAGAAACAGCCAGCACAGCATTGTGTGCTGGGGGAGGTAGGCTTTCTATCACATGCCAAGGCCTTTCTACCACCATCAGGGCTGACTTGCAGGCTTTTTGCCCCGCGCTTGTGCCCTGTCCAGCCAGAGATTCTGAGGAGGAGCTAAAAACAGTCAATGGATTTCAGAAAGAAAAGCAAAATCCTGCCTTCAGGTATTACATAAAAGGAACTACCCATTTTGGATGACACCAAATGAAGCAAATGTTCATTAAAAAAAAAAAAACCTATTACACAACATAGCTAAGTGCTACATTTTCTTGGACTCTTAAAGAGAAAAGCCAAAGGGCCAGAAGCCCAGGGACTAGATGGGATGGAAGAAAAACTGTAGGACAGGGAAAGAGGGATGCCCTTCTCCCTACAATTTTCCCCCGGGGTTTCTTTTCAGAATGATCACCCTTTCCTACTGTCCTTCCTAGGCTTCACCACGAGATTAATTGCCAGTGAGGGGAGACCCCAGCTGGTTCTCTCCGAGAATCCGGCTAGTGCAGTGCACATTCCAGCCAAACTGAAGTCTGAGCTCTTAGTGCCGACTGGTTAGTGCTGGAGCCAACGCCAGGAGCCCTTAGTGTGGGCAGGAATGCAGATCACCTCCAGGTGTGTGACAGAGGTTAGCCCATCAACCAAGCATAAATAGAGCCGCTCACCCACCCTCCCCATCCTCCTCCTCCAGCCCCACACTCCGAGGGTGTGTCTTAGAGACCAAGGGCCATTATCTGCTAAGTTTTCCTAGTTCATTTTTAGCAAAGTTGGGTTTTCAGTGGAACATGGTCTGCCTGGAGCAGGGATCCTGGGTCTCTCGTCACCACAGGCAGCTGCACAGACGAGCATGTGCTGCGGAGACAGGGCTCCTCAATCAGAGGGGGACTCCGGCTGCAAGTCCTTCCCTGGTCATTCTCTAACCTGGTCTCCTTCACGGCTCATTACTTAAGACCAGAGAGTTTGAAACTAGGTGAATTAGAAATAGGCAATGAGCCCTCAGCTGGAAATATTCTCAAGGAAAAAAAAAAATACTGAAGTAATAGGTGCTTTTACATATTGTTACTTCCTCAAGCCATGTGAGGGAACATAGGAAAATATCAGAAGTTTCCTGACTAAAAGGCAAAGTGCAGAATATCCAAATCTAGGATTTTTTTTTAATAGAAAGGGCCTAATATTTTTATTCACTACTTTGTGGAACATACACATATCTTTGCATCAGTTTCAAAACATTAGCGTATCTACAACTCACCATAGAAACCCTAGAATGTTAATTCCCATAGGGTTATTAAGGTTTACCTACCTAGAGAAGAAGTATCTGAAGACTTAAAGTGAGTGTATTTGTGGGGTATTCTCTTCCTACAAACATAAACTCTTGGAACTTTGGTATGAAGATAAATTCCAAGGTTTGGGAGGAAAGCGGTATGTTTTGAAATTGACTTTGTTCAAAACACTTAGCGTAATTCAATGATCCATGAAGGAGAGCCATATCTGGGAACAGAACCAAGTTCTCCCATCAAACAAACTGGAGATGCAATCTGGTCTGTTGACAGTAAAGGAATATACCACTTTTTCCACTGTGAACAAAATTAGACCATTTTTGAAGCAAAATTAGACTCTCAGGCAGCATGATGTAGTCAGAACAGACCCAGATTCATACCAGCTGCTGCCTGTGTTATTACCATCCCTGGGCCAATAAGACAGCAGACTGCCGAATTTGAAATGCTCCTTGTCAGTCTCTGGACTGCTGTTTTGGCCACTCTGAGGATAGATAGCTGATCCTGAAAATGCTTTACCTCCGAACGAATCTCACATTAGCATGCACTTCGTGTCTGTAACTATGTTACCCTAAGTAGATTTTTAATATTTTATTATAATTAGTATATGTAGCTTTGTGCCCCTCTCAAAACTAAACTTTTCTTTTATTAACCCCAGCTGTTACAGATTCTGCAGCAAAACCAGCTCATCGGGGAAAGCACTAAACTAATCATCCAAGCAATATTTATTGAAGGCTTGGACAGCTCTAGCATGAGCTGCAGAAAATCAGGCCCTCTGGTATCTCCACCACTGCCCCAGTAGTTACAAGGTGACAGCTGAGTTCTCTGCAAGCAGGTCCTGGGTCTTTCTGAGTTGTTGGCACATTGAGGCCACTCGGTGAATATTTGATCAATGAACAAAAGACTTGAGATTTGGCTCCAAATTCTCCTCTATACTACCTTAACAGGGGGCTAGTTGAAGCAATGTATGAATCTCAAAGGCCACTCTTCTCCCTCTAGCTCAAAACTTACGAATAGATTAGATTAATATAATAGATCAGAAATAAATCTGAACATCCAACTGTGCAACACATTTCCCTGGGCACCATTCTGGTCCTCATTTTTTTGGCCATTTTACCACTTGCTGGGTGAAGGAAGATGAAATGGATTGTTCTTTATTTCTGCAAGACTATATGGCACCCCACTCCAGTACTCTTGCCTGGAAAACCCCATGGATGGAGGAGCCTGGTAGGCTGCAGTCCATGGGGTCGCTAAGAGTTGGACACGACTGAGCGACTTCACTTTCACTTTTCACTTTCATGCATTGGAGAAGGAAATGGCAACCCACTCCAGTGTTCTTGCCTGGAGAATCCCAGGGACGGGGGAGCCTGTTGGGTTGCCATCTATGGGGTCGCACAGAGTCGGACACGACTGAAGTGACTTAGCAGCATACCTCTCCCCTTATCACAGATATCCCACACTTGTTCTTAAAGCCTCTTTGGGAGATGTGATCACTACCAGATTTCCTCTACTTTCCACTGGCATGGTGAGAGCATGGGGTGAGCAGAAGGCCCTTGAACGGACAGTGTCTTACCCTAGTGTCCATAAGAGGGTTTCGGGGATACAGGAGCCTCTGAAATTTTAAGTCCATTGTCCCTTTTCTGCAATGAGAACCCATAGCTTCCCCTAGATTTTCACACACACAATATTAAAATCTTCAGCCCTGTAAGTTACATTGCATGTGACCAAGATGAACTCTGTGCCTGAAAGACAGCTAGAACCTTGAAAAGAAAACCTAAGGTACTGCGTCCTGACACCTTTTGCTTACTTACGTGACAGCATAAGGCTAACTCACAAAAACTAGCTTATAGATACCACTTTTAAAAGAGACACTTCTCTTTATCAGAAAGAGTCACCCTGCTTCTCTTTAAATTGTGGTCTTTTATATCTGGAGTATGACCCAAATTATAAAAACACATCCCAGTATGCTTTTCAGGAAGCCAACTGATAAAGGCAAAGACAATGCCTATATAGATCTGTCTGATACATAGGATGCTTTCAATAATTATCTGTTGACTGACAAAGACGGGAGGTGCATGACACAAAGGGCAGGAGGTGCATCTGCATGTCTATGATTGCTTTCAACTTGCATGGAAAGATGCATGATAGATAACATTCTAGGATTCATTTTCATATTTTCTGCCAAGATCTGATATTGAAATAAGGAGCTAATCCACTAAATATCACAGTTACAAATGGGAGTTGTTTGTATTATATATGATTGTCCAAAGCAATGGTGCTGAGCATCTTTCAGTAATTTATGGAATAAATATGCATAACAGATGACAAAAAAATGAAAGATGAGGAACAATCCATGATTGAAAAATATCACTACTGCAGAGAGGGGCTTTGGAAGCCATCAGAATTACAACTATTCTAAACAATTTCATTCTATTTAAAAATATAAGCAGTAACTGGAACTAGGCTTTTACCATGCCACTAGACTTAAGTCAAATTTTGAACGCTAAAATATAGAAAGACACAGAAAACTTTGAGAGCCAACTTGAAACAAGCCATAAAAATGGTTCAATTTTCCAACCCAAACAGTGAAGAATAAAGGTCACTGGACCAGAAAAAGAAAAGTGAATAGGGGATTAATAACAAATCTTCAAGTATATCAATAGCTTCACTTAGAAATGGACACAAACCTACTCTCCCCTCCAAAAATCAGAAAAGAATAGATGGACTATCCAGTGGCACGAAGAAATTAGATGCAACATAAACAAGGGTTATCAGACTATTAAGAATCTCCTGAAATATCTTATTACAAAGGAAATTTGGCAAGTTGTCTTTCAAAAGGCATCAGAAACTAGGCCAGTTTTAGCAAGATTGAATTGGTGATCTCTTGTCTCCTCCTTCATCCCAATGGGTTTTTAATCTAATAGAAAGAAATAAGGAATACAATTCTCTCCAGTAAAAGAATTTCCTTTTTTGGCCTCACGGCTGTATTCCTTTAGAATGTATGGCAATCATTGAAAGAATTTAATACAAAAACCATCAGCTGGTCACTCAAAGAGTGATCCCATTTGCATCAGTCATGAAAACCTGATTTCTTATTTCTAAAACGTGGCCCAGGTAGCTTATCTGGCTTTCTGTGCGTATGATCATTGTATTTCTGAGATCAGAGGTTCACTGCCGCAAAAGGCAATTAATGGAAAGATGAGTTTGTGCTAATGTGTGTGTCTGTGTGGACAGCAGAGATAACTTCACATGCATCTGATGTCACTGTTCATTCATTTATCATGTCCTCCATTTAATTTAAAAATACAATGATTTCTGAATCAATGACCAAACACTTAAGAAAATATTTTCTAACAATTTTATGCAAGAACAAGTTAATTGTACTGAAAGCTATTTAACCAGTTAAACTTTACTCAGGATACTATAAGCCTTTAAATATACTTTGGTTAACTTCAAGACTGCATTTTCAAAGGTCTGTTTACATAAAGTTTTAGTCTATTTGCCATTACAACCATGCCTTTTTTTTTTTTTAAGCCAGGGAAGAACTTATGAGAATTTAGTGTTTAAAGCTATTGTTACAGAGAATTTAAACCAGCCTTACCAGGCAAGTAAAACTATCTCACCTTTAAATCCTCACAAAAAGGAAGTGCACATACAGTATTTGACAAGGTTTCACTAAGGGACTACTGAGTTTGATAATCATGTGACTCTGTTTGTCCTTTTTTTTCTTTCACCGAAGTTGTGATGATCCACATATCTTATAGATCCCAAGAGAGAAACCATGGGGATGGGGTTAAAGCGCATTTCCCCTTGGCTAGGGAGACCAGTCTTGGATATTTATGCTTCGTCCAGGCTTACTGCCTCCTTTGCTATTCCTGCCTTGGAATATTAAAATATGTTTTTCCAATTTGGGTACCAAGAAAATGTGTGCCCTCCCTAACCCAAAAATAAATTTTAAAAAATGTCCTATTTATTTATCCCTGTTCTACGCTATGGCTACTCATGTTCTCATCTAGAGGAAGCAACTTTGGATTGGACAAAACTGCATTTAACTGTAGATCATCTAATACAAACCCAGTACTGTCTTATTTCTGTGGCAGATGAAGAAAATGGTTAAAAACAAACTAGTCCCATGGCAAGTTATATGAAGTCCTACATTTAAAAAGATAGTTTTAGCAGATTAAGTTTACAGAAAAAAAATTGAGCAATAGTATAGAAAGTTCCTATATACACACAGCCTAGCCCACACCCCACTGGTTTTCCCTATTACCAACACCATGCATTATTGTGATACATTTGTTATAATTAATGAGCCAATATTAATACATTATTATTAACTTAAATCCATAGTTTACATTAGGGTTCACTTTTTGTGTTATACATTCTATGCATTTGACAGACATAAAATATCACATATCCACCTATTACTATATGACATGGAATAGCTTCTCTAAAAATCCCCTGTGCTTCTATTCATCCCTTCCTTCCTCACCCCAAACTCCTGGCAACCACTAATCTTTCTTCAATATTCCCATAGCTTGGCTAGTTCTACTTTCTTTCCCTCTTTTAAGTCATTTTTATTATTTTTTCATTTTTTAAATTAAAATAAAGTTGATTTACAATGTTATACTAGTTTGAAGTGTACGATACAGGGGGTCAATATCTTTATAGATTAAACTAATGTTAGTCCTACATTTGTATCACTTGATTTTCCCATCCCCTTTATCCACCTCCCCTCGGTATCTTCCTCCTCTTCCTTATTCTACTCAAATTCCCCAGCCAGATATTATCATCACTTCCTTTCATGTACCCTTGACTCCCCTGCTCTCACCTGATCACACTCATTTGGCAAAACTAGATTTTCTACCTAGTCCCACTGACCACTCTACTACTCAACTTCTTTGCTCCCCATTTGCAGCAAAACTTCAAAAACTGACTGTATGTTCCTGTTGGCTCCAAGTTTTTTCTCCCCGTTCTCTCTTCAACCTAACCCAATCAAGATTTTCATTCCCACCATGCCACTAAATTTTTCTCATCAAGAAGTCAGAGAAAAACAAACATCGTATATTAGCGCATATATATGAAATCTAGAAAAATGGTGCTGATGAACCTATTCGTAGGGCAGGAATTGAGACACAGAGCTAAAGAACAGACTTGTGGAGACGGCGGGGGAAGGAGAGGGCGGGACGAATTGAGAGAGTAGCACTGAGACATAAACAGCACCATATGTAAAATAGCTAGCGTGGAATTTGCCGTGTGACAGAGGGAGCTCAACCTGAAGCTCCGCGAAACCCAGAGGAGTGGGATGGAGTGGGAGGTGGGAGGAAGGTTCAAGAGGGAGGGGACATATGTATACCTATGACTGATGCATGTTGATGTATGGCAGAAAGCAACACAACATTATAAAGTAATTAACCTCCAATTAGAAGTAAATGAATTAAAAAAAATGTTTAAATGAGGGAAAAATAAAGTTTCCCCATAAGCTCTTCATTGCTAAAGTAGTTGATCAGTTCTTATCCCCCTTGAGCTATTCTACGCAGTCAACCTAACCCTCTTCCTTTTCTTTTTCCTTTGGCTTCCAGGATCCCATACTCTCCTGAACTTACTCTTACCTTATGACCTCCCATCTTGGTTTCCTTCTATGTTTTTTTCTAATTAATCTCTTCGCTGGGGTCAGTTCTTGTTCTTCTTCCCTACCTGTTCCCACAGTGATATCTCTCAGTCCCAAGGCATTAAATGCTATCCTATACATCTATACGGGAGACCTGGATTCGATCCCTGAGTTGGGAAGGTCCCCTGGAGAAGGGAAAAGCTACCCACTCCAGTATTCTGGCCTAGAGAATTCCATGGACTGTAGTTCATGGGGTTGCAAAGAGTCGGACGAGACTTTCACTTCACTATACATCTATACGGGGCTTCCCCGGTGGCTCCGTGCTGAAGAATCTGCCTTCTGATGCAGGAGACACAGGTTTGATTACTGGGTCAGGAAAATCCCCTGGAGAAGGGAATGGAAACACACTCCAGTATTCTTGCCTGGAAAATCTCATGGACAGAGGAGCCTTGCAGGCTACAGTCCATGGGGTCCCAAAAGTGTCAGGCACAACTTAGCAACTAAACAACAACAAATACATCTATATGCTGCTGCTGCTGCTAAGTCACTTCAGTCGTGTCCGACTCTGTGTGACCCCATAGACAGCAGCCCACCAGGCTTTCCCATCCCTGGGATTCTCCAGGCAAGAACATTGGAGTGGTTTGCCATTTCCTTCTCCAATGCATGAAAGTGAAAATGAAAGTGAAGTTGCTCAGTCGTGTCCGACTCTTAACGACCCCATGGACTCCCAAATGGATATATCCAGATCAGACTTCTTCAAACTCTAGACCTGTCTCCCCAACTACCTACTCAAAATCTTTGCATGGATATAATAAATCAAAAATAAGTCTCAAAGGTCACCCAGTCTCAGGCACCACATTGAAAATCTGCTCCCCTGGCAACCTTTCCCATCTCCGTGGATGGCAGCTTTCTTCTTCCAGCTGCTCAGGAGAAATCCTTGCAGCAATCCTTGACGGTCCTTTCTCTCAGGCAGGACGATCATTTAATCTAAGACATTTAATCTAGCAGAAGCCCTGCTGCCTCTCTCCCCAAAACATACTCACTTCTTGCCACCTCTGCTATCCTTCTGCTCTCATCACTTCTCACCTATATTATTGCCTCCTGACAGTCTCCCCAGCCCTATGCTGACTAATCTCAACAGCCCTAGGGCCTCTGAACAGGTGCAGAAGATCACATCCTCAAAAACCTGTGATGGCTCCTCACCTGACTAAAGGTAAATGCCTGCCTGCATACAACAGCGGCAGGGGCCTGCACGCCTGGCCCACCAGCCCTCTCCAACACCTTCTCCTCCTACTCCCTCCATTCTAGCTCAGTGGCCTCCCTACATTAACCTCATATTATTAGATGCTCCCCGCTTTGGGAAAGAGTGAGGACAGCAGGAGAAGGGGTCGACAGAGGACGAGATGGTCGGATGGCATCACCGACTCAATGGACATGAGTTTGAGCAAGCTCCGGGAGATGAAGGACAGGGAAGCCTGGTGTGCTGCAGTCCATGGGGTCGCAAAGAGTCAGGCACGACTGAACGACTGAACAGCAACCCGTTTGGGCCTATATTTGTTTTCTATTGTCATCATAACAAATTACCATAAACAGTATCCAAAAACAACACAAATTTGTTATATGACAGCTCTAGAGATTAGAATACTGAAATGGGTCTCACTGGGCTCAAACCAAGGTGATTGCATGACTAGAGACTCTAGGGGAAAATTCATTTCCTTACCTTTTCCAGTTTCTTGAGGCTGTCCACATTTCTTGGCTCATGACCCTCTCCTCTGTCTTCAAAGCCAGAAACATGACTCTTTTCTGTCTCTCCCCCACAGGCACAGCTTCCTCTGACTCTGACTCCACCTCCTGCCTCCCCCTGACTTCCTCTTCCGCCTCCCTCTCCCACTTTCAAGGACTCTTAGGACTGCATTGAGCCCATCTGAGTAATCCAGGACTATGCTACTTTAAGGTCACGTGATTGGCAGCCTTGATCCAACCGTGATTGCCCTTTGCTATGTAGCCTAACATGTTCACAAGTTCTACAGATGAGGATGTGGTCTTCTGGAAGCGTGATATTCTCTCTACCACAGGGCCTTGCTCTAACTCTGCCCTCTGCCTGCAGTGTTTCTCCTCTTGGCTGAGTCTCTCATCTTCTTCAGGTCTTTGATCAAGTCCCATTTCTTCCATTTTGACTATGCTACTTAATCCTTTGATAAGACCCCTGCTCTGCTATCAGCACACCTATTCCCCTTTCACTGTGGCCGAGCTCAGTTTGGAGGCTCCTTAGGAACTGAAGTAGAGGCTCCTGGGCAAGTGAGTTAATGAGGGAGTGTTTCAGGTGTAGCTTGTTGGAGAGAGAGAAGCTGGACAGGGCAGGAAAGAAGCTAGATAAAGATGTGGTTTAGTGGGAGGACCCTAGCCTGACTCCCTGGGACGTCTAGTTTTAACTATAAATGGCATCACTGAGTTGCCCATCTTGGGCATGCTAATAGACCCATACAGCTGATGAGTGCATGCAAGCCAGCTCCTAGACGTGAAATAAGAGGATACAGAACCTTCTAGGCCTATCTCGGCAAGGCAGCTCCATTGGCTGCAAAGAGTGGTTTTGAGAAGGGTATGGCCAGTGCTTAAAGCAGCAGAAAGGAGAGATGCACTGCCTAGCACTTTATCCTGCTGCCCATTTTCCTTTCTTTCCTTTCCTTTCTACACAGTCATTATCATGCTCACACACTGTGGTTGTTAATTA